>NC_091401.1:19466200-20678700 GCF_032191515.1 Phaenicophaeus curvirostris
AAGTAAGAAGAACTGCAAACTAATTTTCCTTGTTATGTATAATTTCTGATAGATTATTACTGATACAATGCTCTGTAAAATTTTACTTAAACAGCTGTCATTAACAGTGCACAGAATAATTTAGTATTATAAGACCTTAACTCACATCTAAGTTTATAGAAGCAGGGTGTTTTATTTCTTCACTTGAGAAACTATGCAGTATGTCCAAAAATCACACTTAAACATGGAGGGGGACAAACAACTTCAGTATCACCACCATTAGGCTATTCTGCTTTATCAATATTTACATCAATATTGTTCCAGTTATGGTATAGTTATTACTGTTCCATGTCTTAAGTGTAAATCAAGCTCCTCAAGAAATATCCCTGTTAGCCAGCTGTGCTAAAACACTGCATCCCATTCACTTTAGATAAACCATAATTCAGTTTTGATGATACTACCTTTTCTTTCTGGACACTTTATAAGTTATACATAAAATCCACCATAGAACTGAGGTGGAATGTGAACAGCAACAGAGGGCTCTGGACCACAATAAAGTAAAGGACATTTAGGACAGCAGCAGCAGAGCCAACTGTAATTCATAGTCAAGCAACTTAATTTCCAGAGTTTTCATGCTCTGGTCTGAAAAATCTGCTCAATATATACAGCTTCTCTTTAATAAGATCAAGGCTCTGAAATAAGCCAAACCTACCTACTGCTTAGCAAGCACTGAATTTGCTGAAGTATTTTTTTAGACTCAGCTGCTAAGAAAGTCTTGAAAAGCTCAAGCCTCACAGTGAGGGTGGGAACATTGAAGTCCTTTTCCTTAGTTCCACAGAGTATAGGGGCTTTTTACAACCAATCAGCTCTTGTTGTATCAGTGTCAGGAGTAGTTCTTCATCACTGCTTTAACAATAAACTACTTTGTGCTTTTTTCATTATTATTAGAACTGATTTTATTTGTTAATAGAAAATAGTTATGTTATAAACAACCTGGAATTAATGGAATGGAATTTCATTATGTCCTGGAATGTGAAACAAAGATAAAGTAATCTTAAACTCCAAAAGTTAAAGTAACCCATGGAAGCAGGAGAATGTAGTGCCGGTTACATGACAGCTTACTGCAGAACTTCTTACAACTCCTTTCTGTGTTTATTTAACTTCAGGAACCAAAACAGTAACCCTTTGATCAAAAATAGCCTTCTCAGGGTCCACAGAAACACTGCAGTAATCTAGTAAGTCATAGATTAATTTGCTTGAATGTATGAATTGACTTTTCTCCAGGCTGGGGTGAAGTGGAAACTCAAATCAGTGAGCAGGTGGGATATACTTTTCTTTCTTATCATCAATTCTGCCAATTCACCCTTGGTTATTTAAGTTATTGAGAAGATTCAAAACAAGTATGGAAAAAATACTGCACTAGTCCACATTGTGCAACTGCTGGTGTCAGATACCTTGTCTGAATTAGCATTCTGTGGCCCAAAAGCACCACTTTAAACCTCAGTGATATTTTCTGTAATCTTTATAACACACTTGTATCCTTGTCAATGTGTGTAGCTATGTATGAACTTGGCAACATAAAAAATGGGAGTAACATAGGGCTGTATTAAATTATGCATAATACAAGAGCAAGTGGCAGATGGTATTGTAGAGTATGCTGAGATACTGGTATTTATACAATAAGCATTAAAATAAACGTGTCTAGATAAATGAGGTTATTTGAAGGTATGACGCACCTAACGCTGAAATAAATGTTTATTTTCGGGTTGTATGCATCATGCACAGGTTATTTTAGAGGCTGCATCTGTCATATTGCAAGATTGATGTGACGCAGAAATGCAGACACTAGTAGAGGGAGCTCACAGTAGCATGTAAAGGAGGGGAAGAGAGATGAGTATAAGGAGACAAAGGCTTCATAAAACAACAGCATGCAACAAAAAAGCTATCTTGACATCAGGGAAAACAGGAGAGACAAAGGGGTCTGGTAAAATACTTCAAAATGCTTGAAAAAAAATGATATCAGGAAGTAAAAAGCAACATGCCTTAGTAAAAAAAAAACTACAAGACAGAAGCAGCTGCTATGGAATGTGACAGTCACCTAGGAGAGAGGGAAAAAAAACCTAAGGCTCACATCTCATGTTTCCCTCCTGCCCTTCACTCTGCTCTCTTACAAATGAACATCACGAAGTAATGGCAAGACTCAAAGACAGGAAATGCTGCTTCAAATCAAGCCAGTGTCCACCCTCTGCCAACACCCTTCAAGCCCTCTCTGTTTGGTCTTGCACTAATATCCTGAAGTCAGCAGCTGAGGTGCGGGTCCCTTCTACTTCCGTAGTGATGTATGGATTATGAAAATTCAGTACAGGCAGCAGGATACAGCATTGCCTTAAAGTATCCCAGCAATGCAGGCTACATAATAGGTTTTTGACATTAAAGTTTGTTGACCTAAATAGATGTCTGTGCACCTGTTGTTGTTAAAGGGGGTAAAGATGGACTAAAAAAAACCCTCCTCCTTTTATTTGTGACAGGCAGCAGGAGCAGAGCTTTAGGAGGAGAAAGGACGGAGACAGGTAGCATTCCGTTGGGTTTTACTTGGAAGAAATTCAAATAATCAAGTAAGTGTTTGAAGAGAGTGGCAGGTGGTGATAACTTGATAGGGATAATGGCGTGACCTGGATCATAAAAGATATCAATGATTTAAGAAGAATGCATATATCACTGCTTCTGAATGGAAAGGGAAAGTTCCCCTCTGTAATGCTCCAGACACACTAACAACCTTGCATGTCTGAACAGTTGTCCAGCCTTTCATCACTTCATGATAATGTCATTGCTTAGTTCACAAGGCATGTAGCTCAGACCCTTTGGATACTAAGGAAGGTGAAGCGTTTATGTGCAGATTAGGCTTTTTTTTTCATTTAAAAACATCAGAAATAAAATGAATTTAAAGTCTCATTCCACTGGTGCTCCTCAAATAGTCTATTCCAATTCCAAAGCAATTCTATAAAACAAAATGAATAGCACAAATGCAGCAAATATATATCCTGCCAAGATGAGCTCTCCTGTTTTAAAATCTTTTATAGCATCTAATGTATTTATTTGCATCAAGAGGGCATTATGCCAGTTAACATCTGTGTTCTCTAGAGTTAGTAATTCTGCCTCCCACAACTAGTCATCAATTCTGCATGAAAATACACAACTGTCTTTCCACTATAGATTCCATGTGCTGCTCAGTTTTTTCAGTGCACATTTAGAGGAATCTTTGGTGAAATACTTCTGCACAAAAAGATATAGACAGAAAAGGATGAATCGAATGTCTTTGGATGCCCTGCCCCCACCTGTGGATGTCATTTATGGACCTTGGGATTCAGATCAGATATTCCATTATGAAAAAGAATTAAAGACAAAAATCTTCTGCTAATATAAATTGACATGGCTTCTTTGAAATATACAGAAAGTATCCCAGATGTCTAGCAGCTAAAGACTTGGTCCTGAGACACCTTGGGGCAGTTCAAGCATGTAAATTGAGTAAATGCACATATACTTTGATATGGATTAAATGACCTCAACTGAAAATAAAAACCAAAGCAGATGTCTCCTCTTGAAAGGCAGACAACATATTTTAACACAAGTAAAGAATTTTCCCAATTTAAAATAGCTTGAAATACTCAGTGCCAAGATTTAAAACATATATAATTTCTCTCTTCCAGTGTCGCTGCCTGACTACCTTTAAGTATCTACCATTAAACAACCAGGAAAGAAACTCATCTTCATAAAGCAGAATTAGAGTCACAGGAGACAACGGAGCTGAGATTTGGTCCGAGATCACGAGCAACTGGATTGATCAAAGGTAAATGACACGCCAAGTAATACAATACAATACAATGAAGAGCCAATTTTGTTTCCAGCATCACCACAAACTTTCCTTCCTCAGCTGACGCTCCTGCCAGCCTGACCAACCCCAGGGTGCAATCACACAGCATTGTTAACTGGCAGCATCTTTAAAGCATGTAAGCTAGAACTCTGGCTAGAGCACGTAAATCTCTAACTCTCAGCCCTAAAATTCAGTTATTGCAATGACTGGCTTGTCAATGTCCATGTGCTTTGAATCAGGTTTCACAAGAAAAGTTTGTGCTCCTAACAGTACACCTTCTATAAAGGATTACATTGTAATTAGAAATCTATCCAAGAACTCTGTTTCTATGCATGCAGCCATTAAATGGAACCTGCTAGTCCAACAGCATACTCTGGTGACTTTCCTACTAGTTAATGAGCTGACCATTACTTAAATGACAGGTAGTTCATAATTGCCGCTTACAAATAGCCTGTGGAATATTAGCGGAAGAACGACTGACCACTTTTCACTGCTGCAATCAGTATCTGCAGCATATATTTTATTATTTGAATGTCTCCCCAAGACCCTTTATGACTGCACGGTTGGGATCTACGCTTTTGTTTCTGTATAGCTTCAATTGTGCAAGAAAATAGCTATATTACACTTCAGCAATCAGAACAAGATATTTCAGTGGAAGTGCCATGTGGTCTAAATATCCAGAGAACAAACATCTTAGAATGACAAGGTCAACAGCACGCCCAGCTTCTCATCAAGAAGACACAACCATTTTTACTACTTCTTGAGAGGTCTGTGAGCCAAATTATAGTTCCTATATTATTGTCAAACACAGTACTCAGGTTCTAAGTATATTAGTTAGAGGTGTTCATTTTATTTATCTGTTGTAGTTACTGGGTTTTTTCCCCTCCTTCTTATTTCTTTCTGTTTTCCCTTGAAATTGTTCATATTTTGGACAAGAGATTTATTTTCTGTTATATGCTTTCAGTAGGTGATATCAGAAAACAAGTAGAAGAATGTGATATAGGATTCAGGTGATGCATAGGAGCCAATTTTCTAGGATTAATGTCTCAATTAAATGGAAGTAAAACTTCAACATTCTTTTTAAAAATGTGTATCAAATCACCCTGTCTTTCTCCTTCCTGGCAAATGCTTTAGATATTTTACAGGCCAGTGAAGTTCTGAGAGTCAGGTCTTTTTCTGTCTCAACCACAACATAGTAGACTTAATTTTCAAGCTGGTATACATACAGATTTCTTGCAGGAAGATTTATAGCAGTTCAACTTCAGTCAATACCTTAGGTAAAGAAACAACAGGGTTTTCACACTAGCTATGACTGAAAACTACTCTTTACCTCACTGTTCAGATTATTAACTCAATTTATTCTTTTGTCCAGAAATCACCACATGATAGAGAATCTTTATAGATCTCCAACACAGAGGGCTGAAGGGAAACCATTCAGTCAAGACACCTTTTGCCTTCCCAGTCTCAGTATAAATACTGAAAATGGTTCCAATTCGGCTTTATGTATTTAAAACAGGAAATGCTGCACTTCTGCATTTACCACAAAATGGCTTATGTTGAGCTTTTTTGGGTTCTTACTGCATGAAGCAAGAAAAGGCTAATGAGCATATTCCAAGTACATGAGAAATCCTTTGGAGTTTTTTTTCCCACTCTTTCTAAACACTGGACCATGACAGTTTGGGACTTTTTTTAATGAAAGCATTATACTGTCATTGTGTAATTTAGCATGAATATAGCACTAACGGGGATGAAGGAGCCACATACCAATCTTATGCAATTCTAAAACTCTCCCACACACTTGAGTCATGGTCAAGCTGTTTAGCCTAAACATATTGTGATTAATGTAAGCGGCAAATAAGATTGTTCTTATCAGTCAGGATATTCTGACTCCACCTATATTTTTTCCAGTAACCCCAGACCTGAATACAAAGAGTTGAGTCAGAACCATCTGAGGAGTTCCGATACTTTAGCAGGCACTGGTGTATCCTAATCAGACTTCTTCACAACACAGACAACAACAACAGGCACTGTCATTTCCCCTGTAACTGGAGCACGAAAGCCCTTGATATGCTTGATTTTCTGTCTCAGAACTCTAGATTTTCAAGATTGTCCCTAAACACAAAATATCACAAAAGCGCTATTGTTCACTTAATAATTAAACATTTCAGCACTGTAGTTTATAGTTTGAATAGTAATAAAGTATTTTCAATCTTCTTTTGAATGCTACTTTTTTTTCCTTTAAACACTCTTTGTTGTTGAGCAAACTGAGGTATATTCCTGGCTGCCACACTACAAACAATTCAATTCAGCAGATGCTGCACCTGTCACTGTTCTGTGTGTTGCCACACAAGAACAGAGAATTACATTGGTGCAAATATCCCTGGTGATCATCTTTTATCATCAATGCCTTCTTTACAGTTTATGCTGGTGTACATCAATTCTCATTGTGTTTATGACAGATAATATGAAATACCACTCATTCCAAATTCTGACCATAGTCTGTCATACAAACTTAAACCACTTGTTTCACAAAATTCACACTCCATCATCTGTGAAAAATAATAACTACAATGGAAACTCTTGAATTTTATTACACTCTTAGAAAATCAAGGAACTTGTTTGTTCATCTGTATGCATGAAGATAACTTATTCTACCAAAGCAACGGTGCATGATGGAGATTTGTTGTCCTTTAGTGAAAAGGTCATTAGACATTTGAAATAGTAATTACCTGCATCTATTCACTACCCCCTATGACATCCCCAATAAGATAGCTCTCCTTTACCATGCTGCTTTCTAGACAATATATTTTACAGACACTGTAACAAGAAATGCAGGAACTTACTTTTTTACTTATTTTTACATTTTTAAATAAATTATTACATAATACTTTATGGGGAGGTCATCTTTCCTTTATGAACTTTGGATGAGGAAGTGGAATGCCGAGTAGCAAAAACATTGACAAATATTATTAGAGTTCTCTATAAAGAACTATTAATTAATTCCTAGAGCACTGCAGTGAGCCAAAATAGCTATTGGTAACTTCTGTATTTTAGCGATAGGAGGAGGCAAAAAGGGGGCAAGAGAGCTATCCAGTGGGGAGATATTGCATGATCAGACCGTGAACAGCAGCAGCATCAGCCTAACTGTACTTGCCTTTTTTTTCCTTTGTCCCTGAACAGACACTTAATTTCAAGTTTAATCATCCATGGTTGTCAAACCCAGGGTTCCCTTATAAAAGGTCCCATTGCTGAAGGGACATGGAATGTATTTTAAAATTAAAGTCTTTGTACTTCACATTTCTAATGCCTTTTTGCTTTCCATTCTTTTTTGTACCTTTAGTATAAGCTAAAAATATTTTTAATAGTGATTGCCATGGCAATAAGTAAGTTAAACTCTCAATATTTGAACTCCCAAGTAATGCTTGACAGCTCAATGTTGCACATTGACTCCGATCTATTTATTACATCCAGTTTAATATAATAAACTACACACAACACTGAGGCTCATTGTAACTCCATCCAGGGCAGCACAGTGAAGAATCGGGGTCCAGCTAGGAAAGGAACAAGGATGTGTGAAGCGTAATTTCTTGAAAGCAACAGTGCTATACTTTAATATATGGTCATGCAGTCTTAATAGCTACTGCTTTCAGCCAGGGGACTGAGGAGTGGATACGGAGGAGTTGCTCTGTATTCTCTCCATGGGCACCTCTACCCAATCTGCCTCCTTTGCTTTTTTCTTCAGCATAAAGCCCGTTTTACCTGCAGTTTTGCAGAGGCAATAAATCCAGCCTTAAGTGAAGAGGCACAAGTCTTTGGAAATAAACTTGAATGTACTGAAAGTACCTCCATGCCTTTGGTGAGATCTCAAGAAAATGAACTTCCATTGATATCCAAAGAAAACTGTTATTGATAAGGTATTATGAGCAATTTAACTGTCCGCTTTGTTTTTAGCAAAGAAATATGGTATTTCTCTTCAGATCACTCTGTAATTTGGTATATGCTTGATTACAAAGGACATAAAACATGGGTTATCAAGAAAACTTTCAACAGTTGTTCCTACTTGACTTACAATATAAAGGCAAGGAGCCTGTTTTTATAGAACCTAAAATATAGAAAGGATTCAAAATCCAATATACAGATTTTTGTTGTTTGCTTCAATAAATCTACATTTTATCTTCTCTGCAGGGCACAAGTTTATCTTCCAAATAACGTCCATTTTGAAGATACACTCATCAGCACTGCAGTGTGATTTTTTTTGAGAAGTGCTGCAGGATTTCTGACTCTTGTGGAGGAGTAGTATTGGAATAATATAAAAATTACTGCTTAAAACATAAGTACAGCAGAGCACATTTGCCCTCGTCTTCTGCAACAGACAGTGCTTTGGTACACATCCACACTGTTAGAAAACACATAGCCTTACTCAAACCTGTAAGAAAAATATCAACTTCAAGCAGGTGTATAGTCATGAGGCATATCAGGTATAGGCAAATATGTTCATTTCTGAAACTGCATGTAGGCAAATATGTTCATTTCTGAAACTGCATGTAGCTAGTCATCTGTAATTTATAGTTTTTCACTGACTCAGTTTTGCATCTCTATTTAACTTTCCTCAAATGAAAACACTAGCTCATCATAATGCACATTGCCACTAGGACCAATTACCATAGCTTGATCCATCATTGAGTTATCAATATTCATCCCAGCACTCTTTGCTCCAGAATCTCCATTTAAATTACTGCTTTAATTGTCTGCTGTCACTGACAGATAGGTAAGTGCATGTGCCTAGTCTACATCAGCAACCAAAGGTACTTCCCTTAGTGCATAACTACAGTACAGGTTTAAATGTTCTTTCTTTATGCAGAAGAACTGATGATAAATCACTGCTTCAGGACAGTCTTCTCCAAATGCTGAGGATTTTTTTGTCTTTTTCAAGTTGTGATTCACACGTATTTACCACTGGCCTAGCTTAAAAGTTACAGTCCTTTCTGGTTTCCAATCCCTATCAATATTCTGAAACTGCTAATAATCACAATAAATATTTCTTTAAAAACAGAGGGCTCTTATTAAGTAGTTATCCATATCTTGAGTGTCTGGGGCTCCTTTTATATTTTGATGAATACCCAAGAATGAGGAAAAGGATTGGCATTTACACACTGAAGATGAGTTAGAACACCAAATTCTCCAAGTTTCCTAGTAAATAATACAATTGTTTTACCCAGGCTAATCCTGGCTCTCTGTTGCATGCAGAACGAGACCAACCCAAAATGACAGGGAGCAATGGCACACGTGGCTAAATATGACAGTGCCTCCAACCACACAACACTTTTTTTTTTGCCATTTTTATTGTCTTATGTTAAATCAGAGATTTAAACTGTACTGAAGTGGTTTATAATTCTAGCTAAGTTTAGACATTTTAATGGCAACTTTGAGGAATTTATATAGACAAGTCATATGACCCTTACACGATAGCTTAAATGTAGCCATAAGTAATTCAGCCCAGACCCCAAGGATTCAGGTAAAATCATAACTCTCTTTAGTCTTTGAACCATTAAAATTCAGCTAGACTGTGAAGTTGACAGCTGTTTACTGTAAGGTTACCTCCTGCCTGCCAAATAATAGGACTGCTATTGGCACCCTTCCACCCTCATAGTTGAGGAAAGACTTCCTTACAGTCAGAACACAGCTAAAATATTACATTCCTCAAGCTGGAAAGGTGTGTATCTTCAAACAGGCTTAAGCAACATTGAACTGGTCCATTACCTCACTTCATTTCTTTACAACGCAAATGTTACCACAACATTTGATTGGAATATAAATGCCAAACTAAAATTCAGCCTACAAGACCCACAAGAAGATTAAGAGTAACAGTGTACACTCTTCCAGAGCCTCCCAGCTGAGATCTTTCTCAGGATGCCCACATTGCTGTGGGAAGAAGACTAGGCCTCCTGCCTTGCTCCCTTAGCTATAAATGAATAGAATTTTCTCCTCCTTCATCACACAGAATAAAACCCACATCATTTTGAATCACCAGCTGCCAAGAAGACGTATATTAATGACAAAAAAAAAGACAAATGTCATGTCAAGGTTATGAAACAGCATAGAAAAGTCAGCAAAATCCTCTCATTAGTGCCTCAAGCCCTCTTTCTTATAACTTTGCACCTTTGTGTTTTACTAAAACTCATTTTCAAGTTTGTTTTTGTTTTCTAAAATCACTTTCAAGACTGTTGAAAACATTTTGCACCTGGGTTAGCTCAAAGTAGGGTAAATGATATGACTCCTCTTTCTTTCCGGCTTCCTAGCTCTCCAGTGTGCTCTCCCTGCAAGCCCAAGAGTTTTCACTCCTGACCACAAAGCTTATGCAACTCATCAAAGAGGACAGACTCTCCTCATTTTCCTTTGTACTCAAGAACACATGCTGAAAGGTAGAATTTTGAACCATTCAGGACACGTGCAAGCAACTGAAATATTTCATTTTTCAGCTGCACTACCTCTAGAGGATTACATAAAAAGCAATAACCCTACAACTGCTTTCTCTTGTTGTATTTTAAAGAAAATAAAGATATATCTATTAATTTCTCACAAAAAAACCCACAGAAGAGTTACCTACCTGCAACAAGAGAGGCGAGCTTCTGATCCTCACAAGGAGAGCTGCCAGTCCACCATCCCAGCTGGCTCAGGTGTACAAGATTGAGGAAAATTAGAGGCCCAAACCACCCCTCCTTTTAACATTTTCTCTTAATTAGCTCTAAAGATCTTTTCTTGCACCTGCTTTGATTGGGTCTTAGGATCCATGTAAGAGACCCCGAGTCCCAAACTCAGTGTGGGTGTTGGCTGTAGTGAGCAGCAACTGCTGTGTGGGTGTTTCAGGAACTGACTGGGAGGCAGCAGAGTGCTTACTGATATCATGCTTGTAGGTTTTAATTCATGTGATACTGCTGAAAATCTTATCTAAGTGCTTTAAACAATCCAATTAAGACACTCCTTGTGAACACAAAAAGCCCTTTTCTGGGTGGGTCATTAAGAAAGTGTTTCCATCTTAAAATGATCTGTAGAGTGGATATTTGAACAGTCATATCATGGAGGCACTGAGCCCGGGCTCTGATTCATCTAGTGCAGCTTTAATACTGCAGGCTTCATAGGATCTTGCTGATGGCAGTAGCACCTGTGTGCTGCATGCTGTCACATCCCCCTCCATATTATCTGGTGAATTTTTCTTGCCTGTGCTTGTACCCTCATTCTCTTCAGCATCTATCAATGGTCTGCTTTTGTGTTCCCCAAAAAAGCAATCCACGCTCTTCGTGGGCACTAGGATCAACTGTAATTCCCATTTATTTTACTTGTCTTACTCATTATTATTTACTGCACCATCCTTGGCTTTTGTGTTGTTAGTTCCTCTGTTTTCCGTGACTAAGATGGATGTTGAATTCATTGCAAACGGGACGGCTCAACAGATGGCTGATCGGTTCATGCTCTATTGGATTGATTGTTTGGTCTTTTTATAATTAGATTTTTCTGGTGCTTTGTATTATTTTAATGAATCCTTATTAATGTATGAGGCTAAACAAATAAGGCTTTCCTCAAGTGTAACGACTTTAAACAGTTAAGAACATGACTTCTTATATAACAGCAGTTAAAACCATTTTGTCCTGAAAAACCATATTCAGTCTGCCCTTATGCATGTGCAGGAAATTGTTTTGGATGCCATTATTTTTAAACACTTAATTAATTTTCTCCAAACCAAGATTATTTTCTTTCTCTAATGAGCATTATAAAAACTGTCAGATCTGAAAATTCTCTCTTTAGTCATTTTTTTGGAATTATGCAAGTCCAGAATTTAAAATAGAACATATGGAGGCTCCTCGACTTGGTTCAAAAATGGCAGAACTAATTCCATAGAAAGATTTCTCAGAAAAAAAGCTGACTTTGAAGCCAAGTGGATCATGGAAAATTTTAGCAAAAAGTGTATTTTGAGAAGGTATGAGTTGCTTAAAACATTGTGTTGCATCTTAATCTTAACTTTAACATTTGCTATCAGAATTGCTATAATAACATTATAATTATCTATAATATCAGAGAATTTTCTGTTCATCCTACTTAAAGGTAATGCAGTGTGAGTCACTAAAAATTATGAAACTGAATTGCCATTTTAATTTCAGGATATCATTACCTCAACTTGCATGACCCAGTTATACCTACCTAGGAAGCAAGTTTTCTTATATATATTTATATACATATATATGTTTCCAAAGACTCTTGGAAAAACGGAATCAATAAAATTTAACATCCCCAACCTTTTGGGTAGTATGGTGCTGGACACTGAGATGAAGTTACTCTGTTATGTTTCCCTTCCCATCTGTTATTTCTCTCTCTGATTCTTGGCAGTTTTTCCAGCTGACAATTCGTCGGTGAAGGTCTGAATCCAGCAATCTGAGTGGGTGATATCTATCAATCTTGTGCCACACGTATGCAACATTGCTAGGCAACAGGTAGCTGTATGACACCCACATTCTGCAATTTCCTTTTGGTGACTGAGACTTTTACTATATTAATTATACTGAACTTTATTTCATGTATTTCAGGCACTAAGTTCTATGGAAAATATTTTTAAAAACTCTTTGAGCTAAGATTACTTTCTGTTGCATATTGAATGAACAAATATTGGCAACTGATAAAGTCATCATTCTAACAATTGCCAGATATGAATGCAGTGCACAAAGCCTTCTAAAATTGCAGATAAGTGGGATATCAGATTATTTTGTGTTGTAGATAACTATGCTACAATGAAAAATTTTTGCAAGGACTTCAAAACATAAAAGACATAAAAATATAAAGTGAGGAGATAACTAGGGAGGAAGTTCCTTTTTTCTCTACTTGCTTTCTCTCTTTTTTCACTGGCTTTTCTTTTTCAGTGGTTGGGATGCTACAGAGGGACTAAGCTATAGATTTCCTTTCATGCCCCATCTCAGACTTTTTGTGTGACCACCAGCAGATGAGGCTGTGTTATACTACGGAGAGAACACAAAAGAGCTGCACTCAACTTTACTTCTCCTGAATTAGCCTAGCTTAGGAAAAATAGCCAGCTCTTCAGCATTATTACACCCTTGCAGGTAATGTATTTTTCTATGGATCTGGGATTTCTCGAAGATGTGTTCCACAGTTATTTAAGCTGCAATAAACTGGGTCATTGTACACATTTAATTTTGAAATAATTTGCCTGTCCTTTCTGAATACACAAAGGAAATCCCTGAAATGTTCTCAAATGGAGCTAGTCTATTTGTTGCAAAATGCTTGTGTTAGCCACTGATGAGTAATAGTAAGTTCAGCTTTAGTTCACACCCTCTGAGAAACCAGTCAAATCAAATTAACAGCAGCAGCACCATACTCATATTCAAAGTTTTGCCAGCAGACAGAACATTATTTGGGCCAGTTCTTGAATTCTTGAATTACCCACACTTCTTTTGCAATAGGATGGGGCTCTTTGAAAGTATGTTCAAATGATCATGAGCGATCACGAGCAATCTAACCACCATTACTTGCAGAACTACCAGAACTGGTTTGTGCATCTTGGCTAAACACAAGTAACTCAGTATGCCAGTATCATTTATGAGAACTTGGATATAAGCCTTGATCAGCTTGGGCTTTGTGTTCTCACCTGTGCCCCTTTGTCTCCCACAGGGTTCATAAGCTGCTCGTACCCTGTGTGTGTAGTAGGTACCTATTCCTTAATACATGCAACTACCGTACCAAGGCAGATAGTTCATTAACTAGCAGCTTAATTTTTGCTGTATGAAGATGAATGAAGAGGGAAGAACACTCCAAATATATATGTAATTTTTGGTCAACAAGACAAATATACGTATACGCTGTATTTTATAAGGCAACTATTACTGTAAGTGAAGCCTCTTTTAAGTGTGTCCATGGGATACTGAGTCTCAGCATTGTTTATTGTACAGGCATGACCAGCAGTTACATGTCTACCTGAGAGATATTTGCTGCTGTTACTCCCTAGCTTTTATGTTCCGGTTATGTCTTTGACTGGAATGTACTTTCTGTACAGAAACTTTATCTGTATACAAAGGGAATGACTTCAAGAATTTGAAACACATGAAGAATTTCTTCTTTTCTCCTGCAGCTGTCCTCTCCTGATATTGGCTTAATACTGCAAAGGGAAACAAATTCCAAACCTGAACAGTAGACCCAAACCAGATAGGGAAACAGTTGTACTTAGCTGTATGTTTATTTTCAGGAGGAAAACAACAGTACAGTAGCTTCAGAAGACAATTTTCCTCTCTACTTAGACTTAAAAATTAATGCTAGAATAGTACCAGATGGGTAGCTTTGTTTGAATGCATTAAGATCTGGAAGGGAAGTCCAAGTGAACACCCTGTCTCAGAGCAGCAGGTCAGGAGACAGCCTGTATCTCCTACTCTAGACAGCAGCCTGGATGAGGCACTGTGTCAGATACCTGTTATATGTCCCACTGTGATTAATGAGGTTGGAGAACAAGCTCTTCAGTTACCAAAACCACTTTTTTAACACTGAATCCCAGTGTTCTAGAGGAAAGATGCAGGCTGACAAATGCACGTAAAAATTTGGATGGGTTTAGGTTGGTTTGTTTCCTGTAGCTGCACATTTTTGTGCCAGACGAGCCCAGTAAGAGCAGAAAATCCTGCCATGCTGCAAATACCCCTTGGTAGTAAAATGTGAGCATGACTTTGAGAATCAGAATTTATCACTGAAATATACTGCCGTTTAAGCAACAGGGTGGTTTCAGTTGCCCTGTTAGTACTGGAATTTTCTTAATCTCTATTAAGAATTTATCAGGCAACATCAAAAGATTTAGCTAGGGGAATTCATAAACAGGGATATGATTAATACAATTTTAGATGTATTAGTAGAAGATGCAGAACTTGCTGTGGGAACTGGTAATTTAATTACATTCTGGTTTATGTGATTCATATACCTAATATTCTGAGTACTATATTAAAAAATAAATACAACTTAATTTTTCATAAGGCATTGCTTTGTTCTGCTATACAAGCAAACAGTTGATTACATGGAAGGCATAGGTTTGATTGGCTGTAAAAATTAGGACCTCATTGTACCATGCAGTAGCTTTCAAATACAGCTAAAGAAAACAGGCTGCATATACATAAATATATAAAATCCCTAGGGAAACATTAACACTGTATTTGGGAGTTTTATGTTGAATTTCACAACTCGTATGAAGTCTTGAATACCAGTAGCTTAAACAGAAAAAGATGTCCTTCATAAACTATTTATAATACACGTTTCCTAAAATGTTAACTTTCAGTTTGCACCAAGATTTAATCCAACTAGCATGAGACTTTTAAGTAAAGTCCCCCTTGTATCTCTAGGCTACGTACTATGACCAGCAAAAGTGCCGACTTTATCATTTTCATAGGTATGATGCAACAGTAGTTCTGTGGTAGTCATGGAAATTATACCACTGAAAGTAAGAGAATCAGGTCTGCATTTATTAAGTAGAATAGATACATTTCTTTGCAGGTCCAGGAGACACTTAATACGTGTCTGGACGTATCCGAGATGCAGAGGAAGCCAGTTTTCTCCTGGACTGACTGCATAATCTAAAATGGGTATGCCCTGGGTATCTCTAAAATATAATGTAAAACATGTTTGCTGTATTTGTGAAGGTCAAAGGGATTTTATAGAATTCTTTTCCTTAGTTAAACAGTGCTTCAGTGATAAAATTCTGCAGATTTTTAAAACCCTGTTGCTACCTGCATCTAAAAAAGACTCTGACAATTTACAATAAGTACAGTGGCAGAGCATCATAAATCTGGGAATACAGAAATTTAAGACTCGAAGATCTAAGAAAAAAGAATTGTTTGGCAGAAGAGACAATATTTGTACAGATTTTCTATGGAAAGCCAAGATTGCTCCCCTTCCAATTTCCTCTAGAAAGCACAGAGCACATTATGCGTACCACCTATTGCAAACAGGTTGTAATATTTTTTATAGTCTTTTAGAACCAATTCCATCCAAATTGGTGCCTCCACAGAACCCCAGCTGCTGGTTTTTGTGACAAGAAAGAAAGAGAAGTGCAGCAGGTAAGCTGTAAAACCACACACATAGTGAATCAATTCTGCTCTGCCTTGTGCAGCAGAGAACTGGGAAGAAGCCATCCTGGGACTGCTGAAGATGGGCTCCTGCTGCTGTGAAATAACTTCATTGTGTTGTAAACCTGCCATGCACAAGGAAGTAGAGAGATTGGAGATACATCCCAAAAGCCCCCATTTCACAGAATTCCTCCTTTGTAAAGTGCCTGTCAATGCTGCAGCTGGAATCTGCCCAAGTCAAGATGGTTTCTGGCTTCAGAGGAGTGGATGCTAGGGTGCAGTTTCAGAGAAAAAAAAGAGCCATATGATGAAGCTGTTCCTTATTTTCTGAGAGGCCATATCAACTGAAAATATTTCTTCAGCGACAGGATTTTTTATTTCATTAGAAAGTTCGATGGGTTCAGTATGTTTGCCTGTATGATTACCCTGTCTTTGTTTTCATTTTTCAGTGATTCTAAGCCTGAGAGCTGTATGTTTCTAAAATTTAAAACACCAGAAATATTTTTGCACTTAGAAGCCATCAACATCTAAAGCACCTTGGCTTTCATTTGCCTTGCATCTTCTTTCATCCTTCATTCCTCATCAGAGTAGATTTTGAACACAAACAGATCGCATGGGTGACATTTTGCTTACACACAGGGCAGCTGACAATAAAAAAGAAAATATAGCTATGTATTGGGCATATATGAATTTTTTTCTTGGTGTTGTATGGTTGGTTCAGCTTTACAGAGTGATGATTTTCTATTTGCTTTTAAAAAGCTGGAATTATCTTGAAGTTATTTAGCCGTTAAATTTCCTCAGTACATGCATGCATACACAGATAATATAACTAAAAGACAATGAAAGAATAGCACAGCTTGATTTCTTATTTCTTTTGTTGAATTGTTTCAAGTTCTCATCCTCA
Source organism: Phaenicophaeus curvirostris (assembly GCF_032191515.1). Taxonomy (NCBI): domain Eukaryota; kingdom Metazoa; phylum Chordata; class Aves; order Cuculiformes; family Cuculidae; genus Phaenicophaeus; species Phaenicophaeus curvirostris. The sequence goes on from NC_091401.1 coordinate 19,483,056, forward strand.
AGGAAGATGTGTTTCTAATAGTTCCAGTTGGAATACACAAAGCTAATGATGTACATTGCTAATGTACAAAACAGATTTCCTATTACAAGGAGTCTCAGACAATAAACATATAATGACTCCAAAAGTAATTTCTCACTGAAATTTTCTCTCTAACGGTTCCAGAGTCCTTGACCTAAGTGTGGGGTTTTTTTTGTTGAGATGTGAGAAACAATCAGAAGTACATAAATTGAAAAAGGGCATGATGTTTATATCAATATGTCCAGAAAAATATTCAGACTCATGAATGCAATCTACAGTAAGATCAGCCAAGGTTATCACCAGATGTTTCTTGTCCCACATGCCACAGCTTGACTGTGTTGTGATGAATTCAGCTGAAAAGTCTCTGTGAGAACTGTGTTTTCAGCACAATTTCAGGCTTGGATTCAAATACCAGAAATCATTTCAGATTTCTTAAAACATCCTAGACAAATGTGAAGCTCTGCTTTTAAAGTATGCCAAAAAGTGCATATAAAAATTGCACTTAAAAAGCTGTAAAGGAGTATTCTAAAAGCAGTTATAATTAAAGCTAGACCTCTGGGGTTCAGCAACCTAGGCTGGGATAGCACAAAGGCTTAGGGCTTTATTTGGTAAATTATTTGTCTGACGCCATAATGCAAGTTCAGAGCTACAACAGAAATTTGAACTTGAGTTCCTGCACCAAGCCATAGTAGTATTTATCCAGTTAGCCATCCATAATATGAACAACCAAAAAAATCAATATTTCCCAAGGTATTTTACAGCTCATCCTCTATTTTTTATGACATATCAGACCGAAGACCTACTGTATTCTTGTTGTGAAGAAAGATGCTTTTAGTTACTTAAAGTTTGAGGTCCATTTAAAAATGAATGTCATTAACGTCAGATACTCACAGGCACAAGGTTAAGACATTAAGAAAACCGATGATATTTTGTTGGAATACACTATTTTCCTGCAATATTTTCAGAAAGAACATATTGAAATAGACTTGCAAACTACTTTAAACTCAGTTCTGGACAATGCAAGCCTAAGATGAAATGAGATATGTGGATAATGACGTTTCTGCTTTTCAGAGGTATTGACCACCAAAGCTTATATTTAACTTCGGGTAGAATTGTGTTCAGCATGTCCAAAAATTGGGCTCTAAATTAAATATAAGTGTTTTCACCTGGGCAACATTCCTTTAAGTATCACCTACAAATTATGTAGTGAGAGCTCTCCCCACAGGAAAACCTTCTTTTGGATTATTTTAAGATAAAAGCACAGGCCAATGTCAGCCCTCTTACAAGCTGCATACTAATGCTAGGAGGAGAAGGAAGAATTTATTTGGAAACTTCTAATTGACCTCAGTGGAATTGGGCCTGGACCCATTAAAATATTTATGAAAAGCAGTTATGGAGCACGAATAGTACCCAATCTAAACCATTATGTCTAGGTAATATTAAAAGTAATTTGTTTAAAATTAGCAGGGAGTGGAGGAGCAGGAGCTTGTCTGCATTAAGGACTAAATTCCTCCAACTTTCTGTCTTTTTTATCATTATTTTTTAAATAGTTGCAGAGACAAAAGTTGGTGACAGGCAACATGGCTTCACTAAGGACAAATTGTGCCTGACAAATCTGGTGGCCTTTTATGATGGTGTTACAGCACTGGTGGATAAGGGAAGAGCAATTGATATAATCCACCTGGACTAAATGCTAAATGTGTAAAGCATTTAACACTGTCCTGCGTGACATCCTTGTCATTGGAGAGACATAGATCTGCTGGATGGACCGCTTGATGGATAAGAAATTGTCTGGATGGTCACACTCAAATGTTATGGTCGATGGCTCTGTGTCCAAGTGGAGATCAGTGATGAGTGATGTTCCTCTGAGGTTGGTATTGCGACCAGTACCATTTAACATCTTTGTCAGTGACATGGACAGTGGGATTGAGTGCACCCTCAGCAAGTTTACTGATGACACCAAGCTGTGTGCCACAGCTGACATACTGGAGGGAAGGGATTCTTTCCAGAGGGACCTTGACAGACTTGAGAGATGGGCCTGTGCGAACCTCGTGAAGTTCAACAAAGCCAAGTGCAAGGTTTGGGGCAATCCCAAGCACAAATATAGGCTGGGCAGAGAATGGATTTAGAGCAGCTCTGAGGAGAAGGACTTGAATATGTCTGTTGAGGAGAAGCTCAACATGACATGGTAAGGTGCACTTGCATCCCAGCTATCCTGGGCTGCATCAAAAGAAGTACTACCAGCAGACAGAGGGAGGTGATCTCTCCTCTCTACTCAGCTCTTTTGAGACCAAACTTGGAGTACTGTGTTCAGCTCCAGGGCCCCCAACATAAGGAGGACATGGATCTGTTGGTGAGAGTCCAGAGGAGGGCCAAAAAGATGATCAGGTGAGCACATCTATGAAGACAGTCTGAGAAAGTTAGGGTTGTTCAGGCTGGAGAAGAGAAGGCTCCAGGGAGACATTATAGGAGCCTTCCAGTACCTAAAGGGAGTCTACAAGAAAGCTTGGGAGGGACTTTGTACCAGGGCAGGTAGTAATGGGACAGTGGGTAATGATTTTAAGCTGAAAGAGGGGATATCTAGATTACTATAAGGAAGAAATTCTTCCTTTGAGGGTGGTGAGACACTGGAACTGCTTGCCCATAGAAGCTGTGGATGCTCCATCCCTGGAAGTGTTCAAGGCCAGGTTTGATGGGGCTTTAAACAACCTGATATAGAGGGAAGTGTCCCTACCCATAGTAGGAGAGTTGGAACAGTCTGGTCTTTAAGGTTCCTTCCAATCCAAACCATTCTATAATTCTATGATTCTATGTTGCTGTTTTTCCTTAGGCTTCTCTTTCGCTGGCTGAGTGTTAGTAATACTCCTTATTTTCACCTCAGTCCTGCGTTAACCTGATTTTCAGACTAATCTGCCAACATATCACACCTTCATCCATTCTCAGGAATGACGTAGGCAGTTAAAGGCATTAAAACAAATATGCTTCTGAAATTAATACGTTTTGCAGGAAGTAAGCGTGAGGGTATCCAAAGCCAGAGGGTATGTTCAGAACAAGGGGATTCAATTCCAAGTTGTCACAAAATGTTCTCCATCACCACAGCATGGCAGAAACCTTTTCTTAATGCTATGATAGATGGTCTAAATATGCCACTTACTCAGAGTTATTGGATACAGAAACATGCAAATGTACCAATAATGCACGAGTCTATGCTTTATGAAGGGCACAGCTACCAGAGAGGTAAATCCCTAAGGATTTAACAGTAGCTGTACAGCTCTATGGTGTCTTGCGTATGAGCCTCTGTTCATGCTCATTAATCTTGATAAGAGAGGGGATTTATCTCCAATAAATATCCTAACACTATGCCTCTTACAGCAGCTTTTCAGATAGCTCCTAGTACAAACAAAAACTGCTGTTAGTGTATGATCTGCAGCTAACAAGTACATGAATGGAAATGGCCTAGCAAAAGTTAACCCACTTAGCAATGGGAAATTATGAGTTATAAATGAAAAGCAAACAGAAAGGTTGGTAGGAAACCTCTCTGATTCTCTGTCCAGTATAACTTCTGTCTAGTTCCCAAAGCACTGACTTCTCCTGTGGTCCTTTACGATTTATTTCCAGAACCCCCCAAAATGAGCAATGGCCATGTGCACATTTACTTTTGAACACATGAATGTTGCCTGGTGTATCTTCAAAGGTGGAAGAGACGTGTAGTCATCCTAGATCTATAAAAAAACACTTTCAATAAATAATGTAACAGCCCAGCTTTTGGTCAGAAAAGATCTGCAAGTGTATTTGATGACAATGCTTACTTTCCCTACTGCTCTCAGAGGGATGTGGCTGAGTCCTGTCACCAAGGGCAGTGACTACCTCTATCCGAAGGCTACCTGCACTGGGAGTCACAAAATCATAGAATCACTAGGTTGGAAAAGACCTCCAGGATCATCGAGTCCAATCATTCCTATCTGCCACTAAACTATGTCCCTCAGCACCTCATCCATCCGTCATTTAAACACCTCCAGGGACGGTGACTCCACCACCTCCCTGGGCAGCCTGTTCCAGTGCCCAATGACCCTTTCTGCAAAATGAGTATTCGAAGTGCAGTCTCACCAGTGCCGAGTACAGGGGCAGAATAACCTCCCTGGACCTGCTGGCCATGCTGTTTCTGACACAAGCAAAGATGCCATTGGCTTTGTCTTGGCCAGTCTTCAAAGCCCGTCTCTGCCTGCCTTTGGCTACCTGCAATTTTCCATGGAATTATTTAAGACAAGCCATTCTGGAGATGAAAAGCAAAATAAATTAATTTGAGAATTTTGTTTCAATGTTTCATGAAAGATGTGATCTCAATGTTTCACATCCTTGTATAATATTTAATCTGCACTCCCTACTTGGGCTATTTATCATAGAGACCAACACAGCCTGCTTCTCAGATCAGTCACATTTTAATCAAACACAACTACTTTATTTTCCTGCCTATTTTTCAGACAAAAAAGATATTTTGGGGGGTGCCAATTTTTAGTGATGAAAATAATCTCCACTAAGAAATATCTGATGAAAATTTTTCAAAAACACCTATTTTGTATTTTTTAAGGTCTATTCCTAGTAAGGAATTTTGATGCAATCAGCAAGACTTTTCTACTGCCTAGAAGACCTATTGATATATAGCCAAATAGAGAGCAGAGAAAAAAATCTACTCTTGCATGTCACAGATTCTTAATCTGTTTTATGAGCCTTAAACACTACAACACTTTACACAGGAGAAATTTCAAAAGATTTGGAAACTCCTTTTTTTTCCTCCTTATATGGCTTTTCTAAACTTGAAGTTTTACTTTTCATGAATATTTTTAACCAGCACAAACCTTTTTCAGGCTTTTTCTTACATCTATTCTTTGTCAAGGAAGAAAGAAACAATCCAGTGAATCAGATCCCATATGCATAATCACACAACTATACGAACTAATCGCATCCATAAAAAGCATTCGCTTCAAACATTGCTGTATAGGGAATGCTTAACCTTAAAAATTATGCTGTTTGGACTAGCAACTTTGAATACATCTTATGAGCAATCCATCTGCACTATTACTTTTTTTTTTTTTTTTAACTTAAATCAGGGGACTTGAGCAACCTGACAGCATCTATAATAAGCCTGCTGATTACCTTACCTTTTGTAATTCTTGTTTCTTTTTTTGTTTCATATTTCTGTTATACTAAGATACATGTTGTTAAAATGTTTTAAAAAAATTGATCAGATCTTGGTTGGCAATATGACACATAGAGTAGTAACCTCAACCAATTTATAGCAGGCTTCAAATTTGTTACCCCATATGGAGCCATCACCCATCATAAACTGGCCAAGAAGGCCAATGGCATCTTGGCTTGTATCAGAAATGGTGTGACCAGCAGGTCCAGGGAGGTTATTCTCCCTCTGTACTCGGCACTGGTGAGACCGCTCCTCGAATCCTGTGTTCAGTTCTGGGCCCCTCACCACAAGAAGGATGTTGAGGCTCTGGAGCGAGTCCAGAGAAGAGCAACAAAGCTGGTGAAGGGGCTGGAGAACACGCCTTATGAGGAGCGGCTGAGAGAGCTGGGGGTGTTTAGCCTGGAGAAGAGGAGGCTGAGGGGAGACCTCATTGCTCTCTACAACTACCTGAAAGGAGGTTGTAGAGAGAAGGGTGCTGGCCTCTTCTCCCAAGTGACAGGGAACAGGACAAGAGGGAATGGCCTCAAGCTGTGCCAGGGGAGGTTCAGGCTGGACATCAGAAAAAAAATTTTCACAGAAAGGGTCATTGGGCACTGGCAGAGGCTGCCAAGGGAGGTGGAGTCACCGTACCTGGAGGTGTTTAAAAGACGAGTGGATGAGGTGCTGAGGGGCATAGTTTAGTGGCAGATAGGAATGGTTGGACTCTATGATCCTGGAGATCTTTTCTAACCTGGTTATTCTATGATTCTATGACAAATAATGCAAACTGGGTGGGCTGGACTTGCTGATTAGCATGGGAGGACTCATTTATAGCATAGATTTGCCACGTCTTTTTTCAGCCACTGAGACATGGCCAAGCCTGAGTGTTTGCCATGCAACTGGAAGAATGGTGGCAAGAAGCATTGTCGCTGGAGATGACGAGTGGTGACCACATGCAGTAGCTGCAAAGTGGGGGTGTTGGGGACACCAGGCCGTGGGGACAGAGGGAGGGCATAGGGTGGCGGGGACACAGAGATTCTGGGTACACCAGGTGGTAAAGATGTGGAGAACACCAGGGATGAGTGGTGCACAGAGTGGTGAAGATGCAGGGTTGCCAGGAACAGTAGGTACGTAGGACACGGGGGGGTGTGGAACACCAGTTGGTGGGGTCTCCAAGGACAACTGGTGTGTTGTCTTTCAGAGCCCAACACATTCTGCCTGGCGCTTGCAGCTGTTAAAAGCCGGTAGAGACCTGGCTGGTAAGTAAGAAAGCTGTCTGTCTCTATTCCACGCACAAAAATGGTCTAGGTGGGTCCTGCATTATTGTTTTGGAAGGTTTCCCTTTGAGGAGTGACAGGTAATTAATAGTTTTCCTGAGCTGGCTGTAGCTTACGTGCCTGGAGTGGGGATAGTCCTGGGAGGAAACGGGGGGCTCCTGACCATCACAGAAGAAACCCACATATCCTTCTCTAGTATTCCCATGCTTAATGGGGTGGGGACTAATGAAGGAGCAGCTTTTCATTTTCTTCACCTCACCCAAATCTGTTTCTTTCTACCACTTAGTGTCAACCTCTTTAACCACTGTCCAGTCTCCCTCCATCTAGAGTTTTCTTCCTCTCCTATTAGTCATTTAAGTTCAAAAAAAAAAAAAAATCACCCTGGAAGATTTAGGTGCAGAAGGGTCTTCTTTTTCTCTTCTGTCTTGTTTCTGTTTAACATTTTTCTTCCAGTCCAATTTCATCTGACTACAGCAGCTTTTTTTGGAGGAAAAAGAATTAATTATTGTTTATCTGTATCTCCCTGGATCTTACTTCTAAATTACCACATCATCAACAACCCCCTAAGCAGACACTAGGAAAATTCACATGAGGGAGAAACACTGTCAATTCTTCAGCCAGAGAGAAAGCTTCAATCAGAGCTTGCACAGTTAGACACAAGAGAGCCCTGCTACAAAAGCCCAGGAAACTGTGTTTCATTAGTTCTACTCCTCATGCAACTACATGTTCTACATATTTCTCATTTCTATCGTCTTCCCTTATTTCTCTGTTCCTGCATGAGATCTTCAATGCTTCTCCTCTCTCCCCTCCCTAGGCATTTCCATTGTATTTCTTTCCCCCTTTTGCTATTAGCCATGCTGCACTTTTCCCTGTGCTCTGTACTTTGGTATGCTCTGTACTTTGGAGCCAGCAAATCAGTAAGTGTACGTAGGATACAATGATTCATTTGTCTAGGTTTCACTTCAACAACATAGTTAAAGTAAAGAAATTTAGATGCTGTATGTGAGTTGCACTTCGGGAAGCAAATGTGCAGAGGAAGCAATAAGGCTGAAGATACTGGGGGAAAAAGCCTGGCTTGGAAGTAAATCTATTCAAAATGCCAAAAGAAAAAGAAATTTAGCAATATGGCACATTTGTTCTGTTTTGAGATTTTGTGTCTTAGTTACGTTATCAATTGTGCTGATTTTGTTTTGTGTTTCTTATTCACTTGTCTCCTTCTAGTCACGGGATTCTTTCATCCTCAGTGCCTAAGAGGATCACTTGGCACTGGGATGGGAATGTTGTCTATGAGGTCTATGCCACTTTCTACTCTATTTTGAAATGCTTTTTGAACAGTTACAGCATTCCAAGTTGTGAACATAACTGCAATGTGTCTTCCTCCATCAGCTCTGTTTTGCAGTCTGCAATTACAAGGTTTATTTGTCTGGGTTAGGAACAGCAGAGACTTCATATTTTAATCCATTTTTAATCCATTTTTTAAATGCATTTGCAGAATTTCTTTAGAAATTCAGGTTAACAAGTTGCTCTGATTTAAGTGTGTTCAGCAATTTAGTCTCTTGACAAATTAATAAGGACCTTAGTTAAAACCCTTTTTTATAATCAAGTACATCAATGGAGCTCAGGACCTGATGAGCATAAATACACCTCCTCTAGTGGTCCAAGGTGCGAAGAAATCCCTACTTACTCAGTGGTCTAAGATGCAAATGGTAGAAGTCTGGTAGTGGAGTTAAAGATTTCCCATTACATATAAGCAAAACATCTTCTAAAAAGCTCAATTTCTTTCATTTTAAAAAGTAGTGGGCATAAAGTATTCACAAGGAGGTGAGGAAGAGCAGAGCTGGAATTACTAAGCTGGAGCACATTGTAAAGCATTCAGGATTGACTATGTTGGGGACAGCCATGCAATTCCCTAGGATGCTTGCACTCGTGCTCCCCAGCACACTCAAGAGCTTGGACTGAGCCAGTATTCACTCTCCCTCCACTTCCCCAACAGAGATGTTCCTCAAGAGACCCTGAGGTGAATATGGTTGTGCTAAGCTGCCTCTGTATCATTTTTAAATATGACTTAGAGAAGGCAAAAGCAGGAACCCTAAAAGTGAGAAGATGATCTGCCATGGGTCTCCTATGGGTGACTGAGTAGGATTCATTTCTCTGTGCCTTGTTTCTGTACCCCATTTTACTACAAAGGATACTTCTTTCCTCTGCTTGGTCTATTTAAAAACATCTTTTACAGTGAATGTGTAGAAGCATAATGGGAACCTGATCTCAGATGGGACCATTTAATTTTTATTATAATAATAGTAATAAACATACTAAACACAATGTGCTCTGTGTATAAATAGATTCAATATATTTAACTGGATTTTGAAATTGGTTCTCCGTCAATGGACACCCATTCTTGTTCAGATAAGAAGTGGCATCTTAGATGGTACTGTGGAAAATGATAGAATACCTGTCATCCTTTTACTGGGATAAAGTAGAGAAGGAACATTAAATTTCCACCCCAGGCCTGTGAAAAGAATTTTTTTTTCAGATACTGAATTTTATTTCATTATGTTTCCTTTTCTTCATTTAATTTAATAATATGTTCCAAACCTATTTATCCAAATGCATCTGTTTTATACTTGGGGAAATACAATCTGAAAAGAAAATGTAACATTTTTCCAGTAAAGTTGAAAGAATGGAAGGCAACTAATTTTAACATATTGCCACTTAATGTCATCTTCTTTGCTGATAAAATGCATGGTAAGGAGTTTTCAGTAATCACTTCTTGAAACAAAACAGAGCTTTCCTGAGCTAATGAATGGAGATACATTTATTTATTTATAGGACGGTTCATCATTCTAATTCCTTTGTGTTTCAGAAAATCTTAGTAAGTTGATCCATGCAACACTGAAAGAAGTGGTCTTATTAGCTCCACAAGGCACAGAAATCACGTGATCTGCCCACTCTTTCCTGAAAGATGCATGAAAATTATAACTGGAATAAAAAAAAACAAACCTGCTTTTCTTACAGTACCTAATCAATAAAAACCTCCCTCTGTCATTCACTATTGCTAACTTTAAACATTAAATATCCTCAGGCAGGCAACCAACAACACCTAAGTAGATAAAAATGGTATATTTTTTTGTAAATACATTCTTTGATTTCTTTCCTTTTATTTCCTGAGTCTTTACATGATACTTGAGTTATAATTCCAAGTTTTTCCTGCAGCCATGAGAGCTAGAGAAATCATTTTAATATAACATCGAAATTGCCATCTAAGTAAATAACTTCTAGAGCCAAGTTGTAAGCAGCCTGCTAAATAAGATGAGGTTTCTTGCATTTCAAGGTGGCCCTGCTGCTCATTCTGTATTTGCAATGTTTTCAAGAATTATAATACTATAATGAATTACATTAGAATCAATAAATGAAGTACGTTATTACATATGTTCCCTTTATGGTGTCTTCTCCTTAAAAGATCATTAGTTATATTTGTGCAAATTGGTGGTATTGCTAGGACATCCATATCTAAGCTTACAAAACAATTTGGGAACTGTAGATAAAATATTGTGGAAAAAATATTCAGCTGTGAACACTGACAAAATTTTATGGGCAGTCTCATTACACATGTAAAAGTGAGTTCTTTAAAATGTTTTGCATTGGTTTATCTTTGCTCTAACAAAGTCATTGGGTCTTTTACTAACCGACTGACCTGGTAAGTAAGGCAAACAGTGAGGAAACTCTACGTATCATTGCTGTTTTGAAGGACGATCCAGAAAATTCAATGTCAAATGGTTTGATGCACTCCACATTTCTTCATTATAAATATAAGCCCCTGTTCTGTAGCTGCTTCTTTACATGTTTAACATTATGCAAGACTGTTAGACTACTCACTCCTATAAAATTAAGATGCTGCATGTGTGTGTTTGCAGGACCGTGACCGTGAGGGATACTTGCTCAATGTAATAACTACCAGTTGAAAAACAAAATAAAAATCAACTCTAATTGTGCCCATTTAAATTCAAACATTGAAAAATAGCTTAAATATGGTATTTCAGAATGTAAATTTTATAAAAAGTCTGAAGATTTTAGGATTCTGTTAGTTCTTTAGTCCCTCTGTAACGAGGCTATTACATAGCATTTCTCAGATTGATGTTGAAAATAATGCAGCTGCAAGAGCAGCTGCAGCAAGAATTCACAGAGGCCAGGATGCAAAGCAAGCCCTGCTCAAAGTCCCTGGCTTTAGCTTTCTGTTGTGGGCTTTTTTTCCTGCTAATTTATTACCTTAATTCCAACATCCTCTGAAATATGCCTTGCTGAGAATAACTGAGGGTTAAAGCTTTAATGGCTTTACTTTGCCTCACAAAAGAAAAACATGGAATTTACTGTCTTCTGCAAACCAGAGTCACTCTGACAGCAGCAAATGCTGTTTTTTTCAAAATGAACACTTCAGAGTTGGTCTACACTAAAACAATAACAGGCAAGAAAAAACACAGCATCAAAAAGGCAGAAAGATCCTCCACTGTTAGATATGCAGGCATACAAGAGCATCTTTGTGGTTCTGGTATTTAAAGACACGACTGTGCCCCTGGGCAGGATCTGATGAACTTGTGGGCTTCTGCCTCAAAATGTTTGTCTGTCACGTGGCTTGCAGGCAGATTAGAAGGAAGGTGCAAGTCCAGCACCTACATTTTTCCTCCGCTTTTCATGATACACAGAGGGTGACAGGAATGAATCACAGCAGTGTTGAGCCCTGTGTAAACTCAGATTTTGATAATCCCAAAGAAATTTGCCACCATTGTCACCTCATTTCGTAATCATGAAGCCCAGACAGGATAACTGTTACCTTGGTTCTTTTTGATTCTTCCATGAACTGGTTGATACTAGGTAAAAACAATTTTAAATTATTTTGAAGAAAAGCCTTACACGTAACTTAAAATCAACATGACTAAATCACATCACTCAGTCTTTCATAGCCACCTTGTAAGACCTTCAGCAGAATAGTTCCCAGAAAGGTTTACAGTAACAGAGGATACAAAGAAACAAAGCATCATAATTCACTTCCCAAATCTGAATGTACAGTAGCCTGTTAATTCAGTGGATTGGGTTACTGGACAAAGTGACCTGTACTCAAGGCAAACAGCAACTGTAAACTCATGATATTTCTCTTTAAATTTCAGAGAACACTTCACAAGTGCTTTACTAATGGCAAAGTTTGTAACATGATGTTTGCATGACAGGTATAACCATGCCAAGCAGTTACTCATGACAAAACCAACTGGATAAAAGGAACTGATATAGTTCTCTTTCAACTGATGTAACATGTTCGGTCACCTTATTACAAGTTTATATTCAGATTGCAGCATCTTGCATCCATTGGAGCTTTGCAGAATTTTCTCAGGAAGGTCATAAAATAAAACATTAGAGTAGTATAACTGAAAGGTTACAAAAGCATGGGCTTCAGAATCAGCATTAGTCTGTGACAGTGTTGGCTCCAGGCCCAGTGAAGTTTATAGGAAATAAAGGCAAGAAACAACCACACATCCAATAAAATGAACACAAACATGTTAGAATCAACTGCTGGATCAGATTTTTTTTGTTGTTTTTAAAGTGGCTCACAACCACCATTGGATTTCCCTTGGCTGCCACTGCTTTTACGAATTTGTGTCGCTGCACACAAATGTGTCAAAGACCAGGTTCACTCGCACATCCCGAATGGGAAATTTGTACCTGTAGAACTTGTGCCGTGTACCTTTCTATTCATCAAGGGAAGGAAGAAAAAAATCCGTACTGTTCTTGTAGTACTTCAGGCTTTAAATTCATATTGACAAAAGTAATGCAGCAGAAGTAATAAACATTCACAGAGATTAAAATAATAGCACAGAAGGCCATTTCTTTCCTGAAAAATTAAGACATCAAGCTAAAAATAAGAAATTAAAACCAGAAGCTGTACTAAGAAACTAAAAGCTGTCAAAGTAAAAGAATTGCCTTGAATGTTAATCTGAGCTATTTCAGCCAGTCCTTTTTCACAACCTTTTCTTTCCTGCTAACTTTTATGTTACAGCTCTATTGCTTGTACAAAGTCACTGAATTGAAGCTCTGCCTGTTGGGAGCTCTCATCTGTGCATGCTTTAGCTCTCAGTTGTTGCTGGATTTGCTTCAGCTGCCACTATTAAGCAGTTGCATGTCAAATTACAAAGCAAGTAGGATGAAATGCATAGTTGTAATACACAGGTTAAAAAACCTCCAGGAACTCTAACTCTAAATTTCCTAAGTTTGTAATGATGAATTTGGAAAGTTCTTTACAGTTAATGTAATCCCCAAACTACTGACATGTGTTTCACCTGGGGTCGCGTAACTTTTTTATATTTCCACTTTTTTCTTTTGCCTTCTTCCTAGGTTTTCTTACCTAGGAATATTTAAAGTTCATTATTCTACACTGAGAAATGTAGAGAAGCATAACTTATTTGCTAAAGCAGCTAGTGGAACAAGGACAAGCATAGATAAACTATCCAGATGCTTTGTCATCTATTCTGACCCCTGAATTTTGCCTCATTCTGCCTTGCATAATTGCAGAAATACTGTATCTAAGGTGAAATCTTTTGGAAGTACATCATTAATATAAGGCAACTGTGTTGGTGGTATGAAGGAGAGGAGTTTAGAGGATGCATCAATGATGGCTGCAATCTTTGTGCTTGGAATCAGGAGCCAAGGATGGACCAATGCACAGCTATGCCTAACTCATTGAATATCTCTGTTTAACATCTCTGCATCCCAGTGGGACTCACGTATTTAATTACATATCTAATGGGAAATTCAGCCTCACCCTGTGAGTTATTGTGCTTTCTCGATTTCTCCTATGTCGTAGAAGCACAGCACTTCACAGGACTGGGCCAGCCATGAGAATTAATTAGTTTATGCCTGAACAGGGCTTTCAACACACAGATCATTCTGTATGACAAAGTGATATTAGATAACAAACTGAGTTATTCAATTGAATTATAGAGCCATAAGAAAATCATTGTCTCTTATTTTTAATCAAGCGGATTCCAAGCCAAATTAGTCCATGATGATGAAGCTTTGGCTATTTCAACAGGTCTTATTGCCACCAGAAAAGATTCTCCCTTTTTTTTTCCTCTTGTGCACTCTGGCATTTTCACTACTGTATAGATAATCAACCTAATAAACCAGCTCTAGGTTTCAAGTTAGCCCTTACCTACTTTTCACCTTGCCCATGAACAGTAACTGTTAAGAGTGCTTGTTGCAGGCAAATGTTGGTTTACAGACAAAAGCCTCCATCTTGATTTGTTTGTTTGTTTTACAAACATTCTGTTTAACCATCACTCACTGCAGGGACACCCAAGTCTAGAAACAGCTCTGAAAGTTTCGAAGAATTAAGCACCAGTAGTTCTGCATTTTTTTACATAGCATCAGAAAAATCTCAGGTTATAGATGTGTGTATGATTTCATATGCATGAATGCTTCAGTGCCCTCCCACCAGTTAACAGACTCTCTATTAGCCTCTATAACCCAAGCAGAAGAATTTCAACATTGCCTTTAAGAGTCACTTGAGCAAAAGCTTCAAGACAAATTGGATTGCTGGGGTCATGGAGACTCAGTAGCTAACTTGGCAAAAGAGGACTTAGCTGTGTTTGTTGACATATAGAGGTATATTTTTTTGCCCGGCCTTTGCAAATATTAATTTGTCATCATAAGAACCTGTTTATTGTCAAGAGAATCATCAGCTTCCATCTTCCCAGATTTGGTGAAATCTTTGGGATAGATCAGTATTATTTTATCCCAGTGAAACATCTGAACTGGATTTCCAATTCCTTGTTTAGGCTGTAGTCTTCATGGACCCTTACTGCAAGAGCATCTTCATTCTGAGAATAGCAGGAGGGACTTGCCAGCATCCTCTCTCTGATCCCCTGTTCCCTCACTCAGGATTGTACTCTAAGTTTTAACACTTTTTCTTCCATTTATTGCTTTTACCTTGAAAATCAGATACAACAGTCATAAAGAACACCACCGCCAAAGAAATAAAATCCACAGCAATAAAAGATGAGGGAAAAGGAATTCCATTTAATGACATCTATCTAGGGAGATCTCACCTATGGGGAAGTGGATCAATATGGAAGGACATTTAGGAGGAAGATAGCACATCAGTCCACTAAAATTCACTTTGCGTCTTGAGATGATGGCCTTTTTAATCCTTTTCTTGGTTTCTTAGAGCCCTGCTTGCTGACTTCCTCTTCTCCCTATTGCTCCTTTTGGTTGATTTTGATTTAGGGAGGTTTTCTGTTACCACTAGAGCAAAGGGTTAGGCACACAAAGAAAAACTTTAGATTTTTTTTTCCAAGTGTCCAATAAAACTAGTGACTTATAAAGCTCTAGCACTGATGTGCCAAGTTTGTGTATACCCTATCTTCATTCTAGTTACCCAGCTAGCATAACTGAAAGGAAAGTTTGCTACCAAAGTTGTCTTTGGTCAAATGGGGTGGTCCTAGTTAACGGCCTGGAAGTTGCAGGTAACATTTTACTGAATAAAAGATTATAAGAGGTAACAGCAGACTTTAGCATTTGGTGAACAGAAACACCAACAGCTAAAATGGTGGGCCTCATGTAACACATCCCTTTTCAATCAAGACAAGTTAATGAGCAGAACTGTGGGGACTGCAAGAGGACACCCATCCTGGGGTTGGGTTCGATCACAGTAACCCGTTAGCCTGGCAGAGCTAGAACAAGAAAAGGATCTGTTTCCTCAGCCATATCTCTCACTGTGTTTGTGCCGTGCAAGGTGTCAGATGCCTTCTTTGCAGATCTGACAGCTGATATGTTTTGTGTACTGCACAATAGGTAATGGAAATTTTTATGGGTCTGTTAATGTGTCCTTTAGGTTTGGGCTTTCCTAGGACCTGGTCGTGTAGGAATGTGATTATTCTGTGAAGCGAGAGAGAGCATTCTCTGTACCGTGAGCTCTCATTTTATTCCTGCCCCATCTGGAAGCAGGGCTGCCCAGAACAGTTCTGAGATGCAGACCTCTTAATAGCATGTTGGCAGATCTAATCAAGCCCATAGCACAGTCTGCAGCAACCCTCCTAAACCAAACTTTGCCCCTCTGCACTCGTTCTTTAGAAGTACTCAGCTCCCACCATTTCAAAGCAATCTTTTCAGAAAATCAATAGTTCTTCATCTCCTTCAGAATGAGAGCAAGTAGGACACTTGGACGTTTGCTTTGTAATCTCTTCAAAAATTGCTTTCTTGTCTTCCCAACAGAATTAGGAAATATTGCAGTACTCAAAAAAAAAAAAAAAGCCAAGCTTTTTCAGCACAACGTCTCAGTTGTAGAACCAATCTTTGCATTCCTTTTCATTTAGGGATTACCCTAAGATTACTGGTCTGTTTATACCTTAGGCACACACATACATCCTTGTTCCTCACACAAAGGAATTAATTGTTCTCACAACTCCACTTTTCAGGAGCCTGCTGTAGAAACCTTTACCATTTTAAAATTTCCATTTTCTCTCCCTCTTTCCTCTTAGTGGACCTTTAGGTATGAAAATGAACCACTCTGCTCCCGCAGTGCTGAGCTGCTGAATCCAGTCGAGGAAGGCTGGCCAGGCATCACATCCCCACCAGACAGAGCATTGACCTTTTTTTCCTAATCGACAATGCAGGGCTTTGTGCTAATAGGATGACATCATTACGCAGAGCTGAAATGCTTTCCCTGCTCTCTCTTTTATCTCTCAGCATTTTTCTCCCACACTTTCAGAGGAAGTGTTTCACTTAGGAGGGAGTGTAAGGAAGACAGTTATACAGCACTTCAAAAATCATATGCAGAAAACATCCTCAGTTTCTCTCTCTGCTTTCCCTTAGTCCCAGTAGTTACCAGCCACATAGCCTGAGCCCTCACTATGTACTGAATCTTCCTTTTCCTTCTTCCTGGTTGTGGTCAGTGATGTTTCTTTTTTTATATTTGCTTTGCCTGAGATATGCTGCAAGGGAGACTCTGTTTCCCTCTTGATTTTAAATTATAACTACAGTTGTTAGTCTACTGTCCTTTTACAGGTCTAATGTTATTAAAACAGCTTGTTACTAAAATCCTTGTGCAAGTCTACAGCAATAAATAGTTAATTTTGTGTTTAATTGTTGGCAGTTAACTTTTGCTGTGATACTCAATAATATAATGTTTTAAAACAATATTATAAAGAATACATAGATGGAAAGAAGCCCCAGAGAAATAGAAAATATTAAGAGCTTTGTTTTAGCTGTCTTGTGAGATTGGCTTATCCATTTTAGTAAGTACTACAACCTTTTAAGATGCTGCTTTAAAGGTTGAAAAAAATTGCCTTTAATGCTTGTTATAGATTGGCAGACATGTGTCAAAGCATGCAGTCTTGGCTAAGCCAACAAACCAAGTAAGTACCTATGATGGGCTTTTGCTGGAGAAGACAGAAAGAGCCGAAATTCTCATCCCTGCCTATATTTCTCTCTTCTCCCCTCTCCCATGGCTGACATATAGGGTACTGCTAGCTCATGGTTTATATTTCTAGCCTGCTTCAGTGCCTAATGCAATGGATTGGCCCAGGTTACAGGTACTTCTGTGCATCTGTTTATCCTAAACTGTTTTAATTTGCACAGTTATGCATTAGGGCTGTAGCAGTAAAAGAGAAAGGTAGAATTGAACAACTTGGAGAAGCAGCCTCTTAAATCACTCGGGCCAGCTCTACAGGACTATGGTTGTCTGTATCGTTACTGCAAGAAAGGCAAGCAGGAAAAATAAGACAGACAAAACAAAGTGAAGAAGAAAAAAGATTCAGGAAGGGGAGGAAGTGGAGCCCATTACTATTCAAACAACGCAAAGTTAGTGAGAAGAGGATTTTATCTGTTTTGCTTTTTTTCCCCAAAAAATGCCCAACTACTTCATAGAAGATCTAGATTCCTGGACACATGACAGCTATCTTCTTGTCATCCTTCCTTTCCTGCATTTAAATGCTGTCTAAGAAAAGGCAACCATCTTAGCATAACTCGTGAAAACTTCTCTTCACTATTTTAATTGTATTTTCCATTTCTTTTGTGCATTATCCTTAAGGACTCATTAGGTATTTCAACCAGGATTTGTTTCCTACATTCTGTTTCTGTCGTATTCACCTTCAACTTTAGCCTAAGCTTACTGTCTTTGCAAAAGAGTGCCTAGTGAACTAGCTATCTGATAGCTGTGAACAGTAATTATTAATACAGCTTAATACTTCTCTTATGTCTATAGCCTAATGAGATTAGTGCTTTGTTGTACTCAGCACCACATAAACAATTAATATGTGAGTTTCAGCCTCAAAGAGCAATTAGGATAATACGGTTAAATCCCTACAAAGTAGTATGAAAAAAAATACAATTACCCTTACCAAATTTCAGCCCAAAGCCCAATTTATTATTATTATTTTTATAAACAAGTTACATACAGTGAGTGAAAATAGCGTTTAGAGTTGAAGTGCTGACAAAACCTTTACTTCAGCAATGTGGACGGTGCAACTGTAATAATGGCAAGTGTGTCCTTATCACAGCAAGAAAAATGTAAGAAGTTCTGATTTTGCACTGAATGAGCCATTACTTATGTCTATCACAAAGAAATAAGAGTACTGAACCACAAAAAAAAAGTACATTAAGGTTTTTTTTTCCCCAAAAACAAAACTAAAAATAAAAAAGATCAGATGTGACTCAGGCTTTCAAACAATAAAAATAGCAAGATGAAAGAACTAGGTTGCTTCATTGCCTAAAGAAATGGCTAGAATCTTAAAAAATCTGAAACCTGATTGTAAAAGACCTACTTTATGGGCTGCTAAGAAGGTGCTGACCTTCATCATCAATAGATTGTCTGAGCTTTTGTGATATTCAGCAGTAAAGGAAGTGCTTAAAAAGTCATCCTGCTGAAAGATGGACTGGAAAAATCTCCAGTTCATATCTCAGCATTGGTGGTATTGGTGCACGCACTCATTCAGAAAGCCTGTTTGTAAATCTAACACAGATAAATATTTCTTAATTTTTGAGCAATAAAACTGGAGCATCCTCACCTTAGAGATGGATCAGGATATCTGGAATTCAATATAAGTGAAATTATTATAGAGGAGGGCAGCTAATGACTTATCTGTTGTGGGGCTTTGGAAGTGTTTTGTTGTAGTACTATATTTCTCTGTCTGTACTAGAGGACACTGAAGGAGTGGGATAACACTTGTACAGGTACCAGTGATATCATTTTCTTATACTTGCTCCATAGCTTTGAATTCAGTTTTGCCTGTTTCCAGCATTTGCACTGAAATGAACTGTAGCAGACAACTGCCCTGTGATTTCAAATGACCTTCTGGGAGAAAAAGGCTATTATAGATGAAAGAGTTTAGTTCCTGTAACTTTACGGGAAGGTTCCATCACTGTCTGAGTAGTATACTAATATGGCAGTTGTCATTATATGTATCTTCTAGCAGGCTGAACTAGCCATGGTGGGGTATCAGGCTAACACAGCTATATGGCTGCTAGTACGTAAATGAGCTCACTGAAAGACAGATGGGGCAACTTTTCACGAAATGCATGTGTGTTGCAGATAGAGTAATGCTCTGGATGAAAAAAACGTTGTGATGTTACCCTCTAGAAACAGTGCAGCATTGAATATTCACAGCAGAGAGCACGAAACACAGATGGACCACTAATGACTAGAACTTCTGGGACGGCAGATGAGGTACAGCCAGACCATCCTGAATGAGGCATCTTGTACCTTATGCTGCAGAGGAAGTGAAAACAAAACAATATGATGACAATAGAGATCTCTGCCAGTTCTGATCAGGGTGGAGAAAGGGAGAATTATTGCTGACTCCAGATTCAATGCCCACTTTGTCTCTGAGTTTTAGCAAGGTGCTCATGGAGCATAGTCAATGCCAGAGCATTGGTCCACTTAGACTGCTGTTGGATGGTCAGTGTAAGGAACCTGGTTCATAAAAATGTCCCTTTTCTGCTTCCTTGCTGCCATACATCCTCCTAGACCTCTGAACCATGAAAGCGTATCATCCAGCAGGCCAAAACTGGGGAACCTCTCCTTGAATTTGTTTCTTTCTCCACAGCCTCTGCCATAAAAGGCAACTGTGATCCTCAGAAAGTGACTTGACAACTGTAAGGGCCAAAGCTTTTTTATAAATCAAAGTTTAAATTCTGAAGATAAAAGGGCTCATCAAAGAATTGGCAAAGAATTTAACAACTAGGTGCCACCTGAAGTGCCAGTGGGATTTATCAGCAGGTTCTTCTCTAATCTGATGTGAGATAATAGAAGGTGTTGAAAGCAGAATCAAACTGGATACAGAACAAAAAGCATAAGTAATAGAGTTCACAAGATCATGCACATAAGGAAGTTTATGTATCTAGTAGGCAGGCCACTCTCCCCAAGAAGGTCGTCTTAGATATATTGGGAAATCAACAGACAAACTCAGAAGATTTTAAAGGCTAAATGATCTTATGCTCCTTTTCTTTTTTTTTCCTTATGAGAAAGCCCGTAAGATTTGTTTCATTACCGACAGGCCCTACAAAATACTTAGCTATAATATCTGGTAGTGCCATGGACAGAAATGGTAAAGATTAACCCTCAAATATGCAGAAAGCTGAACTTGCTTATGACTGATAAGGAAGATTATTCCTGAGAGCACACAAAGTTAGAGTAGCTTACCCTTCTGACTACAGCACTAAATTGCCTATCTATATTGCCCTGCATAGTGATTCATTAGAAGCATTTTACAGTAAACGCTTCCAAAACAAAACCCAGACATTTTAACCAAGGTCTCAGAAAAATATTTAACTGACAAAGATAATGATTTTCTAAAAGCTTTTCGCTGGAAGTGTTTTTTTCTTGAGGCAGTGATTAAAGTGAACCTTCCTCAGTATGCTTCCACTGCACAACCCAAAGTTACATTAATCAGCTCAAATACCTAAAAATACAACAGAAGCCGTATCAATCCAGTTGGTACAGCAAAATTCATTTCAAGTGCTGGTCCACCATAATGTCCATGAGTCTCCTGGCATAACAGTTTGGTCTAGTTAATTTCCCATTCATGCTGATATCAACCGCTCATCAGACACAGGGCTTTGCTTTGCGAGCTTTCTAATGAGAAGGGTCCATTAACTCTCCTTGAGGACTCTTCAGTACTATGTGGCTGCTTAGAGGAAAACTTCTGCAAACTTATGTCTGATGGAGACATTTAAATCTCACTTTCCAATGTTATGTAGGACCAATGACGAACAGTCTGCCTAAAAGGGTGTGAAAGACCGGTGTTGCACCTACAACACCTGGGATAGTCGTATACCGCAGGGCTACATGGAGGGCCATCACAGGTTCCATATGTGACAGTTTTGTTGGCATGACATAGCACCGAGATAACCAGGCTCATCCCCTCAGCTCATGCTGGGGCTGGCTGGAGTATCTCTGCTCCGCTGCACAGTGAAGATAAATCATAATTTCCTAAATTACCTAGTGCTGAAGCCAGCACTGAAAAACACAGCTTCCAATCTTTAGACTATGCTATGGTTTGTTTTAAAAAGGGATTGAATGTCTTACAAACAGGTAAAATTGCTGCCAGATGCAAGTACATTAGCCTTTTCCAGCTGCTTTACTGCTGCCATTCAAAATAGCTTGCTATAAATATGATTCCTTTGAGCTCTATTCTGACAAGTGCGGAGCACTATCTGGGAAGGGCCAGTGGTTTTCCATCCCTATTGAACTCAGTAGGAGTTGTGATTGTTCAGCACATTGCTGAAAAAAGTCTACAGAAATTACCTTAAATTACGCAATTATCCTCTCACCTCTCGCTCCTTCTCTTGCAGTCGTGGAAGAAGGAATAAGTTTCTCCACAGGCAGTTCTGCTACAGTAAAGTTTTCAGCCTGAAGGTTGTGAACAAATGTCAAAATCAACAAGTTCCCTGCTTCAGGTCTGGTGACAGTCCTCAATGCAATCTGGCTTAGCTAGGGAAGCGGGGAAAACATGGCAAAGATGTGAAATCCTATTCACACTAAATTTCAGTATCAGCTTCTCACATGGCCTAAAATGCCTTCGCACCTTCTCTTTACCCTTTTCTATGAATTTCTGCCCATTGCCTAATGCCCATTGCCCTGAACAATAAAGGTTCACCGCACCACAGTATCTGGGATGCATTCCAGCAGCTTTTACGGGGGCAGTAGTGCATGCTGCAGGGCCCTCACTACAACTCCACAAGTTGCTTATTGTTTAAAATCTGTTTCTGGCTGAACAGAGGTGCATTTATTGTCTATCTGTCCATTGTATAATCTGTACTTGTAGTTAAATACATTAAACCGATGCTAAATGTATGAAGGTCTGTTGAACAATCAGACAAGGTTAAAGGGTGAGAGTTTATGCTTGACAAACCATTTTGAATGACAGTCATAATTAAAGCCATCTACAATTAATCTTTTCATAAATGATGGGGAAAAATGAGAAGAGAATTACTTGTGTCTTCCACCTTTTCTCTGTGAAGTCAGCAGAGGCAGATGGAAATCAACATTTCCTTTGATTTTGAGCACAATTGTAAGTTTACAATGCAGATCAAGTCACCTTTCCTATTGTACAGGAACAGGTGTTGAGAAGAGTCTTATGAACTTGATTCTTCAGAATGTTGCAGCATGTTGAATCTACTCCCATTTCCCTGAACTGAGAATTAGGCTGTTACCTATAATACAAGGGGAGGATTGTCTCATAGCAGCAACACTCCAGTGCCCTTTGCAGACAGTTCAATAAGAAATAGCTTTGAAACCCGAATCTGGATCTGAATTTAGCTCGAATGCAGCTGAAGCTGGGACCCTACTTGGAGCTTGGGCCCCACAGGAATACATCCGCTCTGCCTGATTTTTTAACCTTAGTCACTGTGGTTAGCAGCTCTCAAAAATCAGGCCACAGTGATTTTTTGCATCCTGTAACAACTGTAGCAAAAGCCTATCAGTCACAGGGTTTTGGTTGTTTTCCTTTTGATTAAAAGCCAGATTTTCCTGATACACTGGCATTACTTTACATAAACAAACATCCATTATCGAGATCTATCAAAAATATTTAAGACTCCTTAAACTTTTACACAGGAAAGAGAAAGTAATTAGTGAGTCTGATATTCTATGTACTAACTATTGAATAGCTTTCTTTCATAATGGTGATTACAATATGCCTTTTAAAGAAAGAATTTGTATGCTTTTTTTGGTTTTGCAACATTTGAATATTCTTACCTTTTCTACATTTTCTCTTAGGACTCTTTCTTTGCTCAAGTTATAGCATCAGAAACAAACAATCACTTCCAAAAATATATCGTAAGCATGGATGGCAAGAATAAAGCCTTTCAGCAAATGCATAGTAGTAAGGAGTCAAACGTAGCAGCAAACAAACTGAATTACATTCCTGAAGCACTACAGGAGGTCAAAAAACATCTTGGGCATGGAGCAGCAGAAATGGAGAAAATAAAAATGACAAAGAAAAAGAAGGAAAAACAAAGTAATGATTTAGATGGAGCAAACCATAAACATAAATCAGAAAAGAACCAAAAACTGGCTGTGAAAAAAGAAGAAACAATGTTAGAGACTAGCAATCAGTTAATCCCGACACTTCTGTCTCATATTCCTTTGGAAAGCCTAACAAACATAGAAATGGAGTTGGTCTACACTGACGAGGAAGACATTTGCTTTGAGTTTTCTGAGCCTGTGGCATCCACAAGCACACAATCACTGAGCTGTGATTCTGAAAAAGCAGATGCTCTGAGTGCATCTAATGACAACGCTTTGCCCCAGATTGACAAACAGCTTAAGATGATCCTGCAGGAAGCCAGCACGTGCTACAGGCAGAATGACTATACAGCAGCGATGGAGAAGCTCTCAGCAGCACTGGAGGTATGAGATTAAAGAAATACGATCATCATAGCAAAGTAAATGAAAGGCTATCATTGTACTGACTCGGTATGATAGTATCAGCATAAACAAGGAACACAAACCTGAGAAGTGTATGGTTTAATAAGAGTCCTGAGATGCAATTTCATGTGAAATCTGAAAATTAAGCACTATAAATAAATCATGGTAGGAAGGAGAACTGGACCGAACCAAAAAAATCTCAGATGATATTGCATTTTTCTCTAAATCTTCAACTGTATTTATGCATGGAGGAAATTTAAGTCCCATAGGATGAAAAAAAAGTGCTCCTATCTTTAATCCAAGCCCTATCAGGGACAAATGATATCGCAATAATCAGGGGAATTCACACTCTACCCCAGCTGTCTATGCGCTACTGGGTGAAATATTTAATCCTTTAGTTAAACAGAAGGTTCACTTTAATCTTTTCAACTACACCATTTCCATCATGCTCTCTGTTTCCCCTTTTTCTCTAGAGCCAGAAGATAGCTATGGTATCTATATAGAAATCGTTTTCTTTCTGCATGACAAAGGACAGGTCCAGCAGTGAGCAACACCCTCTGGGCAAAGGCAGCTTTCTCTTCAGCAGCTAAGGGTCCAAAAGCTGGGTATTTTTGTGGAAAGAAAGACTTACTGCCTGCCTGAGATACTAAAGAAATAATACGACCTTGGCCACAATCTTTGAAACTAATCTGTGATTTTCATGACTTTCAGCCTTTAAGTGCTCAGACTTGAGCTGTCTTAAATGGATCTGTTCTTCCATATTCCTATGTTTTCAAATGCAGAGCCCTTTCCAGTTTCAGGCTGAGCCCCTCCAAAAGGAGGGATATAAAAACCTTTGACGTTTTTGAAAATCTTAGCCAGTCTTGAGTTTTGTCAGCATAATATGACAAGAAAAGAGTAAAAGAAGGAGTTCCTAACACTCTGGCAAGGTTGCAATTAATTTTACAAGAGAAGGGAAGAGAAAGGAGGTATAGGAAACGCCAGCAGGTGGGTCACAGTTACAGCCACCAGCCTCCTGTTTCCTGGAAGCCAGAGCTAGGAACATTTACAGTAAAACTGATTGTTCAAAGTTGTATCATTATTCCCAGATTTCTCTAGTGCTGCTAATCTCAGTTAATTATATTGGAAATCCCTTGTATTATGACCATGTAATTCATAATGTGCCAGTAGAAGTCATGGTTCATAATAATCACATAATGGGCAAGGACTTATACGTAATCAGATTTTAGTTACCCTGTTGTGTTTCCATAATGCTGCTATAAAACCAACATAATCACAAAAAAGCACCAGTTATTTAAACACTTTTATCAGATTCATGTACAGTATCATTCTCTCTCTTTCTCTTTTTTAAACAATGTAAGATAACAAAAATTGAATTACAGTTGCTGGGAACAGACTATGATAAACTGTTTGCTTGTGTGCAGAATGAAATTTAATAATGGCATCAGCATCTCAATTTTTAGTAATGTTAAACCTGTTAAATAGTAGCACTCTGCAGCCAAAGGCTGCTTTCAAAGAGGTAGCCTTAAAGCATTTTGAAAACAGTATCTCTGAGAGCATTGCTGTCTTACAAACCTTGACAGATGCCCTGTATCCTCACAATTAACCCAGCTGCTAACATTTACCATGCAGATGAGGACTTGACTTTTTCCATGATACATGATGCGAAAAAAAAAACACACTCTTCGTAGCTGTAAAGATTTTAAAGGCCAGTGTCTGCTTCTCAAATAAAATAAAAGAGAGACACTCTTACTGCTTTACTGGAATATGGTTGGTGATTAGAATACAGCACTTGCAAGCTGGACTCTCCCTAATATTTTATCTCCACTCTGACCCCAATCACTTCAGCTATGTGCTTGACATCCTGAAAAAGGGTCCAACTATAAGTGTTTCAGTGTTGTACAGCCAAATTTAATTCAAAAACATTTGTAAAATGTTAGAGGTTTGCAGCTGATAAACAAGTATCATATTCTTTTCTACAATACTGAAGAATACTGAAGGCACTTTATTTTAAAACAATAAATATTATAGTAGCAAGTGAGTAAAATTAGAAAGTGCCATCATTTTTAGGCTTATCTTTTTTCTCCTACATTCAGAAAGGAGCTGTGATGGGGGCAAAAGCACTTTTCACTTGAGAGCAAAGGCATACTTGTCTCCTCCTAAGAGGAAATAGAAAGGCTAGCTTATAGACATCCTGGTGAAAGAATGAGTAGAGATGAAAGAATTCCTTCCTAGGACTGTGGACAGAGAGACTAGGAGATTGCAGAATTGTAGGGCTGGAGCACCCCATCAGTCTCTTAATCCATATCTCCTCAGGAGGCAAAAACAGAATATCCCTGAAGGACACTTCTGTACTCTTTCTAATAATCTCCAGTAAGAGAGATTTCTGATCTTTATCAGAAGCTGATAGAAAGTTTTTCCCACATCTTCCATGCTGCAAAATAGTCCATAACTTTTTTTTTTTCTGTATCCATATTTGACATGAAAAGAAATTAACCATCTTATTCTCTCTGTACTTGCAACCTCTTAGCACGGTCTTCTCCAAATTAAAAAAATTCAATCCCTTTAGTATTTTCTCCCAGGTCATGTTTTCTAACCCTCTGTATCATTTTTGTTGCTTTTTTTGTAATTTATCTGTGTGTTCAGACATAGACAAACTAGAGATGATGCAGAGAAAATCAGAAAACTTAAGGTACTGAGATTGCAATGCTGGTTTTTCTTCCAGTTAGATTTTGAAGAAATAAACAAAAATTCCTCTGTATTAGAGAAGTGTGATATGTAACAAGCGCAAAGGTCAGGAAATTCAAAGTTATGGTTTCTGGTGCAAAATGTTTACAGACATTTTTCAGAATGGAAGAAATTAAGGCTTTATTTTGACATTACAGCATTTTGAGTCAGACACCCTGATCTAGAAAAGTGTGTGCTTAGTTTTAAATTTGAATTGTATCACTAAAGTTAGTGTTACCCCACATATTGCAAATATCACATTTTTTTCACTCTTTTTTAAGCCAAAAGGTCTTTTCTAGATCCATCTATACATTTCTAGATCCATCATATTACCATTCCTTAGATCATGTTGTTTTTCAGATATGCAAATAACAGGCAGTTCTGAAAGCCTAGCACTGAAATTATTTGATTTGAAGGAAAAAAAAGAAAAATTATTAGTCAGAAAGAAATTCTGAAATGCTTGTTTAATTTAGAAACTTTTATATGTTGGACAGCATGCTGCTGATTACAACAGACATTGGGAATGCAGTGTTATCAAGAGAAGAATTTGTTGCTTCTCACTATTTCTGCACTATTTAGGCACCATTAAACTAATCAAGAGGGACTTACAGAATCACAGAATCACAGAATCACAGAATAACCAGGTTGGAAGAGACCCACCGGATCACCGAGTCCAACCGTTCCTACCAAACACTAAACCATATCCCTCAGCACCTCATCCACCCGTGCCTTAAACACCTCCAGGGAAGGTGACTCAACCACCTCCCTGGGCAGCCTGTTCCAGTGCCCAATGACCCTTTCTGTAAAGAATTTTTTCCTAACGTCTAGCCTAAACCTCCCCTGTCGGAGCTTGAGGCCATTCCCTCTTGTCCTGTCCCCTGTCACTTGGGAGAAGAGGCCAGCACCCTCCTCTCTACAACGTCCTTTCAGGTAGTTGTAGAGAGCAATGAGGTCACCCCTCAGCCTCCTCTTCTCCAGGCTAAACACCCCCAGCTCTCTCAGCCGCTCCTCATAAGGCCTGTTCTCCAGCCCTTTCACCAGCTTTGTTGCTCTTCTCTGTACTCTCTCCATACTCTCTCTGTACTCTCTCTGTACTCTCTCTGACTAATACTAATACTTAGTATTAGTCAGCTGCGTTATAGTTCACCTGGAAGTGAAAAAAGCTAATGCTCCCTTGGAGAACTCTCACCATCAGAGCTTTCTGTGGCTAGTGAGGAAAATAGCTGAAGAAATTGGGTGATAGTCTTTGCTCTTCTAACTCCTAGCTCAATAATACAGTGTGTCATACACACCATACTGAGAAACACTGTAAATTTCCCTAAATTTTTGGCATCCATCTGTTGGAACATAGAGAAATAGGACTTGAACATCTGGACTGGGATACAATGGGTATGAGAAATCACTCTTCAGCTTAAAACCTCAGTGGAAGCTGTATACGTATATCTATAGAATCTTTAGCCAATTATTAACAGTTTAGCTACAAAATAACATTAAACCTTTATGAGGATCAGAAGATCTTGTCTCTAACTAATCTCCTAATAGCAGAGACTGTAAAAGACTTCAGAAACAAATTTATCTACACAAATTCAGGTTTCAGACACTGTTGTTCTGAAAATAACCCTCCCCTGTGATTAAAAAAAAAAATGAGAGAGGTTCATGACTGCTGTGCACAGGAAGAAGTCCACAGTATCTCAGCGCACAGATTTTGGCACAACATATCTCAAAGACACAAAATGCATCCCACTTGTGAAGTGAAGCCCTTAAATAGCGTGTGATTAATTCACCAGAGTGCTGTTGTGGTGACTTCCTCAAGATGGAATATCTCCATTTTCCACAGATGTCTATTATAGGCACCATTCCTATGGCAGGGAGATAAACATTAGTGCCATCACTTTTGCACACCTTGAGTTTTTAGATTAACCTTTCATATGGCTCATTGCCTTGTGATTCACTGCTTACAGAGAAGGCTTTGTCAAGACCACGCCCCCTCTTCTAGGCAACATTATCTGTAAAAAGCAAATATTTTGGAAGTGGCTGGGGCATTGGTGCCTCGTAGACATAATTACATATCAAAATAGTGTTAGGTAGCATGGCTCAACTAAGCCTTCCATCAATTTTGTAGTATAAGTAGCAAAAAAATGAGTATTTCCTATATAAATCCTTATTTGAAAAGAGGTTTATTTAAAATAGTCTGTCCACGGGGTAAGACACATTAGAAAAGCCTGTGTAGAGGAATAGCTGCAAGGGTGGCCCTGGGAGCACCATAGGATTAGGGCACTTGGATGTGTTCCCTGTTATGATCATTAGATCGGTGCTGGCTGCTTCGGAAAGACTAGGGCACAGCCACATTTCTCCCCACCCTCCCTCTCTTTTTGCAAGTTAGTCCTGAGGTCCAAGAAATCATCAATATATAACAATGTGCAATGCCTTGCTTTATGAAGCATAGAAACTGGAATTACTGGTCATCCACTAGAATGAAAGGAGTGGAAAATAGGACTTAATATAGTTTTTCCTAACACTTCTCACCAAGAAAAGCTATGCAAGAGCTAGACACAGTTTAACACCATGAAAGTCCTCAAGAGAAAGTATGTGAAAGGTTAAATATTTATTTTAAGCACCAACTTTCTGGAGTTAAAAAATTACTCTTAAGTTATCTATCCTTATCATCAGCACAGGTCCTCTAGAATATTCCTGGGAGCATACTAGGTCTTGGAGAGAAAACAAAAACAGCAGCCAATGATCCCACAAAGCTTGAGTGCAAGATGCTGACTTTTCTTCCTATAAATATTCTTTTAACCTCCAATAACAAAGTAGTTTCCTAAATATGGCCTACTCATTTAACTTGCTTGGAAGAAAAAAAAAAAAAAGGCTCTCATGATCAGCAGTTTTTGTCTCCCTATAGTCCTATCGCTATATTTTTAGGCTACAAAGCCAAGAAATTGATTTTTTTTTTTTCCCAACTGATACTGATTGTCTTTTATGGCTGCATAAGATTTTCAGACCAGGAATATAAGATTACAGATGGCTCAAATCTGGTCTGTATGATAGTAGTGGGAATCTGCTATAATGATCCATTTGGAAATGCTCCCATTTTTTTGATCACTGAATTTGAATCTAGTAATCTTTTAGGCATTTCCAGTATGCCCATCACTATGAAATAAAGCTGCGTGGTTACTTGTCTATATGGATTCATGCCCCCATTCTTCTTTTCTGAACTGCTGTTACATACCTGGCTTATAAAGTGCTTTTTTCCTCAACGGAATACTACATGTTGACCATAAAACAATATATTTCCTCACTCGTGCACA
This sequence comes from Phaenicophaeus curvirostris, assembly GCF_032191515.1. Lineage (NCBI taxonomy): Eukaryota > Metazoa > Chordata > Aves > Cuculiformes > Cuculidae > Phaenicophaeus > Phaenicophaeus curvirostris. Next base: position 19,512,474 of record NC_091401.1, read on the forward strand.
TGTGTACAAGAGCAAAATCCATACTCCAGAAAGGACAGACCATATTTTCCAATCATTTTGGTGCCAAAGCAGATCAGTCAATTTCTAATTAACTCTAATTGGCTTCCTCACATGCTATTATTTACCTGGAGGTGACAGGTGCTCAAAAGCAAAAAATATTTTCTCCATACTTGGTAAATGTTAGGCAGCATAATATTTGATTAAAAATAATAATCACTCACCACTTAAAATCAAAAGCTTCATTGACTTCAACATATGCAAACCACATGTTCTACAATCACTGAGAAATGGAGACAAGGTCTACGGAGCAGATTCCTCCGCATGTAACACCATGAAGGGGGTGGGGGTGGAAAGAGGGAAAAAATAGACTCGGAACAGTTCTGGATGAGACACTACCCCATCTTGAACGACATGGGCTCAGATTTGTGCTTAAAAGGCTTCTCTAAAAGTTGGGAGGCTAAAAATCTTTATGTCCCTGAACCTCACAGATCCTCGCATGCATCACAGGCATTGTGATGCTCAAAAGCAGATAAACCTAAAAGTATCTCACGTGTCTCAATGTAAAGCAGTGCCTTAGAGCCTATCTTGAAATAATTTCTTTTATGTTCAGGGCCCTAAGAAATTGGAGATATTTATCCGCCCAGCCACCATCTGCTCCTGGAAGGTATTGTACAAGAACAAGGAGTGCAGAGCAATTCGTCTTCAATGTGTGGCTTTAGGTGCTTCCTCCCTAGAGCCAATGCAGCACAAAAATGCAATGGGCAGTCGGCTTAATTTGTAGCAAGAATATTAGGCAAGTTAGGACAATTTTCAAACACCAAAAACAGCTAAGGCAGGCAAGCTGCAGTCAGAAAGTATGCTGTTAATTTATTTTCTGTCTGAAATGTCCTTAAATCATACTGCTGCATACCTACCTAGACTCTGCAGAGGAGAAACAGAGATGCAGGCTGAAGCAGGCACTGGTTTGGAAAGCATTCATGGACTGATTTGAGAGTAACTTTATCCACGAGGACAGTTTAGAGAAAATGTGTTATTAAAGTACTTTATTTCCATTTAGAGATTCACACAGGCATACACAGACAGTAGGTGGTGACAGCTGCTACCAGAACCATTTGTTATCTTACTCCTGTTCGGCTTTTGACAGTACAAAATGAATATAAATGCTGGAAAGCTTTACAGGGGTGAACTGAACAATAAAAAGTAGGGGAGAATGAATTCTGGTTAAGTTACTTCAGGGAAGAGCTTTATTTCTGTTTATTCCTGAGGCATGGATATGTGCTGTGTTTCTAATGTTGACAATACCGTTGAGAGGACTCTTGGTGGAGTTTACCAAATCTATGCCATCCTGAGGTGGATGGGGAGAGGGGGGAAAGCTGGCCTTGCAGCTAACTTTAATATCATATCCAGAAATGGCATGAAAATAAGGCTTCAGCAAATTATTGCTTTTCTCTAATAATCCTGTCCATCAATATGGAGTGAACTTTTCACATAGTTTGCCTTAATAAAAGTGCTTGTGAGATCTCTCTGTGTTTGGACTTAGCAGTAGCAAATCTCTTGGCATCAAAGGGATTAAATTAGTTGGCCTGAAATCATATTGCTTTTTCCAAGCAATCATGACAGCTCTCAAAATCTTGCTACAATACAGTCACATCACACCAGCTAACAGTTGCCTCCAAAAAAACCCATTCATTTTTGCCAGCTCTTCCTGTGAGCGCTATCAACAGACTGATGCTTCTGCTTCAAAGTCCAGTAGGCATTTTGAATTGCGATCCTATCAAGAGGAGGCACTGGTATCAGTTTTGACTTTTGTGTGATTGTTCAGTTTTCACATGGAAAATTTACACCATCCTCAGTTTGGTTTGATCTTGGATTGACTCACAGTGGAGGACTGACAAATTTTGCATTACAAAGGCAATCTATAAAGGAGATTTCAGTGTGTCGTACAGAATATAAAGCTCTTCAGAAACTATTGTAGTATATTGATTCTACAATATATGTTTCATTACAGAGCTTTGGGGTCGGATTTTTTTTGCTTCTGTGACTACTACTCTCACCCTGGCAGTACTGATAATGGGAACACTCCATAAAATAGGGACTGGTAATGAGTGTCACAGATTTATAGTGCAGCACGCAGATTAATCTGAAGTCAAAAGGACGATATTTTCTTAAAACCCTTGTTCGAGATTTAATGCTTCCAAAGCAAATTATTTACAATATGAGAAAGACCCCTAAGTTTGCACTGGGGGAGGTAAAGCCTTTATCTGAAGTTTAGCCAATAAATAGAAATGAGTTAGGCTTAGGAGTGCTGCATTCAATGTCGTTAGCTTCTGTGGGAGGGAAAGTTTCACATCAAGTTTATTTTTACAAAGCAGCATCCACCTAGAAATGAGAACAAAATAAAAGGCTATACGCTCTGAATTTGGTGGGCACTTGAAATCTGATTTTTGTTCTTGTCTCCAAAAAAGATCAGAACAGTAGCAGATATGCAAAACCTGTAAGCCTTTGGGGAACATAAAATTTATGTTTGAACTTCCCTACCATTCTGCCCCACCTGGTCATCAAATCCCTTCCATGTGCCTCCAGTTTCTAAAAAAATGCTGGTTGTAGCTGAAGAATGAATTTAAGCATAGGACTTAGACAGGGCTTAAGATAAACCAAATGGAAAGAGGAGAACAGGCCAAATCCCACCCCAGCAGACCCCATGATGAGGGCAAACAGCCTGTTCAGTTCATCTGATAAACTCAGTACTCAGAAGATTGAGAGCTGCCCTGTAGAGAAGGACATGGGGCAGTGTGCAGCCATCCACATCCTGGGCTGCATCAAAAGAAGCGTGGCCAGCAGCTCAAAGGAGGTCATTCTGCCCCTCTATTCCTCTCTTGTGAGACCTCATCTGGAGTACTGTGTCCAGTTCTGGAATCCTCAACGTATGAAGGATATGGAGCTGTTGGAACAGGTCCAGAGGAGGGCTACAAAGATCATCAGAGGGCTGGAGCAACTTCCATGTGAAGACAGGCTGAGAGAGTTGGGCTCCTTCAGCCTGGAGAAGAGAAGGCTTCAAGGAGATCTTATAGCAACCTTCCAGTACCTGAAAGGGGCTACAAGAAAGCTGGAGAGGGACTATTCATAAAGACTTGTGGTTATAGGATGAGGGGTAACAGGTATAAACTAGAGAGGAGCAAATCTAGACTAGACATTAGGAAGAATTTCTTCACTATGGGAGTGGTAAGACACTGGAACAGGTTGCCCAGGGAAAATGTGGCTGCCCCATCCCTGGAGGTGTTCAGCGTCAGGCTGGATGGGGCCTTGGGCAGCCTGATTTAGTGGGATGTCCCTACCTATGGCAGGGGGGTTCGAACTGAATGATCTTTAAGGTCCCTTCCAACGCAAACTATTCTATGATTCTAAGATCCACGGTCCTCTGACAAACAGTGGTTTTCTGAATAGAAATAGGTATCATTTCTCATAACTTAGCATATCTCAATTATATTCAGCTCCCAGCCAGTATTGTGTAACCAAAAATATGCCTAATAGCAAAAATGTCCTGCACACACATTGATATAATACTACAGAATTCAGTGCTAGCTCTGCATAAAGCAGCTAATATGCCAAAAATAACATACGTACATATTATTTGAATTATCCATTGCAAAGCACATTGCAGGAAGCCTAGTAAATTTAGTGGTTCATACCTGACGTCTGCATTCATTTTTAGTGGTGAATTATGTATTTTCAATATGTTTTCTAGCAAGTTATTTACACAAATCTCATTAACAATAAAGATAGGGGTTTTGCTCTACCGACTGAAATTGCATACCAACATGTCGGTATGACTCTGAATAGAAGCTGAAAATATATGCTGCATGAAATCAGATCATTGAAATAAAATCCTCTCTCTTTATTCTCCACACTGACTTTGTTTTTCCTCTCCTCTGAGACAAAACCACCATTAAGTGCTTCTTTGTTATGCTAGTTTCCTGTAGTAATTTTGATAGTGCAAAACAGTGAAGGACTGGATTACAGTGCAATGTACAAAACAAAATAAAAAAGAAGATAGTTTTCAGCCCTCTATGAAGCTTACTATCAGGTTTTGAAAGTTATTTTGAGAAGTAACCTTCCTTAGTAGACATTTTCTGGGATGCAGTTAGTGTTCAAAGTGCCAAGTGCCTGATATGCGATGCAGTGACGTTACCAGGCTGATTACCTAGATTGCTCTGAAGTGAAGACATCTGGTTAGGACTGTTGGCTAGTCAGAAGAAAAGACACTAATTAAATATTTCATGCCTTTTCAGGTTTGTCCCTCTGATTAGTCACTCCAGGGAAAGCCACAAAGTTATCTTTAAAAAAAAAAGGAAAGAAAAGGCAAACCAATTGAGTCCAGCAAGGCCAGCAGATTATTGCTTTATTCAAACTAACTCTTAACGCTCTCACCCTCCTAGTTTGGCAGGCGAAAATGAATGATCTCATGGAAGTTGCCGAAGAATCTCATTGCCACACACCATTTGACAAAATTTACTTGTTTTCCCAAGCTAAATGTGCTATCAAATATTTACCTATATTCACACACGTAGATGGATATCTATGGGGCATCTTCTTTAAGGCAAACCATATTGCTACATTTAACATCCACCAAAGCTACCATAGTGATTAGTAAAGCGTTATCATCATCAGATTCTTACATCAAAACCTTTCACCTTGTTTCCAGTGAAAACAGCTCCAACATACAGTTCACCAGATACCTAATTTTAATTCTTCCAAATTATACACATGCTAACTAGGAAGCCACCATAATCATCAGCATTTCCATGGGTGGAACCCACAGAATGGGCTTGGGGGGATTGTCTCCTCTCGTTTGTTAACAAATGCCTGGGAGGTCTTTACTCAGAGAATCTCCTTGCTTGCTACTGCCAAACTTAGAGCTTTAAGAAGAAAAATTAAAGCCATAAGATCTATGGTAGGTTCACAGTGTCAAAGACTTGTTCGGTGACTTTTGGCAAAGTACTTTATCACAAGCATTTATGCAATTGTGGTCTCAGCAATATATTTATAGGGTCCTACACATTGCAAGAATATCCTCCCTTATCAGTGAAAGTATAATGTAATTATTGTCCATTCACCACTAATACAAAACCTGCAGGTAACAGTTTCATTCCCTACGTTTAATTTATATACTTGGCAACTTTTTGTATGGGATAACTCAGCAGTCTTCTGAAGGATGCACATACAGAAAACCTGCATAATGACCTCCAGTTGTAGGAAGGGCCCCTATGAAAATCTAAATATCCTTTGAGAAATTTTTTTTAATTAAATATTATTTCTGGAAAAATATTCCTATCTACTGACAAAGGTACACTCAGTCTGGAAGTAAAAGATACTGTTATTTTTATTAACTATGGTAGAAGATATAAAATGGTACACTGCAGGTTTTTAACCCCATATTGGCTGTAAATCTTCAAATAGTCAAGTTCTATGCTTCAATTTAACAACCTCTATAATCTTTAAGAATTCTGCAGACCAAAAGCTCACCAAAGTCTTAGGTAAGATATATCCCCAAATTTCCCAGTTTGGAATTAAAATAGCATTCTGTAACATAGTTCTACGAAACGAAATCCTCAGTGGTACAAAAGGTAACTACCTCTCCAAGCCCACATCCATATTTGTATCTTTGTGACAAGGCCTGAGGTGGAGCTGCTTTTACCTAAAGCCCTCCAAAAACACCAACAGCCCTTTTGATCTTCAACAGTAGCGTTACTGGACTGCAGACTACAGCAAGATAAAGAAAATTTGGTACTGCCAGGTGAAATATGAAACTTGCAAAAAAAAATCTCCTCCCTGTTCACTGTATCTGTGGATGGCACAGCCTTTCTTCTTTCCTTATTCTCAGTCCAGCAGGGTTTCCCAAAGTTAGAACAATCTGTAGCTACAGAAGCTCCTTTGGATCCCTAGGATTTTTTCCTTTTTCTCTTCCCCTTTGAAACCCAGACCTGAGTCTTTCTACTACTCTTCTTCACATACCCACCTGTGCTGCAAACCTCAGCTCACTGTCTCATTCCTGCCTAACTCCTCCCATGGGAACTTCCCCACATGAACTTTTCAGGTGCTTTCTGGCACTGTTTTTGCCTCATCCCTCAAACATATTCAGTCTGACTGATATTCAGTGGCAGACAGGACAAGTGCTGCATTGCCAAGTCCTTTTATCGGAAAGGCCAGCAAAATACAGTAAAGCATGATGAAACACACACAAAAGGTATTATCTCCATCAGAGCCTGGAAAACAATGATGTGCTTTTCAGGCTGCCCTGAGATGATTCACCCAACAGAAACCTTTCCGGTGGTGTCTATGTTGCTATCAAAAATGTCCCATATACCACTGAGCGTGCTTTATTGTGCATCTCACTAATACCAGTCACTAGGGATATTTTGTATATTCATAACTCTTCTGCTTAGTGCAGAAGGAGTTATTTCTTTAAAATTAAGTTGAATCATAGTTTTGGTGCATGTTGCTGTTGTTTGTATGGAACTAGCCTAGAGTTCTCAAACACATTGATCCTTCACAGAAATGCTACACAAAAATCAGGAGAGAGACAAGAAAAAATATACAAGCTAGAGGTTCCCAGGCACAGGCACACCCCTTTACAATATTACTCTGGTTCTGTGAGATTAAAGATTGAATTATTATTAGTTTCTTTGAACTCATACTCTGCAATGTCTTAGAGAAGACCTGGCAGAACCCAATCTTCACTGTATTTTCTGGTTCTTTATCTGTTCAGATATGGTTTACAGAGACTCGTGTCTTGCTTTTTGTCAAAGATAACTGAGGGGTTATGCAGGTCTAAACATAACTCTCCGTATCAGCAGTAAGACTCAAGGAAACTCTGAATTGTGGCATTTTATACTGAAGGGATCCCTAAATGATTCTTTTCGTCTCACAATCATTCAAGAACTTGAAAGTCCAGTGAGTAGCCTCAAATCTCTCATTCCCATAAATTTAACAGAGGTCACAGCATGGCCAATTCAGCTGAAAAGTGTTATTACAGAAAAACTTGATGAGACTTTTATGTTCACTGATGTGAACATAATTCTCTGGATCTTTTAGCTGCATATAGCATGTCTTATCCATACAAACACTTCAGCAGATATATATGGTACCATGAGCAAAGTTAAAAGTGACAAATTCCCTGATTTATTACTTGTACTGATAACAAGATGATAGAAAATCTTAAATGTATGGGTGTTATTATATACACTGTGTAACTTTGCTCAACAGAGAAAGGATGTGAAAGAAAACGTATTTAAATCTTGAACTAAGGGGACACTCCTTGAAGGACCCTTGATGCCTGTGAAGAATTGAGCTGATCTCTAAGCAACGCATAAAAATCTTAAAGATAGGTTTAGCTTTGTAGGTGCTAAGCATCAATGTGGGTATATAACCCTTCTCGCTTATAAGGATCACACACAGGAAGACAGATGCATATGAGAGAGCTAGGATTGTTTAGCCTGGAGAAGAGGAGGCTGAGGGGTGACCTCATTGCTCTCTACAACTACCTGAAAGGAGGTTGTAGAGAGGAGGGTGCTGGCCTCTTCTCCCAAGTGACAGGGGACAGGACAAGAGGGAATGGCCTCAAGCTCCACCAGGGGAGGTTCAGGCTGGACATTAGGAAAAAATTCTTCACAGAAAGGGTCATTGGGCACTGGAACAGGCTGCCCAGGGAGGTGGTTGAGTCCCCTTCCCTGGAGGTGTTTAAGGCACGGGTGGACGAGGTGCTGAGGGATATGGTTTAGTGTTTGATAGGAACAGTTGGACTCGATGATCCGGTGGGTCTCTTCCAACCTGGTTATTCTGTGATTCTGTATTATAGAAGTCCATTTTCTTGACAGATTTAATCTTCTAAAGAGATCTCAAACTGCTGAGTTGACATTGCACCTCCTCAAGATCAGCTGTTGGATTTTAACTCCATAGATACAAGAAATAAATTATTATAACTAAACTCCTTCGTGATGAGGAGCTAGACAAACAGGCTAGATCTTTCTCTTTCCATTTTTTTGGCTTGGTGACTGGCAACACTGAACTCAAGTGAGAGTCCCTAGTAATATCCCATTTAAAGCAGGGGTTGTTTTCATTCACATTAGGCTGCAGATACCTATCAGTGCTATAAGGGTTCTTAGCACTGTTCTCAGCATGGGTCCAAGAGTTTAAGCGTACAGCATAGCTAAATATTAATTTGTTAATATCTATTAGAAATCTATTTTTAAAGCTGATTTACAGCGAAGTCTCTTAGTTTGATGAAGTCATTGCACACTAAACAATCCCATTAGGGGTGTTTATCCAAGCAAAGGACACACATTTTTGTTAGTAGCACTACATGGTTATTGTCCTTAAAAACAAAGCTCAGATTTAATCTGTTTACAGTTGTATTTAACTGCTTACATTTGAATTTTCTTAAGAACTAACTCAAAGATAACATTTACTACTATTTGGCATTACAAAATCAGGTTACTTGTAGATTAACGAAACAGATTTGAGGACCAAGGGTGGTCCTGCCCAGAATTTTAGCTCTGCCAGTGCTGAGGACTCTCTGAAACTTTAAGGAATTGTGGGTTATCCAATTCTAATGATGCTCATTATGAAATAGAATATTATTCAATGAGAAATTCACTGGCACTGATGAACAGTAGGGCAATTATCTATCAGGAAAAGAGTATTTTTTAAAACAGAAAATACAATGTTTGTCTCTGCTAAATTCTATACAGTTCAAGAACGTAGGAAATGTGGTTGAGCTCATCCTTTTCATTTTCTACAGTAGTTTTCTGGAAGGACAAGTACTCCTATCAGACATGGGGGAGAGCTTCTTGTTTCCTTGCCTTGTATTAATTCTCTCCTGTCCTGCCTGTGGGACAAAGGCAGCAGAGCCTAAGGCAAAGTTCACCACTGGCTTACTGAAATAAGTAAATAGCTGTCACGACTCCTCCTTCAACCTTAATCTCAAGTCAGCCATGGATTTTTGGAGCCTGAAGTTGAGCCTTTATTTTTGAAAATAGGGAAAAATTATAGTTCCTTTCCTAGCAGTGCTTTTTAGGTTTTAACTTATTATCTGCTCCCTTGACTATCCCTTCTGGGAAGATGACCCTGCGTTTTATATTATGTTCAAATGTGTTTGTACCAATTTTGGTAGTGGAAACTCAGGCTAAAGCCAGAGTATATTTTACTTAAGTCAGTTTTCGCCATTTATCAGGTACAAAAAGCATTTCTACCTAACAAAAGTTGTATTATAACACTAGTAAATAACATTTCTGTTTCTTAAACAGCTTTGCAGTAGAGGAACTGCTATAAACAATCTTTTTGACTCATTCCCAGAAGATATTTCCAGTATCGCCAGTTTTATTGAAACAAAGCTTGTAACCTGCTACTTAAAACTAAGGAAGCCCAATGATGCTCTGAACCACTCACACAGGTAAAAATAAATATTGATTAGATATACTACTAAGAGTGAAACAAAAAATTAAGCAAAGACTATGAAAAAATCCTGTGCAGGGAGAATCAGTCCAATAATGAGAAAAGAGGAATCAATAAAACACAATTTGCACATGGCACTGATGCTTAAGATTGGACTAATTCTCAAAATTTGAGACATTAAGCTACAATAAGCATGTACACCTTTACTGCTTTGATAATGCAATACGTAAGGACATACAGGTGAGTCACGCATAGTTCAGGGCACCCTAATGATTGAAGTTAGACAAATATAAACATGCTCAGCCTTATATGACAGTAATGCTATTATGATCTCTTGATCTTTTTCAAGCCAGATTAGGTCAGGGATGGCTTCAAATTGTTTTCATTGCATAATTCCTCATAGACTCACTTGTGATCCACATCAAAGACCAGCACTACTAGCAATGCATAAAGAAGCCAGAAACAAAACTTGCGCATGGTGGAGATGAAATTCCCATTAGTTTCAGATGAGTTAGGATTTTGCTTCGTTTGTGCTGCCTTTAATTAGCTTTCAGGCATAAAGATAGTTTCTTTAAGCACACGCATGCCCTGCCAGCAACATTTCATTACTGAGGTCTCTGTTCATTTTTTCCCTTGTATGAGATGTATTAGGGTGGACACGGCAATTAGTGCAGAGCAAGGATTTTTTCATACAATCATCTCAAATGAATGTTACTACAAAAGAGTCGTTGCAACAAAAGAGGCACATTCTTGGGCCTAATGCACAAGAGACAGTGGTGAAGAATAATGCTTTGGTATAGAAATGCGATGGCATAATGGCAGCAGGTTCATTTAACTAGATGCAAAGTCATGGTAAGTCTGAGCATCCTGACTTAATGAAGAGGTATTCGTTAAGTCTGAGAATTCTGACTTAATGAAGAGGTATTTATCTCCCATCCCAAGCACATTTTGTCTGAAAAGCTATGCCTACCTGGAGGCTATACACATTAGGGCGGACTAATTCTACATACCATGCAGGGTGGGGTCCTGAACGTTCATGAGTAGATAGAGAACACTAGGTCTACACCCAGGACACATCTAGCAGGCATACAAACTGTATCTCTTTCAGGTGGAGTATTCTGTTAGGTGAGCCAAAGCATAGGAAGTGGGAAAGGCTGTAAGATTCCAAACAAAAATAAAAATACAGCAATAAAAATCACAACAACAAAAACACACTCCTCATGCAAACTAAAAGTCAGTATTTTTTCATGGCTTCTCAAAGACCATGTTAGGAAAAAGAAAGAACACACACATATATGAAATTTGACTGGAATCTCAACTTTTGGAAAAATAGTAATGATCTCTTTCTTATTCTACTTGTGATTTCCAGGAGCACTATAAGAAGGAAGCAAGCTATTTAGACAGTATAAATGCAATTAGAACAGAAAAGATTTCTCTTTATTTCCTTTAAGTTATCTTGATTTCAAAATAGTAAGATGTATTGACCCCAGTGCTACAGATGCAAAACCCTATTCAGACATGCTTTAGTTTCAATTGCCTTAAAAGATAAACCATGACCTACAGAGAAAATAAATGCAGTGAGATTGAGATCACTAGAAAACTGAAGAAGGGAAGAATTCTTCACTCTTCTTTCTTATAAGTAATTATAAGAACTTGTTCTCAACTCCATTAGCTAAATAGTGCAAGGAAAAGTGGCAATCAGTAATGCCCATTTTCAATATAATTCGTTTAATAACCTGCAGAATGGCAGTAAGTCTACTGACCATGTTTGTCACATTGTAAAATGCAGGAACCAATACAATAGAATACCAGTAAAAAATATTCTGAGATATAATTAACATAGAGACAAAACTTGAAATATAATCAATAGCCATATTTTTCAAAAAGAAAAAATAAATTACTCTGAGCTGTCCTACTAAAAATAGCTTACTGTCATCAGTTAACTAGTGCATACAGAATTTTTATTCCCATTGGGGTTTTATGTCATCACCACATTGTAATGGTTTGCTGGTAATCCTTTGGCATTAATCATGAATCCAAATTAAAATACTCATTTCTGCATTTATTTGCATTTACTGAACTATTCTTTCTTTAATTTCATGTAAATTTCACAGCTCCTGCATTCATTTCTGAAGCGTTATTAACCGAAAATCAGATTTACCATTCTCATTCTGTATCAAATATATAGAAGTGGGTTTTGCTAGGAAGAAATCTTACAATATACCATAACTACAGAAATAGAAGAAATAAAGAAAAAAATCCAGCAGCTCAGTTTCAAAATGTTCAAGAACAGGCATCTTCAGGGGGATGACTTTCCCATTCTTAGGAGAGGAGAAGGAGTACAATTTACGTCATCGGCTTCCTCATCCTGTACTAGGAACCTAGCCTGGGTCCTCCTGAAAAGTAGAAAATTGTATTCTCTGGTTTCTCAATACCAAAATTTAAGGCTGCCTTTAGCATCACTGGTACAACTGAGGACACTGGCTGGGTTCTGATCATTTGTCAGACTGGTACAAAAGATTTACCCTTTGCAATCAAACACTATTAAACCACTTCTCATCCATCACAGCTCTAAACAAACGTGCAATGGATTGACCTCACCAAGCAACATCTGCAGTAACCTACTTGACCACCATTTTTCATCATAAGATAGCCATCAAAATAATTCCTAACTTGCAGTCTGAATCTATAAAATGAATCACACAATATTTACATGCCCCATGGTCCTTTTGGCTGAGGCATTATGGCATACTGGGGTTTAATGATCTTAATAACCCCATATGGCTTGCTGAGAAATTAGATTTTCCCTCTGGTTGCAGAAGGCAATTTTCAATTATAGCAGATGGCAAAACAGTGAAGGTCTGAGAAGTCAAGAACTGACTAAGAAACCTCAGATTAGTATTTAGGCCTTATGTTGCTCAGCCTAATAACGTCAGTGGTTGAATTTTTGCCCCAAATGAAAATAATCTTGAAGCAGAGCACAGCATTTCAGCAGAGCAGTCCGCCAATTATATTTGCTCTTCAGAGGACCAAGCCAAACAGAAATCCATAAGGACTCAGTCATATGTGGAAAAGCAGACCATGGTGCATCACATACACAGCTCAGCAACCGTTAAGATTCAATTTTGTTTGAAATTGGAGCGCACGATGCTGAGCTCCATCACAATCAAAGATGGAGGATTCTTCAAAACATGATATGCCTGTATTTCTTGATGAGATTCTATATCCTCTTATATTTTCTTTGTTTATTTTGCTTTTTCTTCCAAACAAGCTAAACTACATTAACACCATGTGACTTGCTGTTTGCACACGGGAAAATAACACAGAACTTTTCAATGGGAAATAATAACATGCATGTGGCCTGATCCAGTTGCCTAAACATATGCTGCTGCTCATAGCAAACCCGCACATGGATCATGCACTAGAAAATGTGTAAGAGGTTAGCATCACCTAGACGGCAGCAAGTGACAAAAAGCATTTTGTTTAATTTCTGCCTACTTTTGATCACTCACTGCCCAGCTGCAAAGAGGCTGCTGGTGCTATATAATTCCTCTGGAAATAAGCTCCCCAGTAGGGGAGCAAGCCTGCCCACCATAGGTGAAAAGTCACACCTCTCCCCAAAGGGATTGAGTTCACGCCATAGGAAGCCCACAGCTAGTGGTGAGAGGTGAGTTAGGAAGTGCCATCTGGAAGGATGCTAACTACCTGCCTCCTCTCAGAGCACCCCTGGGCTTTGCTCCCTGCCCTCCTCCCAAACTTGACTTGGAAATTGTGTGTGTACAGTCAATGGTAAGAGGAATCAAACATTGTGACGTGCTTCTCTAATGTTACCTCTAAGTAATGCCTGAAAAACATGTTCATAATTAGTGATGACTGCTGAAAGGAGCTATTAAAAAAAAAATCTTTGGGGGTTAGCAAAGATTTTCCTGTGTCCTTGCAGATTTTGCAGCATGACCTGCTGCCAATTCTCCCCCTCCCTTCCTCCCTCCCAGAAAGGCAATGCATGTAGAATGTAATAAATCTGTAAAGCTTTTTCTCCTATGACTTCTTATGTGTTCAGTGGAAGGCAGGGCTCTCTAATGCCTCTTGCACAATTCATAGGGAGACACATGAAGTAGAAAATAGCACCTCTGTTAAGTAGCACACGATTGCTTTAGTGATGACTTAACAGAGGGAATCTCTTATGGAGGCACAGTGGGAAAAATATCGAAACCAGCAGAAGCCTCACAAATTTAATTCTAAATCCTCTGCATTTTCCCCAGGGACTTTTCAGACACTTACAAAAGATTTAAGATAATTATTAATGATCAAGCCTCAGTAAAAAGGCACCTCAAAACTTGGTCAGTGTATTATAGACAGGATAAATCAGAACTCTCTAATCCAGATTAATTCAGAACTTTCAGATGTAAAATTCAATATTCAGCTATTTTATCCCCTGACTTCCTTATTTTGCACCTTTAAAATAGGGCTACATTAAAGTAAGTTGAAGAATAGAATTCTAGTGAAATATTAAATAATCAAAAATAAATAATGCAATGATGCTATGGTACAGTGCAGTTAGTGGGCATTAAAATGGAGACAGAAGAGATGAAGAGCTCAGGAGCAGCTTAGATATTTAGGCAGAAGTAGAAAAATGAGAAACATAATGGCTGATGCTGCTAATCTGTGGGAAGTCTGTAGTGTAATGTATACTCTACTTTAAACTACTCTCCTAATGACTTTACCGTTTCAGAAAAGGGAAGAAAAAGAAAGGGAAGAAGAATTAGCAACACCTAATTACTTCAGCAATTGTGTTAGGCATATTGCAATATACATAATAGATGAGATATTATTAATACAAAGCTATTCCATTGAGATGCTTTGGATAATATAAACCAGAAGTACTCTTAAAATAATTCCTTCTCAGGCAGCATTTCAATTATTTCTATGTACTTCAACTTTTTATTACTTTTTAAATGAGAAACATATCATGGATTCTGATACTTAGCTCTGAATCATACTCTATTTCCAGATTGGAAATAGAGAGACAGTTCCTATTCAGAGAGACAGTTCCTATTTTATTCCATGAGACTTCCTCCACGGAGGTCAAAGGCTATGTTCCCCTTGACTTTGATGATGCTACATTTCAAACACATTTACCTACATAGCATGTGGTGGGATACTATTTAGGAAAGGCACATTTAGGGAAAAAAATTGCTCTAGAAGAAATACAGTTCCTCATAGAAGGAAAACTTTAAACAACATTAGACTTTTTTTTAAGAGTTGAGATAGATGACAGGTGGTTCTAATGACATCAGAAAATTCAGTGATCAAGAAAGTGGTACTTGTACAGCTGGAAAGCAAGTGGGCAGAACATTATGCAAACAACAAAGGGAATGCAGAATATCTCTACTTGCATTAGGATTCTTTGGAAGCTTTGAAACAAGATCTTTCTAAATACTGTTTTGTTCTGGACCAGAGAACATTTTCCTTTTTACCACCTTCACAGCTGAGGAACTGAGACCTGTATAGCACATTTATCTTATGCTTGCAATTCAAAGCAAATTGCTGCTGCAAAACCTTTTAGCATGGCAGTTATATTTCACTTTGGTGACAGAGAAAAGGTGTTGTGTGAAACCTTTTTTAGGAACCCAGAGTTCCTCCCTTCCTGTCTGTTTAGGTACCAAAACTTGATGGGATGCTTTCTTCTGTGCACTGAAGGTCCTGGCCCACAGGTGCCATAACTGCATTTATTTCTGAATGGCTGTAGAAAAAAATCCAACTTCACAAAGAACTTCACAACTTCACTTCTACCAAGATGTCTTAGCTTCCTTGTCCTCAGCTTTCTTCCCTGTGACACAGATTTTAATAAGTTTTGCATCTCACTGCTTTAAGAAGAGTGGCCAGGGCAGTGAGAGAAGGGTCCTCCTTACTTCAGGAACCAGAGCACTCATGTAGGGGAAAAAGATCCTCAAGAGCAGGGTAGAGTGGGCACAGTCAAAGCCACCTGGTGACAATAGAAAGAAAACTTCCCTAAGGACCAACAGGTCTGAACGCGTTCAGCTACCAAGAGACCTAAACCAAGCTCTGGAGAAAGGCCTTGCCTCCTCACATGTCCCTTCAGATGGCTCTCCTCACCATATCCTCCATCTTCTTTTAATTATTAATACGCACTAGCACTGAAACCACTGCATTCTAGTCCCCAGGGAGAAAGTGCTTCCGCATGCCTGCTTTCACAAGCCTACAAAGTATTTCCACCAGTATACTGGGGCTGGATCTCCAGTTGTACTGATTGACAGGATTCACTGAAGATAAAAGCATTGTATTAGTCTACAGCAACTGAATATACGGTTCTGCTGAATACTAGGTGACGTGTTACTTGGGCTGGCATTGTATTCGATGTTGTGGTGAAGAATGCCTCAGCAACTACCGTTGTACAGTCATTCCCAAACAGAAACGTATGGATGTGCCAGCACGGCACACTGTCATACTGACTCATGTTAGCTTTACATCGCTCTGCATGGAGGCACGTACTGCTTTAGCACTGATTTTTCACTTCTGATAAATCAGAAGTCAGTTAAAAGTCACTCTTAGTCAGTTAAAAGTGACTATAAAATATCTTTGTCAGAAGACCACACTGTATCGTAGGAAGGCATGGACAACTAAGAGAAAAGATTCTGCCACTCTGATTAAAGAATTAACTGCATGCACCGATACAAACAAGCTAGCATTTACTCACAGTAGCAGCAAGAAAAAAACAGTTTATCTGCTTTAGCAGTGAAGTGTATTTTTTCCACTTGTTTCGCCCAAAGAATCATCTCATTGGCTTTTTCTTGGCCTACAAAGACCAAACATGAATGATGATGTGAGTAGCAGCAGAAGCACCTTTTCATGTCTGTCAGATTAGAGTTAAATCCCCATTGCATTTGGGAAGGAATTTGATAGAGAACGTGCACCCTAAAGAAAAGCCAATGCAATTTCCAGTGGCCAGTTTTGATGTAGCAATCTGAGACTCTTGTCACACCTGTTTCCTTAACAGCAGGTAGAAAGACTGAAAGGAAAACTTGGAGTGAAAGCCACAGACTAACATATGAATCTTTGATTCACATACTCCAACTGCTATGATTGGGAGAGCTGATGCCTCCTTCCCCCCCTCCTCAAAGTTTGAAAAAAGATAATAGGAGAAACACTGTATTATTTTTAAGAGAAGATGTCAAGATGAAAAAATGAAAATGTCAAAAGGGAGGCTGATATATGACATTACTTAAGGACTGTTTTGTCAAGAAAAACTGACCAAATGATTTACAAAAGGCTTTTAACAGGGCAGTCTTTGGATTACAGTGAAGATGAAAAATAAATGAAAATCTATTTCAAGTTTACTTTAGCCTAGTCGTTTGACAGATGAGGGCGAAACCTGGTGAGAACACAAGGTTTAATCTTCAGACATAGTGACTTTATTCGTAGTTTTGCAGATTAGAAGTTTTCTCTGTGCAAAATAAGAGCTATACATTTTCAGATGTTTCCTGTTGGAACTACTTTTTTTACCTGAAGCTCCCATGAGAAGCACAGAAGTAAAAAGACTAATGAACCAATACTTCTGCTCATGGCACTAATCGCCACATACAGAGATTGGCCCAACTGTTTTGCAGCCGGAGCGTCCACCACCTTCATCCCATCCCAATTCTTCCAAGCCTCCCTCTTGAAACACATCCCTCCTAATTAATTACTGGATTAACCAGCCTAGTATCAAGACTGCTCGTGGCTGGAGGTGGATCTTGGAGCACGGACTTGTTCTCAGTATGCACAGCCTGGCACATTTCTGCCTGGCCAGATGGGTCCCCATCTGCTCCTGTCTGAAGGAGAACTTCCTGGAACAGGGTTTTCCTCTTAACCTTTATTTGTACAATTTCTTCGCTTCCTATTCTTATTCAGGTTCCCCCCTGTTCCCCCCATTTCACCAAAATCACCTGAAACACAACAGCATCAGATTTAAAAGCTAAAGAGAGAGCTTTGCACAGTTTTAGGGTGCACCTGGCACTAAATTAGCACTACTCTGCACAAAGGCTACCAAACTGAAGCTGCATCAGTACAGCAAAGGGCTACTCCTGGGTAAAGTGGTAAAATAGCAGAAATTATTTCTAGTGTATAGATTGCAGAGCCTAGCTACACCAAAACAAATGACCAGGAGTCAAAGGTAGCTTTCTGATGTTTGCTCAAGCTATTAGGATGTGTTATAATATTTTTCACTATAGAATTTATAGACCAAGAGAAGCAGTTGATCTTTTTGAGACTGGTTATAAAAAAAAAACCAAGATGGAAAACGGAAAGCTGATATCCAATCTTATGAAAATCTGCCACAGTTCTATATTTATTATAAGCCTATCACAGCACATCCTGCTCTAAGACTTACAGAAAATGTGTTGCTAACTACCAGGGAATTATTGATTTTTTAATTTTTTCTCCTCATAGTGCTATTGCTTGGCTGTGGCAGAACCAATATCTTGGAGAGGGGAAAAAAAATTAAAATCAATATTACTATTATCAACTGTTGACTACAGTTTATAGCAGCAATAATCTCCTTTAAAACAGCTTGGAGAAGTACCAGTTGTCATCTGCATAAGGTATTACTTTGTGGGTCAAATCATTACATACTGATGGTGTTTGATCTTTTGATTATTTTGCTTTGATTAAATTAAGTTTTGGTGACCATCAGTATCATCTAAACTTTGGATCTGAACCATGTTTGATTGCAAACTGCTGTCAGCATTCTTTTCCTTACTAATAAGAATGACTCATTCCCCTCATTAAGAGCAACTAATTTGTAACATCCTGTACCTTTTCATACGTCATATTTTACTTCATTTTTTAGATGTGCCCCCAATAACTAACATCTGCACTTACTCCAGTAGCGTCTTAAATTACATGACATCATTTGTCACTGGTTTTCCTACCTAAAGAAGGAGTTCATGCAGGGTAATGCTTTCTCTTAATACATTTTTCTGAGCATTTTTTTTCAAATGTTGGACTGGGAAAGCACAGGTCCGAGGTGCTTCCCAGCTCCTGCCCCACCTTAGGAGGGTCTTCAGTGGATCTGCATCTCCAGAGCGCATGGCATCTCTGCTCATGGAAAGTAAAGCTTTACCATGCCAGAACAGAAATGCCACTAGCTACATCTGCCTTCACATTCCAGTCTGGTGCAATAGCAGGACTGTGATGTGCTTTACCTCATGAGTATTTTCTCCATACTAGGTGATTCACAAACCAATTTTGGTACTCACAAACTAGATTAATTTCAGAGAAAACTACCTGCTCATTCTGCATGAGCTGTGCAGACTTAATGAGTGCACAGGAATCCAAACCAATTGCTGACCTTTAAGACAGCTTTGAGCAATGTGCACAGGGATATTTTGTTTAGGGCAACAGACTAAGTCTAGTCTGAAATAAAAGCCCCAATTATCTACAATATAGATGCAGGGAACTCAACTCTAGCTTCTCTGATCTACTGATCCACTCCCTATACATCCAATTGCTTTCAAACATATATATAACCTTTCAGAACCTTAGGTCCCATTCTGAATGCCTTGAAGAACGTGTCTCCAGAATGAATTTGAATCACAGATGTGTCTCCAAGATGCTTTAGACTTAAGTTTAGAGTTAGTTTAAAAGTTCTTTCTGAAGGCCACAGACATAGTCCACAAGCGCTGATACATACAGAAGAGACAGTTACTGGTCTTCTGAAGTGCAGTGGGCGTTTCCATAAGTGTGAATTTATAGGTGAATGTCTTCACAAATATATATGTGTCATAGTTTTGACATGATAAATAAGCTTTAATAAATTATTTGGTTATAAATAGGATTAGTTCTGCGGTTATTAGTAGACTGAAGTCACAACAGCAGTAGCTTTTAATGTTAACATGATATTCTAAACTTTTAATGAGGAAACAAAAGCCAGTTTTCAAGTTTTCTTCATAACAGAATCACTTTGTTGGTGTCATATGCTACCATTAATTACTTTAATGTCTATCATTACATACATGTTTTGAAAACTTTGCATCCTAGAACATACTAGATGTGCCTTTTCTCCAGGCAGTGGCAGAAGTGCTGCCCAGAGAAGCCAGTCACCTGCTGGAACTCTCACAAGTGACACTCATTAGATACAGAAGTAGCTGTCACTCTTGCCCTCCTCAGAAGGATACTCCACCTGCCAACCTAACTGCTTAGCTTATGCTATTTTTACCCTTCCATCTTTTTCTGATATTGACTTAAAGCTGGCAATTTGTTACATCTGGAACTGCATCTGTTAGGGGTCCGAGAAACATGCCAAGCTCCACCCACACAGAACCTGTCACTTGCACAGAAAGGGTTTTCAAATCTTCCAAGTTAACATTAAAATACATGCTAGATGTGCAGTTTCTCCAGGTAGATGACAACTGTCACTCATGTTTGTGGAAGGAGGATTAACAAGAATTTGTACTGCAGCATTTTTGCTAATGTTCTCTGCAGGCGAAAGGCAGTGTTGTCTAGTACCACAGGATATTTTTTTTAGAACAATACACAAAACCCTAATAAAACAGCATGTATGATATAACCTCAATAAGAATTGTAATAATGCTGGTTCATATATCACAACTGTCAAGAGAAAGTGAGAGTTCATACCACATTTGAGATATACAGGGATGAATTGTATAGAATAAGTGCATGTAGTATGTCTCTCACTTACAGCTTGATTATTAGTAGCTTTTAATGATTTAAGAATTAAAAATCTGAACTTGTCTATCTCTCATCTTTTAAGGAGCATTATTCTGAACCCCGCTTATTTCCGGAACCACCTGCGCCAAGCTGCTGTTTTTCGGTACTTGGAAAGATACTCTGAAGCTGCGAGGTACTCAGCTGCTTGTGGATTTCTAATAGTTTTTCTATATCTATTCCATTCCAGCTCTCAGTAGTAAGGGGATCATCTTATATCCAGGCTTTTCCAAAATCAGTGGGGGGGGAGCTTCACATTGGATTTGTGGATATGATCTCACACGCAGCAGAGCTCAAAATCTCCCAGTTGTTGTAACATGAATAATCCCAATTATGTCGTTAGTTGCAGTTAGGCTAGTGCATGTAGAAGCATTTTCTTGTTCTCAGGCATGGGGTGAGCCCTGGTCAAGTCCCAGGGCTGTGCTAGGGCAAAAGTTACATGCATATGTGATCTTCCATTCCCTGGTTTCCCTGTAACCCTGAGCAGAAGCCCAAGTGTGCTCTGAGTGGATGGGAAGGGGGAAGGGAAGAAGAAAAAAAAATAATAGTTGAGCTCTCAGGGCACACTGTGGTATGCTGCAAAATTTAGCATGCAGCTGATGAGACTGCTGGTGTGAACGGGAACTGCTGGCAGGAGGAATGCCTGGAAGAGGAAGTTCTGCTTGTGTGCTTGCATTAATGCTGCCAAAACCTAAAACTTTCAGCATACAGCAGAAGTTTAACCTCTTAACATGCTTAAATTAAAGAAATGCATGAGGAAATGCAGTGGTGACTTGGTATGTATCACCATTAGTGCTAACATCAGACACTTACGGAGGACTGTTCAGCTGAAGACCACAAGGTTTATCACAAATTTTTTTCACAAATCATTAGCTAACTAATGGTAGAACAGTCAGTGCAAATTAGACAAGAGACTGAAAAGGGTCGCTTTGCTCATCATTTAAGATGGATGCTAGCAGTAGAGCTCTGAAGCTATTAAAACAGCAGCAACACAGTTTTACAGTGAGTGGAAGAAGACTTTATCCAAGCAGACTTGCAGAGAGGATTTGGGAAGATGAACTTCAATTTTCTGTCCTGGACTTCAGCCAAAAACTCCAGGACAAGCACTTTTCCTTCTGCAGGACACACATTGAGATTATTTCAAAGTAATCTCTACTAGCTTTCATACATCAGGACAGAGAGAAGAAATCTGTTCCCCAGTGCAAGGAGAGTTTTTCCAAATTTCTTTAGAAATATGATTCCAGATGAACCTGAATTATTTGACTCCATAGTAAACCCACCCACATCCTTTTTTTATTATTATTTTGAAAAACAGCTCACATTTCAAACAAAGCTGTTTCAAACTAAGAAAGTGAAACATGTTGAAAACCAATGAGATGTGGTAGTTCCTAGACCTCCTTTTATATCTCACTGATAACAGTCTCTTTTTCCTCAAACCTTGTTGGGATATTGATTCAGAGATAAATTGTCATCTCCTGAATTACCAGCAGCCGAGGTCCACTGATTAGTCAAACATTACAGAGCTGTATAAGGAGAGTATTCTGCTTCATAACAGATGGCAAATCTGCCTAGGTTACTTTCAAACCCAAAAAATCATTAGCATCCCCACAGGTGAAGAGATACAAGGTGAATTGCTTGGTGTCGTGGGGCAGGAAGGAGGGCTTTTCCCTTGAAGTCAGATTGTTATTATTTAAAAAAAAAATCTTCAATGATAAAAAAATACACTCTCAGAAACTGGTATTTCCTAAGAAGAAATACATATAAATGCCCCTATTTTAGAAGACAGTATGAACCAAGGTGTTCATAAACATGATTTTTTAAAAAAAAAAATAAGCGGTTGGTGTTACTGCAGATAAGCAATCAGTAAGTTTACTACATCAGCAGGCAAGAGGGAACTGTGTCAGCCTTTTTTCCCCCCCCACATTGAGTAGCTTTCAGGAAGCTAGATGATTTTAAATGAGATTATGTATTGTGTAAAGGAGAGGAACATTCTGACAGACTGAATTCAGAGTGGTTCCAAAAAGCAGTGACTATAGCAATATTCAGAGTTTAGCCTAGTTTAACATAGTGTTATAGCAACTGTGCAGAGCTGCTTCTGCAGATTGTGTTAAACTAAGCTTGGCACTACTTCTGTCATCTCACTGGAGCCATTGGTCTTAACTGAACCCCACTAATGGTGCAGAATATACTCTGCTCATTACAGATAGACCACAGCATACAGATACTTGATTGCAGTTCCTGGAAATACAAACTTGTTTTTTGTTAGCATAAGCCATCATTTATTTCTGCTCGCTTTTTGCTCAAGAACAAAGCCACTCTATTCCATTGTCTGCTTTCAAGTATCCCTTGCCTTCACCCCCCCTCACGTGATTTTTATGTTAGTCCATTAAATACACCCCAAACACTGTCTGGGTATGTGAATAGGAGCGGCTAGTTGTGAACAGTTCTGCTTGGCAAAAGTAGCATGGATAATCATATTTTACTCAGCCTACCTATCAAGCTGTGATTCCCCTGAGATTTTGTCTCCAAGGATGTACCAGATCAAATTATTTGGCTCAGAGAATGCCATAGGTTAAAACAGGATCAACTGTAATTCAAGTATTTCTCAAGTTTCTCTGTGCATATTTTTTTCACTAGAACAGCCCAATGTCAGGAGAATAAGCATATGAAGCAATCTAAATGCAAGGACATCTGAATTAATGTAAAGAGTTTGATATGCCCATATCTGAATCACTTCTGAATTTTGTCAGCTGCATAAAACAAATCTTTCAGGACAGCTCTGTGATAGGATGCCCCTATGTAGAGTTCAGCCTAAGGCCATTTGGCATTGTAAAGCAATCCTAGAAACACCACTGTGGGGTCGCAGCATCTGCAAATGATGAATTCCAAAGTGCTGCAACCACTTTTACTAAGATGTCAGCTAGTAAATATATTTCTCCTCTATTGGTGTCTCTGATCTTAGAAGACTGCTCTTGACAATCACAGTAAAGATTTAAACCTCAGAAAGGAGAAAACCTATTTCAGTTGAAAGACCATCTTGGCCTTTGAACAAATGGGCATAGAGGTGTTATATATAAATTTAGCCTGGAAGTTATCAGGAATTTTTAGGTATTAGAAGGCATTTAGGTTTAGGATCAGCCTCCAATAGCAGCTACCAGAAGCACCCTATCAAAGGACACATAGCTGATCAAAAGATCAGTTAATAACGAGAATGGAAAGTTCAAGAAAGGTTTCTGGTCTGATGTCTGTCCCAAAACTGAGAAAATGCTCTTGGAGAAGGCCAAGGAGAACTCTGCCTTCCAGGCAATATAAGGACCACTAGTTTCAGAGAGGAAAATGGTTAAGCATATGTAAGAAGATGTACAAGCCACAGAAGAACTTCAGAGGTCCATACTACCTCTAAGGACAGGGCGGACAAAACACTGGCCCCTGCATTCAAGGACAAGAAGCTAGAAAAGGACAACGCATCCAAGGATGAGCCTAAAATCTCCTGAAGAGTCATGAGAGCCTATGCATCCTTCAACTCACTAAGCCCACAGGCTGTGACCCCTTAGCTGCCTGTTACACATCCACAGGAGAAGGTCTGACCAGATAAGCAGTAACACATGAAAGCAATTTTTCTTTTTTGCTCAAATAGTTCCAGCTATTGCTGATACTGAATAGCCTTGAATCAGTAGGAAGGTGAAAATTTGTAACTTACAGAAAAATATGGCCACCTATTTGCTTTGAAATAGGAGTCTTAAGTACAGAAAGGGTTTTGCCTCTTTTTCTCATTAAGCTTTATTGCCCCCATGTTTCTGCTATTCAAAACACTGTACTGATTTAACAGTGTCACTGGGTTCTGCGAAAAAAGCTTAAGATAGCTCTTTTATCACCACCTAGAACACTAGTGACTTGAAATCAGTTGTATACATGTAGGGGAAAACAGACAGGCTGTCCCTCTGCCAGAACAAACAACTCATTCATCTGACTTCCCAGAGCAGGGGTAAGCAATCCTTAAGGATGAAGGAGTTTCAGGATCTTAATAGCTGTGGTATGGCTGACTCAGCTTTTTTATATTCCTGCTTAAAAAAAATTATCTAAATAATCCCGTCAGTTGAAAAGCAAACTAGGTCTGCAAATAAACATCAGCCTTCAGTAAGGGTGCAGGGCTTTTAGTCAGACTTGAAAATGTAATGCAAGAAATCTAGGTGAATAATTTGGATAAGTTTTTGTGTCTGGTTTGTTTTGCAAAGGACAGAGACATAAATACTGGGGGTTGGGCACACGAGCTCAAGGAGGCACCAGCTGACTGCTGCTTCCACACACCTGCAGCCGTTCCACAGCCTCTGCGTCTTGCCTAGGGTTCCTCATGGGAGAAAACGAGGAAAGCTATCCTAATTGTTTCAGTTCTTCTAAACTGAAATAAACAAAAAAATAAAAATAGCAGAAAAATAACCCTGTTGTCATAGCAACTCCCCCACCCACCGCCACTGAGAGGATCACTCTGGAGTCCTGCCGCCCACCTGCAAGGAGAGGGCTAGGTTTATACCCCAGTTTCGGGATCTGCCAGGGGTCAGAGCCCTGCACCAGGGGGTAGGAGAAGCACACACCAGCCCACGCAGGACCTTGGCCTCTGAAGGGGCTCTAGAAGGGACCAGGGCACCCTCTCCACCAACAAGCACAGCACACAGGGAAGACACATGGCCCAGGACCAGGAAAGTAAATGGATCCATTTTTCACATGCACCTGAAGGGAGCCAAGAGCTCCTCCTAGTTTTATGACCCTTCTCCCCCCCAGAATAATGCTATGAAAGGGACACTTTATAAATCGGGTTTAGGAAAGCAGATTTGACATGTGCTGGGATCAGTCAAAGTACAAATGAAAGTCCGCACAGCCTGTTATTTAATTTGACACCAATATATGATGTTTGTGTCTGAAATTACGAGCCATTATATTTCTGCAGTACACACATTATTCTGTATCACTCAAGATCATCCAGGTGTCAAACACCACCTTGCTCAGGCAGGGTCACATCAGAGGCAAGAGGCAGCCTTCAATGCTAGTTTTTCCACACCCACTGCCAGAAGGAAATCCACACATCGACAGCACAATGTATGTCCATAACCCAGGGATCACGAAGTACAAAAATATAAGAAAGCAGGGCAGGCAGCAGCCACAGAGTCCAGAACAAGCATGGACTGCAACCCCTTGAAAGTTTCACTCCATCTCTTTTAGAAAGAGTTCATCCCAACTACCCCATCCCACACCTCCTGGAGTCTGTACAGCACATCCATACTGACCACTGCTTATTTCATACCAGGAGATAGGGTGTCCAAGATCTTGTTGGGCTTGGCAACTTGTGTCCTTGAGCATCCTCTGTCATTTTAAAAGGCTTGCCCTTTCCCCGTGCATCACTCAAGCTCACACTTTTAAAGCATTCTCCATGTTCTTACACAGCAGTTACCATTAAATGAGAAATATTCGTTATCACTGCATAGCAATCTCAATACAGCATAAAAAACAAAAGCTACACGCAAGAAACAATGAGACAGATCATAATAAATAGAATAAATATATTCTAAATGTAGGTGCCATTTTCCTTGAAGGGATCTTATTTCTGCTTTCTAGCAATGGGCTAGTGACACATCACCAACCTAGAAGGGTTTGGCAGGACAGAAGATTTTTATAGCGGATTCCCAGTGCATTTAGAGTTCATAGATGAAATATTTAAAACAGCGTTTTAGCCAATCCTCTCCAGGAATTAGCAGCATCAAGGTGTTTTGCATAGGTAACAACTTTTTGGCCCAACTGGGAGTTAGTCTACATATAGGTAAATCCCAATATTAATAATTTCATTCCTACTCACTATTCTGGAATTCTGTTTCTCTCTCATCATCCAGCGGTATCTAAGTTTCTCCATAACCTCAAAGCTATGGGCTTACATTTATTTAGGCTATGTGGATGTGTTAAAAAATTATGATGGTAATTGCATTAAAAATAAATAATTCCTACTTATTCTGGTTAAAAAATATCATTTTCCATTCTTTAATCTCAGCAGAAAATAAGAAAGGTCATCCAGAAGAGAACAGAAGTTTCTTTTGCAATTTTTCTCTCAGCCTCAGCACTATTACAGCAGAGATTGCAAATACCCAGATGTCCACAACAGAAATATTAAAGTTCTTGTAAAACTGAAGAAACAGAGATAACACTTACCCTTCCCAAACAGTAGGCCTGTAGAGGGCTAACATTCCCTGGTAGTGGCTGAAGCCTTTATTAGTACCACTTACTGCAGATCCAGGTGAGATCACTTGAAGTAGGGAGCAAAGGTAATTTTCTGCCACTTAGCAGCCTCCTGATCTTAGCAGCCATTGGGGCTGAATAGCACAGAAGAGTGAAAGTTACTCCTAATGTGCATAGGCTGTGATTATCTCTAAGGCTCTGCCATCCACAGAGAAATCCTCCTCTCCCCTTCAGGGCTCTCTGGTCTCTGTGCTCAAGGGGAGCAGTCAAGACCGAAGGGGATGACCGTTTTCCAGTACTTACAGTGGTAAATGAACACACAAGCATTTAGCAACAATGCTATTTTCTTGTCTTCTTTGGCAATTTAACACTATTGCATTCCAGAAATCTCCATCTATTTCTTATACCAGGTGTCTCCGTTTTTCTTGCCACAGACCCGTGTGGCTGCTGTGAAGGATTTGTCTGTACGCTGGTTATTCGGGTCAGCAGCTGCCCGTGCAGCAAAAGCTACCTTTGACTCTTTTATTACAAGTCTTACACCTGTGTGGAGATGGGCTGAGGGAAACAGCTCAGGATCTGTGGTGTGCTCGTTGCTTCCAAGTAGAGAATTATATCTTATTGTTCTGCACCACCAAGTGGCCAGATTGAGCAGATATTGCAAGACACCTTTGAATCCAGGCTTACTACATTAACCCAGATGGGTTCAGTTATGTTATGGAAGTTCATACTGGCTCAAACTAGCAGCTAGGGGAAAAAAAAATTGTATATAAGGCCTCCTGTTTTGAAAGAAGGAAGGGTCGCATTTTCTCCAGCACCTGTAAGGTGTTCCTGGAGGTGTATTATCAGAACTATTTTAGTTCTCATATCAAATGGAGCTCTTTGGTGGGCTGCACACCTAAAATTCAGGCATTTTTTAAGTATTCTGAATTAGTACCTCAAATTTGGCAGATGGTTCTGTAAATAAGAGTCCAAGACTTCTGTCTATTACATTAAGTGATTGCATAAGATGTAGGAAGAGAATGTATTTTACCTTTAAAATCCCAATATTGAAGTTCCACCTCAACATGAGGAAAAACTTTACTGTGAGGGTGACAGAGCACTGGAACAGGCTGCCTAGAAAGTCTGTAGATTCTCCTTCGCTGGAGATAGTCAAAACCCTCCTGGACACATTCCTGTGCAATCTGCCCTAGGTGAAAGTGCTGGAGTGGGGGATGGACTGGAACATCTCCAGAGGTCCCTTCCAACTTCTACCATTCTGTGAATATGTTTAAAAACTATAAAAATAAACCATGTCATTTCATCCAGAAAAATGTATTACATAGTGTAAATGGGATCTATTTTCCCATTCTTTTGCACCTTATGTTCCTTGTACTTAGGAAGGTTCAAAGCTGAACTTTTAAGTATCACTCTAGAGGTACAAATCAGGGCAAGGTCTGTTGCTGGCTGACATCACTTTCCAAAGTCCCCACATGATGTAACAGCTGATCCCAAGTGACCTATACTGAAATGTTTTCCATCCAGCTCTTCACAAGCTCCCATTTCTCCAGGATCTGTGACTGCAGGAGATGGAAAGAACCTACTCTGGCCCTTACATACTACTGAAACACTAATATAGTTGTGTATATACAATCCTATGTACAATGTATCAATATGCCAAGTTGATAACATGATGAGAGAAAAAGGTGTTAATGAGTTCAATCGCTGGCTGAGCATCATAAATAATATTTTCAAAACCAGAATTTCTTTAAGTAACATTTTACTTAAGTCTCATTTCAGAGTGTCTCATCCACTTATAAGTCTCTTACTGAAAGTCTTTGTTACCTGGATTTTTATGGGCCACATGGACAGGTACTCAGTGGTAGCCAAGAACCTAGCTTCATGCTTTATGCCTTCATGTATTTCAGTGGGAACAAGGCTTTTAATCTGCCTAAATATCTCGATTTGTCCTTTAGTTTCTAAGCATTTAGGTCCCTAAATATGTTTCAGTGCCCACCCTTGTAACCATATTCAGACATTCTAATTTCACCTGTGTTCCTGCATCTGGATATTTGTAGTATCTTACTACATGTCTCATTTTGTTCTGTGAATTGAGCCTTGGAGGCATTCAAAGAAAACTCTGACTTTGGCACACCTGGGGTTCGATGTAGACATTCACATAGAACCTTAATGCCTGTGTTTCTCTTGAATGTGGATTTTTTTAAGTCCCTTGTAAGCCCCAAGGTCACAGTAGCAAGCATCAGTCCTGACCTGTGTGTGTTCCTTGATGGCCAGGGAACTAAGAAGTCAAACTGGGATGGAGGCACTCGAAAGACTCAGGGGAGTTTTATGTATATGTCTCACCATTCCTGATGTAGTGCACAGCAATACAGGAGAAAGCAGCAGGGATAAAAGCAGATGCTGAAAAACTAAACACGACCACTGGAAATCTAAGTGTGCTTCTGATTATTTAAATAAGAACAAATTAAGAAGGAAGAATAAAGAGGAAAGGCATTTGTCTGGAGTGCAGCAATGCCTGGAGACCTCTGCCACGATCACAGTGACATTGGGCTGAACATGCTGCAAAGAACTAGCAAAAAGATTGCACCAGGAGGACTCTCACACCAAAGCAGCTCAATCAAATGTGATCATCCACATTTTACAGCTGATGCTGACAATCAGAGGAAGATGAAGCAACTTGTCTGAGAATTGAATCCAGGTCTGTCCAGGGCTCTGTACACACCTCTACCTTTGAAAGTGATTTCAGGCTGGGAGAAGAAAGCACTGGCTACCACTGAGGAGTGGGAGGTCACGAACTGGATATCATGTTGTGCTAATGGTGAGATGAATGCTCACTTTGCCAGTGCAGCAGTGATAGCAGAGCATACTGTGGGTGTCTCCGTATTGACTGATTGCATTCAACCCGCGGCAGTGCTCTCACCGCAGCAGACGTCAACAGGGTGATGCTCAAGGTTAAGGATTTGCCAGTTTTAATCTTTGAAATTACAGCAGTCGGGGAGTGATCCATCTATAGGATCCCAAATTATAAGTGACCACTTGCAAATGTCCTTTGACTCCAAAAACAAGGCTTTAGTGCTTGAGAATTGCTCTAAATTTAGATTGAAAGTTCCTTCTTTCTGATGAAATGGTCTCAGGAGGCCACCACCACTCATGTACAATGGTAGGGACTAGTCATTACCATTGGCACAGGAGCTGACAGCTTCACAGACCACCTCCAGTAGATCAAAGGCAAAGAATAACACAACAGATCATTCAAAGTCTTCAATTTTGTGCCATATAGTTATTTCCCGTTTGCACCTCAGGGCACAGTGAAGATCCTTCCTCAAAACCATAGGCAGGCCAAGCAGGCAAAGTTGGATGCTTTGATCACCTTCTCTGCTTCATCCACAGGACCCATATGTCATTCTTGGGATTAAACCCTGGCACCACTGTGAGTCAATGAGAGTTTTGCCAATGATTTTCTAGGAAATGAGGATTTCATCCTTTGTTCATTCTGTGCCGGCTGGACTAACGATGTTCAATTAGAAACTGTTCTTTGTTCTAGTGCAATCAAGAGGATTTTTGCCAATGATCTGAATGAGCATGGCATAAAGCTTATGGCTAAATCCAGTCCTTATGCAGAAATCCATGGATCCTACTGAATTGCTTTTCTCCCAGTGAAATTAATGGGAGCTGTAAGAGAACATCTAAGGGAAGACTTAGTTCCTGTTTGTGACAATATGTTACCCCCTGATACCGGGACAGCTTTGTAATGTTTATTGTTAAATCTGTGTATTTTTTGTTATATCTCATTAAGAACATAATACAGCCTTGGAAAGAACATTCTGAAAGGGCATTACAGCAGGATTGGGATTACTGTTTGTGAGACACTTTTAACTAGGGGGAAATTTCAAATTCAATTTACAGTAATGTCAAAGCACAATTAATATATAGGCAATGATAAGGGGAACATGCAGAAGTACACATTGATAGCACTACATCAACAAATAAACTTTTGGTGCTGGTAATTAGGTACACAAGATTATAATATGTTTAATTGACTAAAGTGACAATTTGGAATTACATCTAGTCACATTTAATTGGATTTGGAATCTCTTGAGGAAAGGAAATGGAGAGCAGTGTGGAGAGGCAGCCATAAAAGCAAACTGATTTTTTAAAATCTGTTAAGATTCTGCATTAATATCCATTGCACAATACTTTTTAATATCCTTCAGTCTAGAAAGAGTAATGCAATGATTGTCACAGACAGTGGGAGTACTAAAGCATACTCAATTAGGTAGCAAGACAGCTGATTACTTGGGGGGGAGGGGTTTAAGTTATAGTTTATTCAAGGTAAACTATGTCTGATTTTGCCATCGACAAGTGATATTCTCAGACTGCCAAGCTACAGGGTGCTATACATGTTGATGCTGTCCTGGAAGAAACACATGTATTTCACCCACAAATACTTCAGAGCAAAAAAAAGCTAGACTAAAATATCATATAACAGTCACTAAATATTTGCTCAGAGTAAAATATTAAAAAGCTATTAAAAGGAAATGTAGGGTTGTTTGCTTGAAGTTAGTTTATCTAGCTAAAAAATGTTTACTAATGCTCATCTTAAAGTTGGACAAAGACTGAGAGTTATATGTAATTTTTTTGATAAAACTTCATGTTACAGTTTTTTAATATTGCCTCCTTTAAATATTGCTATATATGTTCTTTCTCTCCCCGTACACTCATTCATTTTGTTTTTGTCATCAGGAGCGCCATGATTGCTGACTATATATACTGGCTGACAGGAGGCACTGAGCAGCATACAAGCAAGCTCATCAAACTGTATTGGCAGGTAAAAATTGATAGCCCAATGAGGAAGGAGGTGCCTATCTCACTATTAAGACCAAAATGAAGGATTACTGCTTAAAAGACTGCCGACAAAGGTAGCTCTTGGGCACATCAATCAACAGGACACTATACAGTACTACTGTATTTATAATGAAGTAGATTTTCTTGGACTAATTTTAAGGGCAAAATTCAAGGTTGTTAACCCTTGGCTCATACTTCAATTTTATAGACTGCTATAAAATTTAATTCTGGATACTGCATAGTCCCCTAAGCTATTTTTTGTGAAGTCGTCCTAGCTTAGTGACACTTTCTTTTGCAATTTGCATGATACTAATCCTCTGACACCTTTCCAAACTCTTCAACCGGAAGGGGAGGAAAAAATGGCTGTAACGAATAGTCTCAGAGGAACCTTATATGCCCTGTGAACGATGGCTGGGTAAGACCTCAGTCTACAAAGATTACTTATGTGTAGACCATTGACTTCAATGAGGCTCGTCTCTTGAGTGATACTTATTTGAGATGGCTGTTCAGCCACATCAGCACAAATTTAAGTTTAAGGATACACCTTCTGCTCTGAGGAGAGCTCTCATGCAAGCTTAGAGGTGAAAGGATGCTAGATCCTTTGGTGGGAGAGGTTTATTGCTGCAGGAGCTTATCATTGCTAGTGGTGTCCCAGCCTTCACACCTCTGGTTTCAATGTGATCAAAGTGCATTTCACAGCACAGCATTTGGGACTCAGGCAGTGAAAGAACCTTCTGGCTTCCAGAGCTGACCTAGCCCTCAGGTCCCCCTTGCCCATACAAGGAATTTAATGATACTAGGCAGAATATATGTCCATTGTGATAAAATTTCAGAATCTGATTCTGATCTCGCGTATTTTGGGTTTATTCTGTGAGAACATTTGACATCTGTACTTTATGTGAAGTGGTGCAAAATAAGGCAGTGGTGTAAAATAAGTGGTCTGACATAAGCCAGAATAAGTAAGATCAGAATCTAGTCTTTTACCTTCATTCATACAGTAAATTCTTCCTTTTTAAAACTATTATTAGTTGCATTCTTATTGGCAAAATGGAATAAATCTCAGTCTTGGGAGCTGCTGAATCTCAGTACTGCTGTGAGTGCAAAGTGCATCTCATTCAGAGAAATACCCACTGGGCTAGTGTTTGTAGTGCCTATGAACTTTCTTATATGCTTTCCAGCAGAGATTTTCTTCTGTACAGAACAGTTTGATATTTTCACCCACTGGGTCAGACTTGTTTAAAATCTTGAGTTCACAAACAGGTTTTGTGAAGGGGTCATTTCTTCGAATGGAATGTCTTTTTTTGTCTCTTAACACTGGTATCC
Source organism: Phaenicophaeus curvirostris (assembly GCF_032191515.1). Lineage (NCBI taxonomy): Eukaryota > Metazoa > Chordata > Aves > Cuculiformes > Cuculidae > Phaenicophaeus > Phaenicophaeus curvirostris. The sequence continues at coordinate 19,545,036 of NC_091401.1, forward strand.
ATTTACTTCCCTTCTTGATGTCGTGGACATGAAGCCTCAAAGAATAGAATTTAAAGGAAGAGCTGTCTTAGCTGTCCTCTTCCCCAGGGGTTCACACTGTCCTATGTAAGACAGCCAAAAAAGTTGTATGAAGGACAAGATTCATCATAGTGCCTCCTTGCAGAGTTTAAACAAGAAGTTATGGTCGGATTGAGGTGGGAATGAACCAGGCCAGAAGTGAAGTTGCTGAATTGCTTCCAGCCATTAGCATCAGCATACAATATTAGCATCAGCATACAAAATAGATAGCAAGGGCCAAAGAATTTTGATAAGAGCCAGGTTCGCCTCTACTTCTCTCCAGCTCATTTCTTTTTTCTGAAGAAGAGTTTATGTGTGAGCCTCCCTGGACCCCCATGGTACCAAGAAGCACCACCATGCTCTTTGTACCCTATTCCCACTCCTTCTCTGCCTTTCTCCTGAAACTGAGCTGCTGTCATCTTTGTCTGCAGAAGCTTTGAAATGTCAGTAGAGATCTAACCATTTGTTTGATCCCCCACTGTGCTTGATTTTTGCTGGGAGACAGAAATTGCTCTGCAATTTTGTGCCTTTTGTGCATATGCCTTAGCGTGGGCTAGGCTAAGGATTCAACAGTATCTATATGCTGACACACACACAGTAGAGGCAGTTGGGTGCCCAGTACTGCTCGCACTCAGGTTAATAGCTAGCACTTAAGAAATGCTGTTCATGAAGATATATCCCCAGCACCAGTAACAACCTTTCCTTCCCAAGCTGATGAGTTCTCTGCACTCGGTATCAGGGGTGACTTCAATGTCATTAGAGCACATAGCAACAATGATGCAGTATGATGTATGTGATACTGCACTGGGACTTTCCACCACAGAGAGACCAAGCAGAGGTATCATAAGCTTTTTCATTAATATTCTCTCTATTTCATGGTGTAAAGCTGAAAATAACTTGTCACGACTATACATGCTCATGTGCCTTTGTAACCAAAGCAACAGCTATTGATGCACGCTTTTCTTGCTAACTATTTCTCTGCCCCAGAACTCACTAGCGTTGGCTTGCAATGATGAGCAAAATTTTCTGAGGAGGAAGGGATAGGGAACAGGATGGTTTGTTTTTTACTTTTGTAAAGAAAGATTTTCAGATTAGATATGTCACACTCTGCTTTGATCAGTGGGTCATGTATATAATCATCTGGTGTGTCACTGACTACTTTTGTTTCTTCTTTTCATGATTCTTTTAACTACTGGAAAAGGTTTTTCCTCCTCACAGGCTGTCTTCTACTTCTTTCATGGCTTCAAAATGTTATATAGACCACACGAATCTTTCAGCTGACAATTTTCTGCAAAAAATTCAGGCCCCTAATTTACATCTGCAAAGCTCTTTATTATTTAACCTACTCCTAAATCACTGCTTTTTCTCTCCTGATCTATTCCTGTGCTCAGAGTGGTCTTTATCTTGTATCTCCTTTGGTTTTCTTCTCTCGATTTTGGTTATGTACTTTCCTTTGAACATCTCCTATCTCTGACATCAACTACCAGGAGTTCTCCTTCTTCAAAACTCTTCCTTGAACATCCCCCTCATTATTAACTTACGCATATTTCTTCTTTTTCAACAGTAATCTGTTCCATGTGATTTCCTACATCCTCTTAGGCATACTGCAAGATTTGTACTGTCATATTTTTAAAGCCAGATGGACTCATATTGATGAATTATCTGACTTCCCGCATAAAAGCACCTCAGAATTGCACCTTTACCTTCCTACATTCATGCCAAAAGAGGAAAGCAGAGACTGAAATTGAGAAAGTTACCCAATGCCAATGTAAACAGTTTAATAATAGAATATCGACTATAACCCATCTAGTAGACAATTTGTTGCATAGTTGTCACCTGTTTCTTCCCTAGTTTACAAAGTGGAATTTACTTGTCCAGTCCAAACTTCCAACAATTTACATTTTGCATTCAACTCTGAAAGTCTGAAGATCCTTTAGTACTTGCTGTCTTCTCCCTATATATATACATATATCTATGGATCATGACCCAGGCAACTTTAAATATTGTTTTTGATTAGCTTTTTCATTAGCTTCCTTTGATTATCTCCTTCAAAGTAAACAATCTATTTCTGGATTTTCTGTACAGTTATATGTAATATCTAATGCCCTGTGTTGGTTTTGAATAGTAATACCCACTCTTCCATTCCACTCTGAGATAAAGGCATAATGCTGATGAGAGGTGAAAATGTAATTTGCAATGGATAATATTATTCAGTGAGTGGGGCCTTTTTCTTCATTTAAATATTTTATTCCATGGACTGAAAATATACATTCCAAGTTCACATATGATCAAATGAATGAGCTTTTTTTCATAACCCACTACAGCATATGCACTGGATGATTTGTATATTGGCTGTTAGATTGAAAATAAACTGTTTAAATAGAGTTCATCACAATAAATAATAATGTAAAAATTACTAAGTAGATTTCTTCAAAGTGATAGCAGCAAGACAGTTTAAACTTACTTATTACTATAGTTCAGGTAAGCTCCCTAGCATGTATTGTCAGCAAGGCAATTTCTCAGCTGTTAATAACAAAACAAACAAGAGACTTGAGATACTTCATCCCGTAGAAAGAGTTCCTCTCCAAAGTGTCCACTTTTACTCACACCTTTGTAAACTATTTCCATTGGCTAAAGACTGCAATATAAGCTGGATGTTTCATTCAATGAGTAAAAGTATATAAAATGCCCAATGTTGTCAAACATTAACTTTGCAAATCTTGAACATCACAGTCTGATTTCACCAATATCTGGCACAGACATCTTAGTATAAAATGCCTGTATTGCCTAATTTATAAATATCTCCAGCTTAATTCATTAGCACAATACAAATTTACTCCTTTTATTATTCTATTGTGAAAACAATGTGGCTTGTTTTATATTAAAGGCTCAGCTCTAGTATCTCTTCTTCACTTATATCCGAAGTCAACCCCATCTAACCTAAGTCTTCCACTAAGTGCCATTGCACCAGCAATGCATATGTTGCAGAAAATAGTGGAACCCAGAAAGGCATTTCAAAGCTTGTAGGTTAATATCTTTATGCTTCTATAACCACCTGTACTAAAAGCCTACATTCCATAACACAACCAATGTGTATTTGCTAGAGCTCAGATGGAGACCTTTAATTTGCATTGGAGTAAACTGGGCTTTTAGCTTTAGGTCAAGTTCAACCCTAGTGTTTCCGCCAAGACTGCAGCCACCACAGAGCTGCTTTTAGCACACTGAAATTACTGGCTCTATCAGTGCCGCACACAGAGCTCATGAACTTATGTTTCTGAGACTATTCCTGTCAGCTAAACTGAAAGTCACAGACAAAGCTTTCAGTAGCACACATGCCTTGGCTGACATGGAGGTTTGGGTATTCAGACATTTGTTTTGCTCTCTCATTGCTGTTATGAACACCAGGTGCTTGCATTTCAAAAATCTGGACCATTGCAAGCACAAAGTGATATGCACATCACACAATAAAACAAACGATACCCCAACCTTACAAGGTGGCTGAACACCAGCAGTGCAGTAATGAATGCTGTCAACTCCTTTAGAGCTCAGCTTCATCTCACACCTTGTGAGGTGATGATCCAAGCCAAGAAAGTTAAAAGAAAAAAAATACTCTTGGTAGCCAGAGCTGCCTCCACAGTCTCAGCCAGTGATGAGGCCCATCAGCAGTCCCGTGCGTTCACGGTTGACCCCCGTCCTGCTATGGAGAGTGAGGTTTCCAAGCTGGCAACAGCAGAGATGTTTTGCAGTCCTCCTAATGTAATGACTGATAGGAGCTGACAGGCAGCCTCTCTGGGCAGCCTGGCCATCATATTACTGAGAAAATGTGTTTCCCATTAGTTCTTGAGGCTACTTTAGTAGATCGTGCTGTGCCACACTTCACTGCAGAAGAGTTCCTTCTTTAATAAAATCTGGGTGTAAAACCCAGTTGTGGTCACTGGCCATTGTGGGTACAGGCAGAAGTGAGTGTCTAATTATGCGTAAGCCTACACTGGCTCAGAGGTCAGTTGAACTCCTTGCTACTTTAAGAATTAATTTTTAATTTTCCCATGTCAAAAAAAGAGAGAGCTTTTGCTTTATCACTCTTCATAAAAAACAATAGGTAATCCTCTTCTGTATCTATGGCCATTTTGAAGAATAACACTTGCCTTAAAGCACTGAGCTTTTAATTTTCTGGTGGAAAATTGGGATGTAATGATTTCCATCGCTCTGCATGTTAGAAGAACAAAAAGATTGTGGCCCATCAGCAGGAAGATCAGTTCTTCTTTAGATACTGCATTGTTGTGCAGGTGGTCTCAGTGCACCTTCTGACCAGTTCATGGGTTTCCTATGTTCTCATGTTGCATCTTGGCTGAAGCAACTTGTTAAAATGAAAAATATTAAGACTTTTTCAAAGCAGAATGGGCTTCTTTGAATGTATGCCATTTCAGGGATTTGGAGCAGTCTCACTTTGGAATACACTATTTGTGAGATATAATACTCAGCTGCAAAAATTCAGCTTCATTCTGCTCTAAGGTACACTAGTAAAAATATGGAGTAATTGAAAACTGGATTGAGAAGGCAAATAAAATAACATAACAGAGAGTTTCTATCATCTTGATACTGATTTGGGAGCTTTTTATTGCTGTTGTTATTGCTGATATTTCCATTCCAAAAACAATTCCACATGTACAAAACCAAGGTATTTAACATTTTTCTTGTGTTATTTCTTCTTTAGTAATATCAACCTCCATATATTTTCTACCTACTTCTAATTTTCTGGTACCAGATCATTCATTCTAGAATAAGGGTTGCTTGAATCATACTTATATTTACATATTAAGAGAAGTTATTAGTTTAAATGTCACAGTTATTAAAACATTAATTGTCTCTAATTTCAGAAAAGATGGATTTATTTAAAACTAGCTGAATGATATGGGCAACACACACCTTGCTGCAGTTGGTAGCTGGTGAAATCCCAATATGAAACCACATACCAACCCAATTAGAGTTTTAACTGTTAAGAGAGGCCCATAAATCATGCTCAAGGATACTCAACAGTAACAACCTGGCCAGCAAACCACAGACCATTTAAAAAATCTACAGGGTAGCTCAAAAGTAATGTGCATATTTCAGAAGCAGAATTTTCAATTACTTCTGGGTTTTACTGGGTTGCAAAGCAGAACTTTTAAGATTTACAGAAGAAACCTGGAAAATCAGGGAGAAAACCAGCCATTTTGTGCTATTCTAGGGCTCTTATTGTTCCCTCGAGTTGCAGGAGTCTTTAAGAACTGACACATTCATTATCTTCTTCCTTTTTTTTGTACACCATCTCCTTTCTTTGGGGAGAGGAAGCTACAGGCAGGAGTTTGTGCTGTTCCCAGGATCATTACTGGTTATGTGGCTTTCTATCTGTACATCTGCTCTTGAAGAACTACAAAGGACATCACACAAAAATAGATAAAGTCACTTTTCAGAAACATCTCTATGTACAGTCCACTTGTCTTCTACTAAATTAGCAGCCATTCAGCCACATAAAGTAGTGTGCTGTTGCGATGACTCAGGCACGATTTTTCGCTGCCCCGTTGAACAATGCTGTCCATTTTACAGGCTAACCACATCAGTCACCATCTCTAGCTGTCTGATTCATCTCTTCACATTTAAGTTAAGTTCCCAAAAGATGTTGAGCTCAATGCTAGGAAAGATTGACATATCCTTCAGTTAGTTTCTGCATTTTAGTTTCCTTTCCTTTTCTTTTTTTTTTTTTTTTTTTCTCTTTTGGGACTAAAAGCCCTGAAAAAAAACCCTACAGCAAGTATCCCACATTTCTCCCAAGAGCATTTCCTAGCCAGGGTCACTCTCTGTCTCTCAAGCACTTGCCTCAATCACCAGATGGATGCAGTATCTAGGTGTTGGCCAGCGGCTCTGACCATATTCACATAAAGCTCTCAGCAACGCTCAACCTTTAGACCTGCCTGTCTGAGTTAAGATGTCCCTCTGAGCCCAGGCTGCCAAAGCTGTTCAGCTGAGCACAGTTTATAATCCCCTTTCACAAAAAAAAAACAACCCACTGCTGTTTAAACTGTGACCTATTCCTGGCATAACATGAGCCATGCAGAGATGACCTAACACCTGCTGAGGACTTGTGATGGTGAAAGGCATCTCCCAGTGCTGGGAGGGCAGTCCTGCTGCCCAGAGCAGTCACAGTGAACTGCCTCATTGGAATCAGGGTATTTCTCAAGAGAGAAAACTCTCTTACCGTTAAGAAAGGGGCAAGATTAACAAAATAGGTTAAAGGCTGCGATTTGGCCAGTAGCTTCATGCAGAGGATAACTGGCTCATTTGTGGAGGTGGTTCTCTTGATGTTTGCATCCACCACCTCATTGCCCTGTTGCAGATTTATCTCAGCATCCTAGGGAGGCCCCAGGGATAGGAGCCCAGGGCAAGAGATACCACTGCAGGGCTACTTGGAGCTAGAGCTCCTGATTGGTACAGATACACATAATTGCTCCTGTTGACAGCAATCCATAATTTCATCAGTAACAGGGGCTCACCCTGTCAATGATCTGGATCAGCCTTGCAAAGCAAATACAGCCACTATTTCATTGGTCTCAGAGTTTCCCCACCATAGCAAAGAAACGCTGAAATCCTTCACATTTTCCCCTGTGCTGGGATGAAATTGTAAGATTCTCAGCTGGTACCAAGTGAAACAAGAGCTGAGGACTCCCATTCAAGAGAGTTTGTGAAACTGGAGGACAGGCTTGTGGGCAGAGCGCTTCCCTGAACTAGGATCGTACTTCTACGCCTGTGCTCAGTCCCTGCTTCCCCACCTGCTGGCATCACAGAGAGGGATTTTCAAGAGCAGCCTCAACATTTTCCATACTCTACGTATCCCAGGGTTTTCTTTAATGAACAGTGATTTCTTTGGAAGGATACAAAGCATGGATTTCTTTCCTCCCAGAGTATAAACAGATACTTATTGGAGTATCAAACAGATCTTGAAGCCTAAAGTAACCCATCTGCAATACATCTGCCTCTGCCTTTCAGAAGTCAGCAGAATACACAGATCTATCACTGTGGCACTCTGCAAATCCGCTTTCAAAATAGACTGCATACAAAATAACTCACAGAGACTTAAATACGTTAATAACTTAAGAACCTAAATAAGCTGATATTTGATGTGACCTATATTAATGGGGAGGCATTACATGGCAGATAAGCAGGAAGTTTTCTTCTATTGTATAATAAATGATTTATTCATAACATAAACATATTGAGAAAAGGATATGTTCTGGCATTCTGTCTACTTATTTTCCCTGCAGAAAAAAAAAAATAAAAATGATGTAAGAAGATCATGCTGGTGAGAAGATATTCATATCACAACAGGAACAGACCTAGTGGCAGGGCTGCCAGATACTTCTTTATGGTTGCAAAGATATAGAGAAAAGCACATAGGTTGCACTGCAGTGCACCCATAATTCTAACTACCAGTGTAAGAGTGGAAGCAGTTCATAGAAGACGCTAATGGCTTTACCCTGACTGATATCATTGCATTAATAAAAATCATCAATAAAAGCATCAATTCCTGCTGTACTGTAAATGAGACAGTGGCTGAGTGTGCACTGCAGCTGCAAGATAAGGCACTAGGAAGATATCTAAATTTTTGGCTAATTCTAGATGTCAAGATAATTGGATTTTCCAAATTAAACCTTTCTGTAGTTAAAGAGGATTAAGGTTAGGGACTGTGGCCGGGAAAGCTACTGTCACTGTTATGAAGAATTTTTTGCTAAAGTGCCATTTTTCTTCTTCTATGTCTGCTCTAAGCAGGCAAAATGGCAAAAGCCTTAGAAAAATATTGAAGTAGTTATATCATTTGCCATCAAAAGTTGGCATGGGAAAGCTTTCTTTCTTGTGCATCTACCTATTCATTTTATGAGCACCTAACAAAATTTTAGTGGGTGTTGGAGAGAAAATATAGGACTGTTTAGGCTAAAGTTTAAGTTTTATTAAAAGATCTGTGAAATGTAACTACTAGATATGGCAGAATGTAAGGATATCACAGAGCTAAAGTTCTCAGAGGAGTATGTAGTGTTCAGTCAAATATATGTTTAAATGCTTGCTGAAAACAAAGTTTGTTGTTTAGTATAATCTTTTGGCTCTTTAATTGTCATGATAGCAATGTACATCCCTCAAACCTTGTGAACGCTTGTGTAACATGAAGGATTTCATTGGTATTTTAATAGAAGTGCTGACAATATAAATACTCCTTGAGATACTTTGTCTCCAGATGGTTTCTCTGCAGACTTTCTCCAATTCCCCACACTTCCAAATCAGGGATATAAACTTCATGACATGTCAGTCCCACAACTACAAAAAGAAATCTTCCCTATCGTCACATTACTTTGCAGCCTTTTCTCGAGCAAATTCTTGCATCTTTGCTGAAACAATAGATACTGTCCACTGCTGAGGTACACCACTAAATTCAGTGGACTCAAGTCAATCATAGTCCTTACACTATTGTACATTGCTAGAGGAGCAATTTGTTATAGTTTAAGGTCATTTCAAGGACTCAATTCTACTAACTCTGCTGGAATTGAAGGCAGGGGTGTAGCACCAAGTGATAAGACATCAGTTGTCTTGTCCTCTCTGCAAGGATTCTTTTAAGTCCATTGAAACCCTTGCAATCCTCTCCACAGTGCGACAGTATCTTGAGTAGCTGCATGGTGCACAGCACAACAGATTGTGTTTTGTAGACATCCCTGTTTCCTAGACATGTTGCCAGATATTCACCTGCAGATATGGACTTCAGTGCATAAAGGCCTAAGCAGAAAAATCCTTAGAGATTTCATCATATAAAGTTTTCTCCTCCAAAGTTTTTATGGGCCAAAGTTTTATGTCCTTAAAGACTTTACCCCATAAAAATCCAAGAGGATAATAAAAGAAATAGCATCTATGTCCAGGGTCAGTAGCTTGGGGGAAAAAATACTCTTGGGTGATAATAATACCTTCAGTGGCAGTATTGACCAGAAACTACGGATCTATTCTTTTCCCCATTGGCTGACATTTTACCATTCCCCATTTTACCATTTTACCATCAGCCCTCTGAGCTGGTCACTATTTGCATACTGCGCAGAGTAGACCTGGGTACATGGCGATGCAGAGATATTACAGGCATGACTTTGAACTGTCCTTGAGGATGATAAAGCCCAAAGACAACTTTGCAGACAGAATATAGAATTTGTCTAGTCTAGCTGCTCACTTTTTCTTCTCGCTGCCTCACTCGTGTATCTTAAATCTGAAGTGTATGGATACACGCACAACCACATTCACATGCTTGTATTAATCCAGATTAGGAAATGACAGCCAAACTATAGAAAATAAGGAGAATACCCAACATCTCACACAAAATAAGGCTGATCTAATTCTGTGCCTTTATTTACAAATGAAATTCAGCAAAAATTGAACAAGTAGGCCTCTGCTTTCTTAAAAACATACCTTGGAAAGCTACATCAGTTTGTTTTGCTACTGATCCTCTAAGGGGTCTGTAGGACAGGATAATTAAACTCCATAAAAATATGAAATCCTAGAATCACTTTCCTATAAATCAGCGCAGACTGTTAAGTATTCCTATATGGAGGAACAGGTGCAGATCAATTCATAGGCCCCCGAGCTCTTGGCAGGATGACACACTTGCTATTTTCTGGTCCAATACCTCCAGATCTGTGGCATTAACCATGGATAACATGGCTGTGCCCATGGAAAGCTGCAACTCCTCCTCACTGGGTATACACATTATTACTGCCCTGGGTGGTCATGATAGTATCACACATTCGAAGCTTGTTAATTTTGCAAGGCTAAATACTGCCCATTCCAGACTGCTTCTATTCCATGAAATGCAGGATAAGAGGCTGACTAAATATAGTAATCTAAAATACAAGCAAATCCCCATGACACCCTTGACCTCCAGGCAGAGCATTCAGTGTAAGAGCACTCAGGGTGCATGTATGGCAACCTATCCCAATATCTGCTCAGAACAATTATAGCATTTCTATGGTATTTTTGCACACCTCATACCAATAAACGGGATGGAAATAAACTGGCATAAAACCATGTCAGAGGATCTGTTGTCTACAGTCATTAAAGAGAAGGACAAAGATACCTAACTCGGCACTCTCAACCTTCCATTGTGGGTTGGTGGGAGTAGTCATCAGCTAAACTAATGACCCATGGAGGCAAACTATGTCTTGGACAGTTTTACATAGGTGGAGGATAGACTGAGGAACAAAAGCAAGGACTTGTTAATAAAACGCCAAGCTAGTCCCATAATGATGCCTTCTGTGAATCACTTCAGTGTAGAAAGTGATCTGAGATTTTCATACAGCCTGTTAAAAAATATATATCTTCTAACCATCTCTATTAACTTTGTCTTAGCATTGTGTCTGTTAAACACGCTCACACTTTTGCCAAGACACGTCAATGAAGTCCTTCAATTTCCCCAGTTTCCAGAAAGAACTGCCCATGTCAAGAAGACAAAATCCTTGTTAGTAACAGATGCAGTCAAAGCAGTGCTGAATGTGGTCTTACCCAAGCCCAGGAGGAACTGCTGCTCAACCTCCCTTGCACTGACCGATAAGACTACCAAGCAAGGCTGTTTCCAGGCTGGCAACTCCTCCTGGCAGTTCCAGCACTGGTTCATTGGGGTCCACTGAGTGTGAAATCCACCTCTCCATCTAAGACCAGCACAATGCATCATTTTAATAATTTTTAAGGATGACAAGGTTCATAAGCTTTGTGTTGCCCTCTGCACAGGAGTGAATTTTACTTTTAATGCAAATGGTGCTTAAATGCAATATTTTAAGACTAATATTCCATATAGGCACAGTTTCTGATTCATGCCAACCCAAGGGGTAATATGAATGGTTAGTATTGTTTAACCAGCTCCCAAGGACTGAATAAAACCCTCAGATGAAAGGCGTGACCTTCAGAGAGCATGGAATCACTTTTTCTTTCCGTCTAAAAGATAATTTATCTAATACTTTTCTCCTCATTGAAGACATAGGCTTGCTGCACTGAAAACTGTTTACAAATGTTATTTCTCCATTAAATTGATTTTCTGAGTATAGATAGGCAGTGTTTTCTGGAACTAATTTAAATTCCCCTCAAATTAATATTCAAGACCAAAATATGTTATCTTTTCATGACTGTGCAATTATTAAAGGGAAAATATCATCCGTGAAAGTAATTATTTTTCTTTTTTTTTTAACTAGCCATTAACCAACATGAAATGTATTGATTCTTTGCCTTTTTTAGGCTATGTTTGAAGAAGCCATCACTAGAGAAGTATCATTTTCCGTTATGTACACACCATTTGTGACAGAAGTCAAGGCTGACAAAATAAACAAGATAAAGGAGATATTTGCTAAAAAGCACCCTGATTACGTAACGCACATATATACAGGTAACAGCAGATTTCACATGCTCTTAAGGACTTTATACTGTTTATGTCTGTGGCTGACAAAAGAGTTTTAAAGAGTCCAGAGCCTTCACATGTCTACACTTCCATGGGGGAAAATTAATTCTAAGATTTGCTCTATGATTGTACATTATTTAGGTAATCAAGTAAGTACTTAGGCAAAGCAAAACTTTACACTATAAATCCCCGTAAAGATCATTTTTATCTGTGAAACCTCGTGTTTCAGTTATTGAATTTCATTATTACAGCTAATCTTTTGTTCAAAGCTAGATTCTGTGTATTGTGGTGACAGAGAGACCCAGGTCCATTCCTGTCTCAGTGGATTTCCATCAGTCACTGATGGTCGTCCCTGCAGCAAGGCCTTTGCTTTCCAAAATTATCCTCCTTACTACAAGCACAAGTGGACACATTGCCACCTTTGAAAACATCTTAGCTGCAGGGATGGATAGGAGTAGGTTGCCAGGTTTCCTTTAGCCTGTTGGCAACAGGATCCAGAGTGAACAAGGGCTTTGCAGAGTCCATTCTTTTCTCCTGGCAGAGTGAACTCAAGTAGCATCTCCAGGAGTACACAGGCGCTTCAATCATGGTGACCACAGCTTTATTTTGAGAGGAACGAGCACGATATTTTGGCAAAAGAGAGGCAGGGGGATATAATATTTCATACTATCATTAACCTGGTGATTTGGGACATAGCTGACCCTGGTAACTCTTGGCTTTTAGTTGGTGATTGAGAAACATAAAGGGAAAAGTACATTTCCCCGGACAAAATCTGGAAAGCCTCTATCACACAAACTAGATGTGTAGTGCACACCTCACTGCTGCTTCCAGCAGGGTGGCCCAAAAGCCTAAGTTGCTACCAGGACGAGAGGGAATGGCCTCAAGCTCCGCCAGGGGAGGTTCAGGCTGGACATTAGGAAAAAATTTTTCACAGAAAGGGTCATTTGGGCACTGGAACAGGCTGCCCAGGGAGGTGGTTGAGTCACCTTCCCTGGAGGTGTTTAAGGGACAGGTGGAGGAGGCTCTGAGGGATATGGTTTAGTGTTTGATAGGAATGGTTGGACTTGATGATCTGGTGGGTCTTTTCCAACCTGGTGATTCTTTGATTCTATGATTCTAACTCACTGCAAGAGTGACACCCAGGACAGCCCCATTTTAATTGTCGGTGTAAAATACCAGACATCTCACAAACATGTTATTTTAAATAACCTTCTGTAACCCTCATCTGTCCAATTTTAGTCCAAGTTCTACAAGAATGTAAGGACTAAATTGATATCTAAGTTTTCCTTATTGCCAAGGTAAAGGAGCAGATACACATTTAAACCCAAGTGTACAATGTAGTTTGTTGCAAAATTGAGAATCCATCAGAAGCAGAACGTGCTGCAAGGGAAATATCAGGTCCACTAGATTTGATTAATACAAGGGTAAGTCCAGAGAGCTCTGAGTGGGGTTCTCCATTTGTCAATGTGACCGTGCAGCCTGGCATCTTAAAAGCAGAGCTCACAGAAAACATAGCACTCCTTTGTGAAAAGTGACACTGACATTCAATCTAAGTTTATTTTTTGCACGATAAGGGGAGAGAGGAAAGGACTGGTCTGTTTCCCTAAACAAAGGTGGTTTATACAATTGCTCTGAGCATCTGTCCTCACTGAGGTCAGGGCAGACCAACTCAGCCAATACACAGTTTTTTTGGCAGCAGCAGTCACAAACTCTGGACAAGTCATAGCACTGACTGTCTCATGACAGCTGCGTGGATCAGAAAGGGCATGCGGAAAACCTGGGATTATGGTGGTGTTGATGGTAAAAGCACAAATCTGTAGGAAATCAAACCTCATAAGTTCAGGGAACAACAAACCAGCTTATTTTGCAGATAAAATATCAGGATGTTAAGTTACAGAAGTGTTGAGTTATTAATGTTTTGGATTATTAGCATTGAAAAGCAGATAAATAAAAAGAATATGTTTTATCTTATGCATTAGCAAATTTCAGTTTAATTGTTGTGAAAGTCTGCAAAGTCTGAAATTTCAAAATCCAGTTGCAGCTGCATGGGTTGCTTTGGCCAGCTTTGTCTTGGCAAGCTTCCTGGATTACGTTTCACTCCTCAGACTTTCCATTGTTTTTCTCAAAAGAACTAACTTTTCTTGCAACTGAAAGTAAATGTGACAGTGGAAATTATTTTCCTTTCCATATTCCAGATCCTCATGGACTTCACATCTTGCCACAGACAGCTGAGTGGCCATCTCTGCCCCCCCAGCACTATTTACTGACTCTGGGTTTCAGAAGCAAACATATTGGAAAAACCATGGAAAGGTGGTCAAGTAGAAAGCTGCCAATCTTCTCAGGTATGCCGACATGCTTAATAGCTGTCATAGATCAGGGGTGGCTTCTATAATCCTTGCTAAATGAGGGGAGGTTGTGGGGTTTCTCGGGACCCATTTCTCTGTGCCTGTAGCCCTGACTGTCCAGACAAGATTCCCCATCCTCCTCCCTCCTCCTCCAGTTTACCCATCATCTTACTAGATCTTCTACGGAAAATTAATATGAATAAACATAGTACATGGCTTTGTGATTTCATTTTGTAGACCGGAAAGCACCTTTCTGTCCTCTCACAAAAAAAGAAACAGACATGTATTGGATTAACACTGGGAAAAGGATCTTGCCGGTAATGGATCTTATAAGAAGCACCAAATTAACTGTGAGTATAAAATTCACTTTCTAGTGTGGAATGTGTGGAGCAGTAGAAGCCTCTGTGTGTGTGAATGATGTGTGCTTTTTGGTGGGTAATTCATTCTGCACATGCTCTTCCTGTGTCCAGAAACGCTCAGTGAATTGTAGTAGGAACACAGTTCAGTTGGGTTTAGATGCTTTTAAAAAGTAGTCCTAATTATTTAGCGGTGTACTCAGATTATTTAAAATCACTTTGCAAGCAATTTTTTCAAATCTTTGTGGCCTATTATATGATATCCCTACTCCACATAACCACAGAAACTACTCACTACATTTAATACTTTTAGTATACTACACGTCACCAGGATCTCCACCAACAGTTCATAATTGCTACTTGAAGTGTTTCTAGTGATGTAGATCCCAAACCCTACATACCAAAGTATGTGAAATAACCTTCAAATCTGCTACAACAATACTGAAGGTATATTAGTTAATTCTGCTCCATACTTTCTGCAATAATGTACACAGCTTTTTAGCACCATAGCTTTTGATTAGCACAAAAGGTCAAAAATCAAATTTGCATGTAGACTAGACTGTTTTAATGCAATTCTTAAATTATTCTCTTGAAAATAAGTGGAAGAAGCTTCTCCTTCCCAGATTTTAAATGCTAATGTTAACTCTTTTTCCCTAGCAATAACAGGTTTTTAGATTTCTATATATTGAAGGAATCGGAGCTATTTCTTCATCAGAGGTGTCTTAGCAAATCGCAGGATTTATATTCTTAGGTTTTGATACCAGATAGGAGGTTGACAAAAACAGCTACTTAGCAACCCCTAGCAAGGAAGAAACATTACTTAGATATTTGGGGAAGCTATATCTCCTTTACTCTCAGAGAGCAGCTGCTGAAAGAACAGTGTGTGCTTGAACACATATGCTTAGTGGGAGGTAAAGGTGCTTAGTGCTTTGCCTAAGTTGGTGCTCATAAAGCATCTGCATCGTGTGAGGCAGGTGGAGCAGGCTGAGGGCAGACAATCTCAATGAAACATGCAGCTGCGTCTTTCCAGTTCTTTCCTGAAGCCATGTGCTATTGGCTTTGGATGACCAAAAGCCTAAGTTATTGATGTGCAGGCTAATAGAAGTGGCATGTTTAGCAAAGACAAATACCTATTTTAATGTTACGTTCATTGCACTTTAAACCTTTAAGCAGCTAGAAGTACAGAGCCAGTGGGGTGGGCATTGGATATAGAATAAAATCCTGGTCTTTCTGAAAGCCCAAGTAAAACTCTAATTGTTTTTTTTGTTTGTTTTTTTAACCAGCAATTCTCTCTCTGGGTATAATATAGACTTTTTGGAGCTGAAATTCCACTATTGCGGATATTCAGTCTCTAAAGAGTATCAGGAAGAGAACAAACTTTGAAATTGGGTATCTTTTGGATTCTCCATAACTACCATATTCTGTAAATTAATTTGGAGGGTCAGGACCAGATGGTTCAAGCAGAGGTACATGGTGTCTGGTACACAGAGTATAGGGAAAAGAGAACAAACTCATGTAAGACACGAGTGCAGAGTGGTGTGTTAGAAATGTTCAAGCCAGTCCCCACTAATTGTATGAATTTACACTGCTCCTACACAGTAATAATTTCTACGAGCTCTAGACCTCACCTCATACATCTAAATATTCTTACTGAAACAGAAGAGGGCCCTCAGAAAACCAGGTGAATTCCTAGCACCACAGAAGTCAGCAGCACACCTCCCCTTTTTTTCCAAGGAGGTCAGCATAGCCCCCACGTGGTTCAGGGAAGGTCTACCCTAATGCCACTTAGAATCATAGAATCAGCAGGTTGGAAAAGACCCACCGGATCATCAAGTCCATCCATTCCTATCAAATGCTACTTCCAGCAGCAGCAAGAGCAGGATAATAGGCCTGAATCATGGTCCTATAGATTTATAACCAGCCACCAGGAGGTCAGTGTGGGAGCTTTAGCAGAGAGCAGGAAAGCCCTAATACAGCAGAAATTATCACTGTTAGAACAAACAGCTTCCAGTTCCACATCAGTTATTGGATGGAAACCTGTTCACTTTCCCTTCAGGTTCCATAGCGCTGAATGATCCAAGCAAGACAGAACCAAAGAGCAAATGACCCAAAGAGCAAATGATGAAGCCAATTATACATGATAACAGAGATAGGCACAGAGCCAGAACTGCTCTGCTATTGGTTATTAAAATCTCTTTATGGGCCTGGCAGAGATTTGGCCACTTTTGATTTCTTGAAAGTATTCCAAAATTTTCTTCAAGCTAGAAATATGATTCCTTTGTAGTTCAGTTACACACAAACTATATTAAAAACCTCTGCAAGACCAGATCCAGACTCTAGTTTTAAAATTTACTTTAAGAAGGTAAAAGAATATATTTGGTTTTTAAAGAGAACAAGTGTTCCCTTCTGCCTGTTTCTTCATTTGCAGATGCAAACATATCATCCAAAATGCTTGTCCTAATCAGATTTTTTTTTTGACAAAAACATCTCAGTGCTAAAGCAGAGCTTATTAAGCTACAGTAACATTCAATGTAAGTCAAATCTGCCACTTTGGTTTTGTAGCTACACAAAGTAAAAGTAATTATATATTTATACATGCACCACTGTTGGTAAGGCATGAAGTTAAAGGTTAAAAAAACAGAGTATTTTCTATTGTCCTCCCTTTTGCAAAAGGAACATCTGATCGCATTTAAATCAAGGGGACATTTGTGTATTGTAAAGCAAGCAGCATTTGAGAAAGAATGTTGCAGTCTGGTCCCCACACAGCCTCATCTGCTGCTAGTGGGGAAACACCATAAACCTCATCTACCCAGAAATATTTACTATGACACAAAGGTTATTTCATTTGCCTTAAAATATACATATATATATATCAGTCAGACTTTCAGCAACTCATATGCCAGTCTAGATTACCAGCGCTGACAAGTGGTTATTCTATCGAGTGATTTCATTGGGGTAATTTGTACACACCACATTTAACTTTCTCCTGCTGTCGTCCCACGTTGATGGCACATGATGCTACATAACAGGAAAAACAGTGGCCAGAGGGGCTTATTAGACTGCTCATATTAAAAGGTGAACAAAACCTACCATATGATTCACAGCATGATGTGTACATTTACAGACCTCCCTGTTTTGTTGTCTATTTTTTAAGCAGAGGGAAAGCGTTTACTACATACGGATTTCAGCATGCACATTTTCTGGAGGATACCAAGGGCATTAAAGAAACATTATGATGGATTTTTTCCGCTTGCTATTGCAATACACAACAAAGCGGCTTGCAAGGCATAACCTCATTCAGATTTTAAGCTGAAAAACAGTAGTAAAGACTCTGCAATAGAAAAGAAGATCTACTGGGGAGCTTTCCAGACTTTTGCAAAGCGATGGCCTTAAAGCCAACAGTTGAACATGCCACACATATAGGGTATGACAGACTTAAATCCAGGCTGACCGGCCACTTTGCTTTTCTTTTTCTTTAGCTCTCAGCAGTTACAGTGTGTTTATAAATAGAGGTGGCATGAGGGATGAATCCTTTCTTGAGTACAGAGAAAAGCAAAAAGTTGTGGTAGCATCCCAAAATTCTCAACACATGAAAGGACACATGATTCATTCCTCTCACGTGTTCTCCAGCTCCTTTTTGCAGTGAAAGCCTGTCCTATCTTTGCTCTGGTTGTTACCAATAGCAGGTAACAATAGCAGGTAAACTCTACCTAGAACAGGCTGATTTGATTTTTCTGAGTGCTTTTTCATCCCGAGGTCAGAGGAATGGGACTGTGACTGAGCTGATCCTCGGGTATGAGGATCTTATTTCTCTCCTGGAAGTTCTTCAAAGACATGTCTGGGGATAAACACCCTTTTTAAAAAAAAATAAATGAAGGGAATTCATGTAGCAAAAAGTTTTCTGAGCTAAGGTCTTTCTTGGGAGGACTCCAGTCTCAGGCGAGACTGCCCTTTATGAATAAAGTCCTCAAGAGAAAGTCCATCAATCACTCATTTTTACCTTTTTGCTTAAATTCTCATTGTAGTCTCAGACAATAGCAGCTATATCCATCCAGAAAGTAACAACATCATAATTTAATCATTTATTAATTGCATTTCTAACCAGGATGCAACTGTGACTTCATACACTGCACTGTTATGTTTCTTTGCTAGGTGATTCCTCAAATGCATACCCCTTCTCTTTTTTAAAAGACCCAGCTCTTTCCCACTGAAGTCTCCATTGAAGTTTGCTCTTTACTTAACCTTCACTGTGCCTACCTGAGCTGGTTTCATCTTCATCTGATTGCTCGGCTACTTTTTATTATGTTTTTTACTGCAGCTTAGTAGTCCCTTGAATTCTGCTATAGTTCATGTAATTCTCATCATATGGTTCAGCTCCCCATGGAATTTTTTTCTCTTGCCAGCAGCAGTTATTTACTTTCTCTTTCTGCATTTTTCATTGTCACTGAAATGCCACCTCTGACAATGTTCAACCTCCTCTAATCCCTTCAAAAAAACCCTGCTGTCAGTTATTTATTTATTTACTTCCAACCTACTATAAACTTAAATAGCATTGCTATGTCCACAGAGTGCATGTAGGCACAAGATGCCCAATTTGTTTCCCATAGCTACGTGGCATGCTTTCATATTTTTCTGGAGAGTCAAGTAGAGAAAAAATTGTTTTCTTTTTTGCCTTTACTTTCTTAATCGCTGGAGAAGCCCCCGACAGACGCAGCATGATGAGAGAAGATTTTTACCTGCTTTCTTTGCTGATGACTCAATATACTCATTTCTTAGTACTTACACAAAAAGGGTTTGGGCGGATTTCAAGAATAGCAGGGAAAAACTTTTTGCTGCATCTAAAATGTTGTGAGACTATTTCATGTTGATAAGAGCTCTCTTTCTCTCTCATTAACTGATTGCTGCCTCTTATTTTAATGCACACAGCTCTACCTGGGGACACAGCTATCTGGCTTTCAAACACTGATGATGAGGTTGAGATGAGGCTTCATTTTGTTCTTTGCTTTAGTGTCGTGCTCACTGGACTGTGTCAGATTTACAATTGCACATATTAGAGGTCACAGAAGCCCTTTTCTTCTTGCCTATGTCTTCTACTAATACTAGGTTACATCCTCAGAAAAGGACTCTTCATGCGATAAAAATAGTTCGTAAGAAGTCCTGGTGTCCCTTCCTAGAGGTGGGTGAACAGAAGTTCATGAGATGTGCCTGAAAAAGCTCTCCTGGCTCCTCAAGTCAAATCACCTGCTATTACAGACCATTGTTTCCCCTCACATGCTATTCCAATATTGAGTAAGATCTATCTTAGGACTAGTAAAGCTTCTGCCTTTTCTACTCATGGTGAAACATTGCAGACCTCCAACATGAATTATAAGAAGCTTAATTGCCACCCCACTCTTATTTATACCTATTTATACACAATGGTCCTTCTGTTATCGTTGTCTTTTATCTCTCCTTCCCTTTTCAATTGTTTGCTCTCTTTGGAATTTAGCCCTGCATTATGTTTATTGAGAAGAATAGCTCTTGGCATTTTCATTAATAGACTAATCAAACCACACTTCTCTCAAAAGAGGTATCTCCTAGCATGCTGGCGTCTCTCTTCCATGATGCTTGGGTTTAAATTAACCTCTCCAAACACAGCTGACTGGAGCTATCTGCAATACTCCAGAGAACTGCTGACCAGAGCTCCTTTTCTCTGTGCAGTGCTTAATTGTCTCCTTCAGCTAATGGAAGTACAAGATCATTGGCTCAGCTCTTTCTTTTTCAGTTGCTTTCATACCTGGAGCTCCCAGATTATAGATGTATTCCTGTCACTGTGTGGTCTTTTATTTCATACTATTTTATTATATGATTATATTAGGTCTTATATTAAAAGGGGTAAAATTAACTAAACTGGGATTATTTGAATTTTTCTAGAGTTAAAAGAAAGCTAAGCCCTTTTATTTTTCCATTATTTTTGTCAGATGTATAGAAAGCAAGAACAGCATTGTTATTAAATTCTTCAACTTGAAAGGAGAACTATGTTGATAGTCATATTGATAACACTTGATGCTTGCCTAGTGCAAATTTCTGCAAAACCAAGATCACGATCAAATGATTTTCTTTGCCAAGAGAGCTTCATTTTAAAAACAGGACACCATTTATTGAAGAATAACTCTCATTCAAAACTTTCCTTTCATGCTGTTCAATATACAATTGGACCTACAATCACCTACCTGGAAGTGTATGTAAAGGCAGCATCAGAGTGCCACCATATGTAACTGCCAGAACAAAGGTCTGCTAAAAATACTGGAAGTGGTTTTGAAAACTGATGCCAATTCTTGGAATTTCAGGCACTTAAATGCATTCAAAACCCTGATTAGATGAATGGAAATTCCACTCTGAAGGGTTGAGCGTTCGGCTACATCTCTTTGGGAATCTAGGCCAAATTGCTTTTGAAAATCTCAGTAGGGTGCTTATTTGCATTTTTGGCATCAGGATACTTTTGAAAATATGGTGGTAAGGCTGCCATCAATCTAACACTTCAGCAGGTGCTGAGATTTTATGCAAGCACTTGGCTGAGTTTCTGTATTCACATGCTTAAAATTTACCATGTGCCTAGCTGCCTGGAGGATCAGAGACTACCTCTGCAGGTTTTAGTCCCTCAAGGTTATATATTTGAAAACTGTGGATTTGCCTAGTTTGCAAACAAACCGCAAGCTGACACACTGCACAATTTCCTCAATCTCTTCACTGAAACTTTAAAGCAATCCATAAAAGTCAGATAATATTTAACAGAGGGGATTATGGAAAAGCCATTTCCAAATGAGAAAAATTGTATTCATGTTTGTTATCTTCTGTGCTCCCTTCACATATATTATGACTATGTATTTATTTTTCTAGTACTACTAGAGAGACTGTGGAAAGTAAGTCTTTTGCCTTTCCTCTATAAAAATTGTTAGCAGCATTATCTTATAGGTGCTTGATCCCATATTGCTTACAGTATTACCTGCACAAATATGTATGATGATAAGCCTCAAGGCATAGGACTCAAAGGATGGGTGTGTTTTCTGTGAGACTCCTCTAACCTACTTGCTTTTGCTAAAAAAATAGGACAATCGCTGTCCGTGTGCACGTGGAATCGAGAAGCTGCATTACGCCAGCTTCCTCGGCTGTTTGCAGAGAGTCGAGGAACAGTCCCAAGTGATTAATCAAGCAATGGCTGAGCTAGCAACCGTTCCCTACCTGCAGGACATCAGTCAGCAGGATGCCAAACTGGTAAGTATTTATTTCTAATACTTGTTTTGGCCTTTGGAGGCAGGGAGCCAAGGAGGAAGGGCTGAGGCACAGCACTGCGCTGCAATTTGTTCTGGAATTCATTTTTTGAATGTGTGGACCTGAAGTAGTTTTAAAATCCAACTGCAGTGCCTTGTCAGAGGAGTTGCTAATCACCTGCAAGGATGACTTTTATAGAACCAGCATGACTCATCTGTAGGCATATTTTTAAAACCTTTTCTTTTCCCCCAAACGTCCCCAAATCAGTCTGGAAAAACGATTGCAATTATTCAGATCATGCTACTTCATTATAGCTAACATCAGAAGCCACCTGCAGCAAAACAGGCCGAATCTAGTTAAAGCTGTGGAGAAGGCAAAAAGGAGCTGCCTCTACCTATGGCTTGTTCCCTGTCTCTGAATAAACCCATCTACCTCCTATACTTTTGTTTCCCTTTCATAGAATGGGGCCAGTGATGCTGTTGGAAGTCTAGAGTCATTAATAGCATGATAGTATATCGGTAACCTCTTATCAGAATGCACTATATGGTTATTCTTCCATGAGGCTGTTGGGTTTTCTAGCAGGGGAGGGAGCTCACCATACATGCAAATTTCAAGCATTTCATTCTTGGGACAAAAAAAAAAGCAAACCCTCCAGAGTCCTTGCATTTAAATGCAGTTCAATTTTGATGATCCAACTTTGGTTCACTAAAAACTTTTGGTTTTCCCAAAGCTGGTCCTTTGACATTCGTGCACAGCCCTGCAAAGCTCCTAAGCTCTGTAGAATTAAAGCTTCACAGCCGCTTGCTTTAGGGAAGACAAGCAGCGGCCTGCAACTGCAGGAGGCGGTTGCCAGACTTTGAAGTCTGGGCTCAAGATAAGGGGAAACTACATTGCAAAGAAACTCTTATTAAAAGACATTCTCCTTTTGATGCAAGTCTGCTAGTATTAAACTTCAGCAGGCCCACATTTCGAGGTTGACTAAGGGGTCTTGAATTATTGGTACATATTTCAGGGATAGGTTTTTCTCCAGGGTACAATATTTTCAGTACATCACACACTAGGCACAGGCTATTAAACTGTTGCTTATATCTTGTCATGTAGAAATCATAAGCCTGACCTCCCTGGAAAGCTTTTTAGGGGAGGATCTAGGCCACCCAAGACAAAGGTTTTCAGTCTCTCAGGGGGAAGACTGGGCATAATGAGGGTCTGGGCTAGGAGATTTAAGTGACTTATTGTTAATCTTTCAAGAAAGCACATATGCTTTGCTTACCGAGCCCAAGGTAAAAATGATTTTTTAAACAATAAAGGCAGAAAATCTCTACCAGCTACCCTGTGCAGAGCATTAAAATGTATTAATTCAGCATTCATTTATTTTTTGTCTTGTCATCCTGCTGTAAAATGTATCTGTAGTCTGTGTGTGTAAATGATGCTCAGATGCTTTGTAGCTAGAATACTTTAGCAAAGTCCAGGCACAACAAGTTAAGACACAAGACTACAAGCAAGAATTTGCAGAGTGGTTCCAGCATGGACTGATTAATGGACTTTACCTTACCTAGTGGCATCAGCCCTTATGGCATGGGCTCCATTTATGCCAGTAGAGACCGTTTCCCTACCATATCACAACTACATCAAGCACACAACATTGCTGCCTGTCACTGGGTCTGCACTCTCAAACCATCCAGGGAGCAAGTGAAAGGTCCGCATTTGCTCAGCCTACCTGTCACCCTTCTCATTTCACCAGTGTCTAGGCAGGATGAAAGGTTTGCAGGACTGGGCTGTACTGGTGTGATTCAGCAGCCCTCAGTATGTGCTACAGAAACACGCCCACCACATCAATGGAGTAAGATTCACAGCACTCGTTCTGACTCTCACTCATTAGCAAGATTTCTAAAAGATATCTAACTTTTTCCATGAAGAAAACAGAGCTGGCTAAATTCTAATCTCACCTGTGCTAATAAAAATTTAAAGCAATTTCTCTGAGGTAATTCTGAATTCACATTGGTAAAACTGAGATAAGACTTTATGATCAAGCAAGACAGTTAAACTCTGCAAGTTAGAAAATGCTAAAGATGCCAAATGTTTATTATCACACACAGTAGAAGCTGTATAAGGTTTAAACTACATTGAATTTATAATAGTGCAACTTGAACTGGAACAGCAAGGATCCCAAAGGCACTTCAGTTATAAACTCATCTGTGTAAATGTCTTCCCGAATCTAAATAAATAGAGTCCTAATCTATGGCACGGAGAACCTCAACTGAGGCCTTTTAGATCAGTATTTATTCACAGATCCTGAGAAAATAAAGAGTTTTGTTAGCTTGAACAGTTGAATGTAAGTAGGGAAGAACCCTAACGAAAATGATTTATGATTTCAATGTCACCATATTTGCCCATCATAAATCAAACTGAAAACTTGTTAAAAAAGCAGAAATCTATTTCAATTTAAAATCAAATGAGATTAAGATATTTTTGAAAAATTTCTTAGAGGGGATTTTCTAAAATAAGATCAGCTTTGGGAGAATTACTGAGGTTTGCCAAATGTCTGCTCCGTAGCGTGGACATTGTGCCTGCAAGCAGAGCTGGTGGAAAAACTTTGGGTTATAAAAATTAAAACCAGAGCATATCCTGGGCATTTTTCACCAAGACTTTAATTGGAAAGGTTTCCTGGTTTAACTTCTTGCTCAAATCAATGAAGTCCCCAGCTATGTTTTGCTGTCGGAGTGGCCCCTTGGTGGTGACAGCCCGACACCCTGGTCGCTACCCTGGTGGCTGCTGTTTGACCTGTTCTTCAGAGAGAATCACAATCAGAAAAGCAATGGCAAAATCTTCCCCTGACTGGTTCATCATCTGCCTGGTTTGATGCAGGATCTGTGCTTTGCCCATTCTGCCCTTAATACCCTTAATCGCTGGGCTGTGTGTATTCTGGATTCACAGAAGGAGATTATCTGTCATAAAAGTATTGTGATGAAAAATTTCTGACAGATTCCTTACTCCTTTTGCATTAATGTCAGAGGGAGAAATTGGAGGTTTCTGCTTTTTTATGAATACAGATGCATGACTTAAAAAAAAAAAAAGTATCAAATGTTTGGACCAATAAGGCTAAACTTAATGGCTGCACAAGCACAGAGAAAGCAGGCTGGAACCTACCTACCGTAGCAAATTTATTTAGAGATTCAAAAGAACATTCCTGCATCCTTTATCCAGTGTTGGGGCATAGATAGATAATTTCAGCTTCAAAAACCTTAATGCAAAGCTAAAGCTGAAGAAATACAGATCTGTTCCTTGAACCTCAAGGCAGTGTTTTTATATCTTGCACTGATGAGACAAACCACTGGTGTTTTGTTTTATCAGCTTACATAGTCAAATTAAACTGCTGCCCACCTAGGCAGAGAAAGAAGAGACAATGTCTCTGTGAATGCTTATGCTTATACTGGCTGTTCTACAGAGACTCATAGCAAAGACACACCAAAACCTATTGTTTGGGTTCATTTTAATGGACAAAATATTTTTAATAGACCTAATAAAGAACAGCAATATCACAGGAATATTAAATACAAGTTTCTCCCAGTTCATTTCTAAACACAGACGCTAATGGCTGCTTACTGGATCCTGTCCTTGCGCCTGTACTGAGTCAAGAGCAACTGAAACATGTTAAAGTGTTTGTGAAGGGCTCAGGGTGAGGCAATGCTATGACTAACCTGGAAGAATACTAGAAGCAATACTATCACTAACCTGAATTTTAGTCTTCCCTCTAACACTAAGGACCGATTAGCAAGTATTTTCCTACAGCTTCCTTTAATAGTTTACACTAGAAATTGTCAGTCTTGTTTTTATGCTCTGTTACACTGAATGATGGGGAGAAGGCAGGGTTTGCCAAAGAAAAAGGGTAGTAAAAGCAGGGAAAATGAGCTAGATGCTTCCAGCTACAGCAAAAGCATCTCAGCTTTAGTGTTGTCCTCTTGTGAGGTTTTACATGCTGCTTTAAATTATGATACATTAGCCTTGGGAGAAAATACTAAAAAGCATTCATGTACGGCACAGAATATCTCAGACAGCTAAAGAATGAAATATGGAGCCTTTATTCTTTACAACCCAAGTCTTCCTTTACTAAGTATAAACATTTACTGCATTAAATCGTATAGGCTTAAATACAAATTTTCCAGAGGATTTTTTCCCATTGTTAAGTATTTTATATCCACAATAATACAGTGTAATGGCTGAAGCAAAGATGAGGTGGCAGTGCTCATTGTGTGAAAGATGAGTAATAAAATCATCAGCGTACAAATGATTTTTTAATTAGGTTTTAATCTGTGTATTTAGAGAAGTTATTTCTGTGTGAATTCCACACTGATAATTTTTATCTTGGTGCCACAGCTGCAGTCACTAATGGCAGATGCCATGGACACCCTTGAAGGAAGAAGTCATAAAGGACGTGTGTGGAATAAGATTCAGAAGGTAAAAAACTGCAGCAAAGGGCAGCGGAGTATATTGTTCCTTGGGGAGTAGATGTTCACCTGAGTAATATCTGTTCTAAAGGTAGAAAAGAAAGTAGGTGCCATTTGAAATTTGACTGTATGCCTTGAGTTCTGTTAGTGCTCAGGCACTAGCATACTTATTATTTATTTATTATTTGCTTTAGCCACTATGCTTGATCTTTGTCCATGTTAATAGTCTCATGTGGTTATACAACACAAAAGAAAAAAACGAACCTAACTGAATAGCTTATTTTTAGCTGATAATTATACTTCTTTTCCCTTTTTTTTTATGGGGTAGTGTGTTAATTAGGGGGGTGGAGAGGGGGAAATCATTAGGGAATAAAATTCAGCCCAACAAATTAGGTCCCTTAGTGGAGCACAAATGAGGCTTTGGTGATGTGAGAGGTAAAAGACATGCAAATACTTTTCTGGAGTCTCTGCACAGCGACCGGTCAATTTAATTCTTAAAGGATTTGTGAAATGCAGGGAGTCTTGTGTCAGCTTTCTGTACAGATGAATCTAACTCAACGTAATGAGTAATAGGTCAGGCTGGGATGTAATAGAAGTATCTTACAATTTTACAGAGACTTTCAAACCAGAGCAAATCACAGCTCTGGGCATTCAACACCATTGATATTCAGCCACTTCTGAGGAAAAGGGTAGCAATGCATCACCAGGAAGGGAAAATGTCGCTAACAGTTCAAAGCACTGGTCTTACTCCGTGTCTTATAGCTCCATCAGATCCCAGACAAATGCACACTCTCTATGGGTTTTGGCTGCAGTGGGAGGCTGGAGAACAGAGGGTTTGAGTTTCTGCACCAGTGGGACATGAGATAGTCTGTCTTTGGAATTTAGGATTTACTGATGAGTCTCAGGGAAGATACTGAAAACCCAAACCTTATCTGCACTGAGTGTAACCAGGGTAAGCAAATAAGACAGAGATGTCTGAAACAAATCACAAGGGTGGAGGTCAAGGTATTTTTGAGAGTCCATATTTTCAAGTGATTTGAATTAAAATTTCAGAAGGCATCTACTCTAAAAGAAAGTCTGTGAAGATGTATTGCCTCATTTAGCTGTCAGATCAGTGGCTCTTAATAAAGTTCTCCAAGTACAGAATATTTTCAGAAAGTAATAAAAACCTAAATACTCATAATCATAGATGCATTTGGTTTCATCTCTTTTAAACACTCATGAGGCAAAACAAAGGATAAACATTCATACAGATCTTGCATTACACCAGGATAGCCTCTAAATCTCTCACATCTGCCTACAGATTGTATGAGAATCTTTTGCAACACAAGCACTATGTATGATATGAATTATAAATATTTATACAATCACATATGTATTTCCTGTCATATATAATAAACATTGGTAAGAAAATGAATGCAAAGGATAAATGATTTATTTACAAATACTTACTCCAGCACTTATGCTTCCCATATTCAGACAATAATCTTAAATATTAAAGAGAGTACTCCTAATTTTTTCCAAAAGTCAAGTTTAAATCCACACTTAGGTGTTTGAATAACCAGCCTGATTTTCACAATTCTGAATGACCACAGTTCAGGGGCAGCTGAGAAAGAATTGTGGCTGAAAGTAAAGACCAAATACACAGGCATCTAACTATTTATTAAAGGCTCATTAAATTTGTTAGTGGTACCAGGAAGTTTCCCACATATTTCATCAGACACTGGCTAATATTTCATTGTAAATTCAGTAAAACAAAGTATTTTCTTTCAGTGTATTCACATGTATGTATGTACATCCTTTACATTTCTCTGGATACTTATGCTTTCAGTATAATCT
The DNA here is from genome assembly GCF_032191515.1 of Phaenicophaeus curvirostris. Classification (NCBI taxonomy): domain Eukaryota; kingdom Metazoa; phylum Chordata; class Aves; order Cuculiformes; family Cuculidae; genus Phaenicophaeus; species Phaenicophaeus curvirostris. The sequence goes on from NC_091401.1 coordinate 19,572,775, forward strand.
TAGTGGAAATCAAGCTAACATTTAAAAATTGACTGGTATCCCATATTAAGCCTTATGAATGTGTGCATAGTTCAATAGCATTTTTGACAACTGAAATAACTACTTGAGTTGAGACAATCTTGTACCAAGTGGAACTCACTGTTTTATAATATAAAAATAATTTTTCATATTGTATCAGAACAAAGAAATTAAAAGTATAATCAAATAATTTTCCTTCACCTTTTTCCAAAATTTAATTTCAGCATAATCAGTATGTTATTAGAAAAAAAAACCTTTTTAATGGAGGAAACAGGAAAACACTCAGGGACTTTTAGGGGAGGGGGAGAGTTTGGGGTTTGTTTTCCTTTATTAGATTGGGGGGGAGGGTTAAATCAGCTCCAATTAAGAATGTTTTGCTGGGTTAACTAACTCGAATGCATTACTGAGAAGGAGGATTAATAATAATAAAATTGTTGTGGTATGGATTACCACACATCTCTTGTGCTAGAACTACTTGGAAAAGTTCAGTATTCCTCCATTCGCTGATTGGGTGAGGCTGATTGTAGGTGCCTATGAGGAACCTTCACATAGATCTAGTTACAAGGCAGTTATTTGTATTTTTCCTATTGAATTAATTTACATACATTGGAAAACAAAAATGAACATAAAGGAGTTTATACAATCAGCTATAAATGCAGAACTCTGTAAAGCTGACAGTTTTGCTACCACCAATGAAGTCTGACTTTTGCAATAGAAACAGCTGTTGCACCTAATGAAAGCACTCAAAATTTTTCTCTAATGCAGCAGAATTATAGCAGTGCCTATTTTCCAAATGGTTAAAGGGTCTGTCAGAATTGCCATTACAAACCACTGTTTTCAGTGTTTTATATTCTACCATCACCCATAAAAATTCATTCAGGCTGAAATCTGACACAGAAGGGCACAAAGCCTGACACTCAAACACTTTTCTTTTTGTCATGGTGGAGGGCTTATCAAGTTAGTTCAAAATTAATCTGGGCAATTTTGAATTTACAGGCCTGACAAAGCAGTAATATATGTGTAGCTTCAAGTGTTTGGGGTGCTGTGCTGCTCATCCAGTTCACTGACAAATTTATGTATGTTTTTAAGCAAACTAATTTATCAAATGGGCTAATTATTTTCAGAAGGTTTAAATACAAAGAAATGAAAAATGACCTCATAATTAGCTGGAGAAAAGAGAACATCACCGTACAGAAGATGCATTTCTCAGTATCACCAGGCTACCAGCCGCAACGAGAGGTGACCCAGGACTAGGCTACCTTTGGAGATTAAGCAACATTCTCCTACAGAGTCTTTACCCACATACTAGATATCCCTGAAGATTGTCCCAGAGGCAGGAAAAATTAGCTGGGTCAGACTCCAAAAATCCCTTTTCTCCATGACTTTACCGACACTTTTCAGTTCCCCAGGTAATACGTGAGCTTTGTACTACCAATCTGGGGAAACAGACACCTGAGTCTAAGACCTCTTAAGCGATTGACAGAAGGATTCAGTCCCAATCTACTTCAGGAACAAATGCATTCCTAAAAGAATTTTTACCGCCTTCCTTCTTTTTATAGATGGCAAAAAATCTCAAACTTGCTGGTGGCCAGACTGCTAGACTTAAAGAGGACTCAAGGCACCATAGGGCTTAGAAATTCTCTTCTTAATTCAAACTACATTTGAACTTATTGTTTTAGAGACTGACTTAGCCCAGCCAGTAGAGCAATGACCCCCAATGCACAAGGATCAGCAGTTATAATCAGCAAACTTCCAAGAGAGCATGAGGGGAATTAGCCTGATAATTCAACTCAGTCCAGCCACTGGGTCTTAAGCTAGGTGGGGCACAAATATAAAGCCAGGTCTGGCAATTATTGACTAGCTTCTTTGCTGACAGTTATATATGACATAAGTGAAATCTGACATGAACACGAATACTGAGACCAGCAATAAAGTTTGGCTTTGAGTAACTCAAAAAACCAGCTCCCTACCTGGCTACTGCAGAACTCTATAGCAGCTGCAGACAGTCAGAGGTGTTTAGAGTATCTCAGATACGTAAAACAGCAGGAAGGTTTCTCTCCTCTACAGAGCTTTTTTTTTTCCTCAAGTCTTGGGGAGGAAAAAAGAAATAGAGAGATTATTTTTCAGTCTCTTAAGAATAAGTTCATTTTAAAAAGCCTCACAGGATTGTTACAGTGAGAGGCATTTGCTTAAATAAATAGATGCTTTAGTGCCTATCAACCAGAAACTTTTGACATCCAAAGAGAGGAGAGGCATGTAAGTGCAAGTGCCAGTATGGCTGTGCTTCACCTCTGAAGATAATGATGTAGTTCTCTTTCTCTCCACCATTTAGCCCTTAGGCTTTCATAGCACTTTCATAGAATCCTCTTAACATCATTTGAACAGCCAAAGGAGAGACAGGAGTTGGCAAATAAACACTTCCCCACACTTCCACATGTGAGACACTTCATAAAACCTTCACAACTGATTTTACCTCAAGGGCAACACATACTTTGCAATTTAGATAAGTTATTATGCCCATCATTTGCTGAGCTCAGTGGAATGCCTGTTTCATAAATCTGAAAGCAGAGCAAACATGGATGAGTGAATAAAAGAACAGATGTAACTTACGTAAGGATAAGTTATAACAAAAGCTGTACTAATGTATGTGAATATGAAATGAAGTAAAATTAACCTAACATATTATATAATCTTTTAGCCAGGCACCCAGATTTTCAGTAGTTGACCTCTGCTTGCTACATCTCTGCATTTAGCAACAGCAGGAGAACAATATCTGATGAACTATGCTCTTTCACTGACATTATCTCTTAATTGAAAATCAAGCCATGGAAAAGGGCCATAGACTTGCTAGGCTTTCGGTCAGCCAGAGGAGCAAGGGGGGGGTGGATTTATAGTACATTGATGGAAAGCAGATGTGTTGCTGAATAGTATTGTGCTGGCTACTACAACAGTTATTTGATGTATGTGACTTTGTAACATCTTGTAAAGTCATCCAAGCCCATGCCACAGCCACCAGGAGCTGCACTTGTCCTCAGAGCATGCAGACTTCAAAAGCTGTTGTGTTTTGGTGCACTCTCAAGTCAGCTTGGCTGTTCCCGAATTCATGGAGCGAAACTGGGTCCTGGTCTGTTTGCACCTCAGGGCTGTAATGCAGTCAGGTGTTTTTCAAATGCATGGATCCACTGTGAAAAGGGAGAGGGAAAGCCAGGGATGGAAAAGGATAGGAAAAGCACGTTTTCTGGAACAGGAGCATAAGTCTAATGTGTAACATCTAATGCATAATGAATTTCGAGAAGTGCAAATGCAAAAGGAAAACTTTAGGGATGCTGATTCAGGTAGCCTCAGAGTGAAGGAAATGAAGAGCAGAGCAACCAGGTAGTAGTGTAAAATTTTTTATTACAGCTGACCAAAGATTGGCTTCACATTAAGATTAGAGAAAACATATTATGACATTCAGGAAAGGATTAACTCAGAAGCAGCAACAGCCTTGAGAGGGACAAGAAGAATCTGTGACAGAGGTTTCTAACCTGGCAATGAGAGAATTGTTCAGACCAGGCAGAGGAAGCTAAGAGACTGCATGAGCAGAAAATGAGATCTGCCCCATGGAATCTGAGGCAGTACAAAAGAAATGTAGGCAACTAGAGAGTACAGTTAACAAATTCAGACCCACTGTAGGGACAATAAAAGTGTGACAACATTTGCAGAGCTGTTTGTGTAAGAAAGAGGTGACAATAGGATTTCAGGACTTATCAATACTCTTGGTTCCCAAAATCAATTCCTATCTTTGTGAGTCTCTGCTTTTTGTGTCTTGCACACAAAAGAATAAAAGGTACCCCAGGAAAATGTCTACGTGGCCCTCAGCTACACTGGAAGAAGCAATTGCATCCTGCCCATTTCTCTACCCTCCAGGCACCAGTATCTAATATAAAGCTGAGCTACCAAGAAGTCACACACTAAAGAGCTATATCTCCTGATCACAGCTAAACCAGCAATGCAGTATAGAAAGAGGCTGTGACTACTGAGAAACAGTGAGCTTTCAGGCATGCAAAGTTTTATTCAAGTCTGAAGCAGATGCAGGAAGGTTAAAGCTTGCTGTTCCACATCAGAAGGAAAGTTTTTGTACATAAAAGCATGGAGGTTTTCCAGCTAATTTGCTTGGTCTAATAACAGATATCATCTCTATCCATAATTCTTAGGTCCTCACACAAAACACTATTAATGCTATTGGGAAAGTGTGTTTTGTCATGAGAAAGGCTTTGGTCTATTCCACCAAGCTATACGGTGAAGTAACTCACTGGAATAATTTTAAATAGCAGCAAATCTAGCAACTGAACAGTAAATGTCCTAAACATTGGAATAATGTAGCTGGTTTCAGCTGCCTGGCTGTTAAATCACAGGCAATTCTGGGCATTAACAACCCCCACGTAAGGCTTTAGATAAACATTTCCACAGCTCTTGCTAATCATGCTGTCAGTTATAAATGAGCAGTCTGCTTACCTGCTGCCCTCTGCCAGAGAAGGTCTCCAGCCCTATAAACACTTGCTAACAGGTATTGTTACTGCTGTGAAAAATAGCATGAGTCAACAAGACTGCTCATAGTAAACACTGTGCTGGACAGTGATCTCAGGAAGGCTTATAAAGTACAAAAGGACTGTCTGAATTATAAGGTAGTTAATAAGTATAATTCATTACCAGCATCAATATTCATTTTATTTGGTTCCTCATCAACAAACACTTCTCTCAGTCTGCTTTTAGCATTGGAGCTTTGTTAGTGTACTATGAACCAGCTGGCAAGCACTGATTTTCAGTGTTTCACTGAACATATTCCTTTACGATGGAAATGTGCAATGGAGCTGTCTATCAGACTTCTTTCTTTAAAGAAAGGCAGTGTGTACAAATGAGGCAGGTGAAAATACAGAAATGGAGCATGAGGGACAACATATTTGGCATCAGCATCTGAAGCTATGAATGTGCCCAAGACAAGAGTCGGGCAGTCGGTTGGGTTACGTGGCCAAACAAATGTAGGGAAATTATTTTGGCCTGCCTGTGGTGGCTTAGATCATGTGCCAGTGTGTCCCACTCCCATCCAAAAGCAACCATAGCAGCTCAAATGCTCTTCAGTTAACACACAAACAGCGAAATCATGATCTTTTTTTCCCAGATCCTGAGCAACGTTTGTTCTACTTAACCTTAATGGAATGAACAGATTGGAATTTCAATTTTATGAAAATATCAGTAGCTTTTCTCAAGCACACGCTCAGCTTTTCCTCCTCACTCTATATAGCCATCCCTTCTTGTAGGCCCTTCAAGTACTGCTCCTTTGGTTATATTGACTCCAAAGAGCGCTTTAGCAAGTAGCTCTGGGAGACAAAGAAAAATGTTGAGAGGTACTTAATGTTTAAAGGTAGCTAATTTACCTTACGAATAGCTCCCAAGTAATAAAAATAGATTCTGTATGCCAGAAGATCATTTTTGCCATTACATGTTATTTATAGTTCCTGCATGTATTTTCAAAAATACCTGTTTCTTATTTAAAAGTGACTCCCCCAATTTGTATTGAGATTTAGGAAGTCTGGATGTTTTTAGGCATTATGCAGAATGTATACACATGCATCTGTGTGAGGCATACTTTTACAATTTTACAGTTTATTGAGTCTACTTGCTGCTTACCCATTTTTTTCTAAAGCAAGTTATTTTCCTACAGGAGTTTGTCCTTTTGGGATTCTAGCTCTTTCTCATTTCATTCTAAACTCTTTAGCAGGTACTATGACTGATATTTTTATTTGTATTCAAATTCATGCCAATTTCTTAAAAGGCACGTGTGCTTTCAAGTTAGCCTGTGACTAGAATAGCTCCCCCATTTTTGGATAAGCCCAAGCTTCCTTTGGACTGTCAGTAAGCCATCAAACATGGACATCTGTTCCTTGGAACAACCTCCTTGCAGCAAAGGTTGACAAGTTTCATGACATCTGTGGCCCATCAGGACTTGGACAAAACCACACCGAATGATGGATAGTATTGCAGCGTTCTCTCGTCATAGCTGGTGCATATCACGTAATTAGGAACCATATGTGGCATGTCTTATCCCAGTGAGTGCATACGAAGGTCAAAGAACGTACTTGCATTATGGTATTTCAGGGCAAAACTAAATGCGTGCAGGTTTGTTCTGATGTAACTGATAGGGCATTACTAGAAATGCAGTAAGTTTTTCAGAAAAGGAGATATGAACTCCCCTTAAAGCCCTGCTTTGGAGAGGAGGATGGTCTAGATGACCTCCAGAGGTCTCTTACACTGAAATCTTTCGATGATTGTAATTCAGCTGCAGCCAGCAAGTGCTGCTTACATATCCCTCCACGCCGCTAGCAAATCAATCAGGATGGCATCCAGAGAGCAGGGCTGAACGCGCACAGCAGCAAGTCTCTCCCCTTTATCCATCACTAGATAACAAGTACAAAAGGGCAGGATTAGAAATATTTTTATATGCTCCAAACAAGGCCTGCACTGTTCCTTTTTTGTGTGTGTACCTATATAACATGTTGGGGTTTTTTTTCAAAAACTCCTGTAGGTTTGAATCAAATTCTAAGCCAAAGTGAAATCTTGCTTCACCTGATTAGACCCTCTGCAGTTCATCCCTCCACCTAATCCTGTTGCATTGCTTATTAGCCAAAGAGATCTGTTTTCATTGCAGACAAACTCCACTATATAAATGTACTAAACCATAAGTATTTACAGACTCTGGCATGACTTCAAGAAGGATGTAAAACTATTTCAGTTAAGAATGAGCTAATCACCTCAGTATTCGCATGGACCACAGATCATTTTCTTCTCCCAGTAAACTGAGAACTGGAATTCAGAACAGACTGACTGACTTATAGTCCATGTAGGTACTTCTGGTGCACTAATTACGCTTTTCACCTTGTCACTCACTGTCAGAATAAAAGTGCATTGATGTATGGCACTGAGAAAAAGCAAGCACAACTTCACCCATTCACCTGATTTTCCCTGAGAATAAAAGAACAAAAACACTTTTGAGACAGCCTGTTGGAGCTGCAAGCTCTGTGCTGGTGTCTTAGCAGCACAGCAAAGGCTTTGCCATCAAGGAGAGCAGCTTCTTGGTCTGAGGGCACACATGAAGGTTTTGTCCTCCACATTCATTACTCTGGCTTAAAAAAATAGTGTCATTTCCTTCAGGTAAGCCAAACAAATTTGCTTTTATTGTCCCACTTCTTGTTTTCATTCAGCCACCAGCCTAGAGGTTTCTCTATCCTAACTTAAATCCCCTGTGTTAGGCATGTAGACCCAGCATTACTCATCTCTTTGATTCCTCGGGTACCTCTGTGGACTGAAAGCAGGGAGGTGAGACAGAGAAGCTATGTTTACACTCTTGCAGAAGCCCTATTATTTTCTGTGTTAATTGTTCTGCCCCTCCCCAAATCAACAAATTCCACCATTGATGTATTCCACAACATATTATCAACGAAAGAATTTGAGGCACAAAGGACAGTTTGGGGGCAATGTAAAATAAATGCAATACTAAGGTAAAGAGCACAAAATAAACTCTATCGTATCTGGTTCATTTCCAGATTTCTTTTCCTAGACCTCTATGCTTCTCTACTTAGCTTGGTCCCACAGTACCTAGAGGTACCCCATGATGTTCCATGGACTAAGCATGTAATTTGTCTCAAAGGTACCTTTTGTTTATATATCTTCCCTCTTTTCATTTGATCTTCATTCTATCTATTCCCATTTTTCCATTCCCTCCAGGTGATCACAGGGCCCAGACTAAAGAGAGAGAGACTGTTATTGCTCTCCTTGGGAATAAGTCATGACTCTTTTCCAAAGTCTGCTTTGCTGCCAGTGTGGCTCTAACAAAACTCACGTATGGACTGGTTATGAACTATGCCCTTGTACCTACTCCAGTGCACATGGATTCTTATTTAAACAGCTGAAGGGGGAGGGGAGAGGGAAAGAGGTGGAGGGAAAGTAAAGCTATTGATTTAAAACATTTTCCTTTCCCAATGAGAGCCCCGAAGGTAGCTCACCACAGCCAGGCAGCAGAAGAGTGCGCACAGGGAGGTTTTAAATCAAGGCAAAAAGGCATAACATAATGCTTCCAATTTACTTTCTTAAAATGAAATGTGCAAGCTAAAAAGCCATGAATAAGCACTACTGAACACTGCAGCCACCAAAAGATTTTTAAGCCGTTCTCCCCCCTCTTCCTTTATCTTGTCAAGAGATTGTATTTTCATTGTGTTCATATGGTAATTTAAATCATGCTAAGGCTCAGAGCATACAGCGTAATTGTAAGTCAGCAAGGGTTTGAATGCCATCACTGCTGTGCAAATAACATCATCAGCTCATCAGCTGTGTCAGTAACATTGCAATTATGTAAGCAACTATTATTTCCACCCCTGATAAGCCATATTAGAACTTATTTTGGGGGCTGGAGCTGAGAGGTATTTCTATAAATATGAAAAGCACACAACAACAGCCGCACCGCGGTTCGAGGTAGGAACACCATTCCACCAGGGCTTTCTGGTGGTGTCACCAGTAGTACAAGCATCATTGGATGATTCTAAAAGAATCATAGAATCACTAGTTTGGAAAAGACCCTTGAGATTATCAAGTCCAACCGTACTTGTCCACTACTAGATCATATCCCTAAGCAAAGGCATGATGTAAGAACTATTGCTTTTCTGGAGCCCCCCACTTTGCCCTCAGCCCACACCATACCCTCCCCTCCTTTCCACAATCCTTCTCCCTTCCTCTTGCCACCCTTTGTGTTCAAAATAGGAAAGATTACTTTGAACCACAGAAAAAGGTTACGCAGCCATTTTAATACAGTCTGTTGCAGAGGACTCTTAGAGGTTTGGTTGATGTTTTTAAGACAGCTAAGCCGCTGGACTAGAGCTTGGCACTAAGTGATTAGTCTTTCCCACACTTACCATGTGCTTTTGGCCAGATCAATGATTTTCTAAGCTTTTATTTCAGCTTCTTAAAAATTAGACTAGCATAATGATGCCTTTTGCTAATCCTCCACATGTTTATATGGTGAGCATGTCACAGCAGAGCCAGCCCTCGAGGCTGTCTTTAGAGAGCCCCAAACTCCTCATGTTCCTGTTGCAATGCATCTCTTGGCAACAGAGGAGCAAAAGCCCACAGGCAAGTGCCCATCAAGGCTCACAACGTGGTAGAAAACTCTTTTCCATGGCATCACGCACAGTACTACGGAAAGCTGATAAGCTGAAAAGGTCACCCCTGCAAGCTTTGTTGGGAGGAGGCAAAGCTCCTCTCCCAAACACATTCCTTGTGCCTCTGGCACCCCAGGAAGACAAAAGTAATTGTCCATAAACTTCCCTGCTTGCCTCATTTGCTCTCTTATATGTGCACACCTCTCACCAAGACAAACCACGGCCAGAGCGGATGGCAGGGCCTCAAGTTCAGGGTTGAGGAGCACTTTAGTAACAGCTCAATATATGAATAAATACAATAGGAAGCCATGCTCAGATTAATTCACAGTCAGCTGTTCTGTTTTGTGCCTAAAGAAGCAATGCTCCACCGAATGCTTGTCAGGATGATAGATTAGGACTTTAAAATAAAAAATCAGCTTAAAATGCAATTGGAAGATTGATTCTTTAGATCTTTACATTATATAGGGTCTAGGCCTTGAGTATAACTTGGTGCGAAGGGAGAGGATTCTCATCTTCACCCTACAGAAATGCTGCATGTTGCAAAAGCTGACAAGGAGTATGAATAAAGGTAAGGTATGGGGAGAGAGAGCCATAAAATTACAAATGCTTGGTATTTACAGAATACCTGTACACACTACTATTAATTTTTGCTTGTTTTGAAATCACTGTTGCAAAGAAGATACATCTATGTGAATGTGTCCTTTATTAGAATAATTGCATTTTTATTTTGGGGAGAAAAAGAAGCCATTTATTCTTCTACTGTATTCTCTCGTGCATTATATTAATGGAAAAACATATTTATTCGGAACTTCATTTTGACTTAATAGAAAAATGGTTCTTGCCACAACAATATGGAATACTCATTTTTCTCCATGTGTTGATTTTTGGCATATAAATGCCAGAAGCCTCTGTTCTCTTTCCTTATCAAGAAAACCTTGCCTGAGTTTAATTTCCTCATCATCCTTTCCTTTTAAAGTGGCTGTTTTTCAATGCCATTTAAAGACAGAGTAGTGATAAATTCCTGGTTTCAATGTACAGATTTCAATGAAAGAGTATATTCCATGGCAGTAAAGTAATTGAATCCAAATGGAAAGGGACAAAAAAAAATTATGAGATCAGGTGCCACTATTCCAGCCAATTGTATGAAAGGTGCTTTCATGTATTTTTCTTTCTAATGACAATCAGTTCTGAAATAAACTCATTGAAAAGTTTTTAAAGTTTTTAGAGGAAAAAGGAAATGCTCCTGACACCACTTCTTTATAATTGCAGATTGGACTAATCGAAGACTACATATACCAAGTAGAAGACAATTACTTAAAGAATAAAAGGCATAGAAAAGCCAAGATGGAAAAGAAGAGAATGAAGAAGATTCAAAGTACACAGCAATTTTAGAGACTAAGAAATAGAGAACCATCCCTTATTAGCCATAAAGACAAGACCACACAGTGAACAAGAAAATTAACACTGTAGATATTTGATAGATAGGTCAACAAAAGCCGCCTTTCTACTTAATGAGCCTTCCCCTTACTATGGTGCATCTTTACTGAGACACTCCTGCACTTCATTAGTCTTAACTTGTTGGAATAAATGTCTGTGAAAGGCTTATCTTAAATTGCCTCATTTATTTAAATAGTAACATCCAGGCAAAAAGGGGCTTGTATTTTCTAATCTGAGAATATTCTGCAACCAAACTCTATAAAATTGTGATGGCTTGATTATCACCCAAGAAGCACTGAAAACAGGGATCCCTCCATCCTCAGCTAAGAATTCAGCCTCACATTGCCTTCTTTCCAGAATAAGGCCTTACACTACACGTATTGGCACAATCTATAGGTGGAAAGTGGCAACCCTGCGCCTTATAGCTGTGGCAACTACAAATGCAAGAAACACCAGACGACAAAAAAAAGAAAAAAAAAAAAGAGACCAGCTGTTGCCCCATGGTTAAGAATGTAAAGCCCTTCACTCTCATTTTTGCCCTAAGGGTGATTTTTTATTTCCTCCATTAGATGGTAATCGTTGTTTTAAAAATGCACAGACTCTCCAGGGAAGGGAATAATAGCACCTGCCTTCTCCAGTGCAAATCTCTTGGTTAAGGATCAGCGACATGTCTCGCACTCCCACGGCAGCAGTCTGTCATGTAGGCACATCTTACATCACTTTAGTCTTCAAGGCAGCACAGGCTCCCAAATCCCCTGAGTCCTGTCATCAGTAAGCAAAGCAACGCACCTACTTTTCAATAGAGATCACTTTATCAGATGTTGTTTGACAGGCATCCCCAGCTGATGTGCGCAATCTCTTCTGAGGCTGGCATTTCCTTTTTATTCACTGTGTTTACTTTGTAAGAATATAAACTCAACCTATAAAAAACAGAATTCAAGGGTGACTGTAAAACAAAAAGATAGAAAGAAATAAAAAAATCCACCCCCCAGCCCCAAGATTGAATTAAAAATCCAGGACCTCAAAAGTATTTACCCATTTAATTCCCATTATTTATTTATCACAGACAGGAGTCTAAATCCTACAGATTTTTACCTGCTAGGGACCATCTTTCTAGGCTTTCATAAAAGACTTTTCAAAACGAGGAAAGAACTGGCAAAAGCTTTGATGGTCCTTTGTTCATTGTTAATGGAATAAGTATAAAGAAATCTTTTTGAGAAAATCTGAGCTAGCCTGAGCTCCTTAAACATGTGGGACAGAGAAACGAAGAATTATTGCCCTTTGGAGATGGCATTATTTTGCTATGGAGTTGGTTTTGTCAGATGAAGTTTTATGACACAGTGGCAATCATCCATCTTTGATGAGCAGACACACACTAAATCACAAAGACTGCTCCCCATGGATCATCAAGTCACAGTCAGCACACAGTTTGGTAAATCATGAGGCCCTTAAGCAAATACTCTTAATTTGATGCATGCCGGCTTACAATATTTAACGCAAAATCAGATATTTTTTCCTAGAATGATGAAATGGAACAAAATGCCCTGAAAACAGGTGATTTTGGGGAACATTCCCATTGATAAACAGTTGCCTGTGCAATGTGAACAAGTTTTTCCGAGCGCATGGAGAAAGATGTACCAGTTTCATTGAAAAGCTTGAAGAGAGACCCAGATCCGAGACAAGACATGACATTTCCCTTTTCAGAAACCAGGTAGGGCAGAAAACCTGTTTTATGCTGCAGATCAATACATGACTGAGAGGCCATAGCCCCAATCAATCTCTTAGGTGCCAGAAACATCTAGGCCAACACCTGGCTACAGTGCCCTTTAGCCTCCAGAAGCCACAGACTAAAGGTGTTGTCAGGAGATGAAGTCAGCTATGAAATAACATGAAAGGAGCCTCTGTCATGGAGAAGGGCATTGCTGTTTTCATTTTCCACAAATATCCTTCTGTAAAGCATAGATTCCTGGGCCCAAACCTGCATAGCGTTTTATTCAGGACTCTTTGGGAGTCAACTTTACTCCACAGATATAATACATTTTGGCTAGACAATGGGGAAGAAGAAGAGGGAAGATTTCTGATGCTTGCTGCGTGCAGTATAGTTTCTAAAGTCTGAGATTCACCAGGATCACCTATGAAAATTAAAATACACAATAATTAATTCACCTTTTAAAGAATCTGCAGACTGTGTTATAATAGTGACTCTCAGACCTCTTAGCTGGTGATTCCTGTAGGGTGATGATGGCATATAACACAGATCCTCTCGTTCAGGAAATGTTATTACCAGTTGGACTTCATTCCTCATCCTCCTTTTTTGTTAAGAGCATAACAGAAACAGTGTGGCTTGTGGTTGCTGTGGCTGTTTTAGTCCCATACACAAGGACACATCTCATACCACTCCCAAGAGTTCCATTTTCAGGTCATTTCTCTTTCAAAGACTAGTTTCCAAATGAATGATGGGGGTTTGTTTCCCTCCATCACAGAATTTTATTATCACAAATATGATTTATCTGCTGACAGCTAGGTTCACTGGCCCCAGGCAACTGATGTCAGTTGAAACCACTCTATGAAAAGCAAAGGACACTATACCAATCTAAAGCAAGGGGGAAAGAAAAAAGGTATATATACCCTCTCCCCTAGGACCGCCTTGTAACTCTTCTGCTTGCTGTTGCAGCCTTTGCTTCCTTGTAAATGTCAGAATGTCTGTACTAAGGCCTGGGAGGAACAATGAGCACAGAGCCAGCTCCTTCAAGTGTCAGGTATATGTTTACGGTTGGGTTACAACATTAATTACGACTCAGAGAAGGTAGACCAGACAGTGATTGGTCTTAAAAAAACATTTTCCACTTTCACTATTTGTGAAGTCTCTTCTGTCAAAGGGGTGTGGTATAAACACTGGAAAAAAAACAGGGTTGTGGTTCAAAGTGATGGAGAATGGGTCTACAGTTAAAGTAGGAAAATGAACGCATACCAGAGCAAGATGCAATGTCCTCCCGACATCCAGTGGTAGGGACTACATGAGGACACGCACTAGGGATTAAATCACTAATCTGCTGTTGCTATTCTTCCTTGGCACTCAATAACGGGGACAGTACTCAGAAAATAATTTGGAGCACTTCAGTCATGCTCCTGCCTCTGCAAGTATCTATCTCCATTTCCACCACGGTCTCATATTAAGAGATTTATAAACTAATCATGAGTTTATTAACACAGAAGACACGGGAAGTATATTAGGCACCACATAGTGCTTCCAAAACAAAGTCCCTGGCTAAAATTAGAAGAATCTCCATACATACACAGTCTACTATACTTACAATCCAGCTAAGTAGTACAAACATAACCTGTTGCTTATTTGGCAGCTAGATCATACATCTTTAATCTCAAAAATCCAGAACAACAGCAGGCCACAGTTTTACATTTTTCCATTTGAACTACAATCATTGTCATAAGAGCCAATTTCACGTTGGGCTGTTCCTTGTTCTTGTTGCAATTCATCATGAGACGACATGAGATCTAAGATACCTCACCAAAGCATAGCCCATGAATAATACAGCGCATTACTTTGACCTTTTCAGTTTGCTTTGTGGTGTGATTGGCCAACCATTCCTGTCCTCCCTCATTAGCCACTCCATTAACCTGGGAGGAGAAGGTGGAACGGACAGACAATTAGCCAGCAGAATACTAAAAAAGGTTAACAGAGGAGAGCACAGCCCTGGCTTTCTTAAGTTTTAATTGCTGTTAAGATTTAGCAATCTCTTTCCTCTTTCAAAGTCTGCAGGGGAAAAAATAAGAAATCTCACAAGATGAACTTTGTTCTCATTTCAGATTATAATCATGTAGTTCCTTTCAGATGCCACACTTGGATGATTCTAGTGTATGCATGAATAAACCAAGAAGAATGTTTATTTTTACCCTTCTCAATATGGAGAATATTAAATTAGAGCAGTGAACTTTTTCTTTGAAGCTGGTCATTCTTGGGTAAAGCAAAATTGGAGAAAGTAGAGGCTAAAAAGCTCCATATGGCATCCTTCTTTAAAAAGGTCATGCTTGCTACACTAACTACATAAGCTGAGTCATTCCAGTCATTTCCTAGTCAAAGAGAAGAAATGGTGGAATTTTTGCATCCCGCTGGCTGTCAGCTCCAGAAAGCTTTATCTCGGTGTTCACCAAGACTACTGGGGCAGGCAGATCTCACTTGTCTCAGGCACATGTAGAAGACGAGGCACAGTAGGTCTTGGTGAAGTTTCAGAAGTACCAGGTGAAAACAACTGCCCTTTTTCCCTTGGTTTTCACACATCTTTGTAAAATCTTCCAATTTTTCCTGAAAGATCACACCATCATGAATAACACAATGTCTGCAGGCAAGTATAATAAAATGTTCTCTGAAGCCTTGTACTCAAACGGCCTAATTTCAAGACTTCATGTGAATTCTTTTTCTTGTAAAGATTTTCTAAACATTGATCTGGTTGTCCAGTTACAATGACTGGCATAGCTTGTTTTTCAGATGCTGCCATATTCTTCACTTTGTACAAATGTGCTGCTCTGAGTTGCTGTTAGTAGGAGGATATGAATTACTTTAAATGGAAGAAGTAGGGGCAAAGAGAGAGGGACCTTCTCGCTACCCATTAGAACGCCAATTTTTACACTTATCACAGGTATTAACCACAGCAACGCAGGATCTTTTTTATTATCTCACAGTAATAATATATTCTCTATTTTGCTTAAGGTGAACAGTGATATTCAGACAGGAAGAATTACTAACAAAGAAAAGATAAAGCCTTAAATTATAAAAATGACTTCATGGATTCGCTCTGTAATACGTTTTAAGTCCAGGAGGAACCATTAACATCATCTATATGCCAAAGATTTTAACACTGTTCTTTCTGATAAATGGGATCTCAAGGAACATACCATTTCTTTTGACCCTTGCTCTTGAGCATTATCCCTGATGGATTTTTACAAACTATGTATTGAAATATTCACACACTTAGGGGCATGCTCACAAACTGAAGGAGATTAGAGAAGCATAATTTCCTTTCAGAGGAGCAGAAATTATTTTTAGGATAGAAGTTTTGCTGTGCTTTTGTAGCAATTTCAGTTAAATCAGCACAAAGAAAAGTTTATCAGCCTGCAATATCTTTAATGTGTTGATTTGAAAAGATCCGTAGCAATTTTAATGAGCCCTTATTCTTGATTTAAATCTGGAGTAGAATGAAATATTTCTGGGCATTTAGCAAGAAAAATTATAGCAGTTACTCGATTTACCAGCTCTCCATAGCCCTACCCACTGCTGATGAGGAGTAAAGGGACACCACCATCAGGAAAAGAACTCCCAACCTCAACAGCTAATTTCTACAGACTGCTAGCACAAATCAAAATATATCACAGACTAAGAGAGTAGTAATCCTGTCAAGAACCAGAGTAAAGTCTGGATACGTGGAATAGAAAAGGCAGACGAAGAGAAATAAAAAGAAAGACAAGGCATTCCTGCATTTGTTGTATCATCTGGGTGGCCTAGGGAGTCCCGATGGCAGTGAATGACTTGTCCCCTCCCGCAGATAAAGGGCTAAAGCTCACATTGTTCTTTGTGCTCTCTAAATGAGGGTTGAGGCAATCTGTAAGAGAATGAGAGTGCCAGGAAACATGCTGAGTTGCTATACTGCCTTGAATGGTTTCTCTCCAAAGCCTCCTTTATAAGCAACACAGCAGTAACTTTATTTTTGAAGTATATTTATCCACCACTATTGTTAAATGTGCCCTAAGAATTTTTGTTTTCCGGAGGGATGAGACCATCAGCTTTTACATATCAACAAACAAGCAGAGAGAAAGCTTTTTTTTCTTAAGATATGGAGTGTCACTTTTTCTGGGGGTAAAAACTGGTGCATAAAACTGATTCTGCCATTTAATTAGTAATCAGCAATGATCCATCAGTCAGAGTTACTGCAATTCATGAACTGTTAAGTCAAAGCAAAAATGGCAAGTAATTAGACTGCATCCATTAGAGCTTCCCTAGCATTCACTCATACAGTGAGGGTTTCAATCTGAAAAAGAAATGGATGTGTGAAACTCCTTAATATATTCAGCTTTTTAATTAGCAATCAGTGCTGATTTGTCAGCCATACCAACTCTAATGCACAACCCGTTGAAACACAGGAAAAAGGCACATTTTTAAAATCATTTATGCTTATATTTACATTCCCTCTGGGCTGAAACAGTGGAGAAACTACTGAAATATCATCTTTGCCATCACAGAACAGCAGAAAGCATGTAGAAGCTTACAATCCAACATAGCCAATGAATTACTAACTGTTTGGGTGAAGACAGAAGCTGAATATTTATGACACATAGTTAGTATCTCCAAACACTGACAAATAAACATTACTGGTTTAAATGCACACGAAACAAAATCTCCAAGAGCTCAGGTAATACAATTTATATTCCAGTCCATTCCACTTTAAAGAATCCATTAATAAATTGTTAAGGTGCTTACCAGGCTCCCGTGCTTTCCTTGATCTCCGGATGAAGATAAAGATGGTGGAAGAGAAGTGCAAAAAGTCATCCTTAGCCCAGTCTTCACAGATGCCAGCGAAACCTGAGCTGGCCACCCTGGCGAGGCAGAATACAGCCTGCTGCTTCTGGGCTTTGGGAGATACAAGATTTTACATCCCCCAAAACAGGATGGGCTCTGTAGTGCCCCTAATAAACTAAACAGCTAAGCTGGGCCTTCCAGCACAGAGCCAATAGCCTCATCCTTCTTTCTCAGCCCCCAAAGATACTGAGGTGCTGGAGAGAAAGGGGGAATAAGAAGCATAAAGGTTCTCCTCTTGTCACATATATTACTATAAATATCAGAACTTTAATTGCTTAATTTTACCAGTAGAGAGTACCAGCACTAAATCTCCCTACACAGGGTAAAATCATGAACGCTTTATACCTCTTTCTAAGTACCTTTTTATCACTACTACATACACATATACGTATTTACATACATAACAACTTGCTTCAACCACAGAGGGTAGCTCCCACTGCAGTAAGACTCCATATTTAAAGACAGTGTCAATCTATGCATCAGCTGATAAAGGCACAAAGACAGCTTAAACTAATCACAATTTGCAGGTAGGGTGATAATCACTCTTCTAACTGCCTAAATTAGGCATACAAATGCATGGCTGCAGTTGTATAGAGGCTGACAGAATAGTCTGCCAGCTGAAAATTCAGCCCTAAATAGTGGTAATGTTCTTACCTAAAAGTCACTTTTGTTTGCCTAACGTCTGACAGTGTTACTTCTATTTCACTAGATGTTTAATTAGTTTGTTTTCATGGTGTTCTCATTACCATTTTAGCTTTCCTTGTTGATGAGAGAGAGCAGGTTTCTGGCTCTGCACTTTAAATGAGTCCCAAGGCAAAGAATGTGGCACCAGTGTGCCTTCACCCTTCCAATGTCAGCTGCCAACATTTTAAGCTCCCAACAGCTTATGTGCTTTTAAAGTATATTCTAGCTAGTCCTTGCTTTGTCTCTGATTGCTGGCTTTCAAAGGCTGTAAACATCCATATTGCAGTGGAGTTTTTAGTTCCTGTTTTTGAAACAGCAACTATTTTTCTGCAAAATACAGGTCAAGCCATCCTGTTCAATCTACAACTGATTCACAAGCAGGTGCTCTCAAGCAGCTGTAATCTCTCCACCTTCTCTATTTGAACAAAAACTCAAAAGATTAATCATCTTAGTCCACAAATGCTTTAATAGCTTGCCATGAGTGTACGTTTATGAATTCTAGGTACAGGTTTGTGAATGGCTGGACTGCTCAAGCCCAGACTAAGCCACATAAGGAAGTTCACATGATTCAGATATCAACAAAAAGAGTTCAGCTCCAACCTGTGTTCCCGACTTCCTTCAGTCTCTTTGACAACTGCTGGCTTCTTTAACATCTCAGAGGGGTTTTTTGTAAAGAAAATTTGTTAAGCAAGCAAACAAGCCATTGCTTCCTTATATATCACACTGCTACAGTACAAGCTTTAGTCTACATACTCCCTTCTAAACTACCACCCAAAAGCTATAGAGGCGGCCTAAACACTATTTATAGTGTAAACTTATGAAGACTATTCTGATTTTCAACTAGTAACAAAAATAGGTTGGTAACACAATACATAATTTTCTCAAAGGGAATACTTAAATAAACTCCATAGTAACATACCTATGGCCCACCTACTCAAAGGAATTTTCTCTTGGAGCACTACTACCAAGATACACATACTAACAAGAGAAGCAAGCAAACATACTGCTAGAAAGCTGCATTTTCCTTGAAGGTTCAGATCAGAACAGGGAGATATCCTCACCTAACACCCAGTCAACAGAAGACCTTTTCTTTTGATAGCTATTCTTCAATCTTAAGAGGCACTAATATAGAGCAACAGTTAATAATAAGGATAATTCTGGCAATGAGTGTGAGCTTATTGAACTGTTTGATTTTGTACAGCTTGCAAGAAGAGAAGGTTGTGTTTTAAACAAAGATCATCTTTTGATCCCCTCTTCAGAGATTTCCAGTCTTTCCAAATGAAAACAATTCTTCTGTATGCTGAATGTGGGCTGGCTAACTCATTAGCAGAGTGGTAAGAGAATTAGAGCTAGGTTAGAAAGCAATGTCGTTTTTATCCCAAAGTTTGTTCCTTAAAGAGTTGCAAAACAGATCCTACAGTTTTACCAACACAGAAATCTCAGTATAAAGACTTAAAGAAATTATATTTAAATTCAACTACACTCTCCAAATGGAATATTTTTTTAAACTTCACGAGATTCAAATTGTCTGTGTCATAATTGAAGGTAGGTGTTGTACAAGACCAGGTTAATTGTTACTCAACAAGGTACATCCAGTAGCAGCTAAATGGTAGAAGTATTATTGTTAAAAATTCTGGGTTTCAGGACTGGTCTCGCCTAATGTTTAGAAGGACACTAACCAAAATAGCCCCAAAAAGGATGTTCTTGTTCCAATGCTATAGGTGCATGTAGACTTGGAAATGGAGGTGGAGGCAAACCTCCCATTTGTAAAAAAATGTATTTTTTACTTGTTTCTTTTACTCTGGTGCACCTAACTTATAAGTTCACTTCTACCTCTAATCCTATTCTGTCACATACTCGTTTCTTGCTGTAAAACTAGGAGGCACACTCTCCCATTCCAGTACCCACTCAATCAGTTAATACTGATCAGACCCCATGGAGCCCCATTCCATATGACCACAGTGAACATTAACAAGGCTTGCTGTCCCGTGGACAGAAGTGACCCAGCTCTGTATGTGCTCACTAGCAGTTGCCTCTCTACTAGCAAGCTCCTAATACTGTTATGCCAGATAATGCCTTACTAAAATTGGGTCAGATGATTCCTACTGTTTTCTCCAGTATCCAGGGCACTTGTTACACTGCATTAGGTAATTAGATGGAGAACAAGTTGTCAAATCAGGAAACAGGTGTTAATTATTACCTATCAGCTTGTTATTTTAACTGAAAAATCTCACTGTTTTCACTTCTCCCTATTTCTGTGAAAAACTTCTGGTCCTCTCGCCAGTCAATATCCAAAAAGCAGTAAAGGGTTTCAGTACAAGCCTCAGATACACAGTGGTAGCATATCCTCTCAGCAATTTAGGACTCAAGCATACCTTGAGTTAACTGTGCAAGAGTACAACACCTTGGAGTACAGTCAAAGAGGAGTAGACAAAGTAACAGACACTGTGTATATTTTAAATCACCTCACTTAATGACAAGGAGATCAAGATGCCATTTTTCTTAGTCCTAACATAAGATTTTCTTTTTTTTTTTCTTTTTTTTAACAGCACACCTGTTGCTTTTTTTTGGGGAGTGTCATAAAAAGAGGCAGCTCCTGCTGTAACTTGACATAACTGGTTAAGATAATAATGCATCCAGAATGCAGGAGGGGGTATAGTCTCTCTGGAGGCAAGTATAGTCTTACTCATTTGTCTTCTCCTTCAAGAGCAAAGTAGTTTCTCCCCTAGAAAGTTACACACAATAAATGAACAATCATTTTCCATTCATTTAGCAACAGTCACACAGGAGCAGTAACAACAAGATCAGGCAAGAAAGTTAGCGCTGCAGGTTCAATTGGTTTTCAGTGCAAGTGAACTTGAGATACAAATAATTCAGAAATTAAAGATGAGCAATGATAGGTTGATAGTATGAGAGGTTTGCATGGAGTTGAGCAGGCTGAAGATTCCCCTCCAAAAATAACAAAAAAAACCCAAACCACCAACAAAACCTGTCACTGATGTTTTAGCATAGTATTTATTGAATAGTTTCTTTCCTGAAGCTACTGTGTTACTCCAGTGTCAGTGCATAGTTATCACATGTTTATTTTGAATGGATAAGGACAAAAAACCCCATAGATACATACACCCAGGGGAAGAAGGGAAAATGGTGAATATATTAAGGGCAGGGGGTGCAGGAAGTCTTGAGTTGTTGAGTTCC
Source organism: Phaenicophaeus curvirostris (assembly GCF_032191515.1). Taxonomy (NCBI): domain Eukaryota; kingdom Metazoa; phylum Chordata; class Aves; order Cuculiformes; family Cuculidae; genus Phaenicophaeus; species Phaenicophaeus curvirostris. Next base: position 19,593,892 of record NC_091401.1, read on the forward strand.
AGCAGATTCAGGACTACCAACTTGTATACTTTATTAAGATTAGCTATACAGCTAAGCAAAGTACAGTTGTAGGCTGTAGCCCAACACAAACACTGTCTTTTCACAAAGTAGAATCTCATAGGAGCATGTTTAGCAAAGCCATAAGCAGTGGTATTTTAAACAGTTTATTTACATTGCTTGGACAGGCAAAAAGACATAAAAAACACTTAAGTCTGACATAATCAGAAGCATCACTAATAAATAGACATAGAACAAGACACTGGCAGTTAAAAAGAAACCAGAAGTTAAGAACTCCTGCTAAAGCTGACAGACCATTAAACCGTTAATGAAATGCAGAAATATACATATTGAGATAGTTCCTGAGACAGCATTGCATCATATTGACTGTTCAGAGGAAATGAAAGATGAGAATATACACTTTTGAATGAAGATGCAAGCACATGAGAAAGCCAGCTAAAAGCCTTAGGAGTACTACACTGGAAATTTGACATACCAAAATCAGGCTCTGAAGTTCCCATATCACACTAATAATCCCAAACATTAGATAATGATTCTTTAACAAAGTATGTGGAAAGCATGAGGTACGCTCCCTACGAAAAGGAAGCATAATTATTTTCCTCAGACTTCCACTTCTAAGAAATTCAAAGAATACAATTACCATTTTTGGTTGTCAAAGCTAGTTCTAGACTTTAAACTTACTGTTCAAATAAATCCATGTAACAGTACTGTTACAGTAAGGCTGGAAAGATCACAATCACAGAAACTCAATTATATTTCTTTATCAACAATTATACAGTTGTTTACCTGTTTGTACAACAGGTTAACTGTCATACTTCAAAGGTCAGTAACTTCATAATGCATCTCCATTTAATAAATCAACATTTCAAACATTAGTGCTCTGCCAATTGATGAAGTTGATACTGTGTCTTGAATGAAGACTGAATTACTTATTCCAGTGATTAGCTGATCTGCTTCAATACAACTAAAAACCTCTTGTGATTAACTTAGTGTTATCTAACATTTCACTAATCATGGCTAAGTGCTAATGACTAAGGTACCATTAATGTCAGTAACAGGTCATTTGAACAGCCAGCTGCTTGTCAGTCACATACAGAATTTATTTTCAACCTGCTTCATATCAAGTGGGTTGTTGATCGACTTAATGTATGACTCCTTTTTTCAAAGGCCAAGGGAAGACTGACCAAGGAAGGAGAAGGAATACCCTGTTGGGGAAGTAAAAAATAAAAATATTTTATTATTTAATAATTTATTAGCCAGTGAAAACAGTGCAATAGTTGCTTCTCAACCTTGACACGCAGTATAAGGAATGTAACAGTACAGAAGGTAAAGATTAGCAGCTTTTGAAAGTAGTGATTCATCGTTTCTAGATTTTGAACAGCAAAGTTAAACATCACCAAAATGTGTAAATGCATACATTTTAAAAAAACGTGCAAGAAAGATTTTCCTTTTTACCAACCTTGAGAGATACAGAATGCAAGAACATGTTTTTGAAGAGTAGTTGTTAACCAAGTATTAGCATATATCTTGCACCACACTTCATGCAATAATTATCTCCTTCCAAATTGAAGGCAAAATCTGTTACAATAATCTCTGAAAAACAGAGCTCCCCTCTGATCATAACACTTTGTATTCTTACCAGCTTTGAGCCCCAAATTAGATGCTGAACACATGCCTTCTTGGCTACAGAAGGCAATAGGCATACCAATGACTTGTCAAAGCTTGCTTTAGCTGTGCCTGGATGGGCACAAACTGGGTCAAAACCTGACTTTTCCAGTGTCAAGAGAACAGGCTGCTCCTGGGACTTCAAATTACAGTAAAACCAGCACATCACTATATAGTACTAAAAGTTAACCTCTCAGGATCAGCTGAGATTTTATATTCATTTTACATTAGACCTCAAGATACCTTCTCAAGTGACCTTCTCTTGCTCTTTATAGCACAGGCAAGCTTTTCAGTGTATAGACAGACCCTGGTAGTCAGGCAGCTTGCTGCACCTGCATGCTTGAGGAATCATTTCAAGAAGGATATTTTGAGCGGGTAAGGATATACCACCTCACTACAAACTAATGCCTACTTATGGCATGCGTTCCATTTGCAGTCATTGGCAATACTTTAAAATTAAATCCTATATTCCTCTTTATAAAGCAGCTCTTACCAGATTCTAAAGTACTTTATAGGAGATATTTTTTCTATTTACAAGTAAGGGAACAAGAAAACCTAAAAACACAGGTAAAACAAGCTGCTCAAAAATTTCCTTGCAACCAAGTTAAACTCCTCAAACTCTGGCTAGTGAGGTACATTGCCACTCAGACAACTGAACTGAAACAAGCAGTAATTCCATTGTTTAGAAATGAAGTAAGAAAAAAGTTCAGGGAAAAATGAAGTTAAAAGGATTTGTAAAAGAATTAAACTTGGCACCCAGAATGAGAAATACAACTAGACCACATGCAAGTATTAACTCCAACCCCGTGCATTAGGACAAGTCAAATAAAAACCCAACACCATTTAAAGCTTTGTGGATCCTAGGGTTTTATATGGTTGTACCATGTTGTCTTGGTTTAGAAGAATTAAGATTTTTCGCTCACTTCATGTAAGATGGGTGTTAGTATGTGACATACGGGACTTTTCAGCACCACACTGGTTATTATCTCCAGCATCACCATAAGCAGTGGTAGTAATACGCATAGGAGATGACCTGTCCAAGGCATGACCATTTAAGCTTTCTAAGTTGGAAGACATTTTTTCTTCTACCACACTTGAAAGATCAATATTTGGAGAGCCAAGACACAGCACAGGTCGAAGCTTGGAATTTTGCAAGCTCCAATCAACAGAATTGGAGCGATGAACATTAACACCACATTTGACAGATCCATTTAGGCTGCATGTAGAAGATGAACAAGCATTCTATAAGTAGGAAGGGGTTCAAGAGTTAGTCCAAGCAAGAAAAAATTCAGGCATCCAAGCTTTACTAGTATTTTTACTCTATAGTTTTTCTACACCAAAAAATTCCCACATAAGGACAGTGCAGGATTTTATTTAAATAAAACTATACATCTGAAAAATGGCTTTGACAGAGTCAATGGACTCAGACAGGTTTCCTGCAGCTTTAGTTTCCTACTCAGGAGATGCACTGGTATCCCAGCTTGACAGCTGGAATACAAACCTCTTTTCCCCTCAGCCTTACGATTCAACCAAAAAAGCTTTATGCAAGTTCAGTGGTGCATGGGATTTGTTAAAAAAAAAAGCAAAACCAAAAACACATGACATCACACAACATATGATCTGCTGCCGAGCTGCAGCTTGCTACAGTCCAAGAAGTACAGGAGGAATTTGAAATAGGAAAATACTTTTTACTACCATAAGTTCCTATTGTTTTATGGAAAAATATTTTTGTATGGTATAGGCACACAGAGAAAGGCGCATGACTTGCATTTTCCTGAGAATTGAGATTCAGTGCGGTATCAAAAGGAAGAGATAATATTAGAATTCTAAAACCGTTGTTGGAGCAATCATAACCGAAAGAAAAAAATCTTTACAAAGCACTGGAATTTAGCCACACTGGTAGATTTTTATTTCCTCTAAAGCAAGGGAGTCCACCGCGATACTTCCTCACTTACTAATTCAAATTTCTCAGGCCTGTCTCAGATGGGAGAGCAGGGTAATATCTCTGTTTTACAATTTAATGGCCACTCAAACCTACTGAATTATCTCTATATTAAGGTACAGACATATGAGGCAATAGCAGAAAGATACACAGGAAATCCTGTTCTTGTCCTTCTGTCCTAAAAACCACAGACTTAAAAAGTAGATGTTTGCTCAGCACATAGTTTTAGTTAAACAATAGAATAAAAGTGAGAATGATGAAAAAAATTCCTCCAAATTCAGTCAGCTTTACTAGAGTGTACTAGAAAACTGAGTTTGACCTAACATAGCAAAAGAAGGCTGCATAGCAGAAGAGTTGCAGTACGCAGAGATTTATTATTTCCCAAGTTTTCTTAAACACATAAGGAGATTACTCCCTTGCCTTTTTAAAAACAGACTGCAGCACCTGTATTTCTCTAATTTTCCTTCTAAATCTATCAGCTCACTGATTTTACCATACTATTCGGGTTTGTACACCATATTTGCATATGCATTGTCCAAAATCAAAAGCATGAAGCAAATGCACTGGAAGTTTCTCACTCTCTCAGAACAGGATACATATTCCATCTCTGGCAAAAGAGGGCAGAGGGGTTGTCCTCCAACTTAATTGTACAAGGCAAGTCCTAGATTCCAGTACATACAGCAGATTTTTGCATTTTCAGCAAGTAAGCCTTTTCATTAAACAATCTTTGCTCAGAAAATAACACATCTATGTATAGAGTAATAACCAATCTTAAAAAGGTTACTTATTTGGCCTGCACAGCCAAATCACTTACCGCTAATGAAGATGTACTAGTCAGGCGGCTGCCTATACAACTGTCATTAGCTGAAATGGAACTTCTTCCTTCTGTTGCACTATGTGACATTAAAGCCCTTCGAAGAGCTCTCTTTGGTGTTTTTGAGAAAGAAAATGCTCTTGTCACCTGAGGAGTTTGACAAGTAGTTACACAATGACAAAAATCAGGCTGTAGTAACTCTACAATATAAGCCACCAGTTAGATTTGAACAGCTGTAGGACATGTATCAACTGTTAATATGGCTGTATCAAAACCAGCTAAGCAAACACACCCATGAGGTGACCTGACTTTTAAGGCTCCCCATCACCTTGGTTCTTCTCACTCTGTCCAAATATGAAGAAAACATGGGGGGCTAGGAGGGAAGGTAGAGATTCAGGGAAGTCAAAATAAGGTCTGGTTGACTAGGCTTTCCCACATTCCTTGGGTTCTGCAAAGTCAGGCCCCCTCCTTTCAGTTGTTCTCAGTTCTTATGACCATAATACTTAAGTCTATACACAGATACTCCAAAAGTACTCAGTCAAAAACAAACACTCCCCACCTTCATTCTTTAAGGAGCTTTTACTTTAAGAGCTTTAGTTCAGATTAAGTTTTTTCTGTCAGTACTGTAAGTACTACAAAACACCAGAAACACTTAAAAGCACTATCTTTGTAGTATCTTACCTTTTTAGATGTTTTCTTTATTGCCCTGGAGGCTCTGCTTAAAGTACTGTCCATATCCTTAGTATTTACTTCAACTGAATCAGGATCAGCAGTATAAATGAGATTTTCCTATAGACAAAAATAGTCTTAATGGTCAAACATCAGCACTTGTGAAAATGGCATTCTCCAGTTCAACAGGCAAGATTCAGAGCTTTTAATTGCTATATTCCGCCAGTTAAGCAGCTATTTATTTTTATGTCATTTCATGAGATTAATTGCTAGTGCAATCCGTTCACGAAACCAGTTCATTGGTAGTTTTGCATTTGGTTTGCTTGATTCTGTTTCAAGTTCAGGGTTGACCAATGTAAAGGTTCTGAATCATACACGAGGAGTTTCACAACATATATATACACCTCTTTGCCTCACTAACAAACCTAGCACTCTTCTGAAGTAAAAGTTTGATAGCTCCAGCTGCCAAAGATTAAAACTAAACTTTTCAGCTTAAGCCCAACAGATGTTTCAGAATAGACACAATGTTTGGGTTTTTCTTTTTCATATCTCATTCTTAAAACTCTAGCATATGCAAAGCAATCTCTCACTTGCTACTTACATAACTTGGGGGGTGGAAGGGGCACACAGAAGTGGGAAGTTGCTGGGGATTTTTTGCTGTTGTTCTAGGGTTTTATTTTGAGAAAAGAGTTTATGTAAAAAAATTTTCAAAAAAAAAAATCACAAGGACGCCAGGCAGCAAGCAGTATGGCTATTCCTAGCAGCAGTTAAAGCTTTTACTGCCACCACGTGGCAAACTGAACTATCTCATCCTCATGTGATGCTACAGAAGTGTTTAAAACCAGGAAAAGGGGCAGCAAGCATACTTAAATTGAAGTTCAGTTTGACATTTAAGTCAGCAAGAAAAGTATTATATAGCTGGTACAAAGCAGTAGTTACAGAAGTTAAAACTCGTGGGATTTAGCATATTAGGTTACAATTTGTCAGCATATGATTCTGAACATCCTGGGGCAAGAGGGAATGATGCTTTTTTTTTTTTGCACAAAGATTTAATTTATATTAAAAAACCCAACATTTTTCCATCCGTTTGAGTTACATGTCACACAACCAAGAGACTGAAGATAGGCGACAGACATTAAAGTAAACTAACACTCTGAATCAGTACTTTTCCTACTCCGAAGGAAAAGCACAAAGCCAAGTTTCTTACTCATAATTCCCTAGATGACGAGCCAAACAAAATAAAACTAAGATGCTATTTTGATTCCTTAGTTACCTCTCCAAAAAACTGTCTTTAAAAAACAGACAACTGAACAGCATACAGTAAGATTACAATGCAGAACATAAGACATTCTTAGCTTAAATGCAAGCTGTTTCAGCTATACACACTGCACGTATTTTCAGCAAATTTGGGCGACTGATATGCATACAGCCTCACATAATTAAACCCTAAGTGAAAGTATCTTGCCCTAACTGAAGAGGACCTACTCTTCAATCAAGTAGTTTTCTGGCTCACACCCTGAACTTTGAAAAATGCAAGATCTGTGCCTCTTTTACTACTTTGTCATCTTTATTTCCTTATTTTAATGTTGTAGACTTCTGCCTGTAGGAGGAAGATGCTTCACGTCTCTTACATTATGGTGACCATGTGAGTAAGGCATAAAACAAAGAACTCAGCCTAACACAGAGTTAAACCGAATCATATGATTCATAATGCTAGAGACTAAGTTGAAACAAAGCTGTGAAATAAGCTTAAGACAATTCTGTTGAGACCTGCCCTACTGAAGTACTGCAGTGCAGAGTTTAAATTATTTATAAGTAATTTATGGTGGGGGAAGGGCACGATACTTGATTTTTAAGTACCTATTAGCTTCTGTGGAAGCTAGCTCCCAGGCTGTTTCCTTTTCCACCTTTTAAACACTCGCTAGCAGATGTGCTGGCACAAATGTTTTCTGCTCTACTTCACCTCAAGCATGTCCACTATTAAAAAGTTCTTTAGCTTCTTGTGCTTCAAGCCAAAAAGAGAGAAATATTTCCAATGAGCAAAATGGTTTCAGAGCACTTACTGCATCTGCTTTACAAATAGTGTTAGCCACATGCCGACACAACATCTTCAACCAGTCGTCTTTAGGAGGCTCTTCACTTGTCATCTGGAAACTGAGTAGCTTGTTGTCGAGTTCTGTAGGTGGTCGCACAACTAGAGCGAAAGCTTTATGGCAATCTACAGTTTATTTAAAAAAAAGAGGCAAGATATTAAGAAAAAGAATAATAGTTTTTCATGTAATTCAGGGGAGAAAGCTTCAAAAGAAGTAACTCTCCATGTACCAAGAGACAGAGTTGGGAACAACACTATTTAGTTCAAGGATTTTATTTTTACTTATACAACAGCTGTTGTATCACTTGCAAGAGCACTAAATTCTGTCTGCATCTTTCATCAAGGGCTGCAATCAGCTGTTCATGCAACAGTAGTTTACTCAATCCGCATACCAGTCTACAGAGTAGTCAGTTTTTACTGAATATTACAGTAAATACATTTCATTCTCTAACTCATGAAATGTTGGACAGCTCATTTCTTTATCAGAGCACAAAGAAAAAAAAACAACATTTACCCTATTTCATAAACCAGGAAAAAGCAACAAAGACATCAGCAATCTACACGACATGTTAAAATTGTCAAGTTACACAGGTTTTACTGTTTAAACTTGACAGAGATTGCTCACTTGATAACAGAAGACTAACCCATTGCTGATAGTCCTTTACAGCAGATACAGTTGAGGCACTTTGAACACAATTGAGAGAGAAAAACCCATTGCCTATTCAGAAAAACAGCAATGGAAAAGCAGTCCTGTAAGAGAGTGTATACGAAGGAGAGTAGCCAACTTCTCCCAAGATTTGCATACTGAAGTTGTTAGAAAATATTAAAAAATATGTTCCCATCGCCCAAGTCCCAAAGTAAACTTTAGTGTTACGCAATAATATAAAGAGAATTTTCAACAGAGAAAAAAAGGAATCCTAAAGTACCTTTTATAAATGCAGGTAGTTATCACGTTTACTACCTACCCTCTTCGCCATTTCTATTTTTTATTGGGTTTCTATGTTCAGGTGCTTCAGAGAACAAAAAGCAGAACAGGTTTGATGTGCACACCTACCGTGAAATATCAAATGTGTCTTTCTAGTGTAGAGACCTAGAAACTAGTCTGACTAGACTTCTTTAGAAGTCACTATCAAGGCTGGAACAGTATTGTAGCATTAGTTCTGCTGTAGTGATGCATTACTTCTGTGAAACCCCTATAGTCTCAGTTTGGCAAATCAGCCACAGGAATCAAGTCATCTCAATCCTTCTTTTAAGATGCTGGGCACAGCTCCTCCCAAGTGTCACTGTCACCAGTTAGGTGAAGATCTGGTTTCACAGCAACAGCATGTGTCTCTGGTCAGTCTAATGCTCTGGACTGAAGTTTGATTTTTTGGGTTTCGCTTTGTAAATCCAGAGCTGTCAAGCGTACTCCTCGGTTGAACTTGCACTGCCTTTTGGTTGGCTTACGCTAATCCCATCTAACAGTTCTGCCAAATTCAGCATTCTGCAGTGATTCTTGAAAAGCCAAAAGGTGTCAATGCAAGGAATTCTCAAGCTCATGCAGCAGATTATACTAGTCACATACCTAACATACCACACAAACCAATATACTTTAGCTTTCTATCCCATGACAGCAGACCTTCATCCTTTATACTCTGAACCATAGTTTTCATTAGCTATTACAGCACTTAAACATACAAACCTTCTGTCTCCCTGATGTCCAGGACTTTCCTGATCTGGGATAGAGGCATAAGAACAACATGCTTAAGAGATGCAGGAGGCCTTGTGTGGCCATGTGGACTCTTGAAAGCACCGATAACTTTATGCCGCTTCCTCGCAATCTGCAGTTAAATAGAAAACAAAGGTTAAAGTTAAGTCTACTGCCATTGCTTTGTTCCTCTCCTATTTTTTTTCACCTTCCAGCATATAGGAAGTTACAGAAAGCCCTGCTATAAAAAAAAATATTCTACAGTATTTCCTTTATTTACTCTATCACATAAATCTTTAAGAAATTCAATTATCTTACTACTCACTGTTGACACCTCAATCAGCTCAGCAACACTTGTTACTTAGCATCAATACACTCACCTCAAAAATAAATTGTAAAAAATAATAATTTTGTATTACAGACCTCAAGTCTGTCTACCCTGCAGAACAAGTAAGGGCCCTTTGAAGCCTACCACAAGGTAGTCTAGATTTAAACAGAAAAGACAACATCTATATGCATGAACCAACTTAGGCCATGTTTTTTTTTCCTAGAAGTATCACTTCCTGTTGCTTGTGTATGCAGCTATCAAGTTGGTTTTGCAACAGAGGTTGGTCACTCCAATTTTACTTCACATTAATACATAGCTTTTTCACTTGGTTTCCAAGAAAGGCACCTTCAGTTGCTTGTATCTTGTACAAGAGAAGTCTAGACTCTCTATTAAAAGCGTTTTCATTTTCCTTTCCTTCCTTTACAAGGAGTGCTGAAGCTGAGTCAACTTGACTTCAAGGAAGAGTTCATCAGCAGTTACAATAGGTTTTTGTCTCCAAGTGGTGCTTAAGACAGAACTAATTTCTGATTATTTTAGAGTTGGTCTTCCACAAAGACACTGTTCTTTATTGCTGTAGGCAGTTACAAGTACTTTCATGAAGTGTCCTTTACCATCTCATTTTCTCCACATAAGTGTCCAAAACTCAGTTAATTACTTTTCCCTCCTAGTTCTCCTAACACAGTATTAGCCTAAGGCATTTATTTAATGTGGGTCTTTTTTTTTAGCCTAAGCACAGACAAACCTGCCCCAGAGGCCCACTATTTACTAACACTAAATATGACTAAACTTAAAAAGGACTAACATCCTGCTGAGCCAAGGACCCTAGCACTTTTTTAACCATTGATACTGCTCAAAGTGATATTCAGATAAACATTCATTTCTTAACAGATTAAGCTCCTCCAAAAATTTTGCTCCATCTGCAAGGCATTGAAGATTATATTAACACCTCTCAGCCATACAGAATTGACTAGCTACTTCTGTTGGCTTATATATTAGCAAATGGAAAGCCAACATCAGCATTTGTTCAGCTATCAGCTGTGACTTAAAATTCTACTTCAAAGTTTTTAAATTTTACTTGTTTATTCATCAGTAGTGTCATGACTTTTATAATTCAGTTTGAGATGTTCTTACATAGTCAACCTACCTCTAGGCAATCATTGAACAGAAAGAGTGTGACCTGTTCTCCTCTGTCACAGAGGTCATCGCCAAGCGCTATGGTTTCCAAACGCTGAACTAAGCTTCGGTGAGAGGACAAGAGATTGGCCTAACAGAAGCAAAAAGCTCATTAAGCATTTAGTTCAATGGCTGGATTACTGCTCGATTACAACTTAACACTGGAAATCCATTTAAACCAGCACCACTGCATTTTAACTTCCCATGCTTTTGCAAAAGAGAGCAAATAAGTGCACAGTCATTTTACAGGTGTGCAGCTTCAGAGAAATTACTTACTGGACAGCCATCAACTTCATAGACAACGTCAAAGAACTGCCTTTGTGCCTCTGTTTTTCTTTTGTCTTCATTTATATGTCTGAAGGAAGCACATCATATTTATCTTCAATATCAAGCAACAATAAATGAAAATTAAGCTAAGCATTGAGTTATATTTTACACAGCAGCACTGGAAAATACAAAAATCAGCAACACTTGCTCACTGAAGTATCCAAATACCATATGCTAAGCATGCAGGAAACCTCAAACCTCAAAAATATTCTTGTCATATTATCAGTGGTTGACACATCATTCAATTAATATATTATTCCCCTTACCTGCCCAATAAGATTAACTAGAGACCAATCCAGTATAGTTCTTTAGAGTCTGCATTTTATCCCCCCAACTCAAGACTGCAGCTCACCAAGAAGCAAATACAAGAATTACAATTTAAAATTTGTTAAAATCAGGCAAACATTTACCCGATTAATACAGGAGGTCTCATTGCTGGAGACATACACTACACGTCAAAAGAGCTAAGACTTAATCTAAACAGCTTCAACTTTAATCTAACTCACTCACGATATGGTGCCAAGAATAGCTAATACAGGAAGAGAAACTAATCTTCTACCAGTAGCACGTCCTTTCAGTGGCTATATCTATAGCAGATTCAAAGACAAGACACTTCTCTTCCATTCTAGAGGGAATTCATAGAAGGAGTTGGAACAGAACAGAGGATTCTGGAAGTTCAGCTTCATACTGAGGTAGGGAAACAGCAAAGGTTCAGGTAGAAGTGTTGTGAAACGATACCACAAACTCCTTCAAGAGTTTTGGCACAAATGCCAAAGTAACAACAGTGGCCAAAGGGAGACTGATGACCACATACAATTATGTATACTTACTTGGTAATTAGAGTTACAGCAATACCAGGGTAAGAGCAATTTAGAAGGAAGAGAGATACAAATATAAAATAGCAGGCTTCATAGAGCGAGTATCACTTACGTCATCACTTCCTTTAATGATTCAATAGCTCTCTCTAGAATTATTTTATCTGGGTTCTCTTCTGCTGTATGCTTCTTAATATCTATGATTAAAAAAAATGAAAACCCACACATATTACAAGTGCCTGAGAAAAAAAATTATTCAGGTTTAAACTGTAAATCAAATAAGATGACCAAAGAAAGCACAGCTGCCCTGGAGTCCAAAAAGCCTTGGTTAAGTTCAATAAGCAGGCTAAGCAGCAATTGTCCATGCATATCATTAAGAAAAAAACCACCTACTATACAAAGCAAAACCCTCAAACTACTCTAAAATCAACAAGATCGTTGATGAGTGCAGACAAGCATAGAAGTCTTTTTCCAACTGAAGTAAGAGGGAGTGAAGTGGTTTTTAAAGACTATTTTTATTAACTTAATCATTAGAGCAAGTGGTTGATACCAGGTGAAACACATGAAGTTATAAGCCCTGTCTATATGAATTGCTGTTCTAGTTTATGCTAGCTGGATTTGAATCTCAATAGTATTTCTATATGAAGAGACAAACTGTTGCCACAGCACACCTTTCCTCTACTTATATCCTGTTGACAAATACATGAACAAGTGAAATTTAGCCAGGAGTATGTTTTCTTCAGTAATCGGTCTTGCTGACTGCCATTAAACACGATTAAGTCCCAGAATCATGCTTATTTCATATGAGAAAAGCTCTTGCTAATTATGACAAAAACAGATCTTATCTTGGTTTTAACACCTTCACAAACCAATAAAAAAAATACATCATTACATTACCATTTAGTAGTAGAGCAACACTAGGCAGCCTTTGAACAGGACGGATAAGAAGTTCAGCTAGGCTTTGGCGGCCACATTCAGGTTTAGCTTGGTTTATCTGAGGAAAAGAAAGTAGAAAAAGGAAATAATTCCTTTTTTTGTGCACACACAAAAATCAAAAGTCAGAAATTGGAAGAAAAATTGTCTTCCTTGAAACTAGCATTGCAGTAAAAGTTTAAGAATCACTTACCACAACCAGTCATTAACAGATCATGTTAAAAACCACCTTATATTCAAATCTGCACAATATTTACCACATGACTAATGTTCTCAGAAAGTATAGGTTTAAGCTATCCATATTAAACCCCTCAAGCCCTTGTTTCAGATGCTACTGTGGAGTGGGGCAGGGGATGGATCCTCTTATTAATTTCCCCATCTTCTTGATCTCAATATCTAGATGTCATTCCTGGTACCTCAGAAAACATAAGCTGAAATATGCCAGTTTGACTACTCCACTATTTCAGACACACTTGTTGTATACAGAAGTTAAAGCTCCACTGCACTATTGGCTACATATCTTTATCTTAAAGATCAAGAGTCTCAAAAGCCATTCATAGTTAAGTCTTTCTTTGAAAATGATCATCCTTTTAGATCTCCTCTGTTATGCTCCTGTTTAATAGGTTCAAGAATGCCGAGAGATTCTACCTCCCTAGAATATCACAGCTACTGAAAGCTAGTTAAAAGCTATTTCAGAAATAATGTTTCTTTTAACACAGGAAGGGGGACCAATAAAAAGCAGTAGCTCTAGTTATCTTTACAGATAATAGAAAATGCATTTGGGAGAAAATAATCAGAATGCACTTTTTCCAGCAAAAAATGCATATAATCAAAAAAACCTAGAAAGCTGTACAACAGCAGAGGAACCTGGACCTCTTAGAGAGTCTTACGGGCAGCTTGAGGGATTGAAGTACAAAGCCTTCCTATTTCTGTCTCACCAAGAGATGTTCATATTCCTCCAAGCTTCCAAAATTCCACATTCTTCCACTTACTGCATTAACTAGTGTACTTGGTAATGGTGTCCATGTTCTACCCAAAGACTTTAGTTCTGCAGGCTTACCTTTAGGAAGGCATGAAACCTTGGCTTCTGTTTTTCACATCTAGTAATAGTTTCCTTGCTCATTTCGAAGAAATTCACAAATGGAGGGTATGTTTTCAACAAGTCCTTTGACTGAAAGAAGGAACAGTTATAGCGCTGCTTTACATACTATATAGCAATTGTACATATGGTCACATGCCCTGAGCCATACAAAGCTGCTCAAAGGCACATTTTAATAAAGAATAATAAAAATATCATAAACCCATGCATGTTCACAAAACAAGCGAAGACATTTTTGCATGTCAGATGCCCAAGATTCAGTGCTGCTGATTACATGCAGACTGCTTGCAGAAACACGAAATACACTTGAGAATCCTAGAAGCTGGTGAGCAGCTGAAGTGGAAGGCAGATTCCCACCTAGTAAGATGCTTTTGGTGAGAATTGTGGAAGTTTCAAACAGGTATTTATTCCAGTTACTGCAGTCACCTTTAAAAGACATTAAACCACAAAAAGCAATACCTTAGACTGAAAACTTTTGAATGCTAAACCCTATTACCCTCAAAATAATCAGGTCAGCAAAAGCACGAGATACTAGCGGACTACTTATGTTAAAATGCATTGCTGCCCCAGACCTAGCTTTCCAGTTCTGCAAGTTCAGCACTTGGGAAAACAAGGAGTCCTTATTTATTTACACATTTCAAGTTTTGAAGGAAGAACACAAAATATTTACATGAAAAGTAATCTCCCTAGGTATTCGCTATTGATCAGAAGCAGCAGATAGCTAAGGATACAGGAAAAGCCCCTTTTAATGTCCAAGTGAAAACCAACACTACATGTCCATAGTGTTGCAAATTACAGTTCTGAAACCACATCCACTTGGGGTTTTACCCCTTTGTACAAGTGGATAGTCATACACTTAAACTTGACGTGGAGTACCTATACAGAGTATCATGTATCATCTAACTCAACTGAAAAGTTTACACAGAAAATACAATGATAAACTTTAGCATTCTTCCTCATACAGTAGAGCTTAGCTTGTATTTGCAGCTCCTACAAATAAATGATTCGTAAAGCAAGATAATACTGCATAATAGCATAAAAAACCCCAAACTTACATATTTAAGAAAGATATCACCAATACTTTTGCTTTCAGTCCAATTAATCATAAGCTCTTCCAGGTCTTCCTAGAATACACATAGGGAAGAAAATAAGATGAGAATGAACTGCATAAAGCCCTAATATACGATCAGTGTTCTGCCAAACAGAATTAGCCGTGTGTTTCCATGCTGACAAAACAGATGATCCTAAAGACTGTACAATTTCACCTCTCTAGTCTACCAAGAGCTGAAAACAAGAGACATCTGGCTTACAGAATATATAGTTTTGAATCAATGCAGGCAGAACCTAGCAGTGTATCAGCACTATCCAACTCTGCAATGAGATGACACTGCTGTGTCCAACACACTACAGAACATATCCCAAACGATTATTTGAAAAGTATATGCAGAAGACAGTTGAACCAATTCTAATTAAGAGTGCCCAACTAATATCAGACTCTTAAACCCATAAGATAGGATTGAAATAGAACTCGCATAGATTTCCCTTGCTTGCTACGCCAGGGTGTCAAGGAAATTGAGACCAAGCTGTTAAGCCTGTATCAGCTTGATAAGGATCAAGCTTATTCACTGCCAACTAATAACAGGGACAGGAGGGCACTGCTGAGTGTTCAAGATTCATTTTAAGGGAAAAGGACTCATTATTAATATTGGTTTGTTGCTGCCATTCTCTCAGCTTTATGCTAAAGACAAAGGAAAAGACAGCCACCACATCTAAACAACTACAACTGCACTGCATGCTGTAGGTGAACCTTGCTTAACACATGCTCTGCTTTCATCCAAGTTTCAGTGGGCACAGATCAACACCTATTGTGATTAACCAGTTGGTTCCCAGCAGCTGGAAAACAAAATTAAACCTGTACAACACAAACCACTGAGTTACAGGGAGCGTGCAAGTCTCTCCATTTTGAAAGCCTGTGAACTGCATACAGGATCAGACACATGCCATCATTTGAAGGATATTTTATGACTTCATATTCCAGGAATACTTGCATCATAGTCTATTGTGAGACCCAGAGATGGCCTCAGAGTGCTTGCAATCCAGATCAAAATATAAAATACAGCAAGCCTCAGGAAAACAATCTCAAAGGGAATTTTAATCAGCTCTTATTAAGCCCCACTACCAGGTCAACTGCTTCAGAGGTTGAAGTGCAAGCCAGCTTTATGAGCTAGTAATTTCTAGCAATTGGTTCAAAGCCATTTAAGAAGGAATTAGTTTTTCCTAAGAAGTGATAGAAATCTCCTTATATCAACATGTCTAAAGCCAAGGAAAACACCAATTTTTGTTTTGTTGGGTTTTTTAATTATTTTTAATTGCATAGCTTTAGCAGGGATTCTTGGAAGGATAGCTTACTCCTTTAACAGAAACATGGATGTTATAAGCATTCGTGAGATTTAGACTAGCATGTGATACCACTGGCCCTTTTGACTAGTTTCTTCCTGTAAGGGATTTCTGTAAGTGGTAAGAGGTAGTGAAACAGGAAAAGGAAAAGCCAGCAAATGAATAGCAACATTAGTTACAAGCATAATGCTCAGATATTTATAAGTAACTGTTAAATCTTACAGTGTATTCTGGATTTGCACATAAATAAACACTACGTAACAGCACCAGGATGAATCTACACCTATCCAGTAGACACAACAAAGCATGCAGAAAAGATTCAAAGTCAATATCAAAACTTCTCCCCCAAGAGAGAATTTGTATCTTGCCTTGATTTTAGTATGCACATCGAGAATATCCGGTATGCTGCCAAATATGGTCTTAATCTCTTCCTGGGCAAGGATTGGTCCTCCAAGTTGTCCTTCCTTCTCCAACGGAACTTGAAATAACTGATGAATTAGACAAAAAAAGTCAATGCTCTCCCAACTGCCACACATTGTGTTAGAAATAATTACAAAAGCAACAGTATTTTCCTTCCAGATCATACTTTCCTGCAGTCACAATCTTAAGACATTACCATTTAGCACAAGTGGGTTACGGACGAGTGGTTTTAAGATACAAACACCGACTCAGATACATTACAGGTTGAAAATAAACATTGATGTAAACTCTAGATGTCTCATAACAATTGACCTGCACTTGCTTTAAAATCAACTTACCTGAATGATTGTTGTTAGAATATCAACATAGTTACTTTCTGTCTGATACAATTCCTTTGCAACCTGCCATCTTGCAGACTGCTTTAGTGGAAGAGGAGTTGAGTTTTTGGAAGGCTTTCCACAGGATTTTGATGTTTCTGATTAAGAGAAATCCCCAAAAGAAAACAGAGCTTTATTACAATAGAGTCCATAAGAAAAAAAATAGCTCACCCTGAAAAAGCAGAAAAAAAATCAGAATTTTTCAGGGAAGATTACAGTATTTTTAAGGATATTCTGTAGATTATTCTATAGTTATGAGAGCTCTTATTAGAACACAGCTTTCTTTATGACAGCCTAATTACAGAATAATAGTAATGTATATTTCTGAAAATTAGTCTGAAACTAGTAAGTCATTTATGGGCAGATCAATGACTCAACCCTATGTTTAGTAAGAAGTGAGGATTAAGTGCTGAACATTATTTATACACATGCTATTTACAGAAGTAATTTTCTACTTTCACTTTACCATGTGAGCAAATATCCTTCAGCTGCCTACCATCCTTACATTAGGTATGTAGCTCAAAATCATTTATTGAAATCAGGATTAAGTGCAAGTGTTGCATGCAAGGACTGTCGGGCATAGAGGGAGACACAAGAAAGTCACCTCTCAAAGCTAAAGCCAAGAAGGAGTTGGAGCAGTCCATTAGTTTTAAATACTTGCTCACATATTGGACCATGGAGAACTACACTCGCTGATTCTGATGTCAAAGTTCATTTCATAGTAACTGTAACAGCAATAAGTACCTTATCTGTTTTGTTTTCAAAATAGCACTTTCGGAAACTGTCTGCTGATGTTGGATTAAAAGAAACATTTGTACCAAAGGTTACAATAGCACTAGCAAGATCTAAGAAAGCTGGTCTTTGAGAGTAATAATATTTCCCGTATTCCTTCTGAATTATCACTTAGAGCTTGTGCCTCACAGGGATTACTTATTTGACTTGTACACAGTGGCTTTTTAAAAGCAGTAGTAATAATCCCAGTAGCTCCTCTATATGATAGAATGGGACTTTTAAAAAAAAAATAAAAAGTAAATCCAGATAATAGCTTTTGACTAATCCACAATTTTCCAGTTTCCTCTCTTCCACAGGCACCACATGCAGAGACATTAAAAGCTGTTTGCCAAGTAACTGATCAAAACCAGTTGATGATTTACGTTCTTGTGAAGTTTTGACTTACAGTTCACTGACACAAATAGTGTTAACTCAACAGAACTTTTCAAACTCCTAGGAGGCGTGGGTTTTGCAGGAATTTAAGATAAAATTCCTTTAGAAAAGAAACTTAGTCCTCCTTTCTCCAAGTTCCCCACTAGAGAGGCTTTTAGATGATTTACTGTTAACTATGCTGCTTATTTATGCAGATTCTCAGCAGAGCATTTGAATCATTTTGAAGTAATGCTGTACTGTACTTCATGTTTATCAACATCATATATTTTCCTTGTTTTCCTTCAGATATGAATATGCTTACTGCGATGACAAGAGGCAACATGGCCTCTGTCTGGGTCTGACTTCTTCACTCCAGTTGTGCTTGCCACACACTTCAAAAAGGAGAAAGCCTGGAATTACTTAGGAATTCTGTAACAAAACCTGTAAGACTTCCCTACTGCTACAGTTGTCGCTTGCACGTGGAGAGCTAACCATTTCAAGTGTGCCTGAACAAAAGTTTTTAGCTCTACCTCCATTGGTAGTGCTCGACTCAGGAGTGTTAGAAATATCCAGCAAGGACCCAATAGAAAGTGAATGTTCAGCTGATGGGCGTTTCCGAGGAGGGAATGGCGACATGTCCGTTTCTCTGGTCAGTTGTGCAAGAGTCTCTTTCAAACGGCGCCTTTTGCGATTGCTGTTTGGAGTACTCAGAGAAAGGAGTGACACAGATTTCTTGAGGCCAGGAGACTCCGACTGCAGAAAAGAAAGAAAAAAAAGCTTAGCTTAGTGTTTTTACCCCCGGTATCCAGCTCAAATCCATGTAAAGGTAAGTTAATTGCAGAGACCAGCACACGACTCAACTCCTAGGAAAGCTGAAGGGAAAGGGGTAGAGCCCCTTTTCTTTTTTAAGCTGGAAGCCACACTAGTTTTGTTTGACTACAAAACAAGTTCAACCTTTCGGAAGCAGAAGAAAAAAATTTCCAAATTAGTATTCTGTATGTAAAATTGATAATGAATTATCCAAAACTTAAATGGTGCTATGAAACATCTCATCTCTGGCCCCACACATGTTAATTTTATCACCAATACGTACCACACATTATGTGAGAGTTCAACATACCTTCTCAAATAAATACATAGACTCTCCAGCTCTGGCATCCATTTGAATGCTTCCCCAGAACCACTAAAAGGAAAAAAAAAATCCCCACACATTAAGAACATGTTACAGGGTTCCACCTAAAGTTAAAAGCATGCAAAATAATGTATGCAATAGACAGGCAGTTTGCACACTAAATGCAAACATGTGGCTCATTCTGAAAAAAAGTATTATATAGCAATATACTTTCATGAAGTTTTCAGTACTAACCTCTTGCTTTACAACATAAAGTTTTTTTAAAGGCTCAAATGGAAGATCTTTTACAGTACTTTCTTCAACCACTAAGTGTGTACACCTTTCATCACCAACTGGTAAATAATGTCCTCCTAGATAAAAAAAGGCAAGTTAGAAAAACTGAGGAATATTACTGTCAGAAACTAGGAGCTCACTTGATAGTTCTGTGACACCTATTATTAATGAGATAAGAGCCAGAGAGAGATGAACTCTCCATTTGCCGGGCTTACACAACAGCCCAAATATTACCAGCAGTGGAAAGCTTTTAGGAAGTAGGATGCAGCACACAGTGGTAAAGTACACATTGCAAAGTCAAGAGTACACAGAATTCAGAAGGCATTTAAACCAATATACCTTTTGGAAAGCATTTGTTGGAAGAGCAAGCCAGGAATACTCACCCTAAAGACATCCACAATCTAGAACTTGTGCATAACTTAAGTAGCAATCTTATAAGTCACAATCTTACAAGTAGCTTTAGGTAAACAGGTCAGGGAAAGGAAAAAAAAGTAAACCCAGCCAAACTTTCACCTCTTTGGGGAAAGCCATAATGTTACAAACTTGCTCCACTGCTTTTTTGTAGTAGTTACACATAACTCTAGCAATAAGGCTGGAGACTTGTAATTATCTGTTACAACACTACTGTCAATGGGATTATTAATATTGTACAACAATACCGACAAATGGAACATTTCCAATCAAACATTTTAACAATGATTATTCATATCAAAGCTATAAAGATTGTAGATGCTTTCTGTGAATTATGTGAAGATGCATACCACAAAACTGGTTATGAAAACTGAAGCAGAAAAAATATATTACACAGGATATCTTCAAGCACCCTAGAAATGCTTTTTTAAACTGTCTATGGTTTCAATCAGACTAGGAAGTTTGAAGTCTTAAACAGTTAACAGAGCTTACACATACACCGACATCCAAAAATCAGTTTATAACTCTCCAAGTTGAAGAGTCTTCATAAATGCTTCAGGATTCACAATCCAGCATTTCAGCTTCAGGGAAGTATTTATCAGCTATAAGCCCCATTCTTTTCACAGGTCAACTTTCATAAACAACCACCTTGCATTTCTGTCATTTCTTCCATGTTAGCTTTCTCATCATCAGAGAATCCAAGGAAACTTAACATGCAATCCTGGAAGGGAAGAACCTTGAACTGATTTCTAAAGTCATCATCAGCTGCACAGAAATCACTGGGGAAAGAAAAGATGCACAAAAAGGTAACTAAATCAGTGCTACATCACTATTTAAAGAGAAGCTCACAACACTACAGGTTAACAGGATGCAAAGTTAAAGTTGAAGGAAAAATAACCACCTACATTTCATTCCTTTTCTCCCAAGCCTTATAAATCCACTCTGCTTTCAGGATAGGAGTACCAAGGCTAACAGCAATCTACAAAAAAGTGAAAGCACAAATTGTACCAAGTATTTCCATTTAAGTCTTTACCATGCCAAGGAAAAATTGGAATCTTGCTTTTGCTTTTCAAGACAGATACTGCAAAAAGTGAACATATTGCTGCAAGAATCATGTCCAACTAACTCCCAAGAGTTGGAATGTATTAATTCTTCCATGACTATGAGATCCGATCAATAGCTATTTGACACTTACCCAAAAGCACAACATTGTCAGTCCGATACCCTTCACCTTTCACAAAAGCACAAAAACAAAACTCTGTTCCAGCAGAATATGGAATATTTGTTCAACTTTTGATATTTTGGAGGAAGACAAACGTCCCAGTCTGCTTTTGCCAAAGAGAAAGTGACTATTCCAAAAGTTACTTTCACAACTACTTGAAAGAGACCGTAAAGTTTTCCTACTTTCTCCCTTTGAGGGGGTAGAAAGGACTGTTTGAACAGAGTTAGAAAGTAGGTCTTCTCTTCCAACTGCAAGACTACAAAAACAGACTAGGAAAAAGCAACAGCTGACTAAGAATTCAAACAAGGTCAAGGGACATAGGTATTGCTATGTCATATTCCATAGTACAAAAATCTATAAGCTTGTATTTACTTGTCAACTGGACATACATGTTTTGAATGATTCTCTTTTAATGTCAGAAAAAAAAAACACCCCTATATTTACATGTAAAGGAAAATTTGAATGCTTACAGTAAGTTAAATTTATTTTTTAAAAGATGCACAAAATTCAGTACTAAGTTCTTTCACAAGTTACCTCAAAGTCTGTTTGGAGAAAAAAAAAAAAAGCAGGCATGTTGATATATAAATACTTGTTGAATGGTGACAAATGTTTATAATCTTCTTAAGTACTGACACTATCAGCACTTAAACATTGTGGTTCTAGTCGATTACTAGTCTATTTCAAAAACTCTGCATTTAGGCAAATTACACTATTTAGATCTCCGAGAGAAACATGTCAAAGCTCAACAACAGAGATGAACTCAGGATTATAAGTCACTGTTGTGAGCACAGGGGAAAAAAAAAAGCAACTAATGAGCTGAAGCGAGACCTAGTCTACACAACTCAAACATTGGAAGTTTCCATGAAGTACCAACTCAAGCTTACATACTCTGAATTTGTCTCCATGTGTTGAGTTAGCCACCAGATGTGTGACTTTTGAGCTAAAGTCCCTTCGAATAACTCCACCCATATGATGAACCAAGGTCACTAGCTCAACCTGGAAAATAATGAAATACGTTTTCAGTATACCTTTTGAAGCATACAGTGCAGAAAGCCATACAAAAATAGTTCACAAAGCAAGCTACTGGAGGTTACATTGGATGTCTAGTAACAGAAACACTATAATTTGTTCTTACAACTTGTTCAAATCAGCAGAAAATACAGCTGATACAGAAGTATTAATCTTTCACTTTTAACACAGCCTTACTCTGTAGCTTCAGGAAGGCTACCCAAGCCATCAGTACTCTTGTGCTCATCATACATAATGCCTTCACATGTGCACGCACAATAGATTTAAGGTATATTATCCTCATGGATTGAATCAAGTCTACCTGAAGGGGTAATTGCCAGAATTTACATAAGACTGATCGGTTCAATTTGAATCTAGCCAATCAAACCTAATTATTCGTAATACTGGGCAAAGTCTTTTGTGGTGTTTTGTGGGTTTTGGCGGGGGGGGAGGTTCTGGGTTTATTTGTTGTTTTTGTTTGTTTTTTTTTTTTAACTCTGATGAAAACGTGGAGCCATATTGCTGATTCCCTGGTATCCAACAGGGACATTAGCTGCCAACTGCATCACAGAAATGGAGAAGCAAAGTGCTAGAGTATCAAACCATTTCATGCCTAGATATGGCCCGATAGCACAACAGTGAGATGGCACAGCAGCAAGATAACATCTTCAAATGCTACAAACTAGACTATAAAGCATGATTTGATCACACTACCACCTGTACAAATGAGAGGACACTACTGAGTAAACACCACCTTACTTGAAGCTTAAATCTACAAATCATAGAATCATAGAATAACCAGGTTGGAAGAGACTCACCAGATCATCGAGTCCAACCATTCCTATCAAACACTAAACCATGCCCCTTAGCATCTCGTCCACCCATGCCTTAAACACCTCCAGGGAAGGTGAATCAACCACCTCCCTGGGCAGCCTCTGCCAGTGCCCAATGACCCTTTCTGTGAAGAATTTTTTCCTAATGTCCAGCCTAAACCTCCCCTGGCAGAGCTTGAGGCCATTCCCTCTTGTCCTGTCCCCTGTCACTTGGGAGAAGAGGCCACCACCCTCCTCTCTACAACATCCTTTCAGGTAGTTATAGAGAGCAATGAGGTCTCCCCTCAGCCTCCTCTTCTCCAGGCTAAACAACCCCAGCTCTCTCAGCCGCTCCTCATAAGGCCTGTTCTCCAGCCCCATCACCAGCTTTGTTGCTCTTCTCTGGACTCGCTCCAGAGCCTCAACATCCTTCTTGTGGTGAGGGGCCCAGAACTGAACACAGGATTCGAGGAGCGGTCTCACCAGTGCCAAGTACAGAGGGAGAATAACCTCCCTGGACCTGCTGGTCACACCATTTCTGATACAAGCCAAGATGCCATTGGCCTTCTTGGCCACCTGGGCTGGCTCATGTTCAGTTGGCTGTCAACCAACACCCCCAGGTCCCTCTCCTCCAGGCAGCTTTCTAGACAGACTTCTCCTAGTCTGTAGCACTGCATGGGGTTGAATTAGGGCTGTTTAATGTCATTCAACAACAAAAAAAAGTGACCAAAAATGGCGTGGACAAGGTGACTTGGACTAGGAAATAGTTCATTTTCCATCCTCAAACATCACTGCCTCTGGATGTGCAACATAACAGTTCATTCCCCCATATGAGCTCTAGTCATGGTTAAACCCTATGGGTGATAGAGCAGAAAAAAATTAAAAAAAGAAAAACCAAACACACCTAACAGTTTTACCAATCCAAAAGAAAAAGTCTTACCAATTCCTCTTTCTTTCTGAATCCCGTAAAACACAGTACCAAGTTCAACATACTTGCACAGTACAGTGGGCGACAGGAGAAAGGTAAAGGCTGAAAGAAATAAGTGTACTAGTCAAAACCATACAGCTTCCATTACAGTTTTAACATTATCTTTAATACAGTCCTATTGTTCCTAGTATTAAAATGCATCAGACACTAATCCAAATCTGTGTATTCAGTTACACACTGACAACTCTGGAACTTGAGTAACTAGAGCACCCTCAAGTTTCACAGGTAGCGCTCTGTCCTGTTTTTAACCTCCCCAATCCACCCCCTCTGCACAACAAGCTTTGGAAATACAAAGCATCTGCTGGAGCATCATTTGTATGCTGTCTTTCCTAATGGCACAATCCCAGCTAAGGGTTTAACAACTCCCACAACTACTGCAGTAGTCAGTCTTTGTATTGTTCGCCTGTGCCTTCTCACTACATGTAATATTACACCACAGTATTACAAACCTACTTTTCTTAAAATTCTCTTGCCAAGAACGTTTATGACTGATTGGCAAAGCAAAACAGATTTTGAACACTTAACACTTAGAACTCCCTGCACCAGAGCACTACTCAGCCGACTTCAACAGAAAGCACATACCTCTCCTTTTCGCGCACAGTGCAGCAATACTGGAGGTCCAATGACACGGCAATCTGATTTGCAGAGGTTTTTAAAAACAGAATCTTGGAAGTCGGATATAACAAAGACAGTCTCAAATTCTGGGGAATCGAAATCTCCAAGTTCTTCTATCGTGTCTATCGTTATGTAAGGCACTTTAATTTCCTTGATTTATGGGGACAAATGAGAAACCATTATTCAAGCAATGCACTTACGCTGGTGTCAAATTTCAACAAATTTTTATTTTAGACGATTAGAAAAAAGATTCTTAGAATTTGTGAAAGATGAATGATATGCACTGTTCTCTAGCATAAGAATAGCTATGAACTACATATAAAAAAATAAACTTAAAGAAATTCCTCCTTCTGAAAAAGAATTCTAGTTACTTTAGTAGTTTATGTATCAGTTCACACTGACAACATCACATTGGAAATATCTGTAGACTGAAAGAAGCAAACTAGGCACAAAATAAATGAAAGTCCAGACAGTCAGAACAGCTTAAGGTACTCCTGGATGCTACTAAAAAGTAGCACCCAGCTTGCAACAGCAACCTCCATGCTGCGTGAGACCTCAAGAACAAAAGTCAATTTTGTTTATGCTTTAATCTTTTTAAGGGTTCTAAAAATCTGGTCTGTTCCAGTCTCAAACATTAGTTACATATCATTTCTTAAGTTTTTCACATCAAGAAAAGAAGAGCAACTTTTTACACTTCAGTTCAAATGCAGCTTTCAACTGAAAGAGAAGTCAAATAACCAATTATGAAGTCAGTTCATAGCAAAAACTTATGCCTTGACAGAAAATAAGCATGCAGTTGAATGTCTCTGTTAAGATTTCTATCCCTCTGTTAGAAAACACCACTAATTAAAAGCTGCAGACATTACTTCCATATTTGAAAGTTTGTAAAAAAAGTGCCAATTTCAATAAGCTTTAAGTGACACCATCAGAAACATTAGCATATATTGTGACTATTACGCTGAGTTAATATAAATTACAGTGTGCGCACGTTTTGGTCCCAGTGAAGTACAACATGCCGCATGCAATCACATGTGTTTAATTGCATGACATACCATATGAACAATACTTTTTATTAGTTTTTCTTCTGATTTACCAGGACTAGATTCCTTTATCTTTATAACTGGTACTTCCATTATCTTAATGGTCTGTGGAAGAGGAGAACTTCAGTACAGAACCAAATTGATTACTAAAACTCTACAAGCACATCATCTCAATTCCAGTCACTTTTTTAGCTTAGAGCCACATACCTCCAAGGCCTTCAGAAGCTCCTCACATTTCCCTGCTTCCTGAACCAAAGCCACTCTTGTTTCTACTTGAGGCATTTCTTCTGTTTATAGAAAAACAGTGATGTTTGTATTTTAATAGAAAAAACATCCATGCTAGGTCTAAAAATCAATTAGTAGAAGAATACAGGCAGACTGCATCCTTTCAAGATGCCTTGCTTATCACAAATAAGCCTGAAAATAAATGTTACCTCAAGAAGCCCATCCTTTAATTAAGGCATACCTAACAGACTACAGAGCCTGAACTATCTAGTATATGGTGAAACAAGATCCTGCGATTCATGACCTTACAGTCAAAGCAAAAACATGCAAGAAGAGTCAGCAAGGAGGAAGGGGGAACCAAAACAGCAAAATTGACTAAATGTTTCTAGATACCAAGACTTGCTAGAAGATACAGCTGGTATCTTTTCTAGTTTATGCTCAAGGTCCATAAGTTCCTAGTAACCGCTTAGTTCCACCCAGGAATATCAGAAGTGAAGTCAGACATCTTGTTCTTTTTCTCCATGTTTTATTAATAAACTTTCAAAATATTAAGAGAAAGGAACATGTGTTGCCTCTGTGTCATTTGCACTAAAAGACTGTCACTGGATTTTGACTACTTCACAACAGGAAGAGAAAAGGTATCTTTGTTTTTTAATTTCAAGATTTGTTCTTGAATTAATTTCAAGCTCAAGACTATTCATTTCTCCAGGGACTACCTATACACCTACACAACAGAGCAGCTGTTGTTTCCCAACACTGGCATCAAAACATCACCTGCAACTATTTATTCCACAGAAGAGGCATCAAATGGAACTAACAGCTTTCTATACATCAGCCAGAAGATTCATTTGATTTCACAGCCATAAGCCCAAATTTTTGTAACAAGATGAGTTAAAAATTAAGGCCAGTCCCTTTGTTGGTGAAAGGATACCAATACAGCACCCTTCTGGCTACCCTACACAATTCTGCAGTTCAGCAAAGCACTTGTAGGTATTTGGTAGTTTTGAAAACCCAAAAGTATTTAGTCATTATGAAAACATAGTAGTCTTAAAATAAGATTCTCCCCTCACCTTCAATGTCCAAAACAGATACAGGAAATACATTCTCCTTAGAGGTTTCAATACTTTTTGAATCAAGAACAGAAGAATCAGCCAGGAGGCTCCTCCCAGTTTCAGACACCAGGACGCTGTTGTCAGCCATGGTTATGCCTTGTCTCTTCCTTCAGCAGCTAGAAGATAAGTGTGCTAAACTAAGATTAATGAACTTCTGCACACGTATGATTTCTATAAATAGGACAGCCAGAATAAACTTCAGATTTCTGAAAACAAAATATTTAGACTCTTATTAAAATCCCATTCACACCGACAGAGCAATTCCAAAAGATTATCAGCAGTCATGCAACAGGTAGAGAGGACTGAAAATAAACCCATTACAGAACTGGTTTTGAGCAGGCTGCCTACCACAGATAATTCATTTGCACAGAAAGCTGCAGAGATTACTTGATTACCAAGCAGCAATAAAGCAGTAAGGAAGCAGTAACTCTAGCATTCATTTTAATTTTTTTGTCACAGAACACCAACAAACTAAAAGCACTTGTCTGCTTCAGTGATAAACTATTGTAAGCTAGATTTGAGACCACGGCTAGTATTGTTAAAGTGAAACATTAACAAAGAATTAGGATCTAGCATCTTGCTAGAATTTGATTTTTCAGGTGAACTGCTTAGAGTTACTGTGGTTACATAAAAATGACTACCTGGGGAATAGAACCAGCAATGTTCACTCAGAGAAACCTAGTTTTTCTTAAAATGCTTGAGTCTCTACAAAGTTAATAAGTACATATGTCTACCTGTATGATCTAGTCTACTGTCCTACATTGACTATAATATAGTAGAAGTACCCATTATCATCAGGTCACCTGCCTTCTCACAAACAGATTATATCTGCACTCTCTGCCCATCAAAAACTTGTCACATGAGAGGACTAAGAACTCTGCCTTTCTAATGTTTTGTACAGGTAGCTACCTGAATCTTATTCCAAAAAATCTCTTCAAAGACATGTGCCCAACACATAGCACGCTTTCTTTTGTGCATGAAGCTAGAACCATGCATTTCCTGTGATTCGTCACTCACAGGAACTTAAATATTTGCATGGTGGTATCAAATCACCTAGAACAACCATTGTATTGAACCGCTGTAGGTTAATAACCCTCTGTAGCACTTTAGTTAAAGTCCTTTTTATGACTGTAAACACCTTTAAAACGGTAGCCACCCAAATAATACACTAAAGCATTGTCTGAAAGAAAACTCATGAGGTAGTAAAACAGAGAATATCTATGCTATACTTCAAGTTGTGCAATGCCTGGGCAATGACATAGCAAAGTAAAAACCAGAAGACAAAAAACAATGGGTATTTCAGCATAGCTACAATATAGAAAAATTTCATCTTCTGGAGTTCAGGAGGTCATGTTTCAGACTCTTGGACAGGATTCACGTTTTCATGATATATCAGGTAAGTTCCTAATATCTGATAAGGAATAAGTCAACACTACAAATCTATCATAATTCTAGGCATATTCAGTTATCAAACTTGCCACCTCGTTTGCAATTTTAATGTCACACACAGCAGTGAAAGCTCCATGAATGAAGCTTCCTAGCAGTAAGCCCCAGTCACCCAGCTAGTTTATCTCAGAATATCTTGAGACCTAGTAAGAAGAGAAAGTAACTTTAAGCAGAAAGAGTCTTCTGTTATCACCTCCCCAGAAGGTTATAAAGATACCATGAGGAACTGTTACGCAATTGCCTCTTCTTCTGCAGTGAAGGTGGAAGGAAGCATAATCTTAGAAGAGTCAAACCATATTGTTAATAATAATTACCACACAGTTATATAGAAGATCAGACAAAAGAAAAAAATCAACTCCAGTTATGGGTACCATAAAATTTAAACCCTACAGCCTGTTTTTAAAAAGTCTGATTCTGTCACAACACTGTTGTTATACCTAACATGGATATGACCTTACAGAGAACTTCATAGGATATTTGGGAGAAGCACATTATTGGAAATAGCATGGACTCCACAGCTTGTCCAATTTTTTGTTTATTTATGGGGTTCCATTCTGTCTGTATTTAAATAAATATTCCCCATTTTAATGGTCACATATTAATAACATAATACTCATCACTACACTTACATACTGAGAGTACCAAGACGTGAAAGAACAAACACCACACAGAAGGTATGAAGACAACAGTTCTCTTTCACATGAAAATGAGCAAAAGGCAGAACACCATCACCGCAGACCCGAACGCCCGTACAGCATCACATGAAAGGACCTTATCACACAGAATCACTAGGTTGGAAAAGACCCACGGGATCATAGAGTCCAGCTGTTCCTATCAATCACTAAACCATGCCCCTCAGCGCCTCAAGCTTATGAATGCTTACAAATACCTAAAGGGTGAGTGTCAAAAGGATGGGGCCAGGCTCTTCTCAGCAGTGCCCAGCAACAGGACAAAGGGCAATAGGTACAAACTGGAACACAGGAACTTCCATGCTTCTTTACTGTAAAGGTGACAGAGGAGTGGAACAGGCTGTCCAAGGAGGCTGCAGAGTTTCCTTCTCTGAAGGTATTCAAACCCCACCTGGGCGTGATCCTGTGCAAACCTGCTCCAGGTGACCCTGCTTTATCAGAGGAATTGAACCTGATGATCCCCAGAGATCCCTTCCAACCCAACCATTCTGAGGCTTCCCAAAAGTTTGTGGAAAACCCAGAAGTCACACAACACCCACACGCTAAGATGTGTTCCTTAAAGCAAGGAGACGACACTAACAGATTCCCAACGTCATAGAATCATGGAACAGTTTGGGTCGGAAGGGACCTTAAAGATCACCTAGTTCCAACTCCCCTGCCATGTGGGGGGGACACGTCCCACTGGATCAGGCTGCCCAAGGCCCATCCAACCTGGCCCCGGACACCCCGAGGGATGGGGCAGCCACAGCTTCCCCGGAAAGCCTGTGCCAGTGCCTCATCACTCTCATAGCGAGGAAATTCTTCCTTATGCCTAGTCTAAGCCCGCTCCTCTCCAGCCGCCCCTTTCCCTCCCCAGGAGCGCGGCCGCCGCGCATCCCCTCGGGCCGCTTCCGCCTCACAGGCTGGGTGAGGAGGGCCCGGAGCGGCGCTGCGGAGCCGCGAGGGCTCCCCAGGCCTCACGAGAGCCGCAGACCCGGGCCGCCCGCCCTCACCGGCCCGGCGCCCCCTCTCACCGCCGCCTGCCAGTCGCAAAGCCAGGCTCCGCCATGAGCGGCGGCCGCCGATTCAAAAAGCCAGCGGCCGCACTGAGGGCGCCGCCTATTGGCTGCCGGCCCTGCCGCCCCGCCCTGCGCCGCCGCCCCATTCGCCAGCTCTCCGAGAATCCCCGCCCCCGAACTCCTTTTATGGGCAGGGCGTCAGCCCCTCCCTCTCTGATTGGGCGCCGGCGCTGCCGCTCGTGGCGGGGCGGCCTCCCATTGGCGGAGGGCCGCTCCCGGGCCTCGCGGCCGTACCCGGGCCTCGCGGCCGTACCCGAGAGCAGGTGCGGCGGTGCCGGACGCTGATTGGCCGCGGGCGGGTTCGAACGGTCCCAACGGCCGCGGCCGAGGCCCGGATGGGGCGGGCGGGAGCCGTGGCCCCGGCCTCGCTGCATGCCAGGTTCTCCCTGGCGCTGCGTCACTGAAATCGGGAAAAGAAACTTCTTAACACCAACCGGGGGGGGCTGAAGAAGCAAGTGTTCTTTTTAATACAGTACCAGATATACGGGGGGATCAGTCGCCCCACTGTATCTTGATTTCCTTGGCATCTGCCCCCTTTCAAGGTTCCATCTGAGGTTTGAAATAAGGGTTATCTTGACCTCCCACCTTTTTCGGCTCCTGAAGCAGTGGCCAGATGCCAGTCTGCTGTAGCCTTCAGTGTTTTGTTCCTTAAATATCACAAAATGAAGACTTTATTGTTCATTTACATGTTCAAACTGGGGTTTAGTCTGGAGAAGAGGAGGCTGAGGGGAGACCTCATTGCTGTCTATAACTACCTGAAAGGAGGTTGTAGAGAGGAGGGTGCTGGCCTCTTCTCCCAAGTGACAGGGGACAGGACAAGAGGGAATGGCCTCAAGCTCTGCCAGGGGAGGTTCAGGCTGGACATGAGGAAAAAAATTTTCACAGAAAGGGCTATTGGGCACTGGCAGAGGCTGCCCAGGGAGGTGGTTGATTCACCTTCCCTGGAGGTGTTTAAGGCACGGGTGGAGGAGGTGCTAAGGGGCATGGTTTAGTGTTTGATAGGAATGGTTGGACTCGATGATCCAGTGGGTCTCTTCCAGCCTGGTTATTCTGTGATTCTATGATTGATATGATTAGGTGTGGGAGCAACGCCAAGTATATGGAAGATATATTGAACTAAGATAAAGTGTGAAGCTGGTACCAAGCATATTATAATGAACATTATTAAAAAGACCAGGTGTTCCAAACTAGACACACAGAATAACGAATCTTGAATGTATGAGAACACCACGTCGGAAAAAAACACCTAGGAATAAGTGAGTTGGAGATATGACTGAAAACAATCATGAGAGTGTGGAATAAACAAAAAACGAAACCCATCCTGTTTGTCTCTTTAGTTCAGGAACTAAAGAGCTGTATAAAGATCTCCCTGAATGAGAGAAGCCAGTGTTATTTTCTTAATTTGACTCCTGTGTGCTGTGCAGATTAAAAGAAAATGCTTAGAGAAAACTACGAGGTCTGCATACCCTTCATTGCCACAGTTAGGCTTTAATACAGACACTGCTTTCTACATAGCAGCTTATAATGGTTTGCTCGGGAATACAACAGCCACCGTACTAATATCAGTGTTAATAATTCAGTATGTGCTGCCCTGCTGAGGATATCAGTGTGCGGGTATATTCAGAGACATCAGTTCATAGGGAGCAAGAGGGAAAAGAGATGGCAGGAGAAAATACAAGTGGCCTTGATGAAGGCAATCAGCTAATCAATGGCACCAACCTCCAAACAAATTAAGTATACCAAATGCTTTACTGTCATAGAATCATTAAGCTTGGAAAAGACCTCTAAGATAATCAAGCCCAACCATCAGTCCAACACCACCATGGTTACTAAACTGTGTCCCAGAGTGCCTCATCTACACATTTTTTGAACACCTCCAGGGATGAGGACTCCATCCCTTCCCTGGGCAGTCAGTTCCAGTGCTTCACCACTCTTTCAGTAAAGGCATTTTTCCTAATATTCAGTCTAAACCTCCCCTTGCACAACCTGAGGCCATTTCCCCCCATCCTATCACTTGATACTTGGTGGAAGAGACCATGTTCTTTTTCATTTTCATTAACACTAAAACTTTCTAATCTGGAAAGGAATTTTTTTCATGTGGGCTCAGCACCTCTGAAACCTCATTTAGCGTACTGTCTAACTGGCTCCATGTAAAACGAAAAAGAGGGAGATTTACCATTTCTAGAATTTTCTATTACTTGCTAAATTCTTACATGCCAAAATGAGTTCTTAGACCTTACTAATTTTTTTATAATACAGATTTTCATTAGTTCAGGCATTTTTGTGACTGATGTAGCAGCCACTACTGCCAGTAAAAGTCTGTTGACTTTTTATGATTTGGAAGAAAAACAGAATAAGAAAAGCAGAAGGAGATGATAGCAGGTGTTATGTGAATAAAGATTTTGCTGGTGTGGTACACGTAAATTAGGGCTATTTTCTGGAGGAAAAGATTTCAGAAAAATAGTCTGGAAACCAAGGAGATCATTTCAGTTTTGTCACTTGTTGAGTCAGACAATAATTGCACAGCCCTACAATTACTTTATTCCATTATAGAGTAATTGTAACAATGACTTACAGTCAAAATGCAGCCTAACCTGAGGTCCTTTCGCCCCCTCAAAGTACCAGGTTGGGCCATCATTTTGCAGTTCCAGACCAGGACACCCTTCACTGGCTTTTCTCCCCCTGTTCTTGCCTTTCTTTAGGTTCTTGCAAAGCCCTTTTCAGATAGATCTTCAGCTTCACACCCTGAACCAGGTGTGGAACAAGTTCTGCAGCATAGTTTCTAGAAAAGATACTGGTGATCGTACAGTAATTTCCACTTGACCTCTAGATCCTCAAAAAAGCTATGTAAAATGTGCCTGCAAAGGCAGGAGAAGCACATTTATCAACCTGAGGATTAGCAGGTGATAGACTCATGACTTCTCAGCTGAAGGTTTAAAAAGAGTGTGACACCTGCACATTCAGTATGCACATATAGGCTCACTGCACATATGGAGAGTGGCTTGGGCACTAGCCACTTTTTTAATATACTTGAAAATCCAGAAATACAATCTCATAAAGCAACTAGAGTGTTCCGATGAGCCATCTTCAGCTACCCTGCCTCAGATTGACAGACTTTAGACAAATTTCAGGTAGTAATCACTGAAGAAAAGTGGCTAATTTTTTTTTTTAATCAAGTACATTTATTCCCAGTAAAATTTACATCATGACTGATGACAAAAATAATTACTGTTCTTTATTTTAAAATCTAAGTGCTTTTCTTATAAAAGATATAGAAACCCCCATTATTTTTTGTTGTGTAAAATGTAACATGCAGTTGAAATTTACTGTGCCTTGCGGGTATCTGGACATCAGTAACACAGGAGTATCATGTTTATTCCAGAGTTAAATAGTTTCCTCTTGCAGTAACATGCATGGGGAGAAAGTTCCAGGAGATTACCTCATTGGGCAAATCACACCAGCTTAGTGGGAGCAAGGATCTCCCTTCTTGTGGAAAAAAAGACAAGGAAGCCAGATCAGAAGAGGTTATGGAACCCCAAGAAGCCTGAGGAGACCTTAGTGCCCTGCCTTGTCTCTGGATACTGGCTGTCTAGCAACCATTTCTTGGCTTCACGGTGTGAGTCAATAGATTGCTTGTCCCATGCATATGTTGCAAACGTCTGAGGGTTTGATTTATGTAATTTCTTTTTTATCTTTTTTTTAATCTAATTTGTTTCTCAGACAGAAGTGGTTTTTTTAACCAACAGAGAGAAAACTTGGAGAAAAAATCTTGGAGAAAAAACTTGGAGAAAAAAAACCCAAACATATTCTTCAAACAGCTATTAATTCAGTTTTGCCAGAGCAGGAACTTTCAAAACGTGAGGAAAAGGGGAGATCAAGGACAAGATATATGTGGGCGTCAGTGGGAGCATAAGAAACTTAAAAAAAAAAAAAAACATCCAGCCAGCCTTTTTATCTCTTTTTTTGAAGAAAGAAGGAGAGAGAAGTGGGACTAGACCCAGTTTTGCTAGAGGTTTGGGAACAATGATTTTTGTTGAAAGACATCGCTACACATTATTACACTCAAGAATCCTGGGTGTGGAGTTTCAGGGCAGGTGCTTGGAAAAGGAAGGGAATGGGAGTGTGCAAAGGTAAAGAGGCAGGGGAGCAGGGCACAAAGGGAAGGTGGGAACACGAACTAATGCAGAAATTGACAATTTTGTATGAAAACCTTGAGACTTCAGTAATGTCACCTGGTGCTGCTTTCTTGACAAAGCTTGTTTCCTGACAGTCCTTTCACATCTGTAGTCTACTTAAATCTGGCTGTGAAAATTATAGAAATTCCATCTGCTGTCATTATGAAGAAAGGTTAAAGATGCTTGAGAACATTATTTCCTCACAAACTGCGGAAACTCTCTTCTGCAACCTTTAGAATCAGCAAGGTTTTACTTCAGTTTCACTAAAGCTGGCTTAAAAGGTGACCTTTTACTACTTAGAAATATATTTTTCTTTTATTACATTTTCATGTCCATTTTTAAAGGAAACTTGTCCTTTCCAGGACTCTATTTATATGAGCCTTTTAAGTATTATCAATTCATTTTTAAAAGCAATGTTATTGTTAAAATTAGCAGTCATTATTTTGTGCATTAGATTCATAATGCATGTGAACCTGGCTAGTTAAATAAACATTTTAATTTGCTGAAAATGGGACTGTGACTAAGTATTAAGTAGTCATTTGTGTCAAGGCTGAACTCTATAGTATTTATATTCCCTGTGTGTTGCAAAGAGATGGGTTTTATCGGACAAAAAGGTGCTTAGGGGGATGAAAAAGGCTCATTTAGAAAATTTTCTTGTCTTAGGCGCGAGAAATGTTCCTGCGTTAAAGTAGAATTTATTCCTGATCTGGGAGTAAATGAAAAATAAAATTCAGTCCAAAACAAAATTATAAAATAAACATAAGGGAAAGGAAAGCAAAATTAGAAAATAAACGTAAGGGAAAAGTGAAGGGAAAGGGAAAGGGAAAGGGAAAGGGAAAGGGAAAGGGAAAGGGAAAGGGAAAGGGAAGGGGAAGGGGAAGGGAAAAGGGATAGGGATAGGGATAGGGATAGGGATGGGGATGGGAGAAGGGAAAGGGAAAGGGAAAGGGAAAGGAAAGGGGAAGGGAAAGGGAAAGGGAAAGGGAAAGGGAAAGGGAAAGGAAAGGGGAAGGGAAAAGGGATAGGGATGGGGATGGGGATGGGAGAAGGGATAGGGAAAGGGAAAGGGCAGGAGCAAGGTAAAGGGAAAGGAGAAAGGATAGGGAAAGGGAAAAAGAAACGGAAAGGGATAGGGAAAGGGAAAAAGAAAGGAAAAGGGAAAGGAAACAAGTCTCCCTTCTGGAATTGTTTTGTGATGTGTTCAATGGGAAACAGCACGGTTTCCCCCGCCAACCCAAGGGCGTCCCCGGCTCCTGCCCCGATGCTGGGGGCCGCGGGTCGGTCCCGGGGCGGCGCCGCGCGGGCGCGGAGGAGCCGCCGCCCCCCGGCGCGGGGCCGGGGACGGAAGCGCCGGGACTTCCTCCGGGGGCGGGCGGCGCGGAGCCCGCGGGAGCCGCGGCGATGCGGGCCGCCTGGGTGCTGCTGGCCGCGCTGGCCGCGCTGGCCGCCTACTACGTGTACCTGCCGCTGCCCGGCACCGTGTCCGAGCCCTGGAAGCTGATGCTGCTGGACGCCACCTTCCGCGCGGTGCAGCAGGCGGTAAGGCGGCTCCCCGCATCCCCGGCGGCGGGCGGCGCTCCCGGCGTCACCGGCATCGCCGAGCCCCGTCCCGCCCGGTAACGGGCATCGCCGCAGGCGGTGCGGGCTCGCAGGCTTTAGGTCAAAAAAGGAAAGATTAATTCGGATACGTTAACCGCGACTCCGGGAAGGAAGACGTAGGGAAGCTGTTTCTGATGTTTTAACTGCCTTGATTTGGAATCGTATCGCTAAACAAACTTGGGATGTTTGATTCGGTTGCGAGACGCGGATGGAGGTTCTGTCGCTCCGTTGGCGTCTTCCTCATTTTTTGCCGGTTTTTTTAGGCTGGCATGAAACAGGTCAGAGTTTGCAGACTTTCTGATGGTGCCTTTAGCTGTCAACTTCATTTTCTTGTAGGATGGTCTGATCGGTTGTGGTCAGGCCTGATGGAAGGTGCTGTGTATGTGAAAGCATGTTTTAAAAATTTCCTAGCAGCATTTCATTTTCCTTTAAGTTGGGTCTGAAATGTACACAAACTGGTACTTGGAGTGGATGAGAGCGGTAGCGTATTCAAAATGGGATTAAGTGAATCAAGGGACGGTGGATACCAAAGGGACCAGATGGGAATGTACCTTATACCTTCCTAACATGGTAATTGCGGATGCTGGGAAGCATGAGGAGGGTCGATCGCACACAGGGTCCAGTCTTGTATGTTCTGTCTGAATAACTTATCTGGTTGCCAGTGTTGGATTGAGAGTCTGGAAATAGATGATTCATCTGAGCCACTGGGGCATCTTCTCACGGTCCAAATGCATTGCTGAATCAAAGCGTATCTCTAGGATGAAAGGATAAAACCTGTTCGCTTGCATCCCCTCCCATATGTCTGCGATGAAAACTATGCAGACATGGCCTGCAGCAGCTTCATTTTTCAGTAAGTTCACTTGCTCCATGTTGTTAACTCAAGAAACAGCAGGTGCTTAGCTTGCCCTGATGCTCCCCTCACCGCACTGCTTGCAAAATGCATCACAGTTTAGGCAGGAACATGTAAAGTGAGTCCATAACCTCTAGCTGAAGGAGACCTATCTTTAGAAAATCATATGACTGTGACTATATATATATATGTATATTACTATTGGCTTCTGTACACCTTCAGTTTCTTTATGTGATATGTTGGGCACAGTCAGAGGAATTCTGTTGCCTCTAGCCTGGAGGCTGAAGGGTGTCTCTTCTGGGATACTCTGAAGGTTATAATCCCAAGAGGAGCTGGCTGGACAAAGCCTGACAGATGGCAGTTGGAGCAAGCTGGTAGGCAGGGCCTGAGGTGCCCACACCTATCCCCACTCTCTAGGGTGGAGAAGTCTCTGTTAGGGAAGTGGTAATTTTTTAGTTGTTTAGATCTCTGTCCTTAGAAATATGAAGTTGTTGAGTGAAAAAAATTACTAAACGAGTGAGTAATAGTTGTTTACAAACCAAAGGAAGGAACAGGTGAGCTTTACACAGAAACATAAAAGAAGTGAGGCATTAGAGGTGCTCTGATACACAGAACAAGTAAGCCTCAGGGCATTTGGAGAGAATGAGAAGGTGCTTTCCAAGTGTTCTGAAGTCTTTCCAACACTGAGAGACAGCACAAAGTCAGAAATATATGACTGCCATTTAAGAAGGAACTGTGTGAACTGAAGCTGTAAGAGTTAAGCTTGAGTATTTACTTTTTGGTTTTGTGGGTATGTAAAATAAAGTGTATGTCCTTACGTAGAGCTCAGCCTTCTTGTTCCACTGGCTGTTGCAAGAACAAATGGTTTAACATTTTTCAACATGTGATCATTGAACTTTCACCCACTTCTGAATATATTTCAGT
Source organism: Phaenicophaeus curvirostris (assembly GCF_032191515.1). Lineage (NCBI taxonomy): Eukaryota > Metazoa > Chordata > Aves > Cuculiformes > Cuculidae > Phaenicophaeus > Phaenicophaeus curvirostris. Next base: position 19,631,370 of record NC_091401.1, read on the forward strand.
CTGCTATTTAATACTTTCCTTTCTAGGTTTGATATAAGACAGAAGTCCATTTCTGATTTTAAAATCTCTGAAATGTACTGTAATTTTTTTCCAAGAGCATGAAACTTCATATGCTTCTAATAGGATTGATTATCTTTTGCTTGTTTTGAAATAGATTTGTTAATTGTCTCTGACAATTAACACCATGACAATTTCTAGTTAGGGGTAATGGGTTTGTTTTCTTAGTGCATTAATAATCACTACCAGTAAAACATAATAAGGTTGTCACTGGCTTTCAGTGTATTAACAGTAAGGTTTTGCATTGCTATGTGGAACTTCGTCCTAGTCAGCTACAATTTTTTCTTACAAGCTTGGTTCTGACTCAGTGTCTTGGCTCAGCGTTAGACACTTCAACAAACATTCAAGTGTAATCACATGGTTCAAAAAATGTAATGCTTGTAGGGCAGTTTCTGTAAATAGTTTTCAAAACATACTATTGAAGGTGACTGATACCATCATACTGATCTTAATTTGCTGAGAACAGAGATGGGAAGAGATGGAGTGCCATATCTGAAGTAACAAGAATTCCAGTGGCAGAGCTGGAAACTGAGCTGGATTTTGAGAGCCTTTTGTCTGCACCCACTTTAGTGACCTGTGCTGCCCCAAGAAGAAAACAGAGAAATCTGAACTTTAATAATAGTAATGAATTGATGTGAAAATGCTTAACCGAGAATGAGAGTAATATGTGTCTCTTGCCTGTCTCAAAATGGGACATGGTAACATTTTTACAGACAACTGCAATATAACACTGTTTTAGGTCAGGAAGTAAAAGCTATGTGCATACATATGTATACAGGTACACAGCTTAGCTTCAAAGAAATTTGGAGAACCATACACAATTAATTATGGGACCACATGTTTAACTACAAGTTTTAACTTAGTGTTTGTCAAGAAGCGTCTAAAGCAATGTTTCATAATACTGCTGTTAACGGCAGGATTGAATCAGAAGTTTTTCACTTCTTCCCGTCACCGCTTTCTCTTTTGGAGTAAAGAGAGCAGTGTATGTTTTTTTAATGAGCCCTTTGAAATAAGTTATTTCTGAACACCACGTTAAAATACGTGCTATTTTGTTGCATGGCAAGGAAGAAGAAGTTCTTTGGAACTGGGACAGCTGTTAGCAGAAGTTTGGAAGGACAAATGGGCTGGCATAAAGGCCATCAGTTAAGACATATATGGAAGAAGGTAGGCAGCTATGCAGGAGAGAAAATCATCCTCATATTTGGCCTCATCAGCCAAGTGATTCCTCATGGTCCTCTGCCACTCCCTTACTTTTGGAATAAAATCTAGGACGTGGAACATCAGCATTCAAGATTAGAGAAAGCAGTAATCAGTTCTTTCTAACATTTTAATATCTATCTACCTATATATTTGAGAGTATGAGACTTTTGGAGAGATGTAAATCATACTTGTAGCCAGCCAAGTAAGTTGCTGGTGTTTTTGCACACAAGAATACAATCTGGGAATTGGTTTACAGCAAACCAGGTTGTTAGTTGTGGTGGGTAGGTCACACAGCAATGGTACCAGAGCCACACTGCAAGTCCTATTGGCAGTAACAGATAACTTTTGCCTCTAACTAGTATAAAAGCAGATCATCATGGATCGATGGGTGTATGCACAAAACCTTACACTAAAATGTAATCTAGTCTCTGCTTTTAATTAATAAACTGTAAAACAGTTGTCTTGATTTCATTTCTAAAGGAAATTCAAAAAATTACGAGCACTTGCCTTTGAGGACTGCCTTCATATAACTGTGTTAAAAATACATATTCTTTGCTAGGCAGTAATGCACCTGCATTAAGAAATGTTCTGTAAAATAAAAGGAAACAAAAGTTCACCTTTAAACAAGATAAACTGCCTGAATTGCACACAAAACAATATGTTCTGCATGCGGCTAAGTGGGGAAATGATCCTGTTTATTTTTCACTAATCTCTAGTATTTACTGCAGATATTGTAGTTGGCATTTTGGACTCTAATGTTACAGAAATGCGTTTTGCAAAGTGATGCCAGACTTGAGGATAGTACCTGCATCTTTTAAGGTGGGAAGTTTAGTCTTAGAAGGTTCAGTCGTCCAGTTCCAGCATCATTACTCATTTGAGTCATGAGTGAGATTTGGCTTAGTCCCAAATAGTGTCATAAGAAAAAAAAGAGCTTTAGCTGTTTGCTTAATTCCTGATCCTGATGAGGCCTGGAAGGTCAGTGCAGGACCTTGGGTCTGACCAGCTATGAAGGCAGTAGCGGAAGCAGCTGATGCGTTCAGCTTGGCTTCAGAGGCACGCTGCTTTTGTGTACCGTCTGATTGCGTCCTGTTGCAATAATGTCATGGCTAAAGGTCAGAGGTGTGAAGCCAGACAGTGTCAGCTATGGAAGTCACATAAGGACAAAGAATCCCGAAGTATTGAGTACTGTTAGAGGTTAATAGAAATTAGCAACAGAAAAACTTTTTTTATTATTCTTTTTTTTATAATACAGAATGCATGGCTAATATATGTTACTTCTGTGAGGAAGGTAAGCATAATAGCCATAAGCGTTTGAGATTTTTCATGAAATTACCAGCTGAGGAGCCAATAGAAGAATCTTGATAGTTTAGAGACAGGTATTGGGTATTAAAGGTAAAGTAATGGTACCTCTCTAGAGCAGTACTTTGTTCATTCTGTCTGCTTTTTTTATCATAACCCTGACTCCTTTCTTCATTTATTGAAAATTTTCTCCTACATGAATTAAATCTTTCAAAACCTGGTACCCCTCACTGAAGAATTTACCAGCAATGTGGCAGTCTGGAACAATTCAGTCTCTAGGGAGTCCCTGGGTTGTCCCTCCCTGAAACCCCTGTAATTGGGATGTCCCGGTGGAAGAAGAATTTGTGGGTGTAGTGGTTGCTTTGCCTGAACTGTTGGGAGTGCTGGGGAGCATTACAGTGTGAGTGTAAATCCCACTGCTGCTGAGGCAGCCATCAGTCACGGGGAGACAACAGCCCCAAAAGGAAAAGCAGCAATCAGAAATGAACAGCAGACTGTCACTAGGGCTGCTGAAATATATCCACAGTGGTTATTGGCTGAACTAGCTCAAACACCAGCAAAATACTTAACATTTCTCTTGCTAGCCTGTCTAGTCCTCCTCTCCTGAGGTCCTCCTGCTCATCCAGCTCTGTTTGGCTTCCCAGTGTCAGCCCATTACTCCGTCCAGCCCACTGGGCTGTGTTCACCAGCTGTTTCCCCAGAGTCACCTGCTCAGGAAACAAAAGTATTTATTCAGATGGGTGCATAAAACCAGTCATTACATGGGAAAACTTGAGGCTGTGACCCAGACTGAGTGATGTGCTGTGCCTGCGGCTAGCACAGCAGTTCTGAGCTCATTTGCCACAGGGCTTTCATCTTTATACCATCTCCTCTTTTTCTGTGAGTTTGTTTTTACTTTTTTCTGTAGTCTCTTAATTTCCCCCTTGTCCTTCCGCTTTCTCATCCTTTTCACTAGCTGTTATTTTTACAGTACTGTCTTTTCACCAGAGAACGCAACTCCTTCTTCTATTTAAGCCAATCCAGCTGTCAACTGCTGCGAAAAGGGCTGGCCCCATCCTTTCCCCTACTCTGTCTTTCTTGCCTTGGCTTATCACTAAGGTAGTAGTTTTGGTATAGTTTCATGTTGTTTCTCTGTTTCTGCTGGTTTGTATTGAGCTGCTGCAGCAATGTGATACTCTGAGGCTTCATGTTCATTAGTGCCAACACAAGAAAGGTGCCAGGGAAGCACAGCCAACAGGATGGAAATACTGCCCTAGAAGAGTCAGCCATCCATTAAACATCTTGTTCTGCCAGTAGTTATATTACAGAGTGATATTATATCTATTTTAAATATTTATTTACGGAGAAATATATATAGAGAGAGACTTTTATTTGCAAGAACTTTGGACAAGACTAGCTCTTTGCCAGCAAAAAGTGCAATCCTGATGCCTTGTATATGACAACCAAATAGGCTGATTAGATAGATATATTTCCAAAGAATCAGTCTGATAAGAGCTTGGCAAAAAAACTGCCTATGCTTAACAGAAATTAGGACTGTTGCTTTTGTGCCCCGGTGTACAAAAGCATCTTTTCCAGTTTTTTTGAATTCTTGGAAAGAATGGCCTATTATCGGGGGGAGGGGGGAACACCAAAAAGGATTAAAGTGATGCCCTGCAGATGGCCACAGTGCTCTGTGGTTTAAAGAACAGTGAAAAACACTTCTTGGTAAACAACACTAGCCTTGAAAATGAAATATTTTTGATTCCAGGGAACATGTGGTAATCTTGTCTACAAAGAATGTGACCTAAAGTGGGAGAAAACTAAAATGATAGATCTACTGCAAGCACAGTCAGGCTAAAAAAATCTAGAGAAACATTCCCTGGCAGTATTTCTGAAATTGATTCCCAGTGGTTACCTTCCCCGGAGCCACCACAGGATATAAGGAGGATCAGATCTTAAGCTGGTTACATCAGTGGCAGCCTAACAAATTGTCTGCCAAATCATTAATAGATGTACTGCTTTTCAGATTTCAGACTTGAACTGTGAGTCTCAGAGTGGTCCTGTGAGAATTTTTAAGTAATAGTGGGAGAAAAGCATGATCTGAAATTCAGAGATGAAAAACAGCCTTATGAATTCAGCATTTCTTCCTGCCGTGTGGATACTGTGCGTTTCTTCTCCCAGAGAAAGGCCTTGCAGTGTAAAGAAATAATGTTCCATCCAAAAACATTTTAGTATTTGGATTCCCACCAATCTGTCTCAGCAGGGTGACATTACCATAAGCTAAAGCAAAAAAAGAAAGTAATTTTTTTTAATTCTTGTTTTGGAAATGGATTCCTATCCTCCCTTACACAGCAGCCCATTGTATGTAGCATAGATTTTTTGGGGAAAAATATCAGAGGTTCTCTGTATCTACAGGAATGTGCAGTGGAAGTGGGGCTCTGCAGGGCCTTTTTTGTACAGCACCTGACTGAAAGCCAGTGTTTCATCTTTTTTACATTTAAGCTAATGATGACAGATTTAAAAGTTACAAGTGAGGAGCTGGGGCTGTAGGCATAAGGAGACAGATCTCTGGCATAGATGCTGCTGAACACTTCAACATTTGTTTTTCCTCTGGAGGTGTGTGTTTGCTTCTGTCAGCCCTTCCTTCACCGAAAGCAGGCACTTCTGACAGAGAAGCTGAAACTTGGCTCTGAAAGTGGCTGTGAAAACATTACTGTGAATGTAAAATGAAGAACGCAAGTCAAGAAAATGAAATATCTGTCCTTGCGAACAGATAACATAAACCAGAGGGACTGTGAAACTCTTCTTTGCAAAATCAGGTCTGTCATGAGAAATCAGGCTTGGCTTCCACTCAGCTTTTATGCAGGTTAAACTATGGCAACTATCCCTTCTTTGCATCATGAATGCGGTGAGACCGGTGCCTGGGTGACCCCACTGTCTCAGGTGTCAGCATCTTTAATTCATACTAGCAGGTTTGCACTGCAGCAGAGGTACTAGCAGAATTAAAACAGCAAAGTAGTCATGTGTAGACAAGCCCCATGGCTCCTAACAGTGTGCCTTTTCTTCCAACTATCTGTTACCTGTACGTAAAATAAAAGGTCACAGCTGTCAGTTTTCCTTACAGTAGTGGCCCTATAGGTGTATATTAGGTATCTGCATTAATCTTGCCTCTCAACTCCATTGCCGTGACTGAGAAAGTTGTACAGAAAGCATCACTGATCATCCAATTTCTAGTCTTTGTCACTAGGTTAGAAATTAACTTTACAAAAGGGGAAAGACCCTCCACTACTTTTTAGTGGCCAGTCTGGACGTCATGATCCCAGCAGTCCTTTGGCTCACCTTTTGCCACCCCTTTTGCACCATCTAGGGAAGGGGAACAAGTATGCATTACACATAGTGTGCAGGTCATTCGTAAGGAGCAGGTCATGACCATTTGGGCTGGAGCTCTGCCTTGGATTCCAGTACTTTCTGCTGAGAAAAACAGGTTTTTAGTCTGTTTAAAAAAAAAAAAAATGGAAAAAAAAATCCCAGATAGCCAAAGGGGATAAAAGAGCTCTCTTTTTACCATATGGGTACAGAAAGATCAGATTAGTCTTCATTTTTGTAGTGTTTTACACACCCCCACAAAAAAGTAGCACACTTTAGTCTCTGGAGTTGGAAAAAAAAATTCACTAACCTGCCTTAGTTCTTGGATAGCGTTTCAGATCCTTCCCAATTCAGCAGGTAAATACAGAACAAGACAAACCCCAAGCATTATATTCCTTTGAGACCATTTGTATTTTTATATTTCCTTGCAATCCTTGAGAATGTTCTTAATTTGGAATTGGAAGGACTTGTGCTCTGGGGTGGAACAAGAGAAATACTTAGCGTTTTTTATACCTTATCACTACAAAATTTTTTGCCTGTGCAGTATTGCCCTCTGCTGGCACCCATCTGATGACTTCCCAAGTCTTATAGTGGAGCTTGCTGGTGAGGTTCCTCTCCTTCTGGAGGTGTCTTTCAAGGTGAGGATCTGAATGCTTATTCACCGTTGTCTTGATTCACATAGTGCTTGTGATTTGATTTATTTTGACAACAGAGAATCTTTTATGGACAGGGTTTTGTTTTAATACAGCTTTAAAAGCATAAGAGACCTTTGATAATTGTTCATTTTCCAGTGAATATTCTAATATACCTTATTCGTTTTCGTATAGGACCTGCCCTTTGAAGACAGTTGAATTAAACATCAATGCAGTATCGTATGATATGATGTGAAATTATAGGAATCTCCTTTTTTCTTTTGTTTTTCCTAGTGTCACCTGATTCACTATCTGAGACTCGGCCATCACTTGATAGTTCTGAATTATGTGATTCATACCTTTGACAAGCTGAAGTTTGTCTCCTCTGAAGACATTAACATCACAGATGCTGTTTTTGATGGTGTAGAAGTCAGAGTGTTTGAACCTCCTATGAAGGAAGATGAAAGGCTCAAGCGCAGCATTGTGTACATCCACGGAGGTGGCTGGGCTTTGGCAAGTGCAAGTATGTGTCTGCCAGTAATTAAATGGGATTCTGGTCTGCTTTTCTACTAGCAGGAGAAGCCAAATGCTGTTTTTCCTGCTGGGGATTACCATTTTGCTAAGTACCACCTGAATTCACTAGTAACTGTCTCCATTCTGGTAGATCAGCTCTGAGGAGGGATGGGAGAAATAGTGCGAACACACAGCAAAACACATATATTATCTGCAAGGGGTTTATCTTTTATACATCCTGAGAGGACAAAATAGCTTATTACTTAAATTCCTGGGATACCTGGTTGGGCTGTTTGGGTCAGTCCCGTGTTTTCTGTGATCATGCGTAAATATTGATCCTTGGTGATCAGAATCCAGCGACTACATATAAGAATTTTGCCCCATTTTCACACAATAACTAGCAGAAGAGCTAGTTGAGCAACACTGCATGTAAGAGCATCGCTAATGTTTGACTCTTAAATAACACATATGTGGGAATACATGCTGCTTATCACATACAACAGGCAGTGTGATGAAGAAAAGGGGTAGAGGTGGGTTCCCATCCCATGGTCTGGCACCCTTTCTCAGGGAACCATTAGCACCACTAGCAGAAATTGCCTTAAAAATTAATGCTATTTACTCCAGTTGACTAGGAAGCCACAAACATGATCACAGAAAGTAAAGTATAGCTATAGACAATGATAATCTAACCACATCATTCAGGAGGAGAAAAGCCTTGGGAGGAGCAGGGCTGTGTGGGTCTCATGGTAACCACTAGGAGACTTCCCCGTTTTTCTTCTCCATTGGTCCCCTGACATCATGAAGTCCATACAGCCCTAATGCGTTCTGTCTTCATCTACAGAAAAAGAATATTAATGAGGTTTTCCACAATTTTCCAAAATAAAGATGGTATCGATTGTGTTTGGGCTGTGCATGTATAAGTCACTTAAGCCATGACTTATGTGAGATTTAATTCCCTAAATAATTTTAAAAGCTGGCCTTGATGTGCCTTTGGAAATCCTACTCTCTCTGCTCTAAGCAGTTAAAAATTTTGCTCCTCTTCCTACAAAGGAGTTGTTCTTGGAGATGGGTTTTCTTAGGCCTGCCTAAGGGATATTTGTTAGCATCCTGCCTACCTCATTTTTTCCCTTACACTTTGTGTATGACTCTCGTTATGCAAGAAGTTTATATTACATTACCTTGCTTGGTTTGGATAACTTAGCTATGTCAGATGGTATCCTCGAGTCCAAGATGCAGAAGTTAATGGTACAGATATTAAACCTAAATATTAAATTCTAGATTTGGAAATACTAAAGACTAGATACTTTATGAAACACTTAGTGTCTTAGTATATTTTCTAGTACCAGGAACTGACAATTAAGTAACTGGAAAAGAAGAAAATTAAAGAAAATAGGATAGCTGTGATTAGTCCTCCCTTAAATGAGTAGTTCAGTTGACGTTAATAGGGCACCTCATTTGAATCAAAGCGATGCACACTATAATAAAATGACCAACAAGTAGTGACTTATGCAGTGATAACTGTCTCTGGATGCTAATGCCCCCGAGCCACTGGGTACCTTATATTTTGCCCAACTGAGAGAGCTGCGATAGGTGGGTGAAATGACGTGCCCTAAGTCACCAAGAAACAGATAAGAAAGAAAGCATTAGACTGCAGAACTTTTCAAGGCATTGATTATGTTTCTTCTGCTACAATATGTATTTGGCACTTTATCTGTTTCTGATTTCATTTACTTTGCTTACATTTGTATCACGTCTTCATATTTTCCGAGAAGGCTTATGTACCGCTTTGTGAATATTGACTTAAATGGATGTGTATGATCCTAACATCATGTCCTGCGTTCCAGGAACAAGCCTTTATAACAATCTCTGCAGAGTCATGGCTGAATCTCTCAATGCTGTAGTCGTCTCAGTTGAGTGAGTAATCCAAAACTGATCAAGTAATTTTAAGGTATTATAAATACATAATGTAGTTCTTTTAGCTTTTCCCTTGTTATTGGCATGTATATAAGGCTTTAACTTTGGCAATAATTGTCTTTACTGGTCTGATATTTTTACCCTTTTAAAATTAAAACATTGGAGTAGTGCCAAAAAATTCTTTTGGGTTTCTAATAATTCTAGAGGTGATTTTAGAAGGCGGAAATGTGGGAAAAGAGAGTAGCACTTAATTCAGTTGTACAAATACTAAAATGCAAATGCAAACACATTCGGACATGATCAACATCTCTATGCTTCCTCATGTAGCAAGAGGGACTTTTCCCATCCTCAATGGCCACTTCTACCTGCTGCAAGTTATATTTATGTATGTGTGTATGTACATATAAAGAATATATTTTATATGTACAATATTTATATATATAAAAACGCACCTTCGAATTCTGTGTATAGACCACAGTTTTGAAGCTGTTTTGAGCAAAGGTCTGCAACATAAAAATTCTCAAATCATTTTATGTGTGCTCATTAACCAGAACTTACCATGGACCTGGCAGTTTCCTGCTGCTCTCTCAATCCCCCACTGTTCCAGTCATCTCATTTAAGCTTTGTACTCTACTCAAGAGAAAAGGACTGCCAGGGAGCCAGACAACAGAGAAGTAGGGCTGCTTTTTTAACTTGCTGAACAATTCCATGGTAAACAAACCTCTCAGCTAGCTAACTACATTAACTAGATGACTCCAACTTGACTGGCACTTCTCACAGAATCATAGAATCATAGAATAACCAGGTTGGAAGAGACCCACCGGATCATCGAGTCCAACCATTCCTATCTAACGCTAAACCATGCCCCTTAGCACCTCGTCCACCCGTGCCTTAAACACCTCCAGGGAAGGGGACTCAACCACCTCCCTGGGCAGCCTGTTCCAGTGCCCAATGACCCTTTCTGTGAAGAAGAATTTTTTCCTAATGTCCAGCCTAAACCTCCCCTGGCAGAGCTTGAGGCCGTTCCCTCTTGTCCTGTCCCCTGTCACTTGGGAGAAGAGGCCAGCACCCTCCTCTCTACAACCTCCTTTCAGGTAGTTGTAGAGAGCAATGAGGTCTCCCCTCAGCCTCCTCTTCTCCAGGCTAAACATCCCCAGCTCTCTCAGCTGCTCCTTGTAAGACTTGTTCTCCAGCCCCTTCACCAGCTTTGTTGCTCTTCTCTGGACTCGCTCCAGAGCCTCAACATCCTTCTTGTGTTGAGGGGCCCAGAACTGAACACAGTATTCGAGGAGCGGTCTCACCAGTGCCGAGTACAGAGGGAGAATAACCTCCCTGGACCTGCTGGTCACGCCGTTTCTGATCCAAGCCAAGATGCCATTGGCCTTCTTGGCCACCTGGGCCACTGCTGGCTCATGTTCAGTCGGCTGTCAACCAACACCCCCAGGTCCCTCTCCTCCAGGCAGCTTTCTAGACAGACTTCTCCTAGTCTGTAGCACTGCCTATCTCCTATCCTTATTGTCAACTTCAATATTTTCTTTTGCAAACCTAATCATTTGATATAACTGCTCACATTTCTCACCTGTAATTGATTACATACCAAGCTCTGTGATCTAATTGCAGCTGAATTTTATGGAAATGATATAGATTATATTACTCCTTCAGTACTGCAGTACTGATAGCATACTTTAAAGGGTTGCCTTTTTTTTATCACAGCATTGAAAAGTTCTTGACATATTTTCCTTAACCACGATATCTTTCAGTCGAAGTGTTTGTACTCAATTAGTGAAGACTAATTAGACTTCTCATTGATTTAACTGCACGTCTCATTTTCTTGATGTATGCAGGCTGTTAACCAGTTTTGTGAGGACTTCCCAGAGGACTTTCTCATACTCCTTTGTAGTTGATGCAGTATGTAGATTGTTTTCTGAAAGCAGGTCAGATTGGGAGTTTGAAACACTTTTCCTGTAATCTAAGATTAAAATTTATTCTGTGTATGAAACTTTTTTTATCTTAGATTCTGAAGAAAATATTTCAGATAAGAAAATTGGATTTTGTTTTGCTTGTTTTGCTCAGCTCTGCTGAGAATCTGTAAAACCCGTTGATTGAAAAGCTACAAACAAGACCTGCTTTGTACCATAAGGCTTAGTAACAACTCTTAGATTACATTTTTTTTCAGTAAATATGAACAGACTTCTGCAATGTTATGTAGAAACTGAGAAAATCTCATGAATCTCTCAGCTGCTGACTGTTTGCACACTTCAATCTCTCCACCTGTGCAATGAGTATATTCCTGCTCCACGCCTTGATAAAGGAGAGGAGTTATTGAATCTGTTGCATTGGAGCAAATTGGTATTACTTCACTTCTTGGCTATTGTTCATTTCATGGCACAGAAGTATAACAAGGTTCATTCTCTTCTGAGCGTAGGTGAAAATTCAGGAAGCTTGGGTGTTCAACTCAGTGGAATTTGTTGGGCATATATGTCATATTCTCTCTTGTGCTAGTTAACATGAGGATTTGGATCAAAATCAGGCTGATAATATTGGTTCCCTTGCCAAGGGTATTTTAAACATTAATTTATTTTTATAATGATGAAATGCTCTATTGGGAAATCCTAGGAAAGTGCTGCATAATTTTATGTGATCTTGATATTATTCATAACTAGTAGGTTCATATTAATCTTTCAGAATTAAAGCATTAATTATATGATTAGGTCTTACCTAAGTATTAAACACCTCATGTTTTTCCCTTAGTATTTATCCTAATGAAATAGTTACTGGCCATTAAGGAATACCTGATAGCACCTATTAATCTTGAGAGGTACATTCATGGTAATAATCGTTTCTCATTTCTTTTCTTTTGTAGATACAGACTGGTACCAGAGGTGCGCTTCCCAGAGCAGTTCCATGATACTCTTCGTGCTACAAAGCATTTTTTGCAGCCTGATGTCTTAGCTGAATATTCAGTTGACCCAGGTCGAATTGCAATTTCTGGTGATAGTGCAGGAGGAAATTTGGCAGCTGCTGTGTGTCAGCAGGTAACACCCAGTGCCTGTTATGTATTATACTACGACAGTCCCTAATTCAATGATGCGTATAGCTTGACAGATTCTTTGCGCTGCATGAGCACAGGGTATGTGCCAACCCTATAGACAGAATGTTAGAAAGCCAGCACCTGGTCACTTTACAGAAGAAAAATGAGTAAATTGCAATATGAATCACGTAGCTTGCAATGTCTTACTAGTTAAGAGTTATTATGGGCCAGATTTTAAGGGAAAGTAGCTAAATTACTTTTTTAACATCTTTTGCTGGTGATTTTTTTATTTTTCTAAGTAGGTAACTAGGTATGTGCATAATTTATCAATTTAGCTTTCTATTCTCAGATGCTTGGCTCTGAAAATAATTTCTTATTTCTTTCAAATACAAATGAAGGACAAAAAATAGTAAATGAAGCTTAATTCTTCTGTTAGATTGTCTTCCTGTAGCATTTCACAATTTTAAGGCAATTTCTTTCGTGCATCTGCAGTTTAAATGTAATCTGAATTTAATCTAGTTAAGATTTTAAAGGCAGCCTGGGGCAAGTAATAATATTTTTCATGGTTGATTGAAATATTGTTATTAGATTTTTCGTATTGCCATAACCATTGGTGACAAGAAAGCAGATACCATGTCCATGCAACTGATTATCATGACAACCTTGCAATATTGAATTAGGGTGAAAAAATTAATAAGGGACAATTACACTAAAAGTTTCAATATTGACAACCGATAAACATGATAGATCTATGTTTTGAAAACAGCAATTCTAAGTAGTTTCCCTCATGCATAAATCAGTAATGCAGGACTCTTGGGGAAAAGTTAAATACATTAAGATTCTTCAGCCTGAAGATGAGGCAGACAAGATGAGATATAATAGAGAACCATGTATATTGTGTAGAAGAGGAAGCAAAGCAAGTGTCTGCTGATTCTCCCAATAAAAGAATTTAGGGGGCACCAAATATTTAATTGGTAGGCTCAAATCAGGGACAGCACACCTGTAAGGGGGGTATTTCTCCTCCTTTTCAGCTTGTCCCTGCAGTGTCACTGTGCTACAGCTCTATCTTTGAATATGAGCCAGCAGTGTGCCCAGGTGTCCAAGAAGGCCAATGGCGTCTTGGCTTGTATCAGAAATGGTGTGACCAGCAGGTCCAGGGAGGTTATTCTCCCTCTGGACTCGGCACTGGTGAGACCGCTCCTCGAATCCTGTGTTCAGTTCTGGGCCCCTCACCACAAGAAGGATGTTGAGGCTCTGGAGAGAGTCCAGAGAAGAGCAACAAAGCTGGTGAAGGGGCTGGAGAACAGGCCTTATGAGGAACAGCTGAGAGAGCTGGGGGTGTTTAGCCTGGAGAAGAGGAGGCTGAGGGGAGACCTCATTGCTCTCTACAACTACCAGAAAGGAGGTTGTAGAGAGGAGGGTGCTGGCCTCTTCTCCCAAGTGACAGGGGACAGGACAAGAGGGAATGGCCTCAAGCTCCGCCAGGGGAGGTTTAGGCTGGACATTAGGAAAAAATTCTTCTTCACAGAAAGGGTCATTGGGCACTGGAACAGGCTGCCCAGGGAGGTGGTTGAGTCCCCTTCCCTGGAGGTGTTTAAGGCACGGGTGGATGAGGTGCTAAGGGACATGGTTTAGTGTTTGATGGGAACGGTTGGACTCGATGATCCGGTGGGTCTCTTCCAACCTGGTTATCCTATGATTCTGTGATTCTATGAAATCAAGTGCAGATGGCAGTCTTAAGTCAAATACAGTGAGGTGCTTCTGCACACAGTGAGCTTTTGCTAGAGCAAACTGAATGCCAGCTGTTTCCATATGCTGAAAAAACAATTAGATAAATGCATTGAAGAAAAATCCATTAAAAAAGTGTTAAAAGCAAGAATTAACTCCCCTGATTCAGGAAGTCCCTCAGTTGCAATTTCTTAAACTGGGAGCTCTGCTAGCAAAATGCCACTTTACACCTTTTTTTAATTTCTGCCACCCTTCAGTAAATTTCTGCCTCTGATTTCTGTTGGAAACAAGCTACTGGGTCTGCCCCAATGGCCATCCTTAGAAGAGAAGAAAAAGATCAGGCTGCTAACATTTCAGACAAAAGAGCATTATCTATATAAGCATTATCTATATAAGAGCAGAATTTGGCCTAAAAGTTGCCAAATGAATGATTACTTGTATGAAGTTCAAGGTCTATATTGCAATGTTTATTTTCTTTATAATCCAAATTCTATCCTGCATTTTTTCCACAGCTTAGCAAAGATGAGCATTTGACCATCAAACCAAAACTGCAGGCCTTAATTTATCCAGTCCTTCAGGCATTTGACTTCAATACACCTTCTTATCAGCAGAACATGAATATGCCTGTTCTTCCTCGTTATGTCATGATCAACTATTGGATAGATTATATCAATGCTAATTATGATTTGGCTCACTCACTGCTGATTAACAACCACACTGCTCTTGACGTTGGCCAAGCTCTGTCTTTCAGAGGGCGTCTGAACTGGACATCTCTACTGCCTTCATCATTCAAAAAAAACTACAAGCCTGTAATACAAACCACAGGCAAGGCTGAAATCATCCAGGAGATACCAGCACTGCTTGATGTACGAGCAGGCCCACTCCTCGCAGAAAATGAAACTCTGCAGCTGCAGCCAAAGACTTACATCCTGACCTGTGAGAACGATGTCCTGCGAGATGACGGGGTGATGTATGCCAAGCGCTTACAGAACGCCGGTGTTGAAGTCACACTCGATCACTTTGATGACTGCTTTCATGGCTGTATGATATTCACTGTGTGGCCTACTGATTTCTCTGCAGGCGTTCAGACCAGAAACAGCTACATAAAATGGCTGGATGAAAGCCTCTGAAGAAAGAATCTCTCTAGAAGACACATGGTGCTCAACTCCAGTGTCTGTCCTTGCTAAAGAGCAAACAATAACAAAGTGCACTTTTCCAAATTCTGACTTCAGCTGCAGCTGCTGGGGATTTCAGACCACATTTCTAGCTTGATTGGCCTTGCCCAGCAAAGTATTTTGAGAGGTGTTTTTTTAGACTTCGATTTTTTTCCCCCTGCTTTCAGGTGACTTTAGCCAGACATAAATAAATGTTGGGCGGGGAGATCAGCATTCCTGTAGCATTCTGAACTGGTGCGACTTTTAAGCTGTGACTTATTTAGGCACAAAGGCCACAATTTTCAAATGATGTGAGGTAAAGCCAAACACCTACGCCTACATCTACATATGTAAAAGTGGGAGCTAGTTTTCAACAGAGGTGTGGTTGATGTCAAAGAAAGTGTGAGCACTCTCCCTTTTGATAGCAGAGCCATGCATTTGAGTATCAAGCATGAGTTTAGGTGTTGGCTTTTAGGCACAGAGACGAATGGCTCATTTCATTTTTATTTTAAAAAAAAGGCTCTTCTAGGCAGTTAAGATGATGCTAGACAAGTCTAGCCAAACATGTAATTCAGATTTGGAATTTGGTCTTTATCGCCTTTTAGTTATTTATATTTTGTAAAAGCACAGGACTAAGTATATTTTCAATAAAAAGTATTACAGCATACATATAAATATATAGGATAAAATACTCTGTGTAGCAGCAGAATCCAGGTTGTTCATGTAAGTGAGCTTCAAAGCTGACTACTTATGTGGCTACAGAGTGTGACATCATCTGTGGTTAAAGCCTCAGCTTCATGACCTCCTTTCAGAAAATGCTGAGCATACTAAAAAAAATCTACTGTGTGGTTTGCACTAATGTTTGTAATTAATAGTAGGTTTTGTTCATTGATTTTTCTTTAGTTCTTGCTGTGTTTATTGTATTTTGTGTGCTTCCTGGAAGGAGAGAAGCTAGCAAAGAGAAGAGGGCTCCAATCTATATGGAAGATTGAAATCTGATCTTTGCAGCTTAACTTTTTCTGTCTTACAGACTTACACAAAATGTGAGGTTAAGATGAACTCCCTGTTGTGCAACAGTTGGAGCCAGCCTGTAACATTCAGAAAGGCAGGACAGGGAAATGAAACAACTTGTGACTATATATATAGTCTGGGATGCTTACTGCTTGCAGAAATCATGGTTGTGTCAAAAGCCCAGTGTTTCTAGTAAAGAGGAGAGAACAGCTGTCCCATGGCTATAAACTATTGGATTAAATTTATCCTTAGCTTTACCACAGGCTTCCTGTGGGACCCCAGGAGTACAACTTAATTTCCTTATGCACTACTTTCTTCTGCAAGAGAGGGAGAAGTAATTTCCTACCTCACAAAGGAGCCGCAAAGCTGCATCCGCAGGTGTTGGTGAAGCACACAGATGTGACAGCGACTGGCAGGTACTGAATACTTCCCATAGCTTTTGACTTTCCATCCTTCTCTAGCAGCAGGCTCCAAGCAGCCTGCCCCATGATGGGTGATGTGTTTAGGCTGCGGGTCCTTCTGGGCAGTTCGCTAATCTCTGTCCTGGCTCCTGTGAAAGCACCATAAGGTGAGGCTTCTTGGCCATTGTGTGATTACAACAAAGGCAATTTCATTACGCCATTTCTTATGGCAGCATTCTGAAAAAAGATCTTTAAAGAAAACCCCACAAGGTACTGGTAGATCAGAACAGTCCTATTTCACTCATATTTAAATGAAAGAGAATGGCTTTGTTGAATTCAGCCTCAATGTAGGCTTTGCTGTGCAGGCTGAAACTCATTTCTGGGTACAGGTTCACATGGAGATCAAAAGCCAAAGCTGCTTTGAGAGCAGACCAGGTTCTTCTTCCACTTAGAAAGGTTACAAAAACTCAGTGGAATTAGAGCAGCTGAGTGACAATCTTAATCAGATTAAATTTTGGTCAAGATATCTAGTTAACACTGCAGAAGAATTCAAACTTTTTTTCTCTATTTAAACCCTCTTTCGTCCTTTCCCCCAGAAGCACAACTTGCATAAATGCAATTTACATTTAAAACAGGTAGCAACCAAAGTTATGTCCACTGAAAAGACAAATTACTAACCTGCTCCAGAATCTTTTCCACTGTATGGAAACAGCTTCACTTACCTGACTTTAAACTGTGACTTAGAGAATTAAAACTAACAATTGTTACACTCAGTTGCTACAACAGGCTTCTTCCTGGCTTTCCTACTTAAAGAGTAAATGCCAGAAAAGATGTAATTTATATCCTCCCACCATCATTAAAAGATAGCAGTAACAATAAAAAAAAAGGTTAATATTCTTAAAAATTATATCATAATTAAGTTTTCTGGAGAGCTATCTGCAAAGTTTAGATCTGCATTTGTTTATAGCTAAGTTATAAATACCTGCTATTAAACTATTATATAATTACTGCTGGTTTTTAACTAAAATGAGATGGAAAGCAGGAATATATATCCATGGAGTCAGTTGTAAATTTCCTTCATGCACTGAAGCACATTAAAGTCTTGGCACAAGAAATGGTAGTAAGTATATAACTGGACTGACTTTCTACTAAGTCATTACCAGCTTCTTGTGACATCCAAGATAGCAGCACAACTTGGATGAGCTGTTACAGTATGAACTACTTCTGTCAAAACAGCTTGACTACTTTTATCATACAGCTGTATGGTTTTAAGTACATGATAGCTGCAAGAATATCTGATGGATCCTACAATATAAAAAGAGATCTGAGTTCTAGCTATAAAAAGACCTTTTAGTATATAGCTGCACAAGACACTTGATTAATATTTGGTGTAAACCTTGAAGTAAATGTTAGTCCAAACTCAGTTTTCCTCCTAGTTTGCTCTGTTCTCCTTTGCATGCATTCCCCATGCCTGAAGTTGAAAGTTTAGGGTTGTTTCCAGCTGAGCCGCTGCAAGCTCCTAGAAACTCAGCTGAGAGCTCAGCTAGGGCGGGCAGGCGCAGTTACAGAAAGCTGATGCCTGATAACAAGACATTAAGGTTAATGTGTGTTGCAACACCTCAGTTTGTTCCTGTGGTTAGTCCTACATCTCCTAAAACATTTCCTCAGGTATACCTCACGCTTCATTCCTTGGTTATTTCACATAGCAGTTCAGGGCACTTTGCACATTGTACAATCAGATCAAGTGTTTGCAACAATATTTCACCCGTGTATAGTAAAAAGTTAGACTTCTAAAAGAAGACAGTTAATAAATTTGTCTACTTCTCCTTAAATCAAGAAGTATGGCTACCAGTTTTTTTGAAGGTTGCTTTCTTTTTTTTCCTCTACACCTGCAATGGAACCTTAACTATCCAATGCAAAACCATCATATTCCTGATGGCCATCAAAGCATTCAAATGTGAGCTTAAAAAAACCCAAAACTGCTGACAAAAGAGAAGCTATAGTAATTTGCATCCTGCTTCCTTGGACCTGGAAACTGTATTAGCAGGTCCCTAGTATTTTGGCCAATATTTGCAGAAACAAATAGAGGTTTTGTTTGCCTAATTTAGAACCTCCTAAAAGATGTGTGTTCAGCATTTCTGAAGGTGTTTCATGGTGCATAAAAGTCACAAATAAATTGAATTTCCTAAACCTTCATCTAAATAATTCCAGAATCACCTCCCTAGGCAAAGCAGAATGGCCATTGCGGGTTTAAGTCCTACAAACTAAAAAGAAATGCTTTATCTTTGAAACATTGTTTAATTAGGTGCACTGTGGTTATCTTTTTAAGTCTCTTACTAAACTGTTCGAAACTTTTTCAGAAAAAAATCTTAGAAGATCTTAGAAGTAGATTAACCTGTCTTAAACCTTGCAAGCTACTATGATCTGCAACAACATTTAAAAAAAAAACCACAAAAAACCAAACAAACCCTTCTGGTTTAATGTTCCCTTATTTATGATGTTCAGAACCCCAAAGTACAACATACTTGATATGAATGCATTCAATATCTTATGCATGACTGGTTTTTGCTTCATTCCCCATGTAGGGGAAAGATCTTGTAAGATCTAATGAGCAAGTGTGATTGAAATGTGCTGTCAAATGAAGAACAAATAAATAAAGTTAAATATATATGTTATATTTTTTCCCCTCCTCAGGACCATTGATTTTATTATCTGACGTAAAACATTTCCAGTTTAAGTTTTCACCTAGCAGAGATCAGTGAAACAAAACGGGAAACCTCGGAGTTCCTGAGACATGCTGAATCAAGGCCAAGGTGGTCGTTTCCAAGACAGGAAACCTTGTCCTTGTGTCCATGGGCATCAAGGGTGACCTCCTCTCACTTCATCTCTGTCAAATGGTTAATGGGGACCACATTTGCTGGCACTGAATAGCAGACAATACCTGCTTTACTGTTGTCCCTCTCTTTCAAGATCGACAGCAGATCTCATGTTCCCCATTCTGATCTATAAATAGATTTTTTATAAGTTTATAAGTTATTTATATGTTTGAAATCTGATGTAGCCAGTGGAAGTCTTAGTTCGGCTTTCATTCCTATTTGCCTTCTTTTCTTTTTCTGAACCGTTATCCATTTTTTATTCTGCTCTCTCACTTATTAATGGTCATAACTATTACTTTTGAAATATCCTAATGTGGGGGTTTGCTGTTTTGTCTGGCAGGGTCCTGTGACTTTCACAGAACATAAAGCTTTCTTCCTGCTGAAAAAAGTGCTGGGCAACAAAGCTTCAAAGGACTTGTAATCCTATTTTAAAGTCAGCAGGAGTCATACTCCAGCTTGCATTAAATTGAATGCATTAAAAACAGGCCAGGCTGCATAGAACACTTTTTTTCCAGTCATGTTTTCTTAGATTTAGTAAAAAGTGTGACTGTGCAGCACTTGGCAAGACCAGGGCAGCAGCAGGGCTGGATGCAGCCATGCACATTATGCTGTGCTGGTGCCACTGCGGGAGGATGCTCAGTGAGCACCTGCTGAAGGACTCGCTGGTGTCTCTGCTGCACTTCCCCAGGCACTGAGCTCCCACCTGAGGACTAACAACGCACCTGGCACAATATACTCAACAGCATCATCAAATGGCATTAAATGAATACATGGAGCATCTTAATTCATGAATTAAATTGCTCTATATACGACAGCAACAATTTTTTGCAGAATGACAACGCTGTTGAGTGTGTGATATCCATGTGGGCCTGGCAGACACATCAAAACTCATGGGAGAGACACGCTTGGAGGCTGAACCTGCTGCTCAGGTGCATCTCTGATTGCACTGGGTGCCTTCATGGTGCTGCAGCTGTATTCCCCTATTCCCAGTGTAGCACCCCATTTCCACCCTCATTCGGGGGAGCAGAGCAGCAGTGGGTGCATGGGGGGCTGTGACCATGCCCTTTGCCTACATCTCTCTTGGCTGGGTTCTACTCCTTGCCTCACACCTAGAAAACCCTTTGGAGCTAGGCTATGTTTTGTTTTGTTCATCCCCAGGGGAGGCACACCTTTTCTCCTTGTTCTTAATTCCCTTTTTTTCTGGCACTAATCCAATGACATTTATTGCTTTTATAAATGTTGTTTACAAAGCTGGCAGCACATCATTAATATAAGACTTAAGTTATACCCTGAACATAAATTTAATAATTTTTCACAATGATTTTCTACAGCATTTTAAGGTGTTTATGAACTGTTCAGCAGAAGGAAAGGCAAACGCAAATAAAAAGAGACCCTTCAATGGCTCTTTTAAAACTGTCTTTACAGAAACTACATATTAAGTAACTCTTTCTGACTCTATATAAGCAAGAAACCACTCAATATTTCCATCACAACTGCTTGTTCTTTTCTGAAGCAGAATCTCTACAAACTACAGCACTTCCCATCATAAGTAAGTCTAGGGATATAGTAGAAGCAGAGTATGTTACAGGAGAGAAAATATTTTGTATTAGGAGACATAAAACAGATATAATAATTGGTGTTATAGAAAACTACTCCTCCCACAAGCAGTGTGCCATTATCAGGACAGGTGAAGTACACTCAGTGCCACAGAGATGTGGGATCCAGAGTAGGGTGGAGGAATAAAGGTGGAGGAAGTTTTACTGTTCACCTAGTAATTTCATTACAAATGAGTTTTAGACAGAGGTTAATTAAAATACCATAATTCATACTAGAGCCAGCAGAGGGAGCATTTATAAGAGAGACTCATTTGAGGAGGTCCAGCACGTTTCTGTAGACACACTATGAAACTGAAAGCATCGTCACAGGAACTGCACCAAAACGTTTGTGGCAATCCAGCCTCTGACTTGTTAATTCATGCATGGACAAGGCATAAAACTCATGCTAACGGAAAATTACCTAGATTTCTTGCAGAAAAGAAACCCAGCCAACACCCTCAGAACCGTTCCTCATCAGAAATCGCTTCCAGTACTTGGCATGCCATAAGGATTTTTTTTTTCAGGTGATCTAGCCGCTATTAGTTCCAATTTTGCACATCAGTTGGTGTTATTCAGGTCTTGCTGTAGGCACCTGTGCATGTTTTTTGTCTGCAGATTTGGAAGGGTGGGAGAGAGCACCCAAGAGAAGTCTGCCTCGCTGCATCAAAGCCACAGCTACATGGCTGTGGGGGGTTGTATTTTCAGAACTATGTCCACTGCCTTCATATACATCTGGCTTTAGCAGCATTGAGGCATAGTAGCATCTCCAAAAATGTATGGAGAGTGGTGAGTGCTCCTGGAAAACCCCCAGGGGCAATACCTGGAGAAGCAGGACTGTTTCTGCTCTTGTGTCATGGCATTTCTACTCTTTCAAGGGTGCATAAGGCAACTCATTGTAAGCAGAAGGGGACTTTTACACGCCTTGTGCACCCTGCTCCTGATGCTGGGAGGAGGAGGAGGGCCTTTCTGAGAGCCCCACTGGCAAAGCAGTCCTGATGCTCTAGTCCAGGACCCATGGGAGCCAGTGTTAATTGGCATAGTCAGCGGCTGAGAATCAGGCTGTTTTAGCAATCTATCAGATGAGTCACCTTTGATGTTTTGCACCATCCGGCCACATGCACGAACTCCACACTGTTAGCTGCCTTCACATCATCTGCTCCAGTGCCTTCATTCCTGAGATGCAAACATGCCATGGGTTATGAAACACTGGGAAGTATGAAAGGCCCAGTAAAGCAGCAGCATACACTTAGTATGACTGTACCTACTTCTGAGGGGGTTTTTCCTCCTCTCAAAACACATGGTGAAAAGCATGCAAGGGTAGGAGCAGAAATGCCATCTCACCTCCCTGCTACAGCTGGAGAGGCTGGGTGTGAAAGGTCAGGGGTTGTGCCCAGTGGCAGGGCTCAAAAACCTTCTTTATTTCCTTTTGCATTCCCATTTTATTTTGCTATTTTGTCTGCAGAAATGGAACAAAGCTTACCAGATTTACAAAATATCATACCATTACATCTCAAATCCTGGTTTTGATCACCTATGTGGATGGTCAAGGGAGGGAAGATGCTATTTGTTATTTTACAGTAATTGTAATGCATTGGAGGCACATTCTAAGCCTGGATTTGTGCACAAAAAGCCAGCTGGCTTCAGGTCCTGTACCATCTGCTCAGATTGCAGG
Organism: Phaenicophaeus curvirostris; assembly: GCF_032191515.1. NCBI lineage: Eukaryota > Metazoa > Chordata > Aves > Cuculiformes > Cuculidae > Phaenicophaeus > Phaenicophaeus curvirostris. Next base: position 19,653,798 of record NC_091401.1, read on the forward strand.
TGATTAATCAGAAAGCACATCATGGATCTGTATTTAATGTTAAACTCTACAGTGGTTAACACACAGGCAGAATGTCTTGTATATAAGGACTCTCTTTGGACACAGACTTAGACTTCATTGGGTGTTGTCCAACTCCACAACAGTTACAAAAATCAAAAGACAGGGCTACAAATGTGAAAATCGTCTATAGAATTGGATGTTCCACACTGAGTGATGCAGTGAAGCTGGTGAAGGAGTTTTTGCCTGAGCCAATGTGTATTTTTAGGCACACACTAAGTAAATACTTATTATAAATTGTATTAATATACATTTATACACATATATTGTAGTAATACAAACTTAGAACCACTTCATTAAGATTATAGACTGACTCTAGTCTTACAACGTTCATTTTACTCAGACTAAAAGGGTGGTATTGGCTCAGGCCTTCTATTTTGATAAGTGCCATCATCTTCATTTCTTGGGCTGGTGATCTTCTCACCTGACTGTGTTTCCAAGGGCGTTTCTGAGTTTAAGCTAGATATAAGATGATCTGCTGACCTGTCATCTTGAGGCACATGCTTATCTATATCAGCCACCCATTCAACTTTTATACCTTTACTTCAAAATGTAAATTCCAACTTTAACTTAGTTTTCAGTCTCACTTTGAAATGCAGCTTTATCCCAAGTAGACTTCATTCTGGCCATGGGAGTATCTCCTGAGCTGTGAAAAGTCGTTTACTGTTTGCATATTAACCCAGCAAAGCCAACACAGCTGGGTGCTCTTCCTCCTAAAACTTCCTCAACAGACTTGTTTACGAACCTGTGATCGGTTAAGGGCAGCAGGGTTAACTCAGCACTTCTTTGTCTTTGGTGACACAAGCCACCAAACTTGACTTGTGCAGGCGTCCAAGCAACTCAGCTTGACCCAATCTTAGTTTCCAAAGCCAGAGCTGGGATCAAAACTAACAGTCTTTCAACTCCCAAATCAATCCAGGCACAGAAATCATTAAAAGCTAATATGTGCCAGGATCCATAACAAAATTTTGCAATCACTTATTTACCAGAAGAAAAACAACTTAAAGCAGAAGGTACTTTTTATCATTAAGGAAAATACCTCATCCTTTGCCTAAAGGATGTCTCAAGAGCCGGAGGATCTTTACTGTGTGGGAAGAAGGGCATTTGAGGGGGGAGAGGAAAGTTGAAAAAGCAATAAAACAAGTAAGGGCTGGAGATTAGCTGGGTTGAATGTTCATGCCTCCACTAGCCCTGGCAGCAGCACCTCTCCCGTGGGCAGAGCCAGCCAGCAGCCAGGGGCAGCTGTTAAGTCCCAGGTAGAGCTGTGGGGAATTCCACCACCTGTGACACTTGGTCCTGAATAGCACCTGGGTGCATGCCAGCATTTCATAAGCAGTGAGACAAAGCAATGAGGGAGTTCACTCATTTGAGCTTGCAGGAAATGATTATATATTTAATTAAAACAGCTAGTTTGCAGCCTGCGGAGCCCCTCTTCTACTCTCCAACAGAGCTGGAGTAGCCAAAGCTCAGGATTCATGACTAGCCCAGCGCTCAGCTGTATGCATTTCACTTAAACTATATGACTTCTATAGTGTGCCTGTGAAAGGCATTTCTAATCCACCAGTTCACCAGAGAGTCAGCTCTGTTTACTCAGTCAAGGATTTCAGTATATAAACACAATGTCATAAGCTGGCACTCGCACTAGCTGAGCAGGTCTGCTACTTTCTTCCTTGACAATGTGCCTACAAGACTCAAGTTGCTGCAGGCTTTGGAGCATAGAGAGTCCTCTGAGAGAGACTTAGCTAGTTAGTAAGGAAGAAATTAGATGACTGATATGTTGGCATTTTAGGACCTTAACTACAGTCTGCTGCAGCCAACAGGAAGGCCAATGTTGTCCTAAGGATCTCCAGGCTCCATGGCTGATGGAGAGGAAGCCCTGAGACCCCAGCAGTGTGTTGCCCCTGTAAAGGTCTGTGAGCACCTGGCATCTTTTGAGCTTTGTCACAGTGGGCTTTGAGTAGGGATACAACTAGTGCAGGCAAAGCTTTGTAAAACTTTTCCTCATGTATTTATCGTTGTTTTGTCTAATGTGCTAGTAAGTGAGCCTCTGACACCACAGCTAGGAGAGCAGCTGGAACAAACCAACCTGGCGTAAATGAGATTTTTACCACATTTTTTTTGAAGAGGCAAGCTGCAGCACATGTAGGTAAGGTCAAAACTTTCAGACTTTGTGCTTTCTGCGAGATCACTAAGTTAATCAGACCAGGAAAAAACAAGGGACTGCTGTACCTTATCTGCTCCACCCAATCACTCAGCTTGTTTCCCGTTCCCTGAAATGTTTGAAAAGAAATGAGCCAATGTGGTTTCAGTAAAGAGTACTAAATACTCTTCAAATACTAAACAAGTCTGCTGCTCATAACTAATAAGGAAAGAGGCTGGCCAAACGCCCTGCCTGTTTTATGACTCAGCCTGAGCTGCCGTGCCCTTCTGGAGCTGCTGTGAACGAAAAGTCAGCATCGCTCTTACAGTAAAAGTCATTAAAAAGAAATCTAGGAAATGTGAAGAACTGGTGCAGGTCAGGATAGTTTTACTCTTCAGCAAAACCTGGCTAGAGGTACCTTGGTTTCAGCAGTCAAAAGTAATACCTTACAATTAAGGAAAAGAGTACTTTTAGGTGCTTTGGAGTAGCCTACATATCTCAAGTTTCATTTGCCCTCAGTATAGAAAGTGTTGTTTATGCTTTCGCTGATCTGTCTTGAGCAATAATCGTTAAGGGAAATGCCCAGCTGAGCAAAGTTGCCTGATTTTATACACTCTTTTACAAGCTTTATCAGGACTAACAAGAAGGGGTAAAATGTTGCAATCGAACAACCTACAGTCAGAGATATCACCGCTCCTGACACTACCATTCTTAAAAACACCGTTCTTCTACTTTGTACCTATAATTTCAGCTTTTTATTACTATATGGATTGAATGTGTCAGATATATAACAGGTTTGTGTGCAGAACAACATGCAAGACTGCAAGTGCAGTCCTGGCTCATTAAAAAGTCACCTTTTTCCAGCCTGGTCTGGTTTAGCTCTGCAGCACTACCAGTCTTTCATTACCCAGCTGGAGATGCAGATATGGCACCACAGAGCTTTACTTCTCCAGATTCATCTTTTTTTCCTATCCTCTTATTTCTCCATTATGTACCTCTTCGTGCTTCAGGCATTTGTTTTCTGTGGAAACACTTTGTTGGTCACAGCCGCAGGTAGACAGAATGTTTAAAGCAAGGGTGACGGGGATTTCTGTGAGGCCTTTCCAATAAAGAGACAGTGACACTCTCTTGCAATGGTGTGTTTCTATCAGATGTCGGGATGTATTTTTAAAGTGGTTTGTGAGCAATTCCTACCACCCTCATATATATCCTCATCATAAAGAAAGCCATAAAGGCCAGCGAGCAGTATTTGAGGTGTTAGCACTAGGCATGCCTGGATTCTCAGACTTCTTGATAAGGCAGGTAACCTGAGTTTGCAGGGTTGATACCATCTCAGGCCTCTTTATCTTTTTTTTTTTTCCCAAAAAAATATTTTCACAGGGAAATAACAACAGCAGTTTGAGTGCTGCATTCAAAAGCACTCCATTTCCTGGCTTTCCAATTTACTGTAACTATATTCTCTGTAAGAATTTATCTGTCCTTTGATCATTTATTTTAATCTGGGAATGAAGAGGCATTTGCAGTCTCCTTACCTAATTTTGACCTTTGGACGATATCACCAGTGTGGCTTACAAGCCCATACTCCCTGCTGAGATGTGAAGGTCTGCAGGAGGAACGATCTGTCCAAATCACAGTCACCTAAGCTTCTCTTTGTACTTTTCATCACAGTTGAAGACAACTTTGCTTATACGCAATAATTTCCATGGTGCACCAAGCCAAACACTTGTTTATCTCTAAAACATTCTAATAACATTGTCTAGGTATCCACAAACATTTTGAAACTTCCATAATGTTTGTGCTATTCAAGTTCAGACCATACTCAACAAGAAAAGTCAGGTGAGGTTTTCCAGTATAGTGACATCTTCCTTTTCTTTCCTGACACAATCAGGCATGCAACTTGCTCATTCCAACTAATGTAGTCTTTTGAGAAAAATAAAATCCATATATGAAATCTAATAGCACAGGTAGATCTGCAGGGATTAATAAGATGAAGGAGAACATTGTCAAGCCTATAATGGTATTTTGTGGTATGTTTGCTACAGCTAATGCTTTTAATTGCATTTTCCAATTTAATTCTAGTAGCCAAGGGCTCAATGCACAAGGCAAATAAAAGACAACATAACTGGCATGCCCAAGGGCCTCTTTTCAACATAAATCGGGCAGACGACAAATATGAGTTCAGCAAGGAGATCACTGTGTATCAGTTTAATTTGCTCAATATTTTGCCAAAATTAATTTTACACTTCAGGATGGAAAAAACAAACCTGCAAAATGCATTCAAAATGTTTGGAGGGACTAGAGCCACCGTAGCCCCCATCCACTTAAACATTTCACACAAGTGTGAGAAACCTTGTAAGCAGACTGATCAGGGAGGAACAGGATCAGATAGAGTCATCGAGTGCACCCTTAGCAAGTTTGCGGACGACACTAAGCTGGGTGGAAGCGTCGATCTGCTGGAGGGTCGGGAGGCTCTGCAAAGGGATCTGAACAGGCTGGACCGCTGGGCAGAGTCCAATGGCATGAGGTTTAACAAGGCCAAATGCCGGGTCCTGCACTTGGGGCACAACAACCCTATGCAGTGCTACAGACTAGGAGAAGTCTGTCTAGAAAGCTGCCTGGAGGAGAGGGACCTGGGTGTGTTGGTTGACAACCGACTGAATATGAGCCAGCAGTGTGCCCAGGTGGCCAAGAAGGCCAATGGCATCTTGGCTTGTATCAGAAACGGTGTGACCAGCAGGTCCAGGGAGGTTCTTCTCCCTCTGTACTCGGCACTGGTGAGACCGCTCCTCGAATCCTGTGTTCAGTTCTGGGCCCCTCACCACAAGAAGGATGTTGAGGCTCTGGAGCGAGTCCAGAGAAGAGCAACAAAGCTGGTGAAAGGGCTGGAGAACAGGCCTTATGAGGAATGGCTGAGAGAGCTGGGGTTGTTTAGCCTGGAGAAGAGGAGGCTGAGGGGAGACCTCATTGCTCTCTACAACTACCTGAAAGGACGTTGTAGAGAGGAGGGTGCTGGCCTCTTCTTCCAAGTGACAGGGGACAGGACAAGAGGGAATGGCCTCAAGCTCCGCCAGGGAAGGTTTAGGCTAGACGTTAGGAATAAATTCTTTACAGAAAGGGTCATTGGGCACTGGAACAGGCTGCCCAGGGAGGTGGTTGAGTCACCTTCCCTGGAGGTGTTTAAGGCACGGGTGGATGAGGTGCTGAGGGATATGGTTTAGTGTTTGATGGGAACGGTTGGACTCGATGATCCGGTGGGTCTCTTCCAACCTGGTTATTCTGTGATTCTGTGATCTTGCTGGGTGCTTCTGGGATTACAGGTGCAATTAGTAAAAGGCTTTCAATACAGACAGACCTTTCTGCAAAGGTGACAGCAGCAACAGATTTTATTGTCCGTGCCCAGCTGTGTTTTTTAAGGCATCATCGGCCCTGCACGTACATGCAAAGGTGAATTTTCACACTATTTCAGTTGGCGCTACACAGCGGTTTGTATCTACACAAGGACCTAGCTGCAAGGTAATGATTTTTGACTGTAAACCCTCTAAGGCTAAGATTATTTTTATGGGCCTAGACATATACCCAAATAGATCACCAGAGATTTGGTTTTAGGTCCATCAGAGTTGCAAGGTAAAATAAGGAAAAAGAAGTACTTTTCCTTGAGTTCAAAGCTAGGGTGTCTTTTTCTCTTGTTTGACCTGCAAGTCCAGCCAGAATAAGTAACTTCAAAACATTCTGCTAACTTTTGTTAAGCATAGTAATTTGCTCATCATCTGAGTCCTATGCACTTTCTGTTTGAAGATAAAATAAGTAGGTATTCCTACTTATCAACACTCCAGAGCTTTCGCAGTTTATTTCGAAAAGACTGATTCTCTAGGGCTTTGCATGCTAGCAGCTGAAACAAAGCCAGGCAAGTTCCCTGCTAGTGTTACCTGAAGTATTCCTGTCAACTTTGAGAGAGTTTCACCCCTTTATGTGAGTAGCTAGTTGATGGTTGACTGTATTATATCTGCACTATTTTCCGAGTTCAAAAAATCTGGCAGCTCTTCATCAGATGTTTTTTTTAAGCATTTTCACCCACTGGAAAGAAAACATATCTGTATTTGGCTTCTCCACAGATTATTTGGCAATCTAACTTAGCAAAACACTAGAGGGAGGCTGACAATCACATCCAGTTTTGGAAAGACACCCTGTATTGAGTACAGTATTTCCAGGCTGTAAGCCATAAAACAAGCCTGTTCCTGCTGCAGTTCATGTGGCTTTTGCTATGAAGGGGAATTAGGGCAGGACCACATCCAATGCATGGTCCCAAAGACACTCACACACATTTCAAACCCAAAAACCATCAGCTGTAAAAACAAAATATTTGGGAAAATTCCAGTGAGGGAGAAAATTGCCAAAAAAAAAAATCTATTCTCTGTGTATGTGGAGTTGTTTTTAATTCCTGTTTTGCTCTGTGGCTTAGCCCAGGGCAAGGGCAGGTGAGTGCTAGTTCAAGGGAAGCAGTGTGAGCAAGCAGCTGGATGACAGGACTTTTAGCATCAACGAAGTCACCGGTTTGACTTTGCACTCTAACATTGCAGTGCTTGCCCCAGTGGATCCCCCATTGTACTAAAAGACCAGCTCTTGAAGGGCGTAACATTTCTACCTCGCTTGATGATAATCCCATTAGCTGGGTGAATCTCTGAGCACAAATCATACCTCTGTGTCAGTTCTGTGATTTCTGCAGTGATCGTCTGTGTCTTGCTGCAATGACCTGCTGATTTATCAGGTGCAGAGGTCTGTAAGCATCTTTACATACTTCTACATTCACTTTAGAATCTTCAGTTCAGATCAATGTTACTGTGAGCACTTCCTTACAGTCAAAACAGTGGCATTATAAGGGATGAAAGCCACATGTTCCATGTTTATCCAGTACCAGTGATTTCATAATAGTTAGCTTGCAAGTCATGGCTAGATTATTTCAGCTGCCAATGGCACAGCCCAAGCATGAAGCTGTGTTCCCTCCACTCAGTGCACTTATAACTCTGACCAGAATCACAGGAATGTTAAATTACCATGACTAGAAAGAAATGCCTGAGAAATATATATATATTGCCTTTTGAAAACTGGATTCCACAAACATATAATAAATACTTTAAAAACGTACCCCAAGGCACACAAGTTCAATCTCTGGATGCATTCAGCTTTGTGATAATGAATAAGTGAAGCATGATGCTGACCATCAGCTGACCTTTTCGCTGATGCTGCCTGTGTCAGGAGAAAGCTTGAATCCTTCTGCAGCTTTACAGATTTGGCAGCACTGATACTGTTAGATTAACTACTAGTGCCTTAAGCTGAACCTAAGGCCCTTATATTTACTTGAGCTAATACTCAGTGCAGCTGACATTTCCATTCAGAAGATAACACATCTTGTCCCCAGTTCCCCAACACTTGTTCCCTGCTCACTTTCTCTTACCTTTACAAGGTGTTTGAACTCAGCTGCATCCTCTGAGACCCCACAAAAGAGCAGAAATAAGGTGAGAAACTCTGGAAGCCAGGTTGGACATGACATTATGCCTTCTACCTACATGAATCTGAGAAAAAGAAAGGTGAACACCAGATTTTGCAAGAACTACAGTTCTGCAGGTCAGCGTAAACACACATTAAACATACATCAAGCCTCTGCTTCAGGCTGTCAGAAACAGCAAAGTAACCTCACAGGGATGTTGGAGAGCTTCATGCTTACCAAACAGTGAACCACATTTGCTTGAAAAATACATTCTCTGCTTTAAGGGACTTTAATACCACGCATCTTATATGCAAAACAGACAAGGTGTTCAACTACAGTAGTACCCCATCTGGGAATGAATGGCATCCAGAGTATTTAAAACACAATAAACAAAATTCTGCTAAATGCACCACAGAAGGATTCATGTACACAGGTAGGAATTACACAGACGTTGTGTAGGTATCCAAATATATGATACTTGGACAGTAGTGTGGACTCATTCATACACCTCTGTTATCTATGCAGACATGGAGATTCTAAGTCTGGGGCAGTACTGCATGCAAGGATTTCCTGATAAGTAGAGTTTTTAAGTAATCTGCTTCTCATGACATCCCTCCCCTGTGCAAAACAGCAGAGGTTTGTCAAGGCATCAATAATTCAGTCTTAAAAGTAAATTCTCACAAAGTGCTCTTCAGGCATGAATTCTTCATAATCTGCCTGTGGGGAAGATGGGTGCTGGGATTTCTTCCACTCAATGATCCCCTTGAAGAGAGGGACACACTGTGGTAGGAAAGCTGAATAATTTGGCTAGAGTCGGAGAAGAAATCTGACAAAGAGCCCAGAGTAGCTTTCAGAAGCTCTGGGCTGGCAGGTCTCCCCCTGGATCACACACACCCATCAGTTTGATGCACCTTACTGTCTATAGAAACACCACTTCACAGGAATAGGTGAATAATCAAGTATCAGTTAATAAAGGTATACTTGTTAAAGAAAACAAAAGTTAGTTTCCAGCCCTAAAATTTGTAATAAGAAGTTAAAAAGTTAAATAAGAGCTCAGAAAAACCCAAAAGCAATGAAAGGGAACACCAGATGCTTTCTCTTCAGACCTTTCAGTACCTCGCAGCCTTTCTCTCTGGGGAGGATGCAGCCATTCAGACTTCAGGCAGATCTGGCCATGAAATCATAAGGTCAGAGGGAATTTTTTCTCTCTCCTTGCACTCCATCATGAGCAGTGACAAGAGCTGTCAGACTCTGGAGGCTTGCCTCATATAACCTGTTACACCTGGACTGGCTTTAAGAGAGGGAATAGAGAGAACCAATAACAAACAAACTTCTTCCTAGCAGGATGCAGACAAGCGCTGACAGCTTAAATGTCAGACTGAAGGCACAACTCCCACTCATTGTATGCTTCCACATCCTTTCATACAGAGCATCATAAAACCGCTTTGTTCACGTACAAGTCTGAGGATTTAAAACTGTTACGTGGCTACAAGCATCAGACACAGTCTAAGTCAGACAGACAGCAAACCAGGATAATGAATGAGGAATGTAATTTACCCTTTGGGAGCTTGTTTTGATTTACAAAGTGCAAATGAAGCAGAAGTTATTGGTTTTTTCCCTACAAATCTTGCCTCAGGAACATTTATAAAATTCTGGAGAGTTCCTGCATTACATTTTTAGAATCATAATCTGGAGCTGCTGGCAGTCAGCTGGCTAGCAATATTACCTCTCTCCAACTGAAGCAGAGACTTTCAAAAGATGGAAAGAAGTCATTAAACTTATTCTGACATGCAATAGGTTCTTTTCTGAGTAAGGCAATGATATCCCTGAATTCACTGCCTCTAACTTTCAAAAAGATTCAGCGCTGAAGAAAACCAATTCACTTTAAACACAATGAAACTTAAAATCCAAAGCAACTTTTGGGTTGTCGCGCTGAATTCTCCCAGCTCTTTTTCCTTGTGGCAGATTCAGGGTTAAAATTCCCAAAGGCAACAGAATGGACCTGATTCCTGCAACTCTTCCATTGCTCTTGTTCTTTCTGCAACAGATGATGAGAATTGGAGGCTGGCTTCACAGACATGCTTAGCGGAGATGGATCGTTTCTAATCTGCATTGGGACTTGAATCTGGGTTTGAATCTACATTTCTCCTGTTTAAACAGAACCCTGTTCCTACAAGGCAGTGGCAGGAAAGCAGGGACTTGTTTGGTGGAGAGAAGGGGGTTCCTCTGTGGGCTTAATCTTGTGGAGCACCAAAACCACCTCAGGAGCTGTGGCCATGTAAATCCTGGGACTTAACTCAGTTCTTTCAAAACAACACGTTGCCTAATCTGCCGGCAAGAATCAGTGCTCAAAAGAGAGTTTTTACAAACAATGTGCTGGCATCTGGTTTCCTTCTTACCAAAATTTTTCCGCTTGTCAGCTTCCATCTCCTGCTGCTGTAGCCCTCCTCCAGTCTCAGACCCCAGCCTGAGCTCTATTCTCCATGCATATTGACATACCTTGGTTAAGCCAGGAATGTTGAACTCTTCCTGGGAAACTTCAAAGGGCTTTACTGCATTGTCTTGCTAATGATTTGTAAACGTACTATCTGCAATCTCTGCTATCACTGTCCAGCTATTGTGCTCCCTTTGCAATAAATGGCTATGTAGCCATGTCACAGCCCAAGACAAACACAAGTAAACAAACAGAATACTCCTAGAAACACCATTTTTATGTTTATAATTTTCAGGCTAGGTATATAAGCACTTATACAATATACACATGCTTATACAATAGACATGCTTATACTATAGGTGTTTTCAGGATCTCTCTGATTTGCCATGCCCGTACACATCATAAGTACGTGTAATTCTTTCTCAAAGAATCTGACTCACTCTGAATCTAGACATAAGTGGCAAATCTGAGATTTCTGCAGGCATGGCGGTCTGGGAAGAGCTGCTGTGCATCTTCAGTTACGTTCTCAAACAATCCTGGAGAAAAATTCTGAGCAAAGGAAGAGGATAAAACTACAGACCCCAGGGTATTTATGGAATATTTATAAACATTTCTAACCTCCACCCTCTGAATGTCTTGTAAAGATGAGGAAATTGCTGTTTAATAACAGGTTCCATAGACCAGCTTCAAAAAAAGGCTCTCTAAACCAGCATCCATCGCTTGTGGCCAGTTCATCAATTTTAACTGATACATAATCAGAAACAGCATTCCTTTCTTGTGACAAAAAGGAAGTGGGGGTAAATGTGTCTTCAGAAAACACACTGAAAAAAAGGAAATATGATTATGTACAAAGCTGAGTGCTCTTTGGGTGTCCATGCCAAACATCTCCAACATGTTCTCTCCTCTTGAGCAATCCTGATGGAGGCAACCCTGATAATCCTTCTGTCTAGATTTCTGGCAGCAAATCATTGTCTTCTCTTATCCTGTAACTTAAATAAAATCTGTATATCCACCAGCAATCAGCAGAAAAGTAGCCCTGGCAAACATGGTGGGATCTAAAGTAGTCTCACTGCTCAAATAGCCATTGTATTCACAACTTTTTCTTCTATTTTAGTTGATAACAGTGATTTCAAAGGTCTCATATTTCCTGTTTTAAGAGCTAATTTGTAGTCTTAAAAGATATAATCCAAATTCACATCTACCTCACAATCTCCACAATGAAGCCATGAGGGGTACCTCCCCAGCTGTACTTTCCACCTTTCTCTAAAACACATTACAGGGAAGAAGGGCCTGTATTTCCCTAAATAAGGCAAATCTCTCACACAGCTGGGCACTGGCAGGGAGTAATGTCAGCATAGTTGAAAGCTGGTTCAGAAGGTGAGGTGGAAGGAGGTGTGTGAATTCCTGACCCATTGCCCCAGCCCATCATTTCATTAAAGGAGAGCTCAGGCCACCGGCTTGGATGAAATCTTCTTGTGCTGTCCTGTCCACCTTGTCCCTTAAATACATCAGCGAGACTCTCTGTGTTACTACACCATAAATCAGACTTGAGAACTGAAGACTTCTCTCGAACCTGGTTGAAAGGGGGCTGGGAGCTATAAACTGAAATTGCCACTGGGATGATCACACCACCATATCGGAGAAGCTGTTGGGGTTGTTTCTCAAGCTACATCCGAATGACTCCTCCTTGGCCCTGGGGGAGACTTCCCAGAAAGGCACTATCCTATGGATATACTGTACTATGCCTGGGAGGAACCTCAAAATGTAATTGGCTGCAGAAACAGAAAGCAGGTTCAACTGAGGCTTCATTCTCAGTTTTCTTCCTGAAGAAGCACTAATAAACATTAAACTGCTGGTAACAAAGAAAATGAAAGCAAAATAAAACAAACAAAAACCTCTGGAGGAAACGAGTATTGTGTTTCTTATAAATAGTAGTGCTTTTCCAAAATGAGCATTTTATAACAGGTAAGCATTAGGCAGATCTTTCCCACTGATACGTTTGAAAACAGCTTGAAAATACTCTATAAAAATTTGTAACAAGGGTGACTAGAAAGTCATTCACCGAGTCTTCTTATTGTCTTAAAAGCATCAGCCTAAAAGGAATAAGAGCCTGGAGATGAGTCAGATCCTACCTCTGCACTAACAAAAAGACACTGGAGTAGCTAAGGCTGACACAGGATGGGCAGCTGAGCCCTTATCATGGCCAGGGAAATATCCTCCTTGCCCAAGCACTGGCTCCCACCTCTCCTTGCACTGTCCCAGACTTGCTGGGCTTTCTACTGAGACAGTCCTCATTGCTAGCCCAGAGGATAACTGCCTGGCTTTCTACTGGATTAATGAGTTGTACTGGCTCTGAGGAGCAGCAGAGCTGATCCAAGGTAAATGGCAAGGGAATGGGTCTAAGAGCTGGAAGGGAACAAGCAAGAAGCAGAGCCTTTTTTAGTTTGAGAAGGGGATCACGCATCATAACAAAGTACTGCACATCTTATAAGCATCATTCATCATTTGTGCTTTGTATGTATGTGTGGGTACCATATCCCATCCGATTATCACGTCCTGCTCCTATCACTGATGCCAACAGCAGCTGGTTGGGAGGGAGCAGTTATTTCTGTGATGCCACATCATCATCTCCTGGTGTTTTTCTTATACAAAATCGTATCCCCAACATTAAGGTCCACATTTTAAAATTAAGCCCTTGAGTCACTCTCCTTTGCATGAGACCACTCTGTTTCATTGCTACTGTCTGCCACCAAAATACTTTCTGTGCTGGGAGCAGCTCTCTGCTGAAAGGCCTGCTGTTATGTAGTGATATCTCTTCTCTAGGTGATTAAGTACATAATTGTCTCAAATATATTAGAGAATTGCAGCCTTACAGAAGCCAAGCAAAGCAAGTTCAGCTGCTTCCAAAAGTCACAGAAAGGAACATATTATTTTAAGCCAAAGCAGGCCCCTAGGTAATTGTTTTAATTAAGTCAGTCATGGCGGTAGTTTTACAATCTAGCTGTGCTGAAGAACTATTTTACTGGCTGACTGCAGTCATCAATTATTTTCAAGTGCCTTTGGTGATAATTCTTCCTAGTTATAAAGAAATTACTTTTGTAGTTAATTTTTCCACATAAACATTCCATTGCAGCATTTCCAATTTTTTCTTATCCCAAACCCCACAAATCCTTAAACAGCCTAACCAGCATATACTCACAATACAAAATTATTCAGGAGACTAAAAAAGTATGTTTTACTCAGTCAGCTAATATTGCCACTCTATGTGGCCTTCAAGCTGTGCTCCTCCCTATCCATCTATGTCTGTCCGTGTATCTTTAAGAAGGACACAAGCACAGCCTTCTCCATGGCAATCATCTCATGCACTAATTCTGCCAACGCAAGTTTTCAACACTCATCAGTAAAAAGTTTTGAAATGGTTTTACTATTGCAAAACATTTTACAGGCAAATCTGGATTCCTTTAATATCTGGGTTTGTTTGAACCTCCAGGCCATGCCTTTGCAGCATTTCCAGTCTTTACTCCTTCACTCTAAAATATGAAAAATTATTTTATTGTTTTCCTCATGACATCTAAGAACCTGTGTAAAATTGCTTGGAGCTGGGCCTTAAAAAAGGTCAAACATATCAAGATGATGTCATCATATGGACATTTTCTTTGGCAGAAAAACTGTTTCCAGTGTTTCCTCCCTTCTTTTGCTGTCCTTAAGCGGCTGCCATGCTTTCAGCTGTGTCCCTGCAAAGGTTTGGTGTCCCTGCTGTGAAACAGCTCCCACAACACCTAGAATCAACGTAAACTTTTTTAAAAGTGGCTTTTACCTTCTCCTGTGATCTGTCTTTGTATGGTGGCCCCACTGACAGTTGTCCTGCTCAGCTCCAGCACAAGCATGGGAAGGACTAGCCAGGCACTGCCACTGCCCTTGCTACAAAGGAAACCTGGTCAGCTCTCTTTCTCCCTGATTAAAATATCATGCCTACACTCAGGTGAGGGCAGCATTTGAGGAGCTTGTGTTAACAGCTACAGAAAGACCCAACAACCCTAAAAATCAGCTTAGAAGCATCATCTGAAACTATAGGGGTTCCTGAATCCTGTGCATTCTGGTCTGAGGACAAAGGAGGATGAGACTATGATAAGACTCAAAACACCTAGGTAAAAGCTCCTTCCTTCTAAGTGTTGGCACCTTGTGTTTTGTTTTCAACTAGATTTTATTTGCATTACCTGGAATAACATTCTGGTTAATAAATGACTTATCTTCGTGTGACCACAGGAGTGGTTAATCTGCTGATACTGTTGTGGTGCTCAGACAAATAAAAGTAATGACTAAACAAAGTTGAATACACAAGCTGGGAACATTTCGCTTGTTGAGATATGAAAAAGTCTCCAGGGTTTGCTTGGTGGAGTACTCATGTAACTCACATCACAGTGCTAGCTAAAAACTATTGGGAAAGCTCAAGTGCTGTGGATTGTTCAGAATGAGGTACTGGGCTGCATTAAACAATTGCTGTCATTGTCACAGCTCTAAACCATTTTTGAAGAAAATGTTATGTTCTCCACCTTAAGATTTTTTACTTTGGTCATTTATTGTCAGGAATCTTTTCCAACTTCCTTCCCAGTTAAATAAGGAAATCCTGCTTTGAGGAGGCTGGGGAAGTGTTTGTTATATGTTTCTTATTCTCAGACACTCAACTTGTTTTCCAAATTGATGACAGCTTGAGTTTAACTTGAAAAATTTGAGTGAGGAAAAGTGAAAAACTTAGACCCAAGAGTAAATACACTGCAACTCAGTGAAGTACACTTCAGTTTACTTTTAGTTAAATATTATTATACTTACAATGTTTTCTTCAGTTAAATATTGCACAGCTTAGGAGTAGGAATGATGAAACTGAAACACATACAGACCCAAGAGACAGCTTTATTTTCTATTCTTCCTCAAGCCCTTTCTGTTTACTGAGTTTCAGTGCCGTAGAAACCTGAGAAAATGCCTTGTACCTGGCAAAATTTGCCATCTGTAAACAATGCCAGGTCCTGTCCCTGTGGCAATCTGTCCATAGTGCTGTTTTAATACTCTGCCAGGGGGTATGGGGAACTTCAGCTCCCCGCTATATCATGACATTTTTTTCAGGACAGAAGGAAAATGCCTTTGCTGTTTGGTGTCATTAAAAATACAACTGGCCACTGAAGACCCAGATACACAAAACTCCATTATAATGTTTGCATGACATTTATGCAATGCCTTCTATAACAAAAAAGTATGTGCATTTTTTATCACCACTGTGATATCACTGGCATATCACTGAGGCCAATGTTTCCTTTTGGCTTTCCTAAACTAATTGATAACCCAGAAATCTGCACAAGTAATTCAAGTTCTGCTAGTCTTGCACTGACTTCAATGCCACATGTTTACTGTTCAGCAGCCTGTGAAGTTTCCCCCTAACACTCCGGACAGCTTTGTTGAGTCCTGACTAACCTGAACAGTCCCTGGTCTCTCACAGGCCCCCTGAATTCCCTGCTCTTAATCTGAAAAGATTCACATTGAGATGGTGCTGAAGGATCTAAAAGAGTGTTTCCCAAGTGGGAGTCACTAAACTCCACTCTCAGAAGGTCCTGCAGGTCCCTCACTCAGGGCTAAATAGCTGGAAGATGCATGGCCAGATTCTTTTAACAGTTATTTCCTATTTTTTGTACTAATCACACAGCATGGAAGACTGAGCAGATGATTCTTTCTAGCTACTGGCCTGAAGTCTTTCAATAGGCATAAAAGAAATGGTAAAAAACCCTTGTGCCTTACAAAAATAAGTATCTAGCACTTCAGCAGTCATCCAGGAGCCAGAGCCACATCCTACAGATCAGAGCAGTCCCAAGACTTTCCAGTGTGTGCGTCATGGCTAATGCAAAGACAGACCAGTACATGCCGTGTGCGCTTCAGCTTCTCCCAAAATCAGTCCCCAGAACAAAGCAGTCACCAAGCAGTCCCCAAATGTCCACAGCAGCAGCACACAGAGTGACTAATCCCAGAAAGTGCATACACAGCAACAGATATCGCGTTACATAACACAATGCTCTTGCCATCAACACATACGTGTAGTGAGTACAAATAAAAACACTTTCGTTAGCATATCCTCATGATGGTTCTGCTGGTATAAATACAAATCCATGCATACTCAGTATTGTAAAGCAAGTCAAACCAAGGCTGCAGGAAGACAGATTCGGCTGGAGAGAGCTGAGAATTTAATTTCAGTCCAGGTTTTTTTCAGTCACAAGAGAGAAAATAGTTCAACCAATTAATACAACACAAATATAAGGTTCAATCCATTGTGCTCTTTTTTTAACTAGTTACAGGAACAGAGAGGGGGTTTAATGTAAAAATCCCCTGTTAGTTCTCCACATTTCCTCTGCACCCACAAAATTTTGTTGCCAGCTGGGAGAACACACCCATGCAGGAGCCCCAGGGGCAACGCCAGCAGCCCAAGGGAGAGCAAATGGCAGGTTCCCTCAGCAGGGAAGCAGGAATCTCATCCAGTTCTCTACCTACAGCCTTGTGTATTGCTTTTGATCTGTCCCAGGAGGAAACTGTAGCCCAGGCAAAGACAGACCGATATGTGACAGATGCTTTACTATGAAGAAGCCTCAAAAAAAGTAATTTCTTTGCATACATACATCTGTCACTCTAAAGACAGATATTTGCTTCTATTTTCAGTGGAGACCAAAGATACTCACCTGTGGTAAAGATAATGAAATTTCATGCTTCAAGGCTTAAGCTGATTGCTTAGCAAGGCTTAGCTATGTGCCAGGGGCAATTATTTCTCTTTCTGAAATGTTGTAGAGGTAGCTAGGTGTGTTAGAGATTTCCTTCCAGCTTCCTCTGGAGCTGGGGCTGCAATGGAACGGTTTCAACATCATCACTTGTTATTCTAACATAGAGAAAGACTTAAAAGTGGCTGTAAGCAGACCCCTCACTCCCTTAGCAAGGAGGACTTAACATCATCCAGTGCTTCACACAAGTCTGGTTATGCAATACAGTAATATCTGCCTGGCCAGACCCAGCCTTCAGATATGGAGCTGAAATGAATTGCTTCTACCTTAGTGACCTCAAGGGACATACGGGAAAATATAGCTATAGTCACTGTTGGAAGTACGTCTGTATATCTGATGTAATAAAAAAGCTTAAAATCCATACAGTACATTAAGAGGCAAGAGGTTAAGTATTTTGTCAGCTAAAACCAAGAGATACAAAGTTAGATCTAGAGTGCGAATGCTGCAACATTATTGGAAATGAGTGTGGTGTGCGTATGCAAATATATTCCCTGTTCTATTTATCATTCTACTGCTTGAGGCATTAAGAGAGACAGGTCAGTTCTGAATAAATTGTCATAAGTGTGTTTTGGGCCAACTAGACTATTGCTGTTGTTTGCATAACACCATAGGCAAGAAGTGCATTGCACTGATAAATAGATCCTCATTCTGATCCCATGACAGTATAAATCAAAATCCAGTAATGAATCTGCAATGGTTTGCGACTGACAGTAAAACATGAGGTCTGAATCTGGCGCATGGACCATGAAGGAATGAACAAACCGCAAGAGCCAAGATGTGATCTGTCCAGCCCATGTTCGAAAAGGAGGACGCTGCGTGAGGTTAACTCTGTGCTGACTCTCACAAACCACGATTTTTGTGCCTGCTTAATCAGGAGGCTTGACAGGATGAGGCTGTTCATGGCCTGTGCCCCTGAAGCAGAGCGTGGCAGTGCCCCACACACGTGTTCAGTGGCTGTGAAGGTGGGCATACGTAGACTGTCCCTTTTGGAGAGGAAAGCAGACACAGCAATTTCTTCCTGTGCTCTTACAGCTAGATATTCAGCGGCTTCATGGTAGGAACCAACACCTGAAGTGGCAAAGCCCAAACTGACAGAAGCATTCAGGTGTCTTCTGGTGGGAATTAGGAGTTAGCTTGTAAAGGAAGACTTAAGTGGCCACAGCATCTTTGGTGACAAAAAGCTAAATCTGAGCCATGCTCTCAAAAGGTAGAAAGCTGCAGCTGAAAAGCACAGCCATGGCTCTGCTCCCCTCCCCAGAATGGCTAAAATCCCTGTCCACAGCTCCAGCACTACAATTACATCCTGTGAATACCTGTGATGAAAACCATAACCTCCTTTGTTGCTCAGGGAAGAAATTAATGTTGAGAACTGCTAAGTACCAGCAAGTCAACTCTGCTTTCTCTAACTTGGAAAACAAGCACAGCCCAGCTGTGTTGGGGCCGGCAGGAGTGACAGCAGTGGTAATAACAACCATCTGCATCACTTGGGGGAAGTGTACGTATAAACATGAGTGAAACTCTCTCCTCCCCTGAAAACATCTTTGTCGCCCATCACTGCAATCAGTGAGGAAATAGGACTGAGGTCTTTTTAAAGACACTTTAACAGACGTTTTCACACATTTTCAGAGCCATTTCATTCCCACTAGTCACGCTGCTCAGGGAGAAGTGTTACCAGGTATGGCAGGTCCAGTGCCAGGTGTATCCTTGACATGCCAAGTAGCACAGGTCCTGAGTCCACAGGACAGATTAAGGCTTATCTGTAATTAAATGCTTCTCCTAGAAAGCTTTAATAGGATGAAGGAGTCAGGAAGAATCAGAGGATTTGCTAGAGAACTTTTTTTAGTCTAGCGCCATGCAAATGAACAGATCTTAGTTCTGTTTACGTGGGTGCTAACGAAATTCCTTCCCTCTGGTGTCATGACCCCACAGTTTTACTGTGGTAAAATTTCATCAAAACACTAATTTTACACTCTCAGAACATTTGAAACAAATTGTTTTCAACACAAGTTTACACGTAATAGAGACAAAAATTGACTGCAGAAAAGTCAGCACTGAAAGTAGCAAAGACTACAAAGCATATTTGATGGTGAAAACTGTTGGAGCTTCACTCTTGTATTACCTTATGTCAGTGTGGAAATCAATGAACATTATATCATTGTACAATGATATTTTAAGAATGGAGAACTTCAGAATGAAATGTGGTATGATCATTTTTGGAAGAGGCGCATCTGAGTCAGGTTTTTTCCTTGTTTTCCTCATTGTTTTTTTCAAAACAAACTTCATTAATTTTGCCCTTTACACTGCTGGCACTAACTAGAAAAGCGTTAAATCAAAGACATAAGGACTATCCATGGAGGATTTCAGATGATGGGCCAGGGGGACATAGACCATACCTGGTAGACATCTACAAGATGCGTACATGACTCCTAAAAAATCTTTAATGAAGTGGTTTGCTGAACCACAAAAGTAGTTCTGTTATGAGTCATAGGTTGGGGAGAAATCTGTGAAGAGGCTGGAAAAACCCAGAATAAAGACCAGTTCCTAAATGTGAACAACAAGAGTGCTTTGTCCCGGAGCTTCCTTTCAGTTTTGTTTCTATTCTATTTGAAAGAAAACACTGGAAGTTTGTTTGGTTGTTGGTTTGTTTTGTTTTTTTTTTTCAGAAGAAGTAGGACCTCCCTGAACATTTATAATGAAAATCCACACAAACCCTCTTTAGCAGACAGGAATCTTCCTCCAAGTTAGTTCACCTTTTCATTGACTCTTCACAGGGCAACTTGAGATGAAACTTCTTTCTTAGGAACTTATGAACCGTGATGAACAAAGTAGGATGGAGGCAGGTTTTTCGTGGGATTCTTTTGTGCATGTGCTAAAATCTGTAACAAACTCCTGTTCTGAAGCTGATGCAAAGGGTCACTTTGCATTAAGCAAAACCAAGCACGAGTCCTGCTAGCCTTATTCAGAAAGGGGTCAAGATACTGCAAAGCAGAAAGAGCCCAAAATGCCACATTTACTTTGCTGAAAAGTCATAGGAGGAGTTCATGAGCTCACTTTCAAGAAATTGATTCCTCCCATCTGACATATGTGTTGGAATTACACAGATTTAAGCTGTTTTGGCACACAGATTGAATGCTACAGAGAGGCAAATAAAGTGTCTGCTGCCACGTTATCAGGGATTTGGGATCACTTTGGTATGTTATGAAGGAAGGAAATTCATTTCCCTATAAGTGGCTGAACACAATGCAGCTACAACTTCTAGAGATCTTCTCTATAGTCAGCAGAGAGAGAGATCTTTGCTTTAATTTTGGATTACACTGTAATAACATGAGAACTCCTACCTGCATGCCAGCACTCAGGTTATGGCTGTTGGGCAGAAGCCAAAATTTCCTACTGCCCTGCATTAACAGCACAAAAGCAAACTAACTCAAGTCTCTGCACTTGGGTTTGAAATCCCAGTTTTCCACAGCTGCACTGTTAGCAGGCTCTGCTGATACTACTGCTGCTCATTTTAAAGAATCTGCAGATAATTAAAGTTGTTTATAATCCACAGTCTGTGTGAGGTGATGGTATCAAAATCCCAGTGAAAGTCGATACATCCTAAATCATGCTCACCCCTTTGGAAAACTTCTCTCTGGGCTCGGCAGTTTGGAGAAAAGCCTGCAGGCAGGAACATTAGAAAAACAAACCCAAACAATCCCCAAAGTGACTTTAGATAAAGCCCCAAACCTACCTGGTGTTCATGTTCCATGGCAGTAAGTGTGTAATGACGGGAGGAGGGGGAAGCTGTGCTGTCCAAGAGGTCGCACTGGCAGCACTGGGATGGAGTGAAGAGCACAGGGACAGGTTATGGACCCAGGTAAAGGCACCAGCTCTGCAGGAGAAGATACAGAGAAGGATAACACAGCCTGGAGTCGGGAAGCTCTGGGCCTCTCATTACCCTTAAAAAAAACCCCTATTTCCACTATTCCCTAGTGGAGATGGCTCAGAAAGGTTGCTCTGAAATGCTCTGCAACGTGATGGCTGAGAAATGACCCCTACTTGGAGGAGATGGAGGGAGCAGGAGCTGAAGAGCCCAGGCCGGACCCGCAGCCACCTGCCCGGTGGGACAGGACGGGATGAGGGGAGAGGGGTCTGGATGGGATGCGGGGGGCGGAAAGCGGTGGGACGAGGAGAGGCGCTGAGGGACGGGGGGTTGGGACGGGGGAGGGGGGGTCGGGATGCGGTGGGACGGGAAAAAGTGGGGGGACAAGGGAGGTTCAGGCTGGACATTAGGAAAAAATTTTTCACAGAAAGGGTCATTGGGCACTGGCAGAGGCTGCCCAGGGAGGGGGTTGAGTCACCTTCCCTGGAGGGGTTTTAGGCACGGGCGGACGAGGTGCTGAGGGACAGGGTTTAGTGATTGATGGGAATGGTTGGACTCGATGACCCGGTGAGTCTCTTCCAACCTGGTGATTCTCTGAAGGGGTCGGGATGCGGTGGGGCGGGGGGGGGCGGGGTCGGGATGCGGTGGGATGGGATGCGGTGGGCCGGGCCGGGGCGGGGTGCGGCGGGTCCCGCCCGCTCCGCTGGGCTCCGCGGGGCAGCCGGGGGGCCGGGGGCGCCGCCGGGGCCGCAGTTGAGCCGCGGGACGGCGGCGGGCGAGCGCGGGTCCCGGCGCGGAGAAGCCTCTCGGAGCGGGCGCCGCGATGCTCCCCGCCGGCGGCCCCAGCCCCGCGCTGACCTGCGCGGCCGTGCTGGCCGCCGCCGTGCTCCTGCAGTCCGCCTGCGTGGCCGTCACCTTCCTCTACTTCACCAAGGAGCTGCAGCAGGTTGGTGGGGGCGTCGGGGCGCCCGCTCTCCCTCCCTTTCTCTCCTCGGGGGCCGCGGAGTTGGGGCGCTCCCCAGACAAAGAGCTGCGCTCCGCCTCTGCCTCCGCCTTTGTCTCGGCTCCTTCGGCCGCGGGGGACGGAGCTCGAGGCGAGGACGCGTGAAAAGTGGATCGTTTTGCAGAGTGGTAGCGAACTTGCTTTTGGTTAGAGCGCCAGGCTCGCCCGCCGCGCTGGGGAGGGCGACAGCAGCCTGTGTCACCCCGATGGCAGTGATGGGGGAGCCGGTGGGTCCTTTCCAACCTAGCGATTCTATGATACTCGCGTCGGCAGCGGGGAAAACAGACTGAGGAAAGCTGAGATACCTTTCGAATGCCCCCCGCTTAGAAAAATACATAGTTTTGAGACAGTGACTAATCCCAAAGGAACTTCACCCAGACAAACACCACTCACTTCCCCAGAATGACTCGTAAAATACCCCTTGTATAGTCTAGGTGCTTTGGTCTTGCAGACAGCCTTTAATCCTGCTGGCTGCTGCTTAATTCTTTGCTTGCAAAAGATCATTTGCATTCCAAGAAAATTACACGTATAGTGCCACCAGCCTTTCTGCAGGTGGTCCTGCTTTTCATTGACCCGCTACTACTAAGGGTTTCCCTCAGCATCTCATCCAAAATCTGCTGCCCTCTAAGTTGTACCACTATGTTGCTCTCCCTGGCACAAAGATAAACTGAACCGCAGGTAAGTGTGCTACAGTGCTACAGCTTCAGAAAGTATTGCACGAATTTAAAATATTACCTTACCCAGGCATTTATTCCACGTCAGATTTAATAGATGGAGCCTTCCGAGATGTCCAAGTCCTCTCTGAAGCAAACATTAAAGGGTATACAGTATTCTGCAATATAAGCCAATGCTCGTATTTTGGAAATGTATGAAACAGATGTTCCTGCTAATTTTATAGTTGGAGTTATCCCATATTTGGTGAAATGGGGGAATGTGAAATGTCTCAATTTTATGAAATAGAGTCACATACTACTGATAATGAAGAAAAACATAAATGCGTTCCTGTCTCTTCATGCATATGGTTCAGAGGTTTGCTGACAAGCTTGCCAATGTAAGTAATTAGTAACCACACTTATCTTACCCTGCCTTGTATTCAAACATGTACACCTGGGATACAAGCACATCTCATGATACTTGCCCAGAACACAACTGCCTATTTCTGAAGAATAACAAGCCTGCATTTGGTGTGAAAAGCTAAATCTGTCCATGCTGAAAGTTCTGTTGGGGTACAAAGTAAGTTTGCAGGCTCTGGAAGGGGTACCTTAAGCACATGCTCTTGCATGTGCCATGTGGAGCACAATAAACAAGGAAAAAGCTTACCGAGAAACACAGTCTGCTACCCTACATCCACATGGTGTGTATGGAATAAATCACAAAAGATAAACTGTGATTTTTGTCTGCACATTTTTCTTCCCTTTGTTGTTTACTATGTCTGAATTTCTACACCTTCACCAAATTACTGTGGCTGCACAGACTGCGGATATTTTTTTCTTTACAAAAAAGTAAATGTATAGCCAGCAGGATTTCTTTTTTTTCTACAGCTGTAGTAATCCGAGAAATACAAATTTGTTTAACAGTTTTGCTATGGCAGGAAGTGCTGAGATACAGGCACAATAAAGTTCATTATGCTTCAGGATACAGGGCTGGAAGGAAAATATCCTCAGACTTCCTTTTGTTTTGAAAAAATAGTCCACAGACTACTCCTAGAATAGGACAGAAGCTTTAAAAGATGGCATTAGAAGCAGGACTTTTGTCTTCAAAGACATCAATGCTACAGATAAACACCCTGATGCCTTGCTTTCTTCTACCAATAAAACAAATACCAATCCTTCAGTACCATGCGGTGCTGGTACAACATTGTATCCCCTAAGGATTTCAAAGTACGTGCAAAACACTGTTCCAGTGCCAGGACAGTAAAGCTGTCTAGGGGAGAACTATGCAGGTAAGGAAAGTGCAGAAGCACAGGACTGTTTGCTTCGAGATTGGGAGCAAAGCTCAGAGGTGAGTTTATAGCAGATCTGATAAGAGAATAAACTCATATGCTTGCTTTTTTTTTTTAACTCATCAAACCACTTTTTTATAGGAGCTAGTACACTTTTTACCTTAATAAGCACATAATTGTAATCACTTCAAGTGAATTCTTGAAACAAGAAACCTTCTTGAGACAAGTACTTCTCAGTAAGGACAGAAAAACCTTCACAAACAGCAGTGGCCCCATTTTGCTTTGATGCCTATGAAGTGCAGGATTGTTTCAAGTATTAGAAGAAGCTCAGCAGAGTCTGCTGCTGCAGACTGAAGGTGCTCTTCAATCCAGTGGGACTTGTAGGGCACCATGGGTGAATTCTCCTAATCCTCCTGGAGCATGAAATCTCTTCCTAAATGCCTTTTGTTTTCTAACAGGCAGGAAAAGGGAGGAATATGAAGGGGGAAGCGACTCCTTTTGTTGTTTTCAATATCCCAGCCTCAAGGACAGCCAAAACTACTACTTGTAGAATAAATGCATCTGTTTAGCAAAATCAGACTTCTTTAACATAACAAGAGTGACGTTCAAATGTTAACAATCAGAAATCTAAATGCTTTGCATGTTTATTGCTGATTGCTGGTTCTTCCCAGTTCCTGGAGTACTTTACTGGCACAAGCACCCTTGTCAGTCTTTATAGCTGATACAGCAACAACCAAGGTAAAAGCAAAGAGGAGCTTTTGTCTGCTGCCAGGTTGTGCACTTTTACATTAAACAACAGCGCCAGCTGGAGCTGTGTATGTCTCCTTGTCCCATGGATGCGGATGGGTTTGGGAAGGGCTTTTCCCTATAATATAAACTCTCCTAGTCAGCTTCCCTTGGAGTCAAGAGGAGTTTTGCATCTTTCTTGCACTCATTTTTCCTTATCAGAAGAAAACATGCTTTCTCTGTGACTAGAGGGTATAGACATAGGCTCCTGTCACAAGCACTCATCACCGTGTATTCATTTGGTCCTAAATGCTGTTTCTGTTGTCTGGACTTTGCTCTGGACTATGTGATCAAATACAGTTACAGAGAGACCCCAAAGAGGATATGAGGAGGATATGGTATGGATGCATATCAGTGAAATCCTGGATTGGAAGTAGCATTGGCTGGAAAGACAGAAAGGAAAATACTTCTAAGGTCTGCTATTTGATTTCATCCTTAATAATTTGTGAAGAAAAATCCCTTGTGCAAAAGAATTTTTTTTAATGCAGAACACAAGAAACTAAAGAATTCACAACATCAGTGATTTGGGTGTTGAATTTTCACAAAGCTTCTGTAGTTGAGTGCTAGATGCCAAATTTATATTCATGGACATCATGTAAGTATATTTTTGCATATAAAGTATGCCATTGTAATTAAACATATGGAATCAGGATTAATCACTTGTTGTCATCTCTGTAGCCATAGCTTACATCATACTAGTAAATGCTTTGAAGAGAAGAAAGCATGTTCCTAATTAGTGAATTTAGTGACATACCGCAACTGAACATCTGCAAGCACATCATAGGTGAAAAATCCTGGTTTTCCCTTCTGCTGCAGCTTCGGGACACATACTCCAAGAGCAGCATCGCTTGTCTCACCGGGGAGGAAATGGGAAATTTCATCCAAGACTTGGACCTAATGGAAAATGAAGACAGAGAAGCTGATCCCTGCTGGCAAGTAAAGTGGCACCTGGGAAAGTTGATTAAAAAGGTATTTGGGAACTGACATTCTGAAGCAGCAGCACTATTTAAAGGATTCTAATAGCATAATAAAGGGGCGGGGGGCCCTCTTGGGTTTTCTTGTTGCAAAGCAATGGTCAAGCCACAGCTTCAGCTGCCAAAAAAATCCTAACAGTGGTTTCACTAGATTCAGGAAATAATAAAGCAAAGACAAACCAGTTTTACTAAGCTAATTTCAGTGATAGGTTGGCTTGTCTGAAATACCTCAGGGTACAAATGCTTGACTCAAGCTTATTTTCTACCTGACCATGTAGATCTTAGTGCTAGCAGAGGTGTCACTCCTTCTTCGGAAATACCGGGAAACTGGCATGAGAAAATGAGATGAAAATAATATGGGGAAAGGTAAAAAGGTGCCTGAAGAATGGTCTAGTTATGAGCTGTATAATGTATTAGGGGAGAAAAGAGCAAGCGAGCACACAGCATTGGGCAGAGCACCTTCCCAGCTCAGCATTCAGAGAACACCATCTCCTGGATGACTTGCACACAATACACATAATTTTGGCTCCAGAGACGAAAATAAGCCTGGCTGAAAAAAATCAGAAAGGGTAGGATCTTCTGGAATGGTTTTCAAAATCCCAACTCCAGCACATAAAAAAGCTCATCCATAAAAATTCGCTTCTGGCTGAAACTTACCTGGCAAATCTTGCAGCCCAGAATAAATGCTGTGTTATTCAGAGACCTCAGCTCCTTTGGTGGAAGTTCTGTCAGTAAAGTCCCCGAACTTCTGCAGAAAGAAAACATTATTTTATTTAGTGGGCATTTACACATCTAATATATCTACTAGCTGCCTGATTGCTTAAAAGAAAGATAACCTGGGTGCCAGAAATAATAAAGATATTGATAATAATAGTGCCAGATAAATAGATATGTGCCATTTCAGAACACATCAGCAAGTGGCAATATGGGGCCCATGTTAGTCATCCAGGCAAATAATTTCAAACAATCAGCATGCTTGCTGCAGCAACACTGCCATTGGTAGCCAAACTAGTTCATTTCAGTGGTCAGCAAACAGTTATAAAGATGGGGAATGCACAAAGTAATATATACTGGCTTAAGAGCATAGATACATAGAAAGGCAGAGGTATAAGAAAACTGAAATTTAATTTCTCAGAGCTAAGATTCCACAGAAGTGCACACTGCCAAGTATTCTGCAAACAAGCTGATGCTTGCACACTCTTCTTATTTGAGAAAAGCGTGAAAGTAAAATTTTCCAGTAGATTTAAAGCCCAGATAGCTGAGCTGTCTTGAAAATGTTTTCCCACATATTTAGTTGCATAAAAGATGGAAATTCAGAAATACTTCATACAATAAATTTATGGGCTTTTTTGATTTGCATGTTGATCAAATTCATAATACCAGTTATTTGTGAGTTTGAGAAAGGAGTGTGTTTTTCATGAAACTTCCAGTTTCTGATGACAGACTGATTCATTTTCTCTGTGTTTGTTGGCAGATGATTTCAAGAAGCTACGAGGAAAGCCTGTCTGCAGTCAATGGTATTATAATAATTTTGTTACCTGTGGCAAAAAGGAGCTGCTAGTGGCACCTGATGTATAGTGACTCAGTTTTTTAAAAGTGCAGAAAACACTGGCTAACATGTTGTACTGGCAGCGAGTCCTCTAAAATGATTGCTTATTACTAGAAGACAAATTTTCTTTTGACCAGAAACATGGTCACGTAGTTAGAGGAAGGTACCCAAGGTGCACTTGGGATCTCAGTCCCACAGTGCTGGGACTGTACTCCTGGGAATAAGCAGCACTGAAACTGCTGTTTGCATAGACCAGGAAAGGAGTAGCTCTGTTGAAGCTCACACAGCTTGAAACACATTAAATGAAACCAATATGCTCTCCAAGTGGAAATTTGGAGTAAAGATTATGAATACTTGACCTTAAAAGATACTGATCGTGACTGTGAAAACTTGGTACTATGGGTTACTTTAAGTTGTCTCTTGGTAATTTGGGCGCAGGCAAGGGGAGAAAAATAAGAACAAAGAGGCATACAAAGACATTTCAAGAAGAGCAAAAGCAAAATAGAAATTTGAGCCTTACTAGCCAATATATAGCATTCGGTCTATGGTTTAGTCAATTAAAAAATGGCAAAGATATTCTTTAAAATTAAGTCAAATAGGACAGGTGTGCTTTGCTACATCCTTGCTCTAATGTTATGTTCCTTTTCTCATCTTTCCTTAGCTGAAAGAGCCCTGACACAGTTGCACGTGGATGGGCAGCAACCACGCAGTCCTGTCAACAGGATCGCAGCGCATCTGACAGGCAACAACAACAGGAAGAATTCCCCGTCCCCACGCAGTAAGGAGAAACTTTACATGCTTACTTACATACTGGTGCTTGCATACACTTTTTAATAGTTACATTGGGTTAACAGAAACAAATCATTAAAAGTTTTTCAGCTAATTCTTGCAGAATAGGGAGAAAGCTCCTTGCTTCCTGGGTACCTCCCTAATGTTTCTTCTGCAACCTGCATTAGGGGAAAAAATAAATTTACTTCTTCCTAATGTAAAGCTTTCCTCTGTCCTTTCCTTTAATTTCCTTCTCTTCATTGTGCAAGTCCCAGCTGCTATGGTGACAGACCTATTAGAAATGTGAGACAGACAGGAGAGACTTGACATTCAGGCCGTAATGAACAGCTTGGTAGGGTTTCTGCAGCTTTGGAGGGTATCAGACACATGGATATTTTAGCATTGTTACTAAGTAACAACATGATGATTTTTTTTTTCTCATTTGGGAGAAAAAAAATTTAAAATAAAGGTAGTTTACGTGGGTTCCCAAGTAGAGCTAAACAACTTACTCCTGGACTTCCAAGTGGTTTTGAGAGTGGACCTAATAGCCGCTAGGAAGAACAGGTTTCGTTACTTCACTAGCAGACACTGCAACTAGCAGACACCTGGCTTCACTACCTGTTTTTTGATTTAACATTTTCTCTCTCTTTTTTTTTTTTTTTGAAGTAGATTCCTTGCCCAGAAGAGGTAACGGACAAAAAATAAGCAACTGGGAATCATCAAGGAGAGGCCACTCTTTTCTTTACAATGTGGAGCTTAGAAACGGCGAGTTAGTGGTACCTCAAACAGGCTTTTATTACATCTACTCACAAACTTATTTTCGTTTCCGTGAAAATGAGAACGAGGATTCAGATTTGTTGGCACAAATCAGGAACCCCAAGCAGCTTGTCCAATATGTTTACAAACTGACTAATTATCCAGAGCCCATTTTGCTCATGAAAAGTGCAAGAACAAGCTGCTGGTCTAAAAGGGCAGAATATGGACTTTACTCCATCTACCAAGGTGGTGTGTTTCAGCTGAAAAGAGAGGACAGAATTTTTGTCTCTGTCAGTAATAGTGATATAGTTGACATGGACAAAGAAGCAAGTTTTTTTGGAGCCTTTATGATTGGTTAAAAGGTGAAAATCATACTCCAAAGGAGCCATTTTCTTCCATAAGACCAACTTAAAATTCTGTAAAATAGGGGATAATAAGCAAGTGTTGTAGCAATACCAACAATGCTAGACTCCCCTTTCTCAGCTCACTTAGCACAAAGTGTGACCATGACATACACTCTCCTACCAGGCTGGAGAGCACAGCATCAGCTTGCTGCAGCTACAGATGGTGTTGATTTGTGCAAGCATCAGTGCCCCAGCCAAGCTGGGGACGCGCGAGGACTTCACGTGCCACAAATCATACCTTCAGCCAGAATTCCAGGCAGGTGAGCGCTCACCACTATCTCTGCAGGGATGCTCCACGCCACTCAGCCACAGCAAGCAGGGTGAAGGATGCTCTGAGTCTGGTTACTCAAGACTGAAACTACATCTCGGGGTCTCCGTTGGGACCCTGTCTTGAATATCTCAGCTCTGTAGGAAGCCCTTACAAGTACTGCTTCTCAGTGCCCATGGAACAACTCTGGAAGTTTTTCTTTGAACCTGAGTTTTGTAAAAGTTGGAAGGCCACCAGATGCTCAAACTGCACATCTTCATCCCATCTAACAAAGCATTTAAGCACCTCATTAATTTCAAGCACATGAAGAGTCTGACCAAATCAGGGTATTTACATGCTTGAAATTAAATATGTGCTTAAGCATTTTTCAGGATCAGTAAACACATTAGTCTGTCTTGATCAGGATATTGTACATAAAAACAGCTGCTTAAATAGCACAGAAGAAGATTTGAAATCAATCGGTATTTTGTTTGGCACATTACAGTAGTGCCTATTTACTTCACTGCTGCGCTGCAAAAATTTCACGAGGCTTCCCATAGGTCCAGTAATGTAGTTGCTTGATGAGTACTTGTTGACAGCAAGTATTTGATCCAAAAGAAAGCTGTTTTTCTGTAAATACTGAATTCTATTAGACATTTGCCACAAATTCAGCATGATATGGTTCTTCCATGTTTATTTGTACTGGCCTGTATTTGGTAGGATGTAATGAAGAATAAGAACTGGATCACTAAGATTTTAAAGAAAAAGGATGCAACGATCTGCACTAAAACAGGAGCTGCAATTTAGGTAATGTTGGTTCGATTTTTACTGTATTTTTATAAATGGTTGAAAAGTTTTCATAGGTTTTTTTTAAACCATAATTTTTACAAAAACTGGCCATTGTATTTTTAACTCTAAGTAGAACTATTTTATATTAGAAAAAAATTGAAGGGAACAGAAAAGATTTGCAAGTGTAAGCTGTGTGGGCTAGATCCACAGCAAAAGTCAGGTACCATAAATCAGCACATCCACAGCATTGCCAGTGGAGTTACACCAGTTTGCACCACGAATGCATTTTGCCCAGGGGCAGGTGAAATAGTGGGGAAAAGAAGGTGAAAGTGAAAAAAAAAGAAAAGGGAAAGGAAGGAACATTTTGCAAATGTTACTTTATGTCAACAGAATGATGCCAAGAAAAAAGGCAATCATCTATTTTTTTAATACACTAAGGTTGCCGTGGGAACCTTCACATTCACCTCCACGTTCTGGTAATTAAATCATTGTAGAGCTTTTACGTGTGGGCCTTATGAGTAAACATGCATCATTCATCTTACTACTTTGTCAACAGAAGGAAATTTATAGATGGAAGCCCCTGCATTTATTTTGTCATTCATAAACGTAGTTGCATTGGTTCATTTTTATATCTGTGTTTAAGCAACAAGTGAAGAATTTCAGGAATACCCTCCTTTTGTCAGATTAGGGTAAAAAACTCACACTGTTGTAAGCCTAAAATGATGAGGTTTAACTTTTTGTCTGGTGTTCTAACACAGCATCACGTTTACCATTTTCAGTGGTAACCAATTATGTGAAATGCTTCACAGGAAGTATTCATTGGAACACTGGTTTGCCTCATTCTCAAATCATCTATTTCAACAAAGAACAGAAAATATTCCTACAGTTTTCTTTTTCTGCCTGTCAGAAAAGGCTAGGGACAACAAAGCCATTCCCTACATCTTGGGCTGTCTGCTATAATGGAGAAATTACTTTTGCAAATTCTCCTTGCAAATGGACCAGGCTTTTTTATTTCAGCACAGGATTGACTCATGTTATCAGGTTTGAAGGTTTTTTTTCCTAGCAGTTTATTATATTTTAAAGATATATTTTTTAGAAATGTTATTTTAGGACCCTATTTGAAAGAAAATTTATTTGACCTGTGAAAAAGTATTTCAGACCCAATAGTGGCAGCTTAAAGAGAGAATCCCTCGTAGTGGCTAGGAACCGATTTGTGTAACGCAGGAGTCATGACTGCTAGAAAAGACTGGAAGGAAACCATAGGAGATGCCACAAACTTGTAGCTGATGCTAAGACAATCTATTACACGTAGCTCTCAGTATAGAACACCCTACTTGCTGTTGCTTGGGGAACAACCCCTGGCATTTTTTTATCTAGATGTACATATTCTGTGTCTCTGCATGCAGAGCATATCATGACAGGGATCATGCCAAACCATCATATTTTATTTCTGAATGTGCCAGGTATTATCCTGATGGGAAAGACTGTGAAGCAGTATGTGAGGAGGCACATTTGAAGGTGAATGAAAAGATACAGTAACTTCTCTTTGTACATTTGCACCCTGAACATACCTTTCATCTCACTTCATGCACTACAAATGTAGCAAATTTTCATTATTTGTTGATATAGGTTGTGGTAACCTAAATATTGTAATTTTTCTACTTGCGTTTTATATAAAATATTTTTAGTAAATAGTTATTTAGTCTTGCAGCAATTATTGATGTTATCCAATGGCTTCCATAACAACAACCCACTCTGAAATAATTTCTCCAACATTGGTTGGTATCAAGTTATAATCCATTAAACATCAGAAACAGTTGCAACACAAATGCAATGCAAGTCATTGAGCAATGCCATATTCCGTAATGCCATATAGACCTACTTGGTGAGTAGCATCTGGAAGCAGGACACTGAAGAAAACACTGGAAATTAACTCATGAGCAGAGGCTACAAAACTCAGCACTTCCCTTGAGGTCCTTTTCATGTTTCTGGCCTTTGGCAATTATTTAAGCACCAGGAAATCTATTCAGTATGGAAACATCAATTCTTATTCATCACCAGACTACACTAGAAGAGATTGAATTCACAGGAACAAGGAGCATTTACACAGATGCTGTAAAGCAGCAGTAAACTGGAGGTTTGGTTGAAATCAAATGCATTCTCTGCCCCAAAAACAAACGTGGAATATTGCTTGGTCTATCCATCCCACTTCCAAAATTTGCCCCACCAAAGAAATCATACAAATTCGTTCATGGAAATGGACTTCTAATTTTTGTTTCTCTTTGTGTTAGTAAATGTAATTATTATTATTTATATTGCAGCAGAATTGGCTGTCCAGGTAGGATCGGGGATACATTTGCCATACTCCATGCAAACAGTTAAAACAGGTCGTTGCAAACAATGAGATTATAAGATTCATAATTTTAGTTTTCAGATTACATCTAAACATTAGGGTCTAAGGAAAGACTGAATGTAATGACCAATATTTGATTGATATTATACATAATATGTACATAAATAAGCACACTGAGACAAGATCTCATTCATCCCATCGAGGCACCCTGTGCTACTCAGTAGCAGAAATGAAAGATAGATTAGGATAGCATTGGGTCTGGTGCAATTTTCACAGGCTGGGGTTTTTTTGCATGGAAATTTATAGCAATGTTCATCAGAATAATTTTGAATTATTCAAAATTATTTGAATAATAATTATTTGAATAATAATTATACTGATTATTAGTAACAAACTGGAATTGCATGCTACATCACATGTTAAAAGTCATTAGTTTTCCTCTGATTACCACTCTGGGTACCACAGTTAACTGCCTGACCAGCACATCACCGCTGCTGTGTCATGCTGTGCCTTTACCCGAGGCCTTCATAATCCAAACCTATATGGACATTTCCATTAATTTCTTTGGAAAATTTCAGAGGTGGCATTGAGTTGGGACACGGTCAAGACAGAAATGCTGCCAAGGCTGCTCTTGATTGGTGAGACGAGCTTATGGTAGAGTCCTGTCGGGTTAAACACCTTCCCATTTGTATGGGTTGTTCTGCCAGAGTAAGTAGAAATCACACTCCTTGTCTTCAATGCATGTAATATTGTTGCCCTGAATACATCACTGGTATAACAATCACAGCACTAGCAAACATTAGGGGATCCAAAGTTGTTAACACTGCCTTTCAGAAAACAGCAATTTCAATATGATAGAATCCAAGACACAGATTCCTCCTCAAGATGCTTTTGATTTTCACTGATTGTGAATTCTTCAGCTTATATTATTCTCAATTTGGTTTGATGTATGGGTATCTAGTCCATATAACTACTGCGTGAAGACAAAGTGGTTTAACTGCAGATTTGCTGGTGAATTGAGCCATTATCACTTCTCATTCAAGATGAGGTAGAATTAAAAACATCAAGTATGACTGGGGATAATTATCTATGCAGCCCCATCCTACATGTTCTGGCGCTAGGAGGACTCAAATCATAATGGATATTACCAAACATAAGTAAGCCAGGTGAATATCTCCATCCAAAGCCAGGAGAGCTTTGACTCAAAACCTGCAGATCTTCTTTAGAGATGTCCAATGATACTAAAAAAATACAGGCTACATCTACTACTGACATGCTAGAAATCATTTAATAAACATTATGTAGGTTTTAACCCAGAGTAAACATACCTGTGACAAAGGCACCATGATCTCTCCACTTGGTGAGCAAGTCTCATGAGCACCCAGAATGTGACTTAGCAGCACAAGAATCTGAAGGATGGTGAAAAGCTAAGCCTAAAACAGATGATTTTGAATTAGTTGTGTTTGTTAGAGCACAGCTTTGCTGATTAATTAACTAGCCCTGTTTTGGAGTCTGCTTGCAGATGTTTACTGTCATGAACAGATGTAAAGTAATTTGAGCACATTCTGGATTTAAAGTGACTAGGTTGGATTACCACTATTTCATCAGCGCCACTCACTGATGATGGTTGCTAAACTGTAACCTCTGAAAACACACACCAGATGCTACCTTCTGTTCTTAAAATACATTTCTAATAAAAGTAAAAACATCTTCTGCCCCTGGACATAATAAAAAACCTGCATTTGCTTTTCTGCCAATTGTTGGAGGTACATAATCTTTAAATGGGAGATCGCTCCCTTGAATTCTGTTTTCTGATTTTCTTCATCTCTCCAAAATGAAACCGTAATCATTCTATATCTGAAGCCTTCAGATATTTCCATGACAACAAACAATGACATGAACAATAATTAAAACTTTACTGGATGAGAAGAAAATGGACAGAGTGTAACACAGGAGGAAGATTTCAAAACCCCATAAACAGAAACTTTCTTCTACCTTACCTCCAGTGCTCTACACAGCTTTCAAACTACTGAAGAGAAGAAGCAACATTTTAAGAGTTCAGTGAAAGGTGTCCCTTATACTGTGCTTTTTTAAAAAGTATTTTTTAATATTTCTTTTGATCACACATCCAGTTAGTAGATAAATCAAATAAAAAGTACTTAACTTCTGCCTCTCCATTTCTCTCATCCCAATCACACCAGTGGCTTCAATCTTTTCTGCAGTTGTTAAGGCAACATAAAAGTACTGTTCTAGCAGCTGAGGGCTAGTAGATAACTTCATGGATCTTAAAGCCATCTCTTTTCACAGCTTTTATATCTTCTATCACCACTACCTTCACCACTGACCTTCAGCATATGCAAAGCAGAGACAGGAATTAATTATTGTGTAAAGTTTGTAGGATATCAATTATTTACATCCTATCAAAACGTGGCCTGCAATTGCCAAAGAAATCAGAAAGAATCAGAAAACTGGAGCTGCTTTTCTCCTCCCTCAGTTGACATTTTTTCTGGCCCTGACCTGGGAAAGCAGTCAGAGAAGCCCTTGACTCATGATAGCCTTTAAATAAGAAGAGGATCGATGTTATTGGATTCAAAGCACAACTGCCATTTCTGATCCAAGTGGCTCATCACTCAACACATGAAGCTTCCAATGAATTAAGTGTTAACTCATTGAATTACAAGTTCAAGGTATCTAGACTATACAAATCTGGTGCTACCTCACTTTTGGCTACTTGATTTTTCTACACATACTTCAGTTCAAGTACTATTTTAATAAGGAATAGAATTTTTTCCTGGAAAAAAAGTGGGGGGGGGAAAGAAAGTTTTTCTCTGCCTGGGGAAAGAGAAATGGTCATTTTTTGACAAGATACAGCTCAGTGAAAACTGGAAGAATTTTTTTTAGAATAAAGGTCACATTTATATCTTCAAGCCATTTTCTCTGCTAAATATCAACATGCTGCAGCTAATAGAACTGGTATGAGAATTTATCAGGTAAACAATAGAAGTGTGAAATAATTCTTTATAATAATACAAAGTATTTGGCAGCCGAAAGACAGATGCTATTACCAGCAGCTCCATAATATAATGCTCCCATTTAAATTAGATTGGACACTAAATTCTAATATGAAATAACTGTATATTGGTTGCATACAGCCCAGAAACATATAAAACGGTTAGTTATGTAGGGGGCTGGATAAACAAAGTGATAGGCACATTAGGCTCTTCCTTCTTTTTGGCTGCGATTAATGTGTAGCCATCCCCCGTAAAATTTAGTAACTGTGGAGTAGCTTGCTACAAAACTGCCTCACGGTTCAAGAGCAGGAGTAATGAATGCTGGTTCCAATGAAGCTGCGGAAATACATCGCTCAAATTAGGATACGGACAAGACACTAAGGCTAATGCCTGTGTTATTAGAGAAAGTGCTCAGCTGAAAGCAGGAACATGCAGAGATACAGGGAGCGTAACAGTGTTGTGACACCTCGCTTGTGCTCCATCCTTAAACCCGCAGCTGTGAGACAGCGATACTAGCAGATGGGGAACACACATGTGAGTGCACTCTGGAAAAACAACATAAACCTGTTTCTCACCTGAATTACGCTAGATGCTTACGTCGGTTCAGAGCACTGGCTGCCACCCAAGAGACGGGGTATGCGGGAAGGAGTGCAGCCCCTTGAGAGAGAGGAGTGGAAAAAAGAATCATAGAATAATAGAATAACCAGGTTGGAAGAGACCCACCAGATCATCAAGTCCAACCATTCCTAACAAACACTAAACCATGCCCCTTAGCACCTCGTGCACCCGTGCCTTAAACACCTCCAGGGAAGGTGACTCAACCACCTCCCTGGGCAGCCTGTTCCAGTGCCCAATGACCCTTTCTGTGAAGAATTTTTTCCTAATGTCCAGCCTAAACCTCCCCTGGCGGAGCTTGAGGCCATTCCCTCTCGTCCTGTCCCCTGTCACCTGGGAGAAGAGGCCAGCACCCTCCTCTCCACAACCTCCTTTCAGGTAGTTGTAGAGAGCAATGAGGTCTCCCCTCAGCCTCCTCTTCTCCAGGCTAAACACCCCCAGCTCTCTCAGCCGCTCCTCATAAGGCCTGTTCTCCAGCCCCCTCACCAGCTTTGTTGCTCTTCTCTGGACTCGCTCCAGAGCCTCAACATCCTTCTTGTGGTGAGGGGCCCAGAACTGAACACAGGATTCGAGGAGCGGTCTCACCAGTGCTGAGTACAGAGGGAGAATAACCTCCCTGGACCTGCTGGTCACGCCGTTTCTGATCCAAGCCAAGATGCCATTGGCCTTCTTGGCCACCTGGGCCACTGCTGGCTCATATTCAAAGACAGAGCTGTAGCACAGTGACACTGCAGGGACAAGCCGAAAAGGAGGAGAAATACCCCCCTTACAGGTGTGCTGTCCCTGATCTCACCTTGAGCTGCTTCCACCTGATTTCTTCTTGGGTGCAACATAATCTTTTACTAGCATGTAGGAGTCTGTGGCTGAGGAAACGCACAGTTACGACGTACGCGTCTGCAAAGGGCAGATGGAGGATAACAGAAATACGCTGAATCAAGATTTAATTGTAGATAAATCATACAGAAGAGGGTGATTACTGCAGCTTCACTGAACTGGAGCCTCACCGGGCTCCTGCCAAGATCCAAGGGCAAAGATACAAAACGAGGAGACAGTGATTGCAGCCGTCCCTGCTTTTCCACCCCCACCTCCAGCTCCTCACCTGCCCTGTAGGACCGCGCACCCCTGAGCATCAGCGAGTTGACGTGCCGAGAGGAAAAAAAAAAAAACGCTTAAACTGCGGATCAAAGGAAGCAACCGCGGTTCCGAGAGCACAAGCGCCCTTCGAAACAGCGACGAGTGCGAGCGGAGCCTGCCCGGAGCCGCCGAGCCGGCAGGAGGGGGACAGGGACAGGGGCGACAGGAGAGGGACAGGGACAGGGAGAAGGGGGACAGGAGAGGGGGAACAAGAGGGGGGGGACAGGAGAGGGGAAGGGAGAGGGGCGACAGGAGAGGGACAGGGACAGGGAGAGGGGGGACAGGAGAGAGGTAGGGGGGACAGGAGAGGGGCGGGGGGGACAGGAGAGGGGGAACAGGAGAGGGGGGACAGGAGAGGGACAGGGAGGGCAGGGACAGGGAGAGGGGGGACAGGAGAGGGGCGGGGGATAGGAGAGGGGCAGGAAGAGGGAGAGGGACGGGGGACAGGAGAGAGAGAGGGGGAACAGGAGAGGGGGAACAGGAGAGGGGCAGGGACAGGGAGGAGAGAGGCAGGACAGGATTAGGAGCAGGGACAGGACCGGGACAGGTAAGAGAGCGGGGTAGGAAGGAACAGGGGAGGGACAGGCACGAGCGGGACAGGGAGAGGCAGGAGCAGGGCAGGGACAGGCGGGAGCGGGGCAGGGACAGGCGGGAGCGGGGCCGGCGGAGCTGGGCGGGCGCTGCCCGCAGGTGCGAGCGCCGGGGCCGAGCGGCTCCTCCCTCGGCCCGTCGGTCCCGGAGCGCCCAGCGAGGCGGCCGGGACCCCCCCGAGGCGGGGCGGAGCGCGGCGGCTCCGGGCGATGCTGCAGGATGCGGGCGGAGAACCGGACGGCAGCCGAGGCCCCGCTGCGCCTCTTCCCCGCGCCCGTGCTCGCCGGCATCACCGCGGCCTGCGTCCTGCTCTTCGTCGTGGGCATCACCGGCAACCTCATGACCGTGCTGGTGGTGTCGCGGTTCCGGGACATGAGGACCACCACCAACTTGTACCTGTCCAGCATGGCTTTCTCCGACCTGCTCATCTTCCTCTGCATGCCCCTGGACCTCTTTCGGCTCTGGCAGTGCCGGCCCTGGAACTTCGGGGACCTCCTCTGCAAGCTCTTCCAGTTCGTCAGCGAGAGCTGCACCTACTCCACCATCCTCAACATCACGGCCCTCAGCGTGGAGCGGTACATCGCCATCTGCTTCCCCTTCCGCGCCAAAGTCATCATCACCAAGGGGAAGGTCAAGCTGGTCATCCTCTTCCTCTGGGCCGTCTCCTTCGTTAGCGCCGGACCCATCTTTGTCTTGGTGGGCGTCGAGCACGAGAACGGCACGAACCCCCTGAGCACCAACGAGTGCCGGGCCACGGAGTACGCCATCCGCTCGGGGCTCCTCACCATCATGGTCTGGACCTCCAGCATCTTCTTCTTCTTGCCCGTGTTTTGCCTGACTGTGCTGTACAGCCTCATCGGGAGGAAGCTCTGGAGGAGAAAGAGAAGGAACATGGGTCCGAATGCTGTCATCAGGGATAAGAACAACAAGCAGACTGTAAAAATGTTAGGTACGACTTCTTGCTCTGTTTTTGCAAAGGATGCCTGTGCTTGTGTGTGTGAAAGGGGGGACAGGACAAGAGGGAATGGCCTCAAGCTCTGCCAGGGGAGATTTAGGCTGGACATTAGGAAAAAATTCTTCACAGAAAGGGTCATTGGGCACTGGAACAGGCTGCCCAGGGAGGTGGTTGATTCACCTTCCCTGGAGGTGTTTAAGGCACGGGTGGACGAGGTGCTGCGGGACATGGTTTAGTGTTTGATAGGAATGGTTGGACTCGATGATCCGGTGGGTCTCTTCCAACCTGGTGATTCTATGAAATGCTTCATACAAAGGGCTGCACCTCAAGGTATTCATAGAGTAACTGTCCTCCTTCGACAGATTTATTTCTAACTGGTTTGATCTGAGGATGCTTTAATGGTTAAACAAATATTAATAACAAGCACAAGTACTACAGATACAATTAGCTAGTGCCCTGAACATTTCCAAGTGTTTTCACTCTTTGGTAGTGGATACAGGTGTTATTTAGAGAAGGAGAGCTTTTTTGGTATTTAAACAAAACTAAACCCTTCTCAAACCACAAAGTTGAGCTGCATACTAAGCAAGCAGGGTATGATGTGCACTTTTTTTTTATATGAAAGGAGTATCAAGATTTTTAGCAAACTGGGGTTATTTGTGAGGATGGCTGTATACACTTAGGAATCTGCATTTCTATATTAGGAAAACATCAGCATGTGCTGAACAAGGAGCATTGTGTCTCCTTTGAGGTCTACAATCCTGTAAATTCTCACTGACTAAGAAAACAAGATCCAGACGATACACGCTGTCATTCCTAAATTTGTATGTTTATGTTGCTGAATGGTTTAAGCAACAGTTATTGCTGGCACAAAGAAAATCAAATTTTAGCATACAGTCAGTGCACATGGTCAGAGTTTGATGCACAAACCCAAAAAGTTGTTCTGCAGTTTGGTGTCTGAAAACTGCAGGATCCTTGTGCTGCTGTGTACTTCTATTCAAGCAAAAAGCCCTCTGCAGTGCAAATCACCCCATGGATTTCAGTGGGGACAGGACACTGCATGTAGGAGGTTTCACAGGCAGCAGCTCTGCTGTGCTCATTTCAGCTAGGTTGAAGTGGTAGAGTAATGAGCTAGATGAAGAGATGGCACTGCGTCGTAAGTACCTTAATTACTAAATGGGAGCCTAATTTTTTTTTTATTCACATGCTACATTTTTACCGTGCAACAGCACAAAGAATAATAAAACCTGCAACACTCTCCGTGCCCTTTCAGCTGCATTTTATGATCAATAGAATTACTCCAGTCTGGTACGCGTGACTTTGGAAGTAATTCATCATTTACACTTCTAGAGTTACAGGATTTACAATAAGTAAATTGCTGCCATATATTACCAGCATGTTTATAGTTCTGTATACTTAACTATAAAGAATTTTGAAATAATAACTGTTTATTTCTGCCCCGAAGTATTGCTGCAAGCATTACAAGATTTCAAATACCTTTTTTTTCTTTTATGAGCTCTGAGAAAAGCAAGACAATGGCAAGACTGTCCTCTGACAGAGAGCCAGTATTCTCTAAATGATAACAGTCTGATGTCTGATGGAAAGAAAAGAAGTTAGTGAAGGCTCAGTACCAGCGGATGCTCAATGCAGTCTGCTCTCATTGGGTTTAATGTTCTGCTTAAAATTTAGAAGGCGTTTTCAAAGACTTCAGCGAGTCATGGAACATCAAGTAAATGGGATTAGCATCAACGCTTCTTTTAAACTGTAGAGAAAGTTTATGCTTCTAGGTCCATATTTAAACACATTAATTTATAGCTTGACTTGTAAAGGAGCTATCAAGTCCCTTCCTATGGAAATCAAGATGACTTTGCATGAAAGCAGATTGAACTGTCAAATGCCCAACTAGGGATATGCACGCCCTCATGGGAAAAAATTGACTGTGCTTAAAATTCTGTTTGTAATGACCATCACTGCAATATTCTTTATATGGATTAAACACCAGAGCACACTTGTGAGCTAGGGAAACATTGTCTGAATTTTGTAGGTGAAGATACTGTGGAAAAAGTGGAACTGGTTGGGTCAAGAAGATGCAGAGCTGGAAGACATACTCCAAACCTCAGCTCTGTCTTTAGAGTCCACCATAAGTCCTCTATAAGTATCCATTTAAGCTTGGGGATGCTTGTTCAAAGGTTTTATGGGGAAGGTACTGATAATCACCCCTCTTACCTATTTGAATTTTGTAACTGCTGTGACTGGACATGAGCAAGCAGGGTTGCTAAGCAAGAGAGCAGGTTAACTGGTAAAAAATGCTTGAGAATGTCAAAAGCCCTTGCTTGAATTTTCTGTTTTTTCCTTCTCAGGTATATTAATAGATACACTC
The DNA here is from genome assembly GCF_032191515.1 of Phaenicophaeus curvirostris. Lineage (NCBI taxonomy): Eukaryota > Metazoa > Chordata > Aves > Cuculiformes > Cuculidae > Phaenicophaeus > Phaenicophaeus curvirostris. Next base: position 19,694,842 of record NC_091401.1, read on the forward strand.
AGAACAATGTGAAAAATAGTAAAGGTCAATGGCACACAGAATTTTCCTTTTCTCTAGCATGGAAATTCAAATGGGCCAGTATTCTGAGATATACGTTTTCCTATTACTCTACTTATATTTACACATGCAATGTAACTGTAGTGATAGTGTAATATTACAGATATATTATGTAACTATAATTATGCAGTTACATATTTAGTTTTACTGCTCTTAGCGTAAGTAGTGTTCTAAAAAATTGGCCAACTGGAAGGGCGCACCACTCTTCTTACCTTGGCATTTGTGCTCTATAAGTCCAAATTCTGGTGGTTTCTTTTATTTCGGGGCTTTTGTCTTAAAGAATTTTGCTTTCCATTAATTACATGCTTCATTATGGCAATGTTGAGTCTATCACATTATATATAATTTGCTTTTATTAAACACTGCAGATAATACATTGTTATACTTTTTTTTTTGGTCACCATTCTGAGTCTTAATTCTGTTTTTACATAAACATATGTTTTATAGTTCAAAACATGCTATATCAGATTTGTCATGTGGTGTACAGACAGCCTGTTTAGCTATGATTAGCCTGTATTAAGCATTGCTAATTTATACTCCCAGAGAATGTATTGAGAGGCACAAAACTGAAAACTCTTCTGATGCCTTTTCACACTTTGATTAATTTGTTAAAAAAATAGTATTTTAAAATAGAATTTTAATCATCCGTATTTTAATGCTCATACTTAACACAATTTCTTTTACTGTTTTTATTTTAGTTGTGGTGGTATTTGCTTTCATACTCTGCTGGTTGCCTTTTCACGTAGGCCGATATTTGTTTTCCAAATCCTTTGAAGCTGGATCCTTGGAGATAGCAGTGATCAGCCAGTACTGCAACTTGGTGTCCTTTGTCCTCTTCTACCTTAGCGCAGCCATCAACCCCATCCTCTACAACATCATGTCCAGGAAGTACCGAGTCGCCGCTTGCCGGCTCTTTGGACTCAAACCCCTTCCCAAGAAGAGACTCTCCAGCATGAAGCAAGAAAGTTTGCGTGTTTGGACAGAAACGAGTGTTATCACATGACAAATAATTTCCAGCACCAGAGCATCACTTACCTGTATTTCCCAGAAAGCCATAAGGAAAGAGAAAGAGGGCAAGAAATACAAGTTGAAATGTTAAAGCTGTACTTTCATCATCATCTGGATTTGCCAAAAAATGTAATGAAGGCAGCTGAAGATTTAAAAAGAAAAAACAAAACCCTGAACTTTGAGACTATAAAGTGAGGCACATACAGTCACAGAATTTGGGAACATTCAAGTATTATTTTTCTGCTGCTTTTGCCCGTATGGTTTTTTTTAGCACTGACTGTGGCAGGAGGGCTGGGCTTTACCATTCTTAACACACAAACATAGCCCAGATCGCTTGAGCATTTGTGTGACTTAAGTACCAGCTACTTTGAGCTGATTTTTTCCAGCATTAACTTTACTTTTGCTTACAGTTTTTCTAGCATATGACTAGACCAGAGAGAGAGAGAGAGAGAATGGAATTGCCTTGCCTTTTTGGAGTAGTAGATGTGGAATTTGATAAACTTTTCATAATCTTAATTTTCAAGCAAACTAACATTTTTTCCTCTGAACGAGGAAAAGTATTTCTTAAAAAAAGAAAAGAAGAAATAAAACAGATAATGCTTAAACATGCTGAAAATAAGTGACCATTGTGTCACATCCTAGTAGAAAGGAAATTAAAGAAAATCTTCACAGAATTGGCTCAGAACATGACTGTACTGAAATTTTTTAAAATATATATCAGTGGTACAGGGATGGTGCTGACTGCAGGACTGCAGTGAAAATATGGAATGCTATCTAACACCAAAGTAATTTTTTTTTTAATAGCTAAATCATCTGTACTTGTTCTGCTCAGCTTGACTGTGAATGACTCAATGTGTTTGAACTTGGAAGCTTTTAGTTGTTTCGATATTTGTAAGGAGTCTGTGGCTACCTGCCCCTATGCTGCACACCACCGTACCCTTTAAGTCTGCTAAGGACAGGCCTCCTGCCTGTGAACCACCACTTGGTTCCTTGTCTCTATTTAAAGCATATCAGCCAGTTACCAGGACCAGTCCCCACAGACAGCCCGGTGTGCAGTTTTACTAGTTTGCTGCGGAATTAAATTGAGACCGTTCTTCAATCAACGTGACCTGACAAAGTAATCAAAATTCTGCATTAAAAGACACAGGCAGACACATTCTCATACTTGATCCATAAAAATCTTAAATTCAATTTATTCTTATAACTCTAATACGCCATTAAAAGGCAGACCAGAAAACTTTCTATCCTTTATTCTAATTGGCATGTCTTATATTTCATCTATTGTCACACCAACACGTAGAGTTTGTGGTCCAGCTAATAGAGCCTATGGAGCACGCATGTGCAATAACAGCTTTCTGTTTATTTTGTTCTGGTATTTATTAGCAGCTGGTCCACAACTGGTTCTCTGTAATGAATTGTCTGGTAGCAAATGTCCTACTGTTTTCAAACTCCTATTAATGCTGATGGGCCATTTTCCTCCTGTTACACCTTTAGCTGATGGTGCTGCTCAGGTATAACTCAAAAGAGAATTTGGCCTCTTGTATATACTGTGTCTTTTATATCATCCAGTGCTTTGCTAAGGCCAAGAGGCTGATTGCTGCTCCTCACTGTGGCATCTGAGCCTGTCTTGCTCCCCATTCCAGCACGGGTGGTGAGCACAAGTTTGATGCACGGGAACCTGTAAATTAAGGGACAAATGAGCAGCATCAGCACTACAGTTTTTGTCTGTAACCACATCTGCCTTGTTACCCACTTTGTTCTCTTGCTTGTTGTCAGCTGACAAACAGGTCTGATGGCAGATGTCATGTAACTCAGGGAAACAAGAAATGTGGGAATTTTGAAAAGATTGTGAAGGTGTGAGCTCACTAATGACATATCTGTGTAAGTGAACCGGTTACACACCCAGTGTCACATAAGTGTTTCAAATCTCAGCTGTGCCTGTGATGTTAAATGTGAACAGAAAAAAGAAATAAAGTGATGAAACCGTTTATAATCCTACTGGGTCAGTAGTGGTGGAGGAAGCGGTGTGATGCACGGAGGCTGAAGTGAGTCTCTGTCAGGTTTGCTCAGTGCTTCACACACCTGTGCATGGGAGGTGGGTATGGCCACGGTTTGTTCAGGACTGGCATTTACCTAGAGAAAATCTGGTTTTGTGGTTTATATAGGTAATTCTGTTAAGCTATGGATTTTTTTTTGGGGGGGGGATGTGTTTTTTTTTCTTTGTTCGGTTTAGGTTTTTTTTAAAACCAGAATAACATTAAGCCCCTGTGTGGAAGCATTTAATTCCTGCAAATAAATTATAAACATACTAATAACTTAATTTAACCTAACACTTCATCAGGAGAAACTGCTGTAATTTTTTACTATACCAACCCTGTGAAATTGCCACAACTTTGTGTATGGAATAGAATTAAAATAATTAATCCAGAGTTACAAAAGTGAGAAAGAAGGGAACTGGTTCCTTATTGGGAGGGAGGGCAAGACACTTCCCTCTCTTCTCATTTAAGAAATGGGCTTTTTTCTGCAAGTCATTGAACATTTAGCCAAATCTAGTAAAATACATGCAATTTTATTGAAGAGTAGCCACCTTCATATGACTCTCACACAAATAAGCAAATATTTCAGATTCAGCAGGGAACATTCAAGCATTTAAAGCACACTGTAGCTGCCACTCCTGCAATTGGCCCTATACCATCCATTAGTTTTGTTTCCTCCAGAACTAAAACTTTTCTACACAGAACTGCTAAAACCAGTGGAGTCACACTTACCAGCGTGCGTAAGGGTCTGCTTCTTCAAACAGGTACCAGTGCATAATGAACTGATTTTGTATAGAAAACAAGGAAAAAAAATCACCTGAATGACGTTCAGTTTCACAACATAAAATCAACTGTTATCAGATGCCTCCTTAAAGATGTATTTATACACCATAGCCTCCCCACCAGCACTCATAGGTAAATCCAGTCTTGCTTGCCTCCAGGGTTATTGCACAAGTTGTATGAAGTAACTTCATCATGGAAAAAAAAAAGTTGCAATCAAGATTTCAATAACTTTTTTTTTTTACCTAAGAAGAGCTAATTGAAGTCAGTCCAAGGGAGGTATAAGGAAATATCTCAGGGAGTAACATGAGGCAAGCTTCCTCCTGTCATGTCTCTACCAGGTTTTTAACAAGCAGAACAGATGCTGCAGGCAGGGAACGCGGTGCCAAACCACCCATGTTGGCAACCACAGCCCTAGTGCTGCTGTAATCGCCCGTCTCACCTGCTGCAGCTGCTCCGGGTTTGTGGTGCAGACTATCCCGGTCAATACTTTCTAGCAGAGCCAAAGCATTTCTCCTCCGTTCCCCGGGGCATTTCTGTAGCACTTCATGTTCCTGCCCTCTCCTCCCCAAAGCCTTCCCTATCTGAAAGAGCATAGGAGCCTCCCCCACCCCATTTTGGGTTCTGACACGGCCGTTGAGCTCTGTTTTACATGCAGGGAGGGCAAGATCCCTTGCAGGCACTGGGCTATTCATGAAGTAGTCTGGCAGACAGGGTAGCTCTGCAGGAAGATTTCTTCAGGCTATAGAACCATGGGTTGCATTTCTGGAAATGCTTCCCTGTAGGAACAAACTTTGCCAGTTCTGACTGAAAAAAATGTATAGAGGTTTTATGAGTCAAAATTTTGCCATGTTCTCACTGACATGTATGTGAGAGACCACATAGGAAATAACTGGAGGTTCATTCATTAACCAGTGTGAGTTTTAAAAGCTCTTCTAACTTTACATTTTCTACCACAGCTTCACAAATAAACCAGAACAATTTTGCTGCATTTTATTTCTTGGCAACACGCTAAATTAGTGATGAAATAGGTCAAAAGCACTTTAACAGATAGCTTCATTACTTTTAGAAAAGTACCTTTGATGGAGGCATGTACAGGCAGAAAACCATGTCTTATTGTATTTCTTGCCAAAAATAAAAACTACTGGAAAAATAGCACCCACATGCCAAATCTTGAGTTGATAGATATTCAGCATTTATTTAAGTTTGTGTCAAATGACATTTGTATAAGCCCTCTTTGAAGCAGCAGCCGTTAGATACTTGCACCTGTAGCCTGGATGCTGGAGCTGCTCCCCCCTTGTCTGCTGGGCAAGGGTGAACTGTGTGCAAGTGGGATGGAGGGCAGCTTGTTGTCTCTTTGCAGGTTTGAAGGCAGCTGGTCCCACACCACTGTCTGACCACCCCTATGCTTGCTCTCATCTATCAGCACCTTAGGGGGCTGTTAGCAGCTCATCCAAGCGCGTCAATGTTTCCTGGTGGGCTTCAATGTAGTTTGTATCATTTACAAAAACCCTGTGGCCAGCACAGTGGATAGATTCTATCCTTACAGCGTTTAATGAACAATATTAGCCCAATTTTACAGCAAGGGAATTAAAGTACATGGAGTGTTAACCCCTCGCTCAGACTGCACTGTCTGAGAATGGTGTGGTTTGGATCCAGTCACCTCCCTCCGGGGTATTATTCCTTGGGTTGTGGGCTGGTTCAGGCAGCTCCGAGCATCGTTTCTAAGCTGTGCTGCTGGACTGCTCAGCACAGTAACCTGAGATAAGCATTATACGGGAAAAGCAACCCCTGGCTGACACTGCAGCCTCTGGATTGCTCAGACACTGGGAGCCTGAGTGAGGAAACACAGGCTGCATTGCCAAAGTCCTGCTTCTGCATCCCTACAGTCAATAACAGCCAGCAAACAAGTACAGCAGCTGAGGCAGCACCTTAACCCACAGCAGGATTCATAGCTGCCCATGAACGCTTACACACAACTCTGGGCCTGTGCACGTGCAGGAGCTTCCCAGAAAATCCTCTGGATAATCTGGGTGTATATCCAGCAGACGCAGTTGCAGGAGTTGGCATGTCTTGGGAACACCTGGCACGATTTACGCTATTTTACACCAATTGCTGTCAGGCAGATTAAGCTGGAGTTGCACAGCGTCCAACTGTAATATCAGCAGCACCTGGAGGAGCTGGAAGCTCGCAGGTCATTAACATGAAGCGTCCGTTCATTTAGGCAGAACCATCATCCCTGAAGGGCAGTGGTACTCACACGCACCCCCTGCTCCCCCCCTGAGCATCCCTACCTGAGGTATCACAGCAGATTCCTTCCCAGCTCCACACAAGGATCAGGAATTAAACAGGAGCAAAATAATTTCCTCACACAAACATGCCTCGAATGGCTTTTCACTCTTAAACATGATTTCTGGTGAGAGACAGCTAAAACCTCCAGGGGTCTGGCTTCACATCCACCAAATTTGCCCAAAGCAGTTTGTTACTTGGTGGGGTCCAGCTTTGCCAGCTCTCTCAGATGGTGAAATAACAGCTTCAGAAGCCCTGGCTGCTGCTGTTTAGAAAAGGAAAAGAGAAGTAAATGTTAGATCATGATTTGCCTGTCACCCCCGAATTATGATTATGCAGGTGTAGTGAAAGAGGAGGAAGAAAAAGACAAATTTAATCCATCTTGTATAACAAAGTTTTACAGGCTGCTGATTGGTAGTCACATCTCCTTGCTGTTGAGCCTTAGTATAGTCGCCATCCCAGGACACAACAGAGTACATTACTGTTATCAAACTTAATTAATACACTTGGTGGGATTTTAAAGACTTTTTCAGTGCTCTTCCTAGAGGAAAGGTGTCCATTCCCTTCCAAGCCCAGCGCTTGCATGGTACTGCCCTTCTTGATCTGAGTTGAGGACTGGTGCATGCCATGACTTGTCAAATGAGACAAAATTCAGAGCACCTCCTTAACATGATACTTGGACCAAAAAAAAAACCAAACAACAAAAAAAAAAACAGAGAGAGAGAAAGAAGCCTCTACTTCATCTACTTCATGCCAGAGCTGCACGTGGTGGTGCTGACTGCAGGTTTCTTTGAGTCCTGAAAACACACTGACTTGGTTTTGCTCAGCCAGAGAAGCATATGGCTGTGCAGCAAAACTTGGAGAGCAAGAAATGCCTCCAGACCCATCAGGTACGCTCGCTGTTGCAGTGTTACCCGGATCCTATCACATGTGTTACAAAGGTTGCCTCATACTGCAGGCTACAAGCAGGTGTGAGGAGCAAATGCTGTGTAGGCAGAGGACTGTAAGTGCTGTGCGGTACCCCAGCAAACCACCTGATGGGGTGTGATCAATCCCTAGTCTCTTCAGTCTTCCCTGCGGTTTGGGGCATTCATGGACAAGTACTCATGTCCTTCACAAGTGGGACTGGCTCCAAACAGACTGAAGTAGTGGGACCACTGCTGTGACGCAGGGACCATCTCTTGCTAGGAGCATAGCAAGTCCTAAGTAGCATCCAAAGTGAGCACTGCCCAGGCAATCTACTGCTCTCTTGTTTGGTGCTCAAGTACGTCCTTTTGAAAGCCTACAGGTTGCTCCTCTACCTGTACTTGGGGATAAACACTTGGCATTGAAGACATTTTATTGCTATCCGCGCTTGCTTCATTTCCCTCACTGGAAGCAAAATTAAGTTTTGTTGACGTGTGCGAGTCCGTAAGCTAAAATCACTCTCAGAAATAAAGTACCTGATGTTCAGCTTCTGAGGCTGCCTCTACCAGCATTTTGCCCCACTTTGAATACTGTTGGATCAAAAGAGAGAAGCATTACTCCCTTCTCCTTTTTTCTCGTGTTCTGACTGATTTTCACGTTTGAAGTGCTGTCCATGGGAAAGGAAAAGCATGGCAATTTCCAAGCCTTTATTCACATGGCTCTTTCCTGCACAGCCTCCTTCCATAAATAACACAGTGCTGAAACTCATCCTTCCTTAGGGCAGGCAGGCAGGGAATCTAACACCACGAGCCTGTTCTGCAATAAGCCTGCAGCATGACGAGCTCCAAGGTACAAGAGATTTAAATAGATTTAACACACTAATATTACAAAAGACAGCAGAACATCTTACTGCAAATTCTCACCAAAAGCCAAGCCAATATTCATAATCACACAAGGGCTCGTATTCTGCCCAGCTAATAGCACCTTGGTATTTTTGCCAAGCAGCAACAATAAGATAGATTTTTGTAAAATTCGCTGTGCTGCGCCAGGAGCACCTGTGTGGGGCTGGAAAAGGTGCCACCTTCTGAGCTAGTTTTGGTTGAATAGCCAGTTTTGAACCTACTGAATCATTTTTATTTCATGAAAAGGGAAGCTGGTGGCCAGCCCAGTGGTTTCCTTGCGCCTTGCTTGGTGTGGCAGCCCGGCTGGAGACACACCAGTGCGAGGCCCAGCACTCAGATGAGCAGCTGCCTTGGGGCTAAACGAGTATCTGCTCTAAAGCTGACATATAAGGAAACAAACCCATTTCAGTCATATTGAGATCACAACAGTAGTTTCTTTCTCATGAAAAGCTAACCTGTAAGGCTAACTGATGCCCCAGCCTGTGGTGTAAGGACGGTCACCTTGATCTAGCTACCTCGATCCAGCTACCTCTGCTGTGGTGTCAAGAACCACAACAGGTTTGTAATTACCTCCTGTATCTTGGGCTTTCGCTGTGGTCCTGGTGCCCGATTTCCCATGTCAGAGTGTAATTTGGAGTCTCCCATGTGGCAAGAGGAGTGACGTTGCCATAGGCTGTAGTGAGACTTGAATGAAATGTCCCTTCTTGCAAGGTGGGTGAGCTGGAGGAAGGGGTTTGCACCATTGCTGCCCAGCCAGGGCTTATTTAGAGAATAACCAGAGCTGTGTAGAGCTATGTTGCTTTTGATTTGAAAACACTGAAGGGAATCACATCCCATTTTAAACAAGAAAATGAGACAGAAAGAAGAAACTCCTAAACCATGTATTAGTGAGGAGGTGAAGACAGGAGCAGTAGCAGCTTAAGCACTGCTATTCAGAGCCACCACAATTTTAAAGTGACACCTAACACCATGCAAAGTCAACATCCTGGGGAATATTCGGCCCTGCTGAGTACAGACCCGCTTGTTTTTGGTGTGCTGAACCCCACCATGCTGCAGCAGTGGGTGAGCAGGCAGCGAGCAGCATCCCAACCGGCGTGTTGCCCATAGATGTTACTGTGTGTGTTGCTGCAAAACCTCGTGAGCCAAGGACACCGCGACCAGCTCTCAGCATCTTGTGAAAAGAAAGGGCATCTGAGCTATAAATTAGTAAATACAATATTTGCACTGGATTAGGGTGAATTTCTCCACTCTATTCATGTTAATCCTTACAAGACTTCTGCCTCCCTACTGCTTGCTCAATTTTATTTGTAGAGAATAATAGCTTTCATACGACAGAAAGCGAGAGACGAGCTAATAAAATTACCAAATTACATCCACTGAGCACATTGACCCAAGCAGTTAATCATTTGCCATGCTAGTAGACCTAAAATAGTTCTCATTGCATGCAGTACCATCTATGCCAGCAATTAGTGTGATAAATGTAACTACTCGAACTAATAACAATACATTCACCCAAATAACAGCAGATAGCAGGCTAATTCACTGTGTTTGAAAGCGTCTTGTGAAACCTCTTATTATTTTTATTTTGTCCAGCCAAGAATCTGCACATTGTGAGAGTAATTGTTGAGAGCAGAAACAGATGCAATCATTTAGAATTTATTAAATGTAATACCGATAAAATAGCCCTTTCAAAGGATCTCATCCGGCTTTTTCAGTTCAACCATAAAAATATTGAAACAAAATGCTTATATCCTCCTCTCTACTTACTTGTGTTTGTCATTTCTGAGAAGAATAAGGGATGACATTTATATCTTCATGCTAAGGCAGGTGAATATTAAGGACGGCATATAATTGTACACCATTTCAATACATCACGGTACATGACAAATTCTGCAATAATCCTAGAAAAAGATTTGCACAGGAAATTGTCACAGTTTAGCCCCAGCTGAACTTGATCGGCAGCTAAGCATGAGCATTCTGATCCCAATCCCCCATCCCTGAACAGAGAAAGAGAAAAGGGAAATGAGGGAAAGAGACTTGTGGGTTGGAAACCAAAACAGCTTTAATGAAACAATAATAATAATGAAAACACTATTAATAAGAAAACAGTATATAAATACACAAAATCAAAACTTCCTTGATGACCACATCACCACTAATGCTGCAGAGCAGGCACAGAGAAAGATCCCAGGCTAGATGTAGCAGGAGGCAGGAGCTGGGCTGAGGAACTGGATTTGGGAACGCATGGATGAAGATCAGGGGCAAAAAGACAGATAAGGTCTATATTAGACATTGGCCATCAAAGAAGAGAGCTTGACCCTTGTGACCCATCAGTTTTATACTGACTATGATACCTGTGGAATGGAATGTTCTGTTTGTCACCTGTCCTGTCCTCTCCTCCCTGTAGGTGCAACCCTTTTCCACTACTGTCACTTATGGGATTCCACCAACTTGAGGATTACCTTCGCCTCCATAGGGACAGAATTAAGCAACGGCCTTTCTGCATATCAGTGCCCTGTGTTATTACTTCTAGAGACAGACGCTGTCTGAAAAACACATAGTAAACTTTCAGAAAATGAAGTTACTTAGACAAGGCTTAGTTGAAAAGTTAGAAAATCAATTCTGCTTTAGTGCAAACCAGAACAGAAATATAATTTATAGATCATATTTCCACAATTATTTCTGTGTAAAGAAACAATTCTCCATCTGCAAACTTCTAAGTGCCAGCAGAACTCTGATAACTCAGCGAGCGTCCCACCTGGCTGAGAACACAGGGCCATGCTGATGCACGGGCACACAGGGGATGAGTAGTTGAGGTAATGCTGGCCATGGATGCCTCTCAGAATCATAGAACTATTAAGGTTGAAAAAGATCTTTAAGACCATCAAGTCCAACCCTTAACATAACACTGCCAACTCCACCACTAAACCATGTCCCTAAGCACCACATCTACACGTCTTCTCAATACCTCCACGGACAGTGACTCTATCGCCTCCCTGGGCAGCCTGTTCCAGTGCTTGACAACCTTTCGGTGAGGACGTTTATCCTAATATCCAATCTAAACCTTCTCTGGTACAACCTGAGGCCATTCCTCTTTTCCTATCACTGGTTACTTGAGAGGAGAGACCAACACCCACCTCACTACCACCTTCTTTCAGGCAGTTGTAGAGAGCAATATGGTCTCTTCTCAGCCTCAGTTAAGATCTCCCTTCAAGAAAATGTTATTTACACTAGGCTGAATTTGAGCTTCTGCTAAAATTTGAAGACTTAAATGATTCTGGCAGTAAAAGCTCTGCGGGAGATGAACAACACAGTACACAGCAGATTGATGCTACCTCCGGATCCCATGTGCTTCTTATTTGTCCTGGGGAGTGGGTGGCTCGGATCACATCGCATCTTACTTTGATACACTGGTTCCTCACACAGAGAAACCCCTCATCCCATAAAAGGGGGCTCAACCCTCCTCCACCAAACCAAACGTGCTCTGAACCTGCAACAGTGACTGAAGTCAAAAGCAAAACAGATTTCAACCATTTTATTTTTGAACAGGCTCTCTGATTATTGAGAAGAGAGAGAATTACTGCTGCTATAGAAACAGCAGCCACAAGCTTGGTGACCATGCTTTGCTGCAGGCAGACCTGCAGATTGCTCAGATTGAGAGATGTGCCATAGTCCACATCCAACTACTGTACCAGCCTGAAGGTTGTTTGTAAGGCCACAAAAAATATCTAAAAATACGAGTCCATGTGCCGTTTACAATATTGCCAAGCCTGTTTACAACTTGCTCCGTATTTCCTTATAAAACAAAATACATCAGAAACTTAGTGCTACTTAGCCCATGGCTGCCTACTTTGGGTGTGGGAAGGGAACTCGGTACCTCTGCACCAGATCTGGGGGTTACAACATTACGAGATGATATTCAGAGCTCAAATAGCAAATAGTTAAATCCTTCTTCACTCCGATGGGCTGTAACCATCCTCCATCAACCCTGCAGACGCTCACGATAATGCTGTAAACCAGGGACCATTGAAAAGAAAATCTCTTCATATACCAAGGCTGCAATTACTATTCTATAGACATTATTTAAGAGACTTTGTTAAAGACAGATTGTTTTGGCAAGCTATAAAAATAGAAAAAAGCTGACCAACCAAGTGAAAAAAAATACTTTACTTCCTAAGGGAAAACCCACTCATGTTGCAAATTGCAGTAAATAAAGCAAATACATAAAAAGTTGTATTTATGCAGTGATTTGAAGAAAAGCCGTTTAAAAAAAACCCTATGTATACATACTAGATTAATTCTTCAGTAATTTGATTTATTCCACAGTTAAGAAATAAGTGAAAACTTCTGATATTTCAAGTGTTTAATTATGAAGAGATAACAAATCTAAATATTTTTACCATCCTTAAATGTTCACGCAAGCTACTTAACGGAAGTGATTAAATCACCACAGAAACCTGATTTCAAGACTATTTCTATAAGCCCTCACTTCCTTTGAGCCAGCCCTGCCAAGGGCAGCAGGGCAGCAGGCAGAGTGCTTTGCCCCAGCCAGTGCTGTCCGATGCTGGGCACCCCCAGGAGAGAACCACAATTCCCTGTGGATGAGGACATGGGGGAGCTACAAGAACCAGATCACGGTAGAAGGAACTTGGCATTTACCTGGATGATGCTTAGGTCAAAACATCAGCAGCCTTCACAGCACGGTACAGGTAACAGCCTGGCTGAACTTCAGCTTTGCAGCAGGGTTAGAATCATAGAATCATAGAATAACCAGGTTGGAAGAGACCCACCCGATCATCGAGTCCAACCATTCCCACCAATCTCTAAACCATGTGCCTCAGTACTTCATCCACTCGCACCTTAAACACCTCCAGGGAAGGCGAGTCAACCACCTCCCTGGGCAGCCTGTTCCAGTGCCTAATGACCCTTTCAGTGATGAATTTTTTCCTAATGTCGAGCCTGAACCTCCCCTGGCGGAGCTTGAGGCCATTCCCTCTTGTCCTGTCCCCTGTTACTTGGGAGAAGAGGCCAGCACCCTCCTCTCCACAACCTCCCTTCAGGTAGTTGTAGAGAGCAATGAGGTCTCCCCTCAGCCTCCTCTTCTCCAGGCTAAACAACCCCAGCTCTCACAGTCGCTCCTCCTAAGACTTGTTCTCCAGCCCCCTCACCAGCTTTGTTGCTCTTCTCTGGACGCACTCCAGTAGAGTTAGAGCAATCTGCAGTGTATTTAGCTCAGTCTAAGAAAATACGATGCCATAAACTGCTGAAATGCACCATCAAATGCTTTATGAATAACACAAAATAATTTCAATTATAAATCAGAAACATCCTGAGTTAAATTCAGGGCTCCCACTCCTGCTACAGACTGCAGCAATGCCAGTGACCTACTGGAAAAGCACCAGGTGAAGACAAACTCCTGGTAATATCAGAAAGAATTAAAACATTTATTGGGCATAAATATATTACATATACACTACAGATACAGTTAAGTCTTACATACATAGTGTAGTATTTGCAAAATCTATACATTAAAATTGATATGGCAGTTTTAATACAATGCATATGAAATAGTCTAAAATTTACAATACAAGAAAACATGATTATTTTTTTTTAAAGTTGAAAAGCTTGGAATGTATGTTCCCACAGTGAGGTAAAAACATTTTATTTCTTTCAATTTAAAGAACTGTGCAAGGATAAGGTTCATACACATTCAGTTAGGGCACTTTTCAATCATGACACTGAATACTGAGCTACTGTAGCCAACAAACAGGATTAGAAAACATTTCAAGTTCATAAAGACAAAGGCAGAACAATATAAAAACATTTCTCCTTCCTTAAGGGTCTTAAACATTTAGTGTTTCACTCTACCTTTTTTTTTTTTGTCGTTGTTTGTAATTTCTTGGAGAGCAGAGAGCCCTGGGGGTGGAATCAATGCCTGATATTGCTGGATTAAAGGGCATCAAGATGCACGGGAAAAGACAAGGCATCAGCAAATGATGGGTCAGTGGTCATGGAAACCACAACAGGAACGGTTTCATGATGCTTTATTTTCTCATGAATATACGAATGACAATCAAATCACTATGGCAGAATACACCAACTAAAATAATGACAAATTAACTTCTTTAGGGCCTATGGAATACTTTATCTGATAACCTCAGAGCTGGACTGGGCATTCTCGTTAGTGTGATTATTAGGGACACCAAACAACTAGCAATGACAGAAATGCTTCAAGTGTACCCGACTGCTTTTCTCTACACTTCTGCTCACTGCTCTTAGTATTATTTGTATTTCAAACTTTCAAAAAATGATCAAATCTTCTAAAACAAGGTAGGTTCTTTTTTCTTTTTTTTTATTAAAGTAGGGTTTTTTTTAAAAAAGGAGTCAAGCTTGGATTTCATAGCAGCACTGCTGAAACAATATTCCAAAAATAAAAAAAGGGAATCTATTCAAATTTCTGGGTTTCCAAACTAGTGATCTTTTCATTGTTTTTAAAAATACACTCTTTTGCCCTCCCATTGAAGACAGTCGTATATGTTTTGCTCACAAAATACAGATGCAAGGTCACAAAGTTTCATATCACAAATAGATTTAAATAAGATGTAAATAAATTTGACAAGCCATGACTTTGGCAAAACCAGAAAAATATATAGCTCAATGCCATTAGTTTGCAAGGCTAAATTAAACTAATTATAGTCAATGACAAAATACAGAACATATCTAATATTTGCTACATCTAGAGAGGCACACAGAATTATTCATTGATCTGAGCACTTTCTTTCCAGAGATGATTATGTTTTTGGATACATGTAAACGTTTGAATCACTGATAATGTTTTTTTTTTTTTGGCATTTAATGTACTAGATGCTCCCACCTTCAAAAACACAAGAAAATGTAAGAAGATTAATAATACTAGGAATGCTGTCAGATAAAAAGTTGACCTAAAGTACAACAGTATAAAACAGACAAAATGTAACATGCTACGGGGAGGGCTGGGAGGGGAATTAGTACATAAGTACACTTTTTATTTTTTATTTTTTTTTTACAATAAATAAAAGATTGCACTGTAATTGGTATTTAAAGTACTGTATGCAGTATATAGTATAAATAAACCTAAAACAAAAATAATGTTGTTTTTTCCCCATTACTTTGGTTAAGGGAATATTATGCTAGTACAGGACACTGAATCTTAGACAATGGAGACAGAGCACAAAATAGCTAGGACAAAAGCAAAACCAAGTAGCAAAAATATACAAAAACAAGAGGCAGGGAAATACACTGTGTCTGTTGCACCCTTTTGGAATCTATTTGCACCTCCAGCTCATTTATGTCCCTGAGGTACTTGCACAATGTTGACTTAATATAAATAATCCAATGACTCAAAAATTAAAAACCTAATATCTTGATGGATTAGAATGTGTGTCTGGGAAGGGGCAGGAGGAGGGGGGAACTCCCATCACAGCAGGGACTATTCCTCTGCAGGAATTTCACCATGTACCAAGTTATTTCAATTATCCCTGTGGTAAGAATAGCACAGACACCCCTTTAAAGTACTTAAATTAAACAGATCTCATTTCTGATACCTCTAAGAAAGTTCCATACAACGGATATCCCTCCAAATTAGTAATAATAATCAAATCAACTGACAGTAAAGTTTGCTTACATTGAGTGTAAATCTCACCTAATTCAGTAGAGGCAGTAAGCTGTCACCAGCTCTAATAATATAAATCAGGCTGAACATAATAGAATAATATCTAGTATTAGATTAGGAATAGTTACATACAGTGACAAACAGACAAGTTAAAGCAGCTTTTAAATAGCTGAACATGGGAATAACTAACTATTGCACAATGCCCTCTTAAAATTACTGCTAGGAATCAAAATGGTAAAAAAAATCTATACTGCTTCATAATTTATATGCAGTTTGGTTATTTGATTTCTTATACAGGAAGTTTATACTGTAACTGTAAAAATAACATAGTTAAAAAAGTTTCGACTGCAGGATACTCTTCTGATTTGAATGCACTAAACAGTTAAAATAACTACTTATGTTTCACCTTGAAAAAAATGGGGCACATGTAGTGAATAGGCAACATTGCTGATACTGCTCAAGGAAAATCTGGTACTGTTGACTAACACTGTATCCTAGTCTTAACACTACACAAACTTGTGACTAATCTATAGGAGGAAAAAGAAGAGACAAAAAAGTGACTCATGATTAAAATTTCCTAAATAGTATGATAAAATAAGAGACTGTAAGAGATTCAGTGAAGAAAAACACAACGTTGAAAAGGCAAATCGGTGACAATTTTGATACTGTGAAGGAAAAAAACTTGCTTTTGGTATCTGGTTTGTTTGTTTCTCCAGTTTGACCACTTCCTAGTTTTGAATTTCAAAAAGGTGCATCAAAACACTGATTTATCTTTCTTCAAGCTAGAACTGTAAAAACAAGAGAAGTATATAAAATGTATGGTAGAACAAAAGGATTTCAAAAAAAGGAATATCTGAATAAATGTGTGGATTATAATGCGTAGCATTAGTTAAATTTGTATCTCAAACTTCCATTGAATTCTCTACTTCATAAAGAAGTATTGTAATATACAGGCAAATATAATTGACAAACTTGCGAAGCCAAGAACGATGAGGGCTGCAAACTGTTCATCAGTAGGAATCATATTCTTTATCTTAGGATCATCTATGCTTCCCATTTCTCCTGCAAGCATGATCTCATTTCGCTGAAGCATAAAGGCAACGGATGGGCTGAAAGGTCCACTAAGTTCCTGTGAGGTATCCAAGCACCGGCGGCAGACGCAGACACGAAACCGATAGTCTGTGTTGACTTGAAGGCCTGAGATGTGGAATGTGGTCTCTTCTCCCTTGTACAACTTCAAAACAAAATAGCAAGCACAGTCAAATACAAAGAGCAAGACAATCTTCTCCTTTCATAGCATCAAACAATTAAAAAATGTAATAACATTAGATCTTGCAAGGATTTGGGCCAGAAAGTTAGATCAGGTCTAAGTCTTGCAAGGAAACGTTGCTGCAGCTCTCATGGGAAGAACTCATAGGTCAACATGGGTTTTGGAAAAATAGAGGCATGTGGAGGACTATGTAATAGATGTCCAACCATGGGATGTCTCAATACAGAGAATTCAGAATCAACGCACCCAAGGACAGACAAGGCTTCAGATAATGTATCGACCGTAAGATGTTCTACCTACCCCCTTGTCTTTTGTGGGTGTGATAAATACTACAAACATATTTCTCTTCTCTTAAAATGTGACTCTATGTTTAAAACCTGTCTAAGACCCAAGCATCATGCATGACCCCAAAAAGAAGACAACCTGCAAACTAAGGTTACTAGAAAACATATAATCATATCAATATCATATATAACATATAACAACATATAATCATACCATAATCATATCATATATAATATAAACATATAATATCATTGTATAATCATAAAATGGGTTATACATAGTATTTTAATGTACTTTCCTCACATTTCTCTCCAGAGTCTGGAATTTTGCCAGAAATTACGCTTTCAGAATTGTGAAAATGATAAAATATTATTAAGGTATAAAAAAGCTCCTCTTTGCTGCATTGTGTTTCATTCTTTAGCAATCCAAACCCATCATGTATTTATGTTGATCAAATGTAGGTAGTGTGTGACTCAGAGAGCATGAGTCACATTATGAGAAAGAAGAGAGATAACTGAACATCTAAGCAACGCTTTTGTGACTTAAATAGAAAAAGACCACTGGTAACATTTATGAACTCCGAAAACAAATAACCAGTCAACAATTTATCTAAGAGAGGGCTCTTGAAACTGGTATTTATGAAATGAAAAACATGTCACAATGCCTGCTTCTGCTGGAAAAAAAAGTCCTGAACTTAAGGTACTACTTTCTTGGTGTATTTAGTTGGTTTCCTTCTTCCTGCTGTGGGAGCAGATGGCTGAGAGCATCTTTGCCCCCCTGAAGTTAAGAACTCAACTTGGAAAAGGGTAAGAAGAGTGAAGTTAAACTCGAGTTGATGGAGAATTTCCTGTGCATTATCCTGGAGTAAGAAATATAGGAGGAAAAAGACATGTTCAGCTAAATACCAGTTAAAGAGTCCAGCTTTGCTGCCCATGTTTGCCCCCTCTTTTAAAAAGCTGGTCATTGATTTCTTGAAGTCTGGGACAAAAGACTAAGGTTTTTCTTCCATTCCCTCCCTTTGAACTTTCATGGTTTATCCAAATACAGTTTGAATGATGGTGACCCTGAGTTTTCAGACTAAGTGGAAGCCCCCTAACTGGCTCATTTTTTGTGGCCCCAAGGTGTAACTTGAGAAGCAATGTTTAAACAAAATCGTTACAATCCTAAAGCATGCTCAGCATTCACCAGAAGTTCACTTTAGCTCAGGTGACAGGAATACAACAAATTCATACTATAAATCTCTGCAATTAACCACTGCTATGCACTGCTGCCTGTCTTGTCATCTCTCAAGAGATAAACCTAGCTTTCCAAAACAACTGTAAGCAAGGTACGTTTTCTGGCACCGTTGTAATTAATAATTTCATTTAAGAAAATGTGTAATCAGATGTTTTGCCATAAATTAAACTTTTCAACCAATAAGACCACATTAAAAAAATCCAGCAAAATCCAAATAATGATATTTAATAAAAACGTTAAAATCTAATCTTCACAAATAACATTTAATAGATACTAGGGACTGGATATATACAACCTGTCTTTGCATTGAAAAGACCTATCTAGTTAATCAGGTTTTTTTACTTGTTCTGTTCTGTCAGTGGTGAATACCAATGTAACTGGGGGCTAAGTTTGGCTAAATCAAAGACCTGTATCTTCATTACTGTCCAATAAACATGATGACAAAGTTTATTCAAGCCAGCTAGTCAACAGTGCTTCTCAGAAAAGGGCAAAACTATCAAGTGAGAGAAGTGTGCATTGTTAAAGTTTGAAAACCAGTCAAAAGTACATTGAATACATGAATTAATATTCACTAACAACATAGACAAAACATTTTCTGCACTAGAGCTAGGGAAGTGGTGGAAATCATCCTGCTTTCAGTGGTTTGATGAGTATTTAGCACCAGTGGACCTATGTTCTTTCTCAGTGACAGGCAAAAAGTTATTGTGCTTAGTTATTGTAACAAATTTGCTAAGCAACCTTTGAGCTGCACACCTTTTTATGTATAACACATGACTTGTTGGCCAACAAGTCCAAGTAGAGAGGCAATACAACTTCTCATTAACATGAGCTATTGACATGATTATAGACTTGGAACAAAGAAACAGCTTTGTATGTTCATTATTTGAGAAGTTTCAATTTTAAGATAATTTTAAACGTGGATTTTTATTCTATGAATAAGAGTGAGTGAAGGTAAAAACATTTGAGGATGAGTGTGATATGAAGTCCTGCACAGCCCCTAAATATCTTGAAATAGGTACTTGTTGCATTTATTTCCATGCTAGTGGGACATAAAAAATTATTTCATGCAGCTATTTTTCTCCTTCTTATCCAGCCATACTATCTCTGGTTCTTATAAAATGCACTGGTAACTGCTATAGGAACTCCAGACAGTCAAGACACTGTTCCTGCTCATGGGTTTATATAACAGCCTGAAAATCTACCATATTTTTCATTTGTGCAACCCTTCAAAATAATTCGTAAAACTTCTCTAATATAATACATCCCCTGAGACACACTTGCAAAATATGTACGTCACTTGCAGGGAACAAAATCGATTTAAAAGTAAATTTAGGACATCCAATTAGAAAGTAATTAATGTATCACTAAAATCACTTTTCAGCTAACGTGATCACATGCATGCCAGAGCAAAGGTAAACTGAAATACATTAGCCAGAAAACCACTGAAAGACATTTCTATATTTTATCTCTTATTCATATAACAGGAGCTAAGAGAAGGTGCACACAGCTACAGTAAGCCAGCGATGTGTCCCAGGGCTGAGAAGACACATTTGTGATGAAGACAAGCAATTTTGATGACTGAAACTGATTTCTGAGACTGAGACAGTGAAACTGTCCCTCTTTTCCATGGCTGGTTATCAGCCAGTGCAACTACAGAAGTCACAGCGTCAGCTTTGAGCATCATTGGTGGGAACTTCTAGAAAGTAACCTGTGAAAACTCAAGCCTTTATTGCTGGGCTTTTTCATACCAAATTTCTTCACTGTGACGACTAGCCACTATCTCCCTTAAAGGAACATGAAGCCATGCCTAAATCTCCCCAAGGACATCCAGAACATTTAAAGCACTGAAGCTATGCTTACTACAGCTGTACATGGATGTCATACATCAATGCTACTTCCTAACACGCAACAGGGAAATGCATCCACTTACCCACTTACCCCTGACATTATGAGGCCAACACAGTACACAGTGCTTTTATTATCTATACCAGCACCAAAAATGTTTTGAGATAAAACCAAAAGATTTCTGAATCTTTAGCACCCACATGAATTGTCTTGCATTTATTCATGTTATTTTGCTAATTCATTAATTTGCAGCAACACTCAAAAATAGACTGAAAAGGAGCAAAGATAGTTGCAAAGTACTACCTTATTCACTCTTTTAGTAATAAAACTTAAGTTTTAACATATCTCATTCCCTAATTTGGACTTACTTGGACTGTATATGACAATGTAAGAAAGGACAGGGAGAAGACAGGGCACACACGAAGTGCACTGTAAATCACACAGAGATGTGTGAGATGTCAGAGATGTGACAGATTAAATAAAAGATCTAGCTGTGATTCAGGTGCTCTGGGGAAACATCCACTGGTGATCTCTAATTAAGACAGACAAGGAAGCATCAGACATGCTTCATTCACTTTGTTTCCATGGTGCAAGGAAGGACACAGTTTGTGGGGCAGCTGATATAGAGCAGTTGCACATACACGCATCGAAACCTCAGACAGGAATGGGACGCCTGAAGAAACCAATTAAAAGTTGATGCAGGGTTTAGGAACTGGCTTAGTGAAAGAGGAAGATCATCTACCTATACTTAATCTTCTGGTCTTCAGGCAACGGTTAGCACAGTTAGTCCAGAAGAAAGCATGGGTGGACAGAATTGTAACTCTGCAAAGGTTAGTTCACTTAGAAATGGTGATTAACTACGGAGAGAGCGCAAATCACTCCAACAAGATAATGATGTTCTATATACTTCCTCTGGGGAGAAAACAACCCATTACAGCCTTTAATTTTGACTTAACCTTTACCAAAGTTCATGACGCATCACCATAGAGTGTAATTCAATACAGCAGAGAGAAGCAGCACAGCAAATGTTCAAACCCATTTCCATTGTATCATCAATTTAGCAATACTAAAGCGAGACCATTTTCCTACCTGCTTGTATTCAGATTCTCTTCCAACCAGTACCTGCAGAATATAACCAACAGGATCTCCTTTCATGGGTGGGACCATTTCCCAGGTAATTTCACAGGTGTTTCCTCCCAACTGTGTCACTCGAGGGGCTACAATAAAATTAAATGTTAATACATTTAATATAAAAACTGTATTGAAAGCTTGTTCATTTTACACGCACTGTAATATATACAAGAACATTTTTAAAAGAGCACTTCAGGACATCACAGGGGTCAACAGCACATAATTTGTACTGCAATTAGGTGGCCAAAAATCAAACTGCTTTCACCACTGGATGAAAGAAGTAAAAACGAAGCTGGATTTTTAAGTATTTCAAAAGTCATATTTATTTCAGGACAGTCTTGCCTGATTAAGCAGTTCAGGATTCTTGTGGTATTAAACAATAACAAACTCTATCAACAGAAAATTTAGTGCAATTTAGAGCTGATTAACAAGCTCCTAAGAAGTTTACTCTTCTGTGTGGGCCTCTAGAAAGGGGGAGTGAATGGGATAACTCAGAATCTTTTCAAAGCAGAAGCCAATGCACTAATTACACCAGCATTCATAAAAGCAGCAATCTTGTGGAGTTCTGAGCAAACGCCTGGGCCAGCAGAGATGCCTGCATATTCCTCCATGCAACATACCATTGAAAGAGAAAAATAATAGCAAACATGTCGTTCAGGAAAAAAAAGGGAGAAGAAATGTGAGAAGGGAAGCTCAATAATCTTATTTATTAAAGTCCAGCCTGGGAAGCAAAAGTGCAAGCATAATTTTCAAGGTTTGGACTGGTATCTAATTCTGTGCTGAACATTCAGATGATCAGATCAGTTATTTCTACCCAGGCTTAGACTAGTGCTTTCACTAGAACTCTAAGAAATCAAATTTGTCAGCTGTTGCAATGCTGCTGTCCTTGGGAAAGGATCTCTCACCAGTTGAAAGGCAAAAGACATTGCACACTATGCCTGATTGGCAAGCTTGCAGGTGAGCTGAGCAGAGTGCTAACAGCAGTAGCATGTTTATATGTACAACCAAGCATCTGCCATTGGAAGGCATCAAAACAACTACAACAGCTTCCAGGGTCTACCAACCTCTTGATCAGGCAGAGCAAGCAAGCACATAGACCCCAAAATGAAACAAGGAGAAAAAGAGGCACTGAGCACTTTGCTGAGTGGTTAACACATGCACGTGCAAGGACATGAGCTTATTAAAGGTAATATAGATTCTCAACACTATGAAAACAGACAACAGGAGAGTCTATCAAAGAAACAAATGCTGCTGCTGCTGCATATATTACATGAATTTTGGACTAATTTGTTACCACCCAAGAGGAACACATGAATCATATGCAGACCCAAATGTAATCAATACCCATTTGCCTCTCCCTGCACATCTGCCAGTGTTGAGAGTGTGATAATAGACACCTTCATCTCAGCTGACAACAACATTCTCAATTATTTTTCCTCACCCCAATACAGTCAGATTTTTGTCTGATGCTTACAAAACACTGTCATTAACAATAGTGCTATTTTTTGGGGTGGCATCACTGAGTAATTAGGATACTTTACAGGTGAATAAACACATGCATATATACATGAAAAAACATACCAAGTTTAGCACCTACATGCTTTTGTATTGCTGCAAACGCGGAAGGGAATCAACACTATTTTGCCACAACAGATCATTTTTCCCCATATCATTTCCTCTCCACACTGTTCATTAATGCAGCTTCCGTTGTGCCCTTTTCTCTGTGTCAGCCAGTATTTTGTCATGTACTCATAGTCCCAGCCCACACACAGGACCCAGTATTTGCACCATATTTTAGTCACTTGATATTCATGAGCATGAGTCATATTTAACAGGAACTAAATAAGCAGGCAAGGAGTTCAAAATCTAGATGAAATCTGAATTTAGTAAGATAGAGTTCTCTCCAATAAAATGAAAATGTGACTACGGTGTATGTCAGCATTCCTTTGCCAGTTTTATCCACTTAGTGCAGCTAAGACAAGCAATAGCAATATGGACTCATGATCCACGAGGGGCACGTGCCTGTGCCCAGGCATTCTAACAACTCGCAGAAGCTGAAACTGTGAAGTACACCTTCCCTACTACCATCACCTATGCCAGCCTGGTTCATCAATCAATCAGGAAACCCGACCTTTGGGGAAGCATATTTACCCTCAAACTTTACACCAAGCACATAAAGATACCTTCTTCCAGAAACAGCATCAAAGCAGATGCCAAAACCCACAGGATATCCAGATCCAGGTAGAACTGACAGTGGGATACTTGCATATGCTGGTTTTACTGTAGTGAAGCCTCCTCGCATTCTCTTCTCTGTGTTTGAGACTCGTTACTCCTGGGACTAGGGAAGTTACACCACAGCAGTGTTTTGCTTTCTCTAATCTTTGATCATGAATAGCGTGAAAATCACCAAAGCCAGATTTTTAAATACAGCCAAGCAAATGAAACGCATCTGACAACCTAACAGTTGCTGTTTCTCACAGTGAATAGTATAGCTTGACAAAGGAGTTTTAAGCACACAGGGAAAAAAGGAGTTTTAAACACATGGGGAAAAAATGGTGCACCCGATTTCAGCTCAGTTAGTATCTGACAGCCAACAGAATCTGCTGCCTTCATAATAGTTCTCCTTGGAAGGAAGGAGTAAAATTACTTTGGCTGAAATTTACACTCAGTAAAAGACATTTCATTATAAAACTTAATTTAATTAGGCCTTTTGTTCTTCTAGTGGAACACACATTCAGTGAGATAAAGAATCTAATGCATTAAGTATGTTAAATATCACTATTAATTTTATAAATGAAAGGAAAAATAAACTCTGAAGTGCTACACTGAACATCACTTACACAACTTAAAACATCTTTACTAACTCTTAAGTTGGTATGTATACATAGACGCTAAAGGAGTTGCATCCCATATAGAAGTGTGGTAATCCAGAGCAACCCCCTGATAAACATTATTATTAGTTGCAGCATACTAACAGTTTATACATAGCAACAGTGGCTGGTAGAACATTTATATTGTTCAATTTATATTGTTTGAGTGATAATTTAGCTTCCCACTATAATGTAACTTCACATTTCACAAAAAATATACAGTGCAAAGCAGTGCAAATTGATCTTTCATTTGTGTTATTGCAAGCTTATGTTAACCTTTACAAACTCAGCGCATACTTAGCTGTTATTTAAATAATTATATGTTACATACATATATGTAAAAAAAACCCCTATTACATACCTTTGATTGCAGGTGGGACTGACTTAGTTGTGCAGAAGGTACATATTTCTGAGAAAGGTCCCTCCCCAGCATCATTGACTGCCTGTATTCTGAAGGAGTAATAAGTGGATTCTGTCAGCCTTTGTATCTTGTACGTATGACTTGGTCCCCTATAAATTGGAATAAACCTAGAAACAATAAAAATATGAACATGTAGTTACATTGGAGGGGCACTGACATTTCTGACTATTACACATATAAGTGCAAGGTATCTATACGTCGAAAACTGGCACAATGTGCTTTGCAGAGCTGTTAAAGATAGGTATAAAACTGGCACGTTATTAACACACTAAGAACAATTAGTAATCCTTACAAAATAATTATGTGAATTATTCAGGAAATGCATCTGCCAATGCATTTTCTACTACCAAGTAATCAGAACAGATTCAGCCTGTATTCTGCTACAATACACTGTGCTGGCTTAGAAGATGTTTAAAACAAGATTAATTCTTTGAATCCTTTATTGCTTGATTTGGACTTTATTCCTGGAAGTGTTCAAGGCCAAGTTGGACGGGGCCTAGAGCAGCCTTATCTAGTGTGGGATGTGTACCTGCCCAGGGCAGGGGGGTTTGAACTGGATAGGTTTTGAGGACCCTTCCAAACTAAACCATTCTGTGATTCGCACACTAAGACTCAAACACCACATCCAACACTCATCTGCGCCATCTTATGCCAGCATTAACTCTGTTTAAATCAGAACACACAGATTGTGCAACGTAACCATAAGGTATCATATATTTCTGAGTTCTGAAAAGTCCACAGACCGAAGACGGTCAAACAGCAGAAACAGATTCAGAGAGAACATACACAGTGGTCTGTGAGTGTAAAGGCACAGGAGAAGCAATATAGTGAGGGGGATATGGAGGATGGAAAAAGCTGCCAGCTGGGAGTGCTGGGGGACACCTGTACTTGAGAGCAGGCTAAGAAGAAAAAGTGACTTCCAAAACACTTCCTCTGACAAGACCAAACATCAACACACACAACCTTGTCCAACAATATAGTGCAAAACAAAAAAAAATCAATGCCACTTAATAGAGAAAGGGAAAAAGGAAAAGAAAAAGGAAAAGGAAAAGGAAAAGGGAAAGGGAAAGGGAAAGGGAAAGGGAAAGGGAAAGGGAAAGGGAAAGGGAAAGGGAAAGGGAAAGAGAAAGAGAAAGAGAAAGAGAAAGAGAAAGAGAAAGAAAGAGAGAAAGAAAGAGAGAAAGAAAGAGAGAAAGAAAAAGAGAAAGAAAAAGAGAAAGAAAAAGAGAAAGAAAAAGAGAAAGAAAAAGAGAAAGAAAAAGAGAAAAGTACAGGTCGCTAGAGAGAATCTGACTTCTATTTTCAATTGCTCTGCTGAGATAAATGCTTTTCAGTACCAGTCACCTGTTAGCCTGCAATTTCTAACTAAGATCCTGACCCCTCGGGTGCTGAACAGAATGGGGATGAGGATAAACAAAGAGGAAGCACCCAGCATCTAGCATCAACCCGCTAAGCCTCCACTGGGGAACAAGGTCTTAACCTGAAATAGTCCCGAATCTGGAGAACATAAAATTCACTGTGTAGGATCACATGGGGTATTTTTTATGATTTAATACACTTTTTCAAATACCTTAACCATTTCAGTGGATTGTAAATCACCAGGAAGCCAACAAAAGAGATTTGGTTTTAACCTCCCTATCTAGGTGCTAGCTGTATCCTGGATAATAAGTGCTCTGGCTTTGCACGAGATACACAGTATAACCAATTTGAGCATTTCAAAGTGACTGGGTCTGTCATTAGCTCTCAGGGACAGGAACCAATTTATATTACATCATAATAGAAATCCATGGAAGTACAGCGAGATCAAGAATCATCTGTAATAAAAAGAAATGTTGGAGTAATTTAAATTGTTGGAAATGTACTCTGAGGACTAATGTGACTTACTACCTCCACTGAGTTTCAGTAAGCCCCTCACCTTGACTGGAAATCAAAGACCCATAGGTTTTTAAAGAGGAGATTTTAAAGCCAATTTCCAAAAAGAAGAATGTTTTTCTACAACTTTATGGTTATACAGTTTCAAGGACTGTCCACTATCCCACACATAAAGATCATGTAAGCAGCTATGGCATGATTCAAAAGACTGCCACAGGACCTGCTCTCATAGAATAAGATTTCTTGGGATTCAACGCACAACGAACAAAGACATGTATTTAGGACAGTAATAAGACTGAAAAGACAAGACTACTCTGTCTCTCCCTCTCCAGTTCTTGTAGATCACTCAGGCAGCTGTCTCAAAAACCACTGCAGCGCTCACAGAAGTGCCAAGACTTGTATCTGACCCTGAACCAAGGGCAACAGATAGCAAAAAAGATGCAACGCAGTATTTTAGACTAATGTTCTCTTTGTAATCATCCGTGAAGCTAGATAAGCATGGGAGGATCCATACACCTTACCATCTACCACACAAGCACACTCATGTCCCAGTGCGGGCTTACAGTACACTTGCTAGACATTTACATGGTGAATACCAGTGTCTTAGTCTTCAAAGTACATTTTTGCCTTTTGAACATGACTGAGGCTTCATAACACTGAAAAAGTGATCTGGCAAAACACTTGAGCTCCTCTTTTCACTTGGAAACTGGACTAATACTCCCATCTGGTGTCTATCTCTACCCCTTTTTACTTCTCCATCTCAAAAAACATCTGTAATGAAAGCAAAAACCATTATGGAGGAGCTTGCACTCATGTTCAGTATGCAAGACTGTAATGGAAGCACACTTAAACTTCTAAGATTCAGCCACCTTTGAAGACCAAGGGCTTCCAATTTTGGAAGAAGAAATGCTAATTAGTAAGTCAATCAAATTCAATTGCTGTTAGGTTTCACTATGACAATAATGCTTTTTAATCGTGTTTGAAGATGTAGATCACGATGCAAGAAACAATGAGATGAAACATTTTAACCTCAAAACGGTAGTGTTTTTTTAAATAAAAATCCAGTATTTTCCTCAGGTACTTCATACTCTTCCAGAATTATTTATGTTATTTTTAAAACTAGTGTATTTACTTGATGTAGATGGCTATAGACTTTAAGCAATATGTCCTACAATCTTTTCTTCTGTCTCAAACTTTCTGCTGAAGGACTGCAATGACCTTAGCGTTGAATTCATCAGTCTGATTGAACATTGTGTCTGCATTCATTAAAAACTGTCTAAAGTAAGATAATTTATTCCTATTATTGCAAGTTCATTTTTTAAATCTAAAAACTTAAATTTAAATCTAAATCTAACGTAAAAAGCACATTAAGCATGGGCTCTACATTTAAAAACTCCATAAATTGGCACTCTTACATTGCATTAGTTCCTTAGACGCTTAAATTAGGACAGTTGAATTGGTAAAACTGTGGGGATAGTAGGGACTCAAAGTGGTCTAGACAAGTCCAAAGTGCTCCTGTTCCATTACAAGTAAATCTGTATTATTCAAATTCAACATGTTGCCGCATTGCCTCTCCTCTCCAGTAAAGTAACAGCAGAAGCTGAAAATAAATTAAATTTATCCAGGGCAGGAAACACTCCCCAGAGGCTATTTCCCCTTCATTTCACTCTTGTGATCCCAATTCTACCCTTCCCAGACATTCTGATGTCAGTCACAGATTATTCATTTACTTACACCGAGCAAGGAAAGAGAACACAATGTCCTAGAACAACTGTTTGGGAGACACCACTGCTGTTAGCTTTTCATCAATACCTTTTTATTCTCAGTGAGGAACTTCTTGGAAATATTTTACATGTTGCAGCTATTTTGTTTCCCTCACTCTGGTCACTTCCAGTTGAGCAGAGGAATATGAATGCACTCGTTCTACCTCTGCTCATTAGTTCTCAACACATTTTAACCAGCAGGTTATCTTTCAAACTCTTGGGTTTTGTTTACATTTTAGGAATCTGTTTGTCCTTAAAATAGCTTAATTTGAGAGACAATCTACTGTACAGCACTAAATAAGACAGAAATCTTAAGCCATGTACAAAGGCTAAAAAAGCCACCCAAATGATTCTGTTACTGCCTCCCAGAAAAATGTGGTGATCTGCCACAGTTCTGGCTGGAGAGAAATCATTAATACAGCGCTGGTCTGACCTGGCGACCCGCAGCTTTGTTTCAGCACACACAGACAACTGCATAATTAGAAACTAAAGTACACGAATGTCAGAAACCAACGGCTCTTTTAGTGTTATTACTGCAACATCCCTTTTATCTGCACAGTTACAGCTTCCACCTACTTTTTTAGACCATTCCTCTATTTTGCTTAAAGAACATCACCAAACACTTTCCAATCTATATGGTTTTCTTTTCCCACCAGCATACTGGAAGGTTTAACACCTCTTGGCTTGTTCCTGCTGACGCAAGAAAAGCATTATTAATCTTTACTAAACCTAGATGCCAGAAGTAGAATGGAATTAAGTCACTAAAAGGGTAATAAGAACAGCTTTTGGTGAGGGTCAAAACAAGAGGTATCATTTCATTTTTAAGGGAGGCTGTAGAGAAGCCCTGAAGACAGGAGGAAAGTAGAAAGCATGATGAAATAATACCTCTCACTGTGTGGTAACTTATCCTTCCCCAGCAACGAGAACCTTAACTCTCTCTGATCCACATCTTGAGTACAGAGCGGACTTTTATTCCATTAAACTTGCAGAGATACAGGGGTAAGGTCAACACACAATTCTTTTCAGTTCTGCTGTATTCAAAACTCTTCAGCTGAAAGATAAAAGCCTCACATCTGCAGCATCCCCCATCCCCACCATCTATCAGTGCTCTGATAACCTGTATGAGGCTGACCCAATCTTTCCAGTGCTCCTGGGTGCCTCGGGCACCTTTCCAAGCTACTCTTGAGCATCACGTTTTGCAGGTAGGTGTTGAGGGAAGGGAAAAATCTGGGCAGGGGTTCCCAAAAGAGTTTTGTGCTCCCACAAGCTCCCCAAACCCTGACTTCCAGCCCTAACATGAGATGTGGACCAAACACATGTTCTCGGCCCCTCTGCTCTGAAGATACCTTTTAGAAAGCTTTAAACATATTATGAACAAGCATATGTTATGAATCTAATCTCCACAATGCACTGTCAATATAATTTTTGCTTATTGGCATAATAATAATAAGAGAACCCACTGAGGGAGGCAACTTTTCCATCTTTATCCTTAGAAAAGCAAAAGTAAGTGGAAAGCTGAAAAAGGCACACAGAGAAGTGGTAACAGTCAGATGGGAAGAGTTTTGGTTTCTTCCCTTAATCACCTAGCACATCCGTAGGCTAGAAAGACAGTACTTGCAGCCAAAAATATATTTTTAGCTTGCTTCTACAAGATCATCTTTCATCTGCTGTTGAATTTGAGCATGTAATCCACATTTACCTCGGATAGTCACTTGTCAAATGTCTGGAATTATTGAAAATGGAGAACGCCCTTAACCTACATAAACTCCCACATAGCAAGAAAAATAATAGTTTTTTTGCAAGGAGCTTCTGGATGCATTCAGGAGAAATGGAAGACAGACCAACAAAGTGCCTGATAGATGGTTGCTGTGTGTAGCCACATCAAAGGCCGAGGAATAGACAGGAAGAACAACACTGAGCACAAATTAATGCAAATTTAACAGCATTTGAATGAAAGATCTTGGAGAAATTAGGGAGAGCGTCCAGTGGCCTTTTGAAACTACTAGGCAGCTACCAATACCATGGAATGCAGCAGCAATTTATTAAGAAGTAACAATAGGTATAAATAAGAGTGGGCTTAAAGCTGAAAAGGAAAAAAAAGCCCACAGCTTAGAGGTAGTGAACTAATGCACTCAGTCATATGGGTTTTTTGCCTTCTTTGTGCAGCATTACAATCCACCTCCCTAGTATGGCAGCAACTAACAGTTGTTTTGAAAATTCATCTCATTCAGCACATCATTTTAGAACTATTTACTGATCTGACAGCATCGGTAGACTGGTTTGGCAAAGCTTGCTAAGGAAGCAAAGTGTAGTCTCTGGATTACCAGCTTCAGCAAAATGAAGTTGGAACTTGAAGTTGTGCACTTGGAAAACTGGTCAACATGCTTCTGTTGCTCCAAGCTGAACCCGATTACCACTTTAGATAGTAACAGTCATTACTCTGATTAAGTAATTATTTTTCTTATGTGGAAAATAGCTTTGATGTGCAGAAAATAGCTTTGATTACAGTAACATTACAGTACAGATATGGTCTGGATGCTGCTCTTACTTATGATCTGCCGCCTGGAGTATTCAGTTACACCCTCTAAGTCTGAAGTACCTGTAGATATACACTGATGAACACATAAGAGCAACTGTGTTTCTGTGTAGCTAACTACAACATTTCCCACCAAACCAGGGGTTCTTTGAACATACTTACGGAAATTCTGCATCTCACTAGATTCTTGAAACATACAATCTTAAATATTTAATGTAGTTTTCTCACACCACACTGTGCTTCAAAAGGTGATGCGCACACAGTTAACCCGCACCTACTGAAAATGTTTTTACTCTTGTTCCTAGGAACAAAGCTGAAATACATTAACAAGTTAAGCTTTTTACACTTAGAACAGTTCTTCCTCTTCTCCTGCATTCACACAGCACTTACTGCAGAGCTCCAGGTATCCAATCAGAACGCTCTTACTATAAATATCATTACTGTTAATAGCAATGCCCATCTACATAATGCAACAATATGAAGACAGACTACTGGAAAGCCTTTTCTGAATGTTAACTTCCTATTTAGCCAGGCTTGCATGCCATTCTTCATTTCCTTTCATCATTGTTTTATGGAACAAGAAAATTATTTTTCCTGCAGGTTTTTGCAAGAATATGTTAATGTATCTAATTTTATATTTTAATAGAACTCCACAAGCCAGTAGGCCTGATACATATCAGTAATTGCTGCTAAAACAGCTGCAAATTGTCTTGATCAAATCATAAGTGCAAATAATTTTTTAATTAGATTGCAGGAAACTTGCAGTAACCAGATAACAATTATGCTAGTCGTCAGAGGTATCAAGTTTATCAATTTATTTCTGTGCTTCTGTTCTACCTTCTTTCACATTAATGCAGAGCAAACATATATATGGCTCATATATATGATCACTTACTAACACACAAAGGCTGCACTTGGCAGTGTCTTTGTGCCAAGACTGCTGCTTAGACCAAACCATGAGCTATAACATTCCATTTCTACAGCCAGGGAAACTGCACTGGACGCTGTGACAGGCTGTCTCCATTGTATTTATGCTTCCTTTGCTCTTTATATTTCTTCAAGGAGTAATTTCGTCACAGAAACTGTGCTGGAAGGAAGGGGAAATAGTTTCATCTGCTATATACAACTTCACCATGCTTAGGGAGAGGAAGTTTCCAGCACTACCAGGTGAGGAAGACAGAAGGGTGGAAGAGTCACTGGAAGAGCTAGGAGCTTCATAGAACAGAACACTTCCGCAGAAAAAACGAGCCCATCTGTATCTCTGCACTGACTTTACTGGTTACTGTTCAAAGTCCATT
Source organism: Phaenicophaeus curvirostris (assembly GCF_032191515.1). Taxonomy (NCBI): domain Eukaryota; kingdom Metazoa; phylum Chordata; class Aves; order Cuculiformes; family Cuculidae; genus Phaenicophaeus; species Phaenicophaeus curvirostris. The sequence goes on from NC_091401.1 coordinate 19,726,998, forward strand.
TTAATTTTCCATGGAAACCATCTCCTGACAAGTGCTTTTTTGTTCCACTCACCTTGAAAAATATTGGTGCAGTTTTTTTATAACATGATACTTTCTCTCTTTCTTACAGGTATTCTGTAAACAGTGAAAGAGCATAACATGCAACTGAAATGACCGTATGACCAGGAGTATCACTAACATCTGGGTTAGCAAGCACTGAAATGGATGGACCAATACATCTTCCTTGGAAAACTGGAAAACTTTGCATGTTTCCTCTGCTCATATTTGGGCTCTAAAGACCCTACTCACAACCTACCAAACTTGAGCAAGGAAAGACAACCTGAACTGCTGGAAGGCAGCTGAGAGCCTCCAGCTTAGATGTCCTCTGCTGCCTGCATCATAGTAACAGGCACTCCTGGGGGAAGGAACACAAAGGGTGATGCCTCCTGAAATGCAACAGCCTTCAGAAATGACTGCAAAAGGGCTACGGTGCAGCAGTGTTCTTCCTTCTGAAGTTATCAATCCACTGTCTGGCGGGCTGCAACAGCTCTCTACACACCAATGAGCACAGAAAATGGTTATTATATTATTACTGCTTTGTAAATCTTTTTATTGCATTTTTTGTCAGTGCTTTCAGGTAGATATGGCACAGCTTTGTAACTAAACATCACCGTGCAAAACACCTAGCTTGCTGAAGCTAATTGGTCAAAGAATTACTTAATGAGGTAGTATTTTAAATTCATAAAAATTAATACACCAACTCATTAGTCTCTCTTGTGAAGTAAAAGGAACCATAAGGCAAGAAACTGCTTCAGGATAGCTGTACCCAGGCAGTGATCAACTATCCCAGAAAGAAATGCCTATGTTCTGGAAGAGTTCACCCTATATTTAAGTTAAGGTAAAATTCTCCAAGCAGAAGAAAATCAATTGAAAGGATAATGTCATTTCGTTACAAATGGCATTTCTTTCTTGGAGTCACTAGAAGTTTCCAGTACTACATACGATGTACATCTACAACCTCCAGGATATTCATGTACTAACCAGAAAAAGACAGTGTGTGATCAATGACTGTGCTCAATTAAAATTTACAGTCATTAGGCAAGTTCCATTTTGTGGTCAATTTTTCACTCCCATTAAAGAATTTTATCTCCTTAAACGGCAAGCACATATAATTTAACAAAGTGTTTTGAAACAGTGTAATAGCTACATAAATAATCTTTCATACGCTGTGAAAGGGAAATACTACTACTGCTTACCCAGTGATAAAGAATCATAACTCATTCAGTAAATAACTATAACAAAAGCAATCACAGTTTAGAAGTCAGTGAATGCCACCCCTTACAACTCACTTACAAAAGCAGACTTATCAAGAACTGTCAATGACTCTTCATTGGTATTTTTAAAGAATATGTTTAAGCTGCCTCTCATCAACAATTCACCCTTAATGTATAATTATATATATTTGCATTGGGATTCTGTATACACACAACAATCATAGAATTCACTCAACTGCAAAATATATTCATCTAAAAGAAACACAAACAAGTGATAAATGACCCACTAATAACGTACTTGCTAATTCTGTTTTTCAGGCTTGCTATTGTAAGCATTTTAACACACTTAGAGGTATAATTAGTTGTAGGAACAACTAAAGACTAATTATGAGTACAGGGAAAAAAAATTGAAAGCATTACTATAATTAGGCTCATTTGTTTCACTTGGAGAGGAAAAATCCACAGTCTTCTGGATGATTTTCTTGACATTACTAGAGTTAGGAAATGAAGTCACAACTTATAGTTTATTTAAAAAAGAAAGAAATTTTATAGTGTTCTTTACATAAAGGTCAACAACTCTCAACTACCGTTCCAATGTACTGTGCTTTCTAGAAACAGATTTTTCTTCGTTTCCACTTAGTGCTACACATAATTGAAAGGACAAGAGATGCTAATTTGATCTTCCTAAATGTCACACACTGAAGAGCAAAGGAGAGCTAAAGCAGGTACGTGTCTGATTTGTACACCTTTCCAAGACCCGACATTAATCAGCGTCAGGAGATTTCCAAGTATTTAGCTTCACAGGTCTTGCAATCAATGAAACATTTAGTCTCCAATAACTGACCTGTTATGTCTCATTACAGCATGGTAAAGTTAAAAACAAATCTTAATGATCAGGACACATTCAGAAGCACTGGTTGACTATCACTACACAAACCCAGAGCTAAATCTTTACCAGAAGAACAGCTTGTGGATCCGGGAAACACCCCCTGTCTTTCGACAGGGCAAATTGATAGCTCATGGATCTGGGACATGACTGTTCCTTCCTTCTCTCTTCCTCAGACTTATTCTCCTCATCCCCTCCCCTTCTAATAAGCGTCACCACTGTCGACAGCATGGACCCAAGTTTTGGATTTGAGTTCTGTGACAAGTGTTTGAGTCACGGGGTGGAATGTAAAGCCTGACTTTGCTTCTTTCTTTGCCTTAAACATTTTGTCAGAAGGATGGCTGTTTGTGTGTTTGTTTTGTGGTGCCAGCAACAAATAGCAGAGGTGCTCCTACGTCTGTAACTAGCTGCTGTTTCTACCAGTTCATGTGTGGGCTGTCGTTCTCTGTTCATTAGGAATGATAGCTGTCTTGAATGTACAAAAACTTGCCACTGCATCCTTTCAGGAACATTTCTCATTGTGACTGATGCATGCAATGAGGAGCAAAAAGGGACTGACAGATGGGGAACAAACAAATATATCTTACTGCAAGACCTGACAGCTCAAAATGTTCTCAAACACACCACCCGGCACAGACAACAGCAAACCCATTCAGCCAGAGGGCTCAGGGCTATGGCTCATTTCAGGTATTGCTGAACTAATTGCTACAAACGCAGCCGTCAAATGAAGCTATTTCATGCAAGGTCTCTGTTCAAGCAGGATGAGACAGTGCAACGCAGACGACTAAGTTTCACTGCATCTTTGGGAGATCACATAGACTATGAGCCAAATTTAAAGCCAAGACCTCAAAGAGCAACAAGTTCAAATTCCTCCTAATTAACAGCTCTTAAGAGCAGTGTAAAAAGTTTGTGCAGAAGCAAAGGATGGCAATAAGGCCTTGCGCAAAAGCAAAAGGGAAAAAGCTTTCCTTCTCTGCTGCCAGGTAACATAACATATTTTAATCTTACAAGCAAACTTACTATTTCTTCCAACATAAAACCAGGTTTAAAACAATTTACAACTCTTCACCATACTACCTGCAGCGCTACATGAAAGCAAACAAAAGAAGCCTGCTGGATGTTTCTTTAAAGCTGACTTGATCACATGCTGCTGCAGGTGATGGGCTCCTGCCAAGCATCATTGCACTCTGAAGAAACTGGTTTTATCAGGCAGACTTTCAAATGGGCATTTATATTCATTGGACAGCTCTCAGTATTAGTACAGGGGAGCATGTACCCTCTTTGCATCAGTACAGTTGAGACATTGGGAGGTTTTTAGGCATTACTCATGGTGGTTTTATTAGTTACAATTAGAGCTTTTGGGCCAGATCTTCAGCTGGCATAAACTCAGCACAGCTCTATTTAAATGAAAGGAATCATGCTAATTTACACCAAATAATGATCTGTACTGAAAGTCTCTAAGGATTATATACTTGATACATCAGTTACTTTACCTAATTAAACTAGCTGAGAGTGTTTCTTAGGAAATGATGAGCCATCTATGATATTTATTCATAGAAGAGCTCAGACTATTAGGCAATACTCACATATTTCTTTCTCTTTTTTAATAAAATATATCTCATCACAATTTTGGATTTATATTACCTAATCTTCCCATAAAAAGTTTGCATGGGAAAATACTTTTTGGCTAAGCACTGATTGTTTAATGCTCATTTTTGTGTTTCTTGCACACCAAAAGCTCTCATGGCTTTGAAAAAAATGTTAGGGAAATGAAACATGGTGGGTGTGAGCTTTTCTGCTTTCTTATTTCATAATTATTGCATAGCTACCAAGCTGATGCCAAGCTCATATTTTCTAATGTACCAAACTATTACAGCTGCAAAACCCCAACCATTGTGTTGCCCCCAAAAAGCCTTGTTCTGCTTAGTTTTGCCTTTCCAAGACCTCTGATTTTGTAACCTTTTATTAATACACACAGCACATTGGGTGTTATATCTTTTGTTTTGTATATTACAAAGGGTAAAGCACAATAACCAAGAAACTTAGTATTAACTTTTACTGGCAGAGGGGCCAGGATTTTTCTAAAACTTCAGTAGTACAGCACCGATTTTGGTCGTTCGGTAATAACTTCAGCAGTTTTGTTACATAATTTGCTCAGACAATAGGCATAGAATCCCCTTCAAAACAGTATTTTGTATATACTTTTAAGTATGAAGTAATCAGGAAAACAGCATGTTTTCTTACTGTGATTCACAACTGCATTATGATGAACAGAATTGCCATTAACTCAAGTAGAGGATTTGTATCTCTTACCCTTTATTTCTGTCCTCTATCTGCAAGATATAGACCATGTCATCAGTAGCATGAAGCTTGGAACTGCTGTCTCCCCATTTCAGCTTCAGGCTTTGAGGACCTGCTGCAGCACACTCTAACCGAGGAGGTAAAGGTGGTAATGGCCTGGTTTTTGCTTCAATGAAGTGGCTAAATGGTCCAGCCCCAATCTCATTGACAGCCTGGATCCTGATCCTAAAATAAATAATAAAAAAGTAAATGTTAAATGAAGTGCTTTTCATGAGGTTCCTGGTATACAAAAGTCTCAAGAAACAAAACAGCTTTCTGGACCTGGCTGCTCCATCACTAACACCATGCCTGCTCCAAGCTACCGGTGCTGTGTTTTGGCAAATGAAACGCTCTGTAAACGTAACAATTATTATCATCCTGTTCACAGTGCAAGAGCTGCAGTGAAGATACCAAGAAATGCTGTAAGGCAGAGGTGAGAAGATTTGGCTAAGCAATCTGATGGCAGTCCCTTTAACCACATGGACAACAGCAGAGACACAAGTGAGTCCTGGAAAACATGGAGTGTGTAACTATGAAAAAATAAAATGCAGAAGTGTGTTGTGGGTTTCTAACAAGGGCATGAACTACTTCAGGTGGAAACATTAAGTGAAAGCATTGGTGTGACTACTGTGAAACCTACTTCCACTTTGGTAAATATCTCTGAAGACCAAATAATAGTAATATTTAATTGTGTGCATCATCTCAGAAAGCACACTATTTAAACATGAAATTCTACTGGAAAGAACTAACCAAGAAGATTCAATCTACAAACCTTGTAGAGCCATGGAGAGCCTTGTAGAGCCATCTTAAGCCATGGAAATATTAACCATCAGTCAACTATCGATTAGACTGAATAGAAGTTGGACTCAAGTCACTCTCACAAGACACATAAAAGCTCCTGAGCCATCTGAATCACATTAAGGACATTCAGAAGACGAGAAAAGCAAATGACTCACCTAGATTTAAGAAAGACTGATAAAGTCTTCTAAACTCTATTTCTTTCTTAAGATAATGACTTGGCTCCTGTTTTGCCACTCTCTCTTATGTGTCTGCACCTTAGTTTAATAATTGGCACAGTGAGAATCTGCTTACAGGAATGAGTGAAGAGCAGCAGTGTTTTGCTATGGTAACATCAACAGCAACATCATAACAAAAAAGTGAGATATGCATTTTGAAAGAGCTTTGAGAACTTGAGATATGAGATTCTTTGTAAACAGAAAATACTGGTACAGATGAGCCTGAAAGATTTCAAAAGCTTGTTAAATCAAAATGAAAATAAAAGAAAACAGGATGGGCAAACTAATCAAGTTTTTAGATAGATCAGCCTAGTTTAGATAGCTGGACAGATGCCATTTACTTTGGAAATCCTGTGCACAGTAGCCCAATATTTTCTCATGGTAAAATACTCTACAAGAATTGCTGCTGCTGCTTCTCAAAACTATCAGCCACCAAGAAACTAGAACTCCCTGGGGCAGATGGTAGGGAGAAAAGGGAGAAGAGCAGAATCTAATATACCTCTACGGCTGTGTGCTTCACAGAAAGCAGAAAATAAACAGAACTGCCTTTGGCGGGCATAGCTACTTATTATCATTGAAGTACATAATGTGATGTAAGTTCAAGTAAATAACATATGAAAAATTACTTTGCATTGAACAGCAAGTTTTCATCTCTACCATTAGAAAATAATTAGGTAGAGTTAAAGGGAACAGGAAACACCCTCCAGAGGACAACTCTATCAAACTCCCCAGAAATCGTTTACTGCAATTTCAAGAACACAAGGAGTTAAAAGATCAATAAACATATTGCAAAATAATAGAGCCTTATCCACTGATGATGTAGATAAAGTATTTGTACATTAAGACTTCACCCTGCTTATACAGCCACTTGTAAACATGCGCTTAACCCTTTGCTTACTGGCCTAGCTATTAAAAGCAGTTAAATATTGCTTAGTGTGAAGCTGCATTTTCCTTTCAACCTTTCTTTCAGTTTGAGGAAACACATGCTGACCACCTTAAACACCATACAACAGTAATTTCATCCTCTTTGTCCAAAACTGTGGAAGGCAGGAACAAAGTCCTAGTGGGAGCCTCCTCTGCAACTGCTGCACACAAGTATTTGACACAAAAAGAACAAAAGGTGTTTCTAATAATTAATACAGACACTACGTTATTGGTTTGCTTCAGATTTAAAAGTCATTACATTAATATGTAATGGTCTTTCCACATAGTGGTGGGAGAGGATATCAGCTCCAGCTCCAGCACTTTCCTGTGTCTCCGCCTCAGCTTGTGACACTCTGAGCTCCTCTATCTGCATGGAATGGCGACAGTGGGCAAGACAACTTCCATAATTAAGTGGAAACCAATTACTGTTTACAGAACTAATACATGGGAAAATCAACTTCTGATTAACATCTTCATTTTTGTGTAAAAGTAGTACATAGACATGTACAAATATTTGCAATAAAACCACTTTCTGAATTCCTTTCAACTTTTTCCACTAATGGTGCTAAATTAAAATACCCCAAACACCACTTGGGAAAGATGGTTTTAAAATCTGACAATCACAATTTGAAAGTAAGTTTTTTGGAAACGTAAAGAATATCTATGAATAGCACCTAATTCTGCAGACGCTGGATCATTAGTATTTGTTTTCACTCTCACATCTTCCCACCGCATCTTTTAAACATTTAGAAAAAAATAAATCAGACTTGGCATATTTAGAAACCATTAAAAGATCTTTAATAGACATTCTATCATGACCCAAGAAAACACACACACTAAATAAGATGTTATTTTCAGTTTGGTCACAAAATCCTTTGTATAGTATTCCAAACCGAAAAATCACTTTTGAATTAATCTCAAAGACTGACATGAGTAGAGTTTGATTCGCTAGTTCCCATAAGTGGAATGCCACTAGTTGCAGTACGCTCGCATGACAAAACCTGTGGGAGTTAAAATGCCATGGGCATTAAGAAGGGAGGAGATGCAGCATGCTCTGCCATCATCATCATCAGCCTGCACATAATGGATACTCGTCACACACAGCCTCCAGAAAAGCCGGTCCCATGAATCTCAGACTGCTCTCTTCTGAGGCTGGAGCAAGACTTCGTTTTACACTTTGAAGCATAAATTTTGTTTTTATAACCCACTCAAGAACTGCTAACTTGATCATCCGCTTGCAACCTTCTCTCTCTATCTTGGAAGATCTTTCCTCGATACAGTTTAAAAACTTACAACTGCCCGAATTTTCATTTCTACACCAAATTATAATTAAGTGTTGCTATTAAAATTCAGTAAGGCTACTATGAATTGCTGTAAACTATGCATCCCCAAAGGAAAATGAGCATTCTTAAAAACTGGAAGCTGTTTGGTAGTGAAGTATCACAACAGCACAGCACAATTAACTACAGAAAGCATCGAGCAAAACTTGGGAACAGAGTGTGCCAGAAAATTGGTATTTCTATTATAGTTGAATACTTATTTATTGTCAAAAATTTATCAACTCAGTTACATCAGTTCACAGGAAACCAGTCCACTAGTATTATTGCCCTCTAATCAGAGCTTTCAGAGCTTCATAACTATGCCAATAAAAAGGAAAGTCTGCAGAATTCTCAAACGTATTTCTGCAGCTGCTCACCAGCAATGATGCTGACATTTTGGCAACAGGAGAGCTGGTGTGTGTCTGACCTTGGAGAAGTCCTCCTGAAATTAGCCCTACACTGGCCATTAGCTGCATGCCCCGGTTCCTTCTGCCTTGAATGTATTTTGGGACGCAAATCCTTCCTGTGGCATGCTGGCTGGATTTACTACTAAGACACAGAACTTGTCAAACTTGTCAGCTTTGCCCCCCATGCTGTGCAAAGCGCCTGGAGCTTGCTCAGTATATATTTGAGCTGCTCATGTACAGCTGTTCCCCATGAGAAGCTGGAAGGAGCAGAGCAATACCAAACCTAAGCTTACAAGCACAATGGGGTGGACACAGGCACTTTGTTAACCACACCACTACTCAAAACAGTGCTCCCTTCACCTACAGGAAAGCTGGGCAGAGACTCTATCACAGAGTAGTGATAGGATGAGGGGTAACGGTTTTAAGCTGAAAGAGGGTAGGTTTAGGTTAGATATTAGATATTTTTTACTGTGAAGGTGGTGAGGCACTGGAACAGCTCGGCCAGAGAAGTCGTGGAAATACCATCCCTGGAAGTGTTCAAGACCTAGCTGGATGGAGCTTTGAGCAACCTGACCCTATGGAAACTCTGTCCCTGCCCATGGCAGGGGAGTTGGAACTGGATGATCTTTAAGGTTCCTTCCAACCCAAACCATTCTCTGATTCTATGACTTCTTATTTTGGACTAGTGGGGTTTACAATAACCAAGATTTGCTTTCAGTTCTAGGACTGCTACAAAAACATTGACAGTGAAATCTCCTTTGCTGATTTGCTTCAAATTCTGCCGAAACTTTGGCAAGAGAGTTCAGAGCCTTAAACACAGAAGTGTTCGGCTTGCTTAGTCTAGGAAAAACAAGGCATTCGCTGCTTTTAAACACAGCAGGGAATAAACATGAGGGAGAGAGAATAGCTAATTGAGTTAAACAAAGCTGACATGAAAAGAAAAACCATGGGTGGGCAAATTTAAAGAATGAGATCAGTGACGTTCTGAAATACACTCCTGATTAAAACAGGAAAGGAAAAAAACCCAAAACCTTGTAACAGTTTGTTAAATATGTTTCTTATGGATACATCTATTAGAGCACAGACATCCCCTGATGAAAGACAGGTGTATATAGGCTTGAAAAAGAAACATCAATGAATGAGTTCACAGCTGATAGCAAAACGACTTTGATACATCTACTTTTACTAGCAGAAAAATACTTCAAACTATATATGAGGTGCTTTTACAACTCAACTGCCCTGATAGGTATGAGATGCAAGATTTGGGAGTTTCTTTCTCTTGTTTTGTTAAAGGAAAGAGCTTTCACCTGTTATTACTGCTGATCAGTCATCCACTGGTTTGTGCTCTTCACAATGTTTTTTGCTGTTTGTAAGAATTTAGTTTCAAAACAACACTTAGAACACTTGCAGTTAATGCTTGTGCTTTAGTCTTTTCATTTCAAAGACATGTAGACTTCCTGACTAACATACGCAATTTAATACAGCGCTTTTTGCAAAATAAAGAAATAATATTGCAAAAAAATATAATTCAGTATAATCTCAGCATAACACCACATTTCAAGGCAGCAGGAATAAGAGCTTTACGGGCAAGGCTGCAGCATGACTGAAATGTAATGTCCTACCCATTCTTTCATTTCACAACTCCATTTCCAGGCTTTGGAGAAAAGGACATTTCTCTAAAGGAAGCTGTAGACAACCATGAACTCTCTAAAAAAAACTAAAAGAGATTTAAGAATGCAATCTTCAGAGAAGAATTTAGATGGTCCATTCTGGCTGTTTTGACTCCATTGATCAAAACTCTCATTTTATTTTAGCTGTTTTGACTCAACTGAACATATGAGGAAAAATCAGGGAATGTAAGACTCCTCAAAGACGATGCAGTTCCACAGCTAGGTAGCCAGACAATAGGCGAACTCTTAAATTTCTTACTAGTTTTATTAGGTTTTTGACTAGTCTTCAGTCAGTTGTGTTCCCTGGTCTAGCTTCAAAATCACATAAGCACCAGGTGTTGAAGCAAGGCTGACTGTGAGAAACACAGGAGAATGTGGAGAGGGAGGAGACATGGCACCAGGAACTCAGTTTAGTTCAAATCATGGTGCAGTTTTACTCACATGCAGTATTTTTACCAACACTTTAAGCTACACTAAGCCAGCAAGTCTGCTAGAAGAGGTGATCCTGTAGTTCATACATAGAATAAAGCTTTGGCAAAGTCACTTAGAAATTCAGAATCTGAAACAATTGTTTTTAAAATCAGATTATCTGTTACTTAATCTCCATATGCCAGCTAGACAAATAAAAGTACATTGTGTGCAAATTGCTATCCCAACAGAGGGATCAATACAGTTAATAATATAAACCCCTGGAACACTAGTGCTGAGAAAACAAGAGAAGTCGGATTGAAATTTCAGTTATTTCCCAGTTTTTAAATTAATTTACCTACCAGCATAACCTTATCTTAGCAAAGCAACTTAAAAAGGAGAGATCAAAGATAACGGAAGGAAGAGGAAAGGGGAGGGGTGCAGTATTTGAATATGAAATACCACTATTAATTTATTAAAGGAATTACTACAGATTTCTATGCTCCCTAGGTTTTTTACTTATGCTAAATGTCATCAACATTTCCCATGTAAAATTAAGCTATCCAATCTCATTCCGAGTGCTCTGCACCACATAAAAAAAAATTACTTACCGGTATGAGGTTTCTGGAAGCAAATCACTGATAACATAACTTGTAACATTTCCTACTGGAATGCTGATGTCACCCAGGTCAATGTTATATGATGTAATCTCAGCTCCATTATTGCATGGTTCTTCCCAGTTCAGTACAAGGCACACAGAGGGTGAGAGCTGATAGGCATCCATGTGCTCATCCTCCAGCACAGAGAGGGTAGAGACTGCATCAGGCACAGATGCGGGGATTCTGCAGGTTACCAGGTCACTGTAGGGTCCAGCTCCTGCCTGGTTAATAGCCTGTGAGTCAAAAAAACCACATGTTTGCAGGATGAATATTCTTTCACGTCTAACAAGTTGATAGTAATGAACTGTGCAGCTTGAAGCTGTTTCAAGGATTCTTCTGAGAATCATTGGCTTATTCTCTAAAGCATGATTCATCCCTCTGCCTTTACAAGAACAATTAATATATTCTTTTGTTACTCAGGAGCATGTCTCAGATATATTGGAGAATATTTCTTTTTTCCCTAATAGCTATTTAATCAACCTTAACAGCAACCTTTTTATCAGCAGCAAACTTTTAGTAAGGGAAAATGTTACGGTGGTCATGCTGTCACTGACAGATGACATCACGTTGTTCAGCAAATGGGCTACCCAAAAGTGTTGCACTGCCCTGTGTAAAAATCTCAGTATACTGCAGAATGCAACATCAGATGCTTTATGCAAGCAGAGTCCGCCTAGACATAAGTGGTATTTGGCTTGCTGAGAGTGGTGCTAGTTCCTAACTCAGAGACTTAATAGCTCATTTCATGCTAAGAACTTTCTGATATAAGAATATAGGAACTCAGCGTGGCATTAAGTCTATAACTCAGTCACAAACCACTAGCAAACTACAACCAGAGCACATAGCTGTGTATTTTCCACAAGAGAGGAGAGCAACCATTTATCAAGCTTCTCATCTTGATGCACAGATCAAGGATCTCAGTGGAAATCAAGTTTCAAAAGCTGGTGCGCTTCTGCTCATGAATTACGGCTGTTGTCTTTGCAAGCTCAACACTGCACAATTATAGTTTATTTTATCAGTTGACGCTCAGCAATGGGTAAATGCTGTGTACGTTGCACTGCAACGGTGCGGGAAGCTACTAACGTTGCCTCCTCAGGAGTATTATAAGCTCCTCTGTGCATAATCACAGAACCGTGCAGGCTGGAAGGGATCTTGGCACATATCTAATGTGCTACCTGCTACTTCAAGCAGGGTAAAATACAGACCAGGTTGCTCATTCTGCCCATTCACGTCTTGAAAAATTCCGAGGGGAGAAACTGCACAGCCCCTATGGACCACTGTTACAATCCTCAATTACCATTACAGTTATCATTTTTTTCTCTAAATTTGACCTGAGCATCTATATTTCAACCTATGCTTGGAGGAAACCTGTACACCGTATTTCAGGTTCTCATGAACGGCATCTAATGGGCAATACCACCTTCCCTTGACCTGACACTTGGGTTCCTCCTGATACAACCCCGCACAAGGTATCCAGACAGCTTAGGATAGCGTATTATGGTACAGCCTGAGCTACAGGAGGTCCCAAAGGTACAGATCTTCAAAAGCAGCTTTTGGCATCGGCCAGTACCATCCACACCTCCTTTGCACTTGGGAGAGTGAGCCCAGAGTCTGCCACTAGATCACACTTAATTAGAAACTCAGTCTTACAATGTTGCCAGTAGGACTATGAAGGGAGGAAAGGACATGCCAAAAACTATTAGATTTCTTATCTATGCTTAACTGTAACAAGCAACTTATTTCTGCTATGCATAAAACAAACACAAAGCTATGTTCTGTATTTCCAGGAGGAGTTTTGTTCAACTGAAGAAAGATACAATAAAATTAGATTTGCCAGCCTTTAAAAAGCCCTTCAAAACAAATCCTGCTCCAGGGACATCTTCTATTTAGTGAAGCACTCCTAGAGCTGTTAAAACTGAGCCTTGTTTTGTGGTCTGCCAATGATATTATTTGTCTTGCCTCTAAACCAGGGTTTGGCAATCTGTATCTTGCTCCAAGCAATTTATTTTTAGTGGTGCTTTCGACTGCTTTATTGGACAATCTCATCATCAGAACCGATGGGAATTTCATTCTTCTTTGCTTCCTAGATGCTCCCCACCCCCAAATGACACAATATTTCCCTTTGCAGAAGCCACAATTGTTTTCAAGGATATTCATTACATGAAAAATGTAGAGCAACATTAAAGACAAATTGTCTGCCCTGCACTTACATATGCCCAATTCCTCAGTTCTTTTCTTTTATTGCTTTACTGTAGACTGAGATAACAATACTGCGCGTTAATTAGAAGGCAGAGTAAACGTAGTGCGGGGAATACTTATTTTTAAGAAGTAACAAAGATATATCTGTTAAAGCTGCTAATGTAAGAAAAACAGCTCTCCTTTTTGTTTTTCAAAAAAAGAACTAAAAGTTCTGATACTATTTAACTTTCCTTCTTTGTCTGCTACACATACTTTTTTACACAGATGAGATCTAGAGGATGAAGCCGTCTAGAAAGTAACGCATGGATCACTGATGGATTTCAATAAAATGTCCTGGTGCTGTTGTGCATTTCATTTAACCTCTGCCTATGGATTAAATTATATTGGCTGTGTTAAAAACTGAGTAGATTTGTGCAACATTTTTGTGGCATGTATTTTAAAATGAACACCTACTTGAAAACAAAGATGCTATCCAACTGGCTGCTTCCATTTTTAACATTAAAATCTCTTTGAGCTCTCTTCGGCTCACCACAGAAGTGGTCTCACGGGCTACTCCCTGCCCAGCGGATGCTGAATGCTTTCCCTCTTGAGCAAAAGAGGCATTCTCCGGCTCATACTTCCAAGCCACTCTCACAACATGCTCTTTCAATTTACCTTTCCCAACAGTGCCAGTGCAAGGTATACGGCCAGCTATGACCAAGTCAGAAAATACAGTTGAGTGTAGTTAGAGGTGGGGGGGGCCCAAGCTCCTTGGATGTTGTCCCACTGCTCAAAAGCTACTTTGTTAAAAAAAAAATAAATGCAATGTCCTGTTAAAAAAAACTCAACAACTTATAAGAAGGAAACACTCAACAGAAGCATGTTGTCCCTGATCAAAGAAACGACCTTGGGTGGTCCACACATTGCCAGCTGGGTGGGTATGTGAACTTTCGGTTTGATTACTGGTGGTATTCTGCCTTACATACAAATCAATCTTGTGGAATAGTGTCTTGGGCAAAAATATTTTTACTTCATTCCAGCTTACTTTACTTTTGTTTATTTTCAGTAGACACAAAGGAGAAAAAGTACTGTATTTTTATTTTCACATACATATAAAAGAAATATACTTTAACCATTACTTTTTACTGCAAATAATAGGAGAGAAATAGATCAAAGAGAAATAAATCATATAGACACTCTATGTGAGATCCAATCTTACAAATCAAGAGATAAAATTGTAATGAAGTGGACCCACTTGCTGGCAGCTACTATCTCCTATATACATTGGAATCTACTCGGCTGGTTTGCTTTACTTGATAAATGAACCAGATGTTGGAGTTTATTATCTAAGCTAGGGGAATCTTCCAAGATCCAGTTGGGAGGTAGATGTAAACATTAGCATTTAGTTTTAATATCAGAGGGCAAGGTGGCTGTTAAAAGCATTATTCACTAAAAACAAACCACAGGATAGATGATAGCAACTTGAGACCTGACAGCTATACCAACTCCCTTGTTTATCACTTTGCATTGTGCTGAATCTAAACTGTTCAGTTACATGGCAACAGTCTGCATTATTTAAAATAAACATATATTGCTTCCGATTTAGAGAGCACATAACTTCACACAGGCTAATGATAATAAAATCCAAACACAGTGTAAGGAAACTGTTTGCATTTTAGACTTAGCAATGTATGCAAAACCTCCTTACTTCCATACCTGTAGCCTACAGCAGTAATGCGCTGCCGCTGACAATTCACTTATTTCAAAACAGGTATCTGTGCCGTTATATGCGAGTTGTAGAGACTCCTCATTTTCTCCCCACTCTAATCTGTATTCAGAGATGTCAGCACCAGAACATTCAGGACTCTGTAACACAAATATTTACGCGGATCAATTCGGAAATGAGCACTTCAGATCTCTATGTTTCACTGGGTACAGAATAAAGTACATGGGGAAGAAAACCCAACCTTTATTTTAAAATTAATACACAATTACTGCAGCAAATAGAAACACACTGAATTAGTGTTCCCTAATATATTACTCAAACAGGCCAATTCAGTATAAAAATTACCTGGTACAAATTCAGAGAAAAGAGAAAGTGTATGCAGCTACTTTGCTTTTCATCAGGACACTCAAGAATAAATTCTGTCTACATAGCAGAAGCATAACCACAGAAAACACCAAAAAGCATCAATCTAGCCTAGGCTACTCGAGTGATCAAAGCAAAGCTTGGGAAGAGCTAGCCTTCAAGCCTGAAGTAGGTACTCATGTGAGGAAAGAGCAACCTCCACAAGCCAGGCGGTCACTGGAGATTTTAAAAGTCACCCATCAAGCTAATGGTTCCAGGATGGGACATGGGAGTGTGGACAGGGGTATGTTAACATCCACAAAAGGACTCCTACAGGATCCAGATGTCCTCAGCAATCTGTTTATCATCCCAAAGCCCTAGGGGAACGTGGAATGAATACCTGAATTTCCTGGAGATGAGCCAGTGCAGGCGTAACAGCACAGCTCTCAGAAGAAAATAGTTTGTGTTTTTAACAGAACTACCTAGAACTGTACCGAAACAGCTCAGGAAAGGATTGCTCCATATGCAGAAGTATGGTCTAGGATATGACAAAGACTTTGTGATTACAGCATGGTACGCATCATTTCCAGTAAAAGGATCCAGAACATCGCTGAATGTCACAATGACAACCCTGCACAGGGGCTTCTCCAGCTCTGTCTTGGGGCTTCCAGCTCCTTTTGTAGGAGCATTCAGAACTGCAAAGCCATTGTTCTGAAACAATGTATAAAAATGCCATGTAGGCACAGCAGTGTGCTCTGTAGTCCATTCTCCAGTCCTCCGCTGTTTTTCCTTTATACTCATAACAGCCAACAAATGACAGACTCTTTAAGAAAACATAACCACAGCAAACCACATTCCTCCTTCCACAGCTTCATTTTTAGCTAGAATAAACAAATATAACCTCCATATAAATACAGAGACTACCAGAAACACTGTTGTATTCACTCACATTTGGGGAGACCAAATGCCTGTCTACACATTCATTTAAAAGTTGACATTTAGAAGTTTACTGTAGCTTCTAGCATGGTGTCACAAAATGTTGCAAGAAATATTGAGTACCTCCAACTCACCTGTTTCATTATAAAATTAAACTCAGATTATATTTGTACCAAGATATGTTGCTAGCACAATCCATTTATTTGAGCATCTCATGAACATTAATAACTTAGTTCTCAACAGGGGCATCCTTTTATGGAGGGACCTGACAGATGCAGGGCTGGCATGGCTACAGGGTTTTCAAAGCAATTTTGTTGGCAGAATACAGCCCCACCGCTCCACATCACAGTGTTATTTATCACAACATTCTTTCCTTTCTGCCTTAATTACTTAACACCTTTTTTTTTGCAATGACATCAAACAACCCCTCAGCATTGCAGCTAAAGCTTGTTTTAAGAGCCCAGTGTCTAAGATCCTGGAGAATGGAGAAGGAACGCACACAAACTAAAATAAAAGTAAATATTTGGGGAAGAGACAAACAATTTTTGAGAAAAGAAAAGCTGCATCGTAAGCATTTGTACAGACTCAATTTCATATCAGAGGCTCCAGCTTGAGCCAAACATCAAATATTTGCCTTCACAATTCCACCCCAGGACACACTGACATGCTAAAAGCTGGCAGAGAACACCTCCACCCGACCAATGCTCTATCATCTGACGCCAGCGTAGGAGGCCTCATGTCTGAATCCTGGTCCAGATGACTCCTGGTCAATTTTATGAAATTCTTTAAAGGGCAAAGTAGAAAAGATGATTTTCTAGTATAGAAGAGTTTCCGCATTGAGTTTTCTTGCACAAAAAAAGTTCCAAACCAATGAACAGCTCTGAAGCTAGTTTTCAAGTTTTGTGGTGCCCATAACAGTTTAGATAAGGAAGACAGAAATTAAACAAGCACCTGACTTACCTCCCAGCTTACAAGTACACATGTGTCAGACAGAAAGGAGAGGGAAGGTGCTCTGCACTGGCCAGGTGGTCCTGCTGCTGTCGTGACTTCCATAGCTTCTGAATATGGCCCGTACTAGAGGGGAACAAGGTGCCTGTACATTAATATATAAGCATACACACATCTCATGTTCCTCAAAGGCTTTCCAAAAACAGCCTACAAACTTTTTCACTGTAATAAACTTTCTCTAAGATAGACCAGGCTTCTGACATTCTGCACCAAACACCAGGATTCATTATGAGACCATGTAAATTACTGCAAAGTTTAAATGTGAGGTAAGCTCAGGTATGTGCAGACAGCATGTACACCCTCCTGTGTGGCGGTGAGTGCCTGGGAAAGCCTGAGCCACCTCCAGTTCACCCAGAAGTGAGAATGTGCACTCAGCAACAGAGTAACTGAGGAACAATGTCTGCCCCTCTACCTTACCTTAAATTAACGTGTTCACATGTCTGTGCCACCTCCCAGCACAACTGCCTTCCTCTCATGGATACGGGGAGCACAGCAACAGTAAAGCACATATTGGAGCCCAAATCCAGCTTCTTTTATATAAAATGTCTGCCACATGTTAATTATAGAAGGATAGCATGTGATGGAGCCCAGCATGGGTTTCCAACAGTAGAGTTCAGCGTGCAGGGGCATGCTGTACGCATGCTGTGTACAGCTTAGCTCCACAGGCACAACTGCTCAGACAACTTCTGAGCCCATGGTAGGAGAATAATTTAAATGCATTATTAGCAAAAGACAAATACCCAGAGTCTTGAAAACTGGCTTAGGACAGGAGAGAAAATGGCAGAAAATAGCCTTTTTGAGGGCAGCTGAGCGGGATAATGAGGTTTGTTCAGTGCATCCCCAAACAATTAGAAATCATTCTCCAGAACAAAGGAACTTCACTGGAAGCAATTAGAAGAAAATCACTGATATTCACTTATTTTGGAATACAATACTAGCAAGTATGAAAAAAAAAAGAGCCACTACAAAGGATGAAATTATGAACCCCAGAAAACTTCTCCACAGGCATGTGTCAGTATCCACACTCGAGAAGGTATAACACTGATGGCTTGCTTTGAATTACAAAGAATGTACACTTCAAAAATTCTCTGCTATTTTCTTTATCTAGCAGGAGGAAGAAAGGTGTTGGCATCTGGAAAAGAACACCTGCACCCATTTTCTGCATCTGGCAAAAAACTCAATCCAAACCCAGTTCTCTCATTTAACAAAGCGGGGGGACTAGAAATGCTTTGCAACTTTAAGCATTGTTTTGCCAAAAAGAGGGGGGGAAGGAAAACAAAAATGAAAAAATAAGAGGAGGGGGAAAAAAATTACGATGTAACATATCCAAAGCCACCAGGTAGGCAATTGTTCCCATTTCAGCAAACTAATTCAATCTCTCCATGTGTATTTGATTACTTTTTTCACAAAAAAAGTGAATATTTCTAAGACAAAACAGTTGAACAGCCTTGCATATTTTCTAATACCTAAGTCAATTTTTAACAGAATTTCTTCCTGTAAGTGGGTAACTTTAAACCTTTACATTATGTTCATCATCAATATTTCCTGGGAACACACACATATGTATGTACTGCTGACGGGATTGCCATTATTAAAAAAAGGTTGGAAAAATGCTCTTATAAAGCTCAGCAGAACCAGTCCAAACCACACTGAACCAACAGGGTCTTTCAGCAGATCTCCACGGACATCAGACAGTTTCTGATGTATTTGGGAAAGCATGTCTTCAAAGGCAATCACAAAACAGAGAAAAAAAATCAAATCTATAAAACATGTATTTCTTCAAATAAAGACAAAAAATAATCAAAAATATTTTCCTCAGAATATATCAACACCTGTGTGAAATTTTAGTGTTTGTTTTTACATAGCTAGGATTCAAAGCAAAAAGAAGAGATGCAGTGGAAGGGGAATAAAAGATTCCTCCTTGTAAGCAAATACAACTGTTGGCAGGCATTTTGTACAATTTAGTCAGTCATATTAGTACATCTCCTTTTAAAGAGTACCAGATTCAAAATCGCCACTCTTCCTCAAAAGTTCCTTCAGCATTTCTCACTTTATTTTCTTTTTCCTCTCTCCCCTTCACCTCTCTGATCACCAGCACCCACACAATCACTTCCCAGCATCACCCATCTCAGGCACGGTACCACCTGCAGCGAGAAAAAGCCAAAGGACGCTGCACGTACCCCGCCATCATTCAAAGCTTTCACTCTGAACTGATACGTTGCTCCAGGAAGGAGGTTGCTGACAGTGCACTCGAGATCAGGACCATGATATACTTCAGAAACAACTTCCTCGGGTTCTGTCATTTCTACGCTGTATTCTGAGACAGGACAGCCACTTTCTGAGGGAGGAACATCTAGAAAGAAAACACAGAATTCATCAATAACATAAGGACATGTGCTAGGAAGATTAATATTTCCCTTCACAAACCACAGACATAAAAACACACAGAGACACAAACTATCAGCAATGACTTCCCTCTTTGATAGATGCCTTCCCTGCAATATATCAGCCAAGGATACGACTGATATTTTAGAAGAAAATAAATATTACTCTTAACTCTAAACATTCACAGATCATATCATCACACGGAAGAGTGACAAGACAATGATCTTTCCCCCTCGGAAGCTTTGTCTCAGCTTCTTTGCCCCTGTATCAAAGCTGGCATTGCATGCAAAACAATTGATCGCTGACGCAGGAGAAAAGTACAGAAAGCTGCACAAAGAATGCAACCAGTGCTGAATACACCCTTTCTGGGACAGAAAGAAATTAGGAGGCACCTGGTGGCTGTCTGACCCAGTCTTGGCTGCTGGCTATGGTTGGACACAGGCTGAGGGGGGTCACGTACACTCCAAAACTAGTACCTATAGATGGGATTTCTGGCAAAGCCTATGAACACCCAGTAAAAATACAGACGACTGCCGTCCTCTAACTTTATTAGTCACACTGCTAATGCTTATGAGATTCTGAATCCCTGTATGACAACCTAAAAGCTACGCTTCACAGAATCACAGAATAACCAGGTTGGAAGAGACCCACCGGATCATCGAGTCCAACCATTCCTATCAAACACTAAACCATATCCCTCAGCACCTCGTCCACCCGTGCCTTAAACACCTCCAGGGAAGGTGAATCAACCCCCTTCCTGGGAAGCCTCTGCCAGTGCCCAATGACCCTTTCTGTGAAAAATTTTCTCCTAATGTCCAGCCTAAACCTCCCCTGGCGGAGCTTGAGGCCATTCCCTCTTGTCCTGTCCCCTGTCACTTGGGAGAAGAGGCCAGCACCCTCCTCTCTACAACCTCCTTTCGGGTAGTTGTAGAGAGCAATGAGGTCTCCCCTCAGCCTCCTCTTCTCCAGGCTAAACAACCCCAGCTCTCTCAGCCGCTCCTCAGAAGGCCTGCTCTCCAGCCCCCTCACCAGCTTTGTTGCTCTTCTCTGGACTCGCTCCAGAGCCTCAACATCCTTCTTGTGGTGAGGGGCCCAGAACTGAACACAGGATTCGAGGAGCGGTCTCACCAGTGCCGAGTACAGAAGGAGAATAACCTCCCTGGACCTGCTGGTCACGCCCTTTCTGATCCAAGCCAAGATGTCATTGGCCTTCTTGGCCACCTGGGCACACTGCTGGCTCATGTTCAGTCGGCTGTCAACCAACACACCCAGGTCCCTCTCCTCCAGGCAGCTTTCTAGACAGACTTCCCCTAGTCTGTAGCACTGCAGAGGGTTGTTGCGCCCCAAGTGCAGGACCCGGCATTTGGCCTTGTTAAACCTCATGCCATTGGACTCTGCCCAGCGGTCCAGCCTGTTCAGATCCCTTTGCAGAGCCTCCCAACCCTCCAGCAGACCGACACTTCCACCCAGCTTAGTGTCGTCCGCAAACTTGCTAAGGGTGCACTCGATGCCTTCATCCAGGTCATTGATAAAGACACTGAACAGGGCTGGACCCAGCACTGAGCCCTGGGGAACCCCACTTGTCACTGGCCTCCAGCTGGATTTCGCACCATTTACCACCACTCTCTGGGCCCGGCCATCCAACCAGTTTTCCACCCAGGAGAGTGTGCGCCTGTCCAGGCCAGAGGCTGACAGTTTCTCAAGCAGAATGCTGGGAGAAACTCTGTCAAAGGCTTTGCTGAAGTCCAGGAAGACCACATCCACAGCCTTTCCCTCATCCAGCAGCCGAGTCACTTTGTCATAGAAGGCGATCAGGTTAGTCTGGCAAGACCTGCCTTTTGTGAACCCGTGTTGACTGGGCCTGATCACCCGGTTCTCTTGCATGTGCTTCATGATAGCACTCAAGATCACCTGTTCCATGACTTTCCCTGGCACTGAGGTCAGACTGACAGGCCTGTAGTTTCCTGGGTCCTCCCTGCGGCCCTTTTTGTAGATGGGCACGACATCAGGTCCAGTGGGACTTCCCCAGTCTTCCAGGACTGTTGGAAGATGATGGAAAGGGGTTTGGCCAGCACATCCACCAGCTCCTTCAGTACCCTAGGGTGAATCCCGTCCGGCCCCATAGACTTGTGGGTGTCTAGTTGGGCTAGCAAGGCTCTGACCACCTCCTCTTGGATCACGAGAGCCTCATTATGCTCCTCTAGCTCCTGGGTTAGTACACAGACGGAACGACCCTCCTTACAACTAAAGACTGAGGCAAAGAAGGCATTAAGTACCTCAGCCTTTTCCTCATCCCCTGTCACTGTTGTTCCTTCTGCATCCAATAGGGACTGTATGGTCTCCCTAGTCCTCCTTTTATTATTTATATATTCACTTGGAATAACTTTTTGAGAAACGGAGTTTGTTTTCTGTGCCTGTATCTGTTTTGTTGTCAGCACCTTTTTCCCCATCAAAACAACGTATTTGATTATATTTGCATGCTATATTACAAGCCAGTACCACAGAATCCCTGTGCCTGTGGTTCCGAAATGCAGTGCTCCATCATATGGGATACAGTTTCCCAAGAAACAACATCCTGGATGCACAGGTGAATTTTTATGCTGGTTTTGAGATATATTCGTCAGTTAGAAATGGTACAGCTCTAGAATTTAGCTTAACAAATGATGCTATAAAATCTTGGATGCTGCAAGATTATTATAATAAAGAAAAATTTGTTTCATACTGACATGTACCCTGTATTCTGAAAAATGTACATTTCGGAACAGTTGAGTGTCCTGTCCATGGTCCAAGCACCTTTGCAAAATTACAGATGTCCAATGGATTGTGTGTTATACTGTGGATCAGGGTTTAAATGCCACCCAAAATCCTCAATATGTTCTAACTTAAATTGCTGAGAGAACCCCTACACTGGAAGCAGCAAAACACTTCTGTTAAGTCTGTATTGCAAAGGAATAAAAAATATCTTGAATCATAGAGTGTTTTTACAATAAAATGATAGATATTCTAATATAGCTGATATTTCATAGTCCTGACAGAGACAGTCCTAAAACAAAAATGGGAGCAAAGTATCAGGCTTAAAGAACAGCTGGAGGACAGCTAAGTTCAGAAACCCAACAAAGAGCCACAGCAGTCAAAGAGAAGCTGCACTTCTGACTCACACAGGCTTTACCAGACTTTGCTTTGTACTTCCCAGTGAACAGAACTCACCACAACTTTTCATAATGCCAAGCAACAGGAAAAAAACCCAAACCCCTAAGGATAGTTTAGCAACTAACAATCAGATCAAAACTATTCAGTAGGGACATTCTCCAGTGACTTACCCCATTGTAGTTGTACTTCTTTGTGCTTCGGCTTCCCCAAAACTCTTGGTGGCCGACAGGGACCTGGTGCAACACTCAGTGTACGGACAGGTAAACTTTCAGAACACTGGAAGAGAAGAGGAGCTGAAGTTAGCTCTCTGGTATGACTACCACCACCAAAGCTAGGCATGATTAGAAAGTGGCACAAGAAATTGTTTTCTACACCCACCAATGTATAAAACAATAAGGGATGGGAGATGCTATGATTCTTTGTTACTTAAAAATACAATTAATAGAGTTCTTTGTCAGCACACTCACAACCGTAGCACAAGAAATGTTGATGCCTGATGTTGTGGAGCTCTTTATTTTAATTTCCTGTTTCTAAAGTAATTATCAAACCCTAGTGTACTCTATTAATCATAATACAAATCAAAGCAGGAGTAATAGAAGTGTAGGTACTGAAATGAGTTTAAAACAAGGAAAGGAATGACAGGAATCAGTGACTGGAAAATGGAACACAAGAATTTAAAGAAGAATTGAGCTACATGAAAGGTAATTAACTGTTACAACAAACTACCCCTACTGCATCTTCACTCACTAGTTTTGGTCAGTAAGGGCTTACGTACATGAAAGTCTGTTCTCTTCCTCAAGCAAAGGGCAAGATCAGATTAACACAATGGTCTTTTCTAGTGCAAGTATAAACAGCTGCAGACTGGTTTTGAGAAAACAAAATCGACTAAACTGCAGTTTTCCTGAAAAAAACCCCCATCAAATACACATAGAAATCTTCTAAAATTCAGCAACTTGCAACATGAGATTAATTTCAATTTGAATAGCTGTACCGTGCCATGGGAAAAATATGTACCTTCTTTTTAAGCAGAATCTTTTACCAAAACCAGCAGATACTTCTCTGAAAAATATAAATACACTCCCTATTGTTAAATAGCACTTACCTGACTGTGTCCGCCAGTGCTGATACAGCATGCCCGGAGTTTATACAAAGTGCCTGGTTTCAAGTGAGTAAAGGTATATTCTGTAGCCGACCCGCTATATGCCACTTCCCATTGATTTGCTAAAAAATAAGATAAAGCCAAGTTTGAAAAATTATATTGCAAGAAGCTTATTAGCTTCTAAGAGGAAAGAAAATCCTTAGTGTGGTCTTCCACAAATTGTCTTTTTCAGGAAAGTGATTACTGTTAATATCACTATGAATATCATTCCCACTTAAAGTCATACATCCATATAGACACATATACAAATATAGATACTTACAAATATGAATATTTCTAAAATATACTAAAAATATAAAACCAAACAATAGGTTCAGCCATTTAACCCAAAATTTCACCAGTATTACAGAAAAAGACCACACTTGAACAAAACAAAAAGTTCCCCCAAGCCCAACCCAAGCTCTCCGAGGAACCCTGCAAGTTTTAAGGCTGCCAATTATGTAACTTAGTTTCAATTGTATGTTCTGCCCCAGAATATCACTAATTCTTTATAGTAGCTATAATGGATTGAAATAGAGACAACATTTTTTTCAAGTTTACCTTCAGGACTTCCTTGAGAAATCTCTAACAGATACTTTAGGATTTCTGAACCACCATTATCCTGTGGAGGATCTGAAAAATAAGTCAAGTTGTTAGTAAATCCAAATTAAGAGTGAAATAGAACAAAAAGATTTACAGAATCTGTTCCTGATTCTGCTGCCTCTCCTCCACAAACGCCCCCTCACGAACTGCATCAAGAAATTTATAGTCAAAGTGGGTAGCAGCAGCTAGATACCAGCATCAGTCAGAATAAGGCAGTTGGATAATAATGCCACAAACAAGATGTAGGGAAAAGCATTGAAAGAGATGCAATACGGAGGCTTGCCCCATCAATAAAGGAAGCAGCTGGATGCTGCTGCAATGGGACATGAAATGGAAGGTGAAAAGTCTGAAGATGCACTTCAGTCCAACTTAGTCAATTAAAAACTAACATTTTTTATTCTGAAAACAAAAGAACCTCTATGCATCTTTTAGAATATTACAAAAATTAAGTTGTCAAGTTCTCCAAACATGTTGAACTTTAGACAGAGAAGCATAAAAAATTTAAGTGCTAACACATATTTATATAATTTTATTTGACAAACTGTACTGGCTTACCCCACTTTACACTAAAGCCATGAGATGTTATTGGCCCCTTAATAACAGGTCTGGTTGGAGGTCCTGGCCTGTCCGGGCTTGTTGTGCAGACCAACACTTCGCTGGGAGAACTCTTTCCTTCCACATTAGAAGCAAAGAGCTGAAATGAAACCACAAGAAGTTTACCATTGTCTACTGTAACTGCTTTTCTGACAGTTCTGCGTGAGACTTCATTTAGTAATTGCACAAATACCATTAAACTGGAAAGCACATCACATCCCAGAGTGTGTGGGACTCTAATAACAGGTATTGTCATGTCGTTTCTTTACAAATCACATTGATTTTTTCCCCTCCCTCCACTAGATCATGACATGTTTAAGATAAAAGCACTGCTGCACTGCTGTTTTTCCCTTTAAAAAAAAGTCACATAGCAACTAGCAGTTATTTACTCACAAAGGATGAAAATGATGACAATAACAAGGATATTTTTGTTTCAGAAGCATTTCAAACTATTTAAAACAAATTAGTTCTCAATATCAGCAATCACACAATTAAAAGCTTAAGTAACATGACAAGCAAACAGGAAACGTAATCTACAAGCACTGAAATGAGAGGGATGTGCACAAATAAAACTTTCTCAGCCAAATCCTTTGCGTCTAACTCAAGAACACCTTCTGCTGACTTCAGGGAGAAGGCTGCTAAACTAGGAAAAGTCATAAAGACCCACCCAAGAGACTGAGCAAGTCAGGATTGTACAAGGAACTCCAAAAGGTCCAACACTTTCACAGAATCACTAGGTTGGAAAAGACCCACTGGATCACCATGTCCAACCATAACTTTGTAGCTGCTGAGATCTGTATTAGCTCATACTTGTCTCTGGAACACAGATCTGCTGCCAAGGAAGCAAGTAGTAAAATATTTATTAAAATTGTTAATTGTAAATAAAAGCTATCTGGAACTTTTCCACTTGGGGAGCTCTGTTATTCTCAGGAGCAGACGTTTCTATTGTCCTCCAACACATGTGTCGGAGGAAAACAATTTGCAATTTTTAAGGCCAAAAAAGTAATTGAGGTTCTCTAGCTCATATGCTTATTTAAACAAGCCACTAAAGCCAGTATCGACTCCTGTGTATCATCTCTTGGTTTCTGACTATTCTCCAATTTAAGACATCTTGCCATGAACAGCAGATATATGAGCTAGACAAATATCCCAGTAACAGCTACAGGGGATCAGTGTGAAGTACAAAGGTAATGCAACATTTATAAATTCCCTTAATTTACACATCTCAAGATTGCAGAAGCCTGGCAGGAAGTGAAGAATTTATATTAAATTGATCGTTCAAGCAGCATCTTCAATACTTTGAGAGCCATGGCTTTCCCAACCTGGAGGCCCCTCATCCTCTTAATGGGAACAAAAATAAAATTTTGTTTGCTTCCAGGTCACTGACAAAATTATTAAATAGCAAACCTTTCTAGAAACAGATATTACTGACCCCTTTCTCTGCCGACATGCTAAACGCCTCAGAGAATAAACTTTCTGCACCTCGTCATGCTGTGTTTGGTATCATTTAGCCCTTCTGTGCCAAACCCTCAGTCAGTACTGAAGAAATGCCTTTACAGTAGTGTATTACACTACCATTGTTAGTTTAATTAACCAACCGTTACTTGATCAAAAACATTAGCAAGATGTCTTCTCTGTAAGCACATATTGTGTGCCATTAACTAGATTCCCCCCTTAATCCTTTATTACTAAGGGGGTTCTCCAAAGACCCACATTTTGGTGAGGTTCAAAGACACGCTTAAAACTTGCCAGACAACCCCCATCATGAGTTTTAAAACACTGCTGTGATCCTAAGGTGTTTGTGTTTGCCTGTTTTATAATTTGGGGATCCTTCCCCAAGTTCTGTAGCTAATTAACGTTAGTGTGCATGTTTTAGTGCTGAGTAAGATCAGAGTTGTGCTTGTAAACTGAGATACAATGCTCTGATATCAACCCAGTTTTGTAAAATTCATGCTTAATTAGAAAGCAGAGGTGCAGAGAAGCAGCTTTGACAATGCTAAATTAAAATGCATCACAAGAACTTTCTGACCCTTTGGATAGTCCTTCATGCAACTTCACAAGGCCTTCTGACCCACAAAGGAACATATGCAAAGTTGTTTTTAAGGATTTAAATGAGTCTTGAGGTTAAGGGTTTTTTGTTGTTGTTGTTGTTGTTCTTGAATATACTAAGACCTAAAGAAGCCAAATGTTTTTTAATCAATACAAATTGATGGCATCCCTCTTCTCCATACGCTGTTTACAAATGACACAAAGCTGCTTCCAGATACTGTTTCTGTTTGGCAACGTGGGGGCGCTGGCTTTACAGAGAGCTCCTTGGCATTTCTCGGGGGGATGGCAGTGCTCTAGATGGCATGGCCAAACGCCATCTCGTGGAGCCCCACTCAGCTCCTGCCTCTACAGCAGACAGCCTGGCCGCAGGGATGGACGGACAGCTGCACCACAGCCATCTGGTAAAAACCACACTGTCCTCTTCTCAACAGTGGCACTCGGCACTTGTGTTGTGCTTGATGGCTTCAGTAGAAGCAAGTCTGAATTTTGTGACTCTAAGATGACTTCAGAGCATCTCTCTTGGGGAGTCTGCATGTAGGAGAATCCACAGAGCAGGAGCTAACAACACTTGCTAAAATAACTCCAAAGCCAGTCATGTGTATGTGTGAGATGGAAAAGCTTCAATTTTTGTATGTCAGGGGAAGACAGGCCCCTGAGCTGGGGAATGAAACTGTGCTTGCTGGGCTCCTTACAGAATTATCTTTGTTGTGCAGAAGTGAGATTGGTTTTGTGACCACAGATCAGGTTTTTGGGAAGCAAAGCAGCAGACTATATCCAACGCAGGTCCTAAGCCACATTTTACAAGATCATACCTGACTATATATAGTATCAAGAACATGCCTGTTTCAAAAAGTCTGAGCAATGGGTGTTTTCTGTACTAAAAGTAAAAATGCAGCTTTGGTTAAATCTATTAGGTCTTAGTATAAAATAGATTTGTAGTTGACAGCTCAATTTTTCAGGTAGTAATAAGGGGTCCCTACAGTGCCTGAAAAAGCACAGAAAAAGCACAGTGCCAGCACAGAAAATACTATGCAATGACAAGAGAAAAAAGATTTTACCCTGAATTTATACTGTGTACTTCTTCTGAGATTCTTCACAGTACAGGCTTGCTCCTCTCCAGTGTACTTTGGATGAAACACGCTATCCTAGAAAAAAAACCAACAACCAACAAATTCTCATAACTGAGGAGTCTGAGGAAGTGCTCTCCGTATTACAGTCTGTAGCTAGAACACATTCTAGCAAAGGGGATTTACAATCAAGTGATTATTATTATTTTTAAGCTGCAAGGCTACAATAATTTTCCTTCTCAAAGGACGGTGCAACTGACCTGAATAATATGCTTTTGCTATAAAATAAACACAAACCCATCATGACAGGTTAACGCGTTTCAGAAACAGATATGACAGATAATAGATCACAAGCACACCACACAGCAGTGAGCAGGGCACAGCAGGCTGCACTGGTTAAGGACAGGTTGTCCTATGCCTTACAGACTCCTGTGAAGCCTAGTATAGGAATTGTGGATGACAGTACAGCTTATAATCTAAGAATTCATAATTTTTGCTGTGAAGCAGAACAAATCGCACAGTTCTGTCCTGCCCGGTATTCCTAAATGATCCTCCAAAGTAGCAATCCACAATTTTCTCAGTGATCTTGAATCAATAAATGAAGTAAAATTCATAGCGACATGGTACTTACATTGTCTTCTTCCTGAATTTCCAGGGTGTAGGAAATAACTTCTTCTGGTGTACACCCTTCTACTTTATTCCATTGCAATGCAACCCACGTAACACCAGCTCGAACAAGCCTTGGTGCAGAAGGGGTCTGAGGAATATTACCTGCAGTGTAGCATACCACCTCCTGGCTGTATCCACTGCACAGGGACAGAAAATAAGAGAAAGGAATATAAAAAAAAATAACAAACCATAACAAAATACAACAAAAAACCCAAAGCAAACCTCAGTGTATTTAGAGAAATATTTCATACTTTCAAGAAGTCTAGATAACGTTAAAATTCCCCAAGTGGAAAAGTAGAGCACCCAGTTAAGAAATGCCAGAACTAAGGATTGAAAAAATACACAGAATTATACATGTCCTCACAGTAATTTTTAGAATAATAATATCAGAATAAAAAAATTTGATTGCCTAAAAATATTAACTTACTATTAACTGTGAAGTAGAGGAAAATCTCATTTAATAAGGAAGCTAAAACATAGGAAAAAAAGCCCCAACTTTTCACCTGTTAGATCTTGACCTTGAGATGCAGTTTCCATTTATAAACTCAGAATACAACCATTATTTAAGCTATACCTCCGAAAGCCATGCGCTTTAGCACATCTAGTCTCACTGTTTCAGACATCCCACGCCAAAGAAAGCAGGAAAAATTAATCCAGTATGGCCATACATGCTCAGCATCGCATAGGAATTGTCTGGTGCAGGGCACAGACACCTTCTAACCCTCCAGGCTGACTCTATTCCTTTACAACTTTCCCTGCCCAAACTTCTTTGCATTAAGTTAAGCATCAAGTTCCTCTTCCATACAGCTCAGTTTGCAGCCAGAGAGAACTTCCGCAGCAGAGGAGATGCATGCTCAACCACAGCAAACAATGCCTTGAAGCATAAGAGAAAGCTGTGTCGAACAGAAGTTCTCCTCTAACACTAGGCAGAACATATTATATACAGTGGACATCCGAGAATAAGTTTTAAATTGACTGATTTGGCCGAATTTTCAGGACATCACCAGAACTCTCAGTTGAAGATTTTCAAATCTCCTTTTTCAAAGTACAAATGTCTTTTGTTTATTAGCAAATTCATCATATGAATTTAATACACAAAAAAAGCCGTATTTTCTTTTTTTGAGACTTCTTTCTCCAAAATAAAGTCTGATGAAATACTCTTATAATTACCTATAATTAATACTCAAATGAGACAAAAATCATCTTACACGGTAAGTTCACAAGCATTACAACCAACCAAACCATTTAGCAACACGAAGCATTAAATGACATTCTCATGTCATAATTTTTGTAGACAGCACTCAAAATAAGCCACGTGCTGTTGGTGTTCATCTCATAGATTAACACAGAGCAGCTGACTGTAAATATAGCTCTTAGTCCACTCTCTCCTCAACAGCCTGAGACAGAGAGAACAACAAAATAGGGGGGAAGGTTGAAGCATGCCCCAAGATACTTTAAAAATCTGGAATCTGGCAAAAACAAAAGACTCCAGAACTGGAAAGTTTGCAGGAAAACTAACAGTCCCCTTCCATTTACACTCAGCAGCTCAAGTCTTTCTCTCTCTCTCTCCCTCTCTCTCTCTCCCCCTGCCCCATCTCCCTCTGTTTCCAGATCAAGTATTATTTCAATAGGGAGAGAAGTAATCTTGCAAGAAGTTGGCAGAAGAGACCACCCCATGCATGCATGAACAGTCCCAGCACATCTCCGAGGGAAAATACAGGAATATGAATAAAGTATCTTTCAAAAGCTACAGCTAAAAGGTTTGTGTTTTGGAAAAGAGAACAATATGTGGCAAGACACATCATTGTATACTACTAGTGTTTCTTTTTCTGTTCTTCTTGTAATAATGATTAGATCCTGTTCAGCAAAGAAGGACAACAAAGGAGTATACAAGAGCACTGGAAGCTTAGCTTCTTCACAGCTAAACTTGTTGTGGCCCATGTTCATTCCACAAGCACAGAAGTGCACAGCCCTTGCAGCACAGATCTCTTTGGGCACACTGTAGTCCTCAGCTGTGTAACATTTTAGCTCATTGCTCCCTAGAAGCTACTGGAGGATTGTAATAAGTCTGATTTCTCATCTTCAGTTGAGTGCATCTGTTCATGTGCAAAGAAAAGTAAAACTTCTAACCTGTTTTGCAGAACCCTCAAGTATGCCTGTCCCCTCTTGGTCCTGCCTCTCTTGCCCTCTTTCCCACCCCAGCAGCCAGCCCTGCCAGTCCTGCTGAAGAAGGAAAGGACTGTATTGCTGAAAACAGACAGAAGGGTTTTGCTTTAAACCAGAAAAATAAATATATCAAGATTCCTTTCAAAATCTGTAACTTGACTTCCTCTTGCTTGTTTTTCTTGGTTCACAGAGGTTCCTAGTGGGAATTTTACATAACAGATGTATTCTTTTTGTATTAGGAATAGACCACAAAACAACATTTAACACCTCAAAAGGAGCGTTATCTTCTTAGGCTAAGCTCATCATGCTGAAGGTACATGACAGTTTCCTGGGAAGTGAATGATACCAGGGAAGTGAATGATACCAGGGAAGGTGTGACTTATTCTAAAGCATTTTTAATACAGCAAATGTCAGATATTACAGAAAATGTCAGATATTGAACTCAAAACCATAAAGAGAAAACCCAAACAAACCCCCAGGAACCTCTCTTTACACTGTTATTGATCATCAAACTTGTCAAATACCACTTTTTGTCAAGAATGGGAGTACCTTGGCATAACTTACCTAGTACCAATGTCATTCTGAGCTGCTAATCGGAAGGTGTAACCCAAAGCTGGACAAAGCTTTGTCAGCTTGCAGTGCTTCTGGCTTCCAAAGTAGCATTCTCTGAAACCACTGTTCCTCTTTCCCTAGAAAGAGAGCAATGTGTAATCAGATAGCTATGAAACAAAGTGACACAGCGCTTATCTTAAAAAGAGGTGCTAAATGATATTAGAATTAGACGCTTTCATACAGGCACTGTGCAAAGAAATCTGTGGAACCCACTGACAGCATTGCTATGCTACCTAAAATAACAGGAGAAACACAGTCAGTCTGCTGTCACGTTCCTCCTCTTCTCACCTTCTTATCTGCATAAAATGTATCTACAGCTTCTGTCATTCTGTTTGAAAAGCAATTTATCCTACTTGTTAAAAAAAGAGCGTGCAAATTAAGGGTGAAATTAATCTCTAAATCGACCCAGCCAGAGGCACACAGGAAGGCTGTAACCAACATGTTTTGCAAGCACTCCGAGCCCAGGTAAGCCCTGCCTGGTCCTTCACAAGCACTTGGTCCCAC
The DNA here is from genome assembly GCF_032191515.1 of Phaenicophaeus curvirostris. Classification (NCBI taxonomy): domain Eukaryota; kingdom Metazoa; phylum Chordata; class Aves; order Cuculiformes; family Cuculidae; genus Phaenicophaeus; species Phaenicophaeus curvirostris. Next base: position 19,759,004 of record NC_091401.1, read on the forward strand.
AAGAGGGCTCTCGCTCCCCACCGTCCAGCCCCGCTACTGCCATCCCAAAGGGACAAGCCCGGGTAAAACCCTCTGCTGAGCAAGCCCCGTGCCCTCCAGGGGAAAATAGATTGACTCATGACAGAGGAGTGTTTAATATGCCAGGCTCTATACCCATCCCACAGCTCGGAGCAAACAGCAAGTGATGAGCAAAGAGGATTTGCTGGAAAGTACACAACTTTAAGAAACTCGGGTGCCAGAGGTATGTTTAAAGGGAGCTTCGCATGGAGATACGATTATCCCTGACAAAGCCGAGATGGGGCAGGAGCAAGAGAGGCTACTGAGACACCTCGCTGGCTCCCAAATCCCTCCTCAAGTACAGTAAGTACACACAAGCACAGCCAAGGACAGGGACATTCAGAAGTTCACTCCCTCCTCACCATGTTTAAAACAAAAACAACCCCCTTTTCAAGCCGACTCAATTTTCTATGTCCTAGGGAAAAAGCAGAGCCGAGCTTTTTGCAGGACAGAGACCCCAAGAGGACAAAGAATAACTGGTCTCACCCTATGCCAGATGAGGGAAATGGTCACTTTGAAATCTTTCAGGAAAAAGGTCCTGGGCTGCTTAATTCTACCTAAGTCACACCTACCTGATTTGAAGCAGTTGAATTAAGTTTTAACTTTGAAATCTGAATGCAAAATGAATGGGCAGTAACATTACAAAGTACCCCAAAGCACATCAGAAGAGAAGCCTTGCAAAGCACACCTATGTGCTCAAACTGGTGCAGGAGATAAAGTTACACCCTTCTCTGCAAATTCTTCTGGTGCAAGAGCTCTGCCATGCCTTTCATTATTTTTGGCGCCAGTCTACACAATTTTTATTTTTTATTATGGTAAAATTAAGATCTGCTAATAGATGAGACTACTTATTTCACCTGATGTACACCAGACTGACAGAAGATATAATGTTTTTACACCTAAGCAAACAAACAGGAAAATTATTTATACAGGTGCTCCTCATTGTGGCCAACAGCCATACCTGCTGCTGCCTCCTTCAGCTCTGTCTGTCCTTCTATGCACCATAATTCCTCCATGGTTAATACACCACTTCATCATAAAAGATTTCAGAAATGCCCAACTAGGATATACATTCCTCACTGGCCCATTCTTCAGGCCCTATCAATTCCTACCTCCTTTCACTCATATTGCGAGACAGAAGGAAGAACTCCATAAAACATTTGTAGTAAATCTCCAAGATATGTTTATCAAGACAGAAACAATCCTGCAGACCTCCAGCACAGCACAGCAATTTGGAGGCACTGAGGGGACATTAAGCACGCTGGCAAACAGCCATAACTTACTTTTATTTATACATTGTGATCCTACACTTGTTCTAGAACTTGGTTTTATACGCAATCTTTAACTTCACCCACCTGCTCCAGCTGTAACATCACTGTATGGCTCAAGGAAATTAAGAGGAGGAATCAGAAGAGAATCATGAATCCTAAAGCAAAAGTCTTTTGTAAATGAGAAAACTTTTTCAGATTTAAAATCCCTAGTACCGAGTTATATAGAATCATAGAATTGTAGAATAACCAGGCTGGAAGAGACACATCGGATCATCGAGTCCAACCACTCCTGTCAAACACTAAACCATGCCCCTTAGCACCTGGTCCACCCGTGCCTTAAACACCTCCAGGGAAGGTGAATCAACCACCTCCCTGGGCAGCCTCTGCCAGTGCCCAATGACCCTTTCTGTGAAGAATTTTCTCCTAATGTCCAGCCTAAACCTCCCCTGGCAGAGCTTGAGGCCATTCCCTCTTGTCCTGTCCCCCGTCACTTGGGAGAAGAGGCCAGCACCCTCCTCTCCACAACCTCCTTTCAGGTAGTTATAGAGAGCAATGAGGTCTCCCCTCAGCCTCTTCTTCTCCAGGCTAAACAATCCCAGCTCTCTCAGCCGCTCCTCGTAAGGCCTGCTCTCCAGCCCCCTCACCAGCTTTGTTGCTCTTCTCTGGACTCGCTCCAGAGCCTCAACATCCTTCTTGTGGTGAGGGGCCCAGAACTGAACACAGGATTCGAGGAGCGGTCTCACCAGTGCCGAGTACAGAGGGAGAATAACCTCCCTGGACCTGCTGGTCACGCCCTTTCTGATCCAAGCCAAGATGTCATTGGCCTTCTTGGCCACCTGGGCCACTGCTGGCTCATGTTCAGTCGGCTGTCAACCAACACCCCCAGGTCCCTCTCCTCCAGGCAGCTTTCTAGACAGACTTCTCCTAGTCTGTAGCACTGCACAGGGTTGTTGTGCCCCAAGTGCAGGACCCGGCATTTGGCCTTGTTAAACCTCATGCCGTTGGACTCAGCCCAGCGGTCCAGCCTGTTCAGATCCCCTTGGAGCCTCCCGACCCTGCAGCAGATCGACACTTCCACCCAGCTTAGTGTCGTCCGCAAACTTGCTAAGGGTGCACTCGATGCCTTCATCCAGGTCATTGATAAAGACACTGAACAGGGCTGGACCCAGCACTGAGCCCTGGGGAACCCTACTTGTCACTGGCCTCCAGCTGGATTTCGCACCATTTACCACCACTCTCTGGGCCCGGCCATCCAACCAGTTTTCCACCCAGGAGAGTGTGCGCCTGTCCAGGCCAGAGGCTGACAGTTTCTCAAGCAGAATGCTGGGAGAAACTCTGTCAAAGGCTTTGCTGAAGTCCAGGAAGACCACATCCACAGCCTTTCCCTCATCCAGTAGCCGGGTCACTTTGTCATAGAAGGCGATCAGGTTAGTCTGGCAAGACCTGCCTTTTGTGAACCCGTGTTGACTGGGCCTGATCACCCGGTTCTCTTGCATGTGCTTCATGATAGCACTCAAGATCACCTGCTCCATGACTTTCCCTGGCACTGAGGTCAGACTGACAGGCCTGTAGTTTCCTGGATCCCTCCCTGCGACCCTTCTTGTAGATGGGCACAACATCAGCCTCCAGTCCAGTGGAACTTCCCCAGTCTTCCAGGACTGTTGGAAGACGATGGAAAGGGATTTGGCCAGCACACCCGCCATCTCCTTCAATACCCTTGGATGAATCCCATCCGGCCCCATAGGCTTGTGGGTGTCTAGTCGGGCTAGCAAGGCTCTGACCACCTCCTCTTGGATCACGGGAGCCTCATTTTGCTCCTCTAGCTCCTGGGTTTGTACACAGATGGAACGACATTCTTTACAATTAAAGACTGAGGCAAAGAAGGCGTTAAATACCTCAGCCTTTTCCTCATCCCCTGTCACTGTTGTTCCTTCTGCGTCCAATAGGGACTGTATGGTCTCCCTAGTCCTCCTTTTATTATTTATATATTTATAGGAGGATTTTTTGTTATCTTTCACGGACTTTGCCAATCTGATTTCTAGTTGAGCCTTAGCCCTTCTGATTTTTTCTCTACACAATCTCACTTCCCTTCTGTAGTCCACCCAAGAGGCCTGTCCCCTCATATTTTATATATATATATATATAAAAAAAAATACATATATATTTTATGTCCCCTCATATTTTATATGATAAAATATATATTCTTTTGGACAAGAATAAGAGGTCACTGTACTTCCGAGCTCAGCAATATCATACTTAGAATCTAGACTATACAAAACCTAATTAGTAATTTTCGTAAAATATCCATTAATCAGCACAGACTACTAAGAATAGATATTTTTACGCAAATTCTCTTTTATAGGCTTAGATGCATTAAACTAATCTTTCTCTAACACTTTAATGATTTCATTATTTGTAAACCATTTGAAAATACTTAATCTCTTCAGTTTTTCTACTTAGAACAGTATTTCTTTAATAGTTTTCCTATGGTTTTCCTCCAAGAGAACAAAGTGACCAAATGCCGAGCACGTGACTGACAAGTAGATGAACAGTGATGGCTCGTGAGAACAGAAGTCATGGAAAATCTCACTTGCAGCCCAATGCCTGAGCTGAGAAAAAAGGAAACACCAATTTGTCAACTAGTGGGTTAAAACTCTGCAAAGATTGCCAAACATTTACATTATGTTCAGCTTTATAAAAGTACAAATTCTGATACTGTACCTATTTTTCTTCTAGAACTGGTATTGTACATTCTCCAGTCTTGCTCAGAGACTGACCAGTACTCAAATTACTCAGACTGGCTGGTATTTCGGATTCTGTTGGCACTAATTGGAGAGGCTGGCCGATATTTCTAATTATCCTAGCATTAATAGCCTGGAAATAGTCTGTCCGCTCTTTCCCTCCCAAGATTTATGAAAGCACTAATGCTGGCATAATTATAGACAGGAACAACTGGCAGGCTGGTACTGGCTGCCACCCAAGAGTCTTACAGCTTTCCCAGAATCATTCTCCTATTCTTTGTACACTCGGCATCCGAGTTTTAATCCTCTAAATAATGTTTCATAAGTTGCTTAAAATATACTGTATCATTTCTGCAAATATTTCTAATACACATATTTCAGAGGGAGAGCAGACGCTGCACAACTTCAACAGTCCTGCTCTCTCCAGCCTGCATTCCCTGTTCTTCATGAGGACAACCCATACCATGACGATCATCAGGGTCTACATGAGGAAACAAGAACAGTTCAGCCCAACAAATCCATTAGAATTTACACAATACTGTAACCCAGCATCTTAACACAATTTTAAAGAATTCTGCCTGCTATTTCAGCTGTATTTCAAGCTGCACACTCACTTAAAACAGAGTGCTTACGTTTGTCTTGGAGATAGGTTTTATTGAGATAAGGGTTATGAGATTTTAAATGGGTTTTGTTGACTTCATTCCCTGCAGCAGAGCTGGTAAATGAACACAAAAGAAGGCACAGACCACCGGAGGTACACTGGATGCAGAAACAAAGCAGAGTCCTTCACCAGACCTCACCACAGACTGAAGAAAAGCTACCAGCATCAGATCTGCAAGCAAGAGGCAAGTGGCAATCTGCTGCAGGCCATGCCAGAATTAACTTCTGTGTTTGGTTCATATTGGCAATAAAAAGCAACAGACTGATATCCAATCTGACAGAAAGCTGTGGAGCAAACTGTCAGTAATTACTGTAACACACCCTAATATCTCTGCAAAGCATTGAATGTACATGCTCCCATACAAGTGACTGAATTTCTATATATACAAACAGCTAGAAAATAGAACAGACCTATGAAACAATCCTGAAATATACACAAACCCAATTTTATCCATGAGTCTCCTCTTGCACGTCTCCTAGGAGTGGCAGTGGCACCAAACAGATCTAGGGGGCTGGAAGGTGAGCAAACAAGTCCAAACACAAGTATTGAGCTCCCTGTATCCAAAATCTGGTGGACCATCACTGAAACGCATGGTGCAGACTGTTGACCAGTATAAATGAGCACACCTCTGTTAGCCTCAAGAAGTTTGAAACTTTGCAGCAGAACAAAATTATCTATAAACAAACTTAACGATTAACTCTCTATCACCAAATCACTAAACCATGTGGGTTTGCATCCATCTCTCTCCTAAGCATATTAGAATGAGATGCTTACTGGATCACAATTAAAGCTGGTTTTGATTTATATAGAAAACAGTGACATACACTGCATGAGAGTGATGTTCTTGTCTCTGAACGGTCCTGCACTTTCCCATAGAGAATGAATACGATACTCTTGCTAGCCATATGCACAAGAGAAACATTTATTTACTATCACTTAATCACAGAACGATCAATTCACAACTAATTAGTAACAAAGGCTTGATTCTTACAGCAGTGCCAGCGGCATTTTTCAATGCAGTTACAGTTTTCTGATTCTGATGAACACTGGCATCAGGAGAATGCATCAACCTCATTTACAGTGATGTCTTCTGTTCACTATATTTTTATCACTATTTTCTCCAATTAGCCTTTTGCCTACCCTGAATAACTAATCCTGGCACAAAGTCAGCAATTGTCTAGTTCAGGTTTGTAAGTTCAAGGGGTTCAGTTTTTTAAAGTTAATAGAAAAAGAGACAGCAAGTGGAGTTTTTCTTAATTATTACTTTCTATTTTGTTGCCAGCCTACTACTGCCGATCCCAGCACCTGAGGTACAGACACATCCAGATCCCACCAAATTCCAAAATACCTGAGAAGAGGTCCTAACTCTTTTCAAGTCAATGGAAACTTTGCTAGCAAACATCCCATCTATCTGTGCAACAATTCACTGAATTCATCTCTTACTCTGCTCTTAAAGAAGGAAGATCAGTCTCTATGGTTTTTCATGCATTTCAAGCTAAAGCAATTTATCACAAATCCATTACAGCTATAATGAAGACCTATGTCAGTACTGAGAAAAAAGTATTTGAATTTCCTAAACAGTATGTAGTACCAATCACATTCAAAATTTCATCTAAACTAGGAGGGGGAAAGGTGAAATAACAGGAATAGCTTTACCTATTTACTACCCTTGCTCTATTTTCCAGAGCCTGCATGTCAGGAAAAAAATCCAAAACTCAGAACTACAGTGAGGAACAAGAAGCAGCTGAGTAGGACTGGCACATACCTTCTTTTCATCAAAATCGGTAGAATACAACACATCTAGTTCCAGTGCAGAAACAAATGCTCACCTAATGATGTGAGACAATTTTTCAACTATACATGACAAAAGACAGAACGGGAATAGCGCTATGTGTGTTCTCAGCAAGACACAGTAACATAGAAAAACAACCTGCCTCATACCCCTTTATCCAATCTCTCGAGCAATTCTCCAGAAAAGCAGGGAACTTGTGGCAGCTATGTGGGACACCACAGGGCTTGGCAAGGAGCACTGCACGCAGGGTCCCAGACAGGTCCCAAAACGTGAAAGAGGCATAGCAGCATCTCAGCCCTACAGGACTCCCCAGCAGCAGTCATGAACAGATGAGATGCTGCCCTCTTGTTACAATTTACAACCTCACCTAATCCTAGGGCTGTAAAAGACACCACTTCTGCTGTCACTATACAGCAACAATTTAATCTTTTTCATATGCAAGTAATGCCACCTACACTCCTTGCTGCACTGTAGATGCTATAAATGATGAGTTTTCCCTGTAAAACCAGAAGGAACTAGTTGAGATACTGTTTAGCATCTGAGGCGTTACAAGATGTGTATCACCCCAAAGCCAGACACCCTGTCACCCACGTGCAGGAGCACGAACTGGCTGCTAGAGCCCTTCCCTTAGTGGGAGTGTGTGGCACAGCTTGAGCAGAAGAGTCCACCCAGGGGGAACACGTCAGCACATCTGGGCATCAGCTGGACCCACTTGCCTGACCACCTCTACCACTCCCAACATCTCCCGTGCCTGATGCCAGTTTTGTCTTTACAGTCTGTGCAACAGCCTTCCAGGATCTGTATGTCACTTCAGTGTTTCCATAGCTCATTCGCATGCTATCCTTCCCTAGGAAGGGACTCAACTTCTCAAGGCAAACTGCCATTTTAGGGTGTTTTTCTAACTTTACCATGGATAGAGTTCTTGTTCTCCACTCATGCAAAGTCCCCTCTGCTCTGCAGCCACAATTTAATTTCCTATGATCACTGATTTTCCCGTGTTTATATTTTATTCCGTGCCTTGTAGCTAATGAATGTTGCTCTAGCTGAGATCTGGCAGCGCATTCACTGTTGCCTGGCAAAGGTTCTCCTCTTGATGTATTTATTTCTACTTCTTGATTTATTCATTTCTTGATTTCACCAGGACACAGTGTGGCATTGTAATAAAGCTGGTGCTTTTGCTTACGTGGAGTTTACACAACCAAGTGTGAGGGTACAGTTACAGTTTTCTGATTCTGATGAACACTGGCATCAGGAGAATGCATCAACCTCATTTACAGTGATGTCTTCTGTTCACTATATTTTTATCACTATTTTCTCCAATTAGCCTTTTGCCTACCCTGAATAACTAATCCTGGCACAAAGTCAGCAATTGTCTAGTTCAGGTTTGTAAGTTCAAGGGGTTCAGTTTTTTAAAGTTAATAGAAAAAGAGACAGCAAGTGGAGTTTTTCTTAATTATTACTTTCTATTTTGTTGCCAGCCTACTACTGCCGATCCCAGCACCTGAGGTACAGACACATCCAGATCCCACCAAATTCCAAAATACCTGAGAAGAGGTCCTAACTCTTTTCAAGTCAATGGAAACTTTGCTAGCAAACATCCCATCTATCTGTGCAACAATTCACTGAATTCATCTCTTACTCTGCTCTTAAAGAAGGAAGATCAGTCTCTATGGTTTTTCATGCATTTCAAGCTAAAGCAATTTATCACAAATCCATTACAGCTATAATGAAGACCTATGTCAGTACTGAGAAAAAAGTATTTGAATTTCCTAAACAGTATGTAGTACCAATCACATTCAAAATTTCATCTAAACTAGGAGGGGGAAAGGTGAAATAACAGGAATAGCTTTACCTATTTACTACCCTTGCTCTATTTTCCAGAGCCTGCATGTCAGGAAAAAAATCCAAAACTCAGAACTACAGTGAGGAACAAGAAGCAGCTGAGTAGGACTGGCACATACCTTCTTTTCATCAAAATCGGTAGAATACAACACATCTAGTTCCAGTGCAGAAACAAATGCTCACCTAATGATGTGAGACAATTTTTCAACTATACATGACAAAAGACAGAACGGGAATAGCGCTATGTGTGTTCTCAGCAAGACACAGTAACATAGAAAAACAACCTGCCTCATACCCCTTTATCCAATCTCTCGAGCAATTCTCCAGAAAAGCAGGGAACTTGTGGCAGCTATGTGGGACACCACAGGGCTTGGCAAGGAGCACTGCACGCAGGGTCCCAGACAGGTCCCAAAACGTGAAAGAGGCATAGCAGCATCTCAGCCCTACAGGACTCCCCAGCAGCAGTCATGAACAGATGAGATGCTGCCCTCTTGTTACAATTTACAACCTCACCTAATCCTAGGGCTGTAAAAGACACCACTTCTGCTGTCACTATACAGCAACAATTTAATCTTTTTCATATGCAAGTAATGCCACCTACACTCCTTGCTGCACTGTAGATGCTATAAATGATGAGTTTTCCCTGTAAAACCAGAAGGAACTAGTTGAGATACTGTTTAGCATCTGAGGCGTTACAAGATGTGTATCACCCCAAAGCCAGACACCCTGTCACCCACGTGCAGGAGCACGAACTGGCTGCTAGAGCCCTTCCCTTAGTGGGAGTGTGTGGCACAGCTTGAGCAGAAGAGTCCACCCAGGGGGAACACGTCAGCACATCTGGGCATCAGCTGGACCCACTTGCCTGACCACCTCTACCACTCCCAACATCTCCCGTGCCTGATGCCAGTTTTGTCTTTACAGTCTGTGCAACAGCCTTCCAGGATCTGTATGTCACTTCAGTGTTTCCATAGCTCATTCGCATGCTATCCTTCCCTAGGAAGGGACTCAACTTCTCAAGGCAAACTGCCATTTTAGGGTGTTTTTCTAACTTTACCATGGATAGAGTTCTTGTTCTCCACTCATGCAAAGTCCCCTCTGCTCTGCAGCCACAATTTAATTTCCTATGATCACTGATTTTCCCGTGTTTATATTTTATTCCGTGCCTTGTAGCTAATGAATGTTGCTCTAGCTGAGATCTGGCAGCGCATTCACTGTTGCCTGGCAAAGGTTCTCCTCTTGATGTATTTATTTCTACTTCTTGATTTATTCATTTCTTGATTTCACCAGGACACAGTGTGGCATTGTAATAAAGCTGGTGCTTTTGCTTACGTGGAGTTTACACAACCAAGTGTGAGGGTACAGGACATTACAAGTGAATTCTCTTTTGTATTTGGGTGCTGTAACTCCAGTAGCTAATGGCACCCTGCGTTGGGGGTACAGCTTGCAACGGCACATGAAGCAGCGAATGGGACAGTTTGCTGAGCTTGCCAGCACAGGTTGATGAGGCTCCTGCATATGCAAGAGAACTCTGACTGCATTTTCAGGCTGTTTCTTTAAGAAGTGTTAATAGCAGGTTTTAATTCAGTAACTCAAAACTGCATTTCTGTCTTGCATCAGAGGAAAAAAAAATATCAGAGAAGCTGTACCTGTGGCATTAACTATCTCACAACCAGACAACGACATTTCAGTCAGAAGTCACATCAAACCACTGGAGATGTACCAAATTAATTTGTGTGTGGTCATTATTCTTTCATGTTTGCTGGCTAGCTATCCACTGGGAGCTCAGATTTCAGGACTGTTACTCAGAAGAGAAGGTAATCAAAACATATAGACAAAGGGAATCAGGATGCCTTCATTTTTCCCCATTGGTACATGAGCTAACCTTAAACCTACTTTCACTCTGAGAAAAACAGACATCCTAGCAACTCTAAAGACAAAACTCTAGGTGTATGCTCAGTATTGAAGGGTTTAAAGGACAAGAGCACTTTAGAATTGCCTGACACACATCCAAGATTATGACTAGGCTCCATGTGGACAAAATTAACATCAAAAGTATTTGCACTGTGTTCATGGTCTGTTGTTGGTCTTTCTTCTGACAGAACCTGCTGGTGCTTCCCTTCCCTTTGCAGGCTGGAATCAGACACATTTCCACTGCTTCACTGCTGTTATGTTCCCATGGCTTCAAGTTATTCAAAGCCTTACAAGAGATCACAACCACACAGTCAAGGTGTCACAGAAGGAGTAATGGGATCATCTTGGCCCATCCTTTTGGAGAAATGCCTTTTTATCCCCCTTCCCAGACCTGATACTCCACTTTTTTCTTCTTCGCTTACAACCTTTCCCCTTCTATTGTGCAGAGAGGGACAGCAAGCCGTTCTGGAATTATGGTTTAACTTGAGTTCAGTTCATCATTTAGCTCCCCCTTGCTGTGATACTGCACAGAAATATTTGCACAGCCAGTGGTTTCAAATGTCCGACATTTAGCAAAGTGATCTGGGAACACGTTACTAGTGAAATGAAGGAAAACTATTAATAACAGAATATTCCCTTTAGAATTTTATTTTTAGACTAACAAAAACCTCAAGAGATGTTTCTCAGACTGTACAACTTAACATCACTTCACATGAATCATTTCCTGACTCATCATCTTTTTGTTCTGTACGTGCTGCCCAAGCCTTTCCTGTCACCCAATATGTATTTTCTCCCTCAAAGATGATGTTCACTGACTCATGCTTTCTGCAGAAATATGGCTTGCACAATGGAAAGAAGGTAGAGAAGAATTAGGGGATGGAGGGAGGATTCACAACCAGAACCCAGTAAAGGCTCCACATATCTTGCTTTTGGCACTCTCCTTGACAGCAAACTGCTCACTAACAATGTAAAATCTTTGGGACAGAGAACTTAGTTCCTTTTGTATCTGAAGGGGACTAACTGACACTATGTAAAGGATGCTTTTATTCACCCTGTAGAAAGGGCTGCAAGATGAAATCTCTTGTTTGAGGCAGGAACAGTGTTTTATTCTGCACTCTGATAGCATCCAGAGAAATCACAAACAGACCACTAAGATACAGCACAAGGAATTAAATAATAAGCAATGCTAATTAAGACATGAAGTACACCAAATGAGCAATAAAAAGTTAGATTTTGGGAGTACAGAAGCAGAACATTGCAACTCCATAAAATACACTGTGAAAAGTTTTCCCCCTACTGCCCCTTTCACCTTTCCAACTTTTTACCCAATGCCATGAGGATTTAATTTTCCTACTTCTACTTTCTTCTGTATTTAATAATTTTTCTTTACTCAGCAAATCTTTGTAAAGTCTGAGTGCCATTTATTTATCTATTTATTTCAACTAGGTACTACTTACCTCATCCCACTCTAGAAGATAGCTGGTGATTTTTGATCCATTATCAATGGGTGCCTATGAACAAAAATAAACAAAAAGTGATTTGGGGAATACGAGAAAACTACCTCCCTCCGCAGGCAAATGATTGCAGCTTAAGTGAAACCAAAGCCTGGGGTTTGCACACAGCTTGGCAACTTCTTAACGAATACCGAGAAGAAGCTGGACATAATGAAACACATACATTTTAAAAGTCAAGTCAGTGCATGGTGAGGGATTTGTCAGAATGCTGCAAGTTCAAATTCCTGACTGAAAAATTACTGTCTCAGCTTTCAATTATTTTCAACAGTTATGCTCACTGTCAGTAAACTGTATTTTTCACTACTTTCATGCCCGAGTTAAGCATTACCTACCTTCCATTGTAAGGTTAAGGAGCTTTTGGTCCTGTGCGAGGCTTTGGGTGGGAAGGGACACTCCGGTGCTGAGCTGTGAGTGGTGAAGCTTACTGGCTCTGAGCAGGATCCCTTTACTGAGTTGTACATTGGATATACCCTGGAAATAATATCCAAATGGGTTATAAATTTGCTGACAGTTACAAGATGAGACAGCACTGCCTCAGCCACAATATTTGACTACCAACGCATCCATGACACTGTCCACTACTGATAGATTTCACACATGCCGGTGGTTATCATTATTCTACTTCACTTGATGTGAGTATAAAAAAAAAAAATCACAGCAGAAGAGGGACATTACAGTGTTTTGTGCAAATACTCCCACTGACCAACGAGTTATTATCATCTTTCCTTTTCATCACTATTTCCTTGCCTAATGCCAGGCTTTCACACAGTGTGCTAAAATCCTCTTAACAATACAAAAGAAAGTATGAACTCACAAGAAGAAGGTATGAACTTTAATGCCTGGTTTACACTTGATTCACATGTACCCTGTTGAGTGGTGGTAGCTGCTGGTTGTCTTCTACGGGTGCAAGCTTCTCCTACATAGCTCAGGTACCAACACTCAGTTCTAATTCATGGAAATCCACTAACACAGCTCAGGAACACTACTCTGAAACCAAAATCTTCAAAGCAAATCTTATTTCAGGCAAATCCTCTATATATCAGCACAGAGGGGAATATACAATACCAAACAATGTGGGAAAGCAAATACAATGTACTAGAGTACTTCCTCACACGGCGCTTTTCTCTGAAAAACTAATGATGTTATTTTTTCCCTTCACATTTTCCACGCAGCAAAAGAAAAGTGCAAACTGGAATTCTTCTACTCCATAAAAACTGTTCAAACCGTGACCAGACGATGACCCCCAAGCTGGCCATAGCTATTGTGTACTTGAATGCAGAGTTTAAAAAAAGGGCAATTTCTAAATTTGTTTACAGTAGATAAGATTAATTCATGTACAATGGCCACCTACAAAGAATCAAACCTTGCAGGGGAGTTTCACAAGCACTGCTATAGCACTGCTCTACCCATCACCTGTTAGCAGTCAGGAGTGAAAACAAATGCAGTTAATTAATTGAGTCCGCATCTGGCAAGTGGTATATACATGTGCCAGAAATCAGCATAGCTAAGCATCAAATACAGACCATCGGAGAATAAAAACATGCAAAAATGAGCTTAACGAGCATCTTCTGCAGGTCACTGAAATACCGAGCACAGTCATCTCTGCAAGTACCAAAACAATGCTGCTTGATAAAACGCAGGCAGCAGATTCAGAGCGAACCAGGAGGTCCTGGGTGCCCAGGGCCCAGTACACCAAGAGCAAAAGCCCAGGCAGCTTCTCTGAGCGGATACAAAGCCCTGAAAGATGCTGCCAAGGTTAAGGAGACCCAAGGCGATCTGCCGAGTAACCGCTGACCACACAAATTTCTTTGGTTACAGATTTATTTTTCACAGTCATTAAAACATAGAGCAGTTTCAATAAAGAAAAAAAAAACTGTAATGGAAAGCAAAGAGCCAGCCTTTTCCACGTCAGTTCAGTTCCCCCCACTACAAATGCATACTGCTGCTTTTTGAGTCTGAATTTCGTATTTGGCAGTCACTTATTTTTAAATAAAAGTTATTGCTAACCGTTCAGAAACTATAACTTGGCAAACCTGCAGGAAGGTGAAGGGAGCTGTAGGTAGGGAGAAAGAAGACAGCCAGGACATGGGACAAATGCTCCGAACACCGTGAGATCTCCATGCTACATATGGCAACCGCTTTGCTGTTTGAAGCTGGTTTTAAAAGTGATGCTCAATTGCTTACAGCAGGAAGCTCAGCAGTATTTTACAATCTTCTCTTCCTCATTACCATCTATTTGCTGCTGCATCTGGGACTACTGCCCAACCTGGGAGCCTGGGTCTTCTACTTATTTACAAGAAATTACTTCTGGTCTTGTATTTCTACTTGAAAAATTCATTTTAGGGTTCCATTAGAAGGTATGCTTTAAAAAACCAAACCAAAATGAACCTACAGCATGAGAGCAAGACAGACACAGTTTGGTGTTCGGTCTCTTTTAGCACTCAGAAGGAAAGTGTTTGTTCTTTAAGGTTTTACAAACAGCAGCAGCTTTGACCTGAAAAAGCACACCAAACCCAACCCTTGTCTGGAAAAACAGAAGGAAACAATAGACAGGAGTGAAAGGATTTTTTTTTTTTAAGGATATTGAGCATAAATGAACAGAATGTGAATTTGAAGCCTTAGTTCATAAGCAGTCTTTAAAATAATGCAACAAGAGCAGGTAATACCACAAATGGTGCTTAAAAACATCAGGGAGCAAACCTGAGAATGAATTAATAGTTAACAAATGTTTAAAATACCTTTATAGAATCAAACAGAATCATGCTCCGGGAATATCAAGACAGGCCAGTGCGATTTTTTTTTTTTTTTAATAAATGCTGGAATTACTAGGATCAGATGGGTCTGCAATCAGCAGATTTACTTCAAGAAGCAAGGATTATTTAAGAAGAAATTGCTGGAGTACTTTTGGTGCTAGAACACCTGTGGTACAATAACTGAAGAATACCAGTTGCCTGAGTCAAATTTTTAAGAAGATTGAGGTATCCCACTTTCATGCACAGGCCCTTCTAGGCACATTAGAAATACAGTCAGAAATTTAGATACACAGATGTCTTTTTCCCTCTCACTATAGCAACAACAATACCGTGGCAAAAAACCTACGCAAAAAGCACTCTCATAATAAAGTCTGAGATAGAATCTATCAGAAAATATTTAGAAGCCACTGGAAAAACACCTACAGAGGTCACCATGAAATTAGTGAGCTACACCTTATATTTAGATGAGAAACTTCCACATTTATCTTCAACATAATTGAAGAATTTATATTTAAGTGACATTTATAGTCTCACTAACTCACCTGACGTGATAATCTGTTGCTGGCCTAAGGTCTTTCAGGTTGTATTCTAAGTCTTCTCCACTGCAGGACAAAAGCCCAAAACCAACAAATCAATAAATTATGAAAAGCAGTATCACATAGTTAGCACAGCTACTGATTTTCCAGTGAGCAGCAAGTCCCTCATATTGTGATTTGAAAGAGGAAAAAAATCCCACCACAGAAACAGCAGGAAACAAGATACCAAAAATTTGTCAACACACTTCATGTTTCTTGGAAACTTTATAAAGTTCCATATCCATAACAGAAAAGCAGTTATCATCCCAATTTATACAGTCAACTGACTATATGGGTTTATTTCAAAGCTTTCCTTACATTTTGTTGATATTTGCATAAAGCCCATTGTGGTTTTCAACCCTCCAAGAGCTGAAAGGAGCAGAATTGATACGTAACTTTTGTACTTTCTACGCATTCACTATTTTGAAATATTTTATAAAAGCGACAGCCATTGAGCTTCAGAGGAAAAAAGTACAGTTCCTTGCACAACCATTTCTCTTCCAGAACCACACTCTCTTTGAGGACTACGGCAAGGAGATGTTTAATTAATGCCCCAACAGCTGGACCCAGATCTCTTCCAATATCATTACAAGTAAAAGCATAGAATTTCAGACGTTTCATGAAAAAACTCAGCATATAATCTATTAATTTCAAGTGTACTCGGGGCTACTCTTTTTCCTTCTGGTCTGTTTGCTGGTAAATGAACACTACGCTAAGTCATCTGTCGCCAATTCTGTGAAGATTAAGGTACGGGTCAGTGCTTAATAAGTAACAGCCATCTCATGTAAGTGCTTGGCTTATTAATGATTTTATTAAAGGAGAGGAAACAAGAAAATTCTCAGCTTAGCATACAGAAATATTTCACAGATAGCTGGACAAAAAGAAAGATATCAAAATCAAGAGAACAAAATCAGCCAGAAAGCACATGCCTGCTGGGCTCCCAGAAATCCACCAAAACCCCCTTATTTTTCTTCATATAGTCCAATGTTCTGCAAATTCAGGTTTTTTTCCCCTCTGAAATGAGCGCACCTCCTTGCAAAGACAATGCATTCAACATATGGCAGACCTTCTTTTGCCTATATTAATAATGACGACTGCTGCTCGTGACGGAGCGTACCACATTAAGCTAATGGCTGTACTCTGGCCAGCAGCAGGAGACAGATTACTACTAGCAGCTTTAAAACAGATGCACAACATTTCATAACCAGGAGAAAATGTGCAGCCATCACATCAGCAAGTACAAGAAGTACTAGAAAGTCTCCTTCTCATTTTAAGAGCTCAGCAGCACACATTAACCTATACAGTTGGTCACACTGGCTCACAAACAGCTAGTGTAAATACCAGAATAAAAATAATCAGGCAGCGTTTCCTTGGCTCATGTGCTCTTTTTATATTTCCCAAGACAGCTAATGCAGACCTGCTTTTAGCATACCACAAGGAATACCCTCATTCACAGGACATTTTAAGAAAAGAGATAGCTTGGACTCAAGAGGCAATTCGATAAATGCTGTACCACCTGGACTGTATTTAATGAGATTTGGAAAGGATTAGGTATTTCACAACAGCCAAGGACACATCTCTAAATTTTCTATCCCTGACGTCATTAGCAGGCAGAAGAAAGGCAAACCACCATATGTACTTGATCACAGAATGAGCTCAAAGGATCACTGGAAGGACAGTGAAATCCCTCAGAATTTTTACTGAAGACTGCTGAAAGCCAAGTATTCAGGTTTTTATGGGAAGCCTATACAGCCTACTGACTGGTGTACTCCCTCTGCTTATCCAAGATGCTACAAAGCAGTACAGCCTTCAACTTTTGCTTGTTAGCTCAAAAAGCAAGCTGTACTGTTCTTAATTCTGCATGTCCATTTAGCCCATTAGGAAGGCAGCTATCCTGCCTGCATGGTATATACAAAAGGTGTTGACATTTCACATAAGAGAAGAAGTAACCTTTTCCTGGGCAGTGGGAGAGACAGCATCGCATGCAGTATCTGCCACAAGCCAGGGAGGTGCAACAGAGAAGGCAATTAGGGAGCTTGTGATATGCACTCTGCCAGCTCTCCACAAGCTTCTTCAGCAAGGGGAACTGATGGGATGGCAAGAGAGCAATTACAGCGTGTTCAAGTGTGCCTTTTTTCTGCCACTGATGGGCATGCCAAAATACATCCTAAAAAGCTCAGAGAATTTATTCCTAATCAAAACATAACTTGAGAGAAACAGAAGTGTAAAAATCATGCCGTTACCTGTAAATTATCTTGTATTTTCCATCCTTCCCTTTATCCGATAAGGCAACCTCGTAGGTACAGGTGTAAGGCAAACCATTGTTGTGTCTATCTGCATTTAGAAGGCCAGTGGGAGGTGACCAGGAAAGTAAAACTGATCTTGCTTGAATATTTGTAACCTATAAAAGAAACAGTAGTTACTCTGAATTACAAGAAAAACACTACCCTTGTAAGTATTTGCTTTTTGCTCGTTTTTTCATAATGGATTTCTTGTAAAAAGAAAATTTCAGAGCTAGAGGTGAAAAATAAAGGGTCAGAAATGGTCATCAACAATACAAAACACAGATTCATGGCATAAACTAATCTCTAACAGATGAGGAATACCAAGAGATGTTGCCCTGCAGTGAGCTGGCTGGTCATAGTCTGAGTGTTCAGCAAAGGATGCCTCACACCATTCTGGAGGTACCTGCTGCAATGATGGTTACTAGAAGGGAAGAACAACTATGTGGAACAAAGACTTTATCTTATAGATTGTTTTGTATGCAATTATTTTTCTAAAGCTTTTGTTAGGGAGAGTCTCTAATAAAACTCTGATAGCTTTGTCAGTCATCCTCTTCCTTCTTGTAATTTGAAACAGCAACAATTCAACTGCAGAAAACCCCAATTCAATCCTCAATGTTATGCCAACTCAAAAGTATAAAGGAGAATCATGACAAGTCCAACTTGTCAATTAAAAACCACATCACAAATCAATCACTTTGTGCCCTGAGAGGAAGGCTGCATGTACATTCTACAGTCACTGCTGGGAGCAGCTTGATAGCGACACCTCCATGCCAGATGGGTGAGGATTCTCTTTTAATAGAACACAGAAAAAGATTCCTCAAAACCCTGCACCAAAACAACTGGATCACTCCACCAGCGCAGCTGTATTCTTCTGGAAACGCCAGTCCAAATAGCTCTAGACTGACTGAGCTTGCACAACTAGCATCACCTTTCTCACCCGGAGAGCCCGCTGGCACAGAGCCGGAGGCATCGTTCATCAGCTGCACGTACTGAACAGCAGCTTCCCAAAGAACAGCCTGCTGTCAACAAGCCAAGAAAGAAGAAAAAAAAAATCCCCCACAACTATCTCAAAAGAAAAAGAAATAAAAAATAATGATTGCATTTGCTATCTTGGAAAAACAGCACAACATTTTTATGCATACCTTCTGAAAAAAACCCCAGGGAAGCCTCAAAGCCTCCACAACCTGAAGCTCTCTCCACTTTTTTTATTGAAAACTACTAAGGTTTTCTTTCTTAATGGTAGTGAAAATGTAAAGATTTTTTTTTTCAGCTAGCTTCCATGAGGAGTAATCAAGGCATATGGGTTACATACTTTATTAATTTCTCCTACACAACAAATTTCACTGGTTCCGTAATTTTAACAGATTCTTCCAACAGACAGAGCAAAACATTGTTATTTTAGAAGGTGTAAGGTGAGCGATGCAGATGCTTAGTTACAAATTAGCTACACAGTTATTGAGACAACTGAAACACCTTGCCCATAAACAATTGGGTAATGAAATATTAGTGAGAAGCTTTCAAGGACTGCTTTTTTACAAATCTGGCTTCTGGATATCTTTATATAATGAAGAAAGTATTTAGCTTCTCAGATGAAAACACATTGCTTAGAGCCGAAGATCACTACAACTGTTGTGTATGATACCCATATTTCAAGTAGATTCCTTCTCAGCAAGTCATAAATCTGTTTTTACCAGACTGACAAGCAGGTGACACCACGAAACAGCTCATCTTAATTTAAGAACTATGATCTCAAAAAGTTAGATTTTAATTTATAGCAGCACAGTTAAATCCTGCCAAAAAGGATTCAACCTGATGTGAAAAAAAGTTTCAAGACAAGAAGTTTTAAGAGTTATCAAGCTTTTTTTTTGTGAACATGCAAATTCTTGTATAAATTTTCATGGGATTTCTTGCTCTAGTCACATTTTTCTAGTGGTATGAAATCAATGTTTGCTTCAAAAGCTTGGACCAGTGAACACTGATACTGAATTAGATAGCTTATAAGAATCTTGAATGACTCAAATAAGACAGGTAAGTTAAATTTTTGAGATACATACATAGACATGTATGTGAATGAAATTGTGACAAAGCTCTTTAGAGCTGAAAGTCTAACTTAAATATATTTTATTCAGAAAACTGGATAGTAAGATCCAAAGACTTTCTTTTTTAACATACATTACTACTATGACAGCTCAGCCCATCAACACGTAGCCCTTTTTATTATGGAAATATGCTTGCATAATTGTTTTTCAAATTCAGACAGATTTGGAGCTGGAGGCATGATATCCTGCCAATGTTCTATTGAAATGTTTTTCTCTATGACTACTCACAAGGACACACGTATATATTCTGTGCATGGCAAGAACTCTGGCCTTTCATGAACTTCAGCAATCTGTAAAAAGTTAGGTCTTTCATACTTTCTTAAAACAAAAGAAAGTATCCTACAGACTAACCACTAGAAACTGTTAGGCTATTATTCTGAAGTCAGTGTGCAGATATTTCCATGCAGAGGATAAAAGTCCAAACGCAGCTGCCAAGCTGCTCCAGCCACACCATGAACTTTTTACTGATAGAGTGTTCAGCGTTGCTGCTGGCCTGCCTGCCCTGGTGGTGTTACGGACACAGTAACTGCTGGGGAGGTTTAAAAATAAACACCAGAAATCACTAAATACAATTCATTACTACACTTGCTGTGTGTACTCAGTGCAGCTAAGCGAGGGGTCACTGCCTGTGTGATAAAGTCAGAAAAGGCAAATCTACACACTCCCTGGGTACAGAAAGCAGAACAGCACCGTGCATGTCAGCGCGAGCATTGGGAATGGATTTATTTGTAGAGTTAGAGATAAAGCTATCTGCTGTTCAGTCACTAACAGACTTGATATCGTACCATGTTTACCAGCCAAAAGCATATCTCTTCAAAATCTGATTTAAAGGCTAAAGCCACTACTTAACTTTACCAGGGAACTCCTACCTGGAGCAGAGAGGACTAGCTTTGCTGTGAAAAAGGGTAAGTTAAATAAATGGGGTTATGATATGCTGAGGATAACAAGCAGGCACTTGCAAACGAGCTACATAGCTTTAACTTTTGTCCCTTACGCCTGGGAAAACAAGCACCTTTCAAAAGACACTGAGCAGCTGAACAGATCTGGACCAGCCCTTTCCATGCTGTAAGGAAAAGCACAGCTAACAACACAGTGACAGGCTTAATGTGACTACTGAACTTGCAGAGATAAATCCTCAGTTGTGAGTAAAAACCTGTTTCTTATTCATTGACTGTGCGCTCATTTCACCCAACCAAAATATAAGCAGCCAGAGTAATTTTTCATAAGCTGAGCAGGTAAACCTCTGTGCTGCTTTCCAGTCACCCCAGCCTGTCTTGTCTGTCCCCAGAACTGCTGAGCTCCCTTCGAGCAGGACTGCCTTGGCCTTTTAGCCAAGACCTAACAAAAGGTTCTCCCACAAGGAGTTTTGTATGTCTGGTGAAAAGCAGAGTTAATTAGTTTCTGAAAACTTCTCAGTTTACACAGTAAATGCCTGCTTTCTATGCTATCAAAACGCAGTGGTGTAAATAATTATTTTATAAAAGCCCCTGGGAAAGAATCCCAACTCCTGCACTGCTTTAATAAGGTTACAAGACTGATGAATATTGGCCCTTCCCGTCTTTCAGGTAATGAACAATGTTTCTGTACAACTTTCATTATCTTTCAAATTCCGGGTTAGCATTCACAGGCATCGTGTGGTTCGGGTTTTATTGTATGTGTGAGAACTACACTGCAAGCAACATTCATTTCCTCCCTTGAGGGCAACGTTTGAAAGACTTGGGGGTCAAATGAATTCACGGTTATTACCAGGTTGAGATTTCGCTTTTAAGCTATGGCTCTAATCCTGCAGTTTTAGGCAAAAAACCCAATGATTAAATATGAGTTTTGCCACTGAGTAAGTCAGCAGGACGTCTTTTGGGAAGTCAAAGTATTGCTTGAGCTCTACCTCTGTGGACCCACAGCATTTCCCTGCTGGTCCTCCTCCCTGCAGGAGGGGATGTCCCCCCAAGCGATCAGCTGCAGCAATGCTTCCCCCCATCACTTTAGAAACCCTGAATCAAGTTTCCCTTCCCTCACTTAGGTATTTGCTTTAGAGAATCCTTACTTTGCCTGCAACAATGCAAATTAAAGGTATATTTCAGTTTAATAAAAACATGGGGGGGAGGAGCAAAAGTCTTCTTTTAAAATTTTTACTGTCAAATCGAAAAAACTCTGATTAAATTTACAGTCTGGTTGCACATCTCTGAAACAGGTAATAACATCCACTATCAAAAAAACAGACTTCTTAAATTCTTAAGTGTGTGTATTTTGTACTTGGAAAGATGAGAGAGACTCTGTCACACAGAGGTACCTGGACAAGCCAGATTAGAGACAGCTCCAAGCAACACACGGTGTCTCCTGCAGGAGCTGCTAAGAGGGTTAATCCCTTCAGATGGCTTCACCTGTACTAATGGTGGAGAGATGCTCACTTGGATACACCAAAGCCACGTGCTGAAGACACAGCATCCCTCTACTTGCCATTGACTTACTGCTCTGTGCCCTTCCCTTTTAATTATGTAATTTCTTTTTATGTAATTGTTTTTACAGACACGTTTTTATTTGTCATTCATTTTCATGTGTTAGGCTCACCAAGAAATATGTCCCAATTGACTGTTTATGCATAATATGATATATTTCTATCAGATATAATACTGACTATGCACACACATAGCAACTACTGGTTTGGGAGACTCCTATGAGTTTAATTACTCACAAATGTCAAAGTTACAGAAAGAATCACAGACAAGCCCCAGTGCACTCTCACTCAACGTCATTCTAATGTTTTACATTTTTTTTCCTAAAAAAAGAGATTTCTATTTTTTATTTAATTCAAGGAAAATTATTTTTGTCTATCTTTAGCTTTTTGCTTCCCTCTGCTTTAAATGCCCTGGTTACGATAAATCTAATTGCACAGAGCTCAGAATCCTGCAAACTGCTGAAACAGCTTCTCTCCTTACCTCTATAGATACAAGTACGAAATTACACAATTTTCACGTCAGCTCTTTGGATCTTTGTAAACGCCACACAGCTGCGGTATTTTACCAGATGAACAACATCAATACAAAAATATTGACTCACTATGTACAATAAACTCGCCTAACTTTGCGATACTTGCACATTCTTCCCTTCTGATCTCCCAGAAAGCGTCGTCTCAAGTCTTTAGCTCAGTATTGTCACTTGTCTCTACATAAAATAAAGAAACTTTCCTCTCGTAAACAGAAACTCAGGCTGCATCCCCTGGTGTTTATCATCTCTGCAGGTCTGGTTTGGAGTCTGGCTGGTTTTGAACTTGCACTCCCAGATGCCTTGACAGTAGGATCCAACACCTACTGACTGAGCAATTTAAGCCCAAACACCTTTTGTATTAATTCAGAACAAAAGCATTGGAGAATAGATCCTACAAATAAAACTCAGCCTGTGCTCACACCCGCCTCTCCCTGAGCTCTGTCACTGCTGCTTCTAAGGAACAGCCACCCACCCCATTATGCTCCCACTGCAGAATTTCTTTACCTCAGCCTCTATCGGCTACTATTCAGCATGATCTTTAGATGAACTTCCCAACTCGTTTTTGTTTGTTTGGGGGTTTTTTATTTCTTTACTTTTTTATGAGCTTTCCACCTGGCCAGAGAATGGCCTGTGCCCTGACAGAGGCAAGGAGGTAAAACTCCCAAAGCACAGCCCTCTGCCTCATGATCGCTTTTTCAAGTGCTTATTCAGATCCACAATACCTTTCTGGTTTCCATTTGACATGCCAAATTAGGAAACTGTCACAATCAAAGGGCTTACAACCAGATTTATTAATAACCTTACCTGACTATGGTCTCACCCAGCATGGTGATTCAATTTCCGTTACAATTCACGTGCTTTTATGGCTCAGACTAACTTAGAATATAGCAATTGCCAGTGAATAATAGAATTAGCTTAATTTAATAATGATTACAGACATAAATTGTTTGTGACAAATAAAATTAAACCCAGGGGAGATGGAGTAGGAGCAATGTAAATCACTGCAGTGCCCTGGGTTGCCTACTGCAGTATGAATACTGAGAGTTGTCCTCCCGGTATCAGGTAACTGATGTGACTTCTGCAGTGGGCAGAGCCTACAAATAACTACAAGTATAAAAGATGCTTCAAACTTATAACCCAGAAGAAGACAGATATAGTTATGACTTAGATATATACAGCAATCACAATCTAGTAAGGAAAAAATTCAGAGGTACTCCCCTGTGAAGTCATCAGTATGCTGTCACAATCTACCATCACATTTTCTATTTCTCGTGTGTTTACGTGTCTGTGTGGTGATTTGGGGTCACATACCTGTGGTTTCTCCATTCCAGAAAGAATGTCTTGAACTCTTTTTGTTTCTGAATCAAATTCTGTAAAATAGAGAATATGGAAATAGGAAAAAAAAATAAATGAACAAAATTAAACAAAAGAAAGAGTCACCTATGTCAATAATACTTCAAGAATTTGTAAATACGAGAGAGATATTACCTGTACACAGGCATCAGCTGTTTTGCTCTTGTGAAGCCAAGTTAGGCAGATTCACGGATATATTAATATTAACAAAATTGTAAAAGAGAAAAAGGAGGGAATGAAACTCCAGTAATGCAGATATTCGGAAAGGTGGAATTATTTGCAGAAGCGTCCTCTACAAACAATATTATTAATTAGAATTTGCTTTCACAGAGAAAAACTCCCCTACTTCCAAAGCTTAGCTGTGGTAGAGGCAGAAGTGTGCCTCAAGCTCAATTACTGCTGAACTTCCTCCTGGTTTGTTAAACACAGACATCCTTACCCCATCAGCTGTAAAGCCAGGCTATCCACCAGCTTGCCAGAGCATCAGGCTGCTCAAGGGCATATTTGCCCCATGCAGGGAGCACCCAGCCGAGCCTCCTTGCCCACCCCACAGCTAATTGGCCTTAGATGCTGATACCATGTAATGCTCAAAGCTCTTTTTAGGCCACCTTTCAACTATGGAGGTAATAAAGTCATGCCAGGCTAATTGGGATCCCTGACTAGCGGTAATCCACCCTTCCTCCCCACATCTGGCACAGCAGCTCTTGCAGGGGCTACACACAGTGCTAACACAGGGCAGGGCGCAAAATGCTTCCCCTAAATTAGACACAGAAGATGCTGCAGAGGCAATCGTCAGCCATGGAATGAGCTTTTTCCCAATCCTCCAAAGAAGTCTTGAGGTAAAACATCAGCTTAGAGTAATGAGGTGACACAAAGCAGCTTTATTCCTTTTGGACCACAGCAGAGAGGCCTCACTTTCCACTACACTATTCTCTAACAAAAACTAGGAACACATTTTTTTCCTAGGTTTGGTGGTTTTCTGTCTTTTTTTTTTTTTTTAAAAAATGTTAATGTCAAAAGTTTCCTCACCAAAGCAGGAGAATCCATTGCACCTAAACACCTCTCTATAAAAAGCATACAAATTTGGCATAGAAAGCAAAAATATTAATGAATAAAAGCTGGTAAGATCAGATCAACAGCTTTTACAAATGATTCCCCCAAAGCCTGACCTAATTCTTGTAGCTCAAGAATGTGTCTTTATTTTTGTCTGTGACCTGCTTTAAAGAAAGTACATCTTTTTAAAAATTCCATGTGCTTGGCTGCCAGAAAACTGAACTGGCTGAATGTTGATGGCAGAACTCCAGTGTAAATGCCCATCTCTCCCTACAAGAATGCACCTTGGTGTTCAGTCGGAATGACAGATCTCCTGCTCCAAGCATTCCTGTATTCGTTTTAGTCTCAGCCATTTGGAAAAGAACGTAGTAGTAATAATTCAGAAGAAGAGGAGGACAGCACAACTGTTTTCTTTGATAGCAGATAATCCTTAGACTGTGTTATCAAGTGTACAAACTGGCAGGATTTATCCAGCATAAGATAACACTGCCTTGAAAACTATACAGATGGACTAAAATGGCTAAGGAAAATGTTGAGGTGCTGGCCCAAGTGAAAATGTCAACAAAGTTCAGGGTGATGGAGAATTTAGGGTTCCTTTCGGCATCAGACAAAATTAACACTGCGTCACAAAAGCCTGGTTCCAGATCTGGAAACTGTGGAGGTCTCGTAGGCTTATCTCGAAGGGATGCTAATCAGAAGCAGCTTCTGCAGCTACAGAGTGTAACAAAAATGCTGCTACTATTTCATTGAAAGTTTATGGTTATTATGTCACCCCTAATTACAGCCCCCAGAAGCTAAGCGTGAATCATTCTCAACCTTAAATCCCAGACATGTGGACTGAATTTGCTTTCGCCTCTCTGCTTTCTAGCAAGGATGCTATCTCTGTCACACTAAATAGGAGAGGAAAATAAACCCTGAAGCCCAAATCAGTCTCACTTCCCTCTCCTGTGAAAAATGATCATTTTGTACAGCAACTAAGTCCTATGACCTTTGCTGGTCAGAGCTGAAGGTTCAAACTGCTCCAAATACAGGAAGTGACTTTAAGACCCAAGGGACTTGGGTATACCCCCTAAATGTATCAGGAAAGAAAGAAAGCACTTCAATCAGACTTCTCAGTGAAGACTAAGGAGTTCTTTTTACACTGGCTCCCCAAACATGCACCTTGTTCACAAGCAGAAGGTTCCGACTACAGGTACACTGTAGTTTTGAGTTACTGAGGACATATGGATATTTATGTAGACAACACGGACATTTATGCCGCCAAGAACTCACACAGACAAACTAGAGGTGAAAAAAGAGGAGTTGTCTTCAAAGATTTTGAAGACTGAATGGGACACACACAGATCTAAGGAGGACAATGTGGTGCAAGAAAAAAAAAGAATTTATTTTAAATTCGAGTAATAATACATAAATGGATGGGCGCTGGATCACAATTTCTAAAGAATAAGACGTATGAGATGCTGCACGTATGCTGACCAACTATGTCAGATATCCCCCATGCTGAACCTCCCGAGTGTTCATAGCTCAGACTAGGCAGGTCCAAGTGATGATTTGCACATATGGGATGCACACTCCAACTGCTTCACACACACAGAGCCAAGGTGATGGATTCCATGCCACTGATTTGCTAAAGCCATGAATCATTTTACAAGAACAACAGCAAAGAAAGAGAAATCTACAGTAAGGAGCGCTGTTTCACCACATGCTTTGAAATCACTGTACTGCAGGAAAAGGACAGTGTATGCCTTAGAGCCCTGCAAGGAATTAAAAATGAAAAAAACCCACCCTTGAATAATAGGTAATGCCCTGTGAAAATAGAGCAAATGTAAAATTAAGGGCAGAAAACAATAAATATGCACCAGTGATGTCTAAAACACCAGCAGAGAATAGCTCAGGTTGGAAGGGGACCTCAGGAGATGTCATCAAGCCCAACCTCTGTCTGAAAGAAAGGAAAAAAAAAAACACCAGCGCAAAACTGCCCCGTGGAAAAACTTGTTAATAAGACTGAAGCCAACCATTTTGGTAGAGAGAAAGTAGCTCAGAGAATTGTCACCTTCTTACAGTATTTCAAATACTTAATTTCCCATTTCATGAGCAATAAAAAAAAAAAAATCTCAGGCTTCTATAGATGGTTGATCTCTTTTCAGTAACAAATAATTATTCACAGTCTCCTGAGCTAGCCCAAGCCAAGGAGAATGAGACTTGCCATGAACCCCTCCCTCAGCAAGAAGCTGGTCTTACCTGCCAATCTCTCTCATAACACATTAAGTGTCAAGCTCAACATCTTTCTCTCAAGCGAACAAAGAGCTGAAATCCTTCTGAAATTGAAATGATAGAGCAGAACAAAAACCTCTCTCATATGGTCTATGCTGATAATATAGAATTGGTGAAAAGCTTTTTTTTCCCATCTCACTATTACTGTTACTAATCAGCCACTGAGGACTCTTCTACTAGATTAACTCACTGGAGCATTTAGGGACGAGGAGCACAAGAGTGTCCTGGATATCACAGATGCAGTTGCAGAAAGGTGAGGAGGAACAGAAGGAAGAGAAGGGGAAGTCTTGATGTAAAACAGGAGAACAAATTCAGAAAAACTACCTACAACAGCTCAGGAAAGGTGGTGGGTGGCTAGTCACGATTCACCGACTTAGCACTGCCTGTCTTTGAATAACAGACAGCTGATTTGCTTTTAAATCTTTGTCCCTTCCTCCCTCTACCCCAGCTAACTGAGCACCAACTATCTGACATGAACACATAAAAGCTCTACACGTCAACCTGCCAAAGTTAGCACTGGGGCTTGCAGACAGTAAGCAGACACGCGCTGCTTTCCTTTGCCATTGGGAACACAAGTTCAGTCACGTCAAGGAAGAGCCCAACTAACACTTCAGGTCATTGTCCCGCTATAACTTTTCCTCTCAACATCTGTTCCCACATCTGTCATGGCAAAACTCTTCCTCTTAGGAGGAGGAGGGGGGAAGAATGAATTCCTTGCAAATGCCCAGTGAGGTCCTATGAGGGACAGTACAAAAATCTGAGTTATCCTGTAAATCTTAGTATCTAAGAGGTATTATAGCTGTCCCAAGCTGCTGCATTATGTTCCCATTCCAGGGCTGTGGGTTATTTCGATGCAATGTTTCAGACTAGCTTTTGGTAGCAGGGAAGCCAGCTGTAAGATCTGGACCACATCTCAGTTTATAATTTGGTCATCTCCCTTTCTTTCAGAGTTTTGAGTCACAACCAAAACTCCACAGATACAACCAAGAGTAAATGCTCCTAAAATTTAAATACTTTCCCAGCAGCTGTTCGGTGCTACCAGGGTTTCAATGCTAAATCTTGCTGAACTAAAAGACTTTTATTATATGTTTTTGTTAGCCTGTATCTATGTTTCTTTCTGCAAGTACAGTTGAAAAACGATTTTCAGACCTTTCCAACCATACTTCTGAACAACAAGCACAGCCTCAAAAAACAAGGAAAAAAGAAAACCTTGTCATTTCAAGGTAAGTTTGAATTTTCCATGAATAGTATGCATGTTTGCATGAACAGCAGCTGTGTATGTAAATGGTTTTAAACAGCTCAAAGCTCTAAACTAATTAAGATGTTCCCATTGCAAATACAAATTTTAGGTTTGTTCTGCATTCTTTCCTTCAGAGAGGAAAAGGTCCAGCTCAAGACTTAGCTTCTGGCCACAGAAAGTATTTACTGTTTCAACAGCCCTTCCATTCCAAGGGAGTGACATCAGCACTAGCACTTAGCAAACTTTTCATCTAATTTTCAAGCAGAGCTACATGCACACAGATATGCCAGTTATAACATGGCATGCTTTCTCAGAATTTGTTCCAGATTTATTGGGGCTGTGACTGGCTTTAATACTAGGAAGGATCTTTTATCAGTCACGTACAGCACAGCTTGCAAGAAAATGAACTCTTCAAAACACAGCCCAGCACCTTTGTGAACTCCCTGCCCATGTCAAAGCTTACGACACAAAGATCACACACAGACTTTTTCATTTCAGAGAAGTGTAGAAATGTATATTAAAAAACTCCTTGTACAAGAACAAACCTAAAACTGTAGGTGCCATGCTGCAGCTGAGGCACAGAAACCAGGACCAGAGGGAATGCGAGAGTCATCTCCATCGCTCTGAAGATGCAGGAGCAGCCCTGGCCACCACACTCCAGCTGAATCGTTGCAGCACCAACTAAGGAGCACCAGCATACCCATTTGCAGAGCTCCCTTCAAGTTTTTTTTTTCTCCCTTTGTCTATACAATAAATTGAATCTTGGGTTTTTGTGATCTGCTATATCTCTCAGAATTACAGCGCAGGAAAACAAGCAGGTTTCTGAAAAACTGGCTGAAATTTAGTAATTTGCTCTTTTCTTGATCAAACATTCTTTCAAGGCCATTTGAGCTCTCCTCCTGTCTCATCCCCCTTCCCTCACCCTTAACTCACCAATCACTCTCAACCCTATCAAAGCCTGATACAGACTATAGTTTAATAACTATGAACCGTTATTCCATCCTTCAGGTCCTTAACAAAAATATTGAATAAAATTAGACCTAAGATAGGTTCCTGCCTAATCCAGTTGGAGGCATCTTTGCAGTTAGTCGGGGGGCAGTCCAGCGCAGGACAGGGTCAAGGGTAAACTGCTGGGCTTTATGCTGACAGATGTAATACTGAAACAAGCAAATCCAGTGTCACACTGAAAACAGTGTTATATGCAACTTTTCTCAGCATCACTTCCACAGTGGGCAAAATGGGGAACCCTTTAGAACATAAAAACTTGTGAAGGAAATAGTTATATTCAAAACAGTCAATCACACCATGCTAAAATATAACTCAGCAAGGAACATTAAGCCTAAAAATACCTGGATAAGATTTCTAAATATTAACTAACTCAAGTTTCTGCTAATTACACTGAAGCTAATACAACCACTAGCGACAAAACACAACTGCAACTCCCATGTCCAAGGTAGAGAGATCGACATCATCCTTCAAGATCCAATTGTTGAACCATGTTCTAATTTTAAAAAAACTGCTGTGTGTGAGAATCTCATAAGTTTACCATTTCTAAAGCCTTCCTATTGTCACTTTTAATTCTCTGCTAAAATGCTTTACTTAATGTCTATCAGCTTATCTTTTAGTATTTGACCTTAAAGGCCAAGTCACACATAGGTAGCAAAAAAAATCAAGCCACACCCTAAATAACGGAAGGCAAACAAACAAAAGCCCTGCATAAACCCCAGAAACTTAAGTTTTCAGGTCTCAAATAAGGAAACAAAAAAAAAAGTCACGCTATTCTGACTCACTGGGACATAAAGCAAAGGATAACTAAAGTGTTTGCCTCAACATCACTGTAATTGAGGCATGAATTTAATTATATGTTTCAGAGATTTCCAGGCCGTATCTATTAACCTGCTAATTTCATCTTTACTGCTTCAGCATCCAACTGTCAATGGGGCAGGATACTCCAAAACACCTGGAGTGCAAATTCACATCATGTGATTTGTCTCTCTGCTTCAAGCCAACCTTCTTTAACAAAAGATATTTGCTAGCACATGGATAAGCATCAGATGTTTTCACATCAAGCAGTTATAGAAGCACTTGGATGGATGTAACAAAGTCACTGCTGCTATAATATGTTTTAAAAACAAACATAAGTGCATTCAATCCTCTCTAACCCCCAGTATTGCTTTGATGTATATTTTTCATTGGATGGAATAAAGAAAATAAGATCAGTAGTATCCTACAGGGGGGAGAAAAAGTGCTGGATGCAAGGGACAAATGGAGCCTAAGTGACACGTTGGGTTTATTTTTCTCTGCTCCTTTGCTGCTACTGCTGGAAGACAGCAAAAACAACTCCTACTTCATTGGCTGAAGATCTGAGTGAATTCCTACTGTGAACACGCAGTTGGTCCATTAGAAGGCAGAAAAGGGCTTTCTTAGTAAAATATAGCAACCCCCCATCTCTATCACATACATTTTACATCTTAAGAAAGTGCTTTGTACATCTCACAAAGAAGATAACAGAGGCAATGCACTGCATATGGCTGCAGCTGGCTGGTTTTGAAGGAACACCAAATTAAACAACAACATAACCCACAGGAACAGAGAAAGCCCAAGCTGAATCTCCTGGAACAACAAACCACTTACACACATGACCTTTTCTTGGAGTGCTCTCTTTCATGCTTTAGACTTGCCTTAGCCTATTTTCTGTGTCAAAATTATTATTTTTTATTTTCAGCAGCTTCCCTTTTGCTGCCATATAACAGCAGCTGGCCGCTATGTGGGTTTGAGAAGACACCAAAAGCTTTGTAGATAAACAAGCGCTGACTAGCAGGCTGACACAGGCAGTGGCCACCCCTCTGTCCTTTTATCATACATGCCTTTAAAATCAACACAGCCGATTCATATAGAAGTAGCTAACCAAGAGTAACTATTTAAAATTCTCTTGATTTTTATTAGCATCATCTCAATGCTACAGGCTGCAGTTTCAAAGCGCTTTTCTAAATTGCGTTGGCATAGGCAAAACTCCTGTTTGAGTAGGCAGGCGAGCATCCACGTGCACAAGACAAGTGGAGATACGCCATGTGGCAACGCCTCCTCATTCTGGCAAACCCTCCTACGTGCGACAGATATTAAAAATGTTAAATCTTTGTGGCCAAAAGTATCAACTTTCTCAAGCTTGGTCTAAAGCTCTTCTCATCCACCTTTTGGACCAGGAGGGCACACAGCACTGCTCTATTGGGTGCATGCTGACTTTGCACCAGAAAGCTCAGGAGCTCAATGCCATGAGTCACATCATACAGACAGACTTCAAAAGTTAAGTTTTCCTTCTCTAGTCTTGTCCCTTTGACATGAACAATAGATACCACCGCCCCTTAGCCCATAGCAGTTCACCAAGTGTGATGCTAAAGACTGAAGCAAGAGGTTAAAAAAACAAAACAAAAGATGTACAATCAATGCTTTCCAGTTGATGAATGATTTTAACCAATCATTGTCCCTTCCTGCACTTAGCTTAAGGCACAGGAAGGTCCCTAAGGCTGCTGAGAGAAGTGGTAAAATTTGGGATAATTTGTTTTCAACAAGCACTGCCCCTCTTCTTTGCTTTCTTGACTTTCTCCTGTTCTCTGTTGTTTATGATTTGGTTGGATTTACAGCAGCTACGTGTACTTGTATTTGATATATATTTCCAAAACATTCTTTTCTACCTATTTTTCTACGAGTTTGTAAGCTGTCTACCTGAGGTTGTCATTAATGCCTTTCATTTCTAACAAGAAGCAATTTTTTTGGTTTGACAAGACTGAAAGACCCTCCTAAGATTCTCCTGGAGCTCCTGACTCCCACCTTCCAGGTACAAACTTGATGTTACATTCCCACTACAAACTTTGCCAGACCCTAAACCTTTCCTAGATACAATGAAGTTCTTCAAACCTCTTACAATTTTCTATGATAGTCGAGATGCGTGGCATTGTCTTACCCGTAATTCCTTTCGTTTATTTGTGTACTGCTTCACGCTTTCCCCTCCCTCTCAGTTTCTCTCCTTCCCTGTCGCTTCAGCCTCTGTGACTGCCTGTCTGTCCAGCCTCCGTTAGTATTCAAGAGTTCAACCTGGCACAGCAGCCCCCGGCAGCCCTCCAAGTCTGATGAACCAGGCAAACATTCAAAAGGAGACGTAACTTCAGCAAAGACCACCACCTTACTATTATTATGACCCTGGGCTGCCACAAGTGATGTGGCCATAAAAGACCCACAAGTTTCTTCAGCCCAAGGGAGGAGGAGGAGGGGAGGGATAACTGTGCAGCCAAGACACCCACACTCCTTAAAATGTGAAAGGCCTCAATGGTGACTTAAAAGGATGGCTGATGCCAGCTGTGAAATGACATTATCTGGCATTTACAGAAGCAAGATTTCCTCTCGGAAACAAAAGGCTCCCTTCAATCACGGCAACTGACTTTCGGCTGCCAGGCAAAGCAAGAGCCTGAGCCCCACGAATGCAAAGAGTAAAAGGAGTCTCACAACTTCATGAATAGCCCAAGTCTGACAGCATCAAAAATTACTGTCCTCTCTTCCCAGCCAGGTCACCGATGGCTCTGTTGTATCCCACCACCAGCTTGAGAAGCAGCCGATAGCACAGGCGTGTCTCTACCACTGTCTGCCCGCCCTGCTGACACAGCCAGCAGGTTCTCCCACGGCAGAGAAGATCCCCGCACCCTCTAAGAATTAGGTTGGGAGGCACAATCCCTATCACAAACAGACTTTGGCAGGTTTCCAGGGTCATCAGTCTAGGGTTTTAAATCCTGTGACTGCTGCCCCGTGCCAATCAGGAAATATTTTGCTCTGAAATACTGTCTCCACTGCAGGGGGACGATGGCATCAGTACTGAACCCAAAATAAAACTTATTTCTTCAAAAGACCTTCAAAAATAGAAGCGTATGAAAAACAGCCAATAAAAGCCTTTAATAATCTGCCTGTTACACACAATAATAGCATTTTCCTGATCAAACACAAAACTAGCAAAATAACCTGCAAAATTGCATATCTGCACAGGAAAACAATCAGACAGCACAGCTGAAACAGACTCCATAGGAGCCTCAAACTTGGTTGGGATTAAACGGAGCTCCTCAGCCAAAGTTAACAACTTCTTTGGCAATGAACCTTGTAAAGCCACCAAGTTTGCTACAACAATATGAAGGCAGCAGAGCACTTCTCCAGTGCAGAGGCATATGATTGCCCATTACAGCTTAAGCATCTTTTAAGAAAATAATCACAAGTAACTCCTCAGCCTCACATGAATCAAAGCAGAATTGAAGGAGAAATGTCTTCTTTAGATTTCATAGTGAGTAACTAAAAGTGCTTTGGGATGGTAGGCTTCACCAATAACCCCCTATTTCACTCTCGACAACAAAGTCAGAGTGAGATATTTATTCTTTATGACAAAGTAGGCTGGTAAAATTTACACTAAAAACAAGATAAAAGCAGAAATTGTGTCAGCTTTTTGCTGTTCTTGATTTTCCCTTAATATTTACATTGAAGTAGAAATTTTGTTTCTAGGCACTACTTAAACTACCCACGTGTTTCTAAAACAGTTTAAGATCCTGCAGGAAAAGTCTATTTATAAGAAAAAATATCAACCCAAATTGTAATGCTTGAAATACGAAGCTTTTCCATAGAGCCTGCACAGGGATTTCTCACTGTCAATCTAGTGAATGGCTGCACAGTCACAATATTTTTTGTATGAACCCCAGCCTAGCTTTTCTGTTACTGATGTAAATTACCAACCTCTTTTTCCAGATTAAAGCTATGAGATAATCAGATTGCAATGAGTGGTGGGGAAGATCCAATAGCAATCCAGGAAAAGAAAGAACATTTTTTTCTTCCCACTCATCCCAGGCGTCACAGCTCAGAAATGGGGAAAAAGGGCTTCCACTCCCTTCTTTAAATCAACCCAGAAATAAATTATCTTCCTCATGACAGATGACAATCAACTTACTTGACTAGTCCCATCCTTAATTGTTTTGCAGTCAAGTATGAATGATGAACTACGACTATGTGAGCTAAGATTAATATTAAACAGAACATTTAATAAAGATCAGGTGCTGAATTCCTATAATGCAAAAGTAGAAAAAGGCTGACTCCATCTTATTGGTGCCCTCCCATGTCTGTGATGTGAAGAGTGCACTTAAGGGTGTTTAAAAAACCTAATCTATAAATGTTTGTACCAATTAACCACTAGTGAGCTGGAAGAACTGCCAGTGCAATTATCAGTCCTGTATGGGATAAGGGCAATACACAACTTTGGATATTTGCACAACCTGTTTTGTCACTGAGAATCCTTCTGAATATTTAAAATATTACGCAGAAATATCCACCCGATTACAGCTCACTGGTAAGGCTTCAACAAAGCTAAAGGAATTTCAGCTTGATCTGGATTTCATTGCTGAGATGAAATTCAGGCAAAAGTCACATGAATCACAGTAAATCAAAGCAGCTGCTTCTAAGCACAGCTCCTTACAGAAAAAAAAATAAACAAAAAAATGAACCTAAGTTTCAGGACAGTATCTTTTATAAGAAACCTTGGAGGAAATAAAAACGGCTGCTTCATTTAAGATGAATGTCTATCTGCAATACTCAAAGTATCACCCTGCATTTCTAAAAATACAGTTGTTCCCAACAAGCACAGAGAAAAGAAAATATACCGAAGGTCTCAAACTTTTGAAACTATATTTCACCCTTCCTCAGAAAGGGGACACTAACCAATGGTTTTTGTAACAGAGCCTCAGAGAGTTGGGTAAACAAATCCCATTAACTTCAGCGGGACATGAAATTCCATTTCACCGCCTTTGCAAATCCAGATGAATATACAGACAGACATTGTTCAGAACATCTGGGTTTACAAATAAGGGCTGTTCATTAAATTATTAGACTTAAAGGTGTTTTATTTTTCATAGCCCTGAGGGAGGAAATGTTCTACCTCTTCCCTAAAAATACTCTCTCCCTTCTGGCTCAATGTCCCAGATATTTCCAAAAAAGGGAAACATGGTTCTCTTCCTTTGTCGGTGGTCCACATTATCTCCTCTTTACTGGTGACTATACACTGTTTATCTTGCTCTGAAGCTCTGAGATCTCTCTATAACTCTTCTCCCTGGCCCGGGGATTTAACCACTAAGCATTTAAGCAGGATGAAAATGTATTTGATATGTTTTTTCTGTTTGCTGAATATCTATAAATTACGTAAACTCTTAGGAACAAGTCTCAAGATTTCAGTCTTCTGGATTTGACTGTCAGTTTCAGTAGAACCTGCAAATTCTTGAGATAATACAAAGATCCTGCAGGGGAAGAGGTTGTGCCTTACGTCATTCAGCACCAACTTCCTGATAAATCATGGAAAAGATAGTTTATCCAGCTCCCCCCGCCAAGGAGATCCTGCTGGCAATATGAGACAAGGGAGGGATGAAAGCAGATGAGAATAAGAATAGAGCCTACAGGGGTTGATCAGGATGGTGAAAAACAGGCTTGCGGAAGAACTCCAGCCACCATCAAAAGCATTTTTAAGTCATCAATAAGGTCAAAAGGGAGCCCCTAAGCCATATTTCCTGACCTTTACTACATATGCCCTACACTTTCCTTGGAGGACTTCAAGCTGCGTTTCTAGCAAGCTATCACACTTAACTAAGAGTAGGGAGCTTCAGCTGAAGGTTGTTTTCTCTGAGCTTCTGTAAGGAGACTGAAAACCATAGTAAGAATTGTGGTTACCCATTCGGATCCATCTGTGCTTCGGAGTCATGGACTGTCAGGAGAGGAGCTCTCAGGGCAGCTTATAAACATGTAGCCACAGCTACCCTGATGTTTTGTCTGCATTTCCAGTTACATAAACTCCGAATGAAATCAAGTTTGACACATTTATGTTCACCTTTAAAAGCAGCTGACTTTGAAGATGGAGGAATATTGTGCAATTAAATTAAGAGGTGATGCACCCATTCAACTGATGAAGAGAATCTCTTATCAACAACTTCTGATGCCTAAGTTATGAAGCTGGTTCTTCAGTCTTTCAAGATAAGGGTAAAAAATAGAGTGTGAATACCTCATCTTTCCCTGCCCCACATGTGAAAGAAGGCAGGACTGCCATGGTAATCAGGCTTCCCGTGAACTTTCGTTCTGCTCCCACAGTATCAATATAGTAGCAAAAATACCTCCGTGTTCCAAACATTTTGTATGCAGACAAATGTTCACAGGCTTGTGAATTCCTTTTTTCCCCACATGTAGTAGACATCCAGAAACAATCTGGTCAAGATGTGCTGGAAAGGACTACCCACAAGCAGCTCAAAGCACAACATTCCTGAGTTCAGGACTGGGCAAAGCAATGCTGAGAGAGGGAGTACATGAGCATTAGACTTGCTTTTCAGTACAACTGGTCTACTTGTGACGTTCAGCTTTTACCTCTCTCCATCAAAGCCCCACGATGTAAGTCAAGTTTCAAGACAGCAAAGGAAGGGAAATTTGTTTCTCTTGCTAACACAGTGTCTTTCCTGGCAATGCTGCATATACATCTTAGCAATTCTTTATGTTAAAAGTCATAAGTTAAGCCTGGATAACTACTTGCATACATAGATTACATGAACTTGGGAATGTACTTTGCTTGAACTCTGCATAATGTCAATATGTTTCCAATACATTCATCAGCCTATATAAAGCTCATTTAAGTGGTTACTTTATGTGACTATTAAGGTAAAATACTCTTTGGTAAAGAATCTGTGTGGCCCTGCCAGTGGAGTTCACTCTGACACACAAAGGTGTATTCTCAGCATATTAACATCAGAAATACCTGAAACTCATAACCATTTTGTTTCCTGCCTAGATGAACTATTTCATAGCCTATTATTCTAGAGATAAGGCAAAAGATAAGAATGTTTAAGAAGCAGGCATGTTTCCAAATAGAAACAAACACACATACAAGCTTGGTCATGATGTGAGAGATAAGGTCAAGGCAGGAGAATATCACACTGGAAATTCCCTGGTGTCACAAATTAACTTTGGTTTCTTAAGTTCAGACTAGTGCCCTAATTAATGCATCCCATTTCCTCTCATTTATTAAAACTTAAAGAAAAACAGCATGCACACAATGCACAACATGTATTTCTAATTAGATGTATGTCTAAACAACTCAGGCAAGTAGTGTTATTTGCTAAAACTATTAAAATGCAGCAGGAACAGTAATGCTGTTCAGATTTCCTATGTGACACTGATCTGTACTCACAAAATTCAACATATGCCTGTTTTCAGTAAATAATTATGTTACACATTTCATTACTTAGTATAATACTAAAAATCACATATCCTGACAGATGTATTTTAGTCTTCAGAGTGTTTTTTTTCCATGTTACTAATTTGATATGTTTTCTTTAGGAGGCAATCTTGTTAAATCTACTTATTTTATAGAAACAAATATATTTAGGGAAAGCAGGGAAGCTGCATTTACATACAGATATTTTGTATGTCAGCAGAACAACCATGTATGAGAATTTTTTTTCTGTGGAACATTTCTACATTGATATAACAAAAGTCTTTATACTGTGTACCAAATCATCAGTTCCTGGCTAAAAGAACGCAGAAGTTAAGTATACTGACACAGTGCTTCTCAGCCTCTGTGCTTACATGGATCAAAACTTATGAAACAGCTCTTTTCAGCTTTTAAATCTATAGGATGTACAGGTACAGATACGTATACAGTCCAATGAACTTACAAAACAGATTCAGGACCAAAATAGAGAAGAATTGACAGGATCTAGAATGAATAAGTAGAGGAACTTCATCTGGTTCCTGTACGTGTTCAATCACAGCTCCCTCAATTTCCCTTTAATTCACAGGCTTGAGATTAAAAAAGAAACTTGACACAATTAAAAAAACCCCACAAAAATAAGAAAAAACTCCAACTTTTGTAAATATATTAAAATGTTCTTAAGAAGCTAGAGAACAGGATATGGTTATATCAAGAAAATATCAACTCTATTTCCTCCACATATCATCATTCACTCCGCACCCTGTACTACCAGCTTCCAGAGCGTACCCCACGCAGCTCAGGGATACTCGCTGGCACTAGTGCTTGCTAGCATCAGCCCAGACTAGCCACACCCACCAACTTTACTTCTTCATTGCAGAACTTCTGTTTTGCTGAGTTCAGTTCTTTGAAAATGTTTTGAAAGTAAAACCACTACACTGACAAAGTTCTCCTGCTAAGTCCATTTTTCACATGTTCCTGACGCTTGCTTCAATGAGCACACAGAGCTAGCTAACCACAACTCCTAAGAAACGTTCATCAGCAGTAAAGGCAGGAGTATGAACTGTCTGAGGCGATGGCTTTCACCTCCAGGATTACCTGAAAGCTGCTTCAATGCACAAATCAAATTTCCAAAACCAGGAAAGCGATACCTTTGAGTTTTGAAACTGGCTGTACACATGATGACGTACTACAAAAGTTTAATGATCTATGTACAGTCTACAACACCTCTTTGAACTATTGAATAATTCTGGTCTTTTTCTCTCTCTTTCCCACACAGCGCATGTCAGCTGCTCAGAGAAGTGAAGTGGACACCAACTCATTATTCCTCACTCTGGGCAGCTGAAAAGTAAGTCTGCTTTCCAAAAACAGTTAGACGAGTTAAACAGGTCAACAAGTGAGTACCCGAAGGACTAGGCATGACTAAACTCTCTCTCATGCCTGGCATGTCTGAATGATGGCAGAAGAGCAGAGACCAGGGCACAGGACCGGGCTGGGTTTGCAGACTCTCCCCCAGCAGCATCTCCATCAAAACTGCTGAAAAAGGCTAGATGGGCCCCCATTCTCTCCCAGAAGGGCCAAATCTTCTCAAATCACAAAAAAAAACCCCAACATTCCTTATGGATCATTTCCATATAGATGCGTGCAAGTTGCTGCCTTCCTTGCCCAAGCTAGGTCTGTTTATTCTGGCAACCAGTTCCCAGCATCCACCCAGCTCCAGGACAGGATGCACATAACACCCGTTTTCTACTTATACCCATTTGAAGTGGTTTGGCTATCTTAGGTTCTTCGAACTTCCATGAAAATTAAAAAAATAATAATAAAAAAAGATTTCATCTGATTTGAAGGAGAAAAAAAAAAGATGTTTTATTGGCAAACTGGCAAAAGCATTGTAAGAACACCCAAAACTGCTTACATTCTCACAGTACTCTCAGCCACACACAAAACTCTGCAAAGTTCCAGATCACTACATGACCAAGAAATGAACCACTGAGAGCTTGAGAAGGAAGTGACTCAGACTCAAATTCATAAAGGACAGCATGAATGGGACAGGATTTCCGCTTACAGCTCTTTTTTACATGGTAAGGCTCCTTTATACAAAAAAAAAAATCCAAGCAACCAACTTTGCTCCCTTTTCTCCCATTCAGTTTCTAAAACAGCTCTGCAAAAAACTACAGCGTGGATTTTAAATCAGAATCCCTGCAATATACCTCCAAGTCTTATGCCCGTACAACGCAGCACCCATTCTACCACAACAACTTTTCAGGCAATTATAAAACTTAAATTTCTTTTTTTTTTCCCATAAATGGCATATTTCCAGCATCCAGAAAAATTAAAAACGTTTATTCACAAGTGCACCTCCCAACATAAAGGCATAATGCCGTCATTGGAAAAGGCAAGAGGAAATGGTCTTAAATCCCAATTTGAAACTGCAATTTCCCAACTAAAAAAAAGAGGTCCCAAGGCTATGCTAGTGGATAAGGGGGTATAATAGAAGTATCAACGTATTTTTAATGTAGTATCATGCTGTAGAGTGTATAGAGTGGCAGGGGAGCACATGCTGGATCCACAACTTAAGAGGTGACGGAACCAAAAGTACTCCAGAGTCATCCACTTACTTTGCTTTAGTAGTATTGATGGCACTATGACCCCATTTCTTCCACCAGTATTGAATCAGCTTTTTTAGGAAGCCTCTGGTTCTTTCAATATCGTAAGGAGACAGTAAGTTATTGACACAAGGCACAACTTCCCTTGAGTGCTCACTGAAGCGTCACGGGTGCAATACACACAACCAGAGCACATTTTGATGGAAAAGCACACTGTTAATTTAAATACCTCATGTCCCGTGACCTGTGTAATTCCTTTTCAAGTAAAAATGTAAAGTTGTCTTTGCATTGTGCACTGAACAGTTTCTTCAGTATTATTCTTCCAGTACTCTGTAATAACCTCAGTGCAGTCACAGCAGAGATTGCTTGGAGGTGCTCTGTAAGGAGCAACACACCCCTTGAAGAAATTACTACCAAGAACCAAGCAGCAGGATAAGCATTTACTTAAACACAGGGGTAGCAGATCCAAGAACAGAAATACCTAGACTGCCAGCACGCACCCAGGGCAGGGCGAGAGGCTGCCTGCCAGCAGGCTCCAACCCATGCTCTCAGCACTGAGGCTGCTCCCAAATGTAGACCAACGCTTTGCTTCTGAAAAGCCCAGTCCCTAGGGAAAGCAATCGCTCCATCATACCACATACCGATGCACGCTGTTTTCTGTGGCAACCAGCATTGAGCATACGCAAGCATCTGCTCCAGCCATGTACAGGGCTCCAAAAGCCTCGCTCCCTGGCAGGAGCACAGCAGAACAACTGCTTCAGTGACAGCAGCTTGTCAGGAGCCGGCTCGCTGGATTGCTCCGACATCTGAACACCCAAAACGATCATGCCAGCTACCATACCCCAAACACACAACCCCAACCAGATGCAAAACGATGTGCTATAAAACCTATTAATTAATATTGATAAGAAATTCATGCAAACAAATCCATCACCTTCAGCTCTCCTTTACCTTTACTCTAAGTTTTACTCTGAATTCATACATTCCTACTTGCCTCTTGAGAGAGTTTTTTGGCCAAGTGGTTTTCTAAATAAAGACTTACTCTCTACATATTTATATATATACATATATATTCATTTTTCCAGAGTATTCTGCAATTTTGGAAGCATCCACACAGCACCATCAAATTTTTAACTATTAGCAGGCTTACACATCCACAGAACGTGTAAGTTTAAATGGCTTTGCTGCTTCTAACACATTCTTTTTTTTGTTGGCTATTCTAAACACATTGCCATCTTAGCAGCATGAATTAAAATTATAAGCTGTTCCCAGACTGCTTTCAACTCTCACCCCAATCACCTGTATGGCCACGTTAGTCAGGTAAGAATCAATAAATTACCAAGAATTCAAGAAGAAACAGAGAAGGCAAATATAAAGCAGCAGATAGGCTTCAAAACTTATTTATATCACACAGGAATTTATTTTAGTTTGGTGGGAGCCATTACAAAACCTCTGCAACAACCTTTCTGCAGAAATTTGAGTATAGGTATACATGTGCGACTACATCAATAGACTTTGATGTGAAAAGCCTCACATTTGAGTCCACAGGATTTTTTTTTTATAATTTTAGTTTTAATATGAAGAAATTCCTCCTATTCCTGCTTGGACTGTGGACTTCACTGCAGAGTAGCCTGTCAGGGACTCCTGAGCTGCCATCTCCGGATGCAAAACCCAATTATAAAATGCCACATTAGGTTGGATTAATCAGGAAGGTGGGACAATTGATGTTTATTTGCATGGTCTCCTGTTATGGACGTTTTCAGTTTGGGGGACTCCACTGTTTGCTGTTCCCGGTTTTAAGATGCTCTCTGGCTGACAGACTGGATTTACCATAGCCCTGACTTCCTTGGCATTTTAAAAGCGCTCACAATATTCTGCTGGAGTACAGCAAACTACTCCAAGAAAACAAATCAGACAAAACACAAGGGTTGCAGGAAACCCTTAAACTAGGTATTTTTTCATTAAATCTAGATTATTTATCAGAATAACATCCAGGCTGACTCAGTACCCAGTGAAGCAATATTGCAGTTCAGCTGTTAGGGCTATACTTTATTTCAGATCTTTCATGTAAGTGCTTCCACATACCTCATGTACACCACCACATACTAGAGCGAAAAAAATAAACAGATATATAGATAAACATTAATAAGAATATTATAGGTTGTAGAAGCTGATTGACAAGAAATAATTCGGAAGTCTAATGAGGCAATACATTTTCTTGGGTTAAAGTATTCCCAAATACAGCTCCTGGCTAATTTTAAAGACCTCGAGGCACAGCTCCAAATTATTCCTTACCATGCCAGCAGCACTTTTTCCCCCACTTGGCTATTGATTAAGCTAATTTTCATGACTATTTATTTTAGTTATGTCTCACAAGTACACAGACAAATAAATATATACAATACACAGACAATGGAAAAAGCTATGTTGTATGCATAAGTGCACTTGAGTGATTTCAAAATGCGCTACATTATAAATATACTAGACATGCCAGGTGTAAGCTTGCTTACTACCTTAGAAGTTGATTTAGCCACTTGCAGCTGTAGCAGTAGGCAAAGAGAGAGGCAGAGATGAGAAAGGCTGAAAGGCATAATGGATTATAAGAAGTAATCTATTTAAATTTAGGTAGAATGACTCATGATAAATAAGACTTGATTAGATAAACTAAAGTTTTATTGTAACGTTTCAATTTTTTAAATATGCCTATGAAAATGCTGAAGAAAATTATTTCAGAAGTAGCAAGATTTAATTGACTGCTAATTTCCATGGCTAATATTGAACAGTGTATTCTTAAGTTTCTTCTGTTTCAACTAATCATACTTCCATTGAACTTTCACATAGACAAACGTGTTTTCAGCTACAGCTTCTAAACTTCCTAATAAGTTTACTATATTAAACTAGGAGGTGCAAAGTAGTGTTACCTAGTAGTCAGGTTTTGGTTATAACTCAATTGCTCACAAGGATTTTTGTGAAGTTTCAAGATCCCTGCATGAAAAACAAAATAAAACCAAGAACTTGCTCAACAAACACATTTCTGTCTCCAACAGATAAAAAGAGAATGATGCTGCATCTACAAAGGAGTAGTCAGGAAAAATGGGGAAGCAACTGGTTCATCTTACAAAACAAATATGGTACAGCAAGCTCAACATTTATATTTAAGTTCACACTGTATTAACACTGTCTTTATGTGTGGGTGGTAGTGTTTTTTGGCATAGTTACTAGATCCATATACAGGCAGTGGTAAGCCGGAAAGGTGCAATAAAAAGGAATTAAAAATAAATAAAACTGTCTTTACCATGTGGGTCTTGTTCATTTGACTTTGGGCTGCTCCTTGCTCTGCGCTCTGGTTTCTTTACTGCTGGAGCCCCCCCACCGCCGCCGCCTCCTCCGCTGCTTGCTCCATTGTGGCTCTTTGCATAACCATTATATACAGTTGCACAGCTGCCTATATGGCTTTTGTAGATGGATGAAGGAGGACTATTCAGACGGTTTTGGCGATCAATCTGCCTGTCTTTGAGCTTTTTGTGCTGTGGTTTGCTGTACTGATCTTCCCTTGTAATATAGCTGGACATTCCATATAGTGGTATGATTTCTGAAATGGAAAAATTCACCCACGTTAACTCAGAACAAAATCACTTAATTTTTTTCCAAAAACAAAATCCAAATACCTAGCCATCTCTAAAAACAAAATGCCAGATTTTCCTGGAGATGGATTTTATAAAGAAAAAAAAAACCCAACCCCTCCAAAAAAACCCCACAAGGTTTTTCTTCCTTAAAAAGCTTTTCTGCAGGACTGATAAATTTTGTTGTATCACATTAAGTGTGCTCATTTGCTCTTTGAATTCTTATAACTCATTGGATGAGCACATATGAACAAGCGAACTACAACAATTAGGGCAACAGTTTTCCACC
Source organism: Phaenicophaeus curvirostris (assembly GCF_032191515.1). Classification (NCBI taxonomy): domain Eukaryota; kingdom Metazoa; phylum Chordata; class Aves; order Cuculiformes; family Cuculidae; genus Phaenicophaeus; species Phaenicophaeus curvirostris. Next base: position 19,803,187 of record NC_091401.1, read on the forward strand.
TCCTTTTCAGTCTTTGTGTTTTGAGGACCCAAATTTCAAGGAAAACTCCAGGGAGAACGATATTTAGGAAAAAAATCTTTAGAAGTTCACAGCAATTTAGCAGTTTCTTCCCCAGAGCCTGACTGGACAGAATAAGCTGATGTGCCCTGGTTTCAAGCTGCCACCACTGATTACATGCACTTTAATTTCCCAGTATAAATAGACTACACAATTGTGTCAGCAGTACCTGCCTAAGGAGAGAGTGCAGCATGAAGTGGAATCTTTGGGTAAGTAAAACTATATAAAAAAAGCTTTAGAAATGTCTCAAATATGATGTGCACACTTCAGATACACTTAATTAAATACAGTTCCTTCCTCCTCACTCCAAAAATGACCATCTCCATCTCTAACCTAATGCAAGTCAGCTCACAGGAATCAGAATATTTTCTGCTATTTTTTCCATAGCTCAATTCTCCTTTCCGCGCTCCACTTTGAGTCTGAAGCTTGAACAAATTAATACCCAAAACCAACACTTTTGCCTTGTTAGCAAAGTAACAATTAATACTCAATATATTCTTCATATTTTTTCCTATATCCATTCAAAAGGTACCGTACAAACTTCTGAAGCAAACACGCACCCCTATCCAGCCATCAGAAGCCTCTTTTTAAAGTTGAGATTGTTGTGTATACTTATTATAATTTTTCAAGTTGTTTCAACTAGTTAGATATTCTTTCTTTGCCATCTCAATGTGTCTTGGCCTTCATCTTTCCTGATCTAACTACATGACCATATTTGTATTTTTGCAGCCACAAGCTGCCTAAAGAGCATACTACAAATAAATGCATTTTTTTAAAAGTATAAGGTGTTGTACAGTAAATGGGAAACGGTGGATTAATATTCATCAGTACAATATTCACCAATTGAGTTATTTCAGTGTTATATACATAGGGCATTCCAGTAAAGGAGCCAATGATTCATTTCTTCTTAAATTTTAAAGCTGAATCAACTTCTTGGTTATCTCCAGGCTACGGAAATATTCGACATCTACTTAACTAGCAGCTCTATGTTCACTTTGCATACTACTATGTTTGCTCGCAAGACTTTGTCAAGCAATCTGACCAACCATCCTATTCCTTTTTCAAGGGAAAAGTCCCTCTGTTATGCATCTGGCTGGCTACACAGTCCTACCAGTTTCCTGTGCTTCCCACTTCACTACCACCCTACCCCAGTATAATGAAGTTAAATGTCAGCCGCAAGAGTCCTCACTAAAAAATGTGGTCTGTTGGTCAACTGAAACTTCAATGGATACTTCCCTCAATTCTCCGATTCTGCCTCTTCCTTCCCACTCCAGCAGTTCCTCCCTTTTGGTGATATGGCTTAAACACATTCTTTAGAAAGGGTTTAACTCCAGGCAGTGCTGCAGTAATCAGAAATCTTGCACCAATTTCCTTGAGATGCTTAACAATTACTTATTTGGTTAACACCTTCTTCCAGATTACACAGCCTTATCTCTAGGGTGGCAGACATACAACAGGGCATAGTTCAGACAGAAATATGCCCCTTTCACTCCTTTTCTTGCAATTATTTACTCATGGCCTGATTAGAGTTGCCATGCTACCCTTTGGTATCAGACAATGCCTTTCAGTGACTTACTGCACAGTCTCAACCAGAATAACAAACAGAAAATGCCTGTTATTTCTTGGAAAACCACAGCTGGGGGGCAGAAGGCACATTACAACCAACAGGAAGCAGTATTCAGCTTTTCCCACTGGAAATGACTGTGGCAAGTCATTCTCAGATCCTGCTCTCTACATCTATCCTCATTCCCAAGCCAGAGCTGATAATATTTGGTCTCTTGGTTTACTGTACAATGCTGCATTGTGACACAGCAAGAACAATCAACATGACTCATGTCCCTAGTTTGGAGCACGAGACAAGATATTTTAAGTAAAAACTGGTTTTGCTTTTGCAATCTGGTGTTGCGACATGGGTTGTCACAAATTGATAGGAATGGTTGGACTCGATGATCCGATGGGTCTTTTCCAACCTGGTGATTCTATGATTGGTGCACTCTGGATGGCTACACCTCCCCACACTTTCCTGTTCCGGACATTAAAGAAGGGGGACCCATCCTCATGGGCAAAACCACTCTACAAGTTCTCCAACTAATTTCCACTCTTGGTTTCACGAAGTCCTTAAAACTTGCTGAACACAGGTGTGAAATACCAGTACCTTCCTTCCAGCTCACCTTGTTCTCCGTATATTGTAGGGGGAAGATGATGCTGTGGGAAAAACTGTGGTGGCATGTCCCCAGGTCCAGTGACAGGAGGATAAAAAGCTGTATGAGAGTTGTGAATAAAATGGGGATGGTGTGTCAGGTATGGAGGTAAGTGATGGGTCGGAGAGATGGCCGAAGGATAGCTAGGAGGGTAACACTCTGGAGACTGCGGGGTAACCACCACCCTCCGAACGCCGGTGTTGTCTTCTATCACCTGGAAGGGAAGGCAGGGAAATGAGCATATTATGCAGTATCTGAATCAAACATATTTTTAAAACAGCATTGTTTATGGTTTCTTCTCCGATCAGCAAATAGTTGGTCCTTAGGTTTATTCCTGAACACATTTCTAAAATTAATAGCAGCAGAAGTAATCATAGTGATGATGCGGCTTTTGCTGGAGACTCAGATACCCACACTAATCACTAGGAGAATTACTGCTGCTCATGATAACTACGTGGGTAAGAAACAAAACAAAATAACCTGTATTTAGGGAGTAAAACAATTGAAAAAGGAACACAAAACACCAAAATAAGAGTACTCATTTGGACCAGCCTTACCTTCAGCACATAAAATTTCTACCACTTGAAGGCACACTAAGTGAGTACAGACTTAGTAACCCTGGGAATTAGCTGGCACCACTGTTGAGGAGAGGCTAAGTGTGTGCACAGACACATGTACTTTGCAGGAACCTGCTGTGTTGACACAAGTTTTCAGAAGAATTGCTCTGTTCACAACAGGTATCTGTTCAAGACAAATCACAGGGCAGAAGGGTTTTTCTGCTACAAAGCTGGTCTATATGTCTGCACAAATCAGCTCTGGAATAAACATAACTTGGCCCCAAAGGCCAAAGTCAAAGCATGTAAAAAAACAGACATGAGAAGGTGGAAATGTGCTTAAGGTGAAAAAAAGTTTCAGGTTATATTTTTTTCCAGAGGTATATTTCTGGTGAATAGTCAACCAACCAAATTTCAATCCAGAGTTAGGAGCCAAGCTTTTGTGGAGACTCATTCAAGAACTTCTGACATTTCTGGAATTTAAATATACAGCCGCGTAACAACAATTTGCTATCCATTTGATTCTGTAAGTTGATATACATAAGGAAGAAAAGCAAGAAGGAAGCATAATTTAGTTTCATAAAACAAACAGGCTGTTAAAAAACTGATTTTTTCTGAACTGACTGATGACACACAGTGATGGTATAATGTATGTGATGACTGTGTTGTATGAGATAAGTGAACGTGCATCAAGGGCACCTGCCATAGGATGCTGCCACTCTCAGCTGATTGCCATCAACATTATCTAATCCCCATAGCAGCATCACCAGAAGAGACTCTGCTATCAATCCCTACACTCCAGCAAATCTCAACACATCAAGTGTCTTAGCCTAAACCACAAAGAAAAAATTGTTTATGGTGATACACCCTGAAGTGAAGCAACCATGCATGGTACAGGCACACTTGTGTCTGCTGACTCTGGTGCAGAAGGACAAGCCTTGTCTAAAGGGCGATGCTCATAGCCATAAGAAGCAAACAAGCCTGTGCCTTAGGCATCAGCTAAGCCAGTTAACACTAGATAGAATTTAACTAGTACTAGCTGACCCAATTCCTTCCTTAGGCCACGTGTATCCTAAGGTTACATGAATTTACACCTGCAAGGTACAGGCTGAGACCATGGACAATTTCTGTGGGTTGGCTGGCCTCCTCTAGACAAAAATTACCTATAGAAAGCTAATCCAGTCACTTGTAATTCATGCAAAAATGCATTGCTTGCTATGCTGAGTAACCAGAAGAGGATATCTTTAGCTTAACATACTTGATACTGAAGTCCAAATCTACAACCTCAGCTAACAATCTGCCGTATGCTAGCTTTAAATTTCAAAGGCTGCGAAGATGGCTCAATCTCAGAGGTTTAGACTATCAAAAGGGTATAAATGCTGCATTTTCAGGCCTCTCATCTCCACAGTATCTCTTATCTTGGCACTAGGTCCGAAACCTGTACTCCAAAACATGGAGAAGAGGAAAATACTTTTCTGTTAAGTATATATTTGATTAACAGAACTATTTATTTAGGACTGTGAACAGAAACGTTCTTAGCTCTCTTAAATCAGAGCATGATCCAGGTCTAAGACAGCAAGTTCCTACATCTAGATGTGAAAAGTTTACCTAGTCCAAGCCCCAAAGACAACTTTAGTCTTCCAGGTGGATATAAGCTCTTACCTGTGCATCAGGACCTGACTGCATGTGTATTTTGTGCCCTAGTGAGAGGGTAATATGCTAAAGAGCAGATTTAGACAGAAAGCTCGTATTCTGTAGCAGCATGCAATGTAAACTTGTATTTAAAAATATTAGGATTTCTCTTCCTGAACTATCTTCTAGATAGCTGGGAGGAAAGCTCAGAGTTTCTTCAAAGACCTTTTGATGAAATTTTCCTGGTAGATGAAACTATAAAATACCAGCATTAGTAGAGAGAAAAGCCAGAGTTCAGGGAATAAGCCAGCCTTTCATCAAAAAGCTAAGTCCCTAATAGTAATATATTTTATTTGTTTCCTCCCAGGCCATGAATGTTGACAGCATTCTTGTTACCTGACATCCGTATGTTCCAACTGAACACAGAAACATTAGCTGACCTTGCAAAAAATACTTTATTTCCCAAAAAAGGAATTATAGATATGTATGTAAATTTCTGAAGCTGTACATACAATCTTTAAATACACTATTCTGCCCTTAACAGATCATAAAATTTGTAATCCAATGTATTATATGCATTAGACAACTATAAAGCCAGCATGGTTTTAGACCGTTGACATCTCTTGACCTGTAAAGCTTGCAGCGAGTTAATTGTAGTAGTGCCGTTGCAGGAGACTGCAATTTCAGTTCATTAACGACAGAAAATTCGTTTTGATCCATTAATCTAAATAACATGACTTCACAGAGGGGTTAAACTTTGCCCTTTAAAGAAGAAATCCGCAACTGTTTAGGTATGTTTACAACTGCTTGTCATGAGAATCATATACTCATCAGGAAACACACACTCTGCTAAACTGTCTCTACTGCAGTGCCCAGAAACAATGAAACCCTAATCCCTGTTGAGGTCTCTAGATGCAAATGGAATATTAGAAGCAATTGCTATTACTAATTTTAGCAGTTTATATTTACAGAAAACAAATACCTCTGGTCATTTGACACCTGGAGCTAAATTTTCATTATTTCGTGTTTTTCAAACAGTTACTAGGTAAATTGTCCTTTGCTGTTATTTTTTGTGCTTGCTGGTGTAATTGGCACACCACCTCAATAACAATATTTTTATAGCATAGTTCTGTGTGTTTTTTTCCATATTTTAGGGAACTTAATTGCTAAGTGAGGTAGACAGATGACCTTCCAGGACAATCTGGATGAACATTATTCATACACAATAAAATTGCCTCTCTCGCTACTTGTCCCACTTTGAGGATATCATTTTATAAGTTGTTATATATTAAAGATTTCACCATAGCAATGAAAGTGCGATCTAACTAGAGGTAATTCACACATTGCTACTCCATATTCTCCCCTTTTTTTCCCTTGGATTTTAATACTACACCTCCTGGAAAAAGACAGGAATGTTATTTTTGTGTAGGTTAAATCATAGAATCATAGAATCATAGAATAACCAGGTTGGAAGAGACCCACCGGATCATCGAGTCCAACCATTCCTATCAAACACTAAACCATTCTCCTTAGCACCTCATCCACCTGTCCCTTAAACCCCTCCAGGGAAGGTGACTCAACCACCTCCCTGGGCAGCCTCGCCAGTGCCCAATGACCCTTTCTGTGAAAAATTTTTTCCTAATGTCCAGCCTAAACCTCCCCTGGCAGAGCTTGAGGCCATTCCCTCTTGTCCTGTCCCCTGTCACTTGGGAGAAGAGGCCAGTTCCCTCCTCTCTACAACCTCCTTTCAGGTAGTTGTAGAGAGCAATGAGGTCTCCCCTCAGCCTCCTCTTCTCCAGGCTAAACAATCCCAGCTTTCTCAGCCGCTCCTCATAAGGCCTGTTCTCCAGCCCCCTCACCAGCTTTGTTGCTCTTCTCTGGACTCATCTTAATACCAACTGTATGAGTGAGTTCCAGTTAAAGGAGCACAATCACTTTCATTCTGTGACACATGTTTACAGACTGGGCATAATATGGTAATGTGGAATTAATTTCCAATTGTTTTAGAAAAATATTTCTTATTTCACTTAAACAGTGCGCTAAATTCAGCAAGGACCTCTGGAGCACGTCCACCGGGTGGACCACAACCAGTACTTCAGGAACTTCATAAACTAATTTGAAACTTCATTCATAAATCAATCTGTACCAGAAAAAAGTACAGAATGAGCTCATCCACAAGTAACTTGGATGTCAACATTTTATTTATTCACTTAATTTACGAAGGGTGCCAATTCAAGTTCATGCTGGCCCTGGCAAGTCTGCATCACGATCTTTGCTATCTATCACCTTCAAACAGCAGTACTAAACCTGTACCCTGAATCTGGAAAACAGACAGATGAACAACTACGATGCTAGCAAGAACGCAGGGACAGATTAAATGTAGAATATACAGATCTTCAGGACCAGCACTTGTGAACTTAAAAGGATCATCATTTTATGGCTTGCTCCATATGAGTACAAGACCTGCACAACCTTCCTTATGTTCAGAGCACTGGCGAGGATCTTCCTGTTAAAGGATGATTCTATCAATCAACCCCAGTCTACAACACACACAGAGAAGCTCTGTGAGCAATAAGCTATACAAAACCAAAGTGTTTGGCTAAAAGCTTACGCTAGCCAAACCTGGTTTTGGGGGAGAACACCTCTCAGAGTAAGGATGCACTTGAGACCAAAACCCTAAATCCCAAGGATGTGAATGACTTTCTACCAATTTAAAGGTCGTTTAAAAACTTATCTTTCTAGAAGTTATGCTCTAGTTCTGTCAAACGCTATGTGTTTGATGCAGGAATACTAAAAACAGCAAGACCATGGCTTAAGATGCATAATTCAGACTACAGGACCTCAAAGTTACCTCCTGACAAAAGAAGTCTTATCAGCAGTACGTATACTTCATGCTCCCACCACTAAATTATCCTTAAAATACCTGTGGGAGAGACCGTGTATTAACAACTCTGTAAATAAAATCAAAAGTGGAGTTTCATGCCAAATCTTCACGTCCAACGATATCTGAGCAATTCCTCAAACTCCAGTGGAATTGCTCCAGATTTATTTAAGAGTGAGCAGCCCTCATCCAATATCCCTAAGCAAACAAGTTCATGATCACAGTTTTTAATATTTCCATTGTTCTCGTTCTCTCCATTAGAACACCCCAAATCCTCCTTTCCTCGTCCCAAACATACACTGTGAAAAGCAGAAGCAAGTACCCATGAGGCTGTCCCCAAACTGAATAGCTTAGCATCCAAATCATGATCTTTGTCCTTTAGACTATGCTGACACCATGGAGCCAGAGTGCTCTGGGAGCCAGGAGAAGGCACTGGGCCACAGATCAGACAGGTACGTAGCCTGTGGTGGACATCCCAGCAGAGGGCATGGTCCCAGCCTGCTCTGCAGGACTTGTGCAGTAGGGAAGCAGCTTCATCCACAGCTTGGAGCTGGCACGTGCATTAGCAGCCTGTGCAGAGCTCCTGTCAAGCTGCAGAAGATGCTCCTTTCTCCTTCCATGTCCAACAATTCAAACCAAAATTGTTGACTTCACAAGCATTTAAAACAAATTTCACTACCATGTAACCTTGCACAACTAACTTGCACGGTAGCAATATCATCCACCAAGAGCACAGCAAGGAACTTATTCTGTTTCATATTTAACTAACCCTTAGCCAACAAAGAATTGTGGAGATGTGAACTCTGATCTGATAGTTCCTTTCTGCCAGAGATGCACAGAGGTTCGTCTGCTGAAAAGGAAATGTACAATAACTGGCTGTATTGATCCACTCTTTTAAAAAAAAAAACATAGCATGAAAGATCTGAACTGGTGATGTGTATTTGTCTTCCATTATTTTCCCACCCTAGATAAGTTTCATCACTGGGAACATCTTAACACCAACAAACATGGCTTCTAGTTTCGGCTACTAATATGGGCCTTGAAGTCTAGAAAGAGTCCAGCTATTTTTCCGCTGCTTCCACTGGAGCTAATTTTGCAGGGGATAACATCCTGCCATTTTTTCCTGATCATATTGACAATACTAAAGGGGTAATGAAGCATCATTTTAAACTGGGGTTCGAATCACTCAATAACTAATGTAATATTTAAGGCTAATTCTCGCAGCTCCAAGAGGCTTGGCAAAACAAAATAGAAAAAGGATTTCATGCCTTTTTTTAATAGGTACCATTACTTCTCCAGAGGACTATCTGCTTTCTGATTGACTTTTAGATGTACATTTTGGGGACAAACCAAACCAAAAATCAAATATATTTTGATCCACAGCCCAATGTGCGTTAATTTGCTTTATGGTCTTTCCCTTGTAAGTTTATACTTGTATTCTCACTGTTTATCAAAACATAGAGGTTTTAACTATGAGGCAGTAGACAAAGAAAAAGCAAATAAGGCAGCAAAATTTAGCACAATAAGAACTAATACGATTACTACACACTTTCAACTACTGTTCAATATGAAGACGTCTGAAAGGCAATAGGGCTCACTCATCACACAGCAGAACACACATTCTGCTGCCAAAAAGCACTAAATACAGAGTTTTCCCCTAAAAGTTTACATCATATTTCCAGCTCCTTGGAAAAATTTCTTCAGAACAGAGTTTTGGTGGGTTTTTTTGGTTAAGAAACTACCTAAAGGCTTCTGCAGTGGAATTATTATGGTGCCCACAAAAAGCATTAAAGAGGAACTGGGCTTAGGGAGACACAACTGGAAGATTTCATCACTCTGGTTTGCAAAGCATTTCATACCAAACCATTTGTCTCAGTACAGGGGCTGAGAGGTATGAACATTTTAATAATATGAAAAATGGCAAAAGTTATTTCAAATGAAGACTAAATCTTAAAAAAAAAAAATCCTCTGCATGACACCGGTCAGTTCACTAAATTAGGTGAGCGCATAAAAAGCATTAAACAGTACTGCAAATGCTGTCTTAAAGCATATCCAAACCACCCACCTCCGGATGCTTGAGGAGCAGGAGGAACCTGGACCATCCTGCTGTCCTGATCTCTGCCCTACGCTGGCTAACAGCGTCCCCCATACTTGAGGAATGTTTTCACATTTAAAATACCACAGAGCGATTGCAGTATTTTGTGGGACTTAATTATGACGCCATCCACAATCTTTCAGAATTACACAAGCTCACATGTTTCCTGGGGAGGAGAAGGAATTCCAGGACATCATCTATTTTCTGTTTAACGAGATGCCAAAATACATGTTATTAAAAGTCCTCATGCTATTCATGAAGGATATTTGAAATACTTGGCATATTTTTAATTAAGCTTTCAGTCCAGTCCAGGTCTCAATGAAAGTGGTGAAGTTAGTGGATTTATTGTATTGTTCTATTCTGCTTTATATCTACTTTTATTTTTTTCCCTTCCTTACTCAGACTCTAAGCTCTAAGAAGATGGAAGGAACACAAACAATCTGGTAATCTGAAGCAGTTATTTAAACAGAAAAGCAGCAGCCGTTCAAGAGTTCCAAAACCCACACAGTTTTGTGAATTTTTTTTTCCGTAAGTAACTACTTAAATCACATTTATTCTTGAAAACAAAACGAAGTTCCCAGTTCTTGATAGGCTGCAGGATTTTTGCTGAGATGTCACTGAGGATTAACAGCATAGTTTCTCCTTCTCTCATTTCCAGCTGTCTCCCACCTTTTCTGACTACCACACTAGAACTTAAGGCATCACCTAACAACATTGCCTTCTCCACCTCTCACAAAGGGAGAGACATTGTGCATACAGATTCAATCCGCATGCACAGCACTTGCTCGTGTTACCACCAGCCCTGTGCACATACCAGTATGCACATGCCTGCTCACTTGTGCAAATGTGCGTGTGCGCTGTCAGTAAAGAGGAGGAGCATTACCATTTTCATTAGCATATCTAAATTAAACTTCAACCAACTTCTCTATATGGATCAATGCGATTGCTTTTATATATGTATTTTAGTCCAAAAAGCATACCTGTGAGATATAACCGGGAGGCACATGAATAGGGGGAATGGATCCATTGGGTGACATCATGGGAACCTCTGCTGGTCCTAACAGAAAGGGAGAAATAAGTTATCAGTTTTTTCAGTTAAAAAAAATGCATAATTTCTCAAAAAGACTAAAAATAGCTTCATTTTTGAAGCATGCAATAACAAAATGAGCAGCTCTGCTAATTTCTGGTATATGGAAAATGCCTTGTGCCATCTTTCTGAGAATAAGATCACTGTTGAATGACTTTACCATATATTCCGTTGAAATAATATTTTCATCATAAACCAGCTAAAACACAGACTTTATATTACCCGCTGATCAACTTATACAGCATTAACCAGTAACACAATATGTCCTTTAGCAGACCACAATTCCTATATTGAAATCTGGTTGAGTTATTCTTGTCAAAGGCATGGGAACAGAGAACAAAGCAGAAACTGTGCAGCTTGGAATTAGGCAGCTCCCAAGGAAAGCGTCCAATTGTAGCAAAAAAAAAAAAAAGAATCACATATGTGAAAAACTATCTATCCATTTAAGAATGCACAAAGACCAAATTCATTATCTCAGCTATTCAGACTAACCTTGGAATGTGGTTATACAAGCAAGAAGCTTATGGTTTCCACTCTGAAATCCAGCCATGAACATGCAAGTTCCATTTTTAGGCACTTAGTACAAGTATAACAAAGCAAGTGCCATAATCATTCAACTTTGCAAACAGAACCTCACAGCTAAAAGAAAGTGTCTAGATAAAAAGGAAATAATTTACTCAATTGCTCACTGATTCAGCCATTAAAATTTGGAACATCATGCAGAGCATTCAATAAAATTAAACTCCCAAATCCCAAGGAAATGTTGCAATGAGATTTTACTACTTTGAAAAAAAAATTCATTACTTCCTTATTACATATTAAAATATTTACCCTAACCTGTTAGTTAGCCCATCTCCCACAGGCTAAAAATACCCATGGTCGAAATCTTAAGAAGAGCTCAGAGAACTCTGCGCCTTGCTGCTGTCAGCAGAATTTCACCTTTGATTAACAATATGTAAAATAACTTCGTAACTCTATCTGATGAAGAAGCCACCTAACATCTCCCAGCTGTATCACATTCTAGGTAAGGCAGCTAAACATAAACATCAAAGCCTTCAGGCACGGATGAGATGTAATGGGCTTTAGGAGCCACTGCTCCTAAAGTTTAGATAGATCAAATGAAATCACCAACAGCAAAGTTCGCCACAGCCTGTTGTTTGATACCAGCAAACCTGTCCACATTAAATTACCAAAGTCATTCCCTATCCATCCACATTTTTATACTCAGGTTGGTTATCTTACAATAAGCAGGACTTCTCACCATCTCAAAATGTAAGTCACACAGAGGATTCCACCCGAGTTATTTATATCTCCTCTGATCTTGGTTCATTTTCTCTAACCAGCTATTTATAGTCTAATCAGAACATATGGTTTTTACTAGTTACTTCTAGATTTGATGTATGGTAATTTATCATTAAGGGTATTAAGCACATGGAAATTCCCAAGTTCAATTTAAAAGAAGTAATTTTAGGTGTGTGGTTCAGTTGCTCTTTGTACTTCCCTATACTTAACTACGTAGGGAACTTCACCTTTACTACAGCCCTAATAAGAAAAAAGTCATTACTTCACTTTCTAATTCAGCTCATACAGTTTTTTTTCCTCCACCTTCTTCTATAGCTCTTTCAACGTTATTCGTCTCCTCAGACAGTCAATAATTTTAGTGTGAATGAAAAAAAGAATCAGCATGAGTAGTAAGCAATTATTAGGGGTGGGTGGTAGTTGTCATCTAAATAGCTTTGTTTAAACCCATCAAAAACATAAAGCAACAATTGGTTCAGAAGGAACTTTACAGCAATGTTGCTTGAGTAAATGTGTTTTCCCTATCAAAAAATGTCTGTAAATTTCTTTTCAGGAATATGGGTTTTTCACTTCTCTCTCAATCTGCTTTGGTTTACACCCACTGCCAAGCTTCACTCCACAGAAAGTCAGACAGTATATTGATATGCAACAATCAATACCAGCAAACACACAATGATGCTTTTGGCAGGGGGTGGGACTCAGTCCATACTGGATTATTCAATGTTGTCCAGTTTTTCAGGGTGGCACATGTCTGAGATTAGGTAAAATGAACAGTCAACATTGCTATAAAATTCATTCCTTGTCAGTGATTTCTCAAACCTGAAAAACTGCAAGAAAGTCTTTATTTTATAAAAAAATCCTGTGCTAACCATTTTAGTAGAAAATACTCAAAATGTTACACAGAAATGCTGCTTAAGAGAAGGTTAATGTTTAACCTGTTTCAGCCCTTCACAAAACCACTGTCTCGTTGTATGGGTCTTAGCCAGTCTTTCTCAAAAACAGCTACTCTGATGGGAAATAAATTTAAAAATGGAATAGCTTCGGAGTTTCTACATACAGACCAGACAGTCTTTATATGACAACTGAGAAACACTTCATTCAGCATTGCCTCCTATCTGTCCTTCTAAAACTTGTGCCAATTGCTCATCTGGAGCAGTGATCTACTTGCATGAAGAAATCAAACTCCCAAACCAATACTGTTGACTGTAACACTTCCATTCCAATGAAAAAAAATAAATTGTGTTTTACCATCAAAACGTGCACCATGCAAGATGATTCTTAACCTTGGGTATGACCCACAAACTGTTAAAGTCATTTGGATAACAGGTTTTAAAAGAATGACAGCCTAGTGATTTGCAGATAGATTTTGTTTCCAGTGCTTTGATTTCAAGGCGAGCCAAATGACTTTAGCATACATTATTTCATCTCTCACATCAATGGTATCAAAACAATTTGAAATGGAAGGGAGTAAAACACAGACCCCATCTCCACAGCACCACATGTCCCAAGAAAGACTATTCTTGCAGTGAAACCACTCCCCAGTTAACACTAAAAGAAGATCATACCTTTGGTGAGGGACGTGTGAGAATATTTTTGGTTATGTCAAATATTTTTGAACTGTTAAAAATTAGAAATTTAGAGAAAGATGTTCCTCAGTTGCTTGTATCCACAGGATGGATATAAGCAATGTGTCCTCTAGGGAATTAGAGCTTTACAAGTTTTAATTGAAGTTCACGGTTCAATACAAAAATTAATTTAAATGAGGAAAAGTCAGTCCATTCTAACACAGATGCTGTACACTAAAATAAGATCGCTTTAATACATTTTGAACCTGTTAACAAACCAAGGCTGTCTCCTGGGTTCATAATGAAACCAAGCCAGAAGAGCTTTGGCCATCTCCACTGACAAAGCAAGCGGCCAAATTCCACCCCAAGCTCCAACACCGTAAATACAGAGCACCTCCATCAGTTTCTGGAGGGCTGCCTCAGAATGCTGGGGCTGGCTCCATCCAAAATGCAGGTGCAAGGAAATTATTCCTCCTCTAAAGTAAGAGAAAAAGCAGAGGAGCCACCCAGCTGAAGGCACTGAAGCCCATCAGCCAAGGAGGTAACAGACCACTCTTGTCTCTAGCTGCAAGAGCACAATTTTTTCGTATTTCTAACACATTAATGATTAAGGAACAGTAAAAGAGGCAACTCATTCTCATATTGTGGCAGCTTGACACCCCAGTATGAGCCTGTCCTCCCCTTCCAAGCCACATGCTCCATCCTCCAGTGCTGCTGTCATGCCTGGGGCAGCGTAGGAGCTAATTATTTTAACCATTTTAGATGACAAAAAAAGTTTGGCAAATCTACTGCCTTTAAAAAAACACCTGCACATGTAGTTTAACAAAATCCTGCACCTGGGTTGGGGCAATCTGGTTCAATACAGGCTGGGGGAGGAAGGAATTGAGAGCAGCCCCGTGGAGAAGGACTTGGAGTCACCGGTGGATGTAAAACTGGACATGAGCCAACAGCATACACTTGCAGCCCAGCAGGTCAACCATATCCTGGGCTGCATCAACAGAAGCAGGACCATAAGGATGAGGGAGGTGATTCTGCCCCTCTACTCTGCTATGGTGAGACTTCACTTGGAGAACTGTGCTCAGTTCTGGAGTCCTCAGCAGAGGAATAACATGGAGCTGTTGGAGCAGGTCCAGAGGAGGGCCACAAAAGTGATCAGCGGGCTGGAACACCTCCCCTATGGGGAAAGACTGAGAGAGTTGTGTTTGTCCAAGCTGGAGAAGAGAAGGCTCTAGGAGAACTAATTGTGGCCTTTCAGTACTTAAAGGGACAAAGGGAGCCTACAAGAAAAATGGAGACAAACTTCTTAGCAGGTCCTGTTGTGATAGGACAAGGGATAATGGTTCTAAACTAAGAGGGGAAATTCAGACTAAATGTAAGGAACAAAATTTTTACAAGTGTGGTGAAACACTGGCACAGGTTGCTCAGGGAGGTGGTAGAAGCCCCATCTCTGGAAGCATTCAAAGTCAGGTTGGATAGAGCTCTGAGCCCTAGCTAAAGATGTCCCTGCTCACTGCAGGGGGGTTGGACTAGATGACCTTTAAAGGTCCCTTCCAACCCAAACCATTCTATGATAAAAATAATTATTATTCTATTTCTTCCTGTTTCATGGTACATCACACAAAGCTGCACATTACAGCCTCTCTCCCTCCCATCTCTGTCTCCCACTTCCCCTGCCATGAGGATGCTTTTATCAGAGAGAGTGTGTCTTTTTTTCCTGCCCATTTCTTTTCCTTCAGGAATCACATCAGTCCCAAGATTTTCAAGGCTAATTGTAGCCTTGGTTGCAATCCATTACACTTTCAAAATTCTTCTATAAAACCAGTTCTGGAATAAGTATGCCTTTTTCTTGTTCCTAAGTGACCTTTTATGCAAGCATTAAAGATTGCTTTAGTCTAATCAGGTTTTTCCGCTTAAATTACAGAAGCCAAAATTCATATTTCAGTTTCTCCAGCTATAGAAACACATCTTTCCTATTTCTTTCTTTTCACATTATAGGGCAAAGAAGTAGTTTTACTATTTTCCTTTCCTTATTGCTTACAGAACATTTCCTTTCTCTTTTTGTTACTAAATTATGTCCACTGTAGGATATTTTTCACATCCAGCTCCAGTACATGGGCATACACTCCACTCTGTGTTTCTACGGACCATTTTGCATAGCTTATTGGTAACAGCAAACCCTACCTGGCTTTGTTATAAAGTTACTATTCTGAAAGCAGGATTTGAAAACTCTCTGAAATTCCGAAATTTCTCAGCCCTGTTTTGAGCAAAGACACACCATTTCACACTGCAATACCTGCATCAGCAAAGAAATAAGATGAAATTTAGTGAGTTAGACATTTTTACTTTGACATTTAAGAATCCTGCACATTTTAATAGCAAGAACCTACTAGCTAGGTAGAAAATTAAATCCAGCCAGATAAATGCATTATACTTTATAAAGCTTAAAAGTTATATGTAATCCATTAAAAAAACATGCTTCCCTCTGATTCACAGCAAAACTGGTATCACATCTTCCACTACTAAAGCTGTTTCTCTGGAACTAAAACTATGGAGCAAGAGGTGTGACAGAATGAAAAGGAAAGATAATTAAAGGGCAAATTGGCCTGCTTTGCTAAAACAAATGACCCAGGGCTTGCTGACCTTGGCCAAGACCCAAGGGTTTGCTTTTTCACATGGATGAGCAGCTGTTCCGGAACAATTTCCTCAATGAAATAAGCACAAACAGGCTCCCTGTCGCTGTCAGGCACACGTGTCCTCTCCCTCCACTTGGTTATTCTCAAAGCAGCTTACAGACCAAACAAGGTGATGACAAGGAAAACAAAACCCCCCAAAAATCTGGATTCTCCCATTCATCTTCCTTCCTTTGCAGCACAAGTGCAGCAAGTGTTTTCCTGGCCCTTCAGCCACAGTCCAAAACTGCTTCCTGGTATAAGCTAACACTACTGTATCAGACCACTTTATAAAACAAACCTTTAAAGTAAGATGTGAAGACTTTTCACAGATAAATATCACCACAAGTTTGGGTTATAAGCTCTCTCAGACGAGCTAACTCAGCTGCTGACTGAACCCTGCTCACAAATGGTAAAAGGTGGAGGAAAACTCAATATCCAGGTTTCTACTTAAGCTACCAGGATGCAGGATCTTAACTTTCCACTGATCAAGACCTGAATATTTTGTCCTTAGACAAGCATAAATTTGTAGATTAAAGAAACACCACGTAAGGGAGAAAAAATGCAGCAGCTTTTACAATATTGTGTACTTGAAGAAGTAAAAGTCAGCATCAAAAAACACATTTAGAGAGTTTTGAAATGTCAGAAAAAAATCCCACCTATGCCACATTCAACCTGCTACAGCTGATAAAAGTTGGAAAAATAACATCAATACAGCTTATCAAGCCATAGTGTTAATGAGAGCATCCAGCACCTGGCCAACCCCATGGCACCAGTTCGTGCCTGAAGGACGCGGTATGTAGTGAGTTTTGCACTGCTTTATCAATACATACTTGTCGATTTTTTAAAAGACAACCTCATCTGCATCTAAGGATGTGAACAAAAGGACATCTACCACGTGGCCATTCACATTGCCTGGCACCTCAACTGTTTATTTTCTATTCAGATCATACTTCAGTTGTATGAAGCAATTCTTTCACCTTGTAAGAGCAGTAAAAAAGCATTATCAGTCCCCCCAAGCTTAACAGAAACACGTCCATGAATTTGCAACAATCTTGGGTTCCACATTAAATGACTGCTTAAATGCAAATGAAACATCCAAAACAAAGTATTAGCCTGAAGTCTCCTGCATCTGCATGGCTCAGTCATTGAACACAGCTAACTCCATCTGTACATACCAACACAGGATTTAGAAGTGGAGATGGAAGCAGTTTTGATGTAGGTAAAATGCATTTCTTAAACTCCTTTGCAACTTCTATGACTGCTTTCTGTTTTTTCAACATCCTAATTCCTGTGACTACATTGGAAGTCACAAATTTTAGCAGTCCTTTACCATCCACCTCATCCCAGATTATCAAGGTAACTTGTTGTAAGCATTTAAAAAATAATTTAAGTTGTAAAAAAAATACACGGTGTCTCCGAGTTCTGGTGCATTATCGTTAATATTAACCTGCAAATGATGTATGTTCGATTTACATTTTCAGTGCTCAAAGTCACAGGCCCTACAACAATATTCAGTCTACAGTCTAGGTTTTAATGATATTTTGAGCATGTGCAGACAAACTCATTCAACCAAATATCCAATCAGTACACAGAGAAGTCCGTGCCAAATGCATCAAGCAGACAACTCCTGGAGCATTTGCTGGCTTATTTACATGACAGCACCTTTGCTGACACTAAAAGCCCTTGAAAATGGTTTATTTTACCTGTGTTTGCTACTTGACCCGCTACACACAGCAGGAGGCTCAAGTACATTCAATTTGTAGTTAAAACAACAGCACCCCACGCTTTAAGGTAAGAATCAAGAGATTCCTACCCAGCAGAATGATCTTTTGAAACGTGTCTCCCAGATGTTGTGTTCTTGTTTGGGCATATTCTAGAAATCGTGCAGTAATACATAAAAACAGGAAATGAACTAAAATATATCAGTTACACTGAACATGCCCTGTCCAAAGCTGCCCCAGTACCACAAGCTGTTACACAGAGGCAGTATTGCATCTAGAATTTAAGAGGAAGCTAGCTTATACATTCATTTTTAAAGCTGTGAATGAGTAGATTTCCAAACTCAAAATGTTTGACATTTCAAACATTAAGTGCACTGCATTTTGAGATACTCTGAGAGCATTAAGAATTGTCCCATTCCTCCTCTGAAAGACATCGCATGCCATCCTGCACTTTGCTTTTTGGATTGATCACACTTCACTAGTTTAGTAAGTGGAGAAGAGTCCAGATGAGATTAATAGGTTGCTCTAATAACCTGGCACATTGTGCCCTCGTGCATCAATAGCTTCCCCTACTATGGGAGGCTGGAAGGGGAGCAGGAAGCATCTGGGAACAAGGACCTGGTCCCACAGCACAAGGCTGTCCTACACCAGAACAGAGCACTACTAACCTCCATTTGCAGCAGAGATGATTAAGCTCATATGCTGCAAGAAACTTTGACTATCTAAAACTCACTGAAGCATTTAGAAAAGCTTAGAGAAGTGTACTTGTTCAGCCACAGCAAAGGGAGATGGATGGTTTCTTGCTGCTGTTGATCTACGTTCTCAGGTGGGGTTTGTTTCTTTTTTAAAATAAGGCCCAAATTTCAATTTTTGGGCAACAGTTTGGAGTGGAACATTTTCTTCTTGTTGTTTTGAATAGAAGTCAAGTAATTTACTGTCCTAATCTGAACAAACAAGTTGGATTCTTCTACTAAAATAAACCTTTTCTGATGGTTGGCTCATCAGTCGCTACTGCAAAAACACTTGTAAAGAGTATGTTGCAATACTTCAAGCACTGAAAATAAGCATATTCCCATGGCAATTCACCAGATGGGCTACAGATCATAAATCATAGATGTCTAGACTAAAACACAAGAGAGAAACATCTGTCTAAAATCAGTTGACTTGAATGGCAAATACCGTTAAATAAATTAGGACTACGTTGGAAACAAATAGAACAACCAGCTACGTTGAAAACATCTGAAATTAATCCATTAGCACACAAGCCACAATACAATAACCTGAAACTGAGGCACATTAATTTCATGACGAACATTAGCCCAAGATGACATCCCAACATCTGAAGCAGAAGCACAAAAGCATTTCTATGACCCAGCACAATGCTACCCGACAAGGACTCACGAGTCCATCCCCAGAACATCTGGCTGGAGTGAGGTTGTTATTCTCCTCGCTTCACAAGTAAAACTGTGAGACAAAGAAATGAAATGCCTGATGCAGGGTCACACAGGAAGTTTGTGGGAACATAACTGGATACAAACCCAGAATAGGGTTTAGGTCATAAGACAATACTTAAGCCTGAAATAAATGTTTGGACTGTTAAAGACTTGTAGGTTATCACATAGAAAAATAGTTTGTTTTTTTTTCCTGGGGGGCCAGCAGGGGTAAGGTGGAAGTCTTACTCATATCTACTAACTTTTTTTTTTCCTTCAATGAACAGTGAGAACAGCACTACCAAGAAAGATTAGAGAGATGTTGCACAGAAAACAGCAGGACTTCGAAGGAGTCTCCTAGAGACTGTATAGCTGAATTCAGAAGTGGGAGAAACTCAAATAACTTATTGCCAACCATGCAAACGACATGAGATCTCTGTTAGCATCAGGCTTCATTTCAGAATCAAAAATCTTATGTTGTCCAAGTTTTGATACTGGTAAAGCTTTGAACAGCAACACAAAGATCAGCACCCTCCAGGAATGTCCACACCTCTGCAAACGAGCTTCCCCCCAGATCTATATAACCACCACACTAACTTCTAAATAGAATTCAGTTTTAGGGGAAACTGATATCACAAAATAAGAATTATTTCTTTTGGCACCAGATACTAACAACATTTTGAGTTACCTCCTACAGTGCACTACTTGCCTGATTGTTATCAGAGGTTATTTATTTGTGGAAAGACAAACAAAAAACTAAAGGACATCCTAAGGGACAGAAATTCAACTGTGGACATAATTTTGCCTTTGCCATTTCAAGAGAGCTCTTCAACACATTCTAGTGATGCCACTAGTTTTGGGGGAGTGTGTGCGCATGTGTTAGCATTCTGGTGTATTTGTAAAATGGCATTCACTTGCAAAAAGTTTTGTTCTCTCCAACAGGTTTATACAAATGTGAAATAATTTGCTTTGAGCACAACTTCCATTAAAGGTAGTGATAATTATACAACATCCCTTTCCTGCAGCAATAAAAGAAAATGCTTCAATTATTCATAACATAATTATTCCATTTCCATGGCAACATCCAAAGGTCTGTACAATCAGCAGCAGACCCCAAACCTAGCCAACAATAAAGTTAGACAGTAAACTCCACCTGCCCCAAATGAGGTGGTAATTAGGTGTTGGCTTTTCTTTACTTGTCCACCCACAGTGAAAAATACCATCCAGCCAGCGAAAACTAAAGCAAACTCCCCCCACCTAGAACTGACACACTGCCACCAGTCATCATGACAAGGGCTGACGAGTTTTGTTCCTGACACGTTTGGATCGTGGATTTCAGTGAATCATCTAACATTCTCAAACGTAATGTGCTTTTCAAAAACATAGCAATTAATATCCACCTGCCACAAACAAGCACTCCATTACATGGAGGCAGGGAGGGAAAGAGAATCATCAACACCATTAGCGCTCCAGCACGTGTGGACTGTATTGTGAGATTGTGGTAAACTGCCATCTTCCTGAGTAGAAGCACATTTTACGTATATGGTAAGGCTTAAAATCAAATTTAAAGATATTAAATATTAAATATTTTGTGCCTCTCTGCTGGGAGTTATTACAGTTTTGCATGTACACCAGAGTAACTTGGGAAAAAAACCCACAAGCTAAAATTCCAAGTGTGACAACCAGTGCAGGGCTCAGATGCCCTTGGCAAGTCCACGGGTCTTCCCAGCTGAGCTTTCCTCACACCACAGGGAAAGTCATCTCTTTCTTTCTTCACAGTGGTTCTGTAATCCTGATGCAGCTCGTTAAGAATTAAAGAATAAAAAGGTACACCTTAAGCAGAGAAGCCTCAACTAGAATACCATTCTCTAGGTCAGCAAGTGTGGCATACAAATAAACAAGGAGCTGGCAGAGCACAGCTCTCTCCTCCCCTGGGAGAACCAACATTACCCGAGCCTCTCCCAACTGATGTTGCCTAGTTTCTTCTTCAGCATCTCAAGTGACTGAAGCTCCACAAAGTTCTCAGCTGGTATCTTCTGTTGCTTACTTGCATTTGTGTTCGAAGTGTTTCCAAATTCAATTTCCCTACAATTCTGCCTTGTTAATTCTCCATCCATGATAGCAGATGAAGGAAACTTCCATTATTTTCTTCCCAACAACCTTTTATGAAAGCCCCCACATGTCCCTATTCTCCCTCGAGCCTGCACTTCCACAGACCAAACCAACCCCATTTTTCAAAGCTCAGGCTTACAGCTCCCCATTTCTCTTTGCTGTTGTGTGCAGAAACTCTTTTAGTCAGGCCAAACCAAAACAAAGGTGCTCAACTCCTACCACAAAGCCCAGGAGAGCCACCTGAGTCCCAGTGAGGCACAAAAAGCTGCTTACACTTACTTTGGTTTCTCCTTACCTTTTCTATTCCAACAAACTCCTTCTGCAGTCTCTCAGCTGTCCCAAAGAAGGCACTAACTTGCTCCACTGCCTGCTTTCATTTATAAACACTAAAGGTGAGGAGGAAGGCTGTGACTCAACCAGGTTATGTTTACAAGGCTCCGTCATCCTCCCCTCGTTTTCACTTCATTTCTCGTATTTCTAAGCTTAGCCACTGCAAGGAGCACATCAGTTGAGTTGTGTTTTAAAGCATGCCTCTTGGCTAATGACAGCATTACATCCTTCAAAAAATAAACCATAAATTCTTATTTTGCTATGTACCCAAATGAACAATCCAAATCACATAGCATGACATAGCGGGGAAAATTAAGACTTCTCCTGTTCTACATAAATTAACTGCTGATGAGAAATAAATATTGCATAATTAACCAGATTTTTATAATTATTAAAATAACAGTTCTAACTTCTTTTTTTTTTTAAAAAAAAAAATCAATGGCAGTTTCTCCATAGCACATCTGAAATATTCTGAATTTTCAAATGCAATAAAGGGAGTTTCTTGTTGGCTATAGCACCCGTGAAACTAATTTACTATCAAAAACACCCATCATGTAATCTGATATGGATTAAACCCCCTGTGTCCTTCCTTCAGGGAATAAGCATTCCAACTGGCCATCACTCCTCAGGTATTTATCGCTGAGGAGTTTTTAGGGGGAAAAACATACAGCTTGGTATAATACAGATGTTATTCTTAAAGTTATCAAACTTATGAGCAAATAAGTTATCTTTTCAGTGGTTCCCACATCTTCAGTGCATCCATCTCAGCAAAGGAAGAAAAGCCCTGCCTTGCAGGAGCGTGGCTGGCACGGCTCCCTCCCCTCAGGAGGCTTCATGGGTGCAGTCGTGTTGGAATATTCCCATTGCTGGGGCCCTTCCCAGGCTAATGACGTTCCCAGAGGGATTACCCTGGCACAACAGAGCCCACCATGACAACTCCACCCACAGGGTCTGGAATTTGCAGAAAGCAAGCGGGGTCGGGGAGAAGGGATTTAGCCACTTTGCGACTATTCAAAGAATGCTCCTCATTTCCTCTTAACAATCTTTGGTTCAAAACCCATCTTCTGAATTATTTTAATTTCTTGGTACTTCAATGCTGTTCTTGGGATCTAACATCTCAGTTAGTAAAGTGAGTGAAGAGTCCAAATTCTGTATTATAGCATTTTCCTTACAAAACAAGGGAGGGGAGGGGACGTGGCAGTTAAAGAAAATACAAATAATTTTCAAAAGCCAAAATTCCGAGTCAGAGACATTTGGTCTCTGTGGCTGCAGGAGCACATGTGCTAACAAGGGCAAGGACTGTGCGTGCTCAGAGAGAAGTGGGGAACACAGTAGCCTTGACTTAATCTGACTTATTAAAACACAAATCTCAACCACTTTATTTCATTTAAATTATTTTTGAATACTAAAAAAAAATTAAATTGATAAAGAAAAATCACTCTTCCTAGCATTTCTGTACCTAAACAACTATCAAATGTTCATGTTCGAAGATAGAAACCATAATTTCTGTTGAACAGGCATTTCCATGCCCCCAAACTGCACGCAATTCAACCGTGTGACTTGTGTGTTGCACCCACAATCAAAGTGCTTCTTCATCAAAAGGAGGAAGAAATCTTTTCTTTGGCACATTATTTCTTTCCTTTCTCCTTGCTTCCATCCACACTGTCCCTGGAAAGCTCTTCCAGCTTAGTGAAAGGAGAAAAGGATGACAAGCTAGAATAAATGAAATGCATCTTACTGTAAGGTCTAGACAATATATACTGTTCTAGCACTCCGCCTTGGAGAGCTTGTGACTACCCAAGCCTCCAGGTCTGCCGCTGGGATGCTCCCACCATGGTCAAGCTGATGTTGCCTTTGGCAGATCCCGCAGCGCTGGATGTTCCTCCATCTGAACCCCTTCCCCAACCCTTCAGTTGCACCAAACACAACTGCTTATGAGATCAAGCAGTGAATGGCATCTTTTTTCTTACTAAACGTTTTCAGTGATTCTGTCCATCAGGCAGCACTGTCAACAATGGCTCCGGCGATGAAAGGACAGGAATACCTGGAGTCAGTATTGCTGCAAATTCAACAGGATTTGTCTAAGAGTGAGGAAAATGACTCACTGGGTCATAGGAGTTTGTGCATTAGCCCTCCCAGCACACAATCAAAAAAATAATAATGAAAACAATTTGTCCTAGTGACTCAGAATCTCCATTGCTTGAAGAAAGCTCTGCTTCTGTAACACTGCATTGCTCTGGCTTCAGATCTATTCTCATGGGTCTCAGGCTTGTGACTCAATTGTTTTCCCTTATATTTGCTCATGCAGTTACCCATCAAGTATTACTGGAATTTGCATGCATTGCAGGGTCTGACTAAAAAGAAAATAAACTAGAAAAATTAATATCACTAGAGAACATAAAAAAAAATTAACCTTGTTATTTTCCTTGGAAGTCTCCAGACGTTAGAACTCCTCAACCCTTCTAGTTAACAACTGCATTGTTTAGCATAAGCCTTTCTAATGTTAAGATTGCAATGATGCTTAGCAACTGTTTTGGAGGTATCAGAAAAAAAATCAACCTGGAGAAATACGCCTCATGCACCAGCTGCTGTATTGGCTCAGAGTGTTTTAACAGGTTAACTTCATTATGTCAAACTCAGAGCAGCTTTACTTAACTTCTTTCTCATTTCTAAGACTGCTGCTTTTATTTCAGACCTAGAATTGGGTTTCCATCCCAGAAAGATGATGCATTCAGAAAGAAATACTTCATGCCACAAACACGTCTGTCTTCAATAAGCTTCTTGTCTTTATTTGCAGCATCCCTGAATACCTAATGCAGTGGCATTTTTTCAAAAGCAAAAAGTTCAAGTTCTGACCATGAGCTCCTCGTCTCCTTTCCTTTCTGCTGAAAAACAAGGCTACCAGTGAAGTTTGTGTTGCGTACTCACACTCCTGGACTCTGAATTTCATGTCCAGGGTACCCAAGCCCTTGAAGGCAAGTCAGCCTTTGATTTGTAGGCAATACCACTGTTCGCCATTATTTTAGCCAGAGAAACTAAAAATGCTCAGACATGAGCTAGCAGAACAGCCCAGCACAACAGAATTAGTCACTCAATTTATTTGCCAGGAGAAATCTTAGCATCAAAAAATACTTTTTGCACACAGCAGTATTAAAGAATCTCTAAATCCCATCACACTATCTTGTGAGCTTTCATATTCCCTTTTACATGGGAGCACAACAAAGAAGAGTAACTACCACATACTGCCACATCAACAGCACGAGAATTGGGAAAAGAAATAAATTGTAGTGATGCTCAACTCTAACCATTAAGTCACTCTCCCTCAATATGTAAAATTCCTTAAGTTATATAACAATCCAAAGCCACAGCAAAAGAAAACAACTTAAAGAATTCTCTGAAAAACGTGGTTTGTCACTCTGCCTTTTGTCCTGCATCTGAGTTACATTAAACCAACAGAGTTTTCATTAGGGAAATAATATTTCCTAAAATCTTTGCTGTGTCAGCTGTTTTGAAATAATGCTCCATACCATATGTTTTAAGGATTCACCTTGCTTCTCCCTCTCATTTCTATATGTCTGTGCACAGAGATAGATGTACTTGTACATGCTTATGCTGGCATATGTGAGATTAAATAAATAATTCTGAAAAATTAAGAACAGTGAAATTTTAACTCATAAATTTTTGGTCATAAAAGTTTTTCTTCTATCCCATGCAATAATACTCTAGCCACACCTAGGTGACATTCTGGAAAATATAAAATGCCCTACAATAATCCATTTAGAAAAATGGTTACAGGGATTGCATGCATAGCAAAGTTTTCACTTTTCTAACGTTCATCCAAACCAAAGGATATCACCAAACCAGTAGGCAGAGACTTCCAAGAAAGTTTTCCAACAAAGGTTTTCCTATAGAAATCACAAATTCAACAGAATCAAACTATTTCACAGTACAACTTTGATGACATCCTTTCATGAGATCCAGGCAGGCTTTCAGTTGACACTCACTACTCACCACACCTGCTCTCCCACTACCAGGAATTTAGAAGATCAGACAAGCTAAAGACACTTCCTAAGACCCTCCTGCACCTACTACAGCAAAAGTGTGGCCAATGGATAGGAACCACTTGCCTTCTGGAGGTCAGTCTTTGCACAATACGTGTTGTTACTGTCTATAGCTGGCACTACTACAGAAGCCACATCTGGAGGCCAGAAGTCTCATTCTGTATTAGCTGGTGGCACAAGATACGTGGGGATCATTCATAAACTTACATACACTGATGTTTCAAGCTTAGGGCATTTTTTCCTACAAAGCCCAGATACAAATGGAATTTTGGTAGTATGTTGCCATAACTCAACACTTGCTTATTGGCTGCTCTGCTTTAAAATTTGCTTCTGATTAGCAAGACATACATGGCAAAAGACAAGACATATTTGGTAAAAATGTTACCGCAATTTAAGCTCTCTTGCTTTACAGTAAATAGAAGTTTCTTAAGATAAATAGAAGTTTCTTAACAGTTATGGATATTTTATATCCCAATACACTATACTGAATCCATTTACAGGTATTTTGTAGAACTGTGCACCATACTAGGATATTTTATCAACATCTGATAGTACAGTAAGCTACGCAAACCTCAGGGAGTGAATTAACTTCCACCTACAATTTATAATATGCTGTGAAGAGCTTATAAACACTCAGATGTGGTTAATTTTTTCTTTTAAGTTTCCTCGCTATAAATGATTGACTACAGTTTATGTCAACGCTGTCTTGAGAATGAGCTGTCACTATAGAAACAGTGACAGCAGTAAAGTCCTTCCTCCCTCTCCTGCACACAAAAGGCTAAGAACAAACACATTCTTGTTATTTCTTAGAAAGTGTGCGCACACTGTAAAGTTCTGAGCAGAACTCAGGAAGTTCAAGATTTTTCATTAGTTTTAAACCACATTTTTATTTCTAGCAACTTGCACTCTTCACATCAGCTTTTCCTTCCATGTAAAAAGCTCTCTAACTCTGCAATTGCAAAATTGCTTGTGAAGCACTTTGAAAACAAAAATAGATGTGCAGTACACTTAAAGGAATTATAATCCATGTTTATTTAAGTTAGATCTAAATACAGTTAGGGAGTGGGAGAATGGGTCTTTGGGGGCAGGAAGGGAACAAGGGTGAAATTTTACTGGTACTGCAAAGAGCCTCAAGTTACTATACTATAAATTACAATTTTCAGACTAATTCACTTGATCGTATCATTTTATTGCACTATAAACTGAATATCAGATGCATAGAGTTAGGCTTGTATAAAATACTCTAATGTCAGATGAACCTGCACAGGTAATGGAGCAGTTCAGGCAAATGCTACTATAGAATCAGGAATCATTACGGGAATTTTCCAATACAGAAGTATGTTTAAAAGCACAACTAAAGGCTTAGAAGATTAACAGAATTATTTTGTAGGTACCATTTTAGTGTCTTAGAGGAGAGTTGCAGTGAACACACAGTGCCAGCAAATATTTTTTTCAAAATGAACTGAATGCTATGCTAAAAACCACACATTTACTTTTTTTTTCCAAGAAGAAGCAGATACAGCAACATTTTATTGTAAAAAAAAATAAATAAACATAGCAACAAATGGTCAAAAACCCACTCCTTTTTAACTTCCTTCCCTTTCTGGACCCCTGCATCAAGGCAACGCTCTCATATGGTCACTAAAGGTTTTTTGACATTGCAGAAGGCTGAAAGGAATATTTCTCTCCCTCTCTCTCGCATTCAGAAAGTCTGAGCACAAGAGGAGCTATTCAAGCCATGATAGAGTGCCTCACAGAGACTGCAATATGTTCCCAGTTGGCAAGCAGTGATCTGTTTGGACAGTGAGCCCAGCCATCCCCTCCACAAACGTCAGCATTCCTGCAACGCCGCGGCAAGGAGCACTGCGAGCCCTTGTCGAGGGCTCTTGCAACCCATCAGGTTAGGGCTCCACGACAAACACCTCTTTGTGCTACGATTACAATTCAATAGGCTTTAAAAAACAAAAACAAATCAAAAATAAAGCTGTCTCCCTCCACTTGGCATTAAGTTTGATCCAAAAAAATATTCAAAAGCTGAAAAACAGGGAGGAAATACCACTGAACTATATTTAAGTGTATGTTTAGGAGCTTAAAGTTCTGAACAATATTGCAAATCAGTCTTTGGATACTTACAGGGCTCCTCATGCAATGGCTTTTTGAATGTTTCCAAAGCAACAAATACATATCACCAAGACACAAACAGTACCAGTGTGATTGCAAGTTAGCAGTGGATACTAAAAACTAAAATATCACTCTTGGCCAAAGCAACAGTGAGCTGCAGCTTTTATACCGTATCATGGGTCCCTGGTGGGAGTCTTCCCTGGATCTGTAAATGTACACAGAGCTCCTGTCTCTCCTGATCACATCTGCTTTGCAGTTGAGCAGAGAGGTATTTATACACACTTGTCAGCCTCCCATCAGCAGGGGGTTAGAAGCACCCATTCTGGCAGGGGTAAAGGCTTGAGGTCTGCATCTTCATGTCTGTATTCCCTTCCCTTCGCTCCACCCTGCTACATTCCTACAGGAATATATCAGGGCTTCATCATGATCTGTGGCTATACATCAGCTCCTGCAGCAGAAAGCTGAGAAGTCTCTCTAATATAAAGGGACTCTGACATACAGCACCAGGCCTCCAAGCAATCAATGGAAGTAATTAGCTTTCTCTGCCCGACGGCTGCTTTATCCTAACTATTGCTGTTTTGCACTTGTGGAATTCATTAACACTACCCTAACAGAGCGACCTGCAACTTCCACATACTTAATGAAACATCCTGCTTTGAACAGACTCATGTAGTGGCAGATTCAGTAAAAAAAAGAAAATCAAAACTACAAAATTACTCAAGAAAAGCACTATTTGAACATGCTAGGTTATGCTATAAAGTCAAATAGTCAGCCCTCCTCTCCTTACTCCCATCTCCTGTCCTGAATCTGACATTTGTCCCAAGTGCATTTAGTAGTGGGGCTAGAGGTAGGCTTGTTGGTTTTGTAGTTTGTCTGTTGTTGGATTTGAGAACGGGAGAAACGAACACATTAAAACTAGGAGAGGTTTTCTACTGTGCCATACCCCATTTCAAGAACAACCACCACTGGGCTCAATACAGCTACATTTGATTCTATGGTATCAGATTAATCAACCCAAATTTTCCTTTGAAATCTCTGTTTCTGAACCTCTAGGTTTCCTTCTCCATTCTAGCTGTGCAGCATTAAATCTGACTTCTGCTTTTAGGTCATTGCCCACTGTTGACTTCCATCAGCTACAAACAGCAAAGGCTACTCATTCAGCTGGAGTACATTCAGTGCGCAAGGTCTTTGGAGAAACAAGCTGTCAAAATTACAGATACCTCGAGCTCATAAATGTTTAACATTTCCTCCACTGCTACCTTGCCTGAGCTGAGTGAGATACAGCCACTCTCCAAGTGTGATGGACACATAGAGAGAAGGGACAGAAGGGACCTGAAGGTTACAGAGGCAAGTGTTCAACAAAAAGGGAGGAGGAGAGAGGGTTTAGAAGAGGAAACATAGACCTGGTAGAAGTAAAGAGGGGACACAGTTTGAAGCACCTTCTCTTGAACTGCTTGACACACACATTCAATGAAGACAGGTAAATTACTTCTCTGAAGCTTCAAAAGGCATCATGCACAGTAAGGAGGACAAGGAGAAGTAAAAGGGTAAATGGGAACCCTGAAACTCATGTGATGTTTTTCATTTGCCTCCAGTTTCCAAGGTTGTTCACTGGCAGTGCTCCCTCTCTCTGAGGTATAGCCCTACAACCCTCAACAAAGCTTCATAAATGTTAGGTGAGCCTGTATGAACGGGAAAAAAAAATAAAATCCATATTTACACTGCAATAATAAACTACTCACCATAAGCCTGAAAATGAAGCCCAATGTAAGGACTTTCTCTAAATGAGGGGCAGGGGAGTCTCTTTAAACATAACGTACAACAAAATTATACCACAGAAACTCTGGGACATTATTCAAACCATCCACATGAATAAAACATCCCGCTTTTGCCAACTTTTGTTCAAGCTGACTTCACCTTTCTGCTTAAACAAACCTCAGGCAATACTGACATCATTTGTAGCATAGGCAGCATTTTATTTAAGCTTGAAATCTGAGGGTGTTGGGTAGATTACCAAATAAAGAGATGATTTTTCATCTACAGAATCTCAAGTGACCTGACTTCAAAGGCTGGATTTAGACTTACTAAGCCAGTGAAAAACAAACATATTTAATCTCCATACTGACATTAAACTCAAACAGAAAATAAGTCTGGGAAAAGCCCTTTACCATCAGACTACTACAGAGAAATAGGAGAAAGGAGAGGATAAAAATCCAAATCATTCTACATGAAGAGCTTCATAGCCAAGGTTAGCTAGTTCCTCTCTTCCTGCTATCTTTTTCCAACCCATTTTACTTACCTCTTCTTCAAATGTTAAATTATGCTAAGCATCTAGCCTAGATTAATACATCTGAACACTGAATACTAAGAATTTACTCTAGGACAAATCCAGACATTTAGATACATAAGCATCACCTAAATCATCGGTCTTCCGCATTCGGATGCTACTGCACTTTGCAACCAAGAAAGCAGTTCTGCACATGAAAGAAGAGAAGCTTGGAAGCACCAGGTAATCATTTCTGGCCCTGCAGATGTCAAGTAACTAGACCCAAACCCTTATTTCTAGTATAGGATTCAGCACTGCTTGTTCCTCATCTCTGAAAATACACCATGAGACCAGAAACTACATACCTGGCTAAAAAGCATATGCTAAGGTGAATTATCTTCTTCCCCATCTGCAAAGCAACAGCTTTCAGAAACTGCTCAAACCCAAAATATATAATACTCCACAAAAGAAGAGAGAGGGTTGAGGAGGAAACCATGTCCTTTACCACAGGAATACTGCCACCAAATGATACGTGGTCCAGGCATATACAGGTGACAATCTGCAACAGATACAGACAGGCTCTGGGTTTAAAGGCAGGAGCTGTTTAACAATGAACAGTAGGAAAAGAACAGTCAACGCAGGAAAGATACCGTAGATTGTTTGAAATTACTAGATGAAATTTATTTGGGTGAATTCCAACGCAGAACCCTAGACAGCATATACATCCTTTATTCAGGCTTTGGAAGGTAAGTGATCTAAGAAAAATCGGCTGCAAGTTGCTCAACTCAGACTTGTAAAAACATACCCACAAGTAATAACAAGCCATCACATTTCTTTTTTAAACAAAATCATTGCCCTTCTTTTGAAAAGGAATATCAAGTTTCCTACTGAATAAATTGAGGGAGCCCCATTATTTTTAGCATGCAAAGTGAACCTGTCAATCTACTTACATAAATATATATACAAGTAGCCTGATCCAGCAAGATGCTTAACACGTGTAATTCTCAGACTCTAGAAACCTGAGCAACTCACAAGGGTGCACACAGTATCTTGCAAATATTACACAAACTGCACGTACATTAAAAAAGTTGCAGAAATATAGCATTAAATGGGAAAGCCCAAGTGTTCTTTTTTGCATATAGACACCGAAGGCCTCACCTAAATTTAATTTCATCATTCCAGTGTTGACAATCTGCATAAATGGCATCACACACACTTTAAACATGCTGCTGTGCGAAACTACATCATCTCTGAAGAGTGGAGCACAAGGCCATGCTTTTTACATTCAATTTTCTACCAGTAACCAAACCTCAAAGCAAAGCTGGGACAACAAGCCAGGTTTTACACACACAGTGAAACTAACTCCTCTGCCCAAGATGTGAACAAGCCCCAGGGAGTCAAGTGGCAGACAGGGCTGAGCTCCACTCCCAGGTCTACACCTTTGAGATGTAAACCGTAAATCAGTGAGAGCTTCTGCTAGATCATTACACTTAAATTCAATCTGCAGGCTTGCAGACAATTCTGGGAGATGTCTGAATTTGACTTGCCAAATTAAGAGTTTGAGAACACAAACCACACAATGCTGCTAGGTGGAAAGCACTTAAAAATAATATTGAATGGAATTTTTGAATATTTATGGACAGAAGTAGATCAGCTGTAACTGGAATGGAAAACCACCCACACTCCAACCCACTCCTTCAAAACATCAAGCTGGGAATTTGTGATGTTTACCTTCGGAAAGGTCTTCAAGGAAAGGTCTTCAAGCCCAGGGTTTAACTACAAACTGTGCCTTTGTCCAGATGCACAAAATCACTTTTGTAACTAAAGGAAAATCCATTACTACAGAGAATACTGAGGATACAGAGTAGACTGAGCCAGACTCTTTTCAGAAGTGCACAGTAATACGATGGGAGGCAGCAAGCAAATTGGAACATGGGAAATTACAGTCAGATATAATAAGGAAAATTTTTTTCCTATTTTTCTCCCCCTTCCTTATCTTTTTATTAAAATACATTATGAGGGTTATGCTAGAACAGGTTGCCCAAAGAGGTTATGGAATATCTATCCTTGGAGTTGCTCAAGACTCAGATGGAGAATTCCCTGAGCAACTGGCTCCATTTGACTGGCTTTATGCAGCTGGTTGGATTGGATGGCCTTTGGAGATCCACCCAACTTAAATTACTCTATGATTTAACTCTGCAGTAAAAATCATTTAGTTTTCATGCCGAATATAAGCTTTGGAAGTGCTAGCTATAACAGCTTCTTAAAAAAACCCCAAATTAAAAAACAAAACCATCCAAATAGTATGAAATGTATCTTAATAATGAAGAAAGTTTACATACTACGTGGCTTCCACTCATGTCTGTTAGCTGAGTTATGGTCTGTTAATTACTCCACAGCAGCTCCTTTCACATGAATTCACCAAGCATGAAAAGAATGCAAAGAATATCAGGTAGAAAACACCTGGAGATTTCTTCTGTCACGATTTGTTTCAACACTTACTAATACTGCATGAATTACTTATATTAAAAAGATGCATGAGAGTACCAAGCAAAGTCTTGTAAGAATTTTCGAGTCATTTCATTTTTGGACGCTTAATCTGCTACCTATTAGTTTTCCTGCAATGTAGGCAACACTGAGGGTAAAGCAGCTTTTCTCCTGAAAGCACTGCTTTTAAGTACTCAATGTCATTAAAAAACGCTCCTAAACCTGGCAGGTCACTGTTGATATGATCAAACACCACACAATTATTTAATGAAGTCCATTGGATAAAAATTACCCCGATTGCATTCATCTTTGAACAGTGAAATTGTGGTTTTGCTTTATTAAATTTTAAGACTGCTATTAAGGAAGCCTATTAAGAAAGATCTTTTTAAGCTCCCAAGAGTATAGCTGGATACTTTGTACTGCTGCTAATCATGATCAACACTTAAATCATTGTAATCAGATAATTTCAAGGCTTTAAGGAACCATGCTCTACCATCGAGGGAATGACCATCCTGGAGTAATCAGGCGCAACTCCATTATGTTACGGGAATTAGTATTATAAAATTATCAAAACTGTTCTTACAGCCCATATTTTGCTATACACTCATTTGAAAATATACCAGATGGCTTTATTTTCAATAACAAATAGGGGCCAAATGCTAAAAAACCTCTTAACAACCAACAGATGATAACCAGAAACAATTTGCACTCATCCACACTAGAAAACCACAGAAATGGGATATACCACCTGAAAGCCTTTACTAGGGAGCCCTACCCATGCAGGAACATGTCCATCCTTTTCTGCCTGCGCATCACTAGTAACACTCAACCTCCAGGCAGCTGTAAGAGAAACTAGCCTGCAAGACTGGGGAGGAGTGGGCCTTTGCCAAGATTTACTTGTGAGCCTCTGTATAAGGAGTTTATTAACTTCTGCAACCTGTAAAAGAAGAGGATTTTCTTTCAGCTTCACCCAAATGCTTTGCTCTTTATGGAGATCCTCAACAACTGTGTCAAAGAAAAAGTCTGATAATCTGTACTACAAGAAAAATGAGACTTAATGAGATGGAGTAGAAACCAGACTAAGAAGTTCAAGAGGATTCAGGATTACCAAGTGTCTGCAAAGGAACCACCTTGACATGGATCTGAACAACATTTGTTCAATTACTCATGTATATAAAGATGTATTTTTCTATACCCAAGTTTCCTGATGCTTGGGCCTGTTTCCAACACAAGCAATGCAAGTTCATCCTAGTGGGACAATGTGTTAATTACCCTCAACTTCATTTTCTCAAAATATACTTCCCCGATAACACTATAAGGAGTATAACTCTACAAGAAGAGATGCTGTAGGTGATTCCAGGCTTTACAAAAATTAAACTCCAAACACAAAGTCTGCTGGACTGAGGCATCTTCTACTCCAAAGAAAGTATCACATTTCGAGTGGTATAACACACCACATGAACACGGGTTAAGCCAGAAGAAGAGAGGCATGCATATGCTTCATTTGAGTATTAAGAATGTTAAATAGGTCAGTGGTTACTAAATAAATGAAGCATTCAGACTTCGAGCCACATCAACAAACCAATCTCGTTCTTGAGTGTCAGGATACAAACGCAGCTCAGAAACTAATTTGGAAATCAGTCTTTGATCAGCAGTTTCTCACCAAGTTCAAGATTATCCTGTTTTGTATCTGTGGTAATTCTTCTGTTACGCGAAAGCTCTGTCAGAATGTTGTTTTAAAAGGTAACACTATTTATTTTAATGATACATCATAAAAATGTATGAAGTTACCAACAACTGTCTGTATGGGGTTAGCACTATCCAGTGCTGTCTACGTGCATCTCTGTTCCAGCTAGGACAGCTGTGTAAATGATGGTTACTCCATGAAGAATATTTAATGCAGGTGAAAAATACTCAAGTTCTTATAACACACTTCTGTTAAATTTCCCATTTTTTACTGAGATCCAGGAGAGAATGATTTGCAATCATCTCACACATGCAGCAGCAGGTACATTTCCAAAGCAAACTGGTAAAGCGTGATACAAGATGACAGGCAAATCACAGGAGCTGTGTGGAAGCTGTTAGACATCAGAGGCTTCTCTATGATGAAGCCGTCTGCAACAGGCAAAACAGAAGGGCTGAAAATCTGGCTGGTGCAACTCTACAGCAGGCTTGCAGGTTGCCTCCATCCTGCCCCTGAGCCAGGGGTAGGGCGTTTGCAGTAGGAGAAAAAAATCCATCATCCAAGGAGCTGCCCTCGGAAAGGAGTCAGAGCTGAACTCTCAGTCCCCTCTTCCTAAGCAGGACTCTTCCTACAAGTGGTACCAAAGAATATATCACCTGTGTTTTCATACAGGAAAATAATTTGAAGGTAAATTATTCCCCTAAATTACATTTATACTAAATTATTGTTACTTTGTAAAAATGGGAATAAGTATATAAACCATTTTTCAAGATACAGCCATTTACTTCTGCATGCACACACACTGGGGAGAAAATTATCTACACATCCTTTAAAATAACTAACAGCTTTTCCTCTGGTATTTAAAAATTCATCTTGTATATTAATTGTTGCCTTCTGAATGAGCAAAGCTTTTGGTTGTGTCAAAGCTATAAACAGCGACAGTTACGCATTAAGCAAATCAAATATTCATCAGTCCCATTGCAATGCCCTTCTGTAAGTCTGCAAAACATTCACCAACCACCTCGTCTCTCGTAAATTAAAGGGTAATTCTGCATTTATTTTAAAAGCCAGGTAATTTCAGATTTCAGTAGAGATTTTATGCAAATATTTGTAACAGTAAAGTAAATAATCAGGGAATTTTGCTGTTACAGAAAACCATGGCAAGAATACGCTGTTCCTAGGAGCCATCCACACTCCATGTGTAGAATTCCTCGGATGCTTGAGCACCACTGTTTCAGCATCAGGGCAACAGTAAATAAAGTCCTGATCAGGGTTGTCTAAAACATCCTGCAAGCATAATGGTATGTGGCCATTTTGTAGATAAAACATTATGAAACAAGGATGGCCTGAAAGGCTTTGAAATCAATAGATTCCATTTCACAGCAAAATAACAGAGAACATTAAGTGGAAAGTTCTCTACTAATAAAAATTTGAATGTGCATTAATTCTCACATTTGCTATTAATTGTGGGCAAAGACTCCGTGTATCTTTTTTTTCCACTGTGACCAGTGATCCAGCTGGAAACAAATGAGCAGCAATTTCTGTCACTCACTTCCCGGCTGTAGCAAAGCATCACCCCTGACTGCACCTATTGCACCTATTTTCTTGAACTAAGTGGGCTCTGACATTGCAGCACTGCTCCCAAGTAGGATGGTGGTGGTACCAGCAGCCTTTCCCACAAGTTATCTGCTCAGACCCTTGGGAAGTGAAACACTTGAGGCCAGCTGCAGGGCAGGAGGGACTGAAAGCTCCTACCAATTCAGACGCATCTTACACAAACAAGCCTTCTCCCCTTGAGATTAGTGCCCGAATATCACACACCAGTGAACATCAGATATATACAATTTAGAGTGGAAGTGTTTTAAAAGATCTGCGAGACACAGAAAACTATAATAGAGGAATCAAGAGAGAGGAGCCGCTCTGGGCACAAGTGGAGCCCACGTGGGTACTATATTTTTACAACCTTGTGGAGAAACAAACTTCATTTTTATCCATTCTCTCTTCAATTCTGGGCAAAGATTTTCATTTTGGCCTTCTCCATCACCATTCAGCTGCC
Source organism: Phaenicophaeus curvirostris (assembly GCF_032191515.1). NCBI lineage: Eukaryota > Metazoa > Chordata > Aves > Cuculiformes > Cuculidae > Phaenicophaeus > Phaenicophaeus curvirostris. The sequence continues at coordinate 19,839,498 of NC_091401.1, forward strand.
AAAGATGACTCCACAGACCTGCAGCACAGCCTGTTGCGCTGCACCCCCAGCTGAAGCTGTCAGTGGGGTGCTGTATCTGACTGGAGAGCCATGGAAGTGGCCAAGTTGGTCCCAGTTGGCACTTGGCATGTGCTGTTTGCAAGTGAGGTTTACCAGTGAGCTAAGAGAAAAAAAATAATCCCTGAACACAAGAAGCTATTCTAAGGCATAATACATCGTATTTTAAGCATTATTACTTACAGGAAGCAGTGTTTAATGGAACAGAAAAACCTAAAGTTTTAAGTTTAAATAGGTGTTTAGGTTCCTTTTTGTATTAATTAGCATGGTGCAATGTTTTCATGACATTGTAAATACATGCTGTGCATACGTGCACATACACTCTCAATATGCACTGTAATTCTATACATATTTCATACTGTGTGCAGAGTGACAGAATCAAAAACACTGTCCCAAAATAAGAAACAATGAGCTAAAGAAAAGCTATAGAAATGATGTTACGTGCAGGGTTACAAAGACAACATGGAAAAGCATTAAGTAGTTGGTGATTTCAGATAGTGTTTCTGGGTTAAACGCTGTTACAGAGCAGATAGAATTATGTTTTCACCTCGCTTGTCTTGCAGTACCTAACAGTCAGCTTAAGTTTCAGGTAATGTGAACCAGCCTGCTAAGACACCTTCAGAACATGTCATCCAAGATAATGCACCCATTGAAACAGGTGTAGGTAGGCACATTTTTTTGTTTGACTTCATGGGCTCACAGAAGGTGAGCTGCCAGACCAATTTCAAGCAGTCTGCAGCATCTCCCACATCAGCATTGCACAGACATACAAATCAGTACATTAGCATGCAGAGAGGATCTGTGTGCTATTTTAGGAGTCATCCCAAGTAGACATAAATAAGTTTCTAAGAATTTCATAAACCATCTCCCCAGTGAGCACATGGATGAAGAGCAGATACCCTTAATTCTCACAGCTCGCTCAAAGAGATTGGAAAGCCAGAACACAATTCTATACAGTGGTATAACAAAACTCAAAGAGCAAAAATCAAAGAAGTTGAAATCAGACTTGAAGATTTGAAAAGGTTAACAAGATTAATACATAGAGGAAGTGGAGAAGCTGCCATTAAAATTCTAGTACTTTTTGAAATTTTTTTTTCTACTTATACAGGGTTGAACATCACTACTGATTATTCCTCGAAGAGTCTGCATATGAATCTAGCACCTCCTCCTTCAAACTAAATGCATTAATTAAGATAGAAGGGTTTCATGCATAATTAATATTTGTAAATATTTTACTTGCACAAAAAAAGGATGTCAAAAACTTGTCCTTTCCCCTTTGGCAGGATGGTGAATCCCTGCAGGTATCAAAACTACTTAGTACAAGTCCAAGCAAACACGTAATTTTTTTTCTTTTCATAGGTTGATTTGGGTCTATGACACTGATATCTTCATTAGTATAATATATAACCCGCTAATATAGGCACATGTATGCAGAGGATATAAATAAAACTGTATAACAGAAAGACACCTTTCTCTTGCCTAAGATACTACGAAGCATCTTCACACAATATCCATTTCCTGCACTATCAACTGTTACAGGGAAAACAGAGTTCTTCCCCCAGGACCTCTTGCGAATCTGTGACACTAACTGGTGTAGCGTATTGAAAAGACTTTAGATGTAGTTCCTTGAATGCACTGAACTACTCCTGGGGCATGTTCATCCGCCTACTGCATACTGCCCCCAAAGCAGAACAGATGTTGCAATATTCTTTCTTTTCAGCTTTTGGTCACAATACACAAGAAATCTTGAATCAAGAAAGAGGATAAACTCAGGAACTCTGCCAAGGAGTTAATTTTCTACTCTACTGGTCTGACACTTTAGGTCAGTCTCTAACAGTATTGGTACTCAGCTATGAAATTTGATTTGGTTTTGCTTTTTTTTTTTTTTATGGTTCTAACAAGCTTCTGAAGAAAAAGAAAAATCAAAGGTGTAAATAAACCCACAAACATTAAGAAGTGGCTGGTATTCTGAAGCTAGACTTTACAGAAAGTATTTTTCCTTCAGTGTAAACCATAACCCTTGATTTTTAACACTTGCTTGAATCTATAAAAACATGCATTTGAAGATCCCACTTTGTATTCTGAACTGATAACACATCACATACACACAGATCACAACCCACAGTAGGTCTCAAGAAGACGTGAAGGAGTTGTACAAACCAATCTCATGGAACTTTTCCAAAGAAGTAAGTAGTTTCAGAGATGTTTTTAAGGAATCCCACATTCTCAACACAAAGGAACACCAGAGAAGTAATCAAATAAAAGGAGTTAAATGCTACAGTCTAGCTTCTTTATTTTTTAATATTGTCATTAAACAAATCTCATTAACAGCTTATGCTCCAAGTCAAGCAACTGTTATTGTTTAAATTGTTATGCTACACTTCATAAGGAAATCTGTATAGTTTAGCAGAATAATAAAGTACAAACCAAATTTTCTGGTTCCTTTCTCTATATATTAAAAACACAAACTTTTTTTTAGTTAGTGCTAAAATCATTATTATAGAACAGTTAAAATGTCAAATAATCTTATTAGTAAGTCTGAAACAAAACACAGGCAGTAAACAAAACCCTAACAAATCTTCAAAAAGCATACTCAAGAAACAGCTATGCTTCTAAAGAAAAATAAAGTTTTCAAGCTCCCAAGAACTCCCATGGATAATAGTAACAGTAAGACAACCATAGCTATGCACTTATTCACATTAGTGAAATGCAGAAGAACACTAGAGCATCCCCTGTTAAAGCTTTCTGCACATTCAAAATGGTAACACTGTTAAGTAGGGGAGCTCTAACTCAAATAGTTTAATCCAAGCACTTCAATGAATGCAGGATATGTCCTGTGCTATGTATTTACCACGACAGCTGGTCCAGCTTACTCATATTCCTTCTTGCAAACAGGGGTCTCTAAACCAAAACATGAAAGACCACCTGCAGATAGTCCCTCTTTTCTTCCCTAACTTTAAAATGAATGGTTTGTTTGATATTGTTCTGTTTTGAAACAACATGCTTTTGTCTCCACAGTAGTGTTTATGAAGCCGAGGCTCAATTAACAGACTTGAAGGACACATTTTTACTGCACTACTGGAGGAATGCAGCATGTTATCCTGGCAACATGAACACTGCAAAAAGAATTTAAATTATAAAACTTGCAAATAGGCATAACCAGAAATGTATTTTCACATAATTTTGCTTCCAAGTATCAAGTCAGGTTTTTTTATTAACAAATCTTTGCGTTATTAAAACTTTATTAAGATCTGCTGAAAAAAGTTCAAGGTGAGGGAAAAACGACCATGCTGACAGACAGTTGCTTTCAACCTCCCTTCTGACAAGGCTTTTGGCATTCCTGTGCCAACTGCATGTCTGACTAACGATAGCTATCTTGGCTGCTGCGATGAAAGCAAGCATCGCATTTGATCTCCTGAGAGCTTTGCCTGGGTATTGTCCTATTGATCTCGTCCGACTCACTGAAGTAGTTACCCGGGGAGCTCCCTAGCATCCCACCAGCACTTTCCCATGCAGCATTTGTAGGTTGCAACATGACTCCCGGCCTCGTTTGCCTGAAACCACTGCCTTCGTAACCAGAATATTTATGTCTCAGCAAGAGCTGGGCTACCAAAAAGTCCACGTTACAAATCTCTTTGTTTCTCCTCTGTTTCACACACTCAAGATTTTCTAAGATGCTCATGTATATATTTTTTAGACCATTTGCCAGCAAAGTCGCCCAAAAGCATCAGCCTGTGATGCAAAAATGCTGTTTATACCTTAGCTGTGTTGTATTTAATTGATGGAGCACCACGGCTATACCCTTACCATTCCTGAACATGAAGAGCTTGTTTCCAATGCAAGCAATCGGAAAGCAGCAGCTGCACATCTTTCCTGAAATGCTCACTGAAGCAGTGCTCCCCAGCTCAAACCAAAGAAGACCATGTTACTGGAGCTAAGGAAGGTCTGAGCATCCAAATCAGCTTCACACAAATCTGCAAAGACCTTAATCCAGATCCATCTCATTGAACTTCCAGCTGCTGAGGCATCCTTGAACATGCTTGTCTGCGCCTCTGGTTGTCTAAGGCACCCTTGGAGATGCCCTTATGGCTATGGAGGCAACTAAGGTGGCTGAATACCCACCTTGATCACTTCAAGTAACTGCGTGGAGTTACACGAAACAGTAAGAGCCTTTGGTCATTTATCAGACCAACAAAGGAACCAGAAGGAAAACTGTCTCAGTTATTTCATTTTAGGGTTCTTTGAGCCCATGGGATTTTTCAGATTCTTTGATTTCTTACCTGCTGTGCTCTTCATTTCTTTCCCACAAATACAATTCTGGTGAAACATGTAGTGACAACTATTGGTAGGCTAATACAAAAACAAGGTTTTAAAATGAATTGCTTTTAAGCACAGAGACTATATATCTGAGAAAACTCTTAAAAAAAACCAAAAAAACAAAAAAACCACCCCAAAACGCTGAGAAATCAAGCAAGTCTTAGTCAGATGAGAAAAACATCACTGCAGGGATACCAGAAATGAAATCGTCTCTGTGCTTTGATGTGAAGAGAAAAGTATCCTTCTGTCTTCTAAAAAGAGTAACTATGGTCACATTCTTCTACTTAATACCTTGCATTTCACCAAGCAGGACTGTTTGTTATTTTTCACAAATAACAGAAATAAATCAAAGCTCTCTTTCTGAAGTGTCTGAAGACACGTGCCTCCCCGGCTCCCCACACAGCCCCTGTTGCTCTCCCTGCTCCTTTCCTCTCACTTCAAAGGCCAATGACGTCCCACCACAGCAATATTTAATATATTTAAATGGCCTCTATTATACACTAGTTTAATTGTAAGCAAGTTATTGTAATTACAGGTGCTTCTACTAAAGAACTTAAACATAGAATAACAAACTAACTTATGTAGGTGGAGAAAGAAGGGAAGCTGATTCTTACTGTCCAGAACCTCACACTACTTTCCCACAACATATGTGTTTTCCCACATGCAAGTTAAGCAACAGCTACGCTGTTCTCAGGGAGAACCCCAGAGGAGTGCAGTTAATTATGAAGCCTATATCATCTGTTTAACAGCTGAAAGTAAGAAAAAAAAAGAGTTTAGAAGTGCCTGGCCTGTGTTGGGAAGCTAAGATACATCTGCATCCACAAAACATTATTATTAAGTAATAAGTAATAACAAGGAAGAAGCATTTTCTTCCAAAGTGTTAAAATTTTCCAGCCAATGGATCCCAGTTGGTCACAACATAACTATTTCATCATACAGTTAAAATAAATGCATCCATTTGGCAGGCTCAATGGCAATGCCACACCTAGAAGCATGACATGACGCACAGATGCTGGCAATCTGGGGAGGGGGTGGCAGTGGACTCAACACATCTGCTATTGTGGGAAAAATCCATGTTGGTGTTTTGTCAAATTGCTCTATTAGTAATGAATACAGCTGTTTCACATCAGATAATCTATGTTGCAACACTTCACTAAGTGACTCCACACAGAACTATGCCCTGCTGTTCATGCTCAGCTGTAATTCTGATTATCAAGGGAGATGCCACTGTGCTTTTCAAAGAAATAAATAAGTTCAATGCAGCTGTTTCTGCTTCAAGGAATGTCAAACGAAATTGTTTCTCCCTGCCATGTATGTATTTTTCACTGTAAAACAAAATGTGTTCTGGCATTAAGGCAACTGCCCACTGGCAAAGCACAAAGACACGCCAAGTGCTTATTGGGCCTAAGCTGAGAGCAAGGCTGGTGCTGACTGCATAAAGACATGCAAGACTGAGAAGCTATCACCACTGCCTGCTTCAGTTTGAGCCCTAGGTAAAGGAAAATATTATCCTTCCCCTTTCCCATGACAAAATCCTGCTAGAAAATAAATTGTCATCAATGCTCACAGACTGCAAGTCAGAGGAACATCGCAGTGCTTGAGGTTATAGTTTTTGCTTTCTACCCCCTTGTCACACCCGAGAGTGATGTTACACCAAATACCTTAGGAAGTAATTTCAAACACGAAATACAAGGCTTAAGTCTGTCAAGATGGTAACAATATGATAATGTCTTCAATCAGGCTATGGATGCACCACTGCTCCCCTTTCCAACACCCAGCTAGCAGTTTGAACATGGAATTTGTGTGCCTTTTCCCCACAGAGCTCAGCTTTCAGACTTTGTAAAGCTACAGAAGAACCTGAGCACAGAGACCCTTTGTACGCAAGCCAGATGGGGAGCTGGCTCTTGCTGCTGGCAGACACCTTGAGGAGCCTCTTATTGTCCACAGGTAACAAAACCCTCCGCTTCCAGCAAATACAGTACAACAGCAAACAGGACAGCAACCTGGGTGCCCCAGTGGAATGAAACCAGTGGGTATATTTTATATGGAAAAAACCCCTTCAGTTTCAAGTAGACACAGCCCAACAAGATTTCCAGATTTCAAGCAGAAACAGAAATTCAAAATGAGGAAAGGGAAAACAGTCAGCTGGAAAAGAATATTAATTCACAGGAAAAACTTCTATTTGGATGTGTATTTTTGAAGTGCTCTCATTCAAGGACAAACAAACATCTAATGGACAGATTTTCACCTTAATCAATGCAAATGAAGCTGCTGGGCAAAAATTCATACATGCACAGACAGTAGGTATGTTTATTCCAAAACACTGATTTAATTGCTTGCCTCACATACGGACCAAGTAAAGGGCAGATTTACAGTCTTCAGATGCATACAGCACCCTCAGTCGTGATCAGCCTGTGAAACCGGGCATCACAAAGCATGAGGGTAGGAGCGGTGCAGGTGTGGGTGCAGGATGTCCATCAGTTCCCACCACGAGGCTTTAGCCCAAGCAGCATAGCTGTGTCGCTAAACAGACAATGGGAAGTGAATAAATAACAGGGCTATTACTAATCCTCCTGCTAGCTTTAAGAAAACAGACCACAAAGGTGTAGACCTTGTTTTCACTTTGATGTGAATTACAGGCAGGATACCTCAAGGTAAGAAAGGATTTGTGAACAGGCTTGCAGAACCAGCAGTAGGATTAGACTGAGCCATTAACGATCTAACAGACCAATAATCTACCAATTAGAGATAATTCAAGTCAGCCTCCCCCTAATAAATCAACACCTATCCTAAGATGAATCCACTATTAAAGAATTTTTCACAGCTTTTTAAGGCACGGCAACTGGTAAGTGTACTGAAAAGAATATGCAAGAAAATAAAGATACCTTATTTTAGCGATCTACACTTCTTGGGTATTGTCAGGCGTGGCACTGTGACTGCTTCATTGAAAAGCTGTTCCAGCGCTCCACCACCCTCTGGGTGAAGAGCCTTTTCCTAATGTCCAATCTAAACCTCTCCTGGTGCATCTTCTTGCCACTCCTTTGGCATTCTTTCTTCATCCAGCTGGTAGAGAACTGGGCCTTTACAGTCCTTTGAAAATAACATTTACACCACTCCTTTACATATAAATGCTCAAACAAACCAATAGCACAAAGATATTTGGGGAAAAGAAATACCAGAAATACTGTAACCTGATGAAACCTTGGACCTAACTGTAAATCTGAAAGTTTCTTGCTTCCCAGCAAGCAAATAAAGCCAATTGAATGGAAGGGAACACAGAGTGGTATGAGCACCAACGACTGCTACACACATGCCAACAGGCAGTGAGGTCTGGGAGCACCAGGCAGAAATCACACCAAGTGACTGGGCATTTGGGAAAAAAATTAAGCACGTTTCTCTGCAGGTTTCTGTAGGGTTTTGTTAACTCCAAAATTCTAAACCACTGCCTGCCTACAAAAATGCACTGTCTAGTCTGAACGCTTCTTGTGAAGAGGAGTCCTGTTGGAAGTTATTACTTTGAAATTTTGAACCAACGTGCTGGGAATGCAGTTCCTTAATCAGCTCAGTGTTCCAAAGCTATGGCTCTTCTGCACAGAAGAGAGACACAAAGACGGTGAGATGATGGCAGTGCATAAAATCCTGGGTGCCCTGGAGAAAGTGAAAAGTGAACAACTCTGTGCACCACTCGGAACACACCACTGAGGGTACCAAGTGCCATCACCCAGCAGCAAGTTTAGAATGAATAAAAATAAAGATTTTTTCACACAGCATTCCTAAAGGTGCTCACTGCCTGAAGAAACTATGGAGACCAAATGAATGCACCAGTTCAGAAAGAGATGGGACAAACTCCCCACAGACAGCAATGACTGCTGAGCATGAAGCAACGGGTTCTGACAGAAAAGGTTAAGGAAGGTCAGGGAAGGTCAGAGAAGAATATAGTATGATTGAACACAAATATTTATTTCCATTCCAGAAATAAAAGTGAAGCTGAAGACAGATGTCTTTAGGTCCTTTACCCATTTAAGACATCTGATTTTATCAAGGTCCCCTGCAGCAATAAAGAACACTATACTGTACACACCAATTCACTTTCTGCATGCAATTTGGCTACAGATATTTTACTTCTGACAACTCCTGCATTAACAGAATAACAGACAAGGATGCTTACAAGTTACTTGAACAAGAGCTACAGGACAGTCTTGACAAACCAAGCACCAGACACAGATAGTTCTTCAGAGGAAAAGTTTTTTGAGACTAAATTGTGGTCATTAAAGATGCACGAAGCATATTTCAAGTATCTGAATTCTTAAACTTTATGGAATCAAAAACCTCAAAAGCATATGGCAGAATTAGATTGAATTTGTTCAAAACTCAAGCAGGCTAACTGGCGATGCCACTTAACACGAGGCTCCTGCCTCACAGAGCCCATGACTGCTTTGGCCAGGTTTCACAGGCACTTCTCCCTGGGGAGCAGCACTGTCTGTCTCCAGAGGGAGTCACAATGGCAGCTCCACACACAACAACTGCAACCATGTGTGGGGAGACACAAAAGAGTTGCTTTTACTTGGCTGGTGGAAAACATGGGAAGAGCAAGCTCTGCTACAAACTGTTGAAAACATGAACAGCTCTGATGACAGCAGTGTGGAAGCATGCATGGCTTAAAGAAGAGACTCGTGTTCCTTATCAGCAATGTTGCATGCCATCAGCTTTTAATGGCTATCTGGTTTAAAAGGCAATTTTTCAGTCTCTAACTCCACTTGTACTTGGAACATAATTACCTCTGCTTTAATGACCCTCCTTACATTTTTAATTATAAAACGTTCCATTTAAAACTGTCCAGACATTTACAGAAACTGTGTTTAGCAGCTCACTAACCCTGGTCAGATCAGACTGACCACGTCTGCCTGGCACACCCATCTTAAAGCAAGAATAAAGCAAGAAAAGTAATGCTCTGAATTGGATATTCAAAACGGTCCTTGCAATATGCCTCCTACAGTGATGAAACAGGGGCTTTAAAAAGCTGCAAGCAGAGGAGAGACAGTAGCATTGAAGGAAAATTGCAACTACACAGCTCTGAGTTAGAAGACAGCTACAGTTCTATTTCTAGCATAGCAGCGGGCTCAAATAACTGCCTAATTCACTTAACTCATTTTGTGCATAAGATTTTTTGGCTATGTGTAGAATGGAAATAACCACGTAAATGAGCAGTAGTTGGTAAATACCAGATGTCATCTTGTAAACCTCTATTTCTTTCCTTTTGCGTGTATTACGTAACACAAAACAGAGCGCCCAAATTTGATGCTCAGGTATTTGGGACAGCCTTAAAGATGAAATTTGGCCTCATTTGTTTAATTTGCTGTGCTTGTTAGCAGTTTTAGCCGTGGATTCACCCTGATGAACACAAAAGCTTATGTATTTTAACACACAGAATGACATAGTTCAAATGAAGAGAAGGCATCAATGGATAAGCTGCAAACCCCTGAACACACCCTGCCTTTCTGAAGAGTTAAGCCCCACTTGCAAAGGAACAGCCAAAGTGGAGAGGAGGAAAGTGCAGCTTATGACAGCAGATCTGATACATTAGAAGGGGTTTTGGCCATTTGAGGGGGTTTCTGCCTTCCTCCCTCATCTCTTTTCCCCTTCAAACACTTAGCTTACACTAAAACACACTCAGGATGCTTCCATATGTTCTGCAGGACAAATATTTCTGCTTGATTGGCACTACGGTAGCACCATTAGCAATAATTATGTCTACCACTTCCACAAGCCTCACCATAAGAAGTTCTTTCAATTTAATATCTTGCCATATTCTGAGATATAACTAAGTTTCCAAAGACAACTCTAAGTTCAGAGCTGGATAAAAAGTTCTGCTATGGTTCGCATGCTAACCCAAACCAGTCCATTTCAATAAGACTTAGCAGACTATAAAGTTTCTCAGTTTACTCTTCTGGTCATAAACAAAAATTAAAAAAAACCACCAAAAAAACAACCCTCATTTGCACAACTCTACCACCCACACACAAACATTCATGGCATCAGCTAGAGAGATTATTCTTGTAAGTGTCTATCATTACAATTGGCTTCAAAATAGCATCAGGTTAGTTGCTTAGCGCTGTATTTACAAACAGCAGCATGAAGTGGGGACCACACCTGGAAACCATAGTTATCACTGCACTAAGTTACAAGGCAGACTGTTATGGCGATTTTGTTTAAATGCAATCTTAAATAGCATATTAATTAATTCACCAGTTACAACCACTTGAAGAAGGAAACCTATCAAATACTTTATATGAGGGTAAGTTAAAACTGGTCAAGCATTTAACAAAGTACAGAAAAAACAGATACTGGCCCTTCTGTACACAAGAGACAGACACCCAGATGACCTTGGAATAATCATCTGGAACATTAACCTGCAGATTCATTTTCCAATTGACAAATTTGTTACCACTCTTACCTAGTCTACTCTGACACATTAGTTATTCAAGCAGCTCATAGGAACACAGAACATCCCAAAAGAGAACTTAAGAAGCTTAATTAAATGACAGATTATTCTTCACATTTGAAAAATAAATACATGCACATACACCTCCATGTGACGAGCTCCCAAGGGAAAATTTTGTAAAATAAGCATAAAGCCTTGATTTACCCTGAGAAGCAATTAAACCATTAAGAAGAGCTCTAAGTAGGCATTATGCTGATTATCCCTTAATTGCATGCATTCACAGCAGTGGCATACAAACTGCTGCAACAACAAATATGTTACAAACTACTTTTTTTCTGACCTGGACGCATTTTGCAACAAATCCATCTGCAAACCACATTTTTCCTACCAACACGGAGATATCCACGATTACTACTCCTAAGACCTATTTAAACAGGCTTAAGTTTACTTAAATATGAATAGATGAAACTATTTTATCTACATTTCATGACATGCTGTGTAATGAGAGCCTAATTGCAGCACTCATCTACTCCATCCATCTGTCCTAACTACAGCTCGTCGTTGATGTGACAGTATCTGATGGTGTCCCCTGCCATGTTCTCTCCTACACAGGGGGTGTTAAAGCCTCCAGGATACCACCATAAGATGGAGTATGAAGGTTCCCCTGTGCTGTTGAGGCAGGACTGGCAGCAATCAGTAGGCAAACTGCAATCTTCGAGCGGCTTCAGTGCAACTCCAACTCTATGTTTGAGAAAGACCACTGAGGAGTCCCAAACCTTCCATTTTCCTTCGCTTGCAGAGGGGGCTTCCAGATGTCCCTACCACATGCAAACACAGCCTGCAAAATTACACCAGGGCCAGAACTGAGGAGCCAAAATGCAGGAGTTTGAACACTTTTTCCACTCAACAAAAGTTGCGTCTCCCGTGTCTCGGGACACGGATAAACAAAGTAATTTTATAACTCCCTTGGCAGTGGCAGCAGAAGGCACCACCAACAGGAGCACGCACAGCTCCAACCACACTGGTAAGGGAAAGCAGCTGCCAAAGCATCTAGTCGCCAAGAAAATTACAATATGATAGTCTTAATTACACTAATTGCATTTCCTGGAATTGAGGCAGGATTAATATAGTATTTCTTATGCTAGATTTCATAAACACAATCGGTTTCAGCTTAACTCTTCATAATTGTATTTCACAGTTCTTGCAAACAATTAGCCACCGATTATGTTCATTCCAGCTTGCAGATGACAGATAAAACCTCCAAATATAAGAATTCTCCCCCAAGGAAAGCACATTACTTCTAACTTGTCAAGTAATTTTAATGAATCCTCAGTGAAAAACCTGCAGGCAAATCTCCCAACGGCACTTGCTTGCAATTTTCATGCTGTTATCAAAGACTAGAAGAAATTCCACCAAAAGGAGAGCCACCCTTGGACCAGCTTTGGACAGCTGTGTAAGTCTTAAGGTGACGAAACAACCATATATAAACACAAATATAAACAAATACATATTTCTATATTTACATGCCTTCATATATAAGTATTTATACACAGTCATGCACAAATACTTGTTTTAGCTTGAGCTAACATAAATCTGAAGACAACAAGTGCCAGTAACTCTACTGGAAGGATCCTACTTGTTACTCACTCCCACCCTACTCCCCGGAGCCCTGTCAAGCTCAAAGGCTCCGGCTCACACAATTGAGAATGATGGGCATTGTGTTTCAGGCCCCACTCCAGGCACAGCTCCAACATCCAAAACAATTCAGCTAGATGTGTTCAAAACCATCACGATGAGATAATATCGTCTGCTGCGATAAAAATAGTATTTGATATTGTTAAGTCAAGGTCAGCTGTAGCGACCCAGCCAAACTGGTACTTGAAGAGTCTGACCCTTAGCAGCATCAGGCATGATTATCAAAACCGTAAGAGTTTCTAGGAATTTTAGGCTGGACTTTAACAAATAACACAGCATAGCCTCTCTTAACACGTACATGACTTAAAAGGTGATGTTTGGATACATAGGATATAGACAGCTACCAGCCACACAGTTACTCAGGCATTTTTGCTTCAGAGCTGTAGGGACACAAATCCAAGTATTTTGATCGAAAATAAAATGAAGACTCTTGCTTAGCCAGTGCTGGCAACAGCAAAGCCTTCCCCTATCATAACAAGAAGAATGTACTTTGCTGACAAAGCCTCGCACGAGGGTTTCTACACAGGTTACTCTGCTTCCTTCTTCCACACCTGTGGGGTCACAAGCCCTTCACTTCCCAAGTGAATAAAAAAATAAACCCTCCTGATGAGTAACTTGCAATATTTCACATGCAAATTAAGTTAATGGATTCCTGTGCTGCTAAATATTTTTTTAAAACCTCCTATGGAAGACATTGTCAGAGAATTAACAGTAAGCCAGAGGAGAATGCACTGTTTCTGAGAAGCCATCTACATTCAAATGTTCCCCCATTCCACTCCCAAAAGACAACAGGGATAGCTACAAAAAAACAGCAGCAAGAAAAAAACCCCATACCGTGAAAACTGTTGTTAATAATATATTGAAGTCAGGAACTTGTAAGTAATAATCAAACACAGCTTACAAACAAAGCATTTACAGAACCCTGCAGCTTTACATTATAACACACAGGCGTTACATTAATTGCATATATTATGACAAAGAATTCGGTCTTGTGCTGAATATTGAAAAAAAAATAAAAAACAAAAAAACCAAACAAACCAAACCTCCACTCATCTCCAGGAACTGCAGTATTGAAATGAGTAAATTACAGTACAGGTTCACTGTTTTTTATTCTATACGCCTTAGACATTTTAGAATACAAATACAGATTCTAGATTTACTTTACAGAACTGTTATCGATACTACTGGATGGCAGTACCAATTGCCACAGAAGTTTCTTCTGGTTTTGGCAAGAGGAACAAGCAGGACTTCAACTACCAGAACTCTCTTTGCAAACTCTTCAGAGGAATGTCCCACTGCATGTGACAACAAACACATGGAGACTCGTCCCATCTGTTATCCAAGACAAACCTCACAGTATTAACAAAAGCAGGATACCTGTACATTTGTCATCCTTCTTGGTGTCCTGCTCCCTACTTCCCTGTATTTTTTTTTTTACTCTCCAGGAGACTGAAAACCTGGGTAAGACATTTCTGATAAAAGTATACAAACAGCTATTTCTGGTTGTAATGGCTCATACTTGCTTTATTTTATAAATACAAAGCTTTATCTAACACTGCAAATCTTATCGCACCATGAAGAGTTTTCATTGCATGTACAAAACAAGCTTGAATTAAAATCAAGGAAGACAAAGAATAAAAAGTATAGGAAGCCAAAACATCTGCCTGCAAGGAAGAGTGATGGAATTTAATCAGGCTGACAGAATAATTTCTTGACTCTCCGGCCAATTAATATAATTGCTTCAGATTAAGAAAACTGAATATAATTGTTTTACTAATTTAGAACTATAGCTGTGCTATTACACTTTAAAAAGACTAAAAGTGCTGACTAATGTGTTTGCAATGTCTGTAGTCCAAGCAGACTGGGTAAAGAATGTGGATCTTGGATTTTAAAATCCTGACACTACTGACTGGAATGTAACTGGGTATGCACTTGAAAGATTATTTGCATTTGAGCAGGATGAACACTGACAACTCAAGCGTTCCTGCAGAGCTGGGCTTGTTTCTACCACTGCACTCGCAGGCTGCATACGCCTTTGGGGAAAGATAAACAGATATCAAGAGACATTTAAAAACTGATAGCAGGCTGGTATGAGACCCTGCCTTTCAAACTGCCCTTTGAATTAAGTTTGAACGTACCAAACTTACTGATCTTTTCAGACATATATATACACACAAGTAAAATAAGGAAACAAACAAACCCCAAATACAAGTCCTGTATATCTACAAAACCAAAAAGTTTGAAATTATAGCCCAGACCATATGCTCTAACATTTCTCTTTAAAGTTTCCTGTCCTAATTCTAGAGATAAATGCACTTCCCAGCAGCAAATTCTTAGGCATCCAAAAAGAAGACCAAAATCTTCATTTTACTGAAGAACAAAGTCCATTAACTTCTTCTCTGCTCATTTAAGCGTTGTTCCACTGTGAAGCAGGACATCCCGTTTTTATATACATGCAAACTGGAACAGTCAGTCTTATTTTATTCCTCATCTTGCTGCTGATTCATCCCCTGCCCCTCTCCTTGGCCACGTCAGCAGGACGCGGCGCTGGCTGCTGGCTCCCATCCCAGGCTGGCTGGAGCAGAGGCGAGCAGCAGGGCAGACAACACAGCATCCCCAGGAAGAGGCTGCAGGGTCGGGAAAGGCTGCAACTGTCCCTCCAAGCCTATGTGGATGCAGACCTTTATCAATGTTTTTACAAAATGCTTAAAGTTTCAACATTTCAAACTGTTCAAGAAATACTTTCAGTTTCAGCGGTATTTCTTTCCCTTGCACTCCTCACAGTGTGCACTCTAAAACATTCAAACTTCGGGATTTGGAAAGATTAAGTCCAGATTCAGTCATGTGTCAAGGTTTTTTTCCCTTTTGTCTTGCATCAGTGGAGTTACAGTAGATAAAAGCTACCAACTTAGTATATTTTAGGCCAAAGAGATTTTTAAAGGACCAGATATTCTATACACCAAATCTACTTCTTTGGGTGCATCTTATTCAAGATTTAATCTGCACACATACAAAAAAAAATGTCCATGATTACTCTTAGCATTATCAGATTTAGAATGGAGAAGCTAAGATTCTTCAAGCAATAAACAAAGCAGCCTATTGTTTACTTTTGGCTTCTTACATAGTTTCCTATACTTTATTGCAGTGTGCCAAAAACAAAACCTGCAAGATGGAAGAGATTGGTGTTACTGACAGCAACAAGGAAAAAAAATCACCCCTGAGTTAGCATCCCTTTGTTCTCTCTTCTCAAAGATGCCAACACAAGTTTCACAAAGGTATGGAAGCATTAAAGTTACGTATTTCACGCAGAAGGAATAAATGATGCAAAATCAGGACTTAAGCTTTCTAAAAATGACCGAACACTAAAAGGCTATAGAGTTGGTGTCTGAAATACAGGTGGAGTCACCACAAAGAGCAGAGAGGATAGAGGGCTCCACTGCAATTTCTGCTATTTTCTGTTTAATAATGGGGCAAGAATAAGAAAATAAAAATACTGAGCGAACAGTATCTGTTATAACTATGTGGTTAGGTAGTAAGAATTGGTGGTCTGTAGCTGTATCTTGGAAAACAATGCAGCGCACCGTGGGTCATCACCCAGCTGGAAGTGCACAACTGAACCCCCATCTAGGGACACATCAGGGCTACAGCGCTGAGCTTGCCACCACATCGAAGTGAAAAAAGCTAGAAGGTGGCAACAATGCCCCCGAAGGATAGACTCTGGTGATGGAAGAAACAAATATTTTGGCCAATATAGCAAAGGTTGGTTAGTTACATGAGATTCTTTCAGAATCCCTCCACCACAGTTTTGTTCTGGAGGACAATTATGCAGATGATTCCTTGTTTGCATGTTCACTGAACTTTAATAAGTCAAAAGCTTATTTAAATGCATCAATATACCAGGGAGCCCATTGGGTATTGGAGGCCATCAAACATTAAATCCAAACATCAAATAACATGAGTCAATTAAGATTATGTAAATGAGTAGCAAGAATTTTGCTTTTAAACATTAGGGTGAAAAGGGCCCTTACTGTTAAAGAGAAAGAAATTGAACCAAAATTTAATATGCAACATGTAAACAAAAGCTATTTAATACCACAAGAGCTGCTGTATTTTAAAGCGCCACTATACGCAGACTGTTTTGCTCCAAACTCTAGTGACCACAACAATCTGAATTGAAACTACATTTCCTACAGAAAATTTTCCATGCCGTGTAACCAGGCTGTGGACCAGCACAGAGTTGGTGGACAGTGATGAAATATTTTGGACAAACAAGCGGAAACAAAATCAGAGCTCACCCTGCATTTCACCCCTCCCTTCCCTGACGTAGCCAAAGCATGGCCACCCCGTCCCACCTCATGCACCCTGGCAGCTGTGCTGCTAGGAGTTCTTCCTCTGTCCCAGGAGCAAGACCTTATGCAGACACCCAACAAGGGTCAGAGAGAAGACAGACCTGCTCGAAGGAATGGTGCCTCTTCCTGCTTCACAGAATTTTATGTCCTGATCTATGCAATGCTTGACAGCATATTTTGAAAACAGTCATAAAATAACTTATTTCAACTTGATCAAGTACCAAACTCTGAGAATTCAGCAGATGCCATGGTAAGACTGCACTAGCCCAAATCCCTCATACTTCAGCACTTACCAGTGCACAGACAGCAGCTGTCCTATGCCCCAGTGTACCTTCTCCCCTCAGACTGCACAAGCTGCACTTTGATTAGTGTATGTCTAGCCTTCTGGAAACAGAAGTAACAGGATTTTTGGGTGCTGCTACTATTTCATCTCAGACAGAAAACAAGGCTGGTGCACCATGCAGCAACCCGTTAGCTGCCTCTGCCATGGAGACAGACACTCAGCAGCTGATGCAGCAGGTAAGATTGCAGCACCTTAAAAACCACCAGCTAACCAAACCTGTTCTTTGTTCTATCTAGTTAAGCTTCTTACATTCCCAGTCTTTGATCTGACATCCACTGACAGGTTCCTTTGTGTGTGCCCTTAACCTCCCTGTCCTGGTGCCCCCATCCCCACTCAGCAAGACACCACAGTTATCACTGATTTGCTTACATGATGTCACATCTATTCTCAACTCTTTCCTTCCCTCCAAGAAACTGACTCACTTCCTCACTTCCCCTCTCAAACTAAAGGGAAAAAAAAAAACCCACAACTTTTTTTTTGTTTGCTTACACTAGACTGAACAGCCTTATTTCACTCACACACACACACACACTATTCCTACATAAATCTACAGCTATTTAGGCTTTAATATTATCCATTCTTTTGCATTACCACACCCACCCACCAAATTAAGCAAATAATAATTCCAGGAAATCTTTCATTTGAGAAACCACTGCTGGATTTTTAGCATACTTTTGGCCTTTCTCTTGAGTTACTCACTTTTAGAGTCATGGAAAAAGCGCCATTAAAATTTAATCCATGCAATCTTTATTTTACAAGGTAAGAACAAGCAGGGGCCCTGCAGTGCTTGAAGCTCAAGGTCAACAGCAGAAAAACAGCACCACAAACAAATACCATTATCAGTAACCTGTGTACATTTATTATCCTATTTTAATTACAAAATGTAACCACCCAAAGGCAATTTAGGTCCTTGTCTACTACACAGATAATCAGACTTAAACACAGCTATAGCCACTCCATGCCACTGCACATCTTCATCCTCTCCTTGAAAACATCATAAAAGCCTATTTAATGCAGAGCCTTGGTCACCTTTGCAATGGTAATAAAAAGAAATCATATTTGTTTTCTTTGCACACAAATTTTGTGCTCCAGTATCCCAAACCTAGTGAACAAACTGAGAGATACATTTCAAGAGGGCATTTCAACAGCATGGGCTAGACAGAATACACCAAGAATTTCCACTTTTCTCACATCAGGTGCTTTCCTGCTAGTCTTCTTTCTTCTGTCTTTGCTCCAGGCTTTTCACATGCTACATATACACACAGAAGATTAGACAACAGAAAACTCATTCTGGTTTGCTTGTGGCAGAAAATGAGACCCAGCTTGGGTATCATTTAGATGGATGGCAACAAAAAGTACATTAGCAATAACTGAGCAATACTGCATAATTAATGGATATAAGTTTTATTCTGCTTGCATCAAGGCCTCCGTACATATATATTTTCAACAATATGTGGGTTACAAGAAAGTTCAAGCTTCATCAGAATAATCATTTCATCTATATTATTCATACCACAGCGCATTACGCACAACAGCTTGGCATTACTGTCTGCCAGGATGAAAAAGCATGGAACAGATGCTCGGGTACAGTTCCACTGCCTCAAACCATGCACACACTGCTGTATTTTTAAGTAATTTGGAATATGATACAGTTCTCATGCAGCAATAGAAGTTCCAATCAAAGATCTTAAGGTACTGGCTAAAAACACCAGCCTTCAAGCAGTCACTAGGGAAAGGCGAACACGTCAGATTCACCAGAATCCATTTATTCTATAATTCAGAAAGCAGAAGAATTGTTTTTCAAATTCACGGAGGTTGTTTCAGTGCCATTCTGCAGCTGACCAGATCTACATTCTCCCTCTCTTCTGTACTGCATTTAGCGTGGTTACCCCAAAGCACGAGCTAGAAGCAATCTTTGGTATGAAGGTCTGCACCTATAGCTGAGCAAAGAAAGAGGTGAGGCTATATCTCATCCTCATCCCTCCCTTGCAGAGCCCGCAGCAGCGAAGTACTGAGTTTGTGAAAAATTAAGTGGTAAAAACGCAAAAAGGAAATGAAGCATTTAAAGTATTGAAGTAGTTATGAAGCATTCATTACCCGTCAAAACTACATAAAAAGAGCGGCTTTTAAAATGTCGAAGATACAATATATATAAACATTTCATCTCTTGAAAATACCAAATTAAGATTCTATATCAGTTTCCCTTCAACCGCCCACAAGGAGCAGTTCTGTAGTGGGAGCCCAGAAGCCGGCCAAAGCGAGTGCCAGCAGAGGACAAGCGGAGCTTTCCTCCCCTGCTCCCCAGGGATACCCTTGTTTGCGGAGTATACCAATACTTTGCCATGAATATGCACACAGCTGAAAAGGAACAAAGACTGGTCTTCCAATCACACTTAAATAAAGAATGTGCTTTATGTTCCTACTTTATAATACAGGGCAGGTGGGCAGCCTCAATGTTCAGTGTTGAACAGCCCAGGCAGGCAGGAAAGCGTGTGCCTGCCCAAACAGGCAGCAGCACATCCTTGCCTGATTCAGCTTCTGGCAACTATTAAATAAAGGTTCTTCTCAATTAATAATTATCCGGTAACATCAGTCCTAGTGAGAACACCTGGAACTGCTCCTATGCTTCCCTAAATAACCCAACGTGTGGACTGTGCCATGCAGATCTCTACTTGAGGGCTGGATTTCTCTATAAGATCAGATTTATCAGTCTTTTTAAATCTGTCTTCATGTCCACTGACCAGCTGAACTTCTCCCAGCTACTGTCCCCTCTTTGAGTTGCTTAATCCAGCCCCCATCCTGACCAATGGGGCTTCTAAAGCAATGTTGGAAACAAGTGCCCTCTGGCTACATGCAAATACAACACAGGAATAATGATCACACTTGCTGTTACACAAGGCATGTACAATTAGCATACATTTATTCCAGTTCTACAGAATTTCAGGGTTGTTCCTCGGTGGGGGAGTGAAGAGAATTTTTATTTTTAAAGTTTTTACCTTAGTAGTAAAACCCTGAGGAATTCAAAAAAGATTTTGTATTTAAGATAACTCCATATTCCAAAACATCTGAGACCTTCAAATGTGCATCTATTCTTTCTGGTTTTAAACACTGATTACTCAATTAGTAGATAATTACACTTCGGGATGTTTAAAACAGAGGATATTCCACAGAGGTTTTCCTCAAACAAATGTCCTTCTTCCAACCTTGAGAAGACAAATGAAGACTCACTAAGTTGTCATCTTCTCTACTATTTTTGCCTCAGTCCTCTAATCCACGTTATGCCCAGACATCCCCAGATACGCTAGAGCTGTGGAGTCCAGCAGGGTCCTGGATACAAAGCAGTGGTGCACAGGAAAGCACAGCAAAGTCACCTGCCCCTGTAGAATGGATATAGGCTAAAGGAAAGAGAAGCTTTTATATTTCCTGAAGAATTTAGTTTAATCAAGCCATGACATAAGTGTTCACTCTCTGAGCTCAGGGGAATCACACAATTTATAATAAGTAGTCCTTCATATTGTGAATACAAATAAATCCTATTTACAAGCGCATCTTAAGTCATAACACTGAATATGTAGCAGTAAAGAAAGAAAGAATGAGCATTGTCTGTTCAGCAGGAAGCTACAAGCTCACAGACATAGACACTGCCCAAAAACAGACTGCTAAAATTATTCCATAGCTTGCTAATCATAGTGCAGTGTGGGGGCAAAGGAAAATGCATCATTATTGTCGAAGTGCTGGCCTACACACAGGGAATACATCAAACTTTAAACATACAGAAAAGCTCTAGCACAGGAAGAAAAATACATTACAGGTTTTGGGGAGCTAAGGCATGTGTAATTCCCAAAAAACGTTGCACACAAAATTTTACAGTCATCTCGGAGCACAGGAAAACCAGAACCATCTAATCCTAACCTCAATGTATCTGCCAGCTGATTCCTGTCTCTTCAACTATAGATCACTATTAACATTATTTAAGTTCCACAATTGTGCTGTGAACAAAACTTCACCAAAAAGAAAAGAACAAAGCACCAACAATACAGCCAGGTGGTCCTTCACGTTTGAAGCATGGATTATATTGATGTAACAAAGTAGGAGCTGAACCTTTAGCATGAAAAGAATACCAGAATTTTCAGGCCAAAAGAGTGTACACAAATAAATGGGTATACTTCAGCAGTCAATACTGTAGCTTTACCAAAAAGAAGATGATTTTATGATACAAATTCTAATTTAATTCTCTGAAAGACTGCTGATGGGTACCAAACAAACCCCATTGGCACAAACGTGTCAAATTGGTGGGAATACAGAACCAGAAGGTTTCAAGCTGCATTCACTTAAACACAATGCCTCAAAAACACTTGAAGCATGAAAAAAAAAGTATCAATAAATGATGTCATAATTATATTTGCAATAGAAATTTTTAATAGACCAACCAATATAAAGCATTCATTTCAAATAAAAGGAGCAGCAAGCTTTAGTCCTGTGTTAATTGCCACATGGACCAACTTCTTACCACACAGCATGTTGGCTATAAATCTTAACAAGCAGTTTTAAATTGCTGCTATTATTGCTCATCAAGACAGAATAATCCTGGATGGTGTTCAGGAAAGCTTCTGTAACGTCTATCTCAAACAACTATTAATTCTCCATTTCCATGGGGATGAAATTTCAAGCAACAACCGCAAACTCCTCCACTGTTTAAATGTGGGGTTATAGAAAAGATGCAAAGAGACTGCAAGACTGGAAATTTCAAATGGACAAAAATGATAAACTCTTCCCTTTGGGAGCAATGCAGTACAGGAGCAGTTTTTCCAGGTAGCAACCTCCATCCTTAGAGAGCTTTTCAACTTGGGAGGCTGTGGACAACCCAATCCACCTCTGACACTATCCCTGCTTTCAGCAAAAGGTTGTGTAAGGTCATCTCCAGGCATCCTTTCTAATCCAGATTCTAATATGAAGCAGTTATCCTTAAGCAGCATGATTTTAGTTTTGATGTAGTCTAAGAAACAAGTCTTTCTTGAGCAGATTTGAAATTTATAGTCAAAATACAGGCCAATTCAGGCTATACAATTATCATTAAGCTGTCTTTTCCCCCTCATTGCTATTGCTTTTTTAGGAAAGGGTTTTGAATGAATAGCCCACATTGCTGCTTAACGGAATAAGACGTGGGAAGTATGTGGGAGGCAACATCACCTACCTCCCTTCTCAACAAATAGATAATGGCATAAGCTCAAAAAAATACCACCAAAAACAATATTAGTAGTACAGCTACACAAAGTCTATTCCCTTTAAACTTCAATTTAACTTTCCCAAATTTACTGTAGACAGCATTATATATAGCTAGGGAAACAGCCGCTTCGCTTCTAAGCTGTATTTGCTACTAGCTAGAAACTCTCTTCACAGTAATTAATATACAGCCTGAAAGGTCTTTTATCGCTTCTCCCTTCAGACCTGTTAGAAGATGTGGGGGGAGGCAGGAGGCTCGCTCTCACAAGAAATACAAGTGCTATTTATCACATTTGCACAATTTGACTGAGAAGTAGAACAGGAAAAGACTGCTTACATACCTTTATTCAATACTACCTAATTAACAAGATCTGCTTCTAAAGAAGTGATCTAAAACTCGGCTCAAAACCAAATCTGACTTCTGCAAGCACTCTGCCATGTCCGTACTGCTGTCATTTCCTATCCCTCCCAATGCCTAACAAACTAGTTTTCCCTCTAGATACCCACTTAATTGTCACTAGTTTTCAATCTACTTTGGGATCGTTCATTTGTATTGACCACTTCGTTATATGGAAACATGCATATACACACAAAAAAAAAAAAGCTGATAAATGACTGAAAGAAGTGAAAAATCTCATAGACTTGCAACAAATTCGTGATTCCTTCCAAGATATTAAAGTTCTGTAGCAGATACAGCAGCCATGTCTGCAATTTCTCACTCTTAAGTGTTTCATCGTATTTTCAGAACTGCATATCCCATTTCTGCAGAGATGAGAACAAGTTTGCCACAGCGCAAGCAATACTCACCCAGACATTCCCATATCCTCTTACCTTGGATGCACTGCAGGGTTCCATCCTCAGCCCTTATAGTAAAGGTTTCACCTGGATTAACTTGAACCAAAAAGACCTGCCAAAAGAAAAACACATTTGTTTCACTATGACCTTCAAAGATTGAATTCCCCCAACACAACTGTGTTATCCATACTTTGGAAGAGATACGGAGGGCAGGGAGGGAACAGACTGGTATACACGTTTATGTACCAGCAGGTTCCAACAGCCAGTAGAGATTTACAGCCTTCCTATTCATCTAAATATTCAGAGCTGAAATAGATGTAACTGAGTTGCAGAGAGGTGAGAATTATGGCTTTAGGTCCCGCCGTCAGTCTTCTAATAGCGTGTTTCACTTGGCCAAGTACTGATAGCTAAGGACATCAATCTTTAGACCACTGGCTCCTAAGAGCAGACAGCACAAAATCTAGCATGCAGTGACAAGCCATACTAGAATCTATAAACAGGAGCAGAAGTTTCTTGCAGCATAAGGGGAGTTGATCCATTACACTTTTAAAACTTTACCCTTTACTTCTACATGAGATCTCAGTTAAACAAAACCCATACACACGCAGAGTTCAATATTGCACACAGAACTGGTAAAAAACTATTTATTTAGCAACAGGCATAATAATTTTTTAAATAATAATCAGAATATCACCCCAGCCTGCTACTGCTCTATTCTGCAGATGACAGGACTGCTATGAAGACCAAGAAGCACTAAAATGCATCCCCATTCATTGTACAACACACTCATCTTTATTAATTTTCAGGTGTCTAAAATCATGGTTTTAAAACTTACAATTTGGATGTGTTTCTTTAATGGGGAGTTTTACTGGGAACTACCGATAATTTTGCTGCTTGTTAAGCTTTTACTCAACTTCTGTTACCTCTGCATTGTCAGAAGTTCAATCAAAATTTGGATTAATCTTGGTATAAATTGAAAATTTAGATTTATATCTTTTTGTGAAAACACTCTGAATTTTTGTCTGGTCTTTATATCCTGGGACACCTGCATAAAGAATTTAATCAGTCACTCTGAAAAGACAGATTTCAATTAATGTTGTGTCTCTGAATTCCTTAAGCTAAATGTGTAAGATAATGATTGCCTAGATGACCCCTCGAATTGCAATAATTCTACAGAAACTCGTTATATCAGCCACATTTTTAGAGAACAAGCTGGACATCAGGAAGTAACACTGAAAGCCATTATTTTGACTGCAGTAGTAATTCCTTCACTGATCAGGGTTGATCTGATTCCACATATACATACTGAGCACAAGAAACCCTTCAGAAAATATAAGAGCCACAAAGCCATTCCATCCCTAAGCCCTAAACAATCAACATTTAGAGTGACAGCATTTAAGCGCTCATCTCCTACAAAGAGGTATGGATTATCTGCAACAGGATCCAGGCATCAGGTCAAAAGAAGCACAGAGAAAAACAGTGCCATACAGCTTAAAAACAACCAACAAACTAGAAACCTGAACACAAAGGGGCAGACTCAAAAATATATGATTAGTCCATTTGCATTACATATCAAAGCCAACAGCTCTAAGGCTGGGCATTTATTAACCTGCTTGATTAACATAAACCAGATGCTCTCGGACACCATCACACCTTTAGGAGAACTTGGTCCTTATCCTCAAAATTCATACCCTAACTGTACTGATGTCTTGTACATAGAATCATAGAATAACCAGGTTGGAAGAGACCCACCGGATCATCGAGTCCAAACCTCCATCTTCTCCCTAAAGCAGGGAGTTGAATTTAATGGCATATACAAGACTGGGTGCAAGAGCCTTACTACACGAGACATGTATCTGCCTCAGAGCTGGTTACCAGAAGAGCAGAATTTACGATTTCTTTTTCAAGGAGTCCTTCCAAACGTCAGTGGCCAGCCCAAGCATCTGCATTAGCACACCTCCAGTTGTGCTTTCAAAATAGTTCCTTGGGTTTCCACATTAAAACCCCCTTATCAAGATTATATTACCAACAACAGCTGTTGCTTAGGACGGTCAAAGTAAAAAAGCATTATCCTTGCCTAATTACAGCTTTTTAACAAACTGTTCAACCAACAAGTATGTGTCACCAAGGGGCAGCAGCCACCGCAGCTTCATCCCCCGTCACAAGTCTGTGGGGGGAGCCAGGGACTTACATATAGTAGCTTCTATTAAAATCGTATATATATGGAAATAATGTCTTATTGACAGTTCCCAGAGTACAAGTGTACAAGTTCCACCATGGTTTTCACCTAAAATGCAGTAAAAATAATCCTGGTTTCCCAGGCTCTTGACTAAGTTTTTCAGCTTCACTGTTCATAAAATTATATTTGTAAAATATGATTTGTACCATTTCATCTCCTAACACTTTACAAGGCTGAAAGCCATAATGGATCTGGTTTTATTGATATTTGGATATTTAAAAATAATCACAAGCACAAAGATTTTCAAAGGAGGTCAGTAAGTGCACTGCACTAACGATGGCAGCTCCACCAGATCTCCACTTCCAGAGTAGTGGGGGTTTGTGCTACAGAAGAAGAAACAAAAACATTTATGAAATTCATTCACTTCAGCAAAATTTCATAAAAATTAAGAGCCAAGCAACAAGAAGAGAACTTAAGGCCCTGAGCTGCCAAGAGTTTACGTACAGCCAAAGAGGCCTTCTCCAGCTACACGAGGTTTCTCACAACAGTGAAGAAAATCTCCAGGTATGGTGGTATAGAAAAGCATACACCAAAATTGGTAACCATCAGTCCACATAACAGACTTAAAAGTTGCACTGTAGGCGAGAACTGCATTGGAATAAAGTAGTATAGCTGTCATTTCCCAAAATTTAAAAAAAAAAAAAAAGTTCTGAAGATATTAAAGTATATTTTTCTGCACTAATTCTCGTATTAGCCACCTCTGGAGCAGAACAGAACTCTTAAGGGCTGTATCAAGAGCAAACAGGAACAGTCAATGTGACTGATGCTGGTCAACACTGGAGCAAGAGCTGGATGCAAAGGGTGGATGGTTGCCACACAAGCACGCACACCCAAGGTGGCCTCAGATCCAGGAACACAGATCAGGATGCTCCTCGGGCAAGACCCTCTGCATGCCCCCCACCACAGGCAGACCCAGCCTTTCCTCTCCCCTCCACCCAAAGCTGGGGTTACTGAGGGTTGCCCCCCTAATCCACCCCACCACCTAAACCCCTCTGCACTCACCCCATGCTGCACATAAACCCCTAAATGCTTGCAATTACAAAACGCTGACTAACGAGCTGCAGAGTTGAGGTCAAACAATTAGAGCCAGCTCACAGAGTATTAGATACTGGGTATTTTCCAGCCAACGCCTCCAGTTTGTCCCAGTTGCCTGGGACAAATAATATCAAGGCACACTGCAACTTCTTTTGTTTATACACACCAAGTATGTCAAACTAATTCAAAGATTTATTTTCCCATGTCCTCCTAAACTGCAAAACCATGTTCTGCAGCCTGGAACACAGCTTTTCTACTGCCTTACTACACAAGGGATCTTCATGAGAATGCTTCACTTCTGAAGCTTTTAATTAAAAATCTGAAGAAAGCAATAAAAAAGTCTACAGATAACATCTTTATTTTAATGAAGACAAACACGAATGGTCTTTAATTGCCCTGTGCATCTTCCAATACTCATCATCCTAAACATGCACATTTATAAGATAGCAGCAAAAGAAGAGAGTTTGAAAACTCCCTTTGAGCCACACCGCTGCCCAACAGCATCATGAGGGTGACCTTGGGGACACTCCAGCCCAGTTCCAGTCCCTTGGACTCCTCACAGCCAAAATGCTGGAGCTTGTGACAGCTGCAAGTAGGGTGTCAGCAGCACAAACTCAAAGGCTTTTTCTTTTCCCTAGAAAGTACTCAGATGTTTGCTTTAGCAGTTGAATCCACTCAGTGTTGAAGCCTAGCCTTACCTGCTGCATCCTCAGAGAAAGCCTGCTATCTCCATAACACTTTCTTTCTGTATTTATTTTGCATTTAAGAATGTTATTGTATCTTATCTAAACAGGCATGCTTGTTAAGACTCATTAATATTACTAGGTTTCACAGTTACTATAAATACACAATTTGGCAGTAGATTTGACTAAATTTTCATGATCAGCCAAATGAGTGTTACTCCTATCCCCACAATTCCTACTATCCAACTCTCATATCCATTGGGTGCAGGGGAAGAGGCTAGTAAACCTGCCAGCAAAGTCTAACACAGGCTTGAAGCTGAGGTTCAGGAATATAAAACTATACAAGTTGTGGGTAAACAGTCTCATACACCAACAGAAAATGTTGCCATATAAGGAACTAAGGGCACATACTATTATCCATTTTCTATAGCACTGGTTTACTTATACAGCTGGTTTTTAAGCACATGGAAGAAAATTAAGATTTAAAATAGGTCACCATCCACTAACTGCTTTGCTGCAGATGACCTGTGAGCACAGAAGCAGCAGCAAGTAGGAAGACATTCACTTGCATCCAAGTGATGCAATACAATCCCATGCTTGCTTTAAAATATTTCCACTTGGAGAAGCTTTTTCTCGCCAAGGTTAAACTGGCACATGCACTGCTTTGGCATATTCAAACCCTGCCTCAAGCGTTGTTCAATGCGTTGAATTTTCCCTTCTCTGTTTAGCTATACCATGCTTCATAGAGTTGAGGGCCATGGCACCATAGGCACTATCTGGGATCTAGCCACAGCTTCTCCACAAATGCTTTAAATTATTGAAGTCTACTGCATTTCCAATTCCTGCAGCGCATATATTTTGGAATATATTACATCTTCAGAAAAAAACCAACCAAACAAAAACCAAGCAAACAAAAACGCCACCACCAAACTCTCAGACCCCAGAATCATCACTTGGGTCCATTCTCTATTCTGCTTTAAAGGACTGCACACCAGATCCTGACAAGTTTCCAGGTTCATCCCATAGGAATGTCCAAAGAATTCACACCATTCTGCGCACAATATTCTTCTCAGGAATGCATCATTCCTCAGCTATACAAGAGCAGGTAGGGTAATACTTTCAACCTCTCTTCATTAAGAAACATGAGGGAACGTGCTACACCTTTAACAATAAACCAGTGACTTTTAATCATTAATACTTCGATAACAGTCTTCTGGGCTCAACAATCCTTTTTCCCATAAGAGAGAAAATAGAGGCACAAGGCAGTTCAGTCAGTTGTACTGAATGCTACTGATAGTAAGGCCCCCAAGCAACAGATCCTGAGTCCCCTAACTTATTTCAGGTTAAACACAGTCCCAATCAAGCAGTAAAAAGAAAAAAAAATAAAATCAGTATATCTGTGTAACAAATTGCTCCAATATGGATATAAAGCTTCATGAAGATTCTGTGTTCCATTGCGTTCACAAAGATATTTGAGAACAGTCAGTTTCCTCACCAACATCACTCAGTTAAAATGCCCTCAGAAAAAGCTCATTCTAGATACTTCCTAGATAGCAGGTGCTGCCCATGGCTTAGTTTTGCTAATGTTAGTGTCTGCCATCTGTTCCAGTTTAAATGCCTTCTCTATAACTACTGAATCTGCTTTAAAAGCCAGTATATTTAAACAGTAGAGAATTTCACCATCCTTTATCCGATATCCATTTTTCATGGACTGATACTTCTCAACTGAGGTATCATAGACACGTACCAGCTATAAACCATTTTTCTTCTTGAAACAAGGTTCCACAGGCAAGTATCCCACCCCTAAAGGGCGTTTCTGCAAGTATATATATAAAAAACAAAAAAAACCAAGAAAATATGAAGAAGCAATTCTAAATTTTGGCATGAAGTTCCCTAACTCAGCTCAGCTGCTGTTCAGGTCCAGTATAAACCCCAGCCAGCTCAACATTTGCAAGTCCCTGCAAGTTGCACAGACTTCTTGGGCTAAAAGAAGGTACCAAACCTTGTTCCTTGTTTAGTACTCTCATTTTCCTTATTCTGAGTATATGAGTCTAAAAGACAAGAACTAGCACACACAGTACTACGTACAGTGCCTGAGCTCAAGCCAAACAGTGAAAAAATAGGGTTTGCTAAATACACCTTTACAATGAGTGGGCAACCAGAAAACTTGCTGCACTGCTGCAGGGTGTGGTGGGCAAACCAAACTGAAATAAAACTTCCGAAGTTTATCACCCAGCATTCTGTACAGACGTGCTATGGCACAGCACGCTGCCCCGCCGCTTTATACCCCAAGCTTTTTAGAGCTTGCAGGGGAGTACCTACAGGAAACCATTGAAATTCTTGGACCAAAAGGTTAATTACCACTCCCAAATCCCCACAGGAGTTACAAGTGGATTAAAAGCAGAACAGAGTAAGCAGCAGCTCTGGAAGGGACATGAAAGCATTAAGTATAGTCAGCAGTGTGGAAATTAAGCGTGGGAAATTAGGGGGAAAAAAAAAAAAAAGGCAGTGCTAGAAGTGCCATTCTGGGTAGTCTAGAGAAGAGAGATTACTGTCAAGCAGGCAGAGACATTCCTAGCTCTGCAGTTCTTATTCCCAGGAAGATAGAATAATTGAGTCCTATACAATTTTCTTACAGTACAGGACTATTTACTGGCAGAATTGCCTTTTGCATCTCTCTCCATCTGGCTGCTGGTAAAAGTGAAGGGTTTTTACCAGCTCCAGTCTGCTCTTTTCTACGTATCTAAAACCAGGTCTTTTGAGAAAAGTCTATTCTGTTAAGCACAGCATTCCCACGTACAGCTTACAGCACAGCTCTACCATGCTGGTATGGCTGAGGCTTCACATATTCAGTAATACATAAGGGTGAGCAGCAGCAAGTTTACCCAGAGCATCTCATCAGAAGAAAGAACTGTCTGCTCCGGAGCACGGGGCACTGATCTGTGCACTGGCCACACTGCAGTCTTGAAATCCTTTACCTGCCTCGTGTCCCACCAGCTCAGCTACGATGCTTTCTTACTGCCAGCTTCTAATAGAGACTGTAATTACACCCTGCAAAAGCATGTCCCCTTGTAAAACTAGCACCTATTTATGGAGTAATATAAAACACCTTTATTAAGGAAGTCATTCTTACGTGAATCTACTCTGAAAGCTGCTTCTGCCTTACAAGTAACCAAGATAAATATCTTTGAACAAATACCTGACATTTGCTTCTACGTTACACATAAATCATGTCAAGAACAATTAACGTAGTCCATTTTTGCTACTATATGCAGAGATTGAACAAAACATTTCTTGTAATTTCATTCCATTTTAGAACTGCACTTTCAAAAAGTGAAGACGTCAACTAAGGCTTCAGCAATAGGTTAAAAACAATAAAACAGAAAAGCAGCTAAACTTTCCAGCATATGAGGGCACATCCGGACTAGAGGCCAAAAAAAGTCTCTCAGAAAACTTTTAGTCCAACTACAAGAGATAAGGTGAGGAGATCTACAAGCATCATCCAACAAACATTTATGCAGAAAAGGAACATGGTCCAGAACCGTTCTGCTGAGTCACATTTGCATAGCACAGCCAAAGCAAGAAGTAATGCACTTCCAGTACATCAGCAATTTCTTTTATTCCAAAATATTAAATAAGAAGCTAGTTTAAAGGCCAAGGAGGCATTCAAAGAAGGCTACTGAATCATCACTAATGGGGAAATTTAGATATTGGACTTAGATCCCCATTCAAAGGGGTGCTCAGAAGACTTCCTTTATTCTTTCTGCAGTACAGACAGCACAGTCTGGCCTGATAAATGGTTTCCAGAAAGGAGGAAAGGGCATATTTAAAGTACAATTATTCTATCCAGTATCAATAAGATTGTTCCTTCACTTAAGCATATTAATATTGGACTTGGTAAATAGAGCCACTAAAAGCTTTCTTTTCTTTTTTCTTTAAGTGGAAGCACAATGGCAGAAATTACTTCAGGGGAGAAAAAAAAAACCAACAACAAATCACAGCAATGAAAGTCTGTATCGTAACGAGAACCCAGAAGAGCACACAGACTTAGAAGCTTACAAGAAAAGCTGAAATGAGTCTTGCTTTCAAGGTTGGTCTCACTCAAAACACAGCTTGGAGGAAGGAACAAACAATTAAGGGAATGAGAAGTAACAAAATGACATTTTATACTGATTCATGAAGGACAGCTTACTTCTACTCTGATTACAATACTTCACTGAAATGTCTCATACTGGGGGATCCAAAATGAGTAACATAGAAAAATGGCTAAGTAGATCTTCTACAAAGAGAAAGATTAACCCAAGATGACAGGTTTGGGAACCAACCATCTTGCACCTCCACCCTCTATTCTGACATAAAGACATAGTTATGGTCTTGTAATCATTCTGCCTACTTCTAAACAAGCTGAACACCTACCAGAAAAACACAAAAACAACTGTAAACTTGCCTTCTTTCAAAAGCCCACTCAAAACTCACTTCTGCTTCTCTAAGGTTCATAATGGGTCACAGAGCAATACATAGGAATGCCAGGATCAGTATACTTCAGTAAGCAAAGAATAGCAGACATCACAGGATTCGTCTTCAGTTCTCCATTTCTTTCCTTCTTTCTCTTTTTTACAATTCTAGCATTTTTGCTTAAGCTCTTAAAAATCCTCATCACAGACACTAGCAAGATGTCAGGATAACAGCTAGCACAAGTAAATCATAAGACTAGCTTTCTGCAACATCCTCATAGGTAGAATTTATAGCCATTATTTCAATCCCGTTATTCTAACTTCAATGAACATACTCACAAATAATCACATTGTGGTACACTTAAAGCATTGCTTGTAATGGCCTTCCAATGTAAGGGCATATTTCTGCCTTCCAGGAAATACTCTGCTTTCCCAAGTGCTAGGAAAAACCAACTCCCCCATCTTGAAAATCCCTTGGTGGCCCAGAAACACTTTAAGGCAGCTATTTTCTGCAAAGTTCACTGACCTGCTGTGATCCATCGCCATTCACCATGTGAGGCATCATGGCTACCTCCCCGTTCAGCAACGGCGGCAGCTCCAGCGGGATCTGGTCGGTCATCATCATTGTGACGTACATTCATGGAGAATTTTCCTCAACGGGGTTCCTGTAAGAGAAGCATCAGTTAGACATTGGAAAACCCACTTGTACTTTAAAAGTTCACCAACATCCATGTGGATTTTGCTATCAAGGTAGCAACCTAAGCAGGATACCTGCTTTTGCAACAGGATGCACATATGAACTTGAGGTTGAACATGGTTTAGTGGTTGATAGGAATGGTTGGACTCAATGGTCCTGGAGGTCTTTTCCAGCCTGGTGATTTTGTGAGGAACTGAATGGAGGTTTTCACTGTTATATCAAGAGCACAGAAAGTTGCTTCCATGCAAGACTTGCAAAAACCCAACTAAGCTAGATTTCCACTCTTTCCCATAATTATAAACCCCAGTCCTCATCACACAGCTGAAACAGGCAAGTTCCAAGACACTGAGGGAGACTTGCTCTGCTCCTGAAGATCAGCATGCTGCTTGCAACCACAGCTCTTGGAACTACATCACCTGTGTGGTTAAGACGTTACATCAGTTTCACTCAATATCCACAGTTTGAAGACAAACACCTTTATTTTCCTTCTACAGCCCTATGAACAGCGTGAATTGCCACCCGCAACACAAAAAGCAGGTGCCTGATTTCCACTTAACCATGATCCAAAAAGAAAGGTAGGTTTCTGCTGGATCAGGAGGGACAACACATCACCACACTCCAAACACCTTGTGCTATACAGAGAACAACCGATGTTTTCACATCAGGATTTGTGAACTCATACATCACTTCGAACACACCCTCCCCCTTCACAGCTAATTGATGTGATATATAAACATCACTAAAAACAGATTGCTTTGTAAAATTAAGTCTTAATTCAGCATTAAGAGTAACATCACACTGTTTTATGGGGCAATAATCCAGTTCTTTAGTGAGTAAGATGGATGGCCTAATCACATAGCTTATCCAGACTTCTGCACAAAAACTCCTAAGCAAAGCAACCTTACAGGTCCGGTGCTGATCAGGCCACCTCCTTAGTATCTTTCATGCCATGGAACCCCAAATTCCTGCTGAATAAGTCTATCTACATCACAAATTCAAATTAGACAAAAAAAACATGCTGTGACTTAGGTGGCTGGAATCAGCTGGCACAAGACCACCAGAGTGCAGAGAGGGGAATTTTTGGCAAACAGCAATGGGGAAATCCTTGCTCATGAAGAAAGCGTTGTGGGATCTAGCATTTACGTGGAGCACTTGACCACAGAGTCATAAACTAGGAGTTTAATTAATCTGCTCTGGAGGGGACAAAGGGCTGAACCAGCCTTCTGCCAGGGTTTAAATTTAGATTTTCAAGGTATACATTTAACAACTACGTTAAGAAATATACTGCAATATGCTGCTTTAATTTTCATTGAACTCTTCAACACCTCATTGAAATCCCATCACTTACAGAGGAACCTGACGATCAGAAACAGCAGACTGACTGTGGTGCTCCAGCTCCTGAAAAGGACCACTTGTGTATTTTACAAGCAATGGAATCATAGAATCATAGAATAACCAGGTTGGAAAAGACCCCCTGGATCATCGAGTCCAACCATGCCTATCTAGCACCTCGTCCACCCGTGCCTTAAACACCTCCAGGGAAGGTGAATCAACCCCCTCCCTGGGAAGCCTCTGCCAGTGCCCAATGACCCTTACTGTGAAAAATTTTTTCCTAATGTCCAGCCTAAATCTCCCCTGGCAGAGTTTGAGGCCATTCCCTCTTGTCCTGTCCCCTGTCACTTGGGAGAAGAGGCCAGCACCCTCCTCTCCACAACCTCCTTTCAGGTAGTTATAGAGAGCAATGAGGTCTCCCCTCAGCCTCCTCTTCTCCAGGCTAAACAACCCCAGCTCTCTCAGCCGTTCCTCATAAGGCCTGTTCTCCAGCCCCCTCACCAGCTTTGTTGCTCTTCTCTGGACTCGCTCCAGAGCCTCAACATCCTTCTTGTGGTGAGGGGCCCAGAACTGAACACAGGATTCGAGGAGCAGTCTCACCAGTGCCGAGTACAGAGGGAGAAGAACCTCCCTGGACCTGCTGGTCACGCCGTTTCTGATCCAAGCCAAGATGCCATTGGCCTTCTTGGCCACCTGGGCCACTGCTGGCTCATGTTCAGTCGGCTGTCAACCAACACCCCCAGGTCCCTCTCCTCCAGGCAGCTTTCTAGACAGACTTCTCCCAGTCTGTAGCACTGCACAAGGTTGTTGTGCCCCAAGTGCAGGACCCGGCATTTGGCCTTGTTAAACCTCATGCCACTGGACTCTGCCCAGCGGTCCAGCCTGTTCAGATCCCTTTGGAGCCTCCCTACCCTCCAGCAGATCGACGCTTCCACCCAGCTTAGTGTCGTCCGCAAACTTGCTAAGGGTGCACTCGATGCCTTCATCCAGGTCATTGATAAAGACACTGAACAGGGCTGGACCCAGCACTGAGCCCTGGGGAACCCCACTTGTCACTGGCCTCCAGCTGGATTTAACACCACTCTCTGCACATGCGGGTTGAATCACATCTATCTTAATTCTTATCACACACACCCTCCTCCTCCTCCATCTAAATAGCAGTAGAGGACTAAATGCACATTTCTTTTTCAGAAGACACACAAACTCAGCTGAAGTGCCTTTGTTCTTCAGAAGATGTGCAAACTGAGCCCTATTACCTTCAGCTGTACACCTCAAGACCAGTGTTTTAATTTAACTCAGTACCAAATTTAGCACAACTCTCACAGCTCTTTCCAATGTTCTGATCCACGTGAAAACACCACTTTTCTCATCATAACTTCACTGAGATATAAACAGAGGCAACTTATCTTCATCCATATTTAAATGAAATCTCTCCTTTTGAGACTCAATGACAAGACAGAAGTTCTCTGAAAGCTGCAGACAGTTGTTGAGAGAATAGTACATCCACAACCAGGTTTCAAGTCCCATCTCCTGCCTGCAACAACGGCTTTGTCCCAGTGTCTGGCAGTGGTTTAGATCTACAGTTACCATTATCCTGAATAATCTGCCCCGCACTGCATACATCCATGGAATAAGGAATACAGACACTTGCTAACTGGTCCTGTAGTCCTCAGGATCAGCTCTCTATCCAGCACAGTTCTATCAGTGACCAATGCCTCCCTGGCTTAGTCATTCAGAACTCTCTGACCCATCCATTACGTGGGCTACAGAAATCTGCCCAAGAGCCCAGAAGCTTTGCTCAACACATTTTCCCCTAAAGTTTTGCAATATCTGGAGCTTTTCCCTAAACCTTCTGGTTTTCGTTACTTCACAGTTTCAGGTTTTAATTTTTATAAAGATTCAGGTCCAAAAGCAATATTGAGAAGTGTTTCGTTTTGGGGGTGGAGTGGAAGGAGTGGGCAAGTGTGATTTGGGTTTGGGGTTTTTTTTTGTTTGTTTGCTTGTTTAAAATCATGAGGAAGAAGAGAATATGCGAGTTTCTGAACCATTTCTTAAACCCTTGGGATTAACTAAAACACCATCAAAAATATCTGAGTTAGCATCTTTCAATGGAAACTGACTGACTGAGTCCAT
Source organism: Phaenicophaeus curvirostris (assembly GCF_032191515.1). Classification (NCBI taxonomy): domain Eukaryota; kingdom Metazoa; phylum Chordata; class Aves; order Cuculiformes; family Cuculidae; genus Phaenicophaeus; species Phaenicophaeus curvirostris. The sequence continues at coordinate 19,875,292 of NC_091401.1, forward strand.
AGGCAGTTGTATCTTGAACTATACAGGTTATACATGCAGTTCTGTAGCTATAGCGTTTGTGTATGTATACATATATATTCATATACAAATAACTATTATTTTTAAAGAAAGCCATGCTCACAAGAACTATTTTAAACCTACATAAAACAATATCCCCCTCCCACAAATAATCGACACAGTCATCTAGTCTGAATCTGAAAGCCCCAGCTTTAACAGAGTTTAAGCGTCACGCCGATGCTATTTTCTTAAGGAAAAAAAGCCAGACTGTAGCTTGAAGCTACATATTTTCCTAGTAATATTTCCATTCCAGGCACAACAACCAATATGTTGACATTTATTTGCTACATGTCATTATTTAAAGTTTTACAGCTGCATTCCTTTTGCTTGATTAATAGTTTGTCACTACAGCCATGTCTACACTTGCCTCACTTTAAAGGGGAGCAAAAAGAAAAAGGAATAAAAAGAGCTTCCTTCATTTGTCAGGTCTGATACGACGTTGCCAGAGGTAATACCAGCAACAGCCCTGGCTACTAAGCACAGCTGGCCATAGGCATTTTTTAAGCAGTATTTCACATAGATCTACTCCATGGTGAGTCAGATGAGATGGGGTTAAAACATCTACCATGAGACTGGCAGACTTCACATCAAAGCCAAAACCTTTGAAAAGGCATCATACCCTTATTTAGCTTAGTTGCTCATCCATCCTACTTTACTAAAACAGATTTATTCACCACATATTCACACCCCTCCTGAAACGTAGCATTCCTCTTAGAGGCAATGTTCATCCAAGGAAACTTGATTAATGCAAAGATGAGGTTTGAACACAAGCACTTTCTTTTTCCTGTAAATTCAGGAACATTGCGGGAAGAAAACACCAGACAACGACTGAAAGGGCCAGGCCACATTTCAGGATATAAGAACTCTTCCTTAGCTAAAATACGAACTGCCAAATAATAATCCACAGCTTTTTTTTTTCCGGCACTAACTCAAATTTGGGGTTTTGTCCAGAAAGCTGACTATATTTAAATTAAAAAAAAAAATATATTTCCTGTGCGTCTACATTCCCTAAGTTTGGCTGGGATGGACCACAATAATGCCAACATGGAGCAAGAGGCTGCATCTCCCCGTCTAGCTACCTCCAGAGTACAGCAAATAACAGCTTCCCATCCTGCTGCAGAGCACAGAAGAAATAACCATCCAAGTTTAATGCTTCTTTCCCCAAACCAAACTTCCAAACCTTTGGATATTTGCAAGTTACTGTTAGAAACCCCATTTGCAGTTCAGTACTACAGTCTTCCACTGATCACTGTGATGACTCCATTCCCTTAAATTAATTCAATATGTGAATTAGCAATACATAAATTAGTTGCATGTGGCACTAGTGAAAAAATTAAAACACCCAGAAGAACAAAGTAACTATCCAAAACCCCATGACCATGTATGGTGAATTAATATGACCCAACAGGTTACATCAGAGTCCCCCTGAAATTCCAAAAGCAATTTGAACCACATCAAGACACCCAAGTCCTACTTTTCCTAGAAGGTTCTACCCATGCTATTTATGGGGCTATAAGCCAAGAACATTTTTCTTTTTGTGATTTTTTCCACTTTGTCTTTCACAAAGCTGAACAACCTCTTCCAGCTATGTCAGACAAATTCAGGGAACCTGGCAAAGACAAGACGAGTTCTGAATATTCAGTCCTGTGACCGCTCCCCGCAAAGGGCTCAGTTTTTATTTCCCTGCAGCAGACCATTAAAAACTACCGAACAAAATGTTCTACTTCTTTATCAGAATCATCCGGAATTACAAAAGTTATATGACAAAGATGATAGACTGCTTTCCAATACCTGAGTGTGACATATCCTGGGTTATTTAATACACAACAAAAATCCAGTGCTAAATACACATTTGCACCAGTGCGGTGCTTACACAGGGTTATTCCTTATCATTAGAAAAGAACGTACAGCATAAAGAATAAGAAGGTACACCACTTTCAATCCCAGTGTTACTATAGGAAAGATTTGAAATACACGCAGAATAGAACTTTAAAAGGAATATTTCTCTTTCCAGCCCAAAAAACTCCTTACAATTCCAACATGAAGTTCATGCACAGACAGTGCGTGCACACGCCACAGGCACAAACAGCATATACAGCAGTTACTAAACAAGCAAACAAAAACTTCTCAGGTTTTCTACAAATTTTGTCCTCAGACGTGATGAGCAATTTTTCCACGGCTCAGCCACCTCCCAAACCAGCTCTGAACACAGGCCCTCTGGGCCACCAGCAACATCACTGAATAAGGACATCCATTTCTCAGACTGCTTTCCTCCAGATTTAAGTTCGAATGCTACTCAGCAATGGGAACCATCAGAGAAAGGTAGAGGTGCGCTGGTGCTCAACCTTCCCTTCTGAAATTTAGTATAAATGTTTAATTGTCATGATCAATAACCACAAGCTTATCGTGCCTTTTTAATGAACCCCAGAAATTACAGGGTATTAGCATGTATGGTACACACATGCCCACTCCCCCCGCTGAGGAAAACTACCCTAAAGCATTCCTTGTAAAGACAAGTCAGACATTGAGAGTGACTTTAAAAATGACAGAATCTATTACTCAACAAAAAGTAATGCATCCCATTGAGGCTGGAGGGAGAAGGAGAGGCTTGTGTTAGAACCATATATATATACACACACACACGCATCATTCTGACGTAACGCATGACCTCCTCTTGCATCGCGATTGATGCACTGATAGAGAATAAATAGAAACCACAAGGAACTTCCTTGGTAGTTTACAGAGATAGGAAAAGCTAGTTCAGGCATGATGTCAAAAGCTCAAGTCTTTCAATGACATAACTGATGTAGCAGCCAGCAGTCACTTAAAAGGTGACTATGTCCCCCCACCAGCTGTTTTCTCTAACCTGTCCCAGGACAAACCAGGTTCTGCAATAAGGACATTCAAAAACTGGCATTTTTCTGACCACAGAAGGGAAGTATTTGTGGTATCTGATCTGCGACCTCCAAACCGTATCCTAATAACTCAACCAGCCCAAGCCCTCCACCATCACTTGCATAGTTTATGTGAATATCGATGGGTTCCCCCATCCACCGCATTGCGTCACCTTCCAACACTTGTGTTCTTATAACTAGGACAAGAGGAAGTAGAAGTTACTTAAAACTATTTTGCCACAGTTAAAAAAATATATATGGAATCACAAGCTCACATCACAGGGAGTCCCACTTAGCCCAAATAAGTCAAACACAGCTTTAGAAAAACAGGCCTTGAAAACAGGGAAGACTCAAATATCACTAAATGAAATCTCACTTAAAGAAAAAAGTGAAATACAACAAGAATATGAAAATCCTTTTGCATTTGCTGCAGCTATTACCTGCAACACATATGATTATTACATAAAAAGAAATACTCTTGAAGCCATTTGCTATTTGCCAGGAGTTCACAAGTCAAACTGAAGAATCATATCAAAGTCTGGTATGTCAAATCACATCACTGCTGATCATTACTCAGCTGAAGAAATGAGTGCTTTCTCCAGCGACTGTCTGAACCAGAACTAGAGAAAACATTGCATGTATGTACAAACAGAATATGTATAAATGCATCCATAAGCTCATTTGTATGCACATATACTCAGACACTAAAAATTTTAAAGGAGCACAGGAACAGCTAGGGTGGCTTTTTCTCCGTGTTACTGTTGATGCTGGTGTTTGCCTCCAAGAGATCAAAGAGCTTACACACAGCCCCATTTTCCTCTTGCATTTTGTATAGCGTACACTGAAATTTCAGATTAATTAAAACGTACATAATGCAATTATATTTTCACTAAAAAGCAGACTGGTAAATGTAGCTGCTTTCAAGAGACTCTTGCCACAGCTTGCCACTTGAATTCAAAAAGGAGTGGTAATAATTGTTCACGTAGAAAAGCCTCTTGAGACATGAGCAGTACCTGGAGGTATGTGCACAGATGGTTGGTCAAGGCACAAACAGTCTGGAATTTGTCTTGTCTGATGTGCATTCATTAGTTTAGTTAAATCACATCCGTCTGAAGAGCGACTGAAACCTGAAAGCATTCTTTCTCTGTTTAATTGCAAACACGGTAGATTAATTTAAAAGCATCCAAACAGACGAGCTTCTTTGTAACGATTTTGAAGAAATACATGCAATTTTCAAAATCTGCTACAACAAAAGGAAACAGATTAGCAGGAATGCCTACCTACAAAGCTCACTGGCATTTTATGAAGAGGTAGCAAAATGCCTGCCGCTTGTTCTCTGTGCCATTTCACAGACAAGGACACCAGTAGCTGGATCCTATCTCCAACTAGCTGAAAAGCATAAACCACCTCTCAAAACTTAATCACTGTAATTAATCAGTGGGTTGATTCCCCTCTAGTTTATTTCTATTTTAAATAACAATGCGTTTTAATGTCCTTGGTAAATTCAATCTTTAGAGACAGAATGATCAGCAATATTCAGTTCTATAGGAGACCAAGGAAAGTTAATGATGTTTTGCTCCACACTAGTGAGAAATTATTAAGGCAACTATTCAAAGAGTAACGATACGATGATTTTCAGTAGTTTGCATTTATTTAGACTTAAAATTTGTCCTTCAGTTTTGAAGACTTGAAACTCCTTTATTTTAAGAATATCAGTTTTCCACTGTAACCAGCTGCATACTCCTCATAGAAACATCTGTAACTTAGGAACAGAAACTATTTAAAAAAAAAAAAATAAGAAAGAAAGGTTCCTAGCTCAAACTTGGGATTAATTACAATAAGCAAATAACTTCAAACATGTAGCAGAACTGAGCATTAGGAATGGGGAGATCAGGTCAAACAGCACCATGCCCGAGTGTCTTATTTCACCAGGCAAGTACAACTAATCAGCACATAATAGCTCTGATGAAATACCAGAGTAAAGCAAGCTGGTGCACAAACAAGTAATTTACCAAAGGACAACTTCATGCCACTAGAGGATTTTTTTATCTCTGGTTTTCCAGGGAGAAAACTTGTGAAAACTTGTGTAGGAAAAGCCAGCCCACCCTGTTCCCACCACCACACACGCCTGGAGTGTGCTCATGCCCCAAAGGCAATCATATTCAGGTGAAAACGTAATGGCACTAGATTTAAGGGAATAAACACACCATAAGTGAAACAGATCTCCAAACACTTTAATAGGCTTGTATTAGCAATGACTGAGGAGGAAGCCACAGGCAGACGATCTAATCCAACGGCCCCACAGCCTTCTCACTTCTGCAAACAGCATTACAAGAACAAACTCATCTCCAGCTCAAAATCGATTCTAAAGCACGCAAACACAGCATGCACCGCTGGTCTAAGAGCAAGCTACACAGAAAGAAAACTTGTATACAACTGACTCTTAGTATCCGAGGTTTCCTGTGCTTTTTCTTCAATCTAAAAATTAAATCAGTTGTTTTTGCAATTTATATTCCTTTCCTTCTTCCACCTCTTCACACCTTTCTTTCCTTGCCTTCCTCTGTATCATCACAACAGATTAAGAGGGGTCACAAGAGATATAGATTTCAAAAATAGAGAAGTCTTCAAGAACATAATTCTCACAGGATTTCATAGCACTTCATCCAAGCAAAACCAGGCCGAGGTTAACTCTTCTTGCACGACAGTGACCAATTCTTTTTCCAAGATTTTCTGTATTGCTGTTTCTTAACATTTTTTTTTTTAATGTTTTACACTTAAAAATCTCTAACTATAAAATTTGCTTTGGCACAATTTCCTTTAAATAGCAACTACTTTAAGCATATTTTTTCTTTAAAGGGAAATTAATTTATGCAACACCAAAAATACAAGCAATAATCAACATTTGAACTATTTTTTCCTGCACGTCAACATAAACATTTCAGAAAGAGATCTGGGCGCTATCAGTCAATGGCTGTAAAACACAGTACCAACAGCATCTCTGTCCTTTTCCAAGAGACCACAAGCCACATCAAACATGCTAGGTATGAAGAAAGATGATTCTGTTTTATCGACATCCTCCTCTCCAGTGGTCAGCAGGAGAAGACTGAGCTCTTCCAGTTGTGGTCCCTGCACGCTGGGTTGAGAATCAGACGATGACAGTGTCCTGACAGCTCTCCACCTCACAGAGAGTCCTGGTCCCATAATGGCAAAGGGCCATTTTTTGCAACTGAGACAACACTGCACGTTTCCTAACAAAAGGATAATCCTTTTCAGGTTCTCTGTATCGCCTCTGACAAAACCAATTTATGAATTAAATTAATAACATCACAAAAGATATTCAGGAAGCTTAAATACTGTTTCAAGCAAATACCAAGTTATTCCAACTATTTTCTTGAGGAGGAACAAACCCTTTCAGTCCAGACCTACACCTGCCTACAGTGTGGATGCCAATCCTGCACACATTTGCACTCAGGTGTGTCTTTCTGCACTCATAACCGTTTCATTTGCTGTGTATTAAAGGTACTGAACTCCCCCACAACTCGCCAGGGCTGTGCACGTGTCCAGGGACACAGGCAAAACCTCCACACAACGGGAAGTTCTTGTACAAAGGTACAAGTCAGATAAGGTGTTTGCTTCATCTGTTTGCTTTCTTCCTCCATTTTAATAGCCAAAGTATTAATCACGGTGAGGCTGATAAGCATAGCATTTGGCAATAAATACCCTCTCTTTTGACTGTGCTCTCTCAAATAATAACCTCTATGCAATAATATCACAAAGACCTTGGTTATCTCCTTCAGAGTTCCTGTGCAGTGGAGAATGTACTGAAATCAATGGGGTGGGTTGTTTGGCTTTTTTTTTTTTTTTTTACCACTAATAAAACTATGAAGGAAGAAAAGGGTATCTATCATATCAATCTTCAGGGCTTGAAAAGCATGCATACCAAATTCCATTTACAACAAGGTTTCAGCACACCTTTGTCCAAGGCAAACTTTTTTGTTGTTGCCATTCACTGCTAACCTGACTCCGGCCTGACGCTGATAGAGTGGCTCATTGTGTTATTGTGGGAAATCGCTTCGGAGAGATCTCCCATTCAGCCCTGGGATTCAAGAACAGGCATTCACAGGGAGCGGCCAATGCAAGGGAGAACCTCTGGATAGCTGCTGGAGAAATTTCTCATGTAGAAGGAAAGTTGAACCCATTATTATTACTGTGTTCACAGTATCTAAGTACCTAAACCACATGATTAGTAAAAATAACCAAAAACCCACTGCCTAAACCCCATCACTCTAGAACTTCCCAGCATCAGGTGAAAAAGTTATATTTTTCTTCCATCACCTCTCACATTCACAGGACAAAGTAAAATTTGCAAGTTATTTACTTCTCTGAACTGCATCATGAAAATGAAGATAGTTTCTCTTAGAGACAGACGGGAATCTATACTAAAAACCCAAAAAACACCAACCCAAACCCCACAAATGAAAGAGAAATCGCACACAAAAAAGTCAGCACATCATTGTTCCATTTTCAATTTTGATTTGGCATCCAGCACCTTACAGGAAAGAAGCCTCTCTTGTTCCAGGTATCTGATTTTTATCTTCAATGATAATATAGCATCAAGGAATTACCAAACCTTTAAGTGAAGAGTACTAGAGGGTTTTGTTTTCTTTAAAGTGGGAAGACACAGGGTCTCTGTTTATCTAAACAGAAAATGTTTTATCTTCATCATGCTGAATACACCAACTGATGCAGCTATAAAGCTGAAGTTAGCTATGAAATGGTTTAAAAAGGGAAATATTTGGGGTTTGTTATACTGTCTGAAATGGGATACAGTGTGAAACAAGAGTGGAGAAGAAATGAAGTTCTGTTGATACAGCAGGAGATAGCCCAGTGGGCTTACCAACACTCAGGCTGCCCCGTAGCCAACTTAATTCTGCATCTTCACCCTTCTAACTAAATTAATTCCCACTCTCTATTAATTCATTCAGGCAATGGAAGGCTGAAAGTTGTTGTTCTCAATAAAAATATATTGGTGCTGTTCTCTGATACTAAGCGACACACTGAAGTACTGGACAACTTGTATTATGAACTGAAAACCAACATCACTTAAAAAATTTACACCAACGCCCGCAGGGCTGGTTGAGAGACAACCACGTGGCACAGTGCCAGGCTCTCCCCTCCACCTGCCCTGGCTGCAGTCAAAAAGCAACATTCCCGATCCTGTAACTCCTAGTTACAAGAGCTACTCATTAATAACTTATAAGTAATTGTTAATTAAAATTTCCTAATAGTTCATCAATTGATACTACATCTTATAGTGTTAGCAGAACATGAAGAGGCAACAGCAGTACTGACAGGTTATTAACACACTAATTATTTTTAACATAATGAAAAATTTTTGAAGATTGATGAGAATTCTCCTGAAATCTAGGACAAGCAGCGCACACCTTCCAGTTCACAGCACACTGCTTGCCAGGCCTCTTTGGGAACAACCCCTGAAAGACTGAATTTAGAGGCAACCCATCATTCCTGGTTGTTTGTGATTTTTAATTACAAAATACCATCCAAAGTATGTTACCCTGCTGCTTTGAGCTCCAAAAGAAGAGAAAATATTACAGCAGCTTGCTGTTACTCTGAGCTTAGGCTGAAAGGTAGGAAAACAGAGAAAAATGCGGAGGAAACGAAGTAAGAAAACAATGTGTTCTAACGCTAGGTCTGCAGACGGGTATGCAGAGTTTCCCATTTCCTAAAAATGTGGAGGACTTACTGCGATTATACAAGCCTACACCGAATCCATTCAGGATAAACCAGTTCACATTAACCTGCAGGCTCGCACTAAGAATGAATCCTGATGGAAGGCAGCTCAGGTGCTTTGAGACACAGCTGGACACCCATCCCTACAGAGCAATGGGCCAACACAGCATCACACACCAGGAACTGCAGAAAGCTAAGTATTAAAGCAACAGAAAGTTATTTTGAGAGAGTCAAGAGGCACATATACAAGACAGTAAGTTGAGCTAGGTAGAGAGACGTAAATTTCTCAATGAACTGCAATATTTTTTTAATGCAAATTTATTATTTGATTAGAAAGAGGGCACTCACACGTCTTCATGTTTCTCTATTGACACAACCACACATAGCTCCAATGAAGTCAATTAAATTCTTGAAACTGAAGTCAGCTTTCCATAACCTTTAAATGACATTAATATTAGTCAAGCAAAAAACTTGACTAGACAAGCAGCAGAAAGCAAACCAACTTTCAAGTTTCATGCCACATGTAACTGCAATTTCCTTTTCCCTTGTTACGCTTGAAGAAATTAATTTCCATAACTGCGTATCAAACTTCAGAGGTGCAAGAGTCAATATTCAAATACATTTAAGAAGTCCACAGAAAGGTAGAAGAGGTACCGCATAGAGGTGAACTGAATATCAGTGGAGCTTTGATCGAGGGAAAAATCTTCCAGCTTAATAAGGCAAATGCACTTTTATTTCTGTGCTGAGTGAGATAGCCAAGTACGGCCCTCCCTCTCCCCAGCTCCATAACAGCATTCCCAGCCCCACAGATACAATGCACAATTCCAGCAAAACAGCAGGGAACCGTAAACTTCCTGGCTTGCCTGTTGCCGAAAGCCCGCTGCTGTCAAACCCCACGCTGAGAGCCTTTCCAGCTCGAAACACTACCAAGAGTTATTTAGTCTGTGTTGGTCCTCAGAGCATTTCACGTCACTGACAAGCACTGACAAATGGGGACACGTCATCATCTTGCGTGGGCTGAGTGAAGGCACTAGGAAGCCAAAAAAGTCATGCAGCAGGATTGTCCCTCTGCCCCATCAGCCCTCGATGTCAGTGCCACCAACTCCATTCAAAACACCTCTTTTCTTCCTCTGCTTCACTGACTTACAGAACGTAGACTTCCCGAAGTTGGCAGAAACAACCCTACTTTGAATCATGAGGTAAATCTACTGTACAAGCCTCGGAGTAGACTAGCAACAAGTATGAAAAAATAAAATCATCAGTAACAAAGTGGAGTTTATCTTCGGGCCCTTTGAAACAAAATCATTTTGACAGTGATATAGCAACAATCCATTCACAGGATTTCAGCTTTCTGGAAAGAAGCATTACAAAAAACCACAGAAGTCAAAAATGTTTAATTTATAGTTCTAGATAGAATTCAAAAATTGAAATACTTTGGAAAGGCAGAGGAAGAACTAGCTTTGCATCTCAAAATATGCAAAACAATTTCAAGATATAGACTTGGACTTGGTTAGTACACGGGGATAAGGAAAATGACCTTAAAATAAAAAAAAAAAGGAAGCTCTTTGAGGGTTGGGGAGAAGGAACAAATAATATACACTTCATCCACAGAATTCCAATAAACAGATGAGAACAAAACATCCAAGTCCTTCAAATATAAGGAAACCACCCTCAAAATACAAGTTGGAAGAATCCAAGTGAGAAAAAGACTGAACCTATAAGAAAGGTTCGTTCTTTAAGAATGTTTTCTACAGTGCCTTGCATAAATGTAAACCACTTCACCACCACCACCACAGGTCCTGATGGTACTCAGATTTTCCTGGACACGCACCCCACTTGACTTATTGCAAGAGAAATTCACTGAAGTCCAGATGGAGCCAAGTTTATGTCCTTTTAGAATGAGTTCCATATTAAATATAGAAATATAGTATATATGTACTTAAATTTTTAACATTAAAGTAGGGGCTGACAGCAGCTTAACTTTGACAGTGGAGGCAGAATCTTCAGAACACCAGCAAAACCAGGAATTCATCTGTTGTTAACAGACAGCCCGACAGCCTTCACACAAGATTCGAGCAAGGAACACACTTTCCCAGCATAATTTAGTTGCGCTTAATTTTACCTGCATGATATAACTGATTCACAACCCAACAAGATTTTATTCCACCACTTTAATAGCCAAGGGAGCACTATTGAGGCACACTTAGTTTCTGTGAATAAGCTGGAACACCCAGGCAGTATTACCAAAAGCACAGTACAGAATCTTAATCTTTTTAGTATTTACATTCTGACCCAGCCCAACCACATTTTGGCAGCAAACAGCAGAGCACAGCCCATATGGACACCCGCCTTAATATGGGACACAGTTAAACAGTGACAAAAGCCTCGCCATTAACTCCAGCTGGTCTTCCAACAAAAAGATTTACAGGTTTCAGGGACTCAAGTGGGTTGCATTTGTTCCCTAAATTTTAGGGGGAAGCTAGATATCTTTCCAACATTTGATGATACTATCTGGTTTTAAAAAACAAACAAACAAAAAAAACCCAAAGAAACACCAACAAATAAAGCTAACTAAAATTATTTACCTACACCACAACCTGTTCTTCTTGATGCAGAGGAGGGAGACGACATGCCCATGCAGTGACCTTAATGAAAACTCCCAAAAGCAATTAGCCTACGTAATAAAAAGACCCTTCCACCCCCTCTTCTGTGTACCTGCTCTTGCCCCCATATTTCTCTCTAGTCCATAACGGTACAGAAAGACAGTCTGTGTGTTCAGAACCGGTTTAACCTGTTGATATCAAACAGCTATTCAGCATCTCATCCTCCTCCTCGTGCTCACTAAGGAAATTCCCTCACCCTTAATGAATTCTGGACAATCTTTTCCACTGCCCCAGACTAAACTTTGACCCTGAAATTCTTCTCTTATGTTGTTCTGTGTTCCTAGGTATTGTTCCAAGCCCTGTTATGAATAATCTAAGTCACAGATTGCTGGGCATCCCTCCTCTCCATCCTATAGGTGCTGGAGATACCTCACACTTCATAAAACAACTGCTTAGAGCACAACATACAGAACTGAGTACTACAGCTCTACACCAAGAAGTAGTCATTGTTTCTTACAGCTTTGAGTACTTAAAAACGAGTTCTCTGAAAGTCAGCACCATTACAAGTCACTTCACTGTGATCTCTGTGTTTAAGGAAGAGCAGAACAAGATTTATCACCAATCAAGCTCAATCTACTCTAACTTTTGCCTTAAATTTGAACTCCTGTAGCTAAAGAGACAGTGGATGCTCTTATTTTCCTCCTTCTTATCCATATACATTAGAGGTGTAGAAATCTTGGAAGACTACTTGGTCAGAAATAATGAATAAGATATTCATTCTCACCCAAACTAAGCAGACTATAATATGCTTATTATTAAGAAGACAGTGAGGTACATCAGTCTTGAAGGCTTTTGTTTGAATACTTCTTAAATTGATAAAATCAAGAAAAGCCATGCTGTTACTAGCAATTTCCTTCTTGTAACAAACATAACTATGTTGAGCCTCATATTTCTTAAATACAAAGAAAATTTTCACTAATAATAAACACAGAGAAAGCATTATTACAACCATCCTGCTTATAGTGCGAATGCTGCAGTATCATTGGGTTGTAAAAGGATTAAGAATTCCTGAAGATTAACAGAAAAAATGATCAAAAATGCAGAAATACAGTACCAACAGCAGAATTTTTAGACCAGCTAGCACACTGGAAGCCCACTCTCCAAAGTCACTCGTCCCTCTCTCTGGGAAGGATGACTATGGGAAAAACATGACTTAGTGCGGTTTAATATTACATAGCTGCTATCAGACACTATAACAGGGGTCCACATTCCTCATCAAGTTACTTTGAAACAGGGAATCCAGTCATGTCAATCTAAAGCAAGAGAGTTCCCTACCCCAAATATAAGTATGGCAGAGAAGGGGATAATGTATTTATTTCATCCTTTATAAGTTTAGTTTAACACACGCTCAAACACAAGGTACAAGGTACAAAAAGTTTTTTTAAATCATATTAAAAAAACCCTCATCAGTGGCAAGAAGGCACAAGGATGTAGAGAACAGATGCATAAAATGCACTGCTAGACCCAAACTTTGACATTTAAATGGCTGTGAGTGCCCCCCCCCAAAAAGAGGTAGATTCTATTCAGTACAATATTGCAGGCCACTGTTCATTGATACAATAAATCTGACAAATACTTTTGAAGCTTCCTTTGGCAGTTTTAGCTCCTACAGTTTATATTCAGAGTCTTACTCACCCTGTATCTAATCACAGAGGTTTGAGATCATCACCAAAGTCATGAGATATGAACATATACACACATACATACATGCTCACCTCCATAGTGGGTATAATTACCTTTATTTACCTCAAGATCCTTAGAATACTTAAACCACATTCAGAAATAAGCAAGTTCAAAGAACAGAAAGCCAAGTGGTGAAGAGAAAAATCTCAGGTTTTCCCCCTCTCGTTGTCCTGGATTTAACCTGCTACAAAAACTGTCTGTGTGTGCCTCAGCCTTACAACACAGTGTGCCTGCCTCCCAAAGCCTTCCACACACTCACTTCAAGAGAGCAGCGTACCAGGGAGCACAGCTCCTGCCACTGGCACATACCAAAGATTCCAGATCATTTTTGCACCACGACTAAAACGTTCACATCAACTTGTTTTTCCATTATAACATGTTACTCCAGCCTCAAAAAAGTACAATCTTAGCGTGGTAATTTCAGTATTGTTTTCGGAAATCTTTTCTTGGCTGCTGGGGATGCAGAGAAAAATGGGTTAAGAAATTTAACACACAACATAATCCTCCTGCTTCCAAAAACAAAGTCTAGGTATAAATCCTAATAACGCCACACATCTACTGAATTCTTTTCTCTTTTCATTAGCACAGGGAAGATAGGGACAGGTGTACTTTGCTAATGCCTCACCTCTTCACCAAACTGCCTCTTTCTGTAAATTTTACTAACTCTGAGATATGCCTACTGCACAATCCTTTATGCAATCACTTATTGCTAGAAGCACACACACACAAAAAAAAAAAAAAAAAGAAAAATTATGGTAAACAGTAAAGTCTCATTGTATTTAATAGCTGTAAATCTTTGTTAGAAACAGCTATCCTAGAACACGCAGACACATTCAGGAGGTCAAGTGAATTCTATCTGAAGTTTACAGAAGGAAGCATATACAAACAGTCTTACAAAGGTATTTTCATGGCAGGAAACTACAAGCACTTCTCTGCTGCTTCGGTGGCTGCCAGCCCCACCGCACTGTGAGCCAGCCCTGCAGTCAGTGGTGGTGCAGGCAGTGGCAATGCTAAATACACTTCACTTGCACTGCAGCATTAATCAGATCACAAATCACTAATTAAATCCTGCTTTATGATTTAGCCTTTAATTCATTACAAACACAAAGGCAAAACACGCAATGGAGTCTGGTAAAAGTCAGTCTGGAGTGCTTCGCTCCAGCTATCCCTGTCCCAATGTCCAGCCCTCCTTGGAAGTAGATGTCTTTTTAATCACGATGTAAAAAAGAGAATTCTGAAAAGAACATAATGGCTAATTACCATACATCATTGAAAGTGATAAATGCAAATCCATGACTATTCAAGTGCAATGCTGGTGGCTTGCCACTACTTAAGATATCCATATTTTTGGTTCTCCAAAGCATTCCTATTTCTTCACTTAAGATGGGAAAACCAGAAGCTTCTCATTTTGTGCAACACACGTTTGCCTCCTTGCTTTAATTTTGTGGACTTCCTGCCAATCATACTGTTGAAAAGTAAAGTCTGGGTGACACGAAATATCCTGACCGAAGGATATCCAGCTTTACAATACTTAAAATGTTGTGCATTCCTCCTTATCCATCACTGCACAGGCCAGTTTCAGCATTACAGCAGCTGCATTACACCTTCCGGCGCTTGGGAAAGGTCCTACACATCCCCCCACCATAGCTGCAGCCTCACACTTCCAGATAAACTGGGTCCTTAAGACTTCATTAAGATTTCCTCTTTTCTTGCTCTCAACGCCAGCCATTGCATTGCTGTCCCAAGAGAAGAAATGCAACAGTGCTTTCCAAGCAAGCTGGCTATTAAGAACACATCCTCCCCAAACTCTCCTGATAAAGTGCTTTAAAATATGCCCACAACCTCATCTTAATGGCCTGGTCTGATGTAGGTGGCTTGGCCTTTCAAGCAATCCCTCCGTTTAATTTCCTCAACAACTGCACTCTACAAAACCAAACATCCTGTCCTGCTTCCAGAGCCAGACCCCAGCACGAGTAGGAGCGGGGACTGGCATAACAGCTCCAGCCCACACCAGGGAGCTCCACCAGCCACTCTCCTCACAAATCTGGGTCATGACTGGAGTGGAACACAAGTTACACTAACAGATACTTGGCTGCAGAACACAGTTTGACTGGTCTGCATGCAGCTTGGCAGGGAGGAGGTGCTGCACTCCTGGTGCCCAGTCCACGCTTAAGGGGGGGCTCCCTGGAAAAATGTATTCCTAATTGGGTTTTGGGGGGTAACAGCAACTGTATAGGAATCTTAATCTTTTAATGAAGTCACTGAAACTACAAGTAGATATTGAGGATAGACACATTATAACTTACTCTGCAACTCTTCCCTGTTTGATGAGCTTCAAGCCCCATGAAACAATATCCCAGCCAATGATACCTGCCTAACATTTTTTCACTAGCTTCTGTTTCTTAACCAAAAGCATAAAGATCTTTTAAAAATTACTTGTATCAATCTCAGGATTCAACACCTTTAATACACTCTGACTCTTAAATAGCTTGCTATCTCTTCCTATGATGAAGACAGCCAACGTCTAAAGCTAAATGCAGAGGAGCAGTTGAGGTAAAGCCAAGGCTGCCATCCCCAGAATAAAGGCAGCTGTTCAACAAAAGGAAGAAAGCACATCAAGAAAGAAAAGCAAAAATTCTGATACAAAATTACAACCATGACACTTGGATCTTTTTAAAATACATTTCTCTAAAGGGTTTTAAGTGCCATTTACTACTTTTCTAATAAACAGGCATCGCAATCAAGTCTAGTCTAGTGGGGAAAAATACTTCCACTTTGTTTTTGCTAGTCTCCAGATAAAAATCTCTCTCCTCTATAAAAGCCAAAAAAAATCACTGTGGCTTCACTGGAGACAAGATGGTGGGGGTAATGCTTTAATTGTAGACAACTTCAAAAAAACCCTTCAGCTACCATTTTTTAGCACTCCGCAAATGATTACACTTTACAGACTGTTTTAATACAGCCTTAACCATAAGAATATTCTCGCTTCAGTTAATTATGCTTGCAACCTGACATGCTTATGACTACAGAAGACCTATTACAAGGTAAGGTCCTCAGGCACTTACCCCTGGGTCCCAACAGCAAATAGGCATCAACGTGCTCTTCCAGCAGTGGCTGATTTAACGCAACACTGAACTCGACACCCAATAACAATGACAGCATCCAGGTCTGCCGCCTGCTAGATACCTGACATCACCCCTCACAAACTCACAATCCTCTGAGGGGAACTTATTAAGACAGTCCAAATATAAACCTACAGTTATAAGCTTTAAACAGCTACATAGGATTGAAGACAGAAATAACCACTTTCACACAAGAGACTTCCTGAACCTCCTCCAGCGGTAGAGCACCCCTAACTACATTTACATGACTATGGTCACAGATCCAGTTTTTATAAAAGTAAGTACTCCCTTTGAAAAACAGCTCTACAGAAAGAAATATGTATCTTGCCTGAACACCAGATGCTGGTACACACCCCAGCTTCAGTCAGCACTCCAGCAACAGAAGTAGAATTGTAGTGTTTCTTCTCTTTGCTGTTGGCTTCACCTTGTTAGCTGGCACAGGTTAGATCCTATGCAGTGTCTCACACCAATAACTGATGTCCAAACCAGAACCCAAACAAATTGCATCTTGATCTGCTCACAAATCAGAGCATTATTATAATAAAGTCATTTATTACAAAGCACTCAATGCCTGGGGGAAGCTGGCTTCCAGAAATATCACACTCAATTATTTTACAGCCACAGCATTATTTCTTTGATGTTCAATACTCACAATCATGACTGACTCAAATCAGCAACAAAAGTGCATCACAGCTGTCCGCCTCACCCCCAGCTCCCAGATGAAGCCTACTGGTTTCCAGGCACAATTCACACCATTGGATACACGATACCTTTGCGTCCCCAGTCCTTCAAGATCATCCCACTGTCCCACCACCAACCCTCCAAAGTCACTGAACTAGTGGGTCTGAACATTTAAAAGCTGAGATGAAGACTTTTTGAAGGGCAAGTACCTACACTGGGCATTGCCAACAAGCTTCGACTAGACTGTAGGAGCAAGGAAGACAATGTGGAGAGTGCAGTCTGCTCTGACACATCTGCCCACAGGGCATGGAGGGAAGAGAGCCAGCAATGTAAGTACAGAAATCTTTGTCCTTAGGTGACACTGAGACAATCCACACATGCCAAAATTGTTATGCAATTAGTATGTTCTTAATTTTGTACCCTTAGAGAAGCTAAGTAAGTGTACTTAATCAACTGAAACTAAAGTAATGCAAGATAAAGCAATCCAAGTAACTAATCAGTTAAAAGACATCAAATAGAAGTGAAGTATTTAATTATATACCATCAGTTCAAGTGCACAACACAATATAAGACAGATCTATAAAACAATATGCTGCTTCCTAATTTAATCTGCACAATCCAACTAAACACAACTGCTGAGTAATACTGAAGAGAAAAAAGAGTTGCAAAACTAACACAACGTTTGAAATCTTCCTGGTGAGGCTCAACGAGATGAAGCTAATGACAAGCTTGAAGTAAATTCATAAGATTCAAGGCTTCCTCCGAGACAATTTTTGGCAACAAAATTAATTTAAAGACATGATATTAAAAAAAATATGAAAGTTTGAGTTTTCCTCCAATACTCACATATACGGTATACCCCCCTGTATACTCAGCTTTTGCTCTCACAGCAGTACCTCAATCTTCAAAACCATTAAGCCTACTGGGAAATTGGTGTATATGGGAATTAATGCAACAGGGGGAAAATTATTAAAAAACTTCCATCCCCATTAATGCATTCCAGAATCCTTTAAGCCACACTCTAACACTATTGGTTGACATCATCAATCATGAATCTACAATCTAACACAAAAAAATTAAGCTTAAAACTGACAATGTTGTTAACAGCTTAAAAACTTAACAGTTTCAGGGACAAATATCTTGAAAACAATGTTACTACGCTGAGGTGCATCAGAGCAAAGGCTATGCTTGTCAAATTCTCATTTTTATTCTAACTTGAGTAACCTCTACAGCAGATAAGCATCAGCAGGAAGGTGAGGGAAAGGGAAAAGATAACAGAGCATTTCAGAGGATATAAAGTACCCTCAGGCCTTCTTCCAAATTCAGTTTCTTAAAACCTAAGCTCCAAATATAACAGGCATTTCCAATGTCCATTCCTGACAAGCTTGTTTTGTTTGTTTGTTTTCCAGTTATCACCACCACTAATTGAGTAACAAAAACCTAGCACCTAAAATGCTTTTGTGTATCCTGGAAATAGCAGCAGCGCATTTTGCAGAGAAACGTTGTACTATTTGCAAATATCGTGGAGATAAGTTTATTCCTTATAAAATCAAACCAATGGTCAGGAAAAAATAAGGCATCTTCAGTATAGTACCCAAGCACAGTAAAATTCAGTTCTTGAATAGGAAAGCATAAATTTCATTGAATCAGACTGAATTGGGGCTCTTTTTTACTAGGAGATAGATTCAATGTTGGAGTATTTGCCAAGTTATCTGTAGTTTCATGAAAATAATAAAGGTTAAAAGACTCAGGTTTTTTGAGTTGTCTTAAGTATAATCATTGGCACTTCAAAAAGATTTTTCCTGAAGACTTCATAGAACCATTTTTAGAAATAATCAAGAAACCTTAAGCTGCACTCCACATGCAAGTTCCCATCAAGTCACATTAGCAGTACTCGAATTAACCAAAAAGATGTTTGGAATTCTTTCTGCATTACACAGACCTTCCTATTCCTTGTCCGGCATCCCAGCACTCTCCATGTCTACATTTAAATCTCACAGATCCTTTGGCAAGACAAAAGCCTAGTGCTGAAACCATGTCTCCGATGATGCAAGTGAAGAACAACAAGGAGTATAAATGCATCCGTAGTGTACGTGAACCTATGTAAACTCAGCTGCGCTCAATTAAGTTAAGCTCATTGCTTTAGGGGTAAACCTATATATATACACAGGAAAACATGACCCGAGGGCTACATTGTTGCTAGAAAAGCTAAACAGACTTCATTAAGTCATACGCTTATGCTCCATATCTCAGCATGCTTCTTTTTGGATGCATCCTATTAGCTGAGATTTCCAACCAGGATATTACTAAAAGGAGATGTTCATAACCTAATAGTTCTTTGCACCGCCTGGAATCCAACACACAATAGAAGTAACTCTGTTATGGATACCTTTCTGTTACTCATTCCCACCCTGGTATTTCACCATTAAGAGTTGTGCTTGCACTCCAAAGCTAGCTATCCCTTCCCCCATAAGGACAGAAGTCAAAGATCCACGGACAAGAACTTCAAGTCAAACACACCCTTTGCTATTTCAGGCTTTAACATAAGCAGATTACAGCTCAGCTGTATTCTGCCTGAACTTTTGTTTGTCTCCTACCAGTGGTGCACTAATTATCCCTGACAAAAGACAGACTTTAATTAACAAGCAATGACCAACCTTTATCTACAAACTCTTTCTTCCCACATAAGTTCTGCCTTTAAACAGCCACTAAATATGAAATTTCTGCAGTGAATCATTAGGAGATATTCTTACCCCACAGAGTTCATGTGGAATTCAAACAAGGCAGGAGAGACAGGCTGTCAAGGACGCCCTGTCTGCAGAAGACAAGGTGCACCTCTGGCTGCGGAACAGCTTTTCTGCAGATCCAGGATACTTGTGCTCTTGCAACACACGCTGTTCCAGGAAGGCTCGGCAGCTGCTATGCAGCCCAATGCACTTCACAGCAAGTAAATATGTAGACAGACAAGATCTCCGCCTCAAGACATTCAGAAGAGAAAGGGAAGATCTTTCCTCGTGCCCTTTTGTACAGAGGACAAGAAAGCTGCCCCTTCACATACAAGAAACAAAGACCAGAGACAGCTTCAAAGTAGGAAGAAATTAAGGTATTGGGACAGGTAGCTAAAATGAGTAAGAACAGGTAATTTAAATCAAAACCAGGTAGTCAAGCTGTTCTTTTAACTATCATCCCTTGCTAAGGTGTGCTACAGGAGCTCTTAAGAGAGACCTGCCACATATGCACACACAGAGCATCAAGGAGACCAGGAGATTTTACCTCCAACCATTTTGCACTTACCTTCTCTCAATCCTTTTCCTTTAGGATGGGAGATGGTGGTTAGGGGACAAGACTGGCAGACAGGGAGCATGATCACTGATTCCAAACAGCACAAGTACTAAAAGCCTAAAGCCAAAGTAAAATCTGCCATTTCTCCATTTAGAACACACATTTTCTCCTTGCACTGTACCTCGGCAGGAACATCCATGCCTGCCAGGGGAAGATGCTGTCGTGGCTGGGGAGGCAGCATGGGATGGGGATGCTTTGGGGTCACAGACAAGGAACATGCACACTGTGCCCAGCTCCGGTACACAGCCAAGGCAGAAGTAAGGATGGCAAGTCATCCTTGGCTTGAAAGCCACAGATGTGTTGTTCAAGCATAGATTCAGAAAAGACTGAAGCAAGCTCACCACCAGGCCAGCACCAAGCCACACCAGACCCTCACTGCTCCCTTCTGCCTGTGCTGGGAAGCGAGGCAAGGAAAGGCAGCTCCAAGGCTAATTTCCATCTGGATCAACCCTGGGGTCTAACTCACAGAGCCACAACAAGAGAAGCGATAGTAACCAAGGGAGCTGGAGGCAGGTCTGACCTTTCAGGAGCAGCACTAAGTTAGAGCTGTGTAATCAGGCCACAAACTTACACTTCGAGGTACGTTTATAGCATTCCACCTACCGATATACATGCAGAGTTGGACTGCAGCACCTCCTTTTTTAATATCATAATGTTTAACTACTTAACCGAGGTGATCCGCCAAGTACTGTATGGCAAACACTTGTGAAACAATTTCCTTCCTCCACTGCCTACAATGCATTTAGGAATTATTTGATTTACACCACAAAGGGAATTCAAACATAGCTCAAGAGCAAACAAAACTTCCCTACACCACATACACATACAACCTAGGTAAGATGTGCAAAAAATACCTCAGTGTTTTCCTATCCTTCTGGCTTCTGCACATTCAACACTTAAATTGGGAAGTTTCATCATCACAAACCAGTCAAGATCATCTTGTGAGAGCTATTGAATCATCACAGCATTCAAACATTATTAGAGAGAGATTAATTGTAATTAATACAGGCAGCTTAGGTTTAAAACAACAAATGCTAATTTCCCCAAATTAATGAGAATTGAGAGGGAAAATCGACTCGAAAGAAAATCTACATAGTTTACAGTTGTAGGCTCATTTAACTTTTTTTTTTAAGAAGCAACTATGAAAGAGAAATTATAATCCTCTCATTTGAGAAGGAGGGGAAACTTTGGGTAAAAACCTATCCTGATTCCATACTAAAAGGAAAACAATATAAACGTAAAACAGTATAAAAAGGGAGAAAAAGAAATAAAGAACACAGTGACGGATGTAAACTAGAACTATGGAAAATTGGTAAGGGAAACCAAGACTGATGTCAAGACAAGTCACACAAAAGAAAATAATCATGACTTGCAGGATGACAGAAAATAAGCTGCTTTTTAAAATAAACTAGGAAGGACTGAAAACTAGTAGTAGTATAACCCCATTGCAAAATACAAGGAAAAATGGGGGTAATGACACAGGGGGGAAAAAAAGCATTTAAAATTTTTTTTCACTCAGTATTTGGAAAGAGACAAAAAAAATGCACTTGTATGAATTCATTAACTACCTCAGTGGCCAAATCAGCTTCAAAATCTCACAATTAAGTTTTGGTCCAGGCCATTTAGCAAAGGCCTGACCTGCTGTAAACAACAGGATGCACTGCTGTGGAGGGATGGAGGGGAGACCCTGCTGCTCCAGCACCAGAGGGAAGCTGGACAACCACTGCAGTTATATCCCATCAATAAGGCACAGTTTTCAGATAAAACAATCAAAAGTCAATACCAGTGATAAGGAAACCAAAGATATGAACACAATCAGCACAGTTCTATATAAAACAGGTCATATCAAACAAATCCAAGTGCACTCTCCAATGCGATTACACCATTGCTTGGAAAGATAGCTGTGTTAGCACACGTATATTCTTTAGCCAGCATTTGACTTAGTACCACGTAACACCAATAAAAGAGTTAGCACTGCTCAATCAAAATGAAATATCTACAGTATATGAACAGACAGCCAGTTAACTGGCCACGGTTTAACCTGTGAGCTGATAACATTGTTTGTGAGTCAGCCACACTATGGGTGCAGACAGACCCAACCGCTCAGTGCACGGCACTCTGGAAGGGTCGACTGGCACTGTCCAAGATTTATTCATAAGGTCCCAGGGCCAACAAGGATCAGACATTAAAGAGCAATAAGAACCAGAGAGCCGAAGCAGGAGCCAGGCAAATCAGAACTGGGCACAACATTAAAAACAAAAATCCCAAGATTAGCTACTGGAGTAGATGGGATCAGCCAGGGGAAGTGAACAGCCTTTCCTCCTCTTATGGAAGTATGACTATGTGCTCACCAGAAATAAAAATTACAGGCAAGCCAGGATAACTTTATCCTTTCTAAGAAAGAACTATAAACCTACTAAATTAAGCATACGCTGTAATGCTTACTGACAATTTTATTAGCTTGCAAAAACTTACTTGGCATTTGTAAGTAAATTGGTTTTGCCCCGCTTACCCATAACAAGTCAGCCTTTTTACAAAGATATCCTACAGATACAATACGGTATACTAAAGAGAAGGCAAATAGTTATTGCCCTCTTGCCACATCAAGCTATCACCATTCCTCCTCTGGGAGAGACTTCCAGAGGTGCTCTAACAACATACAGACACTGCCAGAAGCCTTGCCAAGTCTCATGTTGGGGAGGGGAAACCCCAGACACATGCAGACCAGCAATAAGACTTCTAGTCTAGCCTCAACAGGAACAAGCCCCAACAACCATTTATCTCCAGTTACTTCACCTCTGTGTCTTGTTTTCTCAGCTGTAAAATGGGGATAATGAAATGTATCACCTCTGTCAGGTGCTCTGGTATTTACCAAGAGCAAAGGAACCATCACATTGCTTATTTGCCAATGTTTATTTAATGATTTCCTACTAAAATTGACTGCCTGTCCTGGCCAGTAATGCTAATTAAAATTATCAGTTCACGGGATCTGTTTGGCTGCCCACATTACAACTACAACTGTAAGCTACAATTTCTTTCATATGGACCTTCCTAAATTAGGAAATGCTTAGCAGTTTGTGGGTGGGACTAAAACTAAACCACAGTACCCAGCTACCCACAGCCACCGTTAAATAAAACCCCAGAGATCACTGCTGCTGCCTGTGCTCCCAGCAATGTCCAATCCAAGGATGCTCCCTCTGCCCCATCTTCCCCATTCCCAGCCAGGCTATTCCAGCCATCTCCTGCTCTCCCACTAGCACTTCACCCCTTGAAGTTAGTTCCTACTGCCCACGTTAACTCTTTCCTCCTGCCATATGGGGCTGAAATCCCATCAGAATAACATCACCTCCAACATACTTTGTACCAACTCGACCACGATTGAATAAGCAGCCACAATGCAAGATGTCGTTCCCAGTAATTTCATTAACTGCCAAGCCAGAAGCTTTTTTTAAATTTAAAAAACCCCAAACTTTTAAATGCACTGGCTTATTGTGATTTTTAATTAGTGACAGGATTTCAGATAGTGCACATCCACTGCCCCAAAAGGGGGATGAGAGGAGTATGTGTGTGCTTGTGAAACCATTGTTCCTCTGTCAATACAGCTCATCCAAGTTCTCAGCTGCCCAATCACACAACTTTAAAAGTCAACAGCTGGTCGTTTTATAACCTGGGAGAACTAACACGCCAAACTTTATGTCACCGGCAAGGAGTCTCGGCCAAAGCCTGAGGGCTCCACGGGGATTGTTCCTGCTCCACCACAATGCTTCACCTTCCTCCTGCAACCAACAACTAAGGAAAGCAAAGTCCACGATGGTAAACTGGGCAGAGAGCTGTTCTGTAAGCAGTTAACAACCCAGGCAGGCCTACTGAATTGTGCTGGGCAGTGGTTGGGATCCAGGATCTGTCACCATCTGGAAGTCTGCTTGGCTTTTGACATAAGTCTCCAGCACTCATGGATGGAAACAAGTTCCCAGTTCTTCTGCATTAACATAAAAACAATTAAAACTGTTTCCCCCCCCCAAATATCTCAGAAACTGAAGCACATCACACAAGTTTAAATGACAGCATTGTTCATGTATTTAAGCAAAACCTGACTTTTTGGAACAAAAACATCTCCAAAAACTAAAACCTCAATTCAATCATTGTCAACAAGTTCCTGTGATGACTCCTTGTAAGAGGAAAGCATTCAGATGAAAGTCTGCAGAAGGACTCATAGCATCTTCCTCTCTCCAAGAAACATTAACTACTACCTGACAAAAGCATTTCTGCTGAGAAAGGGAACACTACAGGCCAGTATTAAAGCAATTTCAGTGCTGCTACAAAGCAATTAGCTAGATAATACCTTCACTACATGCTGATTTTTCCTTTTTCAGAGTACTGGTGCAAGCATAAGTACTAATTTGTTGTTTGTACAGCCATTTCTGAAGCTGCAGGTGACTCAGTTTAGATTTTCCTTTCTGTATCGCTGAAAAAAATTGTACTTTGGCATTGCACATCTGTTCACCAGTTTATTTCGCTGTTTAAAAAAACATAATCTCACAATAAAATAAGAAACACTTTTACACTGTATCTCAGGACAACTTTTATCTTGTATCAGCAAATACCAACTCACACATTTTGATTTTAAAATATTAAAACTCACATTTGTGAAACACTGACCTTGCTACTTGTTTTTTTCCCTAAGCCTAAAGAAGGGATAAGGGAACAGAAAAATAAGGATTTATTAAGGCAGACAAGAAAGGATCAAGATCCTGCAGCAAGATCTTCCACTGTAATAATCTAGAAGATTTGAGAAACTGGAAAACTTTTTACAGCACCTGTTTAGAGCACAATATCATCCTAGTATCATAGTATCATGCATCATGTTTGATGCATGATGCCTTCACAGTAACACAGCAGCTCTCACACAACCACAGAAGCAACCTATTCAGACACACAAAAACTAAAGTAGTAATCTTATATGTTAAGGAGACTGCGGTTACAGAAGCATCCGAATGACTTGATTCTTATGCTATCCAGCAGCCAGAGGTGGCTGCTGTAGAAGAGATCACAGTCCTTTTTGGCTGCGCTCAGGATTGCCTAATTTCTACCCCACCACCATTTCCTGCCCAAGGAAAAACGGAGCTGGAACATCTGGACAAGCGTGTCCAGCTCTGTTATCTAAGTGGGGAAAGGGCAAGGATAAAACACTGCATACACTAGAGCTTCTAGAGTGAAGACACTTAAATTAGGTAACACGACCATTCCTCTGTGCTGCAGATATACTGGCAGTTGTGGCCATACAGTGCCCCAACTACTGTTTTGCAATGCACACTGACTCGATAAATAGGCTTCAATTTAGCAAGAACGAATTTGCACTGTTTGTTTATTGAAGTCACAGAGGATGTTTATCTTCTGTGCAGTCATTAAAAGCACCAGTGAACTTGATAAGCAATAATTAAGATCTGTTAGAGCAACATATGGACGGCAAAAATAAATGTGCGGAGCAGAATTAAACAAATTACTTTTGCCACCAGCTGACATACATGTAACAAGCATGAAGGCAGACTGTATGCAAACATGAGCAATGTTAACAACTGACATAACTTTTCTCCAATTTTTCATCAAGTTCTGTGGAAGTTCTGCTTATCTGAAAACCTTAGAACTTGACTTCTTTTCCTCTTTAGCCATAAAATTTCTTGTGTATCAGTTATGGTTAACTATCAATACCGAACACCACGTGTTCTGTACCACATCTTATAAGCCTGCAGCTCTACACCTGGCAAAACTGGACAATAAGATACAGTAGCAAAAAATCCATGAGCCATAAGCTGCTCCTTTGTTAGTGCACTTTACCATCCCAGCATGGCAAACAGCTTAGTGCCCCACAGTACTCTTTCAGAGTTTACAGCAAGACACTCCCTATTTTTCTAGCAGAATCCACAGAATACCTCCGGCTTCTGAATATAAGCGCATATCTCAACATCTGAAATTAACCAGAACGTAAAAGTCTCTTTGGTTTGGTCTTTTAAGGTTTTTGTTTGTTGGGTTTCTGCTGCTGTTGTTTTGAGTTCTTGCTGAACCAAAAAGTAACTTAGTTTTACAACAAATAAACCCAGAGGACAACATACAAATAGAAAGTTAGGTCATGAGACACCATGGATACCAGCTCAGTACCTGCTTGAGCATGAGTGAAACACTGAAGTACCAGAAAACGATGCTTCACTTTTGCTTATTCAGAGAGTTACTTTCATCAGAATTACCAGAGAGCCTCTACAACAACCTAAATCATAAAGCTCTGCTGAGGCAATGGTGAGAAAATCACCGTGTCAAACAAGCTAGACTTATGAGTGTATTAACATATTAATCGAATTGCTGTAAAATTAACACTTTATCCTCAAAACACTTAACATGCATTTCCTGCCAGTAAAAAATAGGCAGAGCTGAACACCTGCGGGGTCACGGGGCACAACACGAGCAGTGGATGGCTCTTTCAGCTATCAAGTCACTTTGCACTTATCCAGAATCTCAAATACAGTTAGATGTCAGAGTTTATATAGGGTAATATTTGTGATACTGTTGCCATTTAACCTCCTCCTCCAAACCACAAAAGATCACTTATTTAAGAGGAGACAAGGTACATGCATGTTCAGACACCAACACAAAAATAGCAAAAGCACCTGCCTCTAACAGACCAACAACTTAGACAGAAAGTCATGATTTATTTTTAATTTAAACACTCTTTTTGTCATCCCTTTCTTCTGCCTGGAAACAACACCAAACTTACTGTAGCTCAGCCTGCTTCTGAGTTAGTCTCTGAGTCTAAGCTCTCTGTAGACCTTTGGCAACGCTGCAAGCCACCCACAGCTTCATTCCTTTCAACATTACCACCTCTTCCCTATTTAACATGACAGCCAAAACACAAGGCCACCTCACTACACTTCCAATTTCTCATTTTCTTCCCTATCATTCTTCATCCACGAACGCCCTTACCAAACAAGCCAGAAAAATTCTGACCTATTCCTCAAAACCACCTTTTGAAGATGCCTGTGAATTTTCTCGCCTTGCATGGCAGGTATCATCAACAGTGACTCAATCTATGGTCCAAAATCCACACCCTGTTGTCCTGCCAGATCAGACAAGTTGGACTCCAGTTCTGAAGTACTTGGGGACCATATACCAGAGCCTTCCTGTGTCATTTGTACCCATCTCAGAGCCCAGACACAGCCACCTTGGCTGTAATGCTGGCACATCCCCATTACGCATGTGGATGGGCACGTTCCTCCCATACAACAGCCTCACATCCACATGCCTGCATTTTTTAGTCACACTAAGGCCACATGTCACACCCACTGCATGAACAAGAGCCTGAAGCAAAAGGGAAGACAACAGAAGGGAATGCAGTGTGCCATAAACACAGATTTACAGCCCCTCCCTTGCCCACATCTGAAGTACTCAAGAAAAACAAGCAAAGAGTAAACATTGAGCCAAATTAACTATTATATATCTAGCTGTTCAGTGCCCCAGACACCCGGAGTGTCAGATGGCACTCACTGCTCAGGAGGGACACCACTTCTGCAACACCAAATGCTGCAGCCCAAGCCCCCGATCTGATGTGAGAGCACAGAACTTGCGTTATTGCACGGCTGAGGATCACCTTTAACAACTCATACAGAGATGTAATTAAAAGGAAACATATCTTAGTATCCAAAACCATGGGTGGCAAATAAATAAGCATGCTAAAGAAAGAATAGGCAAGTGGGACACTGAGAATAGCTTTAAAGCAGAAGATACTCCTGTAAAAATCCAGCTTACGAAACAGTTGTTTTCTTTCATTTGCTTTCCGTCACAAAAGGTCACTTATTTAAGAGGAGACAATGTATATGCGTATGTTCAGATACCAACACAAAAATAGTGAAAGCACTAGATCAACAACTTAGATGGAAAGTCATGATTTAATTGTAATTAAATTTTCTTTGAGATGCCACATCTTCTAATGCTTTCCAGCATCAGAAAATAAAGCCTTGTAGCTCTACCGTGCCCAAGGCAGGCTTTGAAAACAAATTTCCTAGTTAACCTGCCAAAGCAGAAGATCTGACAGCAGTGGAGTGCCCCTCTGCCCAGCCCAGGGGATGACTCAGTGGAAACCAGCCCTGAAAAAAAGCGTTGTGATCCTTCAGTCAGTGCAACTGAACAGGAACACATTTCTCACCTTAAAAGCTTCCAAGGTAGCCACAAGTAAAGGCAGCATTGTATACTACAGGAACAGCACCAACACATTTTGGTGAAAAACGACAGCTTACTTTCTACCCTTTTTTTCAATTCTGAATGCAGTTAATAAAAAGGTGTTGACTGGAATTAGACTATAAAATCTTTCCCTCGGATCTTTAGATCATCTCACAAAGGAAGAGGATATCAATACGTGTTAAGTAAAGTGGATTAAGAACTGGGAAAAACAAGACCAACATTTTAACTGTTCAAGCCAACCAACACACAACTCTGAGCAAAACACCAACCACATAACCACCCTTCTGCTACAGGAACAGAAGAACGCATACATGCACGTATCAAGCTGGGTATCAAACTTGCATCCAGTCGAAACAAATCTACAAGAAGCAGGTACATGGTATATACCAATTTGACTTGTGTTGTCACAAAAGTAGGATTTTTTTTTCCCTCTTCAATCTAAGCCAGTATTCCTGGCACTAAAACATCAAAAGAAAGGCAAAATACTAAGTCACACGGTACAGCAACACATTTTGTGAATTAAGTCAGATCCAAGCTGTGCTTTTGCTTTTCAACCTCACCACCTCTGTCAGTCCTTACAAACAAAAGCCACTATTCAGGCTTTCAAGTTCAGGCAATACACACCCCGAATAACCCACAACTTCTACAGTTCCACTGTGTCACTTCTACTCTGTTAATTCATTCAAATAAAGCGATGCTTCTGCTTGCTGTACGTTCTTTAGTAAAAGAGACAGTGAAAGCAACTCTGCTTTTTTTCCTCTGCTGCATTATCCCACATCAATAAATAAATAACAAGCAAAGTGCAATGCATAATACTTAATAAGACCTACATCAGCTCAAGTGTCAATAAGCATAAGGTCACTTGCATGAATTGACACTGAATAAGCACATATTTCCACAAACAAACAAAAAAAAAAGAAGTAGACTTGCACAGTGAAAGAAATTTTAGTGGCTTGCTAGTCTTACACTTAAGAAAAATGGTAAGGTGATCCTGAAATAAATCAGGACAACTCTCCACTCTCATGATCCTGCTACTACCTAGGTCCAAAATAATCACATCATCTTACTTCACTAGAGTGTTGGGCTTGACTAAAGAATCACGCAGAAACACTTGGGACAAAAGATAACAAGGGGATTTAGATTATAAATGTTAGCATTTTATTATTGGGTGAGTGAGGAACAAGGAGCAACCATGTTAAATTGACACAGCTGCACTGAGGGCCAGAGAACCAGCTAAAACTAAGCAGAATACATTTGATATGTTGCTAGTCTAGATTAGAAGTAGGGGAAATTTGTCCACAACATCCCAAGGATCTTTGAGGGTGGTGAGGGTCATCGAAAATTGCTGCTTACTGATGTTTTTATTAATAGCCTCTCGAGAGCAATTCCTTTTTTCTCTTTACAAAACATTCCATATGAAGCATTCCTGAAAGCATGAAGCATATGTTTAAATACTTATGTACACACATACACACATGCTATTATTAGAGTCCTTTGCAAGGACCTAATAATAGAAATGTCTGTAATTATGTATAACGCAATTACAAGAGACTTACATATAAAGCACGCTGTAAGGTATGTGCCTCGCTGCCACAGAGGTACTCTGCACCAAGTGAACAGAGAAATCAGACAAGCCTAACACCTTTATCTCCAGAGAACTCAAGCGTTTTCACTCATCCTAAATCTAATCAAAAAAACAACTTCACTCCTGAATTCATCTTGTTGCTCCACTGTGTAACTTCTAGAGGAACTGGAAGCAGATGCCACAAGAAGCAAATTCCATGTATCAGTATTAGCTGCAATCTTTGTCCTCTTCAAAAAAAAAACCCATATATACTTAACTACTCAGGAATTGTTTGTTGCTTCACATTACATAAATGACATCATACATGGCTGCAGTTTAATAAACAGAGTATCCAAGCAGTATATTTCAGTAAACACCACCATTATAAACCATCACCAGTAGAAATACAAATAAAGAATGTTTCTTATACAGTTGGTGTTGCAGTTGGCTTTTTGTCTGTTATCTGCTAACAAACAAC
The DNA here is from genome assembly GCF_032191515.1 of Phaenicophaeus curvirostris. Classification (NCBI taxonomy): domain Eukaryota; kingdom Metazoa; phylum Chordata; class Aves; order Cuculiformes; family Cuculidae; genus Phaenicophaeus; species Phaenicophaeus curvirostris. The sequence goes on from NC_091401.1 coordinate 19,905,753, forward strand.
ACAATTTACTTGTAAACAAAGGATTCCTTAGATCAAATTCACGGCAAGCCACCCTTTCCCAACCAAAAGCACCATGAAGATTTGCTCCAAACCCACTGACTGGGACCTCCAGGGAAAGTTCTTGTTCAGAAACAGATTTTTAACACAGACTACACTTTTCTTGTGTACTTGCGCAACAGCACCATCATTTTTCATCCAAAGCAGAGCACAGACTTAAAATCTGCAGCAGCCTTTCTGAAAGGCAACTAATCTCTCCAACGCTGTTACAAATTCCACAATAAATCGTATTTAATTAGTTTGTGCTTTTTTTCTTGGCTTTCTGTAACCCAATATAGAAGGGGGCTTCCAACTTCAATTTTGCAGAGAATTGCTTAGAATAAACGGGTAAAAATGCACATCACTGCATTCCCACTGGAAGCTGTTTGGAATGGGATGTGCTTGCTGACACACTAACATTCCTGCCTGTAGATGGCCTGTTACCGTTGTGTATCCAGCGTCTCCTATTTCCAGTGACTTGCTTCAAGAACTTCCCTCTTCCCACATACCTTCCATCTCCAGGGACAGATCACACAGGGACACTAAACCTTGGCCGTAAACAACATGACTTTTGATATTCCTGTTTCAAAGGATCCTCCACCGCTCAACTACTGCTGTTCAGCAGCACAGGGAAGATCACCCAGGCACAAGTTCTCTGCGCAAGTGGTCTGAAAAACGCTTTGCCTCGCTTTTATTTTGCACAGCTGAGATTTACATAAGGGTCTGCTGGTTTCCTCTGCTATTTATTTTATTTGCTGTACGCTAAAGGCTATTGCAAACAAACAGGACTTGCAGTATGTTGCACAAAGCCATTCCAGTGCACGGCGATGTTCAATTTCCAGACTTAATACCCGCTACCACAGCATCCTTGGTGGAGAGACGGGGCTACCCTCCCAGGACATCCCAAACTGGCAGTCCTTCTGCTTCCCACTCCATCTTTGCTCACATCTTTCCTTTTGAGAGGAGTGGCAAGCTACATAGAGAAGAAAAGAACTGTGAAAAGTAATTGGTTTTATTCAGCTGTATGCAGGCTCTGGGACTTTTATGTAATGATACATATTTTGTAGGAATTAAGATCCTCACACTACAAACACTTATTCATACTGTAAACTTCACTTCTGTCCTCACCAGATGGAAATTTTTGAGGGAAAAAACAATTATACTAATTAAAAAGTTCATGAATACAACCGCACACACGCAGAAGCTTGCTGCATGATCTGTATATATTTTCTTGCACAAATTTACAAACTGCAGAAGTTTAATTGCACCTCTCTCTCACAGAACTTAAAGGAATCTATAAAGTGAAAAGAAAAAAAGGTAAGCTCTCTGTTAAGAAAGAGGTACAATGCAGAAATTTCCTTTCAGTTCACCAAACACCATATGTATGGGGAAAAAAGGTGCCAGAATAAACGCACTTCAGACTGGAAGTTACAAACCTTTCCAAAAGTAAAGATAAAATGCTTGCAGTATGGAGTTACAGCTCTGAGTTTCTTGGCTATAGCACAATAACAGCTTATTTTGGATGCTAACTTTCTCCATTTCTTATCCTTCGGCCAACTATAGGCTAACAGTATGAAAAACCCCTCTCACTGCAGTCCCAGCAGTGACCTCAAACCCAAACCAGATGAGTCCCAACAGTTAAAAAGAAGCAGAATGCGTCAACTCCCACACACACTCATCCCTGTGCTGCACTATGAGCATAAACTAGCTAAAGGATACTAAACTGGGAAGAACAATATGGGACACTTCAGGGGCAGCAGATGTTTCTGTCACAGCGTGGTCCTGATACAACCACAAAGCACAACTGCTTTGAAGCTAACAAGAGGGAACCACCAAGTGCTGAAGATTAGGAGACAAGCACTAACAGACCGCTTCTGTATGGGACCCGAAATGACCCCGGGAACACCGCCAAGAATCATTTTCTTACTGGTAGCACCGGCAGCATCTTCTCTTACTGCTAAGAAAGACTGGTGGGCAAGAGCACTGGTGGTCCAGGTGAGAAGAGCAAGATGCCCCCATCCACAGGAGGCAGCCCACTGCTGATTCCTAAGGTTTATGGAAAGGATGCCTTTATCTGAATTTCTAGCCAAGCACACATCTCATCCATGTCCAGAACAGCAGCTCCCCATCAGAATGGAGCAGAGTCCCAGACCAGAGCAGGCACTGGGGCAGTGCCAGGTCTGGTGGTCGCACCCTTTTTTAAGTGAGCTCAGCTGCAGGAAAGCTTGAGAAATAGCGTTCTAGACTTAAAAATGTATGCAAGTTCAAAATCCCATGACCTAGCACATTGTTAAACTCGAGTTAGACTGGTTTGGCACCTATCAGTGGTTGAGCCCCAGGTTCTGCAGGGTAAGTGGTTCGGGGATACAGCAAACACTGTTAGGGCACAGGGAACAGGGATGCGAGAATTCTGTTCCCACAAACACAACACTGAGTTCAATTAAAAGATTTTTTTTTTAAAAAAAAGGCACAACAACAAAAATCCAAAATAAGCAACAAAAAACACCAAAGAAGAAACTTCAGATTTTCCCTATCTGTGATGGGGCAACTACCACCAGTAGAGCCAAGGCGGCACTTTTAGGTGCTCACACAAAGAAATGCAAATGAAATACGAAGTCACTAACAGCGAGAGGCAGGCTCGACCCCACCTTTTATTCTACAAATATAGACGGGGCAAACGGTTCATAACATTTAACTCCAAGCCACACTACCTTAGCCAAAACCTTATTTAAATAGAACATTTCTGAGAATCGGCTGGGGGGGGGGGCAGCAGGGAGGGACGCAGACGCGGTCTTAACCTAAGCGAGGTTAAGCTTTTAAAAGACTTTTTCTTTTTTCACTTCGTCTCCTGGTCGCCTGCCATTTCAAAAAGGTGTTTGGCAAGGAAAACGCAAAGTTTCCAGGGTTTTCCTTCCCCGAGCCGCCCCGGCCGAGCGCCGCGCGGGGGGGACGGGGCTGAAAGAAGCCGCTCGCGCCTCCCTCCAGTTTTTTCTCCAACATTTCCCCCTGGATCCAGACATTCCGGGAGGGAGCAGCGGGCGAGGAGCAGCGCCGCTCACCTGCCCGGCTCCCCCGGCGGGGCTCGGCCCCGCTCTCCGGGGGCACCGACCGACCCCCCCCCCCCCCCGCATTCCTGCCCCCCGGCAGAGTCGCCCGCGGCGCGGGGCAGGGTGGCGGCGGGGCCAGCGCCTCGGGATGACCGGGCCCCGCGCCACAGCTCCGCTCCCTCCGGGTGCTCCCTCCCCCTGCGCTGCGGGGCTCAGACACCCCAACACACACGCACACACAACGCCTTGCGGGGCTGCTCCCTCCCTGAGCTTTGCGGCTGCCAACCCTCCTGCCTTGCGGGGCTTCACCCTGCGGGGCTGCTCCCTTCCTTTGCCCTCTGGGGATACTCACCCCGACTTTTGCCCTGCGGGGATGCTCCCCTCCTCTCTGCCTTGCGGGGATGCTCCCCCCCTCCTCTGCCTTGCGGGGATGCACCCCTTCTTCTGCCCTGCGGGGATGCTGCCCCCCTCTTTGCCTTGCGGGGATGCTCCCCCCTCTTTGCCTTGCGGGGATGCTCACCCCTCCTTTGCCTTGCGGGGATGCTCCCCCTCTTCTGCCCTGCGGGGATGCTCCCCTTCTTCTGCCCTGCGGGGATGCTGCCCCCCTCTTTGCCTTGCGGGGCTGCTCCCTGCCCGCCTTGCCCTGCGGGTCTTTGCCGTGCGGGGCTGCTCCCCGTGCCCGGAGCGGCGGGGCAGCGGGCGTGGAGCGGCGCGGGGCCGGGCTGGGGAAGAGCAGCGAGAGAAACTTTCCGCCGAGCGCGGGCGCGTCCCGCCCCGCCGCCGAACAAAAGGAGCCGGAGCCGGGACCGGGAGCGGCGCCGCGGGGCGGGGGAGGAGCCGCCGGGGGGAGCCGAGCGGGGCCGGGGCGCGGGGCCGCCCGCCGCCTGCTTACCGTGCGGGTGCGGGTGAGTCCCGGCTAGCCGGAGCGAGTGCCGGGCGGGCTCCGCGGGGATTCCGCCATGTCAGTGATGTCGGCACCACATGGGCCCCGGCCGGCCCCGCGCTACCGCGCACTCTGGAGTAGAGGCTCCCGCCGAAAAGCCGCCGCGCGCTGCCCCCGCCCCGCCGCGCGCCCGCTCCGCCCCGGGCGGGAACAGGGGGAGCGGGGGGGCGGGCGCCGCCGCGCTGCGGGCACGGCTCCCGGTGCCCCCAGTGCCTCCAGTGCCTCCCGGTGCCACCCGATGCCTCCCGGTGCCCCCAGTGCCTCCCAGTGTCCCCAGTGCCTCCCAGTGCCTCCCAGTGCCTCCCAGTGCCCCCAGTGCCTCCTGGCTGCTGCTGCCAGTACCAGTGCCTCCCAGTGCCCCCCACTCCCAGAGCTTCACAGAGCCTCCCAGTGCCTCCTGGCTCCTGCTGCCAGTGCCAGTGCCTCCCAGCGCCCCCATCTCCCAGTACCAGTACCTCCCAGTGCCTCTCGGTCCCAGAGCTTCACAGAGCCTCCCAGTGCCTCCTGGCTCCTAGCGCCAGTGCCTCCCAGTGCCCCCAGCTCCCAGTGCCAGTACCTCCCAGTGCCCCCCACTCCCAGAGCTTCCCAGAGGCTCCCAGTGCCTCCTGGCTCCTAGTGCCAGTGCCGCCAGTGCCTCCCAGCTCCTGCTGCCAGTACCAGTGCCCCCAGCTCTCAGTGCCAGTGCCTCCCAGTGCCTCCTGCTCCCAGAGCTTCCCAGAGCCTTCCAGTGCCTCCCATCTCCTGCTGCCACTGCCTCCCAGTGCCACCTAGCTCCCACCCCCAGTGCCTCCCAGTGCCTCCCAGTAACTCCTGACTCCCAGTGCCCCCAGCTCCCCGTGCCAGTGCCTCCCAGTGCCTCCTGCTCCCAGAGCTTCCCAGAGCCTCCCAGTGACTCCCATCTCCTGCTGCCAGTGCCTCCCAGTGCCTCCCAGTGTCTCCCGGCTCCCAGTGCTCCGAAGCTCCCAGTGCCCCCAGCTCCCAGTGTGTCCCAGTGCCCCCAGCTCCTGCATCAACACTGCCTGCCAGCTGTCCCCCCTGGGATGGTGATCCCCCGCCCAGCCTTTCAAGGAGCAGCCGAGGGACTTGAAGCTGGTAAGCCTGGAGAAGAGGAGGCTGAGGGAAGACCTCATCGCTTCCTACCACTGCCTGAAAGGAGGGTGTAGTGAGATGAATGCTGGCCTCATCTCCCAAGTGACAGGATGAGAAGGAATGGCCTCAATTGCACCAGGGGAGGTTCAGATTAGACATCAGGAAAAATTCATAGAATCATAGAATCACCAGGTTGGAAAAGACCTCTGAGATCATCAGGTCCAACCATACGTGCCTGCCAGTAAACCAGATCATTAAGCAACTCATCTACCTGTTTTTTAAACACCGCCAGGGATGGTGACTCAATCACCTCCCTGGGCAGCCTGTTCCAGTGCCCGATTACCATTTAGGTGAAAATTTTTTTCCTAATGCCCAATCTGAACTTCCCCTGGTGCAGCTTGAGGCCATTTCCCCTTGTCCTATCACCTGTCACTTGGGAGAAGAGACCAGCATCCACCTCTCTACAACCTCCATTCAGGTAGTTGTAGGCAGTGATGAGGTCTCCCCCCAGCCTCCTCTTCTCCAGGCTCATCAGCCCCAGTTCCCTCAGCCATTCCTTGTAAGACTTGTTCACCAGCCCCTTCACCAGCTTTGTTGCTCTTCTCTGGACACACTCCAGAATCTCTTCACGAAAAGGTTTATTGGGCACTGGCAGAGGCTGCCCAGGGAGGTGGCTGAGTCACCGTCTCTGGGGTTGTTTAAAAGGTAGGTAGTTGAGATGCTTGGGGATATGGTTTAGTAGTGGACTGGTACAGTTGGGCTTGATGATCTCAAAGGTCTTTTCCAACCTAGTAATTCTATGATTCCTCCTGCCCAGCTGCTGGCCTCCACAGTCGGGGCAGAGACTGGTCACAAAAATGCCATGTCTGAGGGGAAATTCCCTCGTCCAGACTGTTCAAGGCTGGGATCTGTGTGTGTCCTCCCCTGGGCATCTGCCACAGGTTGATGATACTCAAGTTAGCAGAACTCTTGGTCCCATCAGCGTGGTCATTCCAATGTTGCCATCGATTGGGAGTGAGAAGTTTTATGCAATATTTTCCAGCACTCAAGAAATGCTCTGACTTATTTAAATTGTTACAGCCCAAAAGAAGAGAAGTTTATGCCTTGGCTCTGAAAAAGAGCCCTGAGGTACCACAGTGGTCACTCACCTCTCAGCACTGCATTCAAGCAATGGGGGAATCATGACTACAGCTTTAATCTGGTTTACAGGAAAAGCTTAAAATAGGACTCAGCTTTGTGCACCCCACAGGTCACAGCTGTGCTATGAAGGGTCTTTTGACTTGGTCTTAGACGTCTTGTGAGCTGACCTGCCTCTGCAAATGCTCATCATCCATACTTCCAGTGCTCTGCCTTCACTCCATCTCTATATTCTTCAATGCTTTTTTTCCTTACAGGTTTTCTCAGCAGTTGATCTACTTTTTATCCATCAGAGTGAAGTTTCATTTCAGCAAATGAAAAACCCTGCAGAGTCGTAGGCAGCCCAGGTGTATTTTCATCAGCTTCCATTAAAATATCAACAGAAACAGGTTTTCCCTTAGGACTCCTTCTGCTTCTCACTGAAACTCATATTACTGAAAAATTAGTTTGACATTAAAGTTCGGTAAAACCAAACCATCATGCCCAACAAGGCTGGATTTTTGCTGTTTTATTGATTATTATTATTTTTTAAGTGACCAAAACACAGAAGAATGAAAATAAAGTTATCTGAGAGAGAGAATTACTATGAAAATAACAAATTAGCGTTTTCTCATGGGAAAGATTTTTCACTGTTAAATGGTCAGCTAGTACTAAGCATTGTTCATCGTTAATTGCAGAAACTTTTGTAATAAGTAAAATCTACAAGTGGAAAAATGTTTTGTTTTATTAGTGGCCCAAAACATGCAGACTTTTTGATGATCCTGGACTGAGTTACAGAGTCAGATGAGATTAATTACTCACTAGGGGTGGTAAAGCCTTCACTTGGTCCTGTAGATTCTTTTGTGAAGGAAAAGATTGAGAAAAGGGAGAGAGGGAGGAAGTGAAGACATTGCTTTAGGAAGGAAAAAAAACACACTGACCTGAGCTGAAAAATGATAAAATTTATAAGAAAATATAAAATTTAACCTGAAGAGTAAACAAAATCAAACCTGAGGAAAGCAAAATGAAAACAAATGGAAGAAAAGAAGGAAATGAAACTGATGGTCTGTAGCTTTTCAGTCAGATGGGCCAGAGGAAGGCTAGGTCTGAGCACGTTCCCATTTGGAGAGTTAAAACAGAGACACCAGGCATGGGGACATTTCCCGTCTCATGTGGAACCACAGAAGTGGTCAAGCTCACAAAAACCAAGGCAAAGCCAACATGGTCTGGAGTAAATGCACACCTTCTCCTTAGAGCACTTCACTTGCTGTTCAGCCACACTGCTCCTATGAACTGGAAGAGCAAGCACAGTTAACAGCAACTGTAGAGCGGTTCAGTGGAACCCAGGCATGGCTCACCAACCAAGGAAGAGGACGGGGGAGAATGAGACAAGGACCGCTTTTCCTCAGAAAGTTCCTACATAAATAACATATAAACTATTTCTTTAATGGTTTCCTCCCTGAGTCAGCTCATCTAGGAAGAGCATTAATCAGACCAGGAGGAAGCATCTTTTGCCCCTGAAAAAGGAAGAGGATTAGGTTAAGTGGTGACACAGCAGAGACAGACAAATTGCTCTGGAGAAAATGACTGACCCAAACTGTCATCCAAATAAATACAGACCAAAGCCATGAACTTAACTTTTCTGTTTTGATGACACTTTGTTTTTCTGCGCCTGTGCTTTCAATAACATGCATATTTTTCTTTTATCACGGTGAGATCTTGCTGTTTATTCAGGAAGCAAGTGGCGTCAGAAGTGCAATAGCCCATCCATCCCGTCTCCCTTCTCTCGTGTGCCTGTGGCAGAGAAGCGTGATGAAGGGATGTTGCTGTCTGCTTCTTCAGCCTTTCTCTTGTATCCATGCCTCCATGACAGCCATTCTCAAAGTGCAGATCCACCTGGACTGGAATGAAACCCACAACTCCTTTCAAGCAGGGATTGTTTAGCCATCACGGAGTAACAATTTAGGCACTGTTGCCCGGGTCTGGAGCCAAATCAATTCTAAGTCCTGTATCCTGCCATCATCCCTGTCAGCCATCCCCTCCTATTTGGTGACAAATCCCAGAGAGGGGCCTGAGCAAACTCTCTCTGTACAATTGGGATGTGGTCTCAGAGATCATACATCATTGTAAAGGCTGCGGAGATGATCTCTATTCTCACAGGATATTGTGGGATTTTACCTAGAATGTACTGACCTTAGTCATTTTTAATACCATGTAGCACCAACATATAGGGTGCATCGTTCTACCCAAACACTGGATGACCTGTGGCCACATTGTTGTCACACCATGTGCATTATTGCATCTCTGAGCAGCTGTGGGGTGGGCTGGCTCAGAACTTGGTGTCTAACAGGTTGCATTTACCCATAGCAAGAGCTCTGGGTTCAGACTTTCATGCCCAAGGACAACAGTGACTTGGACGGAGAAAAAGAGGTGTACTTAGCAAGAAACGCCACAGGTGACCCCTCAGCAGGTTGAGAGGGGATGCTGTGGCATCCCTTGCTTGGACTTGGCTCTGCCAGGGGAAGGGCCTTGTGAGATGGGAAGGGCAGGAGTCTCAAAGCAAACAACTGGATGATCTCCTTACAAAAACATCCAGAAAAAAGCTGTGTAGCACCTCTCCTCCCTCTCCCTTGTGATCACATAACTTGCTCCTTCCACACAATACAGACAGCACTATACGATTTAATTTTTTTTCTTGCTAATAAACCCTTTTTTGGGCCCTTGTCTTTGTATGTATCACAAACCATTGAAGTTGTGCAATTTAAACAATTAGGTACTCAGAATCATACAGTCCTGACTGGTCATGGTAGTCTTCCCTTACTCTTTTATCTGGAAAAAAAATGAAAGCTAAAGGCAAATTAGATTGTACAGTCTAAAACATACCAAATTCCTTCTGTCTTTACAATATTTTGTTTTTGAGATAGTGCCCATGGGGAGTGGCACAAGCAAGAAGATATGTGTAAGCACAGTTTTTAGTTTATAATGGTCACTTTTACTGTGAAATATCCAAAATCCTGCAGGACTCTCTTTTTAAATAACTAGGGCATGTAAACACTAGCATGAACAAGAATTTCTATCTGTACCTCTCTATTTAGAGGAAATGAATGCCAGTTATTCACTGAGCGTATATTCATGTTTTTGCATTCACGAACTGACTGAGTTTGGTGAGGAGTTTGTATTCATGGTATTAATTAGCAGATTTTTCCCTTTTTAGGACACAGGTCAGTATTTATCGTGCTCAATACCACATGCAGAAATTAAGCCCCAAAACCCCTATCCTTGGGATAAGATCAAAGGACTAATTGCTGTAAGATTCTCAAATAAAAATTATCTCCCTCCCTTGTTAGTGGGGTGCATGGTAACTTTGCATTGCTCATCAGTCTGTGATAAAACCAGTTACCTACTAGATATCCTTTTCTTACATTTAATGGGCAAGTCCTTAATTTGGTCTTTGAAGCTTTCAGACAACTACTAAGCAATAAATATGCCCAGTCAAACTCTAGCAGAAGTCACAAAAGACTCAAGGACTTCAACAGAAGCTAGAAGAGGCCCTATAAATGCCAGTGCCATTATTCTAAAGATGTGATTTCTGACACACCAGAAGTTGTTGTTTGTCTGGAATATTATTCTGTTAGTTGTTTCTTAAGCTTTACAAAGGCATCATGGAAAGAAAATGTTCCTGTTTCCCTCCCTTCCATGAGAAGCACCATTGTCTTCATAATTTGTCTGCTTGCAAGCCGAGGACTTACGCAGGGCATTTTTTACATTTTTTCGTCTACATTGGTTTTATAAGTTTAAATAAGTTCCCATCTGCCAAGAGCTTCCAAAGAGCACTGGCACTTAACCAATTCAAGAAGCTTGCCATGAAGATTACACACCAGTTGTGCTTGTTCAAAACAATAACTTCTGACCACTGCACCAGAAGAAAATACTCTCATTTATTGTCTTATAACCATGCATCTCTGCAGTGTTAGTTCCACTTCTGCCAATGAGAAGGACGGTTCTTTTATATTTTACAGATATTTCATCTAAATCTCCTTAGCACTGTGGAGTTCTCTGGCTCGTTAGGTTTGCTTTGGTTTTGTTTTGTTGAAAGCTCTTGTTTCAGTTCAGGCTCTAAAGAAAACAAAGCAGTATTGCTTGCATTGTTAAAGCCAAAAGTAGGGCCACAGGAAAAAATGTTCTTCTTGGAAGATTTTGTAGATCGGTATTCATGGAACAGCTGGAGATGAAACGTACAACACTAATCCTGTCCAGTTGCTCCTGGTCATGTTGCACATTCAGGAAATTCATAATTAGGTGGTTATATCCCCAGTGTTTCCCCTGCAGCACTCTTTACAACCAGCAATTTATCTTCTGTCTTGTCATTAAAAAAAAAAAAAAAACCAACAAAAAACACAACTACAAAGAAAGAAGTAGGGGAGAGAATACAAGCAGGAATGACTTAAAATGTGCTTAATAGTTTCTTCTCGTTGTAAAAAAAAAGAAAAAAAAATATGGGATGGTGTCATTTCCGCACATACCAGCAAACTTCTGCTGATCCATTGCCCTTTTCTATCACAGTACTTTTCCTCTTTGCTGTATCTCCTTTCCCTTCACAGTATTTATTTTGCTGGTTAATTTTTTCTTTTTCCTTGCCAGTCATCTACCCGCTTTCCTGTAAAGGGCAGCCACACCTGACAATTTAGAAATAAACGCTTTAGTAAGTAAATATTTATTTTTCTTGTCAAATGGAAGCTCTGTACATGGGGGGTTTATTCCTAGCTCCCTCCAAGGTTTCTAGTGAATTCTTAAGTAAATAGTCATAGTAATTTTGAATGACTCAGGGTACAACTTGAAGGATTTTTCTTCTTTTCAAAGCCTTTAAATAGAACAGTCTTATCTACTGTTAATTACATACATATGCAATGTGGAGATTTTTGCGTACAGGGCAATCGATGAGAAGCATTGCTGGCTTTAGAATTAAACTGTTAACAGTGACTCAGCAGGTTTGCTCTGCAAAAAGCATTAAATATAAGCTTTTAAAACAATCCTTATTTCTCATTTCCTCCCTCCCGCCCCCCCAACTAATTTAAAAAAGCACCCGGGAAAAACAAAAAGAAGACTACTTAGATAACGCTGCTAGTTAAAGTTCATGACTTTCCATGCTCGTGATTAGGAAGCTGCTCCGGTGGTTCAGCAGTCTGGCTTTTCAGAGATAAAAAAACCCCAGCAATTTCATAAGATGTGCAGTGAATTCACAAATAACTTTAAAACAACAAAAGACTCAAACCCTTGTGGTGCTGGAATGGCATTTCCAGCCTCTAGATGACCAGATTACCATACATCCCAGTGAGAGGTTAGGGAAGAGCCAGCCCTCATCTCAGCCTTCCTCAGATGCCTCTTATCCAGGCAAGCCTCAGCCACATTGCTGTGCACTTGTGGTTTCCTCCTCCTTTCAGAGTTTTGCTAAGTGTATTTTCAGTCATAAAAGCAGCAGAAATACACCTAGACAATATCTTTTTTGTTTCATAGCCATCATTGAGCATCTCCGATTCCCTGGCTGACAGTTTGTGAATGGAGATGCCCATTTGTGCCCACGTACAAGTCCTCTTTGGAAACATCATGGAAAATGCATGATGATTTTCAAAGATGTGAGACAGAGCTCCTCAAAAGCTTTATACATCTGCAATAAAACAAGATCCTTTATGGCAGCTCAGAGGCCCTTAATCTCCAAGTTTCAATATATTATTCTCAAACAAAAGTGCACTGCATGATTTAAGAAATTTTCACATCTGATTCCTCTCCATCAATTACTTTTCCTAGAGCTCCCCCGAAACTGCATGGAAATGGACAAAGTATTGCTTTGAAAAACAGTCAGGTTTTTAAAATTATTTACTAAATTGCTAACTTTTCCAGACTTAAACTGTATCTGTTTCATGTTGATAAATAATTGAGTCTGGAATACAAATATTTTAGTATGTCCCTGAAAAAAATCTCTCCAGCTAACTGTGCCCTAGGCTAGAATAATTTAAAAAAAAATGCATATTTTACAATTCTATTACTTCTTTTATTTACAATAAATAGACAGGCTTCACTTCTCAGTCATGGTCTGTCACACACACTATCACACCCAAATTCACCTTTAGAAATTTTTAACAAAGTGCAGATCAACAAACCCTGGAATTATTTTTCACTAAGGGGGAAGAAACCACTACAAACAGGCAAGTAAGGCAACATGCAGTCTCAGCTCCTGTTGTACTGTGTGCACCCCTGCAGATCACAGCTGCGATATGTGATGATGTGAAATGGTGTCCACATAGGTCCTGTGTCATTTGATTGCTGGTGGCTTGAAGATGAACTTGCATCTCACTTGAAGGCTGATCACAGAGCTGCTACCAGCTGGAGAAATGATTGTAGCACTTTAGGATAAGAAGTCAGGTGGATTCTTCACAAATTTCTGCTGCTGTTTTTCTTTTAAACCTTGAATATTCTAGTGATTTAAACAAATTTTCAAGTGACAGGAAAGCAAATAGAATAACTTTCATTACCCTCACAACAATTATGTGAGGCTTAATTGATGGGTATTTATAAATACACTTTATAAGCCCCAAAAGGAAGTTGCTACAGAGGAAAGCTGCCATTAAAACATCAATTATTCCTGTTATAATGTAAATCATATGCCACGTATAATAAAAATTAACGGTAGGCGTTTTAGAAGGATTGACACAGCTTTCATGTATTTCAGATGTTCCTTATTCCCTCCCCACTTTACTTCAGATTCAGACATGAAGGTGTGAAATAAAAAGCAATCTACTTTGGGCTGCATTCCTCACCAGTCACTCACCATGGAGCATATATTTGTTTCCCTGAATTAAATTACCCGCAAGATTTGCAGAGCTGATTCCCAGCGCCCTCGGCCAGTACTCTCTCTCCTACATAGGAGTGGGGCACAGCTGTCCCTCCCTCATCCCTGACCCCCAGCCCATAACCCAGGCACAGTTCCCAGCTGAGGCAGGGCGTGCTGGAGGCTCAGCCCTGCCACGGCTGTAGATGTGTTGAATGATTCTCCTGTCACTTGACCCAACTCAGTGCTATCCCATGCATCCAAGCAGAAGAGACTCAACCCTACGCAGGGTTATTAAGCGTCTCTGTTGAAAACAGCTTAATGATGAACTAGATAATGAGGTGTACAAGTGAGTGGTTAACACTGCTTCGCCTGCAACAGCCACACATCTCACATGAGCTTTGCAGCTCTCACAACCGTTAGCCTCCATCCACGATCTCAGCCTCGCTGCAGAGAGGCAGCTCTACAGTGCCTGGGATTTGGTCAGGTTTCAGACTCTTAGACTCTTGGAAATGCTAGTAAGAGAACCAAATGAAGGGATTGGGCAGAGTCCAATGGGTTGAGGTTTAACAAGGCCAAATGTCAGATCCTGCACTTGGGGCACAACAACCCTATGCAGTGCTACAGACTAGGAGCAGTCTGTCTAGAAAGCTGCCTGGAGGAGAGGGACCTGGGGGTGTTGGTTGACAGCCGACTGAACATGAGCCAGCAGTGTGCCCAGGTGGCCAAGAAGGCCAATGGCATCTTGGCTTGTATCAGAAACGGCGTGACCAGCAGGTCCAGGGAGGTTATCCTCCCTCTGTACTCGGCACTGGTGAGACCGCTCCTCGAATCCTGTGTTCAGTTCTGGGCCCCTCACCACAAGAAGGATGTTGAGGCTCTGGAGCGAGTCCAGAGAAGAGCAACAAAGCTGGTGAGGGGGCTGGAGAGCAGGCCTTATGAGGAGCGGCTGAGAGAGCTGGGGTTGTTTAGCCTGGAGAAGAGGAGGCTGAGGGGAGACCTCATTGCTCTCTACAACTACCTGAAAGGACGTTGTAGAGAGGAGGGTGCTGGCCTCTTCTCCCAAGTGACAGGGGACAGGACAAGAGGGAATGGCCTCAAGCTCCGCCAGGGGAGGTTCAGGCTGGACATGAGGAAAAAAAATTTCACAGAAAGGGTCATTGGTCACTGGAACAGGCTGGCCAGGGAGGTGGTTGATTCACCTTCCCTGGAGGTGTTTAAGGCACGGGTGGACGAGGTGCTAAGGGGCATGGTTTAGTGTTTGATAGGAACGGTTGGACTCGATGATCCGATGGGTCTCTTCCAACCTGGTTATTCTATGATTATCTCAAGATTTCCCCAGAAGTTCAGCTTTCTCTGGATTTCCCTGCCACCTGGCTCTGCCTCCCTTGCCACATAACACATCTTCTTTCAAAATGTCTGGATCTCTCTCCCCATATCTTCAGCAATCCACTTTGGTTCCCCTGGTCCATTTTTACTACAAAGTCTTTTCTTCTTTCCCAAATTCACACGCATTCCTAGGGGGTCACAGTCTGTGGTCCATCTTGTTTATAACTTCTCTGGTTTCTCTCAGCTCTGCTTGCTGCTCAACGAAGGATGGGAAAGGAGAAAGATGCTCCAAGAGCCATAGTCTCTTAGCACAGACCACATTTATTCTCAGCCAAGACCGTTAAGCCACGTTTACATGAGCAGTAATACTGGATCTGGGTACTTCTAGATTTCTTCTCAGCATATTTATTCTGGAGCAGGCACATTTGTTGTATTTAACAGAGCACATGGTACAGTTCATGCCAATGCAACACCTTTATGCTAACCCTGCATCTGGTATGGGGTTCAATGTGTAGGTGGGATGGAAGTGATGGACAGTGCCTGATCTGGCATAAAGCCCAGCTGTTCAAAGTTAATCCATCAGAGTTTTTAAAATAAACTGGAACTGCCAAATAGAGTTTAGGCCACACAAATACTTGGTCTCATATGGCAGCATTTCTTAATCCTCTCCTGCCCCTGTCCAAAAAATAAATGTATTGTTTCATTACACCAGTCCCTTAGTCCTTCGGTGTTTTGGTTCTTCCATAACTATAAATTATGGATACTAACATTTATGCAATGGGATTCACAAACTTTTCGAAGCATTCACCTGCTTGGAAGCAATATTGAACTCATGTTGATCATTTCTTCTGACTGACACTAAAATCCTCAGAGATGAATCTGAAAACATATCAGCTCTTCAGAGTTCTGGGGGCTTGTATTTATATTTAACTTTAGCCTTAGATTAGCATATTCAAAGTAGACTTGGCTGTTCATTAAATGAGAGAGTTATGAGAGTTCCCTGTAGTATTCAGGATAATCAAGTAAGCACATGCAGGGTCAGGGTTCAAGATGGAGTAATGTGGAAAAAACATAGTTCTGTCTGGCACAAAGAAAATCCGATGAAGTACAGAATGCTAATTTCAACAAATACTCAAGATATGCCCATTTCTTACTGTACATTTCTTGTATAACAGTGTACCTGTAAAGAGAGTGAGTGCTACAGCTATTCTTATTGGGGAAGGATTTGAGCATCATATAATTTTTTTTTTTAAATTTTTACTAACTCGTCCCTTTTTTCCAAGCTTCTTGTTGATCTTGAAAACTGCTCCATTCCATTCATCAACTGACTTTTTTTACTCCATTTTAATAATAAAAAAAGGCACCTGGGTTTGTAATATAATTCACTGAGTGTAAAATAGAAAACTCTTGCTATCTGTAAATTATGCATCCAAAACTTTAAAAAAATAGCTATATTAATAAGTGAATGAAGGCAAAACATTTAAAGTAAACTGATGCAAATGCTATATTTGAAAGAATAAAAAGATATTGCTAAAGAATATTATTTTTTCATAGAATAACCAGGTTGGAAGAGACCCACCGGATCATCGAGTCCAACCATTCCTAACAAACACTAAACCATGCCCCTTAGCACCTCGTCCACCCGTGCCTTAAACACCTCCAGGGAAGGGGACTCGACCACCTCCCCGGGCAGCCTGTTCCAGTGACCAATGACCCTTTCTGTGAAGAATTTTTTCCTAATGTCCAGCCTAAACCTCCCCTGGCAAAGCTTGAGGCCATTCCCTCTTGTCCTGTCCCCTGTCACTTGGGAGAAGAGGCCAGCACCCTCCTCTCCACAACCTCTTTTCAGGTAGTTGTAGAGAGCAATGAGGTCTCCCCTCAGCCTCCTTTCCTCCAGGCTAAACACCCCCAGCTCTCTCAGCCGCTCCTCATAAGGCCTGTTCTCCAGCCCCCTCACCAGCTTTGTTGCTCTTCTCTGGACTCGCTCCAGAGCCTCAACATCCTTCTTGTGGTGAGGGGCCCAGAACTGAACACAGGATTCGAGGAGCGGTCTCACCAGTGCCGAGTACAGAGGGAGAAGAACCTCCCTGGACCTGCTGGTCGCGCTGTTTCTGATACAAGCCAAGATGCCATTGGCCTTCTTGGCCACCTGGGCACACTGCTGGCTCATGTTCAGTCGGCTGTCAACCAACACCCCCAGGTCCCTCTCCTCCAGGCAGCTTTCTAGACAGACTTCTCCTAGTCTGTAGCACTGCACAGGGTTGTTGTGCCCCAAGTGCAGGATCTGACATTTGGCCTTGTTAAACCTCATGCCATTGGACTCTGCCCAGCGGTCCAGCCTGTTCAGATCCCTTTGGAGCCTCCCGACCCTCCAGCAGATCGACACTTCCACCCAGCTTAGTGTTGTCTGCAAACTTGCTAAGGGTGCACTCAATGCCTTCATCCAGGTCATTGATGAAGACATTAAACAGGGCTGGACCCAGCACTGAGCCCTGGGGAACTCCACTTGTCACTGGCCTCCAGCTGGATTTCACACCATTTCCCACCACTCTCTGGGCCCGGCCAGCCAACCAGTTTTCCACCCAGGAGAGTGTGAGCCTGTCCAGGCCAGAGGCTGACAGTTTCTGAAGCAGAATGCTGTGAGAAACTGTGTCAAAGGCTTTACTGAAGTCCAGGAAGACACATCCACAGCCTTTCCCTCATCCAGCAGCCGAGTCACTTTGTCATAGAAGGCGATCAGGTTAGTCTGGCAAGACCTGCCTTTTGTGAACCCATGTTGACTGGGCCTGATCACCCGGTTCTCTTGCATGTGCTTCATGATAGCACTCAAGATCCCCTGCTCCATGACTTTCCCTGGCACTGAGGTCAGACTGACAGTCCAACCATTCCTATCAACCAAATTAAATGATCAGGGGCTTTTTCACTTGGGACACAAGTTAAGAGAACAAAAGCTAAGAAAGTGAGAGCAGGAAAAATTTTAGGCAGGTAAACTTTAAGATAAGTTTATTAACACCTGATTACTTTCAAAGACTAACAGGCATTATTAGTGGGATTTCTTTAAAGAAGATACGTTGTTTTCACCTATAGCTAAAAATAAGAGACTATACACTGCCCAGACAATGCAGCACGTGGGAGAGCCTCAGCAGACCAGAGAAGAGCAGATGAATGGGGTTTGAAATCTGGGATGAAACAAAGTGATCTTTGCTGTCTCCTGATTAATTACATTAATGGAAACAAGCTGCTTAATAAGGTTTCCTTGGGCAAAAGATGCAAACCTAAATTTATGCCCCTTAATTCAAAGACAGAGGTAAAAACCAGCTGAACCTGCGGTATTTCTGCATTGTTCAGAATACAAATTGGGTTAGGCTGAGCTTTGTTCCCCAAACTGCAGCTCCAGCTACAGGTTCATGATGCAAAATCTTTGGCAGGAATTCAGACTTGAGCTACTGCTGCCCGGTACCTCTGTGCTCTGCCCTCTCAGTTGTGCTGGTCCTCCTGGTTTTTGCATCAATCAGGTTGGGAAATCGATCTGTCTGAAAAACAGCATTTGTAGAAAAAAAAATTGTTTTAATCTTTTTTTTCCGGTTCTAGCCAGTTATATCCATGATTGGTTTCACATGACAAAAGGAGCAGTGACCCAAAGGCAGGGTTGATGGGGTGCAGCACTGACACAGGCATGGATGGAAGGAGAGGAGAGCTGTGCGTTAAACACATGCAGCAACATGACTGGAACCGTATCTCGCCCAGGCACACGTCCCATACAGAATTCCACCAAAGGGAGACCGTTCTCCTTCAGCTCAAATGCAAGGGTCTTGTGGTTTAGAACAGAAAAAGCTGTATTATTTCCTCCCTCTTCTTAAATATTTCTGAGCAGCTACAGCATTTGCACTGCTGACAGGTGTGAAACCCTACCTGGTCACTAATCCCTTACCTGCTCCCATGGATAATTGACTACTAAGCACACATGTTGCCTGCAGCATTTTCAGTTGGGAGGTAGCCCAGCTGCTGCAGAACAAAGATCCAAACTTGCTGATAATCCAGCAATACCCGGGTTATATTTCCAATCTCGCCCACACCCTGAGTCATGTGTCTGCTGCCTCAGTTCCTTCTTTTTGCTTCCCTGATGAGCACATGCATGCACTCACATGAGTATATGGACAAACCACACACCACAGGGTTCAGGAACCCAAATTCCTCCTAGAGGAGTTTTCTAAGGCTTAAATGCTTCTCAATGTGGAGATGCATCTAAAATAAAACCCACGCTGAGCTAGGGATCTCAGTGGAGCCTAAACAAGAAGAATCTGATCATGGAGGTTTAGCTTGTTGTAGGTACACTGTAAGTATAAATAGTTGCTCCCTCTGGACAGCAAAAGCTACGTATTTTTGTGTACTTCTGTCTTCACTGCTGCTATTCATTATTTGTCCTTTGAGGAGAACCCTTCTAGTTCTTCTGCTGTCTGTTAGCCCTGCCAGATTTCTTTGTCCTTGGCAAATTCTTGATAAACTCCCCATCTATCTTTTCTTCACCTGACCCCAAACTCTCATTCATAGATAAAGGGTCAGTCTAATTATAAATCTCACATTCAGTAACATCAATGGTGCAACTACTTTATGTTAACTCTTGTAATATATTCGTGAACCATACAAGTACCAAGTAAGCTGATGGCAGCACCAACTGGTGGCACTGTGGTGCCCCAGCCAGCTGCCCTAGGGTACAGTTGTGACCTAGGAGAGAAGGGTCCCAATTCTGCTGCTGTAAGCCAGCCAGTTCTCATCACCGCCTACTCTCTTCTCTGTACTTCTGTCTCTTGGTATTAAGCTCTTGCTATCATGATCCTTATAACAAGGTCTTTTTAGGGTATATAAAAATAAATGTTTGCTTTCCACTGCTGTTTTCAAGAACATTCATTTATATTTGCTTGCTTTTTCTGCATGTTGACATGCAAATATCCAGAACAGCTAAACACATCTCCATTCAGAATTACTCATGTTAAAGCCTAAGAAGAAGCCGAGCATCCTTCACTTTGTATACATTTCTCTTTCTTCTGCAAATAAAACTGCGATTAATTCCTCGTCAGGATAAATCCATTGCAGATGAAAGCTTTTCAGAACTCAAAATATCTGAGAAAACATCTCCAAATCTTCCAAAAAGAGTACAGATGAAGAAACGCCACTGAGAACAGCCAACAACTTTGAAAGAAAGCCCATGTGGAATGCTGGAAGTGTTTGGAAGGGAGGCTTCCCTAGAGTGTAGAGTGTTGCTTAACTGCAAGGCTGTTTGAAATGACCTGCCTGTACTTTAACTCCAGATTCAGTTCAGTGCTGTTCACTCAGGCATGTTTGTAGCCAATGTCAGTCAGAGCCAACACACTGACTTCTCAGGAACTATTATTTTTCTTTTCTTTTTATTTTTAAAACTAGTTCAGAATTAATTGTATACTTAGAGTTTAAATTATAAATGACCAACAGTGATAAGAGATATGCCTTACTTCTCCAATACACACGCCTGTTTGAGCTATTGCCCTCTGTGTATTGCCCTAATGTAAGTTCTCCTTAACATCCAGTACCGAGTTCTTTATTTGTATGTCTCAGAGGGGTTTCAGGGAGAGTAGAATCTGGCTACCTTATTTTTCTCTGCTTTGTGAGAAAGCACAGAAAGAAAGAGAAGAATTTTTCTTTTTCTTGGCTGGTGCCAGCGCTATTTGTAGACTAGGTCATATTTTCTGTCTTCTTGAGCACCTGTGGTCTTTGACTTCCTCATTGCATTCCTAAACTCCTCTCTAGTGCACATGGATTTTCTGAGGACTTAAGTCATCCCACCTGGATGATGAAGTATGACATGTCAGTGTTTTGGAATGATGCTTCGAGGCATCCCTTGCACACTGGGAGGCTGCGAGGACGCACCGTGCACACTTGGCTCACTGTCTCTATTAGGATTTACAGAAGACAAAAGTCTGCAAAGCCACAACAGTGGGAATGCAGTGAAAAGGGATGTGATCCTTTTGTAGAGTTATCAAATGAGGGATGTGTTTATCAACTGGACAAGGAACTACTTCAATAGGCAGAAGTCTGTAAGCATAGTTATGACAGCAAAGAGATGGGGCAAAATTGACTCTCTCCTTTGCTTTTATTTTGTGGAACCAGAGGCAGAAACCTTGCTGGAGACAGAAGTTTCTCCTTCCTGATCAAGACGGTGGTGGTTTGGCAGATAAGTTTTCCTATAGGGCAGAGAAACTCCTAGGCCTCCTTCCTGCTTTCATACTCAACTTTTCTGACCCTAGAGGGTTTTTTTTCACAATTTAAGAACAAAGAAGAAAAAAAGAACATAGAAAAACCTGGTTTTTTTAAAACCCTTTTCCTAAATGCCATTAGCTGGGTTAATTTTTTTGTTCTTGTTTTTACTGTAGTATTTTCTCTGAAGTTTCACAGATCCTAGGTAATTTTACCAAGGCTCTTTCCTATCAGGGCTGTGTATATCCTCAGCAGACATGTTTGATCATCTTCTACCTACTACAAGAAGCAACACACCCAAATCACTGGTGGTGTTTAGACTCCCATTGAGTTGTTTGGGTGTCCCAATTCAAGGAAAATCTGCAAGGGTGAAGACAGCATCAGCAGAATTCCCCTTGACCTTCCCTTATCTGTAGACAGAGACATGGGTCTATAAGCTCAATGTTTAGTTAAAGCATAACTGCTGGTACTGTTAAGTTTGTAACGAGGAAAATGAAGCAGAGATCAAAAGATTCACTCTTTTGTGGATTTAATTTTCTTCCTTGCCTTTGCACTTTGGTCATAAACACTGCCATTCCCCCTCTGCCCTCCTGTTCCATATACTGAAGATTAAGTTGGGAAATCTTTTTAGAAAAGACATGAGTATACAGAAAGGAGTGCTAGACTGTGACCTTATAGCTGCTTTTGAAGTTTTTGAAGGCTATATGGCAAATGTCCTCACTATGTCTAAATTCTCAGAAAAAGGAGGTTCATAGATTGCTCCTTCATTAATTTAAGTGTATTAACTAATTGGCCACATGTATGTTTATTCCCCATCTCTCATGCATGCACACACAGAGCAAAGCCAACACATCTGTTCCAAGAGGCCTGAAACAGATAATGGACCCACAGTATTGCCTCAGTAGCTACTGGCATGGAACGAAAAGTAAACAGCAAACAGGAAAAGGAAGGCTAAAACTAGATTAAACAGATTGCTGCATTCAAGAGTGCGCAGTCATCTGGGAACTTAATGAAAAAAAAAGTTGAAAGGAAAAGTTAAAACAAATAACATACAAGCCTCTCCTGTATTTTTGAAAATTCCTCACCAGCTGTGTGGTAAAATACTTTTAACAAACTAGCATGCAGCATAAAACTTAGATGTACAGAATTAACCTTTCATTCACTAAGGCAAGCAAAATATCAGGTTATTCCTCGTCACTGGAATTCAAATTAGGCTCAGACTGTTTGACAGGAGCTCAAAGGAGGATGTCAGGGATCAAAAAAAGGAGCTTCTTTGTCTCAGTTACAGTGGAAAAAAAAGTGTAATTTCTCAGAATAAAGACACGTTGCCGATAGAAATTTATGCTGCATATATGTAACAGAATATGGCTTCTATTATCTGTAAGAGGAGGTATGCAAAAATCAAGGTGATTTAAAAGCCTGGACCATCAACAAAGCCAGCTAGTTCTCTCACTGTTTCTATCATTTGAAGCCAAAATCTCCTGCTGGATATTCTAGTCCTTTGTAATCCTGATTTGGATTTGAAATTGAACCCTAGGTCCTAGAATAAATCAAATCCAGATCTTAAAATGTTCTTTCCAGGCTATCTCTGATGATAACACAACCTCTATAGAAATAACCTGGCTTTGCTTCTGCAACAGTTTCCAAGAGCTACAACCAGGAATTTTGCTGCTTTCCTGACTTCACAGACATACCTTTTCAGGTTAGCTGATCAAGCCAAAAGAAAAAACAACCCTTTATCCTTATTTTACATTTTTACTTTTGGGATTACAAAAACTATGTTAGAATAAAGACTCTGTTGGGACAACCCATCATGACAATTAGACAGTACTTTTCCCTCTTGTCTGATCTTCAAGACAGAGGACAGTCAACTTGTCTGCAATATTTCTTACTCCTCCTGTAGCCTCGTGAAATGAGAGAACTTCTCAGAGTGAAATGTGTTGCTGCCCACCAGACAGAAGGCACAGAAAGACATTTCAGCTAAGTTAAGCAGAAATGCATCTGTTGTTGAACACTTGTAACCAGTCTCACAGACCATTCTCACCATGGATGGTAAAACTGAGTTCTCCTATCATGCTACCAAGGGTATTCTGTTCAGGTAAATGTCTTTCTGATGGATTGTGTAATACAGGATAGTTCTTCCTTAATCATGAAATCAGCTGGTCCAGGCCAGAAGATAATTTCTCATTTGACTAGCCCAGCCTGGGCTAGTGAATCCCACAGGCTCACCTGCAAGTAGTTAGGGCTGAACTTATTCAAGAGCCAGATGCCTCTCCTGAATTCAAATTCAGGTAGCTAAACCTACATTTCCAACGATATTTTACTTAGGACATTGGTTAAGGACAAACAAAAAGTAAAGTTGTGTGGTAATCATTTGTCTAACCTGTTTGTAAAAATTAGCTGTATTTCAGTTTCCAAGCAATGGAGACCCAGATAAAACTATGTGGCCTCCAGTTCTTCTAAATAAAAAGTGTTATATCAAAATGAATATAGAATCTGGAAGGCAGCAATGGCCATTGTTTGTACTGCTAGCATCCAGTCATTAAGAAAAAGGAGATACTTGTAGAAATTGCCCCTTCTCCTAACAAGCCAGTTTTACTCATTTCATGTAGGATAGTATTTCTTACATAAAAGGAGCTCTTGATACATCAGTCTTTATGAGGGGTTTGACAGCTTAAAGCCATTTACAGCATAACTCAGGACAGAAGATGCCAGTAAAGAAGAAAGTGGGATTTTAAACTCCCATGAGGGGGAGCAGGACCTCTTGCTATACCATTAGATATGAAGCCACAATAAGACAACAGAGGGCTCATATATAGAAGTAGGGTACTGGCTCCCTGCTTGTTCTAATTTATTTTATTTTTTCTGAAGATTCTAGGAACTGGTACTACAGAAACAATAGTAAGATATTAAAACTCTAAGATGTAACACTCATCACTGCCTCTCTGGCATTAGATATTAGCCTTCATGCTTTACTGTTAATGCAGGGAACTGTGCCTGTTTTAGCAGCTGCATCAGAGAATGAGTTTGCAGCTGAACTTGCTTTCTTCCAGCTGCTTCCTCTGGTGCCTGATGGGTTTTCAGCCCCTGGTTCATGGATCCTCCCATGTTCCCCACCCCAGAAATGCCTAAAGATCTGAAAGCTTAGAAGGAGGATATTTCTCCTCACACTCCATGCTGAGCCTTCAGCTGCAATCCCTGCACCCGGTGGAATGCAGGTGGTAGACAGCAGTCTGTAATTACTTCAAGGACTGCAAATAAAGGGAGGAAAAGTACTTAAAGAGATGAAACCCCAGAAACAGAAGGAATTTAGCTGTTTACATGAATGGAGCAAGGATTACCCCTCTAGCCAAGATGATAAGACCCTCAAGTTTATCTATACATTTACTCTTGTTTTCTGCCAGCAATAAACACAGAAAAAGTTAGATAAAGATGTATCAAAGAAGCTGACTGTGCTACAAGGGATGTTTCTCCTAGCTTCAGGCCATAAGATTATCTTGCACAAAGCAGTAAGTATGAAAGCCGTTGTGCAAACACTGCGCACCATCGTTTATTTTGTCATATCACAGCTAATCATAACCCTTTCAAAGCACTGAGCAGATATTATGGAAAGCTCTGCACTGCCATTACTGCAGAAGGTAATCACTGCTAGATTGGAGAGTTCACTTAAACCACTTCAGCTGTGGCTTATATGCATTGTTGTATGGGGCTTTGCAACTTATCTGCTCTTGAGAATGAAAATTGATTATGGGCAAGAACTGTTCTGAATACAGGACCATCAGGAATTTGCACCAAGACATTACACTGAACTGTGTAGCAGGATTCTGGAAAGGGGCAGCTGGCAACAGCAGGACCAAGGAGGACAGAAGAACAGCTGGAGATTTCATCCCATTTTCCTTCACAAGTATGACATAGAAGCCATTGATTTGGTTTGTGCTCCTTTTCTAGAAGGATGCTGACACAGCATTTTCTTTTTATTTGTCCCCATAAAAAGCCACCATATCAACAGGTAAGACTTTTTGAAAACTTCCTCAATAACAAGAGATATAAACCATACTCCATTTGTTTCCACTTTTGCTTTCTGCTTGTTGCAAGCACCACAGGTTCAAAGACACCACGAATAACAACCACAGAATCATTTAGGATGGATAAGACCTTCAACATCATCAAGCCCAATTGCAAATCTAACACTGCCAAGTCCAGAGGCTGAAAGAGCATCAGTTTTCCTGGTCCTGATGGACTTGACATGTTGCAGGGTTCTTCCTTCCCATCATGTGGCCTGACACAAAGGGAAAAAGCAGAATTACGCAGCAATCCTTCTACTCCTCCATCCTCCTGGAGACCTCTCCCATGGACACAGTGCACCGGACACAGCCTGTGTGTCAGCAGGAGCCACCCCTGTTTCCCTTCTCCTCCTTGCAGTGAATAATCTCCAGCTCATACCAGGCAGCAGTAGCTAAATGGAAAAATTTAGCTCTTTGTTTATCCACCACCAGTAACATAAGGTTTAATCATATAACCCCAGTCATGTAATGCCTCAAGACCAGCACCTGAAATTGTAGTGCAAGTTCAGGACTGTTGTCATAAGCAGCACTTCACTTTATTAGGTTTAGGAGCAGGAGGTGCTGAACCTGTGGAAGCAGGGACATTTTTCAGCTCTTGCACTGTTCTTTGAGCCAGTTGCTGCCCTTGTTT
Source organism: Phaenicophaeus curvirostris (assembly GCF_032191515.1). NCBI lineage: Eukaryota > Metazoa > Chordata > Aves > Cuculiformes > Cuculidae > Phaenicophaeus > Phaenicophaeus curvirostris. The sequence goes on from NC_091401.1 coordinate 19,931,065, forward strand.
TTACAGTTACAAAGCCAGGCATCAGCGTGTAAATCAGCCCACTTCTGTCTTGCAGAGTCTGCTAGACAAACTCCCAGCAGAGGTGCGAACTTCCCCAATTAATCTTAATGAAGTGTTAACTTCAAAGCTGAACTGCAACCATTTATAGCTTAACAGAACCTTACACAGAAAACCTCCCAGCTTGACTCGTTAAAAAACAGCTCCGAGGGGACAGGATTGGTCAAATTTGGGGGTTATTCTGGGATCTGGAAAAAATCCCACTTCCCTGGCAGCCTTTGCTCGTGAACCACTTCTATTGCAGCTGCATTGTTCAGAGACCAAAGGGTCAGGCAAGCCAGACTGGAAAAACTGTACCATGAATACACGCTAAAAATATCACTGAAATGGAGCAGATGGAGCAAGATAAGGAGGTCTGGATGATAAAGGCTGTAAGGAACTGTAAGCGTATTGAGCCAAGAGATGACCTTGCTCATAGAGTATTTTACCTTATTCAGGTCAGTCAAGTGCAGAGCCGAATTCAAGTCCTGAGCCCAGAATCAATCTATGTATTTCCAGAATCCTCAGTTACCCAAGGGTGCAGACCTTTTAACCTGAAAATAATAAAGCATGTGCTTCAAATTGTTCTGTAGGTGCTTGCAATGTTGCTATTACAGTTTTTGCTAGCACTTTCACCATTGCTGTATTAGTGCATTTTGAAGTGTGAAGCCACATCACGGACCCTAAATATAGGTCTCTTGAAACGAGTCCCTTATTTGGAAAGGTTATTAACCTTATTTTCCTGATACAGTGCCACAGAAGTGGAGCCTTTGCAAGGAAATTTCCCCTGACATATCTCGGCCTGATTTGCCACCGAGGAGCCCACCTACAAACTGAGGAAGGAGGATGTCGTTTGGGGAACCAGGGTACCACCCATCAGTATGAATTCACTTCCTATTCCCAACATAAAGTGGTTGATCTTTGTGCTCATTTGTCACTCTAAAACAAGACAAATTCATTGAGCTGTTATACTTGTAAGGACCATATAAACACACTAGTAGCACCTTCCCTGAGCAGAGGTGTCACCAGATCAGACTTGCATGACTCAGACACTCTAGCAAGTGAAAACTCAGGTACCTCATTTATAACTGTCAAAGCAACAGGAAAATCATCTCATTTCAAACAATTGCATGGATCTGTTTGATATAGCCCAAAAAGGCAAAGCCACTGTGCTGAGCAATGCAGATCGCATTCCAGATACGAGAACTTAAATGTAAAAGAGGAAGATCCTTCCTGGCACTTCATTAGAAGCTCCCTTGACCCTCTGACTCAGCTGATAAATTGCCAGAACATGCCCATATCTGCCTGTGTAAGCTTTTATAATATAAAAACTGAAGAAAGAGGTTAAATTAATTATTCCAGTTTTGAGAAGTTCAGGAGTAAATGGCTATGTGCTGCCATGGATGCTGTTTTGTTTATAGTATTTTTTCCTCATTATTAGCTACTAATAACTAAGAAACAGGAGTTCACTTCCAGCACTAGAACATGGCTCTGACCTCCAAGTTACTACCAATGTGCTGTAGTAGGGGCTACAACATTTACAAGGTTCTAGTTTGGCCAGCAGAGGGATTAGGTCAAATAAGGCAGAAGCAAGCGATACTTCTTCCAGATCCACAAGAGTTTCTGCATTATACCTCAAAACCAGCTATTTTCACCAGGGTCAGGAAGCAGTTATTTTCACATTGCAAGGCTATTTTATGTTAGCAGTTACTGTGCTGCCTTCTCCTTCTGAAGTGACTCATTAGATAAATCAAAGTGATAGCCTGAGCTTGGCAACAGCAGACACTCAATAGTGGAGCAGGGCAAGAAATGCCACTCCTTTACGTGCCATGGGTCATCACTGACAGGAATAAGAGCAATTATTTTAGCTTACAGAGTTAGAAGAGAACTGGGATAAAGGGGTCTTTTAGCAGCCTCAGGCTGTGAGACCTGTTAAGCTAATGTGACAGAGCTCAGTTATGAAACTGAATTTACAGCTAAGTTTCAGTAAGTTCTTCCCCAAGTCAGGGAGGCTCTGTTTTTTTCTTTTTTTTTTTTTCTACATTGGAATTGGGGGTGTTGGTAGATATTTACTCTGACAGCTACACAGGCTGACAAAGCTCTGCTCTCTCTCTCCTTGTTCCATGCCAGCAGGATGAGAGTGTGGCCCCACTACGAACACACTGCTGATTGCTAACCCATCTCCCATCACCTCCTCCCTGATGCCCATGTTCAGGTGGAACTGTTTGGGCTGCACAGCTTACACTGTCTTTCTTAATCCTTTGGGGACAAGCTCCAACAACACCTAAACACAAAGGAGCTCCCAATACATTGTTATTTCCAACCAATTCAGCATCCAGCTTGAAAGTCTGGACTGTGCTGCATTCTCCAAAACTTGACCTTGATACCCATATCAGAACACAATGGAATAGGCATACTTGAGCTTGTTTTGTCAGATACAGCCTATAGCCTTTTCAGTTTTAGTTGCATACCCCTTGTGTTCTTCACTCCGAAGACCTTGTAGAGACCAGAAACCAATTACTGGCAAAAATAATGATTCTACATTTTACAGATCAATTATTAATGTTTAAAATATTTATGCTATTTCTTCCACTGTTACTATGTAAATGGAAATAACTTAGAGAAAAGAACAATGCATCTCACAACAGAGCCTCCCTATTGACTGGAGAGAAACAGGTGCTTCCCTAAATGCTGCTCTGCAGGGCTGCCAAGACTTCTGTAAACAAGTTATGCTGTTGCACTTTTCTCAGTCTAATTTGCATAATAGAGCTTGCAAGAGTTTAAAGCTATACTGATGAATATATTATTTTGACTACAACATCACTAATGTCATGGAGGCACAAGTTCTTAGGCATCTTTCATTGCCTAATTAATTGCTGTACTAATAAGCAGAAGGGTGTGCACACGTGTTTGTCTACATCAATTTCAATATGTAAATATGGAATAACTAGGAAAACTACAACTGTTTGACCCCAAAAGAGGTGACCAAGGAAGGCATACAGTAGAAGTTTACAGTGCAAAGTGACACAAAGAAGACAAGCAAGAACTGATTGTTTGCATTATATCACTTCAAGAAGTGATGGCTGTCATACACAGCTAGCAGATATGAGGTTCAAGACAAATGTTCTTCACATCATAGATTACATCATCAAAAACTGTACTACAGGACAGTAAGGATGCTGAAGTTTTACATGGGCTCACTTGAGAAACTCAGATGAGGGAAATCCATCGATAATTATTAAACATAAAGGCACCAACTCTGGCCAGCTGAGCTACAAATGGTTAGAGATTAAGGGAATACATTGGGGAAATATCACTTCACCATCACTCTATGCCCACTCAACTACTCTTACGCTCTTCCACTAATGTCTGCTTTTGACCACTTGTCAGGGAAAAGCAAGGTCCTACTGCTCCTTAAAGCATGGACACCAAGAGCAATAACATAGCCAGCAGGACAGGGAGACCTCTCCAACTACAGCCCATTCCCACAGTACCTGAACAAGGTGAGCAGGGCAGGTTCAACCTAGAGTCCAGACCATAAGGCAATATTATTCGCAATGCGACTAGTTCAAGGTCAACAAGTCAGTCCACACATCAGGTCCAGTGTTTGCCAAGTAAGCGCATGGCAGCAAGGCAGGGATGAAGTAAAGTCAAGAGATCAGTCTGCACGCTGAGGCCTGGACCAATGAGCTCTACAAACAGGTAGAGGCATTGACCAAGATAGAGGCAAGTACCTCTCCTAATACAGCTCAAACAGAAGCTGAGAGGACCCAGGCTGAGCTTAAATAGATCTGCTGGGGCCATGGGTGTGGGTGCAGGTCCCAGGTGAGGCTGATCAGGGCCAACAAAGCTTAATGAAGCACTCACAGCCACGTCACTACTACTGGAGAGCAAGATCTTTGGCCTTGTCAGGTGGTATTTTCCTATATCATGTAAATCCATATCTGAGTGTATAAGTTAACAAATTATTGGCAGTGTGGAGCATCAACCTCACCAGCAATTTAAACAGGAACGATAATGATATGATGAAGCCATTAATATTTAAGTAGATGAGGACCAAGCCCTGAAAACAAATATATAAATCAATAGACCAATGCTTTTGTTTAACTTATGCTGTACTCTGTCAACCTCTTCCTGAATAGAAAATTTCCAATAAACCCAGTATCTTTTACTTTTTCTCCCACTGATCTGTTTTGTGCTCCACTAAAAAAGACAAGGAAATACTGCATGATTTTAACATATAGACTCATGAAAAGGAGTCTTCTTGAGTTGTTTGTTACAGTTAGAGAATATGTACTATATTAATGGTTTTCAGCCTTCTATACTGAGGCCTAGATTGTAACAGATTGTGGAACGCCAGTCAATGCAAACCTTGGACAGTCCTGTGAATGTGTTCCCCTTGCATCTCTGATCACACAACATACTCTGGAAGGGACAACAACAACGTTTATAGCAAAATAGTGGCAGTTGTATCATTAATGTGCTAGGATTGGTCTCTTCCAACCTGGTTATTCTATGATTATTCTAGGATGCTGAAAATAAGAACATCAACACCAAACCATCCATTCTCTCTCTCAGAGCACCACTAATGATATATTTACTAAAGTTGCTAAGCCAGGGGAACATATAGTGCTAGACTTAATAATGTGACTCATTCAAATGGAAATTTTCTACTCTAAAATTTTATGACCATAATTAAGAACATTTAAAAAATCTATACTTGCTTTGTGCTTTTTTGTTACATCTTTGTTTTGAATATTACCTTTCTGATACTTTCTTTTATAAGAATCATAAAGGGTAAATGAAATAATAAGAGTTCTACTTGTAAAACAAGGAAAGTTTATTGGGCTGAATTCATAGGTCAATACTCCACAGCACATATCAAATTAAGAAAACAAGTATTTTTCTTTTTTCCTACTGATGCAGTAGTGAACTCTATTCTTCATTAAAAGTGCCAATGCTATAATGCAGTCCAGGGTGTTTAGGGTTTTTTTTGTATTATTAATTTGCGTAAACAAAGTGCATGGAAGCATCTGAAGACTAAGCATTCCAAGAAATACCCGGGTTTCTACAACACTCAGCAGAAATGGAAGACAATAATGATACTGTTAATCCTACCATGACAAGCTGTCTGTAAGAAAATGGATTTGGCCCATCAAATCCAGCACTTCATCTCTGTTATGAAAAGTCTTTCGGAATGGGAAAGGAAGAAATGGGAACAATGGACTGCAAATGACAAACTGCAGAGGCAGGAATGACAGCAAGTCTAAAATATGCTACAGAAGACATTGCTGTATTAGCAACTCTTAGATTGAAATGGCAGGGCCAACAGCTAGCTAGAAACAGAAGAGTCATCTGTACAGAAAGAGAAATGACCTGAACTTCTACCCCCATTGTGATCTGCAGCCAAAACAAAAATGTAGTTTGTATTCTACACAGTCAGTGAGGTCACTGCAGTGTGTTTGGTGTACTTTGGGCTTTTGGTTCCTGGCTGGTGTTCTATTTCCATAGAAAAAAATCTACAGACAATAAACCCCATGAAACTATAGATATAAATGAGCATGGCCATGGAACAACTCTCATTCAGCAGCTTTTTGTTAGCTTGCATACTGCCTTGATTATTGCAACTTCCTTCCCCGCCTGCCCTGGTTCCTGGAAGAATGCAGTGAAATGCAGTTAAGATTTTTATCAAAGGCAGTTTTTAGCCCTCAGCTTGTCGCTCACTTTGGCAGACTTGAACATCTCGACTTACTTTTCTAATTCTGTACCAAGCTGTCTGCACATGAAAAAAACCCTTTATTATTTTTAATCTATTATTGAATATGAATAATTTTATAATTATTCTAGTTGTTTTTCTTAATGACACATTACATCCAGACAGCTTTGTATGGGACAGCCTAACTAAAGGCACACATGGTACATTAGTGGATGTGGGTGTTGTAGGGTGTTGTCTGTGCAGTTAGTGATGGTCATACTACAAAGATAACTCCCCACACAACATCGTATCCTATCTTATATTGAGTCCAAGTTTACTCTTTCTGTCAATCAATAGTTCAATGCTTTCTAGTACTAGTTTAGTTAATACTTTTTCTAGCAATAGTTTTATACACTGTGATAATGTACTATTACTTCTTTTCCATTTTTCTTCCATCACTTCCAGCCACCAGCTCAGTGTTTTCTTTAAGAGTCAACAGTTTTATTCATTCAAGGTATTGCTGTCATGCCATGTTCAAGCAACATAAACCTATAGGTACTCTGTTCTGGCTTTCCCAAACTGACCCTTTTCTGGCTTTCTTAATATGCCTTGTCTTGATTACATTAACCTCTCAGACTGTGAGTTCATCAAGGAGATGACTTCTGATTTTGATGTGATTTAATCTCTGTGGCTTGAGGCGTGTCTCAGGGGCTCCTCAAGTTTCTGGCTGAGATGAGGGTCTTATTGGGGATTAAAGGAGTTGGATGGGAAGAGACTGGGTGCAAAATGGCAGAGGATTGGAAACCAGGTTTGATTATGTTAAATTCATCAAATATTAAAAAATAATTAAATAATAAAACTTCATTTTTTTTACAATTCCCCCCCCATTAGATTTTTTATAAATTAAAGACACATAATACATGATATGTATCAATATAAAATACCACCATCTCGATATAATTTAAATATAGGTCCATCCAGTGAATCAAGTTCTGAAAGGCACCTCTTATTTTCTCACTGGGAATTGAGGCCTTCTTCCAATTTAAAGTCTTTTAACAGGTTAGCTGCTATGGAAGTTGGTTTATAGAAGAGGTCAGCAGCTCAGCAGCACTGCTCACAGAGAACATCTGACATTTGTGCTCTTTTTGTTCACCGTATTTCACTGAACATCAGATGATGTAAAATATCTTTGCGTTAACCCCTCGTTATATGATCTCAGCCTCCCATAACACCATTCTGGTTTCACCAGAGACCTGGTCAAGTCAAATATTAAACATATCCTTTACAGGAAGGTGAAAATCGTATCTAAAAGTGTCACTTTAAAGAGATTAAATTAACTCTGAAACTTGTTACCTGCAAAGACAGCTCAGCTGCTTCTGCTTCAGATAGTCTTACTGTTTTACAAAATTATCTATAGAGATAACCCTTGATTTCAAGAGATGATGGGCTCAGATCAAGTACTCAATTCTGGGGTGAGACCAATAGAAATTCCTCAGCCCCAGCTCTCAGATGTGAGCAACAGGGCTGTCTGGAGTGTGAATAACTGGAATTTATACCAGGGTGATGGTGATGTAATTTGTACAGCTGGGATTTCACATGGAAGCCAGGGGAAAATAAGAAACAGCACATCCACAAACACAGACACCCACAGATTAAGGGGAAGTTTCACCTCAGGAAATCATTGTGGCTCTCTGATCCTGTCAGTAATGTGTGTGCAAATGTCACCCAGCAGCAATGCATCACCCCACAAGCAGCCCCAGAACACAGAGGCAACCAAAAGGGTGATGAGATTGCCAAATACTTTTGAAACAAGTCAGGGATTGGACCCATCGGGAGAAAAAATACGCAATAAAATAAACAGCCTCTGCCAAGAAAACCAAGACTCAGGGAGGAAGTTGCCTCTGCCAGTCCTGGCCACAGAGGAGAAGGCTGTTTCTCTGGGAAGGACAGGGAAGTCAGATTCAATATTTGCTTCTCCTCCTTGTCGACTTCCTTCTCTACTTAACATCTCAGACTACTAAGTTTGTTCAAGTTGATGCTCAGACCCATAGTCTCTCCTGTGAGTGGTGTCTGGCTGCACACAGGCTGCACCTCTGTGTGAAACTACTGAACTACATTTTAACAGGTATACGTGGCATGGGAGAATAATTTATCTACTCCAGAGAAGCCCCGTTTTCTTCTTTGACCTCACCTTGCAGCAAAGCTCTGCCATTAGGAGAAAGACTTTTATCTTTATTACAGACCAACAATTGGAGAAAGAAATCACAGGTCCAGAAAACCTAATTCCATTCTTTGCTCCCTGTAGGCACATCTTTGCTGCTCACTGAAATGAGAGGAGTAGGGTTGGCAGGCCAAGCACACAGAGATGCATGGCTCTCCTCTGAGAAACAAGAGCCTACAGGGACCTCACTGGGGGGAAAAAAAAAGAAATCTCTGGAGTTTCATCTGCGGGTGCCCTGCTGCTTGTGTCCCTCCTGACCTGGATCCATCACTCTGGAGCCTCTGCCTCACTGCTGGGGTCTTCTCAGCCTCAGACACTCTGCTGACATTACTGGCCAATTTGCCCGTCACGACAGCAATCACATGTCTATGAGGAAATGAAGTCACAACAGTAACTGGAATAGCTTCAGGAAAGCCTTCCATGAGGCAGCGGGGACTGAAAACCATTACCAACGAGGTCTGAATTAGAAACAGCGGAAAACTCTGTATCTCATTACAAGTTGCCACAAAATACAGATTTAAAGGATTAGTCTGGTCAGTGGCGCCATATGCTGCTCCAGGTGGGCTGAAGAAGGACTTGGCTTGGTCGAGTACCCATGGAGTTTTAACAGGTTAATACTGGCAAGTTTACTTAATGCACTGAGCTCAGTTCCTGTTGGCTAATGTTAATGTTGGCACAATTAGGCTGAAGAAAACACTGTGCAGATGTCCTCTGGTAATTCAGTCCCTCCCCAACACTTGTAACTATCAGATAATAAACTCTTTTTCCGTGGTTGCTCCGGTTAGTGATTCACTGAAGATTACTTACACCAGTTCTCCACTTTCTTTTGTAATGTGTTTGGGCTTCTTACCTAACCCAGTACTTTCTTCTCAGCCACTCTTGTTCTTGGCCAGTTGCAATTTCTTCAGGATTTCTTGCTGCTTGCAGAAAGCAGGATTGAGTTAGGAGTACAACCGCCTTCCCAACTGGGGCTGCTCTGGGAGTGTGGGAGGGAAAGCTCCAAAGCAGCAGTGGTGACTGGCATAATTCTCATTTCACTAGATTATTTTAAATTGTTACAAGTACTTCAGCTTGCTGGATTTTTTTCTTCTTTTTTTTTCCCTCTTTTTTTTTTGTTTTTTAAGAGCTTTTTCTCCTAACGAGACTTTTATTACTCCTGTATATATATTTCTCTATTAATATTTACTAAACGTGACATTGAAACATGACTGTAAATTCAAGCTCCTGCCACATTTAAACCTCCACTTAGAATATTCAGACCAAATAACAGTTTTCCTACTGGAGTTTAATTAATTCTTAGCCACTGTTTTTGCTTCTCACAGGTAAATTTTGCTATCTTTCTCCTGCTTTTAATAATGCTCACTTTTTCCAATAATCATTGCTAATTAAAAATAGGAAAACAAAAGATAGGTGTCGAAAAAAGAATGGGTACTGGCAGGTACTCTTGTTCAGTATTCAAGAGAAGGTATTGAAAAATTGATCTGTAGAAAAATTACTGGTTGTAAGAGCTTGAAGACATGAGATTCCCCAAAGACAGGTAGCATCGCATTCTTCTAGTTATCTAGTTCTCTTGACAGCATCCTCTAGCACCAATGTGAAGTCCAGAACAGATAGTTTATTTGCTCTGCTTGCCCCCATACCTGCTCTTTTGCAGCTCAAGAAGTTCTGACATTCTGGAGCATTTCAGTATTTTATCATTGTTCTGCAAAGGTTTGTGTCTAAAGGATGTGTTGGAAGAAATTTTAGTTCCCTGGCTCTGTGTGAAAGGAGGAACATGGGTTTCATAGCATTCAGACAGCTCCTCAGCCTGGGTGTGTTGTCTGCTCAGTGCCCAAGTTCCAGGCTTTTCTCTGTATTTTGTATGTGTGGGCCAGATTAAAGGTCACTGTGTGGTAAAATCAGATTCTGAGGAAGGATAATCAAGGGCCGAGCCCCAGGGATGTCCAGTGGTATGTCCCCACAGCTCAGCTGAATTGTCACCTGGTAGCAATCCTTATTGCCTGTGGGGAACAAAGCCCTTGATGTGATCTGCAGAAACTAGGCTGCTCCTGTGGAGCTGACTTCTCTCTTATTTTCAGCTGGTACAGCATATTAAATAAGCCTCTCTGAGTATTACTCTTCTATGCAAACCCCTGCTTTAGTTGCCATAGGGATGGCTTGTGACTGCGACTGGCAGGGATCTCAAGGCCATCTCTCTGGTGATGTGATGTCTGCTGTCAGTACGTGAAAGCCCTTACTCATTTGCATTTCACAGCTACAGTGATGTTTACTGCCAGCATCAGAGCAGAAGAAAAGAATGATTTGTTTTACTTAATTTATTTTTTTCTTGCAGGAAAGTTACAATTCTATTTTATATTCTCTTTTGATAGAAGTCAGCATGAATCAAGCCTAGAAACTCATAATCTGGGGCAAGGAATATGATGTTGACCTTATCTCCAATCTAAAGATGCCATACAGATTTTCAAGAAACATAAAGCCTAAGGAATTGATCTGTGCACAGAGACAATCAGAACTCAACTGTGCATGGAAAGAATCAGAACTGATCTGTGCATGGTGGGTGGCAGCGGTCAACTGTGCACTTCAAAAGGCGTTCTCACAGAATGGCATTAGTCATTTGTATGCAATAGAAAATGAGGAAAGCAGCCTTTCTTCCACTGCATTGTTTTTGTTTGCAAAAGAGTATGTGGACAGCATTGTTTCTTAATTAAAAATATTTTAAGCATGAGATGTGATAAATATGAATCTCTAAGAAGACAAGTAAAGCAAATATGCTAAGAAAGACTAATCCACACTGTGATTCATGTTTCAACAAACAGATCTGGGGAATTTGTCCTTATTTGTTAAACAATACTGTCTGGATAGAAATAGAAATGAAATATCTCACTTTTCTGTAAGACTTTTCACTATAACAACCCACCAGTGCTGCATCTGGCAGTACAAGCATCATGTACTTTCCCAAGGATCTCTGCTGTCTGCTCTTGCAGTAGGATGGGAAACAGAAGGTTTTGGTTTGGAAGTCTTGAGGAAGGGAAGGAATTTCCCCTTGCTGCCTCCTCTCCAAAAGCTAGCAGTAAGTGGAATTTCCTTCTTCAGAGCCACTGCACCCAAGAAGAGCAAGGACCAGGAGCAAGATTGTGAGGCTGAAGAAGAAAAAGCAGGGATCAGGTCTTTCAGTGTGCAGTGGCCCTTCTTCGCAGGGTGAGGGGAAGGACAGTGGACGCATGGCTATATGCCCACTGGCATCCCTTCAACACTGATTTTTTAGGCATCGTGAGAGAAAGTAATGCATGTGGGAGAAAGTAATGCATCTTATTAATGCCTAGTCCAGGGAAGGCTAAATGAGCTTTGTAGGTGAGTGGTTTTACCTGAGCTCTTCCTGGAGGATGAGGACTGCAAATTCACATACACTTTTGATTAGGAGTTTTATCTTTCATGTGAGTCTCTGAGATGATGGAGACAACAAGTTTAACTGGAAGAATGCACATTATTAGTAACCTCTGAAACCTTCTTTCAAACTTCTTTCAGATTAACTCTCCAAATTAGCTTGGCAGAGAGTAGGACCACCTTCCATTTCTTGTCCATATTTAAGAGGCCATGTCTGAACTACAGGACCAGCAGCACTTTCTAATTGTGTATTACATCCAAGCATGCAGCTTTCTACTCTCTTCATATCTCAGTCTCCATGGGAAGGAAATGCAGGCAATTACTATCCATGCAGGTTTCCAATTGAGCAAGACTGCACAAAAAAATCTGTAAAGAACATTTCACACGCAGTCTACATGTTACAGAATCAGCACTGCCCCATCCCTCTTGTGAAAATAGTTGTCATCATCTCTCTGTCACTCCCTGCTGGTCTTAATATTATGTTTCCCTTGTATCTTTTCATTGCTTTCCTACTCAATCGCTATCTTTGCTTTTTCCTCTTCTCCATCTCCTTTCACCACCTGCTCCACCCTGCTTCCTCCCTTACTCCTCTTAGACTTTACCATGATACTCCTCATGTGGGTGAAAAGTCCTAACTGAACAGGTAGGGTCCTGCCAAATAGGTGGGAAGGACTGACAGAGAATCGCTGGATGTAGGGACAAATGCAGACTCTTGCAGTGCTGCCTGTCAGCAAGTGGCAGACAAACGGAGGCTGTGTCACATGGCAGAGTATAAAAATTATGCTGTAACAATCAATCCAACCACGATTGCAAAGGTTGTATTGAAGAGTTTTGAAACACCCATGGCATCAAAAATGGGTTCCACTGATTAATTTAGAAAACAAAAAGCTTCCAGGCTCAATAAATCAAAATGTAACGGCTACATCTATGAGAAATAACACGTCTGAGTACAGTACTTTAAAGTTCACGGGATGTGCTTGTCCTGCTCCTGGTATATCTGCGTATGCTTCAGCCTTGAAAGCTGTAAGGCCCTCGTGAAGCAGCAGATATACAGTAGAATAAACATTTGTATGCTGTGTGACTCACATAGAAACAAAACTGTTCTTGCAATTAAAGTCCAGGAAAACATCCTGAAGCCCCTTTGACTTACGTATCTTAGGATACCCAGTGTATACTCAGTAACTTGTACACACGGCTGCTAACCACAGGCTCTGGGCTGTTTTCTGAATCTTGCTTGCACAGTGTTTGGGTAGAAGATTTGGTAAAGGCATTACAACTTTCCATTGAGAGTCTTCACATCTCAGTGAGAGGTCAATTTACATTTTTAACCCTACTGACTATTCACATATTTGCTCTAATAGTGTTCGCAGGCAAACCTGGGAAGCTCTGCGGCTAAGAGTGCCTCCTGATTTTATGTGGATTGCTGAAGCTTTGCGTAGACATTTACCAGCAGCTGGGAGCTTGGAGATACAGCATCTATTCTTTCCTTTCACATTTGCCTACAGAGCTGTAAATGTCAAAGCCTTTCAAGTGCCCCTCAAACAAAACGAGTTAGTAAATCAGCAAATGTGGCACCGCACACACTCATGTGGTGCATGTTAAGCTACTGTACTTCATTCACTTCTTTATCCAATGGCTCCGTGAGAAAAGAGAGCTTGCCGAGGCACTGAGATGCCTTAGTCATTTTGTTTGTTTTTTCACATGGCTACTGTTCTTGTTTTGTTTTTTTTCCAAAAGCTGCGTCAGATGTGCTTAGCATTCAACTCAACTAGATACATTGGATGAAAAGGCTATTTTCTCTTCACTGATGAAATATAATTGAACCCACTTATAATGAACTCACATACCAAATAATGAAACTCCGTTTGTATGACTGGGGCTCTTTTCCGAACCCCACAATTCCCATTCCCCTAAGGGAATGTTTTATGTGAGTTTCCACCAGTTTCACTGAGATCACAATTTGGCACATAGGCTTTGCGTGAAAATGTCTCTATACCAGAGAGAATCAAGTCTATTAAAAGAAAATATAAAGAGTAGGAGCATTTTAATTAGCGATCAGTGTTATTTGCAAAAAGCCCCGGTCTGTCTTTGCTGAAGAAACCATTTCTTTAGCACACAGTTTTTCCCAGTCTCCTCTTCCTTCTGTTTTATTATTCCATTTCATTGTGACTTGTGGTTTATTGGGTGTCCTCTTTGCCTTCAACCTGCTTAAAGTTATCTACTGCAAATTCTCCAGGAAGCTGCCAGTTTTGGCACAGCCCTGCAATCTATTCCCTTGAAAGCCGTAAGGGCCTTGTTAAGGAGCGAAACAGCGTAAGGCAAACATTCGTATTGTGTCTTTGGGGCTCCTGCAGAGATAAAACTCTCCCTTTGGTTCAAATACGGGAAGAAGTCCCCAATTTTCCTCACGCGCAAGCATTGTGGATAAGCAGGGTACTTCGCCAAAAAGTCTCTGCATGACCTCATGTGCATATCTGGAGAATGTCAAAACAGCTCACTGAAGATAAGAAAGAAGTCTCAGCCCCAGACAGGGAAGATGTGGAAGGAAGGGTGGGCAACACTGTCTATACACACTGGATTTTAGGAAAAATAGATTTATCTTGCCCTTATTCAAATCTGACTGACTGAAGCTGTGCATTTCTGTTCCTCTGAGCTCTGCCCCGGGGGAACTGATCTGTGAGAAAGTCAAACCAACTGTGTGATGTGCTTTTTCTGAGGTGACATTAACCTGGGAAATTTGGGAACTCTGAAAAAAAAATCTCTAAATTTGACCACATCACCACTGCCTGTTACTAGCCCAGTATTTTCATCTGCCAGGGTGAGGTCTAGTCTGGAAGTGGGCTGCACACAGAGCCACAGGGCTTTATCACAGGATCATTTGGGGACGGCTTCTGATATCTAACTGGTATTTGCATTTGGTCTCACACAGGAATAAACTGGTATGGATTCATGCACCATATTTAAGATTAATATAATTGGCAGGTGTATGTGTCAGGGCCTCACAGAGACCTTAAAGGCCCTGAGCAGCCTCACCTGGGACCTCACCCACACCCTGACCATTGGCCCTGAGCCCTATTTAAGCTCGTTCCAGGCCCCTTACCCCTGTTTGAGCTGTGCTGTGGGTATGTTCTGCAGCCTTATTGCTGCCTGTGCTTCTTGGACTGATGCTGTAGGTAGCTGTCTCCTGCATGGATCTTTGCACGTGTGTTGAAGCTCAGTTTGTCTTATCTCCTTTGGCTCCTTAGGTGGCCCCTGGACCTGCGCATCCTCTTTCTTCGTGAGCTGGGAGATGAATTACTTCAACCAGTAGGGAGTTCCCCCAGACTGTGGTGTTGGTGGTAGCCCTGCTGTTCCTGAGAGAGCCTCTCTTTGTCCATGTGATTTGGAGCACATGAGCTGGCCCTGTCTGCTTCAGACCCCACATTCTGAGAGAAGACATCAATTTTTTGAGCTCTTCCTAAACTGAACATAATATATAATGGTTTCTAACTTACACGGCTCTTCTTTCCTGCTCAGAGATGGTCATTCTGGCAAAGGATCAATACCTGAATACGTATTTCTGTAGCTGTCACTCTGCTTTCACTAAAAAGCAATGTTTCAGTTATGAAAATTACTCTTAGAAAATCTCTCATCTAGGCATGGACTTTAATTTTCAGAGTGAGCAAGTAATTCTAGTTCACGGGAAATTATCCTTCCGAGCGAAGCAGACAGCTATATGAATAAATCCTAGCCGCTCATTAAGGCTGCATTGTGGGCCTAGCTGGTGACAAACCACATCTGTCAAACTAAAGACAAGAGTACCTGTGCCTCTCTTCAAGCACTGTGTGGGCTGAGGAGAGCTATTGTTAGTATATCTGCTAATCTGAGAATGAAATTGAGTTGGAGACAAAGAGAAGCTGGAAAGGTGTCTGGGAATTCCCCACCCTTTCTGGTTACGGTCTGGGAAAGCAGATGGGTTGTTGGATGTTGCTTCCCCAACACCCAGGACCACAGGGGAGGCAGCAGACCTGCAAGACTCACCTAACTTGTTGTTCTTAGGCTACTCAGCTTTTTTGAAGGATCAGTTTATCGGCACTGGTCTCTAACTGAGCCCTCATCACACTGGGTTTCAGGTCAGTTGATGCAGGTCAAGTCCCTCTTGTTTTCCTTTGGAGTTTCCTTTTAGATTAGCCTAGGTGAGCTAACACCCTGGCTGAATTCACTCTGGTAGGTGATTTATTGCTAATATCCAGGGAAGGAGCGCTTTAGGGGTCCTGCTGAGATGATACAAATGTAAATGGTTTACAAAATAAAGATGGAAGATAGTAATAATACCTCACAGTGAGCTATTACCTTGGAGCAATAGTCTAGTAAGGTCTATGCCCTGGGGTTTCCTAGTTTTAGTGTTTTACTGCAGTTAAATATAGCTTTAGTGGAAATCCTGACAGCAGCCAGTCTAGCTTTGAGCAACAGCAAGGCTGAGCTTCTTTAAATCAGTACTAAAGAGGGATATCAGCTGCTGATTATCAATCAGCAAAGAATTAAAGCATAAGGGTAAATAAATCTTGCTTGTCTGTCAAGATGAATTAGTTGCTGTGTCCTGCAGCCTGGCTTCTGGAATCGCCAGGAGCTGCAGACAGGCTTCCCTGCAGAAGTGCAGCTCCTCCCATGCCTCGGCAGGGTCTAGGAATTAGAGTGGCAGCTCTCACTTCAGTTTCAAAGAAAATTGCATAGCACTTCAAGCTAAGCATTGCGAGCAAGGATGAAGGGCTGTTAGATATTGCCATGATGAAGATAATCCAGTCCTAAGGAGGATAAAGGGTTGCTTAGCAATACTTTTGCAATGACTAACAATGCTTTAGCAGGCTTTTACTGTTTACTAAGACTTTGATACTGGCTCGGTAAGGTTTTTTTAGTGGAAAGTTTTTATTATTTTTGTAATGGTCTCCCCTCTTTAGAAACTGTCAAACTCATCACATATAATGAACAGGCAGCAGTCAGCAAGTATTTGATTGCTGATCATGTGTTGATTTTTAGCCTGACCTCATTAAGATTCCTTATCTCTACCTTCTCCTTCACTAGGAGCTCTTAAATTAGCTACAGAGTTTAGATTATTTAAGTGCTGTTCATAGAAATGCCTCCTAGTCTGTTTATTTTTCCTAAACCTCCCCTTGTCCATATGGAAGCTCATTTCTGGTACTCAAAGGAGAGATGCACTGGGGAAGAGATTGTCTGAATCAGCCCAGAGTCACATCTCGCAGAAAACTTTGTTATGGTCTTCTGTACAGCCCTTTAACAGGGCAAGATATATATTGCCCATTTAATGTTCCTTAGTAGCATAACTAACTAGAAAAATTACCTTCTTGGTGGCCAGAGGCTACCATGCACTGTGCAGTATATTCATGTAATTTCCGTAAAATTATATATTGAGGGTTAAATGCTCTATTCATGTTTTTGGTATTCAGCTGAAAAATACAAGCACACACCAAATTCACCGGACCTCTTCTCTGCTGAGCTACCAGAGTCACGGCTGTCACTGCAGAAAATGTAGAATATTTTGAGGAAAGGAAAACACATTAAAGTTGAGGAGCGCATCTGGATTCTTTAAGAATTCCCCTTGGTCATATCTACACTTCAGAGCTGATGTTATCAGGGGAGCCAGTAACAACACAGTAATCCCCAGCAAAACACAGCTCACACTTTTAACTGTGTCCAGAGACTACTGTGCAAGCAAGTGCCTCTGCGGGACTGCATTACGAAGAGCAGATGAGCCCTGTGTGTCTCATGGCTGTTTGGTCCAGGCAGCCAGACCCCATTAGCCCCCCCGGCATGAGAGCCAGAGCCTTTCTGCTCCAGCTGGGAACAGGGATCCTGCTTAATCAGAGGTGTGTGTAATGACGGACTTAAGGCAATATGTTGGGTTTCCATGTGTTTGCAGCCAGTGTTCATGGAATAGCCATGTACAAGTTTTTACCTCTGGAGCTCTACAGGAAACACTACTCTGGCATGACTGCCAGGGGCCTTAACAAACCCACCAAGGTGGGATGCAACAGCCCTGCAGAGGATGTGAAATTCTGAATAACTGTACATTTGCAGTTATTCAGAAACTGTGCAATAACTTTGCTTTGCATATGTTCTGTAGTTATAATATTGATTGCTATTAGATGGTATTTATCTCTCATCTACGCCAGTAGAATTGCGAAGATTCTGGAGGATGCAATGTCCTTCAGTCATTCAGCTGCAAACTGGGAAGGAAGAAGAGATAAACAGAACACATTACCATTAGCTCCTGGCGCTTGCTCTGTCCTGAGATTCTGGTTTTAGTTGTCTCAGGAACTTACGTATCTCAGATTGTTCAGCCAGGATCCTGATTTCTTTTAGCACTGCTTATTTCACTAATTTCTTAAAATTAGAAAAAGTGCTGAACTGACTGACTAGGAGCTGAACTGGGAGAAGGCAGCACAGAATAGTCACATTGGTTTGAAATGTAGGTCGCAGCCTGGCGTGGTTCTTGTAGACCTGCAAGGAGGGCACAGGAGGCAAGACCTTTCCCTCTGACTCAGTGAGCTGTGTGCTCTCATTGTACCCAAACGCTGTGCCAGCTGCTCTGTCACCTATTTGTCATCACACTGAATCACCTGGGGAAGGCTTGGTGGTTAGGCATGGTGGAGCAGAAAGTCACCTCTGTTCTTTAATGTTCCTAAAGGGGAAATGAAGAAAGTACTTTCTTTTCTGAATTTTCGCTGAATTCATAGTCTAGCTGCACTTTCAGTAGTGCTGACATGGAAAGGAAATATGGGAATGGGCTTTGAAGTTTCAAGTTCTAGTTGTTCCCATCTGTATTATGAATATTACCCCAAAATCCAGTTCCTAAAACCTTTGAATTTAGCAGACATCGCTTGAAATCTGAATGTTGTCCTCTAAAATCATGTCTAGACAACAAAAGCAACTTAAGTAAATGTTGTCTTTGATCCTTTATCGATGCTGTCAATTAGAGCCTGGAGCACAGCAAAGGATTAGTGGTGACATGTCTAGTGAGCTGTTGGCATCTGAGTCTCCGTGAGAGTCCTTCAGGCTTCTTAAAATTGGAAAGACCTCTTCCAGTTTAGATTTAAACAAGAGAATCACTTAACCACTGACCTCATAGCACTGTTACTTAATGATGTGAGGAGCTCATTGTTATCAACACAGCCATCTCAGTTGTGTTTTATTGCTGGTGTTTTTACAAGGTATTCGTCTGCCTACCTGTGGGAATCCTTCAACGCAGAGCTATTTCTGTACATCTGCTCTTAGACAGCCCCATTAAATCAATATTTTGGTGCCTTCTTAGCCTGAGTAGAGTAATAAAATCCAATATATTCATCTTTTCTAGTCTCTCTTTTCAAGCCTACCTTTCTCAATGGCCCTCAGTAAGTACATGTCTGACCCTGAAGGTTTATCTGAGGCTTTTCTAATACTCTGCTATATTTGACTGCAATCAGTCCATAGCATTTATTACCTGAATGAAAGGCTTCCTGAGATTAGTAGCTACGAGAGAAAGGGAAAGTCACACAATAACAGCAATATGTGTGAGACTTAGCACATTCCCAGCAAAAACAAACTTCCACTTGGGAAGAAGGATGACAATGGCACGCTCCATAAAATAAAACCAAATTTAGGGTAGGCTTTCTGGTACGAGCTTCCTGTTGGGTAATGAACTGTGTTAACTTGGGAAGTATCACTTGGCAGAGCTCAGTAATAGGTCAAGCTCACATTCCATTTTGTGTCTGGGGCTTGTTTTTTCCTGTTTTTGTCCTCCTTAGAAGTATAAAGACAAAAGAAACATCTGCATCTAGCACAGGGGTAACAAAAAGCATCACTAAATTTCTGTGATTTACCTGGGTGCGGTACCCAGAAACAAAGTGTTGGAGGCTGCCTGTGCTTTATATAGGGGTGACAGCTATCACTTGATGCTTCTTGTCGAACTTCACTGGCAAAAGGGTTGGGAGGCTGATTTTGAAAACAAAAAGGTGTTTTCTCCCAAGTATTTTTAGGAAAGGGAGGAAAATGTGAGGGATGTGATCTTTTCAAGAGAAGCAGGTAGGTGAGGGAGGAAGAGACAAGAATATTCTCATAATGAAGTATTCCATTTTTACAGGGATCTCCTGCCTACACAGAGAGGAAGAAACTTCAGAGCACAGGGACAAGCAGGGGAGGGATCTTAATCCCACAAAGGTAGAAAAAAGTGCTTTAGGTATGTATTATGTGTCTAGCTTTTTATATTTCTTCTGCTAGCCAAGCTGTGTTTGTTTTGGAGCTGGTCCACCGGATGTACGTGTCACTCTTTTGCCCTGCAGCTTGGAGTGTGGGCAGGGCAGGAGCCCTCCCCAAGTGCAGAACTGAATAGTTTGGATGGTTTAGGGAGCTGAATCATCTTACCAAGGGGTCAGACAGGCAAGAGGCAAGGAATTTGGTAGGAATATTTGGCTAGGACCGGCACTGCGTCTTTCAGCGACACTGAGCTATTAATGTGACTTAGGTACTTCGTGACACCTCACCCTTAGACAGGAGTGCTGGAGTGAGGAACAGAGGGGAAAGCCTAAGTCAGTGGAGGGGTGGTTTCTGATTCAGACAAAGAGGCAGTATTTAGTCTCAAAAGCAAAAGACTTGTTGGGTTGTTATTGCATGACACCCATTCATGCAGACACTTAAAACACCTGCCCATCTCTTGGGATGCTTCAACTACATTTGACATTTTCCCACTCCAACATGCAACAGTTTGGGGAGTGTTGCTATAAAACCCAGTCAGTGAGGTATTAAGAGTTAAACTGTGGTACCTCCCACCCTTGTTTTGAAGGTCTGCCCCGAGGATTTTCTCAGACTGGAGCATTTCCGTATAAGCGCCACCAATCTGTGGACTGTGGCAGAAATCATTAAACTGCCTTTGCACTGGGAAAAATATACTGTGTAATTATATTCTGGTTATAAAAGGTAGCTAGAACATACCTGCTGAAGTTAACCAAGTTCTACCAGGGCAGACACTTGGCCCAATGAATTTTCCTAAAGCTTCACAAGATCAATTCCCCTGTGCCCCAAGTCATCTGGGAAGTAGAACCCTTCAAGGGTCAACACCTCTTAATTGTGGCTAGAAATGGGATTACTGAGGGTTTATTCAGTCTAACTAGCCACTGGGCTGTGTGCAGAAAAACAGATACACTGGGTTAGTTCCACAGGCCATACCCTCAACCGAAATGGTAGAGACCAACAGCAAGTCAATAGTGGATGTTGGTATTGTGGAAAAGCTTTTGTCTCCTCCCCTTTCAAACCAATTCTATAAGGATCTGTTTAAACCCTCCAAGATGGGCCTTGAGATAGTCCTCCCACATGAGCTAATTTTCCTTACAGTACTTGTTCTTGCTTGCAACCAGGCATCTTGTGATAAGAGCAGTGCTATGGTTCAAGGTGAAAACCTCTTGCCTTGCACCATTCTTGTCCTGAAGATAGTCGCTTCTGAGACTAGGTTTCCAACAAGGACAGAGTTTCCAATGTCCCAAAATAACCTTTCCTCCCTACTCTATAAACAGAATTCAGGTGCTGCTGACACGCTCACCCTCCAAGAAACTGAGAATATAATACTTGTATTTCTCAGTTTCTTGCTTTTAGCCCCTAGCAAACCTTGGCATCATCAGACCCTCCTCTAGCAATTAGGATTTAAAAGAAGGATGAGATCTCCTTAGCCTTCCCCAAGAGCAGCTGTAAGCATCCACTCAGGGTGGGCACTGGGCTGTTTTCAGCCAGTGCCAAATTACAGCCTCAATCCAGATCTTAAAGCCCTGAAGAGTTAGGATTTCCAACTTTTCCATCCTATACCTGCTTTGTCTTCCTTTGTTCTTGCTTCTGTCTGTTGCCTAGCTCAACACCTGGGACTTCAGGCCTTCTATGAAGTACAGAACTTCTGTTATGTATGGAGACTGCAGTAACCTGGCATGACTGTTATGGGAATTTACCCTGGGAGGCAGGCATCTAACAACCAGGCACTCTAGTAGCACCTACTGGACATCACTTTTCTGTTGGGTCTGAGCTTCCATAAATTAGCCAATCATTAGCTCAAATGAGGTCAAAGAATATTTCAATAGGATTGTGATAAATCTCCTAACTTGTAACTTGCAGGGGCAAGGAAGTGTTATACCAGCTCTACAGTCGGATTGTTTAATCTGTTGAGTATGTGCACTTTTTTCTCCTTGAAGACTGTTCACATAATACCAGGGTTACTGTAACTAAAAGTTTTCAGAAGACATGCATAGTATCACCAAGGCTTTGAAATTATTTTCTTTCTGAGGTTGTACATGTACCTTGTTTCAAAGGAACTTTACAGGAATCAGCTTCATCAGATTCTGATTCATTGGCTGCTGCCCTCAAAGGAAGGGCTTCTTGGTTTAGGAAAATTTGGCTAATAACTAAAGCCTTTAGTTTTCTTTGATCTTTGCCAGCAAAATTTCTTTGTTTAATTTCTTTTGTAGTCTTTCTTCCATGTACAGTTTGTGGCATGCTCAATTATTGGTTCCTGGATCATTTTCCAATTAATTACCAGAGTCCGTTACAAAAATTGCTGTCCAATATGATAAAAAGGCCATTTTAGTAGAGCTGTAAAACCAGGCAAATGCTGTCTCCTTTCATGTGGCTTGACTTTAACCTTTACTGCCTCGGAGGTAAAAGATGAGAGAGGAGCTGCTCCTTACTTCTGATGGGCATTTGCACCTATGTCAGATGTTAACAGAAAGCAGGAAATACTTTGTCAATAATAAATCAGGTGTCCTGAGGAGTAAAAGTTTGATGAGGTCTTCAATGATGTTTTCTCCTCTGTTATTAGGACCTGCACAGTAGGATTGATGTCCGATGTTTTCTGAGGCCAGTCAGACATAAAAGCTTGAACTTGGATGGAAGTCCTAGGAGTTGCTCAGTAGCAGGCGGGCAGTGTGGCGTGGTGGGGAAACACCCGCACGTCCCCCCGAGCAGAACCAGACGTGCTCTTAGCTGGGATTGGGGAATGTGAACTTGTATAACCTCCCTGAGCACAAAGAAAAACAATTGCACTTCACATGCTTGAAAATATGTCCCTTAACTGCTAGTTTGTTGAACCCGTGTTTCCAGGCCTTCAGTAAAATCTGTAAGCACTGCATATTTGCTAACCACAGCTTCCTTAGTGTTTTTCCTGTATAAGGATTATGTGGCTTTGTTTATTTACATGACGTATTATCAGAATTAAACCCCTTCATCTGAGTGAGGAGCAAGTGGTCCTAGGTCAGTCTCTGGCATCAAGCACATGTCAAGGCAGTTGGATCCAGTCCTCCCCTTCACAAGCCTTCACACTGTTATCATCCTTCCTGCCTTGCCATTTACAGCACTACAGTGGCCAGGGTATTTTAGTAGGCTGTTAAATCTCTTTTGCTCTGGTCAGAGCAAGAGTTGACAGGATTTCATGTTTGGTTTCCTGGTTGTTACCAGCAATGGAGCTGCATGGATGACAGTGGTGGCAAGATGTCCATAGTAAACATTTGAGGTAAGAAACATCTGTAGCAAACACAGGATGGTCTGTGGAAAGCTAGAGTGCTGCTGCTAATACTTTCTTCCTGACTTGATAAATGGCAGATTTTATTCTCTAGAGTGATTGATGAGAAGCTTGACATGAGCTGGCAATGTGCATTCACAGCTGAGAAGGGCAAGTGTATACTGGGCTACATCAAAAGAAGGGTGGCCAGCAGGTTGAGGGAGGTGATTCTGCCCCTCTATTCCGCTCTCATGAGATCCCACCTGGAGTACTGTGTCCAGTTCTGGAATCCCCAACATAAGGATATGGAACTGTTGGAACAGGTCCAGAGGAGGCCACAGAGATGATCAGAGGGCTGGAGAACCTCCCATACGAGGACAGGCTGAGAGAGTTTGGATTGCTCAGCCTGGAAAGAAGGTGGCTCTGGGGGAACCTTAGAGCAGCTTCCAGGACTGAAGGATGCTCCAGGAAAGCTGGGAAGGGACTTTTCTCAAGGGCCTGTAGTGATAGGATGTGGGGGAATGGCGTTAAATTGGAAGGGAGAAGATTTAGATTAGACATTAGGAAGAAATTCTTCACGATAAGGATGGGGAGGAACTGGCACAGGTTGCCCAGGGAAGCTGTGGAAACCCCCTCCCTGGAGGTGTTCAAGGCTAGGCTGGATGGAGCCTTGAGCATCTTGGTCTGGTGGGAGGTCTCCCTGTCTGTGGCAGAGGGGATGGAACTAGATGATCTTTAAGGTCCCTTCCAACACAAACCGTTCTATGATATATGGTATTTAGGGACACAGTTTAGTGCTGGACTTGGCAGCAATTTCCAGCCTAAACGATTCTGTGATATCTAGTGCTGTAAAATAACCTATGTCTCAGTGCTGCAGTGCTATTTAGCAGGACAAACCAGCATCTAAGGAAATGTGGCTTTGAGGAGCTGGAATGTGTTGGCAGACTGGGAATATCATCTGGAGTTGCTATAGCAAAGTCTTACATGGCATCTTTGTTAGAGCCCCTATAGTATTAATTACTCGCAAAACTCATCTGTGGGCAATGACAGTTCAATAAGGAAGTGTGCTGAACTGGAATAGAAATTATAACACTTGCAGAGAAAATAGCTTTTGTATGTTGCTGCCCACAAGAGCAGAACTGCTGACTAGAAACCCAAGAGAATAAAAAGGTTATCAGGCAGGAGTGTGCTGATTACATGCCATAAAGTGCTTGGTTCAGCTAAGCAGACCATCACCCACTGTAATTTTTATTGACTAATGATTATAGGTTTCAGCTTTATTTCTGCCATCTGCTCTGTGTGCAGAAGGACACCTGCACTGACTGCAGCCAGATGAGAGGAGGAACCCGCACTTAGGAGTGATTTTGTTTTCTGAAATGCCTCAAAAATTCTTCCTTTCTATTTCGGTAGAAACGTCTCTCAGCTTTACTAAGTGAATGTGGTAGTTCTAGACTGTGGTTAACCTAGACCACTGAAAACATCTCTACTGTTTCCAAAATCTAAGTAACATTAATGTTTCCATAAATACCATAAGCATTTCTACACATTTAGAAACTGTAGTTGAATTATGGAAAGTGAAATTGTAACACAGGCTTACATAGGTCATTAGCTATCAGGTTTGCCAGACTTCCCTTGTCTGGAAGAGATAGTATCTTGGCTTCAACCATAGTTATTGTCTCTCTGGGCAAAAAGACTTTAGGAGGTTTCATTGGCTGAAGCTGCAAGAAACTTTCCTTTTCATATCTTGTTAGGAGCTAGTGTATGAAAAATGTAAGCAGCAGGATAAAGGATTGAAGGATGATGTTGATGCTGAGCCATAGCTTGAAGAATGAGGAGTAGAGCTGGAGAAAGGACAGGGATGGCTGTGCAGGAGACAGATAGGGGAGACTGGATGAAAAGAGGTAGTGGGCTGTTTAACAGAAAATGAGTCAAAGTCTAGAGTGACTCGCACTCAAGAACTGTGTTCAGAGCAATGCTGTGACTTGCAGGAGTTGACACAAGTCCATGATCTTATTCTGGAAGGTCAATGCTCATATTTGTAGAAGTATCAAATGTGGGTCAGTGAGCGAGGACTCAAACTGAGTGTCAGTCTGACACACAAAGATAAAGGTATTCTTAAAAGTAATTCAACAATACAAATAATCCTTCTACTTAACTTCTGCAAGTGAAGGTATTTTCTGGTGTATAAATATAAGCCACTGTCCAAACAGGCAATGGAAAGACTACAGCTTCATCACTTCAAATGATGTACTGGCATTCACAAGTGAAAAACATTGGTTTCCAGCACAGCTGTAATCTAGATCCCTTCCAACTTGTAATGAATCCCGATTAGTTATAGCACTTGTGTTGGGCTAAGTTCAACAGCATCATCTGTCTGTCTGCTGCTAGGTATGTGCTCAAGTATTATGTCGAGTCAGGGCCTTTATACCTTTCTATGTTTTTAGGCTGAGCATCTCATTGTAGGCAAGTATCTCACCATTACCCTCCCCTTTTACCATTGCATATATGCATGATACAAATTTGATATCTCAGTAAAAGGGATACCAACTCTAGTCAAATTTAATTGCAGCGAAATCATGGCACTGCTCAGACTTCACAGCAAACCAAAGTCGTCTTGTTCTTTAGAGTTGCTGAGAGCCCTTTCCAACAGGTTGAAGTAACAGCCTATGTGCAGCCTTTTACCCCAACTGATGGGTGAGGATTAACCCACCCATTTTGCATCAAATCCAACCTGAAGGACATGTAGGATCTAGAGAGGAATTGCTGTTGGAGGACAGATTTCATGGTGGAGGCAGACACCAAACCCTGTATCTAGAGTCTACATCAGCTACTACTGCTTCGATTTGAAAATTTTCTCCTTGTCGAGGGCAGAATCTTTTAATTTGTGCTCTGTTACAGACGTCCCTGTGGTCCTGTGCAGGTGTCTATGCTGGCAGTAGGCTTGGAGACTTCCTTTGTTGCTCAGCAATACATGTTCTGCCATATCTTTCTGATGCAACCATTAAATTAACAGCTTCCTTTAAGTGTGCTGGAGGTTAACAGGATGTCAATACACAAAACATTGTCTTAATGTCAGCATAGAGCCTTTGTTATCCCTATTAGTCACAGTGTCAAAACCAGGGAGGTGTTTCTGTTTGCAGGGTTCCCAATCCACACCAGTGTAATTGGTCAACACTCTTCCACTGATTCCCATGCTTCAGGGTCAGCACTTGAACATGGAACAGTTAGACCATCCTGGGTAATCTAGAAATCATATTTGTAAAAGCTCTGTGTAGAGCTAATTCAATGGGTTTTTTTCTAGCGTTTATGGTTATTGAGCAGATTAATACTGGTAAATATTAAACAGGGTCATCTGGAAAGGGATAAACACTCTAGCTGTTGCCAGCAAACCACTTAAGAACATGCTTAGAGATAAGCACATGTATTAAGGTAAATGGTGTTTCTCATAAGCTTGGTGTTGAGCAGATGTTTAGGGTTTCTGGATTTTGAGAAACTAATTGCTTGGAATCATCATCTTATATCCTTAATGAACGGAAATTAGATTCTAGTATGAGAATTTATTTTCATTAAACAAACAAAAAAAAAACCTACTAAAAGGTAAAAGTCAGGATGAAAAACGGAATTATCTATTTCGAATGCCATAAAATGGGAGAAAAACCCTTAAACATTCCAAATTTCTTTCCCATCTTCCAGCCTGCTTTAAAACTTACTCAGGCCCCTAGACTGCTTGATAGGGTTTGTGTTGGGGATCAGATTGCAGTGTGAGATGTCCAGTATTGCTGGTGAATGCAACAACCAGGTCCAGACAGTACAGGGAAGGACCATGCTGGAGAAAGAGGTAGAAAGGGCTCCCCCCTCACTGGACTGACTGGAATAAGGTAAAAATAAGAGTAAAACTTTTTTCCATACAAATCCTTAGAGCGATGCCGTTCATTAGGAAGCAATGATCTGTGTGTTGTGAGCAGTCATTTTATGTGCACTTCAAAATTGCAGTTGGGAGTTTAAGATATCCAAATTTAGAATTACAGACCTATTTTGGATGTTACAAAACAATGTTCGGAGAGACAAAAGCTCTCATTAAAGCATATCTGACCTTCTCCTGCCGGGAATACTACAGGAGTGTGCAAAAGCTGACACAAAACTTCTGGTTTAGTGTATATGCCTTTGATCCCAAGAGAAAGATAGATAAAATCCTAATAAATACTCAGTATCCTGCCTTTCCATTGAAGAACCATTGAAAATTTGCTGCTGTGCTGAAGTGTATTGGCATCAAAATGGAGGGAAGATTTTTCCAGAGAAGTCCAGCACAGAGTTCCCACTGTGACCAGTGGGAAATGACATAGTCCTTGCCTTGCGTTTGGCAAGTGTTTGACTTTTTCATAGGGTGGAGTGTCCCCAGCTGGGGGGGACAGGCGGTGCATGTTGGCACATCCCCATCAAGCAAAACTGGTGTAAAGAGAGGGAAAAGAAATTATCTTCAGATCTTGGATGTAAATTCTTTTTAACATTAAAAATGGATAAGCTGTGTTCTTGAGAGGAAGGCAGAGGAGGGAAGGGAAGCCTTGGAAGGGCTGACCCTGTGGCAAGTCAAGAAGCACTCTGGTTTACTGCAGCATCAGGCTTTTAACTAGCTCACGAAAAGCTCGACTCACAGTGTGTCTAGTGAAAAAGTGCCTCCCTGGTGATGGAGGAAAGGGCTTGTCCTGCTCCCACATGCAAATGAGGAGAACTGAAACATTTGGCAAGTGAGTGCATGAAGTTTAAGGTTACCTGTAGGCTGCTGCTGCTCACCCTGTGGGTGTTTTATATGGCTATTTAATTGTGTTGCTCGGTACTAAATGAGTGCGACTTACGCGAATAACCACAGCCACGTAAATGCTGATGTCTGAGATAAGGGACCTTATTTAAGAAACAAATGCTTAGCTAATAACACCATTGGCCTCATGCACTTTTTAAAGTGTACTTCATCACTGATGAAAAGGAAAGAAATGCTCTAGTTCTTAAGTTCTAGAACTTAAGAAATAACTCTGAAAGTGTTTTAAGGACTTCCCACCCTCCCCCTCCTTTTTCTATTCTTTTCCCAGGTTGCAATAATAACATCCAGTAATGAAATGAAAACAAGCTGAATAGTTATATTCAGTGGAGGAGGGAAGAGGTAGTAGCAGACAGCTGGAGCGTGTCTGGGCCAGTGTCTCAGTACTTTTCTTTTTGCTAGTTTAGTGCCACTCCAAGAATGCAGACAATGCTGGCTACAACTGTTTCATATTTTATTTCCACACTTAAATCTGCGCTTGTTAAATGAAACCCATTGTCAGGTTGGCATGTATTCATGCTGCCTCCTCAGGTCCTGCTTCAGAGATTGCTGTTTGCATTTGGGTGTCCTGCTCATAACCCTTCAGTGAGGAACAGGTATGCAAAGAACATTTTTCTGTTTTCATGCTGCTTGTGGCACTACAACAAAAGCTTTTGGACTTTTCATTGCAGCTGCATCCATGGATAACCCTTATAAATCCTGGTCTGAGGGCAGACTGAAGTGCTGCAGGAAAGCGATGGGGTTTTGGAACAGCCTCAAGGGTAGAAGATCAGTCGGGCACTTGGTTGGAGCTGATGTCTGGGCAAGCTACAGTCTGTAATGCCTGCAAGAGAAAATGCTTGGCCAAGTACAACCTGATTTTGCAAAGGGCCAATATCCTGCCCTGCTCAAGGAGAGGAAGCCTCTAGAGGGGCTTCTGGTCTCGGTGGGACCCTTTGCATGCTTTGCTGGGTCCGGACCGGAGGATTCAGCAGTTGCAGGGCTTTGTTGATGTAAGACAGGAGAAATGCTGTGCATTGGAGGAAAAGCAGTGACTGTGAATAACGAAGGATCACTTCATATTGTCTGTAAAATACCAAAGAGGGCACAAAAATTACGTATCTTTTATTTATAAAGCTTAGGGGTTTACAGAATCCTGTAACTTTCCAGTCATTTAGACTGCAGACCCTCTTGGTCTTTCCACCTCTGTAAGCTGATATCATTGCCTGATACCTGCTTGTACATCACTTGTGCAGTGTGACTTGCCATTCAGCAACTGCCAAGAGTACCATGGCAGACAGAGCTCTGCCTGAAGTAGTTTGCCATCTACTTTAGCACAAGAGGAAAGAGAGGTGATAGGATGGGGCTGTAGCATCCTTGGAATGTGATGCTAGAGCAGGAGGAAGCACTGGCCATCTTTTGATTCTTCAGATGCCCTGGAGGAGTCTGCTGCTGGGCTGTTGTCATGGAAACACCATTATTTTTATGGATTCGAGACTGGCTCCAAAAAAAGGTTACAGGAAATAACCCCCCCCCAAGGGATCAGATACACAGAAGGTGAGATTTTCCTCAGCACAGCAGAATTTGATAATGTCTGAACCAGCAGTGAGTCCTCCAAAGTGTGTGGGCTGGAGGTATGTCAGGGCTGGAAATCGATGCTGTGCCTTGTGAGAGAGCTGGTGCCTGGGCTCTGGCTCTACTCCAGGTTGCCCAAAGGCCTCTTCCTCCTCCTCATACTGCTCCTGCCTTCA
Organism: Phaenicophaeus curvirostris; assembly: GCF_032191515.1. Lineage (NCBI taxonomy): Eukaryota > Metazoa > Chordata > Aves > Cuculiformes > Cuculidae > Phaenicophaeus > Phaenicophaeus curvirostris. The sequence goes on from NC_091401.1 coordinate 19,960,450, forward strand.
CCTCTCATCCTCCCACGCTGCTGAGGTGCTGCTGCCTTAGGCTCTACCTCTGGAGCATACATGATACGTGCTGGATGGTGGTTATTTTTGACACCTCTTTTGCTGGTCAGGTAACAGATCTGTGTCTGCGCAGGTTTTAATGGCTCTGTGCATTAATGGCAGTGCAGCTTTCACACTCATAAGGAAGAGCAGAAAGGCAAATCTTCAGGTTCTGCTTTTTGTAATATTGAAAGCAAATGCTTATGTTTAGCGATGATAAGCGATGCTTATGTTTAAATGTCCAGACTGGAGCAGCCTCACAGAAGTGATCACAAAACCCAAAGATGCATAGGATACGGCCAAACTCAGCCACAGGTCTAGTATTTGCAGGATGAGGTGGTACCACTTATAACACAATGGGTCTTTGCAGAGGTTTGGGAAATCAGGCTAGGGAAAGGGGAACAAAAACTGAGTAACCCAGATAGTTGGTCCCAGCGATCCCAGCAATGGCAGCAGCAAATTGCACTGAGGCATCTGTGATGCTCAACATGCTAAAGGTCAAGCTAGCCTTCCACTGAAAAGGAAACAAAAGCATTTTATCACTTTTTAGACCTGCTGAAAGAATATTTTTAAAAAAACTTTAAAACTAGAGCTCTCAGTATTTTGTATTTCCTCATTTCCAACTTGGAAATAATCCTCTTTTTTTTTTAATATTCAGTCTTTTCATTCTGTGTCCAGAAAGGGATGTGATGGTAAGGAAAACTGGTAGATTGAATGTTATGACCTTAAAGAAAAATGTGGAATTGTTTTTTTTTCACAGGGAAGACAAAACCATTGAAACCATACCTTACTGAAAATACTAGAATAAATTGGAACAGGTATGCTTCTGTGGTTTGTCATGTAGAAAGTACAGTAGGTGGCCTTTAAAACTTAAACTGCATACTTGAATACTAACAAAGTTCCTCATTATGAAACAGAAAATTTTATAGGAACTGGCAAAACTACTGTGCTGGTGGGATATTTAATGTGCACCCTCTGTAAGCCCTGCACAGCACATTTGATCCATGATATTAGCAAGAAAAGTGTTTTCTTCTTCGAAGGCGTCATCCAGATTAGCTTTGCCACTTCCTTGCCACCTCCTGAGCATGACATTGCAGACCCCCGGACTTGTCGCCCTGCCTAATGGCACTTTGCACTGCCCTCAGAAGCCCCATGCAGAGGGATTTCAAGGTGGCTGAGCTCAGCTCTAGGGTAGGTGGGTGGAAAGCTTTGCTGCTTGAGCTGGCATGAGCTGTCTCACTGCTGCCTGCTGGCTACTCAGCCCTCTGCTCCCTTACTCTCGTGCCTCTTTCTTGTCCCAGCTCGTCCCTGCCCCAGAGGGATTTGCTGTGGAGCCAGCTTCATCCTTTGTGCCAGCTGAGAGGCTTTTCCATGCTGGGGGAAACCTTAAAAGAGTTTTTAGGAATAATTTACATTTCCTTTGATCCGGGAATTCTGCAGGTAAAGAACTAATGCTATTAGAGCAAGCAATAACTGGCTGCTGCACGTGAGCCTCTTAGGGAGGGGAATGGGTTCTTCTCTGCTAGTCTAGAAAAACTTTTGCATGTTTCTCCCTGGTCCAGTGCACTGAGTGGCTTTAAAAGAGGTTTGATCAGGCACAGCAGAGGCCGGAGCAGGGCCACGTACATTCAAGGCCAGTTGTGACTGTCCTAGAGGAAAAGCTAAAACTCACCTTTTGAGGGCTTGGGCATAGCATCACGTCCATTTTGAGCACAGCTTGGTCATAGGCAGATGATGTTTATAGTTTGTTGCCAAAAGGCTAACAAAAACTGTTTTGTGCCTCTCCTGTGTTTGCTGTTGTCCTGAGCAACCTCGGAGCACTTAGAAGGACGTGGCCATCCTGAACTGGGGACGCCATCCAAGCTACCGTTCTGGCACTGACCATCGCTGCACGGCAGCTTCGGTCAGGACTCTCCTGCTGACAAATGAGGAGCAGGGAAGAGACCCAGGATGCTGCGAATGGGAGTGCCTGAAGGAAACCCCAGGCAGCACAGCACGGAGAAGATGATTGCTAAGGTTATTTTAATGTCTGCTTCATGCTGCTTTTGTCACTCCAGACAAGGAACGATTTTGGGTTCGGTTGTTCATCCAAAGTGCTGTCAAAGACTCAGCGGACACTTGCATTATTCAGCAGGTCCCATCAGGGTAGGGTACATTTTGTCACTGCCCTTATTTTGAAACCAGACTTGACTTGGGAGCGTATCTGTGTCAATGATGGGAAGCTGAGATACAGAGGCACATTTTCATTCATTTAAATTCACCAGCAGTGACTGGCTTGCAGTGAGTAATCTTTTTTCCAGGGTAAGCATCTTGGACCCACATGTGTCTTTGCTCCTAGCTTCAGGCTGGTGAATGGAAAGAAAAACTGAAGATGTGCTGAAGGCAGAGTCTGTGTCTGAGAACACGGAAAATAGCACAATCTGGGCTGTGTCTTCTGGTATGACATAAGAGAATGTATCAATACTGATCCAGAACCTTGAGCAATATTGTCCTGTGGTTTAATTTCCATTCTGGCATGCTAAATGAAGTATGGCCTAGATTTTTCATGCCACTTTCCATTTTTGATTTAGGAAATTTGAAAAATACTTGTCTTGAGGCTGAGCCTGAAGTTATTATCTTGGCATATCCATACCATAAAGTTCCCGTGGATAAAAGCAGAAACATCTGGATTCATGAGTGGATGTTGGCTAAGTCCAGCAGATAAAAAAAAAAAAAGAAGCCTTCAAGGGATCCTAGAGTGTTCTAGCCAGAATAAATAATACAACAAAATAATAGTGTTATTAAGAGTAATTGTAATACTGAAGCTGAATTATACGACGAGGGCCAAGCCTTTTTCACAGACTGCTTTTCCAGCTAAAAAGTCCTTCAGTTCACACTTAACATACATGTGGCTGATAGAACAAAGAAAAAAATGAAGAAGGATGAAAGCAATGCAGAGATTATTCAGCCTTGCTGGTTTAGCTCCAGGCACATCATTTAAATGAGTAGATGATCAGTTTCCAGTTTGTTTTAATCCTCTGGCAAGAAATTTTATGCTCTATCCCAAAGTTAGATGTGCTTAAAACTTCTTTTTTTCAAGGCTCTGCCATTTTGTTTTATTTCTTAAGGCAAGACTCTCAAAGTGCTCTGCAGGAGTCACCTGCCTGCTGGGACTGGAGGGGCAACCTGGCTGTGTTTCCAACAGTTGCTCCTTTTCTCCCTCATCCCTGGGAGGCTGAGCCATGCCTTGCTGAGCCAGATGTTATATGTTAGCTCAGCAGCACCCCAAGTCAAGGAAGATGTCCAAAACCACTGTGTCCCACAGACTTGCGGCGTCTTTGGCCACATGCTGTTGTACCAGCACCACATGCCTACTTCAAAGCTAGTGAAAGGCTTGTACTGCTTGCATCTTGCATCTCCTCTTGATGTTTTCAGGGTTAATAGCTGCTGAACAGCAGCCTTCTCACTACCCAGCCCTTCCTGCATAGGTCTCATCCTCCTACCTTACCCTAGATCTCCAAAGCTGACATGAGCCAAGCCCGTACAGCGTATCTTCCCCTGCTGTGACAGGGTGACCTACACCTACAGCCAGGTGTTTCAGAAATTGCATTTTGCTGAAAATGCTCTTAACACACCATCCCTCCACAACAGATGCAGTCAGCATTTCTCATTAACTGTACTGTCCATGCAGATCTGCACTGCTGATCCTCACTGACCTTGCACGTTGCCCTTCCAGATTCCTGGAAAGCCTCAGGCATTTGCCCACTCTGTAACCTTCAGCCAATATAGCTTGGCATAAGTTGCTACCTTGTGGAATAAACACCCTATTGTCCTCCCTCCTTGTTGTATTCATCTTCCCTGTTGTCCATACCACAGCCGACCAGTTGAACAGTTCCTAAGGGAGCTGGTCCAGCAGGTCCTCCTCCATGGTGAGACTTAAGGTTTTTCCTTCACTGAGACTTTTCCTTTTATACATTGCCAATGCTGAAAGCTCTCTGAAGACTGCCATTAGGCTCTGAAAGGTGGGATAAACATTTGAGGTGAGGCAGTACTTGAAGTATGACTGGAAACACCACTGATACATGGATGGTGATGTTTATGCTGCCTTATGTTCCATATAAAGAACAATCCTGTTGACCTTGTAAGGAATGTGAGTTCAATTTGCCTTAAAATACCCTCAACACATCTAGGAAATCCATAAAAAGGATGTCCTGGTCTTTTGTAGGACATTATTTTCAGCAGATGTTATTTAATTTGCAGCCAACATCTGTCATTTCCTTCACTCTGTGTTGCCCAGCACCCACAGCCTGGTTCTGAGCTGAAAGCTCTCAGGACGTAATGTAAAAAATCAGATTCAATTAACATAACACAGCATATCATCTCAACCATCAAAGTGAAACAAGGAAATGCATCTGCCCATAGATGTTTCAAAATATTTGTTTTAGATTAGCTGCTATCACTGCCACTGTCCATGTTTGCAGTTGTATTCTTCCACCCAGATTGAAGGGAAAATAGGAAGGTCTGCTGAAAGTGCAGGGCTCTTGGTTAGGAACAAATCATTTGAGGAACTGAAGAATGACAGATGAAGTAGAGCTAAATTTAGAACCTCAGATAAGAAAATATCTGTATCTTCAGTGCTCTGTGGTTTTATGTTCTCTACACAAAGCACACCTTGGTTTTGCATGGCTGTTTGCGGATTGCACTGATTCAAAGAAGGCTTGTGAAATAAGAGGCTTTGATGTCTTCAGTAAACAAAGAGCAGTGCTAAAATATCTTCAGTTCTTGTTAGCGTGCTGCAAACAGCTATGTTTGAAGAAAAATAAACATCCCAAGGTTGATGGTACCATAAAGTACCGTAGTCAAATCCTCAGTATGAAGACAACATAAATGACAGTATCATAAAAAAAGCCCAACTTTTTCTCTCTCCTTTTGGATTAAAAAGAAAACAACAAACTAGTTCACAGTTTACTAGCCATGCAGTGGGAATACATGGGTAGAAAATCCCGTGGCTAAATCATCTTCATCCAAATCACAAGAATGCTATGAAGTCCACTGGAAAACCAAGTGTAGGAGCACTCTGCAAATCTTCCCCTCCAACTATTAGGTTGAGGGGAAGCAGATTCACCTTTCCTCCAACCCGCCTTTTGACTCAACTTCCTTGGTGCATCACCCGCTGCCACAGGGTCACCAGCTTCACCTAACTCTCATGACTACGGGACCTCATGAGCTTTTACACTGTGCAACCAGCCAGTTACCCTAAGGAGGCAACTGGCATGCAACACGTCAGTAAGGAGGATGAGGATTACACAGCCACGTGCCTACCTGAGCTTTTACTCTGTAAAGCTTGTTGTACTTGTCACATTGCATCATGTACGATATCCCTTTAGAAACACAAAAGCTTAGGAAATGAACCAAAGAAAAGAGCTAAACAGTTATCTCAATTACACCAGCATAACTGAGGATATTAATTTACATTTATACCATTTTAACAATCCAACTATGGTTCAGAATAAGAAAGTTTGGGTTTCCTCTGTAACAGGAAATTAAAAATCAGCAGGTCATGATAGTAATCAATACACCAATATTTACTGCTAATTTAAAACTTATCAAGAGCCTCCAGGGAACCTCTTATTTTAGTTCCATGTAATTCCAAGCATTTTTTCAGCTTAAAGAGAGTTCACAGGAACTAGGAAATAAATAATTCAAACGTACTTGACATTTTAAAGTCTCTGTAGCATCACTAACATCTTTCCTTTGATAACACTTTTGTTCTGCCTATCAAACTCCATTCCAAATGGGACTGGTGAGCCAAACTCCATAAGAAAGAAAAAAATGGGGGAAGAAAGCAAAAATTCCAGCAAAAAGAATTATAATCTCAATGGTAATAAATATCCCTCTGGTAACTTCATACAAGCTCTTCACTTTCCTTTTGAGCCTCTTTGCTGTGTTCACAGTGAGAGTTTGCAGCCAAAGCTGAGGCAGAGATGGTTCATAATAAACAGAAGCTCCTTAGAGACTGTAGCCATGGCATGTGAGAGCTGTTTACCTGGCATGATGAAGCACTATTCTGTCTATCTTCAGATGTTCCTACAGAAACAGACGGCATTACAGTGTAGCAAATAAGGTCCCTTCTCCCCTAAGAAAATGAAAGGGTGAATGTTTTTTTCCAGACTCATTGCCCTTCACTTTCAGCGGCAGAAAGCCCACTCTGTGATTTCTGAATTACTCCTTCATCTGCCTTCCCAGAGGACAGACCACTTCTTGGCGCAAAGAGAGACAGAAACTTGCTGACAGCAACTGGAGTTGTTTCCAAAGCTGACCTGCCCATCGCTGCCAGTATGAAACCAACACCCTCAGTGCCAGGAGTGTCTGCAGGACACGGATACATCCTCCAGAGCAGGATCACCTTCGCCCCAGCAAAAGTAATTGTTGATGTGATGTGTTTGTAGCAAGTAAATTTAGAGGGAATAGGCTCTAGCCTGTGACTGGAGGATCACACAGCTAATGCTGTTGGTGTCTTGGATTGCCCCAAATGTGAAAGATAAGGTCACTGAGAGCTTTGAGAGGCTCTTTGGAGGCTGGAGATCATTCCTGGGATCTGCTCCTGGGCACAGTAAGGGAAAGACCTTTGATTTAGAGGGATTAGAGCTGGGTGCCTCCCACTGCTCATCAAACCCCTGTTTCTCCCTATCTGACACAGCAAATATCTTGTTTGCGTGAGCCAAAGCAATCGTGTTGTGTACTTTATCACATGCAACCCCCAAGGCACACTGCTGCTAACCATTAAACTCACTTCAGACCTGTGAGTGAGACCCTCTGGAGTGCTGTCACCAACCATGGTGGCACTAGGTAGCATCATTTGCCTCAGAACATGCTCTGATCCTCCTAAAGGAGACTTAAATGAGACAGTTGTGCTTCAGGGTTGATTCTCATCTTGCACCGTTACAGCCTCTTGGACCACTGCAACAACCATGTCCCCTCCCCAAGGCAGGGGAAAGTGGAGTGACAATTTCAACAAATGGTGATGTTACTGTTGAAGTTGCGCCTTTGAAGATCCCATGCTACCCAATTCATCCAGTTAGGTGGGATGCAGCAGTGAGCTGATTTATGGCATAGCACAGCGGGCTGGGGAGTGTGTTTATTAAAATAATATCAGCCCTCCTTATCAAACACTTTCTGATTCTAGTTTAATTAAACCACAATTAGCAGGGATTACATTTTTCCTAAATATATCTAATCTTTTATGAAATTAATGTCTGTTCATTGTGCAAGTCAGTAATGTGACACATGGAAAATTACACATTCTTGACTCGGGAATGCAACTCAGTGGATGACTTCACGTCCGTGAATGAGAAGATCAGCTTGCCAGATGTGCCTACTGCCTGACCCCTTTAAAAGCTCTGAAAGATCACAGGTAACTTTAAAATATCATTTCATGCATGCCTGATAGCTTTATGTTACTTAGCTTCCCATTTAATTTGATTAGGGTGTTGTGAATGTCTCAATAATATGAAGCAGAGCTCTGATCTCTGCTCTGGCTGCATGTTTCCAATAGACACCCTAATGCCTTTCTGATGGCTGGAGTAGATAACAATCTGTATTTTCTTGCATTAATTAGAAGTTTTATTTCATTTTCTGATGAAGAACAAGCCTCACAGTGTAGCTGACAAGTTTGCAGTCCTTGCTTCAAGCCACGCATTGAATTTTACTGAATTGTTTTATCTGGACATAAAAGCAACAAATGTAAGTACAGAATTAATACCTTTTAAAAGTTGTAATTGTATTTTGAAGACACAAAAATCAGATTCCATTCAGTCTTTCCTATTCTAAACATTTCCTCTGCTATAGACTTGAACGTCCTTTCTTTTTCATTGTCCAACCGCTCACTTTCAAAATCCTGCTGAAAAGTATCTGGAAAATGTTCCAGGTCTCTGTCTTTAATAAGCGTGTCCTCAGAGTGAATTATATAACAGCATTTTGTACACTTGTATTTTTCCTCTCCCCCAGTGCATTCCATGCACCTACACAGTCATGCTAATTAGATCATGTAATAAACTTAAACGTGGCAAAAAATCTGTTCACAGGGTGTTGCAAGATAGAGCTGGATTTGGAAAGCAGCCATTCATGAATTTTGTTTTGTTTGAGAAAAGCCAAAGGATGTTATTTTACTGAAGATGAAGCAAACCTCATGTAATAGGATCTGTAATCTAAGGAGACAAGTTATTTTATTTAAATAGTCCTCAGTGAGCCCTGATATAAGGGCTTGTTTATATGAAAAAAACTGTGAAAGTTTAACAAAGCCATGAAAAATAATTAAACCTAAACTAAAACCAACAAACTAATGTTAAAATTGATCAGTTTAATTACACTTAACTAATCATATGTTAATCCATAATGTAAATCTACAAAGGCTCCAAGTAACAAGGAACTTTGCGCATCAGGTGTCTTTTACGTGAAAATAAGTTTCTATATGTGATGTGGTGATAGATTTAAAATGCACCTCAACCAATTGTTCTATAGATGGTCTTAAACTGCATAGCACAGGAATCCCTGCATTCACAGGGTAATACAGGAGAGAAAAAACACAGCCTTCTCTGGCAAACCACCTAGCATTTCAATCTTACACTCGCATACTCCGTTCCAGGGATAGGGGTCATTCTGAGCATTTGACAGCAGTGTTTAATTGGTCCTGGGGTTTACGATGCAGTTGGTAATGTGATCAGCTGTCAGGTAGGAATTGCTTCTTAATTTCAGTTCAGATGCTAAAAGTTTTGGCCACTGATGCACTGAATTTCACTTAACCCTGTAGATCTATTGAGCTGACTCTTAAATATTAACACAATCAATTTCATAACGATCTTGATGCACTGAGAGCATTACCAGATGACTGCACTTCTGCAAAGCTAACGAAGGCAGTGACGTGGAACGTGAAAAAATGTTGTGTTATGAAACACACTGGAGAAGGAGCTGAGGTTGTGGCTGGGTAGTGATGTGATGGTCCAGGAAAAGCCAGTTCCCCACCCGCAGATTTCATCCAACTACAATTAATGAAGTATGACAATAACTTTCAGCTATATCCCTGATCAACACTAGATGTTGCTATGCTGCTACTCATAAGCTATACATTAACGAGGCTTTTAAACGGTATTTACTGCAATTTCCTCTTTCCTGTTTCTCTGATGCACTATACTGTGAATGCTGGGTGAGCTACTACTTTAATTGACTTCCTTTTGAATTTTCATTTCTCTTTGTATAATATCACGTTTATAACCCTCTCAAATGGACATAAAACTTTACAAGCAACAGAGACTCTTAAAAGTGATAACATGAAGCAACTCTTAAATGAATGTCAAATATTTACTTAAACTCTGCTTCTGGATTTTTTGCAATCCAAGGGGAATGACATTGTTAACTGGACGATTCCGGGAACAGACTGACAGCTGCAAGGCCACGGAGGGAACTTTGTTTATAGGGGGGAGAATATAGAAAAAAAATTTTAAAAAAATGTTTAGCCCTGCTGGGTTCCAGGCTCTCTACTCCCACATGTTTGAGTGGGAGAAATGACAAATCTTAGGACGTTGATTTCCCCATGGCAACAGAAAACGGAAATTACTTTAACCCCATCTAGTGACAGATGACTCATTGCTCAGCCTGCTGCTATTTTCCAAGCACTAAGACAATACAGCTGCAAAGAAAAGGCCAGCCTATATTATCTCATAGGCTGAGAGCGAGTGCTGGGGCTTGTGGGAGAGGGCAATTCTCTTGCTGCTTTTTTGTCAAAGAAAGACAGAGCCAGAGCCTTTTGGCGATTCTTTTATTATATAAAGCAGAAGTGCCCACATGTTCTCCATCCCCACACTGCTGAGGGCAAACCTGAGATGTTCCAGAGATGAAGGTGATGCAATGCCCTTAAAGGAAGCTGCTGGTGGGTATCTGACTCAGTCCTCCTCACCCTGCATCCAGTGGTCCCATGAGGTGTTTCTATGGTTTCAGTTTAAACACCCCACACACATACTTTGAATTACATGCGTGTAATTCAACGAACTGCATGTGCAATAGAGGAAGGATTCATTCAGAAATGCAGCCCAGTGAGGGCACAGTGGTTCCAGCAGGGGTTCCAGCCCCTATATATGAAAAAGATATCTGATGGTAGAAGTACATTTCTGTCATAACGAGATCCTACAGGTAAAAACTGGAAAAGAAATATTCGGCTTTGAAAGGGTAACCAGGGAGAGCAGTTTCTGAGCAAGGATTGTGGAACCATTATCACTTGGAGTCCTTAAACCCAAATGAGGTGTTGTTGTTAGAGACAAACTTCAGTCCAACTTGCTATGTGCTCAGGTCAGCCTTAATAGCTCTATCTGTCTTCTTGCACCTTAGAACCCTTGCAGCAGAGCTGCACAGAGCTCATCTGAGGAGCATCTGAATGATGACTCTTGCTCAGCCCCTCCTGGAGAAGGGCTGTTTTGGAGAGGAGTTGGTTTGAGCTCATGGACTCAGGGGTGGTTCTTCATCTGCCTCTTTCTACCAACATCTCAGTGCTGGAGGAATTCTCTCTACAAACACTGGTTGGCCCAAAACCTGGTGAGGATTTAGTTAGGCTTAGAGGTAAGGTTAGTAAGGCTTACGGAGCCTTACATGCATTTTGAACTTAAAACATTACACCATTGAATGGGTAAGGTATTAATGCTACCACTGAGATTATATGCTGAATTATCAGTCTGCCAACATCACTATATTCACCTCAAACTGAGGACAAAGACCATAGTGTTGGGAAATGCAGAACCCCAGGAAAACTACATGTAAGGATGGTGTCATGGGATACATTAAACATTTTCTTTCTGGGAAAGACAGGCTGAACTACTGGCATAATAGCAGAATTTTTACCCAATCTTGTCATCTGTATGCTGGCAGGATTAATTTTCTGCTTCCTAACAGTAGAAAATCAAGTCTATAAGTTTAAATTTAGATAGTACAATTAACAAATAGAATAAGTCTGGTACTAGGCGTTCTGGAAACCAGACATTGGACTGCGTTAATGGCACCAAGATTATCTTCATGCAGAAGTGAACACATACCAACATAAATGGATGGTTTTCCAGGCACAAACCCAGACCCTGAATGGGAAGCTCCAGGCTGCACAGTGTGCTGCTGTCTGTGCCTCTGCACAGGTTCATTATCTGGGAACACCCCAGGGTTGGCTACAGTCATCCCAAAGCTATGATTTCGACAGCAGCTTAACTGGGGTGCTCAGCGTTGTTGCCCCTGCCTTGCCTTGCACACCTCGGCTGCTGCTTCAGGCAAAAAAACCCTTTGTGGTCAGCTCTGATTTCTGCAGAAGGGGAAGTGATGTTTTCATCTGGAAGTGCTTCTGTGCTATGTCATGTTATCATACTGCTCTTTCTTCTCCTGATCCTTTCCTCACAGTGTTGTTCAGCACTCTCCTGTAATGCAAAATGTTCCCTTCCCAAAAGTGCACAAGCCCTGCAACCCTGCCAGCTGTGGGGAAGGCGAACCAGAGATCACAACAGCTTATCTTTGAAAAAGAAAATATGATTGTTGTGCTCTAAACTTACATCAGCCTGCTAGATCCAGGGAATGTTGTGGGGACTCAGATTAAACTCCATCTTTGCAGAATTCATCCATCAGAATTCTAGTTTATAAGTCCTTTCAGAGAAGAAGCAATTGCCAAAGTGTCCATGTAGAAAATAACAGGTTTAATTTAGGCAAGCTTTTTTGCGTTAACATTGTCTCTACTTCTTTAACTAGAAAATGGCTGCATTACCTGGAAAAAAAAATTTGTATTGCACTGCTTGAGGGGAAAAGAACTAATCAAATCTGTACAAGTGGAAAATAATGTCTAAGAGGCCTTTATAAGGCTATGATTCTGACAGCTAGGTTTAGCCTTACTGCCAATATGTGCAGATGGTAACAAATAAGATACATCAACACCCTTTATTGTCCTAGGGCCCCATTCAGCTCATAAAAGACTTCACCGGTTATTATATTCAATTATTTACTGTTCAGTTTGTAAGTGCAGTGCTCCCACTGATGTTCTGCCCCTAACTAGGAGAGCAGGGTAGGTGCTTGCATTTTCTTAAATAGCACTGTGAGTACAGAGCCCTCTAACCAAGTGCAGAGAGGCTGCAGAGGGCCAATGTCAGTCATGAAACCAAGACCTCCACAGTTGAATTGCCTGCACACACATATGGCTTTCCAGCAAGAACTCATTCCTGCCGGGACCTTCACAGCACAGGGCCAAGAGCAGGCATGGACCAACAGGTGGGGGTTTGCAGGGCTGGTGGCTTTGAAGGCGAGTTTGAGCAAGGTAATGAAAGGTGGTTGGTTATTCACCCAGTGGACTCCAGGATTTTAGATAATGCACGCAGACTTTGCACTGAACGTACTGTACTGAATTTTGCATAGGCACATGACAATGTTTCTTCTTACAAACAAGGACATAATAGTCTTTTCCAGAACAAAAATATAAACCAAAAATAGTATTTGAAGCTTCAGACAAACGTAGTGTCCATTTTTTGATCTATCAGCCTGACTTCTGTACTGTGTTCGGTTCTTTAGTTGTCCTTAGAAACATTTCCGCCACCTCTTTCAGCACAAATACATTGCGGTAACTTATGTAAACCACAAACAACTGCTATACACTTTTTGTCAGTAATTCTCATTTCATACCAACAGGTTCTTTTTTTAACAGTATCTGCAGTTTCTGTTCAACAGCTCTGCAGCACATGCCCTGAAGCCTCATCCTTAGGCAAAAGCAGCAAGCAGAGGAGCTCTTCACTGCCGCCGGGCAGGCAGAGGTTGGGGTCCAAATTCTCCATCTCCTTTTTGCAAAGCTATCTTCCTCAACTCTGCCAGGATCACAGGAAGGTTGGAACTAGATGATCTTCAAGGCCCCTTCCAACCCAAGCTATTCTATGATTCTATGATATTTTCATCCCCCCTAAGCCATGATGGCTTAGCTGTGCTTAAGTCTCTGGCCAGCCAATAATTTCTTCTCAAGCAGCCTTTATAGTTCCTAGTGAACCCCAAGGCTAGTTTCCCTTTGACTGACGAGTCCAAGAAACACTACCCCTTTCCAATTCTTGTGAAGGCAAGAAGAGTTTCTTCCTTAGTGTCTACTTCTCCTAAGTGCATTCAAGTTTTCCTATTGCACTCTGCTAATTTCCGAGTGGGGCTGCCTATAAAAATTTCCTTCTCTTGAATTCAACACATTTAATGGAAATGTTCGCAGGCTGCTGGCTTTCCTGGCTGCAAATTCATGTTTCCCAGGAACTACAATTCCCAGAAGATATCATCTCCCAAACCAGGAACCTGGGCTCATGGGCTTTGTCCGGTCTTTTTAAACGCTTCCTCCTGCCTACAGAGCAATGACCAAGGCCCCATCCGACCTGGCCTTGAACATCTCCAGGGATGGGGCATCCACAACTTCCCTGGGCAACCTGTGCCAGTGCCTCACCTCTTCCTTATGTCTGGTCTAAATCTGCCCCTCTCCACTTTATAACCACTGCCCCTAGACCTTTCACTACAAGCGTGTCTCCACTGAAGTAATATTTGGCATGTTGGTTCTTAGGAATCCAGAAAATCCTCTTCTTTAGCCTCTGATCAGATACATTTGTGGTACCCACTTGAACAGCTTGCTGTGATGCCAAATGTCCCACTGGCTTGCTCCTCCCAGGGGAACAGTCTTAGGAAAGATTTTAAAAGGAAGGATTTAACTCCATGGCCCTAAGCAGTCTCCATACTGTTTCATGTGATGTGACTCAGCACTATGCTTGGTCACTCAACAAGCTTTAGTGCTCCTAATTAAACCAGTCCTTGCCCAGATTATTGCTGTGTGAATGCTATCTCAGTCAATAAAGTCATTAATAGCAGTATCACCCTAAACCTATTTGTGCAAGGACTGCATTCTCCAGAGTGATCTGCGGTGCTTGCAATGACTAGATGAAGGTGTTCCTTTTACGACATCCTTCTAAAATCTGATTTTCAAAACGCTGAATGCTCACAACTACGTCTGAAGTCACAAGGAACCTCCCAAATATCAGATAGTGGAGTACGTCATCGGCAACTTAAAAGGTCCAAAGCTGGCATTTGCAGCGCAGAAAGTTCAGGCTCGGTTTCCAGCGAGCCAAAGGAGATGGGTAATGAGCAGCATTGTGCCATCAGTGCTTTAAAAATGCATGCTTTTCTTTTCCTCATCTAAGCAAAGTAGGAGGACTGCTGCTGACTGACAGCTATAGTTTACTGAAATAAATACTGACCTTCAAAACGAGTACTACCACTAAAATAATTAACCTAAATACAATAAACCTAACTGTTGTTTGCCTTTTCCCTATTCTTTTTTCAGAGGGTTTTTCACTCAGATCTCTCCCAGGGAACTAAAGCATTCCTTTTCATTGCTAAATGAAGCTTCAGGAGAGCTTTACTCTGTGAGTTCAGCCTCATCCACCAGCCTGATAAAAACTGCTGTGTATGGAGCTAGAAGATGGAAAAGTGTTTCAGAGTGAAGATGAGACAACCTTTCAAAAATTCTGAATCAAGTACTTCTGAAGAGTTTATAAGAAGTATACCCACTTGCCAAGAGCAAATCTGTAAAAGGAGCTGCACCTTCTCCACTTATGACATTTCTCTGTCCCTCACAGTAGGAAAATAATAAAGTGCAATTTCTGCAGAAAGCAATCATATAATGCTCATTTCTAATTGCTGCTGGCAGGGAAGCCTCATTATACTCCAGTTTTGGTGAAGCAAGTTTTAGTTACTGAAGCTCAGCCACTAATACCACATGAATCTTTGCTGCCTCTTCCCCAAAAGGCTGCAATTTCTGTGAATATCGTATGCGATGCTCAGTATTTTTATGAAATAATTAGGCAAGTGGCTGTAAGTAGCTGTGCACCCCGGCATGTGATGGCTGGGTGAGATGTGCCCAATTAAATGCAGGTGAGCAGTGGACCCTCACCCCGGGGGCTAGGCAATTATTGTTTGCAAGAAAATCAATATTTGAGCACCTAAATATGTCACAACTGTCTTGCCCGGTGCCTGTGCACACTCCTTCCCCAGTTTGTTCTTAGAAAGCCTCCGGGGGCCGGCTGTGTGCCTGGCGGGATGCTATATACACACGGCTCCCCTGGGACCAGAGGGACACCAAAAGCAGCAGAAAAAAAGCAGAGCTACTCTGTCAAGACATTGTAGGAAATTTGAAATGGCTGAGTGGTT
Organism: Phaenicophaeus curvirostris; assembly: GCF_032191515.1. Lineage (NCBI taxonomy): Eukaryota > Metazoa > Chordata > Aves > Cuculiformes > Cuculidae > Phaenicophaeus > Phaenicophaeus curvirostris. Next base: position 19,975,699 of record NC_091401.1, read on the forward strand.
TCATACTGAAAGAGGATGACGTATTGGGAGTCAGGCGTTTTGAGAACTGGAAATCCTGAAGCACCTTTTCTTCTGCTATCACCATGCAGCTCCTCACTTCTCTACCTCCGGTCACCCATTTTTAAACTAGTATCGATATCCTTGCAGCCCAGATCCATTAAAAACTATGAAGAAAGTAGTTGGCCAGAGTCTTGCTTTTCCTTTCCATTTAACATGATTAGGTGCAGGAATATTACAATTTTTTTTCCCCACTGCTCCGAGATAAAGTCACTTCTTCCTAGCTTTAAAACAATAAATATTCAACTAGTTATTAAAAAAAGGAAGAAGAAAAAGGCTATGAGCTGCCTGCTTTTTGGTCCTTCAGCGTAACACTAAAGTGACGTCGCAAAGAGGAAGCGGCTCAGAGCTGGAGCAGCGACAGGCGATCCCGCTCTGCTGCTGGCATACCTTCATCCACTTATTTCTTAACTTCATGCATCTTGTGGGTCAACTGGCTCTCAGAGTAGAAGTGCTACGGTCCTCTCCACAGGCTCCAGAAGGGTTCCAGAAATAGCTGCACCTAAAGTGCAGTGCTGGAATTTCACACTGCTGGCTGTGTACCACAGATTAATGCTTGAGCATGACATGCCACACCATTTCTGGGGACTTTGCAGTGAATTTAGTTCATACCCAGGTAAGTACCAGCTAGTTGAAGCGAGAGATTGCTGGGGCTGGCTTAGTGGGGTACTCGTCGGCATAAGGTCTGTTTGGGAATGCCACTAACAGCAGGAGGAAGTGATGTGAAATGGTGCTCGCCCTCATCAGCTTAACCTCCATTCCTGATTCCAAAGCATGATTTTGCTTTAAATGCAGAAGGAACAGAGCTGCCAAGAGATAAGGATGTTTGTATCTGGGATGGGCAGTTTGCTTATGGCAGCCTTCAGTTACCTAAGTCAATACTAACTAGAGCCGTGCAGCTCTGAATCACACCCAGCTGCAATCGTCACTCGCATAAACCACCCTGGAGATGTTTGGTTATGGGGAGAACCCAAAGGTTTGGAAACAGCTGTCTTCTGAAGCAGCTTTTCAGTCCAATATTAATGCAAATTACAAGTAAATGCAGATCATTTGTGTAAGGAACTGCCTGGAGAGATGCCAGAAATTATTCTGTGACCTCAAATTAGTGCCAGCCCTTCTTGTATGTTCACAGAAACCTCTGGTGTCCTCAGCTGGCAATGGGGGCTGTGCTGTGGATGCCAACCAAACACCTCACAGTCATGTCATTCAGCTACATATAGGAGAGCCAGAGAATTCCCAGCAAGGACCTTCCTCCGGCTGATAAGTTGGTATCCATTGAGGACTGGCAGAAAGTTAGAAAACCAAAGACATTTAAAAATTAAATAAAGAAAAAACAAGTGGCCAGTCTCTTAGGTGTGTGCTACAGGCTGCTATGCATGTTGCTTATAATTAAATTGCTGAAGAACCGGTTTTGGTATAGGTTTGCATTCACTCAGTAAGTGTGACAGAGAGTAAAACAGAGTAATTTGGCACTTTACGGCCACTTTCATTGAAAGATTTAATAATGACTGACATCTGTAAGGCTGCATATCACTGGTTGCTCTGCTTGCTTTGCTTGTTAGCATTCTATATATATTTGCTAATAATTTTCAGAAATCTATAACAGGACACCGATTGCTGGCTGAGAAAGCACAAAAATTAGATGAAATGCAAAAATTTTCAGTGCTTTTCCTTTCATGTTTTCCTCTTTTGGAAGATGACCTGATGGATTAGCCAGACAAATGGGCGTTGCTGTATACATAGGTAAATAAGGTAAATACTGTGCTGCTCAGCACACTGATCCCAAACCTCAGATAGACACTTGGGTCAGGTTATTTCCTTGAAAAAGACTTCCATGGGATGGCAGCTCATCCTGTGTTATTGTACACTTGGGTCTACCGAGCATGCTTTGATTTGGAATACTCTGGTCTTCCCAAATTTATGGACATAATTAAAGGAAGGTGAGACTAAAGCCCTGGCAGTGCTCTTCTGAGGTCTGTGCAGTTCACGTGTTGGTGAGTATGACTATCACATGGACTCTTCCGGGGTTTTGTATGCAAGATTTTGCATTTCTTGGGTGTTCTTTTCATTCGTGCTTCGTTTTCAGTTTCCATCCTATTGCAAAACCTGGTCTTAAATGTTTTACTTGATCGTGCGAAGTGACTGGGAGATTTTTAAAAAAGAAAAGACTAGTAGAGAATTATGCTACTGTTTTTAGAGAAGGGCATGAGCAAACTAGGAGCAGAGTACTGGGGACTGGGACTGAAGGCAGCTTTGAGTTTAGTTTAAACTCTGGAAGGGCAGTGCACAGCATTATTTATTGCCTTTTTCCATGTGTATTTTTCAAAGAGTAAATTACCTTTTTTTAGGCTAGTTTTATGCTTCCTAATACATTTTCTGAAGGAAGAATAAAACCTTTTTATACATGTGTGTGTGTGCCTTCTGTTGCTGCATGCCATTTGCTCCAGCCTGCGTTTTACTCCTGTGTGTCTTTGCTGAGTGGTGCTATGTGGTGTCCAGCCCTTCTCTGGAGGACTTGCTGGTCACCTCAAGCCACTGCATTCCACCGTCTTGGCTGCTGCACCTTCTGCATCCCTTGCAGAGCCTGTGGGTTTTTCCAGCTTATGGCGTCTTGAAGCTTTCAGGATTTGTTCAACACCATTTTTTTCCTGTTGTGATCCATCGAATGGGCCACACCATCTCCTTTTCTCTGCAGCACTGAAAAACCTCCCTGGACTGAGTCATCTTATGGTTTACATTAGTTAGAAGCTGGGGAGACACCAGTGCAACAATAATCAGGGTAAAACATTGGCTCTCCATTACTAGGAAGATGGATGTGAAGTGGTATAAGGTATATTAGGCCAGTTTTCTAACAAAGTTAAGGTTGGACTCGATGATCCGATGGGTCTTTTCCAACCTGGTGATTCTATGATTCTATGAAAGTTGAACAGGAAAGTTTTGAAAGTTATAAGGGATCTGATAAAAAGAAAAACTAGTAAAAGCTGCTGTGTTACTAGCTGCTCCGCAGGACTGTAGGTGAATTCAGAGCATTTAAGATCTGAAGCAGCAACTCCTTAATCTTGTCTGACCATCTCTACTAGATGCAACTCTGTGGTTGCAGTTTGCCTGAATATTTGTAAGTTTTTAAGTATGAATGCCAGAATAAACTACTCTGATCATCTTGTCTGACCTGCAGTGTCAGACAAGCCACAGGATTTATAGTTTCCTTGAACAAGTATAGACTTTGGAAGGAAAAAACACTCAGTCACCCTTTAAAAAACACCCTTTAAAAATAAAAGCATTTTAAAGGATGGTAATTCTGCTTCACCTGATGATGGACTGTTTTCCTGGCTGGATTTGTGTCAAATCTGGCTTTGCCTGGGTCAGGTTCTGATGTTCAAGTGACATTCAAGAAAGAATTTTCACTTGTAAAGAGTAACTTTACAATAGTATAAACAAGGATCTGAGGAACCAGGAAAATAGGATGTTCCAAGAGCATAGAAAAAACGTGATTCACATGAAAATAAAAAAATCAAAATGATGAGCTGATTTTGAGCATTTAGAGAAGGAATCCAGAGATTAAATTAAAATATTCAGAACTAATATTGTCAGTAGCTATAGGCACATGTAAGCCCGACAGAGTTGGTTTAGATGCAGAACATAACTGGAGTACAAAGAGCTGGCACCAAGCAAAGTGAAAAAAAAAGAAAGAAAAAGAGAATACAGAGAAAAAATATACTATTTTTAAAAAATGCATCTATAGAAAGATAAGATATGCATGCTATAGACCATGATTTTATAGTGCCCTCTGTAACATGCAGTTAGAACAGCAATAAAGAGAAAATGGTGTTTGCTAAAGCTGACAAGGAAAAGAAACTCATGAGGAACAGTATGAAACATTGTGCAAGAAGCAAACAGTGGCTCAGAGGATGGGACTTTTGCACATAGTCAAATAAAACAGTGGGGAAAGAAAACAAAGTGGGAAGGCTAGAGCAGTGCTGGATCCAGAAACATGAGAGCAATACAGGGTATCTCCAAACAGGATACTAGAAATGAAAATTAAATTTACATCAAGTAAAACCAACTTAAAATTATGCAATGACTAGCACACTTCCTATCCCCCCTTGAAATCTACTCTAAAAAAAAAAAAAGTAGAACAGAATCCAAATCCAAGAGGTCGTTGCTTTTAATTTAAGCAAGTAAACACATGCACCTAGAAATATAAAACCAGGGAAAAAATATTCAGAGAGTAGACATATGACCAGAACAATGTTATGCCTCACACTAAAATTGGGAAAAAAATGCAGTAGCTTTAGTTAAGCTCGCCTGCAGAGCCCTGCAGTGAGTAAAAGACACGTTGCAGAGGCATCAAGCAGCCTCACCTTTGGCTGATCCATCCCCAGCTGAGCTGAGTCATGGGTCTAAAGGCTAACAAAAGAGCGTGTTTTGGGAGAAGGGGGATGATGCTTTCCTGGTTGAAGGCGTTGAGAGGGTTGCAGGAAGCCTGAAGGTTTCAGGGGAAGGAAGTCTGGGGATGAGCGACCAGGGGTGGCCGAGAGCTGGAAGTTGTTTCTGGTGAAGAAACGGGCTTGTGGGCAGCAAAAGGGGAAGGAGGTGCCAGCGACATGGTGCTGGTGCCACAAGCTGAGGTGGCACTGCTGGGGAAGCGAGGGTGATGGAGCGAGCTTGGGCTGCCTGCGGGGTGGGAGAGACACGTTGTGCTCCACGCAGAGCTTGGAGATTTAAATGCAGCCCCAGAAAGGGCCCTGCAGTGCTGAGGTGGGGAATAACCTTTGGTCTGGGAAGTGCTAAACTGCTCTTGGGGCTTGAGAGGTGAGGGTGGCAGCTCTGCGGAATCTGGGCTCTGTGGGGGAACTTCGCATGATGCAGCAGGAGGGGTGCTGGGGTGCTGGCTGTGGGCACTGACTGCTCCCTGCAAGGGGTGGGGAGGAAATGCAGAACAGGAGAGGCATTAGATAAAGTTGTGGCAGGCCCTTAGGCTGCACAGGGCTATTTGCTGCTCTCTTGAGGACAGAAATGTTGCTGTGGGGACTGTCAGCGGGTGTCTTCTCTGGCTGTGGAAATGGTGACAAGATCCTATTACATATGTGAAGTTCTACCAAATGATGAGAAGCACAACCCTGTCCCCCAGAGCAATGAGTCGTGGTGCTATCACAAAGGGAGCCTCTGCAAGAGGGGAGATACCCAAAGTCCTCCTTTACGAGGGAGCTAAAGATCTTTCACACTTGTACCAGGATCACTTATTTCCTCAAGGAAAATCCTGCATCCCAAACTAATCTACTAGGAGGTGTCTTAAGATCTTTCTGAAAGAGGTGTTGTTCTCGCACGATTACACCACGAAAAGCCCCTGACAAGCATCCCACAGCTCAGTGAGAGGGTTGTGTCTGGTACAGGTTTAGTCTCGGGAACAGCGAGTTTTGACAATGCTAGAAAAATAATTGGTGCGTACTGATGGTTGTCGCAAAAAGAAACTTGCTTCTTTCAGTGCCCTGGTGCTGCAAAATACTCTTTATACAAGAAAAGGTTTCTTCTCAGGAGTTTGAATGGCTGTTCTTAGCTATTGACAAGATTGGAGCTAGCAAAATAGGCTCTTTCTTTCCTGCAAGCATAATAAACATAAATGTACTATAATAAAGAGCCAATGGAAGATAGTAAGTTCTTATAAAAGTAAATTTGTTTAATTTTGTTCCCAGACAACAGCAACAAAGGGATGGTGCAGTGAATGCCTTGCGGTGATAGAATTGGAGTAGAGAGAGGAAATTAGATCCTGTTTCTGAAAGGGAAGAGAGAGAGGGGGTTTTGTGAATGATGAACAAATCTGAAAAGTGCTGCTTCTTCCCTCTGTTTATGCTTAAATATCAATACAGGGAATAACAGTGGAAGCTGCAGCTGGAGAGGGCACTAGGGGTCACCACTGTCTTATCTATGTCATCTGGATTTAATTCTGAAGTAAGCTAAATAATATGATCAAAACTAAAGCCAGGCTATTCTGAATTCTTTTTCCTTTCTTTTCTTTTCTTTTTTCTTTTTTTTTTTTTTTTTTCTGTGGGCCAGACAGATTGCATTCAATTTCTTTGTTTTGTCCTCCTGCCTGCCTTCTGTCTGTCTCTCCCTTAAAACAAACCCTAGGGAAGCCTGTGGGATGCAGGCAGGAAGGATGCTCTTGAAGCAGGGGAACTGCATCAAAATTCCCTCTGTGCAGCTCCCATTTATTTAGAGCAAAGGTTAGGCAAATCACAAATGCTAAGTCAGTGAGGCAGAATCACATAACAGCCTTGGCATGTTTCTGCAAGTACTGCAGAGCAAATTGATTGCTGTAATGAATGGCACCCTTGTATTCCAGAGAGTAACCCCTGATACGTTTTGCTCTGCCTGGTCAACAATCATGTGTCTGAAGATCTTTATTCCCCTATTTTTCCCCCCCAACCAGATAAGTATTGCTGATTTCTCATGCACTTGCATCTGATATCTGTGTTAGAAGGAGGATTGGGTGTCTGGGTTGTGAAAAGAATTGCAAATCCTCCTCTCTGTGAGTTTTTTGACCTAGTGTCTAGGACATAACCATTGGTGTGGGCTGACTTTATTGTCTGAGTGTTGAAATAGTGCATTTTAAGGTGCAATGCAAGGTATCTGGGGAGGAAAAGTATTTCTTTACTAACGTAGATACTTTGTCTCAAGACAGACAGGCTTCCAGGCATAGAAGACCTGATGAAGAGGTTGCATACCCTGCCAGCCTGCCCTTTTCAGCTATAGTTGTAGATCTTGCAAGATGCGGATTCCCTTTTCTCTGCAGATAAATTATGGTGAATTGTGTTGGCTTTTTTTTGCATGATATTGTGGAAGTTGAAAGTTCATGTGAACTTGAAACAGGACTAGCCAATTTATTGAAAGAAATAGCTGTCAGAGCTATAAAATTGCAGTGATAGCACTTTTGACTTGGAAAGTCCCTTGTCTGCAAATCCCTGGAGGCAGGGAGAGGCCCAGAGAAGTTTCCCCATAACTATGCTACATTTGAGTACTCCTTCCTCAGCATGATTCCCTTGAGGTGGCACCCTGGCATCAGACAGCGTTTAGCCCAACCTGGCATGCAAGAGAACATAGGAACAGATATATATCTTGATCATCCTAGCGATTATAAAGCTGCTTGGAGAGTCTTACTGTACAGCCTGTTTCCGGAGCTGTGTGAGGGCATATCCAGACTCGTGGCTGTATTCAGGGATAGTGTAAGCACAGGCAGGACGTGTTTGTCTCTGCTGCTCATTTCTGCCAGTTCCAAGCTTGGCCATCAACTGCGCGCTAGCATAGAGCTTGTTCAGTGTCAGCTCAGGTATATGTGGGCTGCAGTTGCGCTATCATCCAAAGGTGGGGGAGTTCTCCGACTCCCTATTTTGGGATTTTATGTAACAGTTAGCTTATATAAGCCTTTGTCTGTTACCAAAATGGGTGGAGCATGTCTTGCTTAGATTCCTCACTGAAGAAACGCTCATTACTTAACTCTTACTCAAGGGCTCATTACATACTTGAAGAATGTTTGAGTTAGTTCCTTTCCTGTTGCCAATAATAACCTACCAACTTGACAAGCTGTTATGGACAAATGATAAAATGTGTAATTCACTCTTAATGAACTACATCTTAGACTACATCAGAAACAGCTCTGTTGAGGTAGATGAGGGAAAACAGAGACACATCGCAAACCCTGGCCCCACATTACATCTTGCTTTCTTCTTGCCCTGCTCCTGGTAGGAGACAGTTTGGCAGTGCTGGTAGAGAAGGAAGGATGGTATGGATGTCCCATGAACACTTGGCCTGCAGCACATACCTGGGTACCTGGTGTTGCTGGCAAAACCCTCATCTTCAGCATGGCCAGGGTTGCCCCCAGCACTGGTTCCTGGGTTCATGGTCTGTGGCACCAGTGAAGGGAAAGGGGACCGCAGCCCTGAGCATCCTGCAGGCCAGTGTCCCACTCCCAAAGCTGCTTTGGACCCCAGAGAAGTCACACTGGTCTCTGTAATTAACTATATGCCTTTCCAGATCCAGGCTTCAGTTCTCCAGCAGGTAAAGGTGGGTCATATCCTGCTGTGTGGGAATGGTAAGGCATTAAAAGCTGCCAAGTGCCCAAAACCTGTGGTAAGGAGGACCATGCAAATTGTTTTCCAATGGACTTGTTGAGCTCACTCAAACCTGGCATTCATATTTCTGTAGGGCTTTAAATAGAAAGACAGCGTGTATCTTAGCTTAACACCATAAGGAGATGGTTTGCACTCTCTCCTTCCTCCAGATACTGTGCTTCATATACTGACGTGCTTGGCATACCTTTAAAGTTTGGTGAATTGCTGAAAAAAAACTCCTTTTATTTCTTTTCTCCTCTTTTTCTTGGAGGCTGTGGGCTGCACAGGGCACACAGGCACCCAAGGATCTGCAGAAAGATGTGCTAGGGTGGAAATGGGGTAGAGGGGGTGTTGGGTTTGGGGTTTTTCCTGCCCCAAACCAAGTTTGCTATATAAGAAATAATGCACTGTTTTAGCTTTGAGGCCCATTTCTGTCCCTCGAGATTCTTAAGTGGTGACACAGATCACAGATGCACCAATGCAGGGAAGATCAATCTAGAAGTGGTATGTCATCTTTTATTCCATATATATGTATAACTATATACTCGCTTTTCATTTACCAATTTCATTCACACACACCCCTCGGGAGGAGGAAAAAAACCAACCAAACCCAAACAGTGAGAGCTTTGTTTTTGTTTCCATGGGAATTCTGTGAAAGGGGGAGGGTGTGAAAGAAAACTGAAATATTCTGGCCAAGCCCGATAAGGTTTGGATCCTGAGCAGCCCCTGGGCTGTCTCATAAGAAGTCCTAAGTCATAAGGGTCCTGCTGTTCCCTGGCCATGGGGCAGGGAGGGCTGGGACAGAGCTGTAGGGGCTGCTGCTGTGTCATGAAGACCATTACTGTTCTGTGGAGCTGCGCCAGAAAAAGCAATTTGGGTGGAGAAGATATGACTACAACTCCCAGGAGGCACCGTGGCCAAGACAGGCTGTGATGTTTCAGTGCCTTTCACCAAAACTTCCTCCCCTCCCTTTTCCTCCAGAGTTAGGAGGACAATTGTAGCCCTTGGAGAGAGGAGGGGAAAAAAAAGAAGTGCTTGCCACTGTGTCTTCCACGACCTTCCCTGCTTCTCCCAGCCCTTTCCTTTTGGAATTCCAGTGTTATGGGACAAAACAATAAAAATTGCTTTTTTTTTTGTGCATGTATGTGGCTTACTGCCAGTTGGCCCATGGTAGGTGTTCTCTGGGCTGCTCCGTTGTTGGCAGCATCGCCAGTGGCTGCCCCGTTGTGGACCCCACTGGCTTATCCTGGAGTGTCTGGTATAATTACCTGTGTATATTACATCCAGAGGGTCCCTTCACTTGCTCTGGGTATTGTGGTGGCCTCAGCTGCCAAAGCTGAGCACTATTCTGCCCCCTCCATGCATCTTGCAGGAGCAGCTCAGGCCCTTTTTTGTTGCACTGTTCTGGAAGGGCCACAATAAAAACCACATATCCGGTTCCTACTGAGGTGACACTTAGGAATACAGGGTGCACCAAACTTGTTGTCCTAAAGCACTGCAGAGCTGCTGTGTTACGTAGAAGGTGAGCATCCATTTGAAAACCTGGCAGAGGAGTGATATATCCACTACCACCCACAGACCTGCTGCTCTCCGGATAGCACAGTTTCAGCAGAAGCTGGGGACAGTGCAGGGGAAGAAGGTGTGGTGGTGCCTCATGCTGGAGCTTGCAAGCCTTGTGTGATGCCAGAGCCAGCCCTCATCTCACTGCCAGTCAATGCAGCTATTGCCTCTCTCCCCTGGGGCTCTGCAGGCTCCTTCCCAAATAGGACTCAGCTGGTGAAAAAGCTACTCCCTAGTCTTCCCCCTAGTTCCCCTCTGACCTCCATGGCTTTGCAGAGGTACCAGCACCACTCATGCTCAGAGCCAGGGAGCGTCTATGCAACTAAAGGGGAAATATAAGGAGGAAAAAGGTCTTCCAGGTTGTCTGTAAGCATGAAAACAGGCAGAAAAGTGTTCAACTCAAGCAATTAATGGTTGGGTTGGTTGGTTTTGACATCTTTGATACTTCTCCTAACCAAAACCTGTTGCTTGCTGGAACAGTGTCAGTTGAAGTGTGGCAGTCGAGCAGCACCAGGCTGGGGAATTGCCTATTATCTGTAACACTGTGAGTAACGCGGTGCTGCAGTTTGTACTAGTGTAGCTGTACTCAGCTTAAGGACAAAGCAATCTGGGGAGAAAATCTCTACAGGTAAGCCCCTGCATTTAGATGACATCTGTGTTCAGATACATCACACAGATCCCTGCCCTGGCTCCACGTGAAACCAAGGGCCCTCCTGAGCTTAAGCCCTTGGGCAAAACTGCCTCTTGCCACACAGTGAAATAGGAAAGTGCTTTTCTAGCTGTAAGAAAATGGTTTGAGAGACTTGGAGAATTTGATGGCTTTGTTGTGTTCTCGCATGCTTGCTCCTGCCTGTTCCAAGGCTAGCGTCTAGCAGCTGCTGTCCCTCTCTTCTGTCCCCTGTGGCCACCACACTTGTTTGCGATACTAAGTGATGACTAACATTGGGGATGAGATCCTTATTTAAAACAAATAACAATACCTTTTTCCTTTCCTGGGTTATCTTTTAGCTGATGGTTTGGATTTGGTGTGCAGCAGCGTAGGCTCTTAGTGCTCAAAAAGCAATTTTATGGATGTCTCTCTGTGCCCCATGTATCCCCACTTTTGGCCAGCTCACGAGGCATAGCAGTGAAAATTTATAAAGAGAATAAAATACATGAACGAAATGTAACGAAATAATAATAAAAAAATCCTAATATCAGCACCTTGATTTTTACAGACTGCAGCACCATCAATGTCCATGTGACTGTCATGCAGCATGGTGTTTGCAACAGCATTTTGCATTAAATAAGAAAACTTCATAGCCTCTGTGACAGCACTGTGTCCTCCAAAAGCTGCATGTAAGTTCCTCAAGATCGAAATGCAGGTGGAAACAGAGACTCGAAGAAACCCCTGACAGACAATATTGTGGCTTTTCAGAGCTCAGGATATTTTTGAAGGTATGTGCCAAATACCCGCTTTATGAACAGGAACAGGGAGGATTATGAGAAGTGTAGCAAATCACTAATGGACATGCGGACAATGGCATTTTTCCTGGAAGACATGATTACTGTGGGTGGAGAACCTGCTCTGTAATGCTGTTCAGGAGAGGAAATTGTGATACATAGATGCCAAAATGCTCATGGAGAATATCTGCTCTCTTCTGCTGCTGGTGTAGCCCAGTTCACAGCAGCTGCCGAAATAAACTGAGCTGCAGAGAAATTAAATATGTATAAACTGAGCAAAGGCTTACGGAGTTGTAAAGGTTCACCATAATTCAGCCATCCAGTTGTACAGGTGAAGAGCACTGAAATGAGTGCTGAGTGGGCAGTCACGGGTTTATCTGCAGAGAGAGTTCTTCTCTGTGTCTGAGGTGTCCCCTCTGAGCACCAACGCGCACAGAGAGGTGTGTAGAGATGGGAGGTGGAAGAGGTCCCCTGCTGTTCCACTGGCCTCCTGCTGTAGGAAGCGGTGAGGTTAGTAGATGTTGGACTGGAGAGGATCATGAAGATGGGGTATCCAGGGCAGGCAGGTGCCCTAAGGATGCTCCCCATCTGGTTCCCATCCCACATGTTTGCATTAGCATGAAACCTCTCTGTAGTGGGGGGTAACAAGTCCTTCATGAACACGGCTTTGCCCACTCTTTGGAGTGCAAAGGTGATGCTAGTGATGTAAGGTGACTTTTCTTATTTCCCAGGGCCCCTATTCTTTGCTGCAGTTTCACCCTGATTTTCTCTGTTGCTTCCTTCTCTCATGATGCTGAGTGTTAGAAATGTCTGTGCTGTCTTTTTTCCTTGCTCGGAACAGACAATGCTGGTGAGCCGCCCTGACTCACAGATCTCCATAGATGCTGAGTGGAACAGTGTTTGAGCTCAATACTGAGCAATGGGGAACACACCTTAGATTTCTCTGTTTGATTTTAGATTTGAAGCACATCACTCACACCAGTTTTAGAAAGCCAAGTCATAGTAAGCCCAGTATAAACAAGCTGAGCTGATGTGATACAGGTTTGTCCATAACCAAAGGGAGGTTATTCTCCCTCTGTACTCGGCACTGGTGAGACCGCTCCTCGAGTACTGTGTTCAGTTCTGGGCCCCTCACCACAAGAAGGATGTTGAGGCTCTGGAGCGAGTCCAGAGAAGAGCAACAAAGCTGGTGAAGGGGCTGGAGAGCAGGTCTTACAAGGAGCGGCTGAGAGAGCTGGGGGTGTTTAGCCTGGAGAAGAGGAGGCTGAGGGGAGACCTCATTGCTCTCTACAACTACCTGAAAGGAGGTTGTAGAGAGGAGGGTGCTGGCCTCTTCTCCCAAGTGACAGGGGACAGGACAAGAGGGAACGGCCTCAAGCTCCGCCAGGGGAGGTTTAGGCTGGACATTAGGAAAAAATTCTTCACAGAAAGGGTCATTGGGCACTGGAACAGGCTGCCCAGGGAGGTGGTTGAGTTACCTTCCCTGGAGGTGTTTAAGGCACGGGTGGACGAGGTGCTAAGGGGCATGGTTTAGTGTTTGATAGGAATGGTTGGACTCGATGATCCGGTGGGTCTCTTCCAACCTGGTTATTCTATGATTCTATGATTCTATGAAAGCAGGTACGGTTCTAGTGGAGAACTTCAGTATTGTGCTGCCAGAACAGGAGTAGGTTCTGTCTCTGCATTTGCAGTGACCAAAGTTGGCTTATTTATCTCACATAGGTTTGAGGACCATGGGTTCAGTTCCTCGCTATTAAAAAAAAAATAATTCCTTTAAGAAGAAAAATATCATAACAACCATATCGAAGTCTTGACATAGAGACAGAAGTGGGAGCACTGAATTCCCCTGGAAAAAGTCACCCAGGTGTCCCCTGGCAGTGAGAGCTGTAACTCTGCAGACAGGTTTGAGGTGTGTTACCAGCATGCCAGTATAGAAGACTGTGTTGTAGCTGTTTAATCTACGGAGGATTTTCCCTTCTCTGCTTGTCAGGTTCAATGCTTCTGTGAGGACAAAAATTTTTGTTCTCTCTCGCTAAAAAATCTGCTCCTTTGCATATTAAAAAGGACATATGGGAAGTAACGTGAAAAATGCAGACAAGCAGCGCTCAGATACAAACAATATGTGACCATAATTATTAGGTTGTCTTATACTAAAAATGACATTGCACGCGTACTTAATTCATCATTAATTTGCACTGACTCCTTCATTTGTCCTCCTCGCCAAGTGTAATTTCTTGGCGGCAGGAGAGGAAAACTGACTTTTCGTTGTTGAAGTAACTGGGCTTGTGGGAGAGAAGAGGAGGCTGAGGGGAGACCTCACTGCTCTCTACAACTACCTGAAAGGAGGTTGTGGAGAGGAGGGAGCTGGGCTCTTCTCCCAAGTGACAGGGGACAGGACAAGAGGGAATGGCCTCAAGCTCCGCCAGGGGAGGTTTAGGCTGAACATTAGGAAAAAATTTCTCACAGAAAGGGTCATTAGGCACTGGAACAGGCTGCCCAGGGAGGTGGTTGAGTCACCTTCCCTGGAGGTGTTTAAGGGACGGGTGGACGAGGTGCTGAGGGACATGGTTTAGTGTTTGATAGGAATGGTTGGACTCGATGATCCGGTGGGTCTCTTCCAACCTGGTGATTCTAGGATTCTATGAGTCCAAAAGGAGATAAACCGTGCTCCCTGTGCAAGCGTGAAGCAAACCGCTCCGAGTCCCTGTACTCGCCGGGCTGGGAAGTTGCAATAAAGAGCAGACTTTCTCTTCACCCTTAACGGCTTATTTATTGATTTTCTCTCTCTAATAAGAAGGAAAAAAAAAAAGGGTAGAACGGTCAAAGCCGCCTGCCCCGTTCCTCCCCGCCCCCGGCAGCCGCCCCCGCCGCGGGGAGGGGTTTGGGCGGCTGGGGAGCGCTGATAGGCCGGGGCGCGGCGGGGCCGCTCCCGCTCCCGGAGCCCTCGGGAGCCGCGCTGGGCGCCTCAGCGAGCCGGGAGGGCGGCTCCTTCCTCGGCCGGGACGCTCCGGACGGCGCCATGGGGCGCCCCATCCCGCGGGGGCAGGAGGTGGGTCCCGAGGGATGCGGGGGGGGGGCTGCTGCGGCTGCTTTTGAGGAAGAAAAAGGCAGATACCTAAAGACGGGACGCTTGTTTTCGAGTTAATCCCGTGCTTGGGCTCCTCGCTGAGGCTGGGCAGCAAACTTTGACGGCGGGAGGTGTTTAATCAGCCCCGCAGGATGTAGTTGGGATGAGTTAACTCAGTTTTCGTGCTTTTGAGCGGATAGGTTGCGATGCAGCGGGGCTGGTGAGTCCTGCAGGCAGCCCGGAGGCTCCGGGTTGGGGCATTCGGAGACGGTCGCTTTACGTTCAGCGGTTTTGAGATGAGTTTGGCTGGTTTCTCCGGTGCTGGTGAAACTGTGTCTCTGCCTGGTCTCTCTCAGCAGCCGCCGGTTTGGGGCATGAGGGAAAAACCTGAGTTTCCCAACACGCTGGCAGCCGGCTGACACGACCTGTTCTGCTGGGCTCCCGGCTCGATTTCTTGCAATCAGAGTCTTTTCTGCCTGTTGCTGTTTTTCTTTACTTGGCATGATGCTTTCCGTGGTATAGGAGGCTGCTCTTCGGAAATCTTCAGCCCCAAGGCCTGGCCTAGGCAGTGACTCCAGCTCCACTGGCTTTGGGAGTGTTTCTCCTGCACAAGCAAGACTGACACATCCTGACAATATGTACTGTGTGTCCAGGTCTACGTGGTCTCCAGATTCTTCCTTTAAAGAAATCTGCACAGTGCCTCTGAAGTCCTTAGAGTTACATGTCTGCTGGGGGGACAGACACCGATGGTTTAATTGGGTGGGTGAAGCTCTGCTAGCTTGACGTTCCTGTGCTGACCGTAAGCGATGGATTGTCAGTCAGGGCAGTGCTGGTGGGTCCATGGCTGCTGGGATGCTTTCCGTTTGCATACGGTGTTGTGTTTCATAGCTGCCTGTCTTTGCAGCTCAGGGGGTGGGAACTCTGTTTCAAGAGTTTTTAATCACTCAGGAATTCATGTTCTCCTTCCCGCACCATCTCTGGCATTCGATAGCACAAGTTCATGAAAGAGGTTTGCAGGTAACCAGGGAAATTAATTTCTTGACCACGTCTTCTCATGATGCTCATGGCAGTGCTAGCTCTGTGGCTTGGGTCTCGTGGCCAAATCCTGCCCAGCTTTGCCAGAAGTTGGGAAGCTCCAAGTTTAACCCCTCGGACCTTGGGCCACCTACCTTTCCTTTGCAGTTTGTCATCAGTCTGCACTATATTTACTGTGAATACGCAGAAAGCCCCTTCCTTTGGGGTAAGTTACAATACTGAGTGCTGCCCAAGGATGCTGGGCAGGGGATGGGTGCTGAGCACTGCTGGGGATGGTCCTACCAGCCCCCCTTGTGCACTTGCCCTGCCCTGTGCTTGCCTGCAGCTGAAAAGGGACCCTTTCTCCTGTCCTTTCGCTGGGAGATACCACCAGTCTGTAATATTAGGGTTGTTTTTTTGGTTTTTGGTTTGGTTGTTTTTTTTTTTTGGCAGTGGGAAAGCATGCCAGACCTTCCCCGGGGCTGAGGATACAGCGTGAGGAGCCCTGCCCCACAGCATCCCCATCACCTGTGTTAGCACAGGGTTTGGCTGGCTGGGGGTCTGAGCCCCCATACTGCCCTCCCCGCTGGTCAGGGGGCCAGCCCCGGGCTCAGTCAGAGCTTCATGGGGAAGAGAGAGTGTCATGGTTTATCGAAATAGGCTAGGAAACAAACCAGACTACTCTGAAAATACCTATTAAAGTTTACAGGGATTCCTTTAGGCTGTGGTTCCGTTGATTAAATGAAAGTTTATTAAGAGGTACGCGTGTTTAATTTTTTTTTGCCAAGATTTAACTTTCATACTTTAAGAAGATCAAAAGGTCTCACTTAAATACCCACTTATAGGTTTAGTTTTGTCCAGATACTTAACATTCTGCTTTTCAGGATTATTGGAAATTGCTGTTGAGTTTCTGGTCTTACAGGAAAAGATGGAATAATGTGTCTTCTCCTGAGAGCTGGGATGCTCTTTTTCATTTGAGAAGCTTGAACTCCTGCCGCACATAATGCTGTTGCTGGCAGGTGTTTCCTGACCTCTGGTAGGTGAAGAAGACTTTGCTGGGGTCAGAAATGCAGCTTCTGCTGAAGATTGTTTTTTATGTATAAATGAATAAAACAGTAAGCACTAGGTAGGTAATCTTTGCTGGTGAAGTCATTCTTTGATGAAGTGGACTGAAATCCCGTGTCTCGCCCAGAGTTTTTTACTACTTTTCTTAGTAGCAGCAAAGTGTAAAGGTTTATTTCAACTTGGCATTGTTACCCCGTGTAATCCGTGAAGTGCTCTTTAGACTGCAGGTGTGTCTGCAGTAAAGGAAAAACCTTGTGTTTTACAGGGGTCTGCTCTTGAGCAGTGATTTGCTCAAGTCTCTTGATAAATCACGCAAAGTCTCTTTTGTCTGTTAGCTGTGAACTGTTCTGGTTTTTTTTTTTTTTTACAGTAGTTCTTTGTCTGGTAATTGATTTAAAGCAAGTTAGCAAATCTTCACGGCAAGAAACATCAGGGGAATGCACTTAACTTCTAGTGTTGTCACAAATTTTATTCCCTTGAAGTGAAATCAGAACGAAGATAGTTTAATAATGTTCATACAGTCTTCTAGATTTATCTTCTCTATCCTATGCCTAATGAATACAGCAGCAGAGAAACTCAGTCTCTGAAATACGTGAAGCCCCGGAGTACTGCAGGGAGCCATCATGCTTTGTTACGAGAAGCACCCTTCTCCTTTTGCCTCTGTTGCAAACAGGTGTTTCTTTAATTTCACAGTGGAACAGCTATTGGTAGCAAGTTATTTAAAAAAAAATAATAATAATTAAAAAGTTTGAGTAGGAACCAGCACTGTACAGAGGCCCTAAATTTGTGTGTAATGGAGCTGAGGAAGCAATCTGATTTTTTTTTTTTTCTGGGTGTTGAGTTGCTAGAGTGTCTAATGTCAGTAAGCACTTGGTCTAGACTGAGGCTGAGAGCCAACCCTTCATGCCTTTCCCTCTTATTGTCTGGTTGATGATGTGTTTTTAACTTGCTCTCACATGCCCTGTACCCTGGAAACGCTCCTTTCAGAACCGGGAAAGATTTGGCGATGGCTGTATATCTGATGGAAGTTGCAGTTGGGTTCTCTTTTTCTTTCCCTTCACAAAACCTTGTCCATCCTTTTTTTTTTTTGCCAAAAAGAAGGGTTTTTTGGTCCTTACTCAGTTGCTGCTTGCCAGGCTTTTTCTGCACTGTGGGATGTGGGATGTGCGAGTAGCTGGCATACAGCCTGGCTCCTGCAGCCGGCTGTGCGGGGCCAGACCTCCACCCTGCTGAGCCCCAGGATGGCAATACATATATAATATATTAGCAATTTAATCTTTGGGGGGTTTATATATAAATAATTTTTAACAGATATTTAGCCAGATACCCCTGAGCTGCCACTCACTTTCATGAACTCGTGGGCATCTGCCAGATACACGTGTGCAGGCACTCGGGAAAGCAGAGGGTGGTGGAAGGATTGGGGAAAAAAACCCTCTGTTGCCTACTTTGCTTTCAAAAATATTTGCTATGCTGCTTCCCCACCTGTTTCACACAGGGTGCCTGGGGTGGCAGGAGGCAGCCGTGGTCCCTGGGGAAGGAGATGGGTACCCTTACCTTGCTCCTTTAGGGGGAAGAAACGGGAGGGAAGCATGTGAATTTCCAGATCGTGAAATGTTTTGTTATGTACGTATTTTTGTCTTTAGGATTGAGACTTTTCTGTTTCCATGCAATAGTAGTAGGAGGTATCTAATCACTGGGGTTGGCATTGGGGGCCATTGTCACTGCCCTGAGTACTTGATGCATCCCTCGCTTCTTGTGCCCACACACTGCAATGGCATTTAGTGCTTTCTAGATCCTTAAAGCAGATAAACACCACCACAAGCTGGGAGTTTGTGTAAAGGAGTGGGGCTCATGCTTGTCAGACAGCTCGCCTGCGCTGGGGTTCCACTTCCCCCGGGCATCCATCTGCTGGCTCAGGGATGGGGGAGAAGCTGTCTGGTGGCTGCTGCTCCCACGCTGGAGGGCTGGGACCCCAAAAGGAGCTGGGACAGTGCCAGACACCCCCTGTCCTCCAGCAGGACCTGCTTCCTTGCCAGGAGACAAGAGGAAGGCGATTTTGTCCTCTGAAAATAAAAACTTGTAGCTTAAAAACAGCTCCAGCTTGCACGAGTTTAAATAGACACCAATAAGGCAAAATTTGCTAAAAAGGAGTTGTGGAGGCAGCTGGAGCAACTGCTAGAAGGACCTAAGTGGTGCTCTAGCAGTAAGCGTGGCATGCTGGCACGGTGCGTAGGGTGACAATGCAGTGGTCATGATTTGTTGCCAAAAAGGAATGCAAGATTTCAATATCAAGACAATCACCTTGATATAGCTGTCTTCTCACACTAATGTGATTGCATTTTTGCCAAGAAAGTGTGTCCAATAGTGGAGCTGGATGGGAATGAAGCTGGCAGCATCTCCTTGGCATGTCTCTGCTTGACTGCGCCAAGTCCGCACTGAAGCAAGTTGCAGCCATGTGCAGCATTTGCACCTCTGTGCTCTTTGGGTGATCGTGTTCCTGCAATCGTTTTTCTTTAAAACTTCCCCTTGCTCTCCAGGAATGCAGTGTTGACCATATTGAGCTCCAGTGAATAGAATTGTGCTGCATCTCTAGCAGGATTTGACAACCAGTTAGCCTGTTTGCATTTAGTTACCTTATTATGACAACGTTGTCCCTTCTTCCTCTATCCCATTTTTTTTCTGGCAAAGAAGGTATAAGTACAGTAAGAAATGGCCTTCTCCCCTAAAGAGCTCATTCTCTGGGGAGAAAGGCTGTAGTAAAAAGGCAGTGTGAATAGTGATGGGGTGGATATTTGCATAAAAGAAAGAGCATCCCTTCGTTTTCCAGCCTGGGTGAGCTGGGATGGGATATGGAAAGCCTCTGAGACTGGAGGTATAGAGCCAAGCACTGGAGAGGATGGTAAACCTCATAGCTGTTTAGAATCATAGAATAACCAGGTTGGAAGAGACCCACCGGATCATCGAGTCCAACCATTCCTATCAAACACTAAACCATGCCCCTTAGCACCTCGTCCACCTGTGCCTTAAACACCTCCAGGGAAGGTGACTCAACCACCTCCCTGGGCAGCCTGTTTAAGTGCCCAATGACCCTTTCTGTGAAAAATTTTTCCTAATGTCCAGCCTGAACCTCCCCTGGCGGAGCTTGAGGCCATTCCCTCTCGTCCTGTCCCCTGTCACTTGGGAGAAGAGCCCAGCTCCCTCCCCTCCACAACCTCCTTTCAGGTAGTTGTAGAGAGCAATGAGGTCTCCCCTCAGCCTCCTCTTCTCCAGGCTAAACATCCCCAGCTCTCTCAGCCGCTCCTCATAAGGCCTATTCTCCAGCCCCTTTACCAGCTTTTTTTTTGCAGGTTTACTCAACAGAAAGATGATTTTTTTTCTTGACCATGTGGTCCTGTTTAGGCTGTACTGACAGTATTGAAGGAATAGTTAGAATCTTTGTGACATTGGGAGGTATTGTTCTGTTGGTGGAAGAATTATTAAACTCTGATTTCCTTGACTGCATATTTCAGGTCAAGGTGTAAGTGGGCATTATTCCTGTCTTTGATTTTTATTTCTAACAGTGCAATCGGTCCTCCTGTGCAGCCCTTTTTTTTTTTTTTTGGTGGAATAAGATAAGCCTGCTGATAAATTTCTGGTGCTTTCCTGGTCTTCCCCAGGGCTGGTGTGAGGATCCCGATGCTGTTCTCAGCTTGGGGGCTGTTTACAGCTCCCTCCCCACCACTGGGGAGGGTGGTCTGGGCACAGAGGGGCTGCTCTTCTCCGGGATGAGCATTCCAGCACACACACAAAAGGCAGTATCCGTCAGACAATGTCCCACAGAGCAGTGCTCTGACGGCCTCTGTCCAAGCCCGTGCAAGCACATGATTCACAGCCCCTTGGCGTTCCTGGTTGTCTTGCTGTGCGGGAGCGTGATTCTTGGCTCTCCTCCCATCAGGGTCTTGCTGGTGGTGTGCCCTGCTCCTCCTTGCTGCTGGCAGTGACACATCACCAAACTGCTTCCTAGAAACTTCACCCATTTTACCGGCTGGACTTCTGTAAGGAATTTTTAAATCCTAAATCCTTGTTTCTTGTTCCATCCTCGGGTCTTTATTCCCTCCCACAGAACACAACCCTCTTGTCAACACAGATCCCTGGCTGCGTTGCTCTCAGATCAGACGCACCTCATAGTACAGGCTTCTCGCCCTGTCAGCTGGGCTGGCCCCTGCTTCCAGCCTCCAGGGATCCCTGGAGTAGAAGTAAACGAGCAAGAATAATTAGTTGCATGTTTCTGCCACTTCCAGTAACCTGGGGTGTTGTAACCATGGCAGTACCTTGTACTTGCACCCCACAACCTGGCTAAAGATAACCTCTCTTTCTCAACCAACTTCAAATGTGATGCAAGGTAAAACAAGTGAATATTTTGTGCCTGCATTTTCTCTTTTTGTTCAAGTAAGATGCAGTTGACTTTTCCACACAAATCTGCCTCACATAGTATTTTCTTGGGTGCAGTGAGAGGCTCCCGTGGGTGCTGGGATCTCCCTGGAAGCTCAGCTGCCCTCTCTCTGTCACAGCCTGAAACACTGCTGAAACACTTTAGAGAGCAGGCAGCGCATTGTAGTCTTTTCAGAAGTGAATGCTTTGGTCTCTCATTCCGCTTTTTCTATTTATGTAGTCGTCGTGAGATATTTTAAAGTATGTTTTTCCATGACAGAGGTTTCCTGCAAATCAATTTTTTTTTTAAGTGTCCCACCCAGCGTTAAGTCTTACCAAGAAAGAACAGTAGATGACTCATGATAGCTTTGAAATTTCTGCAGTTAGACCTGATCCTGCTGAGTTTTGGCAGCAATTATGGCAAATAAGCCATTTTGTTCACTGGGATAGAGAACCAGCAAGATGGGAACTGCTGTCTGAGCCCATTCAAGTTTTTCTTTCTGTCCCAAACCTATTGCTCTTCTTCCTACCAAACAGCATTTTTTATACATGTAGAAAACTGTCTGTAGACACCTTTCTGAGCTGCGCTGCTCCAGAAGGTCATGCCAGTTGAGGGAAAAATAATGTTTCATTTTTGGCTCATCCTGTGCAGCCGCTCATCTTCTGCTGAGGTCTGGAGGGTTAAGCTTTTAAGTCTTAACCTTAATGCTGTGATTTCCTCTAGGAACATGTGGAAAATGCCATTCAGGAGTTTTCACAAAATGACAAAGAGTTTCAGGGTGTCTCTGGCTTGTCCAGACACGTGCATTGCTTGTAAGGTGCTGGAGGTCTGGGTAAGTGTGTGAGGGAGGAGAGGGCAGCTGAAACTCAGTATGAGTTAAGATGCAGCATCATCTTCCGCTGCTTGCTGCCAATGTTCTTTTGTGCTGACTTGATGGAGGCATTTTCATTCCCCTCTGGGAAAGGAGAAAAAAAAAAAGTATATCCAAGTAATCTATTTAGTTTTAAGGAATCTGTCAGTATTGTTAATGTGTGTAAATGAGCTATTTTGCATAACTTCAAGTGTTTAGTTGTATTTAAGTGAGAAACATATGAGAGCTATTCTGTTTCTGCAAGTTACTTATTTGTAATGAGCAATTTTCTATTGAGTTTTCCTGGGTTGAACCTTAGGTTGGCAGGTACCAATCTGAAACCAGCCATCATTCCGGAGTTATTTGTTAAATAGGAACCAAACTTCCGTAGATATTTGCTCATCCTTAATTCTGATAATGAATCAAACACTTCAATGTATATTAAAAATAACTTGTCGGTAACTCAGGTAGCCTGTGTCCTGTTGTGATCCCATGGAGGGTCTCATTGGGAGAGGTTGATTTGTAAAACCACCTGAAGCCCTCTGTAAAGTCTCGGGAACAATGTCACCTTTGGCCTTTGAGCTTGGCTCACAGCTTCTCTTACAATTACCTCTGGGACTTCCCCAAACCAACTCTTCTCTTCTTGTAAACTAGAAATTTTCAAATATTTGTTTTATCTGGCCAGGCAGAAGGAAAATGCAGTTCTTGGGAGGCCATACTTTTACCCTAGATGCACAGATGAAGCTGTTGGTGAACTGGTAGGAGATTTCTGAGTGTGAATGGGAGGCTGTGTTGGTGCTTGCTGTTGGCTGTAGCATAAGCAGCTGCATTTGGAAATGCAGAGCAGGAACAGGCATGCATTCGCCTGTCATCTCCTCTGGCACGTGTTATTGCTGGCTCTGTGGGCACGATGCCTGTTGTACTATGCACGTGTGGTTCTGGGTGTCCCAGCTCAACAGTGGGAATCAAGGCTATTGAGCTTTGTGGCTTTAGGGTAGAATAAAGAGTGGAAGTTGGCCAAGGATGAAGACATCGAATTCTTGTCTTGTTTATTAGCCAGAATACATGAAACACCTTTGAAAGTGTTGCTTAAAAAAGAAAATCATCAGGGAGCTTCAGTTTGGAAAGATGTTAAATCCAGGTTTGTCCTCAGGCTTTTCAGCAGTGGCAGCAGCTTGTCCCTGGGCTGGTCAGGCACAGCGGGTGACAGTGTTCTTGAGGTGTGTTGGCCAAGGAGCGCACAGAGGGCATGCGACGTACTCTTACTGGGACAGCTGAAGGTGGATGGTGCCCCCAAGGTGCCGTGATTGCTCCTGCTCCCGTCAACCTGACGTTCATCTCGTGCTTTGTGTTTACCAAAGTACATTCCTGACACACTGTATGTGCTGTAATCAAAGAGCTTGGCGGGGGTTAATGTTCACAGTGCACAGTGGCAGGCAGGGTTGATTCACCAGGAAGCATCAGAAAGAGAGAGCACTGTGGAAACACCTGACCAGGGCCAGGGCTGCCCAGGTGTGCAGCATCAGCAGCCACTGGGACTGCACGTGGGTCCCAGCCACACACTCTGCACTTGGGGGGCTTTCTTTAAAAGAGGCAAAACCTAGGTAAGGGTCAGCCTGCAGTGGTTGTTCTTGAAGGTGGTGGTGCCCCCAGGAAGCCGCATGAGAGTTGAGCTCGTGCCTTGAACCCCCCATGCAGGGGAAGGAGCTGGACTTGGCTGTTGCTTGCATGGGGATGTTCTTAGTCTGCTCGGTGGTGCTTCCTTCCTGCTTCACTGTGGCCTTCTGCTCGTGTCAACTGTTTGTTTTTTCCAATGAAAAATATTTGCAGAATTACATTAAAAGTAAAAAAAAAAAAAAAATCAAGACAACAGAAACAGTGTTTTATTAAAGCAATAAACTGTTAGTAAAAATACATGGTCTCAATCTGCTGCTCCTTGTTGCTGTGATACCCACAGAAATTTCTCATTTCTTTTAGCAAGTCACGTAAAGGGTCAACGAAATAGTTAGCGCCTTCATGTGCTTTTGCGTGTGTGTTTTTGACAGCAGGAGGAGAACAGAAAAATCTTGTTCCCACTTAATGGAAACTTGGCAATAAGCAGCAGGGCTGCATTTGGAGCAGGGCTGGTGACCTCCTGCCACGTACCTGTGCTCTCTGCCTTGACATGGAGCAGCAGCCACTGGGCGCGAGTGCCTGTGCAAGGAGCAGGGCTGGGGAGCAAAGGCTCCTGTCCCTTCTGGAGCACAGGCTGCAGAGTTTTCCCTGGGCTTAACTTGGCTAGTGGGAGTTATGTGAAGACCTGTAGTGTTTGCATTTATCAGCTGCTACCCTAACCCTGCTGTGGGATGGAGGTGCTGGGTTGCACTGCCTCCGAGCTGCCAACATTCCCCATGGAAATGCAGCTTAGCAGGTGGCGGTTGCTGGAGCAGACGTGGAACAGGAGACACCAGAATAGCATTGAATTATGTAGAAGACGTCAGGCGATTAGACATCTATACGTTTAGGTCATGAAAGTATGTCCTGTATTTGTATGACGTGTTCAACTATATATAAGAGTGGCAGCAATGCTTACCATCCCACAGGCACCGTGGTGATCCTTGTCACCTCTGATCATCATGCAGGCAGTTACTCCAAGTCCTTTGCATTATGTTATCGCCCTGGCAAATGTCTTGGTTTTAGGATTTTATATAGAACTTCTATGGCCAAGCTCTGTGCGTCTGCCAGCACTCTGAAGCACTGCATCCTTTGACCTTCCTACTATTCGGGCTCTTGGAAGCTGGTACTTTTTCCGGCCTCTCTTTTCCCTCAGCTGAGTGCCACCCTCTGTTGTGGAGTTTAGGGATGCTGAGATGCTGATGATATCTAAGGTGTTGTCAATTGCTTCCCTCTGCAGCTGCACTCTAGCAGCACTCTAGGGGTTGCTAACTGGGTACTGGAGGCTCTGGGCCTCCCCTGTCCTGGCTTTTGAGGGTTTGATGCACAGTGCTTCTGGGTTTAGGGCTGCAGAGTGTGTGCTGTGATGACATTGGAGAGTGGAGGGTTCACAGTGATCCCAGGGCTGAGCACAGCTCTCTGGAGGATGCACAGCACAAGGTGTGAGCACTGTGCTTGAACACTCTCATCTGTGCCTGAGGAATCGATAACGTGGTGATGAATGATGAACACGAAGGGTCAGCGTTAATCACTGATAAATACTTAATGATTAGCTTCCTGGGGAGCGGGGACTATGCTCTGGGTGTGCTGCTGGGCAGGGGAGAGCAGCTGCCAGAACCACCAGCATGTCTGGGTGAGATCAGCAGCCCATGCTCATCTGTGAATGTTTGTGTTTTTCCTTTCATGTTGCTGTTCCGTAAAGCAAAGAAATGAGTCCTTGGGAAGGACCTGACGCTTCAGCTTGTCCTGGGTGTGGGGAAAAACGCAGCACAGAGGACTTTTCTAACTATAGCTGTGGGTTAGTCACCACGTAATTAATGACCACTGTGATGACCCGTGCCTTACCTCATCGTTTCCCTTGACCTGCCTGTTTGTTCTGCTGCCTTTTAGCCAGCACAAACACAGGGGGACGAATGCTGCAGGACCCAGTAAAGGGGCACAAGAGGCCCTGCTCCAGTACAAATAGTGCAGCAGGGACCTCCATGGATTTTTCCTGTTATTTCCAGGCATCCCAGTCTCAAAGCACTTCATCCCCTGTTGCAAACAGGCCATGTGGATTCCTGTGACTTAGCTTTTCCTCTGGGCAGGCTGGTGACTTGGCAGTAAGAATGGTGTGTGGAAAGAATCATGGAAATCAATAAAAGAGGACTGTGCTGCAGTCATTTAAGTGGGAAATGCTAATTGGTTCCTGCTTTCAGAGGTATTGCTGTTATATGTGGGAACTTTGTGAGAGTAGTTGTTTTGGAAACAGCATTTGAAAGCATTTTGGTTCTATCAGGACAGGGACAAAGATAAGAAAATGAGGTCAGCGTGATGTCTGAACGTTGTTTTTTGTTGATTTGGGTTCATATTTCAGTCCTTCTCCAGATCTTTCCAAGGCAGGAGCAATGATTTGGTTCTTATGCAAGGATTGTTTTGTGTGTTAAAAAATAAGCCCTAATTCTCTTGCTCTGTCCCTGTAGTATGAGCATCCAGAAGTGTAGATTTTCAGGAGATGTCTCCATGTGTCATGCTGGACACTTGCTTATCTGGCTGAATGGCTTCCATGTACTGATTTAAGAGCAGGATTAGGCCATTGCTGAGCATTTAATCTCCCTGTCTTTTAAATTTCTTACCTAGGGAATGTAATGTGCTAGCTACAAGAGTCTTTGGGTTTTGATTAAGTAGAGGCAGAGGGTATACTAAAGAATAAAATCACAGCATGTCACTTTTTTTCTGTGGTTTTCCTGGGCTGGAAAAGCAGGACACTCTTTGCAGGCGCTGACAGGGACTCCAAGCCTGGGGAGCATTTCCCAGCTGCTCCATGGAGGTCTGGCTCCTGCCAAGGACTGTGGAAAGAAGGTGTACTGGGGTGTAAATCAGAGGGATGGAGGTGGGTGGCAAGCCCAGCTCCTCCAGTGGGATGCAAATAACTCATCAAAAAGGGCTCTTGTCAGCTGAGGGTACTTCTCCATGAAGGAGTGATCCAAAACTAATTTTTAGGTTTAAAATATGAGGAATCAGGGATGTATTTATGTGGAAAAGCCTTATCACCTCCAGGCAGGGTAAATAGCTGATGAGGACATTGTGCAAAGGATTTACTTAGTATCTAGTCTGGGTTTTCAGTGCTTGTATGGCATCCAGGCTTCTAGCAGCAGGAAGAGAGAGGAAATTCTTGGCTCAAGGTGTTTGAGGTTTCTTCTGGTTTATTTGTTGTTTGTTTGTTTGTTTGTTTAATTTTTAATAACCCCATCTCATTGCCCTGTTTTAGCCTGGGCCCATCTGCTTTGTTCTGTGCAGTCAGGGAAGCTCGCTTGGGTCTTGCCACCGGTGCTGCCTGTGGGACAAACCCATGTATGGGAACAGAAGCTGCATGTCACAGCCCTTGCCAGAAGGTCACTGAACTGGGAGAGATGTCATGAGAACTGGAATGAGGGTAATTTTCAGAATTATAGTGTTTCTCACCGTGGGGATGGGAGTTGATGTAGAGAATCAAACCCTGGGAGGCATTAGCAGGAAATGTCTGTTTTTACTGGATGTCTTTTCTGTTTTCTCCTCCCCTCTTTCCCAAATGAAGGCTTTCTTGGTTTCATAACTCTGTGTGCCGCTTCTCAGCATTGTAATCTCGTTAAAGAGCAGTGATTATCTGAGCTTGTTGCAGGTCTGCTACCATACATGAAAGAGAATAAACTTGGGCTGACTAAATTTTAGGTAGTCTGTGTTATTACCAGCCTGATACATTTTTCACATCAGGATTGGAATGTCTTCAAAACACAGAACTGTTCATGAATGTTCACTAAAATATGTATTTCATGCCTTTAAAGTCATGCTTTTCTTGTTCTGTGCAACAAGTAGAAAACCGGTTTCTTTAGGGAGGGCTGAGATTGTCATATGATCCCCTAAATAATAACTTGGGGTTAAAGCATAACCAAACTGGCAAATAACAAAAATAGATACTGGGTTTGCAAAGTTGCAGGGTTGTGCTAGGGAGTTGCACTATGTCCACAAGAGCTCAAGGAATAATATAGTTAATTTCGACTTGTTATAGTCATTTTTCCTGTGGTTGATTCTTGGTGTAGTCACGTTTTCCAATGTATATATCTTAATAGTTCAAGAGATTTAGTGTTCATGTGCTGTGGCAACAGCCAAAGGGAGGTAGAGAACCTAAGTTGTGCTAGAAAGAGGAAATATTTAATCTGAAAACTGAGCTGGACAATTGTGATGTCAGTAGTGTATGTAAGGGGTTTTAGGGTTTTTTTTTTTCTCCCCTTTTTCAATTTTTTACTATCTCCCTATCTACTTCTTCATTCTTTCCAAAGTTTTGCTTTGCTGCTGGCTTTTTCTCATTGATTTTGCCTCCTTGCTGCTTTTGCCCAGGCAGACTTTGAGCCAGATAAATCTGGAGCAGCACTTTCCTTCTGTTAGTATGCAGGTTGCCTAGGAGGCAGGTTTGGGTATGTGGAAGGCTGGATCTGGGATGGCTGTTCCTCCTCCCCTGCCCCGGGAGGGTCGATAAGGGCAACCTGCCCTTACAGACCTCTAGCTCTGGGCACTCTGCAAACCTCTCCTTGCACAGCCTCATGCCTATGCCATTAGACATGTTTTTTCTCCCTAGTTTCTGCCTTAAACCTGCAATTCAGAGCAATTATCTCTGGCCATCCTGCTCATAGTGATCTTCTCCACACTTGCAGACTGCTGTCATGTTTCATCCAAATCTTTCCTGACACTGTTTCCACAGGTTAAGGCTTTAGATCTGACTCTTCCCATCTTCTGCACCCTATTGTACTGTTTGGCTTGCAGGCAGTAGCCCTGTTGGCACATCTTGGCACAGGTTCTGCCTTTGTTCAAACTGCTGGTCTTTTGTTTTGTTTTGGTTTTTTTTTTTTATTTAACAAACTGGTGCTTACTTTCTATTCTGAATGGCAACACCCAAATACTGAAATGTAACGCTTGTTTCTAATAAACTTTGTCCTATTATTTCTACCCTCCTGCAATTTGCTAGTATTGTTTGAGGTCTCTGTCTTTCATGTAATTGCAGGCTCCAAAGCTGACAATATCAGTGAATTTTATTTGCCCATTCTCTAGTTCATCACTAGTGCAAGCAGTGAGTGGCACTGGATAGACGGGGCTTTCTTGCTGCAGCCCTTCTATTTTGCTGCTGAATCACAGATAAACTGCTTGGCAGGTCCTCGCACCCAGCTTTGTGCCAAGCCTGTTGCAGATTAACCTGGGTACATTCCTCAGTTTGCCTGTGGGAATGCTGACAGTGGCCATGGAAGCTCTGGCACAGAGGTTAAATAGCTCTTCCTGAGCAGAGCCATATAAAGCAATTTGTAGAAGCTTTCAGAAGGACGCAGTGCTACTTTTCTTTCCAGCTCACGCCTGTGCTGCCCTCCCTGCCTGGTTTGCTCAGTGCCCTCTGGGTTCATAGGGCTTCTGATAGGGTCAAAGGCAAGTCATGCTTTCCCTCTCAAACCCGTTATCTGGCTCTAATCTTGCTGCTGGGGCTGACTCCAGTCCAACTACGTTTGAACTCTGCTTTATCCCAGGACTTGTCTGTGCCAGCTGTGAAAACAGCTTTAGCTTTAAAAAAAAAAAAAAAAAGAAGTCCTGAGTTATGCAGCCCTGCTGTGGTCCTTAGCGAATAATCATTGCATACACTGGTTAATTGTTTATCCATTAACTGACTGCATCAATTAATCTAACAAGAGGAACCCAGCTGTACCTGGCACTGCGGGAGCAGAGGAGGAGGGAGGATGCACATCCTTGCTGTGTTGGCTCCTATCCACGTGCTTTTCCTCCAGCCTGTTGATGTGGTTGGTATTTGTTTGCTGGTTTCTTTCAAGTGTAATTGCTGGCACAGCATGTGCAAAGTGTGTTTGGGCTTGTATTCTCCTTGACCACGCAAGCCTCTTCTTTTGGGAAGTGCATTAAGTTTCCATGAAGCAAGAGCATTTCATCAGACATAAAAAATAAAAAACCAAACCCAGAACTCTGCTTTGTTTCAGAACGTGAATACAGACAGAAGAAATGCAAAGCAAGATGCTGCTTTATTTCTTAGAGATGGCCAAAAAAATTCTTAGCGTGGAGTGCTGACTGGGAAATAAAATAGGATTTTATCATATGTGTCATTTGAGAGCAGGGAAGTGTGGCTGCCAGGCATGGGGCAGCTCTGGGCTCTCCTGTCAGGGTTATGCTGGAGAGCCTGGTAAGGTGGCCTCCCTCCCAGGAATGTTGTTTATGTATGTTTGCTTTCTAGGGAGAACATCTGCCTGGCTTTCCATTAGAACTGTGGTGAGGGAGGTGTAGGGCAATACCGATGCTGAATCCCTGCTGCAGGGAGGCTGCACAGACTGGGTAGAGCAGTGGGTAAAATTGGCAGCTTGATCGTCCTATGTTTCAGTGTATCTCCATCTGGGGGATTAATCCAAATCTCTTTTTTGCTCTCCCAGGACAAACTGGGAAAGAGGTACTCGGGGGCATAGTTGTGTAGTTTGTGTTTGAATTATTCAAGTGGATGTCTTGAAGCGACAGGCTGGTCTAACAAGCCTTCAGTCTCGTCCTTCTGTGCTGTGGTGACATTCCCAGACTCTGGTGGAAGGTGGCAGAGCCACCAAGATCCTTGGAGTCCTCAACTTCAAGATGCTGTTGATTCTGTGTTTGCTTTGGTATAAGAGAAGAGATTGACCCAGTTTTTTTTTTTGTTCAAGTCTGTGTGCGAGTGGATTTTTTTTTCCTGAAGGCAACAGATTTTAACATGTTTTTGAGCTTACATGAAATCAGCCATAGGAAGTAATAAAATCATGTACTTGTTTCAAGAGGAAACAATAATAAAGACTGTTCTTTCAAAAGCAGCTAAATACATGAATTACTAAAATGCTAAATTATTTCCAAATTACGGCATATCTAGCTTTTTCTATGGAGCTTATTCAAGAATAATTGCACAGTGTTCTTTGCAGAATTTAATGTCAGAAATGTTGCTCTTTTTTTCTCAAGTCATTCTTTCACACCGTGTAAGAGCTTCCATGGGTATAAATGAGCATCCTTGTATTGGCTTCCGTAAAATGCTGCCAGTTTTCCCTGTCCATGTTTTTTCAGCGTAGCTGTCAAACTGTGACATTTGTTGCAGAGCAGAACAAAGATTGAGGGGACTTTTTATCATATAGATCCCCAAGAGCTGGAGCCTCGCTGTGTGCAGGAACCAGCAGCTGGGTCCATAACCCCATGATGAGTTGCAGAACCGAGGAGAAATCTTTGTAAATACTCATAAGCATTGAAAGATTGCATCAGTGTTAGTGGACGTACAAGGCAAATTGGTTTTTTTTATATATATGTTATTTTCTTTTTTTTATCCTTCCCTATTTTTCTTGACTCAGGCTCCTGAAATGGGTGGGTGGAGATAAAGGTGGGAACTGCTGTATTCGTCAGTGCCCAAACATCTCCAAGTGTCACTGCCTGACCACCCTGAGCAAACAACAGCCTTCCCTGCACTCACTGCCCACGGTCCCTATCGTGGAGGAGCGGTGAGATGGACCTTTGTAGCCCTTGGGGCTCTATGAGGGGTGTGAGCTGCTTGGTGGGCTGTTGAAGGGTTGAGGACAAGATGCAGCACCCACACATGATGTTCTTAGGCTTCCTGTGGGCATCAAGGTGCTTCCAAACCTGCTGTGATCTGTGGATGGCAGCCCTCATGGCTGTGACTTTGAGCCTTCTGAGAGGATAGAGCTGTGGGAGAGCGTGAAACGCGCAGATATCACAGGGGATCATGTAAGGTGCACAGAAATAAAGGGAATACTAATAATGCCAAAGCCTCAATCAAAGGAAGATCACTTAGAAAATCAGCAGGCATTTTGTGGAGTGAGCTTTTCCTCTGTGCAGCCTAACCTGGGAAACAGCATTGTGTAAATATAGTTTGTGCTTTTTCTGGTGCATTGTTATTGTTGCAGAGATTTCTGAAATGACCAGGCGAGTTGATGCAGAAGCTTCCTTGCTTTCTGTTTGAAATCAGTATGTGAAGGAACTCCTGAGCCGCAACCAACACCCTGCAGGTTTTTGTAGCTGGAAAGCGATATATTATGTATTTTCCATTTTGAAGTGCAACTGGAGTGTGAGAGTCCAGTGGTCACTGGCACTGGGGGAAGTATTCTGCTGTAGTCTGAGGCTATCTGTGCTTTTTCACTGTGCCTGCTGCTCTGGGCAGTGCTCTCCCGTAGCTTCAAGGCTGGGTGTTTTGCATTGGGTGTGTAGGATGGGGATAGTTGAGAGGGAAGATGGGGCCACAGGCTCCCAGGTGTTTTTCCTCAGCACCAGTGTTGCAGAGGAGGTAATGACAGCCCTGCTCCTTCCTCCTTCTCAGCCCCCTGCGGCTCTGGTGTGTTGGTTCCTGAGATGTCACTGAGAGCTGAAAGCCATGCAGCTACATCGAAGCTGAAGAAGATTGCTGCAGACATGAGCAACATCATCGAGAGCCTGGACACCAGGGAGCTCCACTTCGAGGGGGAGGAGGTTGACTCAGAGGTGCTAACTGACCCCAAAGGTGTTGGTGAGTTGACACATGTACGTTCTCACCCTGCATACCACCTGGATTTAATAACCGATAATCTGATGATAGGGTACAACCTCAGTGGTTTTACCAAGCGCAGTCACTGTCCCTGTTTTAGGGCCAGGAGGCATTACTCTTGGCTCTTGAGCTCTTGAAGTCTTTTATGTGAGAGCTTGTCTTTAAGCTCTCTTAAATAAAACTTGGTGTATTTTAATGGAATTACTGCTGCTGTGTAGATGTTCCTTTTTTAAAGTATTGTGACTATTTGCTGGCTTTCACACCATCATTGATGATTACAAGGCTCGTGAGCTAAAGGGGTTTGTGGTTTCTTCCAGCATGCATCCCCTTCTCTGCCATCTATCACACCCATGGGTTCAAAGAGCCGGGCACGCAGACGTACCTCACAGGATGTCCTATTCGAGTGCGTGTGTTGGAAGTTGAACGCTTTACTTCCACGAAGAAGGTCAGAATTTTCAGAAATGTCATTTAATTTCTGTAGAACTGTATTCAAATGCTGTTTGTATGTTAATTTTGTGTGTGCTTGCTCATCACCTGAGGAGGCAGGAATGCCTGTGTCTTGGACAAATGCTCAAGAGAGGTTTCCTGTCTGTTTATAAAAGCTAATAAAGAAGAACAAGAAACTGAGACAGAATGACCTTTAAGTAAAATTGAATGAGGGCTCTTTAGATGAGCAGCTGCAGGAAAAATTACTTCTTCCAAAGCTGCAGCCCTTGTGGTGATGGTGTTGTCTGCAGGTACCAAGCCCCAATGTTTACACGATTGAGCTGACCCATGGAGAGTTCACTTGGCAGGTGAAAAGGAAGTTCAAGCACTTCCAGGAATTTCACAGGGAGCTGCTGAGGTACAAAGCATTTGTGCGCATCCCTATCCCAACCAGGAGGTGAGTATGTGGCCTTGTGGACGCGGTGGGCTTTGGGAAGACATGATTTTATTTTCTCTTGTAATAGTATATTGGTGTGGCTTCACCAATCCCATTTCTTTGCTGTAAGGAGGAGACTTTAGTCCAGTCTCTACATGTTTAGCAGCTGTAACTTACGTGCTGCAGACATCTTCCTGGTGACTCGTAAAGCATATTTGGTCCCAGGTTATCAACTTTTGAAGTCAGGTTGCCTTGAAATTGGGGAACGGTTATGGTAGTGCTAATGGAAATTGTTGGCATCGTGTTGCTTTCTACCAGCATGGGTTGCATGCAGAGGAGGCATGAGGGTCCATGGCATGGGTGGTCAGACCTGCCTTGGGGCTCAAGGGGGCTGGAAGCTTAAGGGGTAACAGAAATGCTGTGAGTTCGCAAGAGCCTCCTGATGTGGAAAAAAACGTAGGGGCTGCAGAAACATAATGCCCTAAAAATAGGGTTTAGTTGCCCTTTCCTTAGACAGGCAAAAGGGGACCCTGAAAAATCCAACGCTGATATTTCTGCATTATATGTTTTTTTGTGAGCAAGTCGGAGCACACTGGCTTCTTAAATGAATCCACACTTGCTTTTTCTGCTTTCCTGCCCACCCATCTCAGTTTTTAAGAATTTGGATGGGAAATAGAAACGCATTGCAAAAGAAGGTTATGTATCAAGGCGCACACACTCTCACAGCACTCAGACTTGATGTTGGGTTTTTTTTTTCCTTCCAGTCACACAGTGAGAAGACAATCCATCAAAAGGGGAGAACAGAGGCAGATGCCAAGTCTGCCACACACTGCAGAGAGCACAGTGCGGGAAGAGCACTTCTCCAGCAGGAGGGTAAGTGCCTGGCTTGGTCTGCAGGGACTGGAAGGATACTCGGGGAGGGGGAGTTCTGAGGTGCAGAGATGCTAGGCAAGTTGCTTGCAAAGCTACACACTATCAAGACCCTTGTTTTATTGGCATTAATGTCTTTTACTTAACATACTTTTAGGCTTTGACAAGTCCAGCTTTATCACCAAATTCTCCTCTGTGCAAAGAGGAAGGTGGTGGTCCCAAGGTTCATACAGGTGAAGTTTTCCTTAGCAGCTGAGGAAAATCATGATGCCCAGAGTGGCAGTTCCCCTCCTCCCAGCTGCTCCAATTTAAAGATAGAAGAGGCAGTTCACAGAGTCGACTTGTGTGATGGAGGCAGCCCCACAGCCATCAGAATCTGAGATTTCTAGTCCTGTCCCCCTCTGAAAGAGAATGACAGCCAGTCTTGATGCTGAAGTGGGTAATTTTATCCAAGGCACGTGTGTTCTGTGTAACTTCATCAGATGTTAACAGATGGGCCTTTCTGTGAGGAGGGCGGATGTCTTCCTACCTCTTCATTGCAGCTTTGCTGTTTGAAAAAAAAAAAAACCAAACCCAACAAAAACCCCAGAAGTCTTTAAAAAAACCAAAACAAGCCCTGCATTCGTTCACCCTGTGCTTATCATTCTCTTTGTGCTGTTCACTCCCTCCCTGGGCTTTCTGCTGCTGAAGCCTCAAGTCCTGAAAGGTTCTGTTTCGAGACTGTGCAGTGCAGATAACCTTCTCTGCTGTGCATGGCTTCGCTAAAAAGTGGGAAGTTTCAAGGGAGAGATGTTGGTTTAAAAGAGGAAGTAAAAACGTGTTTTCTAGATCTGTTCTCCTCTGCTCCCTGCCTTGATTTCCTTGTAGGAATGGTACAGCTTTCACCATGGAATGTGTACCCCCACTGCCCACCTGGGTTACTCAGCGTTGTTATACTAACACTGAGAAGGGTGAAAGTCCCAATGAATTTGTTTCTTTTCAGTTCATTTTGTGTCCTGTACGACTCTGCCTGGTTTCTGATGCCCAAACAGCTTGATCTCTTCTTTGGCCTGTTACCATGAGGATGGGGAAGAAATTATCTCCTCTGTAATGGTTTCTTCTCTTCCCCTGTCCTGGATGGGTAGTACAGGCTCTCCAGCAACTGGTATCCTGGTCGCTGCCCTCTCTGTGGCCTTGGGGTAGGGCAGCGTGGTCAATGCTCTTCACCCCATGAATCTAGCATTGTGGTTAAACAGTCATCTGAGGTTGTGTTTTCTTACAAAGTTTATTTGTGTGGGTCAGATCGGGCAGGGGCTAATTTTGTGTTTGAAATAGTTCTGAAACTTGGAGTCAGTCGAGAAAGTTGACCTATGGAAAGACTGTGCCAAGAAACAGGTCTGCTGGTGGAAGGTACAAACATGGATCTGTGAACAGTAAAAACTGATGATTAAATTGTTTATGCTGCTGAGCTATAATCTTCCATGAGCACATAATAATATATTTATTCATCCGTTCAAGGTGAAAATGTCTGATTTCTTGATTGGTTGGATTGTGGTTTGATTTTTATTTTTTTTTTAATTCCTGCCTCTTATCTAAAGCTTCAATGTTTTAATTGTAGAAACAGTTGGAAGACTATTTGACAAAGATCCTGAAAATGCCGATGTACAGGAACTACCATGGAACAGTAAGTAGAAATTATTTAGCTTAAATGCCTAAAGAATATTCACCTTACAAATGTTGAATTCATTGGAAGAAGACACACAGCTTATATAAGAAACATTCTACAGACGATTTGCAAGCATTTTGGCTTAGCTGCGTTCTCCAGCATCAATGTAATATCATTAAAACCAAAGGAAGAGACTGAATGACTTGCTCTTGGAGGTCATTATTATAACACAATGATAACTTCGTCAGGGTAGTTCAGTCCAGACAGCTGATTGTACATGTGTGATGTAGTGTGTTTCTGTTTAGTTCTGGGGAGTGTTTAAGATGCCAAATTGAAGTTTTAAGTACTGGAATCCAAACTGTACCCCTTCAGTTCATGCCTTGTGTGTGGTCTCGAGTGGAAGTTTGTCTTGGGTTCCTATTCTGTGCAATTTCACTGGATTTTGGTGACATTAAGTTTGTATGAGTGATAGCTATTCACCTTTGCGGGTGTCTTGTAATTTTGATAATTGGCTTATTTCCTCAAGTCGATAGGCTTTTGAAATGAGAAGAGATGACAAATCCAACTTCAGGCATATTTTAAGCAAAAATATTTCCTTTGAAAGCCATTCACAAGCTATTTTTTCAGTAGTCCTCACCTGTCAGCTGTAACATCTCCCTGGGATGGTAATTTATTTCCACCTGTGTGGCTGCATGACTGTGTTACTTCATGTTTTGTATTATCAGCAAGACCCAATGCCTGCATTGAGCATCATGAGAGCTTAGTGACGTTTCTGAGCGGGAGCTGATAACTGGTAATGCTTGGGTTTCAAACAAGCCAGAAATGCAGACTGAACTTAGGGTATATGTAGCTGCCAGTTCTTATCTTCGACTTCTGTTGTTGTTTGGGAGGTGTTCTGCTCTTTTGCAAGATTTCAGTTGTGTAGGGATGTTGGGCAGCTCGTAGCTGGGTGTCGTGCCTGAAAGCCACGTGTGCTTTTATTGCGGAGCTCAGTGTGCTAAGCGCTGCTTGTTATATGGGTCAAAGTGCTCATCCAGGGTTGGCTGGCGTGCTTTGAGTTACAAGAAGTCTTCAGACTCAGGCTGAGGGAGCTGTGTTCCTGACAGAGTGCTGGTTCTGGGGACAGGCTGGGGAGCTGAAGTCCGAGGCAATGAAGAGCTGCGTTAGTCTGCATGTGGAAAATACTCATCCTTTATTCTAAAGGGGAGATTGGGATAACCTGGCAATTTTGATCAGTAGCATATGCAAAATGGGAGAGGGTTATTTTACAGTGCGGATCTATCTTGTCACTCTTAAGCAGACATTGCTTCTATCAAGTATTTTGGAGAATTCCTGCTTATGTAGGAACGTGGGTGATCTTTCGACCAGGCTGTGGTTCGAGGCGGGTTGCCACAGTGGGGGCTGGGTGAGGACATGAGTGGTCCTGTCTTGCCCAGGCAGCTGTGGGGTGCTCCTCTCCTCCTGTGCTGAATTGCGCTTCTGTCCCTGGCCCATGGAGCCAGATGTCACTTTGCACATAAATTCTCAGTTTATTGTTGGCTTTCTCTGGATTTGGCTGCAGCAAAGCATTCAGTGAGAACTTTGCCGCTAATGGTAGGGGTACTGCTGCTAAATGCAGCAGGTCCTCCAGGCGATGCTGGAAGAAAGCACAGGGAGAACAATGTTTCCTTTAAGAGAAGCATCAAAATAACCCCCAGCGTTTTCAGAACAGAGACTAAAGTGAAGATTCTTGGCATTTTCCTTGGAAGTGTTTCTCCTCTTTAGAACAAAATGAGGGCTTTGCTCTTCCTGTGGTTGAGAAATCTCTTTCCTGTATGCTGACAAATGCTGTAACTGTCTTCATCTTGGAGCACATTTTGACTCTTGTGTGTTCCTCTGATCAAATCTCTGCACTCAGATGTTTTTAAAAATCCTGAATTCTTTGTGAAGTCAGGTGTGGAGTTGCAGTGGCAAGTGGCAACCTGCCTGATGTGTAACCCCTGGTCCTTCTGAAGAAGTTGTATCTCCTCAGAGATGTTTTTACATCTGACCCACATGATTTAATTAATTTGCTTTTTTAATTTATTTTTTAATTTCACATTTGCAGTAAATTTATTATTTGTCAGTGAGAGGATTACCATGTTAAAACACTGTCTTGAGGACATGCCATACACTGAGAAAGTCAAGCCTGCAAGTTGAGTTTGATGTGGTTTTACAGACCTGAAGACCCAGGTGGACTGAAGATGCAGTCCACAGTGAGCACATGACTTTGTAGAGGTTTTACATCCTCTAGCTTTTCTAGGTGACACTGTTACAGGCTGTGGAAGTAGAACCTACCAAAGCATCATCACTTAGAAACGTACCAAGTATCTCTTGCTTTGACTGGGGAACTTTGACTAATACAACTTGCAGCTTTCTCATTATTTCTCTTAATTTCTCAGCATTTGTTGTAACAGAGTATTTTATGTGGAGTTCACGAATGGGTTGGTAGATGTGATAGGCTGTGATATGACTTGAGGCCTCATAGCCTTTCATTATTGTTTTTTCCTTTTTGCTGTGTGTCTTATGATTAAATCACATCTCTTCTAGTCCTTCACAAAATGTTTTTATAGTGCTTCAAGACAATTACCATTAAAATGAATGTTGTGGCAATCTGTGTTAATTATCCATGCTTTTTTCTGGGAAATGGAAACTGGGGCAATATAGCCCCAAAACATTAGGAAACAGGGCCCATGGGCTTGATTGTATTCCATTCGTAAAATTTTTATTAATAAAATTTTATTAATTGGACTTCTGCATCATTTTTTTGAGCTGCAATAGCTGAAAAGTGCCTAGGGAGAATAGAAAATAAGATTTGGTTGAACCGAAGTGTGTCTGTCTAACATTTTGCGTAAGGTTTATTAATGGAGTGTAAAAACGTCATCTTAAATGAAAGCATTACAATGTAAGAACAACTCAGACGTGAGAGTGGCTGCTGTTCGGCCTCTCATATGGCACTTGAATTTGCACACTATTGCGAGGGTCCCAACCCAACCTTTCAGTATTTTTAGTTATTGCACTTGAGCTTTATTACATTTCTTTTTTTTTTGTTTTTACATTTGGGGTTATTTTAAGCCAATTTTATATTTATGTGAGAAATAGCTGGCATCTTCCCTAAGAATATTATTCTGAACAATGGTGTAAGTTTATTTTGTTGCTAGCCATTGCTGCTAGTCAACTCTTTTTATATTTTTTTTTTTAACCCAGTAAATTAAAACCAAGTGTCAATATGAAAACATAGTGTGGAGCTGCCGAATTCTTTTGGAAGTGCAGATGCTCTATGAAATTTTTGCTTACATAAATCATGCATGCTCTACATCGCTGGCAGAATGGGATGGTTTAAAACAGTGGCTCATGCACCTTGCAGCTGGTTTTCCACATTTCATAGCGTGTCCTTCTGCAGCTGATCACTCCTGTCTGTTTTTCTTTTTTTCTTTTTATTGCTACAACAATGTCATTGAAACTGCATTCTCTAGGTCCGTATCATGCTTAAAATATTCTGCTGCAGATCACTCTGAAACCAGAGCGGGATACCGGCTCCCCAGGGAGGCAGCTGGGCAGTGCAGGAATTCAGATGTGGAGGAGATGAAAGCACCTCGCTGCTCTGCATTCCCCTCCTAGTTTTTTGGTGAATGACAAGCACCTCAGATGAAACACACTGTAACAGTAAAAATAGCTAATACAGCAATAATAATAACAGTAATAAATCATTCGATCAGATATTTTCCACCACATAGAGGAATTTCCATTTTAACTGGTGGAATTTATGTATGGTTTTTTTCGCAATCCAACAGTCCTAATTGGAGCTGCTTGATCAACACTTCTGTCACAGTCATAGCCATTTCAAAGACTTCTTGGCTGAAGAATGGGTTGCCGCACTGCCAGACAATCTTTCTTTATTTTTATGCAGTCGTAGTTGTGTTTCTGCAAGTAATTTTCCCTCCTAGTTTTTTTCTCTTTTCTTCTTTAAGGACAATTGTTTCTCCGCATGCAGTGCTCCTCAAATTGCTGCCAGTTTTTTGGTCAGAGCCAACACTTATCAAAGGGTTTTGACATTTGTGTTCATTGTTTTTTGTGTGCCCAATGTGAGAGAAATGTCTGGGTTTCAGCTTTGTCTGAAGGAAACTGCCAGCCATTTTCTGAAGAAATGAAAATGGGATCCAGAGCAAAGAACTGGCCTGACATTTTGCTTGGGACCTCTGATCAGAGCTTCTAGCATACACTAGGTTTTCAGATGCTCCCCATCCCATTCTGACTGTCACTGCAGAAAATGCAGAGACATTCATAGGTCACTGTTTGTACTTTTCTGGAACATGCGGCGAGACTGGTGATAGCAAGATTATTAGTAAAAGCATGGAATAATTTATTTTAGCCACTTTCTGAAAACAGGCTGAAATCACTTCAAAATAAGGACATTAAATTTGCCTCTAGTGAATAGTGATTACTTTCTGTCCTTGAGCTACTCGGAGGAAAAACAAGAGATCTTTTGTTCTTGTCCGTGACCTTATCAATGTGAGAAGTCTGGGAAGGTCCCAGTAGCAGCAGTGCGTGAGGAGAAGGAATGATCTGTCCTACTGCTGCTTCTGTGGGGCAAAAATGATGTTGGGAAGGGAACCTGAGCTAAACTCGCCATAACTGCAAGATAGACTTTTGCCCCAAATTTCTGTATATTCTTAGTTATACTTAAGAGTGTGGAAATACCTCAAAGACTTTTGGGTCCATCTATGTAATTCCGCTGCAAAACTGGGTATTGTCTATGAGGACCTTGAGGTTGGTTTGCTGAGGAGCAGGTGACAGTGGCCACCTTGGATAAGAACCCTTTGCTGGGTGCCAGCACTTGAGCTGCTGTGAGGCATGGGTGAGCATGGCCTGAAACTGTCCTCGGGACTGTCTCATGTCTCGACTGCGGTTGGGAGTGTGGGTTGACTCCTGGGCTTTGGTCCCAGCAGGCTTCATTGCCAAAATAGATGGTTAGAGGATTCCCTCCAGCTTGCTGCCTGACCAAACGGGAGAACAATTCACACTGCCCTGAGCGCCGTTCTGCACTTGGACAGATTTATGTGGTAATAAATTAGAAGTGTCTGGGTGCAGGCAAGCCTCTGCTGTGCAAGGCAACTACTTCACAAGGCTTCACCTGCCCAAGCCCCATCCTGCACGGAATGCCTGGGGCAGGTGTTTCTCCCTGCTAATGAGGCCCAGGGCTCCTAACCAGCAGACTGTCAGGAATGTCCTGCTGTGCCAAGAAAAGCCTGCTCAGTCAGAATTACCCAGTGTCCTATTTTGAGAGGGGAGCGTAATCATGCTGTGCTTTCTCACCGGCTTTGCTTGCCGTTATGTTCCTCTGCAATCTCTGCTGAAGCAGGAGGGGCCGCAAGGAAGCGGGTTGCTTGAATTCAAGATTTGCGGGTACACTCGATAGCCCTATTTTTAGAGGTAACGTAATCGTGTTGTGCTTTCTCACTGGCTTGCCGTTATGTTCCTCTGTGTTCAAGGTTGCTTGAATTTGAGATTTGTGGGTAAACTTGATAGTATGGCACATGGGTTTCTCAGCCTGCACCTGATCCAGGGCTCTGTCGGGCACGCAGACGGGCAGAAATTATGGAGAGCATGCTTGGTCTCACTCTTCTGGCCAACTGTAGCTTTTCTGTGGATTTTTGGCTCCCAGGGTCAAGATGCAGTAGTGGATGTGGGGCAGGGGTTGTGCAGCACTGAGTGGGAGTGACCTGATACAGTGATTTGGAGGATGATCACAGGTTGAGGAGCTGAACTCCCATGTGGTGTGTGTCCACAGGGAAGGGGATAGATTACTCTCAGCCTTGGGTATGTGTGCTCATTCCCCTTCCAGCCTTTCCATGAGGGTCACTGGAGGAAGGAGAGGATTCAGGCGGTCTGCCAGCTTCACACAGACTCCCCAAACAGTCAAACTCATTTCAGTCAGTGGTCCAGGAGGGAGGATACCAGTGGGTCCCTATGATATGTTTGATCTTTATTGTCCTGGTTGCCTATAATGCATTCTTCAAAGCATGTTGAAAATAAACAAGCAAGCAAACAAAACCCCTATCAAACTACGTTTTTTGGTCTTCTTGAAGATGCTTAAGTGATGGTGGGTAACTTCTGCTCAGGATGTTCTGTAGGTTCTGTCTTTATGACAGGTCACTTTGGTTTATCAAAGTATTTCTTGGATTTTGGAGAATGAAACGTGAGGAAATCTCTTTTTCTTTCCCCAGATGGAGTTCATTGGAGTAAGCCAGCTGTCATTCATCCATGACCTGGGACCAAAGGGCATGTGAGTTGTGACCTGGGTTTACCAACAGCACAGCTTTATAAATAAATATTGTTCAAATCAATAGCTTCCCTTTATATTAACTGACTGAGGAATATTTTGCCATCTGTATAGAAAAGTTATTAATGTTCAGGCAGAAATGCTACAACTTTGGGAAATAGTTTTTGCAGCAGGCAGTTTTGTGAGATGTAAGGTGCAGCCCATCAATTGGCTCATGGGGTTTCTTCCTTTCCCGCTCTACAACGTGCTGACCTGCTTGTTCTCCTGTTTGTGCTATAAAACAGACCGTACATTTCTTAAATCTGTGCGCCTTCCTTTTGTGGGTTTATTTTTTGCCATTTTTCCAGCTTTCCAGGCACTGACACAGAAGCTGCTCTGGCACAGATGGAGGTGGCAGGAGCCATCCCTTGGGGCTCAAGGAATGCACCAGGCATCTTCCAACTGGGAGCTGCCCTGTGCCTCCAGGAGGACCACACTGCCCATCCTAACCATCTTTCTGTCGTTGCAGAGAAGGCTTTATCATGAAGCGCTCTGGGGGCCACCGCATACCTGGCCTGAACTGCTGTGGCCAAGGAAGGATGTGCTATCGATGGTCCAAAAGGTACTGCTGGGATGAGTGAAGATGGCAATGCTATGTGCTCCTCGGGCACACATACAAAAATCCTCATTTGTCTTTTTCTTACAAAAAAGTCTATGAGGGAGATTCTTGCTTTTTTGCAAAAGGCCTGGATTTTCAGGTTGAAAGGGTCCATAGATTTAATCCCCCTTCATCCTCTTGTATGGATGATAGTGATTTTTTTTTTTGTGTTTGAGTTCCTAGCAGAAGGGATATGTTGCTCCAGAGGAAAACTGGATTTTCCTATAGCCCTAAGCTGGCAGAAATGACAATAATTCCCTGGTGTGTGCCCAGCTTTCCCTGCTGCAGGAGTGCCTGGGGGCTCTGTGCCTTCGGGAAAGAACACGGCTGTTGACACTGCCCTGGCCAGATTTTAGCCCAGTTTTCTGAGCTTCCCTTC
The DNA here is from genome assembly GCF_032191515.1 of Phaenicophaeus curvirostris. Classification (NCBI taxonomy): domain Eukaryota; kingdom Metazoa; phylum Chordata; class Aves; order Cuculiformes; family Cuculidae; genus Phaenicophaeus; species Phaenicophaeus curvirostris. The sequence goes on from NC_091401.1 coordinate 20,018,160, forward strand.
ATCAATTCACAAATAGAAAATCCATTAATCAAAACACTATTGAGCTGCTTTGGAGCTGGGTTAAATCAGACGTGACATGCAGCAGCAAGAAGCTCCACTTGGTGAAGTTGACCTTCGTATTAAATATCTCACCTCTTCCTTATTACTGCAGGTGCTTTTGTGGAAGTTTTCACAAGCCGCCTGGTTCCAATGTCCTTTCCCACTGCAGGCAGATTTAACTTACTGTCCCCATTTGTTTACCTTCTATGTTGATCTCGATATTTCATGGGGTATGGTGCAGGGAGGCATGTGCTTTGGAGGAGTATGTGTGTAACCAGCTAGCGTCCACAAAATGTATGGGGTGTTTCTGGAGCTTGCCCTTCCTGGGCAAATCTTGCCTTTTGAAAAACCAAACAGCACATCTCTGACTTCTAGAAACTGTTTCTTGGTCTGGAAGACCAAGCATTGTGCACCTTTGTATTTCAGCATCATCAGTGGGCAGTCGTTAGTTTATCTTATAAAATTCTATTTTCCAACCAAATCTTTCAGCATTCTATGAAGAAGAGGTCCTATTTCTTCATAGTGTTTCCAACATTTCTTAATGTAATTTTACAGAAGATCTCTATAACGAGTGCACAAGGAGATGAGGATGTGACTTTCTTCCAGGTCAAATCATTAAGTTGTCTCTAGCTTTTTTCCCCCTCTGTTATGGGGGGGGGTGGAGGGCGGGGTGCAGGGAGAGGAAAGCGCCTTTTCCTCTTGATGCTCTCATTAACTCTCCCTTATGTTATGCAAAGCTCAGGTTTTATCAGGGACTGCAGCACATACAGCTCTGATGAATCTCAGTTTTCCTTTAGAGCCTAAAAAGGAGATGGGAGAAGTGTTTGAGTGGGATTGTGTGCGAAGTAACACAAGAGGGCACCGAATCCTCACCATGCCCTGCTGGGACTCACAGCATGTGCATCAGTAAATAAGCAAATAACAGCAGCAGTTCCCAGTGAGGATTATTTAAGTGAAGGATTTTAGGACACATCAAGCTGGAGGCATAACTCCCTTAGCACAAGGCAAGCTGCAGCTGTTTCCCACAACAGCTTTGCTGCAGGCATTGGGAAGTATTTTGGCACCAAATGAGAGGTGATGCTGGGATAACTCTTTCAGACTCCTGCAAGAAAAGAAAAATTATGGGATCTGGTTGTAGATGAGGTGCTGAACAGCAGGCTGTTACTAAAGATACAAGAATGGACAGATTTTTGCAGTATTTGCTGTTGCTTTGTGTCTTTATGAGTGTGCAGAAGAATGAGGCAAAGGCTGGAAACCTCTGTGGGACAGAGGGGGCTGGTTACCCCAGCTACGCTGAAGGAAGATTAAAAATTAGAAATGCCATTCACAGTTAAAAATATGGGGTTTTTTTTCCCCAGAGTTGTCTTCAGGGTACGTTATTTATGTAAAACATGCTGGTCATCTCTCATCATGTGTTTCTAACAGGGTGCCTGTTGCTTGGCAATAAAAGCTTTCTGAAATGTCTCACTCATATACTTTGAGAGCAATGGAAGTGATCCTTGCATCATAATTAATGTTGGAAATGTCAAATAATTCCTATATTGCCTCTAGGTGTAGCACACAAGCTGAATAAATATCTGGGATGGTGGAATCCTGGCTGAGAGGTTTGTGAGCAAGGAGGTTCTCATTGATTTTGTTAGACATGAGAGCCTATATCTTCAAAGAACTGTGTAAAGGGTAGTCATGCAAATAACTTTAAAAGTGTTAGATTGATTTCAAATTTATTACCTATGTTCTTGAAATAGGTACTTTTCTGCTCAAGAAAACCATATCCTGGACAAGCCCCAAAAAGAAATTTTACCTATCAGTTGAATGCTTTCCTTTCCCTGATAAATGATTTGTGCTTGTTTTGAAGGGAACACCTTCACACTTTATTAGAGTATTTTTATGGCTCATGTATCGAAGAACGACAGGGTAAAATACAAGTTACCTGCTTGCTGTGCCCATGCAGGTGGCTGGTGGTGAAGGACTCATTCCTACTATACATGAAGTCAGACTCTGGGGCCATTGCCTTTGTCCTGCTGGTAGATAAGGAATTCAACATTAAGATAGGCCAGAAAGAAACGGAAACTAAATATGGGTTGCAGATCGACAATCTCTCCAGGTAAGAAGTACAGTCTTTATATAGACTCTTTTTAGTTTGCTTTTGCTTTTTAAGGAAGAATCAGTGCCCGAGGAGGGGTTAACAAGGTGTGCCAGGTTGCCACAGTGCAGCTCAGCTTCCTGCACTTCTCAGCGCCTGGGCAGCTGCTGGTGTGTTTATACCTGCTGGGGATTTGGCCTGTGTGATGCTGATCATTTCCGATATCTTAATGAGACGTTTGGAGCCTCAGCTGCTGTTTGTCCATCCTTGTGGTTATTACTCAGGCCTAGGGGCATGGTGAGTTGCGCAGTCTGGTTTTGCAGCAGTTGCTTACAGTAATTTTCTAGGTGCTCTGTTCTGCAAGCAGGGCCGTGTTCCTCTACATCCCAACCGAACTATTACCCAAAAGTTATGCTAGTTGGGATAAAGAGGTATTTAATACTTTTGTAATACAGTACAGTATAAAATAATCTTTTAAAAAATACAGCATTAGCTAGGTCCAACTGTCCTCTGAGTTAAGCTGATGCTATTAATTTAAATCTGGGATGTTGTTGGTGGTTTGGGTTTTTTTTTTGTACCTGGCAGAGCAGCACTGTGATAGTCGCTCAAATCAGTTCATTGCTGATTTATTCTTCTGCAAGCAAAACAGCAAAGCAAAGACTGTTGCAGTTCCTTACTTTTTTGCTTAAATAAAATATGACTGATGCAGGTGCATTTATCAACATATATAGACAGCAAAGAGCAGCCCAATTACATGTACACGGCTTCAGCTTCCTGCCTCATATGTTGTCTGTTTTACAGGTCGCTGATTTTGAAGTGTAACAGCTACAGACATGCCCAGTGGTGGAGGCAGGGCATAGATGAGTTTATTCGGAAACACGGCAAAGATTTCCTCACAGAGCACCGCTTCGGCTCTTATGCAGCTGTGCAGGAGAACACGCTGGCCAAGTGGTGAGGATTGCAGCAAGGCTGTGACTGGGTCACAGTGCCTTGGATGCTGTTGCTTGCAGCAGGAGCAGTGCATGCTGGCTTGCATTAGCCCTGGATCTGATGGATAAAGTTGGTAGCGTTTGGTGGCCGTGGGGGCTGATGGTAATTAGAGAAGTTGGAAAAAAATTATTCTTTCTTCACTGGGAACAGAATAAGTAGTATTGGTGGTAGAAGTGCTTTGGTCCTGCTATGGCTTTGTGTCACAGCTAATAGCATTTTGAAATAATAGCATTTCAAGTTTCATTTGAATTTGAACACATTTATTATTGTAATATTAAAACCAGTATTTTGATGCACATGTAATTGCAGGATGCTTATGAGTTAAAACCAGAACTGTTCTTTCTTTATGGTACTCCTGGCTTCAGTTTTATCCCAATTTCTGAATCTGGAAACAGTTTCCCAAGTGTTTAGGTCTTTAGGCTGGCTCTGTGTTGTAAGCTCGTAGTAGTGCAGCTTTGTAATGAAAGACCATCAGCAGATGCGAATTTGGATATAGTCTAACGGTGACTGGGCTGTTTGCACACTGCAGTCCCACAAGAAATCACTAATCTGTTCCCAGAAACACCTCAAAAAAATGATTATAGCTGGAAGCAAATCTTGCAGGTGCTCTCACTGGAGCTTCTTCTGCAGTGCAGCAGGCACTGCCCGAATAGTTTCTGTAAATCAAAGCAAACACCTCTCCACCATCCTTTTCTGAGCCAAACCTCGCACCTCAAGCAAAACCCAAGAATACTGTGTGCAGTTGGCAGAAGTATCAAGTGGCACTTAATAATCTCTTGTGCTGTTTCATTAAGCTGCTAATAGCAGCACAAAATTCTCCCTGTGTGTTGTCCTAATTCTTGAAATTAGCTTTGAATTTGCTCTTGAGAAGAGAATGTAAGTGGCATTAACACAGAACCGCGTTGGTCTTCGGATATGGTCTTCCTTTAATGAAAATGGAGAAAACCTAAATCTGTGTGTTCTGTTTGCTTTTACAGGTATGTAAATGCTAAGTGGTACTTCGAAGATGTCGCGAATGCCATGGAAGCCGCTAAAGAAGAAATTTTCATCACAGATTGGTGGTTCGTACTTACATGTTTGAATGTTGACCAGCTGTCTCTCTTGGGACATTCCTGACAATGCGGCACTGTTCGGAGGCCCTACAGTATGGCAACTAGCCGTGCGGCCAGATGGTTTGGCAGCACACCCAAACATCTCCTTGTGTTGCATTCAAAGGCCTTTTCAGGAGGGTTGGCAGCAAAAGTGCATGCTTGAAATCAACAGCTTGGTTGTCTCCTTCCAAGGAAAAGCTTAAATTGCATAAAGGCACCACCTGAATTGCAAATGTTACGTCTTGAGGTGCTCATCGGGAGTGTAAATCACAAGAATTTTTTTCAGTGTGTGAGGGAACCTGGATGATCGAGCACTACCAATAGTGTTCTTCCTGTATGATCCTGCATGGGACCCTCCTTGCAGCTGCTCCTCATTGTTTTGGGAAGCCTCGTGCCAGTGATGAGGGCGACTGGAGGATGTAATTTTGCTCTGCTCTTAAGTGGGCTAGACAGTGGAGTGTGAGGGGGTTGTCGTCCGTCCCCTGAGCTGAAGGACCTGGTTCTGCCCACTTCTTAACTAGTACTTCAATACGTTTTATGCAATGGTCTGGTTCCTACTTGAGGCAGAAAAGGGGTGCTCTCACAGTCTTGGGGTAGAGTTTCTTGGCTGGAGGCCTGTTGTGGCTGCCTGTGTCTTGCCTTTATGGAGGTTAATCAGGCTGAGCCACTCCAGACCTTGGGGACAGGATGACAGGGCAGGCTCTGAAGCAATGGCTCGGACTTCACCTTTACTCTTGGGCGCATCTACGTGCTCCTTTTTATCCAGCTGTAAAATTAACCTCTTACTACTAATCCACTGCCCATAGGAACTGGGAGGATTAACGTGACCACAGATAAATGCAGTGCTCCTGAATCCCCACATGCGACATCAGACAGCAATGCAAGAGCATCATATTTTGGATCCATTATCTCATAATATTTCATTCAGGCAATTGTTAATGCAACTTGGAATTGCAAATCATATCCTAAACTGCCAAGCTTCAGATAAAAATCCTGTTGTTAGAATCATGTTTTTAGGATGTAGTGATATGCTTTAATCAAGCCCGAGTTCCCATGCTCAGTACAGAAGTAAAAGAATGAAATTCTGTCACCTTCCTTTGCAGGAGTTGGATAAGATTGCTTAATTATTCCTTATAGTCCTTAAAGCTATGAATCAATAAAATGCCCTGTTGAGAGATCATTTTGTTTTCGCTTTAGGCAGCAAGGAAAATTGAGCACAAATCTAGGCTACTCAGGTAGTCTACATACCAGGAAAACTGAAATCTCGCTCTTACTTTATGTCTACATATTTCTTGCAAATCTACCTTGGGATTTTCTTTTGTTTTATCTTTCTTTCACAGATAGAGTCCAAGTTTCCTTATTTATACATCACTATTAAACTTAGTCTCGTGGGTTGTTGAGTCGCATGTCCTGGATGCATCCGCTGCCCTCTGTAATGCTCCATTATTAAAAAAAGCCAAGAGCATGACACTGGAGAATGCTTGACTCTGGGTCGTGAGCCTTAATATCCACCTTAGATAAATTTTTGTATTTTTTGCTTAGCAAGTTGATTGTTTAGGCCACTGCTTTGTTTGCACACTACATATGCAGGTTTTTTTCCACCCCTTTATTTATTTAGGCTGAGCCCAGAGATCTTCATGAAACGACCCGTTGTAGAAGGAAATCGTTGGCGGCTGGACTGCATTCTGAAGCGGAAAGCAGTAAGTGAGCTCCAGCTGCAACCTTCACCCTGAAGAAAACCCCTTGTGCCCTACCAGTTACAGGATGATACTGGGACTGGAGCATTTGTGCTGTTTGTTTTGGTAGGGATGAGAGTTAAAAGCTGGCCAAGCCTTACTTCAGATGGCTTCAGAAAACTATATGCTTTAATTTGCTCCTCCTGTTTGTGTTTGGAAGAGCTCAGAGGCAGAAGAATAGACCCTCTGATTGTGCTTTCAAGTCCCCAGGTTTGGGTCACTTCAGTCTTGCCTTATAACTGTCTCAGCTTCTGGTGGGAGTCAAAGAGCGGTTGCTGTCTGGTGCTCTCCTTGTGGCATATGTAATGTAGAGGTACAGGGAAGACTAAGCACTTTGTGGTAGCTCTGGGTAGGTGGTTTTTATGTTACTGTGTGTTGTCCAGATCCCCTGTCATTATCATTATTATGGCTCTGTGCTGCAGCTTTCCAGGCTGAAGCTGTGAAAGGTACCATTAGCCTGCCAAAAAAATCAGGATGTTATTAGTAAAAAGTCACTTGGTATCATCCAAAGGTTCACATGAACTTACAATAGCCTTCTCATCTGGTTTTCCATATTTGCTATATTGCATAGATCCTTGCTACAACTAAAATCCAAAGAATCTGAACAGAAAAGCTCCGATCTGTTGTGATTGGTGCCTTTCCTGGCACTCCTGGTCACGATTCCTGTGCAAAGCTCTATGCTGCTGCTTTCTCTTCTTTCTTGTGCAGCATTTTGAGATATAAGCAAGCAGCTGCAACTACTAGGTCTATTTCTCTTTTCTGTAATTGTTTTTGTGTTAGACAACAGTTTATTTTGTTATTGGTTGTACTCTGTACATGTCTGGATCCAGACTGTCGAGGAAAAGTTTAATGGAGTCAGGTGAGCCAGACAGAGAAGTTGAGTGTGGCGTAGCTCAGCTCTTCACACACAAATCCAAGTGCTGAGGCCTTCTCTGGCTGCTGAATAGTTTTCCTGAGCAGTGCGGGTCCTTGCATATTGTGGGATCTCAGTGCTGAATCTGGGAAAGCATAATCATAGAATCGTAGGTTGGAAAAGACCTTTGAGATCATCAGCTCCAACCATACCTGTCCACTACTAAATCATATCCCCAAGGACCTCATCTGCCTGCCTTTTAAACACCTCCGGGGATGATAACTCAACCCTGGGCAGCCTGTAATCCAGAACAAGTAACTTCAGCCTGTGTTTCTGTCTGCAGACACAACATGCTTACTGCCTCTTAGCTTTTCCTTGCTTCAGAAATGGACTGTGTTCATTGACATACCTGCTTACTATGTGTTTCTTTTTATTTTTCACAGCAACAAGGAGTGAGAATTTTTGTTATGCTGTACAAAGAGGTGGAGCTTGCCCTGGGGATCAACAGTGAATACAGCAAGCGGACACTCATGCATCTCCATCCAAACATTAAGGTTGGGCAGTTGTATGAAGGATATTAGCATTAATTTATTCTTGATAGCTATTGCTGACCCTCAGTGTATTTAGGTGTGAACTGGAAGAACAGCGTTTCCCACCATTACAGTGCGAATAGTCTGAAAACAGGAGAATCACTCATACAGTGATTACCACATCTGGCAACTTCATTTCTTTAGGTTAGAATTGAACATAAAATTGCCTAGTTTTGACCTGCCAAAGCGAGTATTCGTCTGTTTCAGAAGAAGCATATTTCATGTGACAAGTTAATGGGGTTACATCAAATGGAAAATTACAATTTGAGAATGTTGTCTCATTTCAGCATTTATGCTCATATATAGATGATGAGAGTCAACATTGAATGTTTATGTTCCCATCATAAATGAAAAGCATTACACTGTTCTGTGCTGTTTCGCTGCTGCTCTGCCACCAAGCAGAAAATGAGTTGTGGCACATGAACCAGTAGCTAAGGCTAGATCCAGTCTCTTGAAATTAGACACATGTATTTTAATGAGCTATAAGATATATGTGTGCATGAGGGTGACTAAAAAACTACTAGAATAGACCTATTGTCACTTGATCAATTGTCATGGTGAAGGGAGGCATCCATTCACCAACATCTTTGTAGCAAAACTGGGAAGTATACCTGGAGGATATGTGCTAGCTGTGTAACAGGTCCGGGGAGGAGTTGAGTGAAGCTGTAGCTTTTTCCCCAGGAAGCTAGTCTAATCGCTGTTCTCTAAAAATAAAACCTGAAACTATATCCTGTATGCTTATATACATAGAAATTGTTATAAACAGATGTCAAAGAAAATCTCATAAACGCATGTCAAACAACTTGCTGATTTTAAATGGGGGAAAGAACAGCCAACTTCTTATTTCACTTATGTAGTGGCAACAACCAAATAAGTGAGTCACATCACCAATATGTTGTTTTCTTTCAGAGCAGGCTTTGTGTTTGAAAGCTCAGTGATTACAGCTCTACTGAAAGCATGATGTTATTTGTTGAAACAGTTTCCTTGACTATGATGCTGTTAAGGCATGAACACTGTTGTAAGTGTGGCCTATCCCAATATCAGTTACCGTTGCCAATTTGCAATACCTGCTCTGTGGAGATGCGCCTGCCTGCCAGCAGTAGGGCTGAGCCCTGCTCAGGGGAGTCATATAGCTTCCATAATTGCAACAGTTAGTGTGGAGGCATCTTTTAAAAATGCCTGTGTTTCCTCATCATCCTGAGCTGCCAAAAAGAAATGTGGGCAGGTTTCTGACTGGCAGGATGTAAACTGGGCAGTGACACTGAGCTTTGAGTGCTGGTTTTCTTCCAGGTGATGAGACACCCAGACCATGTATCCTCCTCTGTGTACCTCTGGGCCCACCACGAGAAACTCGTCATCGTTGACCAGTCTGTGGCGTTTGTGGGCGGCATCGACTTGGCGTATGGCAGGTGGGATGACGATGAGCATCGCCTGACTGACGTGGGCAGCGTGAAGCGAATGGCAGCAGTGAAGTCGGTGTCAACGACCAACCTGGCAGTAAGTGAGCTTGCTCAGCTGGTGACCACATTCAACATCTGTGTCAGGTTTGCAATGGGGCTGAATAAGCTGTGTCTGCTTCTAACCATAGGATTGGGGTTAGGAGGTTTCAAGAGGAATAATAATGGGAAGGAGGAAGTATCTGAGCATCGGCTGACTCTTTAGGGCTAGATCCTGACCAGCCCTTGCTAGGGAATGAAGATAGACAGTTGGGTTTCCCCTGGAGCAGCAGTTCACAATTTGGAAGCTGCATTCTTAATAAAACTTTGAGTGCTTACTGTCTATTTCTAGCTGAGTGCTCTGTATTTCTGGATACTCAGGCCCTCAGAAGGTGCCTTGCTTGCTGAGCTTTCTGCTAACCTGGATCTGTATGCAACCATATATCTAAAAATGTAGATATATCTACATTTATGAGAATTTCAAGGGGAGTAATAATATAGAGTAAGTTTCTGGAACTGGAGACTGCTAGTATACTGGTTTTTCCTGTTGAGTGTCTCCTCAGAACGGACTCTCTCCCTCAAAAGCATTCCTAGTTCACGTCGAAGTGCATCTTTGTCACAAAGTAAAATTTAGCTTATGTTTTTTTCTGAATATTGATATGAACGATAATCTGTAATTAAAGGGAACCTGTCCATACCTTACCTGCAGCAATGTCTCGTGTCTTTTAAGTCTGCAGCGGAGTCATCTGAACATGTCCCCCTGCAGTCTCAAGCTCTGTCCCCGGAAAGTCACTTGTTCCAGAGAAATGCTGATGATGCCCCAGACTCATCAAAAATGAAAGGAGTAGGAAAAGCCAGAAAGTTTTCAAGGTTCAGTATTTACAAGCATCTCCATAAACATGGCATGCACCATGCTGACAGTGTCAGCAGCATAGACAGTGAATCAAGTAAGTAACGTTTTTCAACTAAACAACATATATAAAGCATTTGTGGAGATGGGTGGGTGGGTGTACATGCAGATTCACAGAATTTCTAGAGTAATGTGTTCTTTGTAAGGGAGGAAAGTTGATGGATTTCTTAAAATAACTACATTTAGTCAATATGTAAATTTGTATCACTGCAAAATTTACAGGAAAGGTTTTAAGTGTATTTGCATTTAGTTGATTATCAGTTTTCATAAGCCACCAGGTGACACAGTATAGCATACGTGATACGTAATGCTTATACTGCTGGAAAACTTTTGATATGCATGGGAGAATCAGATCTTTCATTTTTCACTTTTAATTATTATAACAAGCAAAATGGTTTCTGAATGTGGTTATCGCCTCTTATAGGCTTGTGTTACCTAGGTTTAAAACAGTTCACTCAAGTGGAATTGTTCCTAGTTTACTCATTCACTGGAGAGGAGAGACTATTCAACAGTTGCAGGTTTTCATTCGCCACACTGAAAACAGCTTCAAGGCTAAAATTTCAAGGATCAGCTTGACATTTGTTCTAGCCTGGAGTCCTTCCTCAATTCTGTTCCTCGAGTCCTCAGCTCCTGAAGCTGTACATTGCTCACAATGGGAATTTATTTGAGTTTCCATCACTCCCAGCGGATCTTACTTCTGCCTCTGGCTGGGTGAAGCCTTGCTGGAGCATCGGTTGCCTTGGTTGCAGTCAGCTCAGGGCATAGCCATGGCTTTGCTACTTCAATATATCCATTTGATTTAAAACCACATGGGTCTTGAATTTGGTCCTTTTCCTGTTGTGCCCGTGTAGTTTCTGCAAACTGACTTTATCTTTTGAGCTCCTGTTACACAAGGTGTCTTCAGACAGGATCAGGCACCCATGTAGCTGAAGCGCATGTGTGTTTCTGCCATAAATAGATCATCTTGACTTTCTGCAGGTTACTGTAACCCCACTAGAAGTCAACCGAATATAATCCAGAGTTTAAAGCCCCATCTGAAAATGTTCCATCACCACTCTGAAACCAAACAGGGGCTCACTGAGCCTCAGCAGGGTAAGTGGAGGAAGGCAGAGGTGCAGACCCCTTTAGGCTTTAGCTGCCAATGTTTTTTTCATTTTAACAATGGTGAGAGTTAGGTTGGGTGCCAACCTTTGCTGCTTGTTGTTTTCTCAGCATCCTTAACGCCCCTCGGAGGACATCCTGGTAGAAGAGCCTTCTCCAGTAGCTTCAAAAACTGCAGCTGTGGTTCTGCTATATCATTATTTCTGCAGTTCTCTTCCTATAAAGGAAGAGGCTTAGTACTTAAATTGGGAAATTCTACACCGGGTATTTTAAAATAAGTGTGATGCAGGAAGATAAATGGAAGCTGAGAGAGGAAACAGCAAAGTGGCTGCTGGCAGACCTATGTTAGGATGAAGACTTGGAGAGATCCCCTTTTGCCCCTTATTAAAATCAATGAAAACATACTCACCTGAGAAAGGAGTTGGATTGATTAAGAAAAAGAACTGTACCGATCTCTGGACTGATGTTGAAAGGACCTGTCAAGTATGGTACCTCATTGAGATGCCTTTGAGGACTGGTATGCATTGAGGAGCAGTTCTTCAAGTCTTTCCTCTTTCTAACATATTCCTCTAAGGTATTAATTGCCAATTATAAAATATTGGTTGCCAAGTAGTGACAGGTATCAAGGAAGGGATGCATTTGATTTATGAGGAAATGAAATGCAGTCTCCTGTGTTGTCACCTCATGCTCATTCATGAGTCAGTGTGCAGTCATCAAAACTCAGTAGCGTGTTTTGGCTGGACAGCATGTCCATCCGTTCTCATTCCTGTTCAAGTATGCTGAGTCAGCAATTCCCCAGCTCCACCTGGACTCTCACTAGAAATTCCTGCTTCCTGAGGCGGCTGTGCTGCATACCTGCTGCATGGCATGTTTGGCATGGCTTGGCTTGGCTCAGCGTGGTGGGGTGACAGCAGTGCCTGGCAGGGCTGGCTTTTTACATAAAGTAATCTTACTGCTGATACGTATTATGTTGACAATTGAAAGGGGGTTTTGTGCTAATGGGTTTTTATGGTTACCTGGTGATGTGATTGGGTTAGGAGAAGGCTTCTGCTGTTAGCATGTTACTGTGTAATTACTTCACTGATATACTGCAGTAGGTGAAGGCTCCTCTCAGAATCAGGAAATAACTAGTTCAGTATTTGTGGTCTAGGCCAGAATTTTTGGTTTTCTTAAGAGGGAGGAGAAAAGAGTTCACTCTCTACTAAAATGTGTGCTCTAGGAAAGGGATCCAGTTGAGAGGGAATATTCCTGTCTACAATACTTCAGATGGTATTAATCACTGACAATTTGGAACTCAGGATTAATTTGTTCAACATGTGAAATTGTATCAAAAGATGACATTGTTTTTTGAAAAAGAAGCCACTAATAAAACCCAGAGTACTTAATGTGGGAACATGAGCTTTGTAATTATCTCATTCTAGTTAATGAAGACTAGCTTCTGTTAGAGGAGATACATCCTGCCATAGAGGCAAAATCATAAACCCTCTAGCAGAGAAGTTGCAATTAGTTGCTTAGTATTGTCAAATATATTAATTAGATGATATATGTGGTGGTCCTGTACATATATCCACTGTGGTCAGTCACAGCTGGGAGCTGACTGCCACATGAAAATATTTAGGTGTTGTAGAACCGTGGAAAATCAGATGATTATGGGGTGATTTTAATCCAACATAGAGAGGATTCATCATCTGCTTTTTGTTTCCATAATGGATTCTTATATATTACCCGTCCTGATTGTATAACAAACATTGAGACAAGCAATAAAAAAATACTAATATGCATCTTTTGAAAGCAACCAGAAGACTTGAGAGAAAACAGCTTCAACCAACTGGGACAGGCAGGTCCCACCAACACTTTTCTGTGGCAGCAAGTCTCTCACCAGTGGTGTGTTACAAACAGCCATGACTTTGAAGCATGTGTTTTTTTTATTTTGTTTGCTTGTGACAGATAAAGGGTCCATCCGCAGCTTGAAGACTGGTGTTGGTGAGCTGCTTGGGGAAACCAGGTTCTGGCATGGAAAAGACTATTGCAACTTTGTCTTTAAAGACTGGGTTCAACTTGACAAACCTTTTGCTGGTAAGTGCCTTTGCACCCTGGAATTCGTTACGTTCCCCCGGACCCTCTTCTGCCTCTTTTCAGTTTCAAACCAAGTTTTTCCTGCTTCTGAGCCAGAGATAATGATGCTATTTTAGTTTGACTGCTAGAAAGAAGCGTCAAAACTTGAGATGTTCTAGGGCCAGTTATGCTGTTACGGTCCATGAACTTGGACTGTGGGCAATTGTGTGATAATTCATCTGCACAGCCCTCAGTGTTGTGTCCTAGAAACTTCAGCTTGAGCAGCGAGATGCTGTTCTTTTTCACATTCGCGTCCTTTGTCTGTAGAGGTCCAAACACGCTTTCCTGTCCCATAGATTTCATTGACAGATACACCACCCCGAGGATGCCCTGGCACGACATCGCCTCTGCAGTGCATGGCAAAGCAGCACGTGATATCGCCCGACACTTCATCCAGCGCTGGAACTTCACTAAGGTGGGATGCAAGCATCACTGCTGTGGACACGGAAATAAATACAGCCCCTGTCTTATCCATGTGCTCTCCCCAGGCGTGCATTTTGTGGATTTTTCTGTTATTCTGCTATGTTCCCATCTCTTAAAGGACTTTTTTCTTCTTTTTGTCCCTGGGCAGATTATGAAACCCAAATACCGATCCCTGTCCTACCCGTTCCTGTTGCCAAAATCTCAACAAACTGCTAATGAGCTGAAATATCAGGTGCCTGAGGCTGTTCGTGCCACAGTCCAGGTGGGTGTTGATATTCTCTTGGTTGCATACTCCTGAGAGAGATCATTTTGCACTTTTCCAGCAGGAAGTGTCAATGCCTGATGGACCCTGTGCATAAAAATTTAAAATGTAAAATTAAAAACTCTTAAGAGCATAAGTGATCAGTTCCTCAATTACAATGAAATAATGCAGTTCTTTCAGTAGAGATGCATTAATTTATACCTCTGTCTTTGAGATAAGAGGACTAAGCTGTATGCAGTAGTCAAGTTGTGTGAACACCATGATTTTGTATAGCTGTGCAACTTTTCTGGTTTTGTTTTTCTGCTGCTCTTCTTCTAACACCTACCAGTTGTGTGTTATGCTTTGGGAAGGTTTTATGGGTTGAGATCACCCACTAAGTATTTGTCTCAAATCTTCAAGCAGTCTACCAGGACTCTTGATGCCTTGCTTGGGTGGGTAGTGGTCAGCTAGAGCCCAGTATTAAGTGGAGTCTCAGGGCTGTTGCCTTCTGCATTGAACTTCATCTGCATTTTATTATGCAGCTACTCAGCCCTGTGGGTCCTCTGCAGTTCTGCACAGTCAGCCCACAGTCTTATATGTGACAATCATCCTCACAGTCATAATTTCCAGGATACCTATATTTAAAAACCCATTTAGCTATATTGAGTGCACGTATTGAATACTACTGTTAGCCAGCAGAAACGTGGACTTGTTGAAGAATACAAAGTCAAAATAGTTATGCTGAACCAGCAAAACAATTGTGTCTGGATGAAAGATGTATGAAATAAGAGCAATTAGACCAAAAGCAGGAAAAAAAATGCCTTGGCTCTTTGTAAGGTCCACCCAGATGACAGCAACACTTGGGGAAGCTTAATGTAACAAGATGTGTTTTTCTGGGTTTGTGGGTTGCCAGGGCATTGTCTGTTCCTTCCCACATGATGTGAAGGATGGCCAGCACAGGGATCTCGTGTCATGGATCTCAGGCATTTTACATCAGCCTCCAAAACAATGCTTAGAGCTTGTTGAGAAATAAAGCTCTCTTCAGGCATCACCCTGCTTCTCCATGTCTGTAAATGCCTCCCTAGCTTGTCTGTGACCTAAGCTTTTTGGGAAGCTTTGTTATGGAAGTGAGGGGAGCTTCTGTCTCTAGAGCATCCTCTAACCACGAGGTAAACCTCAACTTCTAAATCATGAGGTTTGCTGTAGCAAAAAGTTAAGTTCTACTGATTACAGAACTGGAAGCAGTTTCCAGAGGAGAAACTAAACTGAGCACAGTCTAGGTCCAACTTCCCTTCAGTCCATCCTGCAGAGCTGCTGGCTCAGGGCACCAGCCCATGGGAGAGGAGGGTGAAGCTCAAACAATGACTGGCAAATGCCACATACATCGATGCGGAGTGATGGGTGAGCTGTTTGAAAACCAGCCTCATAACAGCATTGCAAATAACTGATACATCTGGGAAATGAGGGGCTCTTGTCAGTGATGCCATAAATAGCGGAAAGAGAGCAGGTTTGTCCTGTAAATTATTCATTTGAAACTACTTTGCTCATTTCTAATTTATGTCTGGTTGCAGCTTTTAGAGAACTGTCAGGGTAGCCCAGCCCTGCATGTAGCCAGATAAAAAAAAAACGTATGGTGTTAGGCTGGAAATACATTGTCATGCAATGTATAGGGTATGAGAGAAGGCTGCAGGATAAAAACATGTACAGCACTGAGCATGATGGAAGCAGTGAGGGTGGCTCCTTTGCCCAGGCTGCTTCAACATACCTGGGTGCAGGTCCTTTGACCACAGGCTGCCTGTAGCTGGGTTGTGATTTCTGGATGATGTCCTTGCTCCAAGGCATGCACCTACTGTGATCTTGGCTATCTCCTCCAAAATGTTCTCATTAGCCTGGCTTCCATTAATTCCTCGGTGATGCAATTGCCCTCAGCATGCCTGAAGTCCCCACTGTGGGTCAGTGACCAGCTCATGTTCTCCTCTTGATAAAGGTTTCAGATTTGGGTGCTGCAAGAGAGATGGGGAAAAGGGAAGGATACCTGCAGCCTGGATGTGAACCTATCTCCTCCTCGCTGCCTTTTTCTGCAGCTCCTGGCTTGTGCTTTGTCACATCCCTGTACAGCTTCTCCTTTCCTGCAGCCACAGGAATATCAGCCTCTTGCCTGTTCAATATATTACTTCAGACCAGAGGGCTGCAACTATTTGCTTCTCCTCTCAGTGGTACAGAAATAGTCAGATACCTTAAAATCTTTCACCAACTTCCCCATTTTGGTGCTGTGTAGGGACTTTATTGGCAGAAGTGACTATTCCTGGCTGTGGCGTGATCGAAGAAAGTCTACCTGCTGGTTTTCTTGTTTCTGAGCTTGTTTGCAAATCTGTCTTCAGTTGTGGGTAGGTCAGAGGAAGGGAAAACACAAAGGATCTTTGGGGGTGGCAGTGTTGCTGCAGCCCAAGCCTTTGACCTGTCAGCAACAGATTTTGACCTCGTTATACCATCTGGTTTAGTTCTCCTTTGTCAAAGGAGAGGAGCAGGAAAATGTTTTCAGGAGGGTGGGGATAGCAGAAGCAGCACTGACAGGGAAAATGAATTCAGATTGCATGGGAAACAATGTGGAGGCGCAGGCTGGGAAGTAGGAGAGGAAACTGTTAGCTCCACAGGTTAGTCAGACACAGTCTCTCATCCTTTTTCATTTGAACTTCTGGACTTCACTCGCAATAGCAATGTGGTTGCACTTTGATTTTGCAAAAGTCAAATAGCCATCCACAAAAGACAGTGCTAGGTTTTTTTCTATCCCTATTTCCATCCCAGAGTTTGCAGTTATCAGCCGAAGCCAGTGCTGCCAAAGATGTGATGTGGTGAGGCAATATCCAGTTCCTGATGTAAATGCAATGAAAATTTAATGCTCTGGCAATGGCATTTTGATGTCTGTGTGAGAGCTTGCGTTGTTCGGGATTTATGCACTAGCCTACATCAAATTTATTACTGTTGTGTCAGTTCAAGAAGTGAAAGGGGTGACAAGCACAGCACTCAGTGCTGTAATTGGGAGGCTTTAGGAAGAGGAGAAGGGAGAGTCCTGAGTGATGGTTCTGGTGTGTGAGGTAACATTCCTGGTTTGGAGTAAACTTGTCTCACAGAAGTAAAGTTTTCTTTCAAAGTGCGAGGCTTAGGTGCTGTCACGCTCACAATTCAGAAAAGGATGGTTCCAGCAGTTTAAGCTATTGCTGCTGTCAGTGACAGTATGGAAGTTACTTTGTTCCCCACAGGGATCAGCAGCTTATCTTGAAAAGAGAAGCAGCTCTAAAGAGTGTGGGCAAAGTTAACCAGGAAAAAAAAAGAAAAAAGAAAGAAAACAGGATTAAACATCAGAATTAAAAGAAAATCCGTTTTGGGGGGGTTTCCAGGGAAAAATGTTGTTGAGGCCCAAAACAGATCAGGGTTCTTCATGTACTTCCATACACACTTAGTGATCCTCAGTGTTTGAATCTTGTCCTGTGTGTGACTGGCCCTCAAATACTGGTATAATGGCTGTATCGAGATATTTTAAGGCTATTATTTCAATGTTTTTATCTTGATAATATTTAAGACAGAGGCTACTCATGAGTAATTATTTTTTCTGAGCAGTATCCTGCCAACATTTCATTAAAAGCTACATTTTCATCTAGGAAAAGGTCACTTAGGGCATAGCAGTGTTGCTTCTTGACTCAAAGCACAGAAGTGGGAGATGCTGCAGCATCTGTGACCACCAGGGCCAGAAAGCTGCTTGTGCAGGGATGGCTTAGCCTGGTCGAGAGTGTGAACAAAGTTTTTCTCAAATTGGCTTGGCTCTCTTGTGCAAAAACTGCAGGAGACAGAGGGAGAATGTGCCCTGGGGATCTCACAGTTTCTACTCTATATGCGGATTTCCAGTAAAAATTAATAAATAACTGTAGGCAGCTGAATTGCTATGAATTTTGAAATAGGATGGCTTGTGCAAGAATTTGACAGAAGTCATAAATGACCTCAGGCACTCAGGACAAAGACATAGCCTGCATTATCAGGCTGCCTTTTTGTGGGAAAAACTCATTGCCCCAGCTGGAGACCAGCTTTAAGTATTGCTAGAGAGGAGATCACTGATTGGGTGTGCCTCCCTAAAGCTTGGAAATTTAGATTGTTTTAAAAGCAGTTTATTGTAAGACTTTAAGCCAAGAATGGAACTTCTGTGCTGCTCCTATCACATCTGAAACTGCTCAGGTGGAAGTGGGGCATTTATGTTTTTAATCAAAATTTTATTAAGTTTTAATACTATTTTTGAACATCCTTTCTCTTTATTTACAAAGGCAGTATACATGGTGATTATTGCATATATTGACTTATTTAGTGAAATCCTGACAGGCAGACGGTGCCAGGGAAGAGCGCTACCTCTTCGATAATTCGGTTGCAACGCTGTGCCATCCTGGATGGGATAGAGCTGAAGGTGTTAATCTCTTGCTTTCCAGGTGATCCGTTCTGCTGCTGACTGGTCAGCTGGTATTAAATATCATGAGGAGTCCATCCACAATGCCTACGTCAGCGTGATAGAAAACAGCAAGCACTACATATATATAGAAGTAAGTAGGGTCCTGATGCTCTGTGCATGGCTTGCAACCATCGGGAGGGTATTTCTTCTTGAGGTTTGTTCTTACTTTTTCATGAATTCAGGTTCATATTATAGAAACATAGAATATGTCCAGTTTGAAGGAACCCAAATGTGTCATCATATGGATATTAATACAGAATCTGATCTGAGTTTCTGGGGCTGTTTCTGTTGACTTTAGGCTAGCAGCCTTCTGACCACAAAAGTAGATGTCTCCATTATGAGCATCTTTCCAAAATTGCCAGCAACTTCCAGGGCCTGTGCAATAGCCTTCCTGTTCCCTCCATGGCTTTGTAGTGTCCCCTATGTGTGCTGTAACCTCCTGCTCTCAGGGCCGGTCTCACATCCGTACAGCCTTGAGCTACAGAAATTTCCTGTGTTGGGGCGACTCTGAGTGCTGGCTGGCTGAAGACACTTATTTCTCCTCGATTGTTTTCTTTATCCTCTTGCTAGGTTGTTCATTATGTGAACCTTCTAAAGAGTGTGATTCATGAGGACTAATTCGTTCCCTAAGCGAGCACAGGCGCACACATCATTTAATAATTAAAAAAAAGCATCAACTCAAATTGCGCACAAAACCCAGCTATCTTTAGTTGCTCTCAGTCTGAAATAAAGCATGCAAATATTTTTCCTGGCAGTGTCTGACAGTAGCTTTGCTTGTTTTTCCTGCAGAACCAGTTTTTTATTAGCTGTGCTGATGACAAAGTTGTCTGGAACAAGATCGGCGATGCAATCGCTCAGAGGATCCTGAAAGCTCACAGGTAACCTGTTCTTAACAAGGCAATGAAAGTGTTCCAAGTGCATTTATATGGTGTGGTGAAAAATAATACCTTAATTGATGCAACAGTACAATAACTTTTCCAATGCAGAACAAATGCAGTTGAACATAAGCTTGTGTTTGCAGCAGTGAAACTCTTTAGTGGTTTCTTTGCAGCCAGGAGATAGTTTCCTAGACCTTACCTTGATGCAAATGTATTTTAACTGTGGAATTTGTTTAAAAGCAAGTCCTTTATACTCCAGGTCAGTGACACATTTGTTTTATAGCCAACCAGTCCTGAACTGCATGGTAAGGCTTGTTAGTGGGTGAGAGGTTTGAACTGGGATTTGAGTCTTATTTAAATTATTCAGAGAGGATTGGCTTCACATAGGGGAAGGAAACACATTTTGAGGATTTGACTGCAGGGTCCAGATACTGTTTGAACTGGTAAGTGCTGGAGGGTATTTACAACCTCCAGCCATACAAGGGGACATCATTTGTTCCTGATTGGATCAAATCCAGCCATGTTTTAGATGCTTCTTTTACTAGAGCCTGCCTAACCCTGCGTTAATGTTAATACCACAGGTAGTGGCTTGTCTTCACTTTGATCCTGGACAGCTTTGCTTAACATTTCTCTTCTGAAGTCTGTCTTTAAGATACATAAATATATCCTAGTTTAAAACTGTATCCTGCTCTTACTGGCCTGAGATACAGAAAACTTTCTAAATTTATTCTTTTCATCTCTCATGTGCCTTTTTTGCCATGCATGGAGAAGCTTCTTGTAATGATGATTTTTCTCTGTATTGTCCAGAGCTATGCAGGGGCTGCTTTTGCAGAGGTGCTCTCTCCACAGTCACAGAAATTTCTCTCTTTGGTGCTTGAGCTTGGAAGTTCCCACTTGGTTAAGGGCAGCCAAGCCAAGAGAGACAGACTACAGGGTACAGAACATCATCTGCGAGGCCACAGGAGCTGCCATGAGACAGGCCTTGTTCAGAGGTTGTGTGGAGAGAGGAGCACTGTTCAAAGTGGGTGAACGTGGGTGTTATCTGCTATGCCCTTAACAACAGGGCAGAGTAACAGGGTGGAGTTGCTTGTAATCTGTGAACCGCAACACCTAGCATAAATAATTGAGATTAGCTAAGGATGAGGTGGATTTTCTCATGTAGGGTAAATGAGGAGTGGCGCCAGTGCTGTGTAAGGTGTGAAGCACCGAAAAAGCAGTGTAATACAGCTTGTGTCCTGTGATAAAACCATGCATCATGGGATGGTCCATCTCCCTGAACAGAATGACCCACACCGGGGCTATTGTGCAGGCAAGCAGCTGGACGTGGTGTTGCTGGTGTTTGCATTGCAACCTCGAGGTTTGCAGGCAACCAGACACAGCATCTCTGTAGAGGTCTGTGTCCCTCTGGAAAGCTGCTCAGGTTTTCCTGCCTTTGGGAACAGATTGTTGTGGGCCCTTTGCAGCACTGCCTGCTTTTAGCAATGCTACTGAGGTAGCAACAAATTCTCCAGGTAATCTGCTAAGATTTTTCTCATATATAAAGTTTATATAAAGGATGTCATTCTGTCCAGGCATCAAAAACTATAGTAGAAAGCAGAGATTCTTCAGTGACCCATTTTCAGATGGGATGCTTTATTCACTTCTGTATTATTCTCTCTTTTTGCTGATACCATGCAAGCTTAATGTCAGTGATCCCTAACTGATGTATTCAAATCCTGCACACTCCAGAGTGCTTGGCATTGCCTAAGGTTAAAAGTAAATTCAGACCTAAATGGTTTATATCAAGTGCTCATGTTCCAAACCACCCTGGGTAAACAGTCTAGGTGACACACAGATGTTTAATTGTAAATTAACTTCTTTAGTTAAGCTTGTACACTTCTCACTCTTCTAGACTAAATATTTTCTGCTGATGTAATTAATAATGTTCTTTTCTTAATTTCCTCTTTTTTTTCATGAGTGGCTTTTTAACTAGTTTAATAAACACTAGGCTTAGACAAACACGCTTTTTGGGGAATGCTGTTGTTGGTAGATCTTTTTCATGATACAAACAGGCTTATTTCAAAGTTTCTTGTTGGGTACAAGTAAGACCTCATTCCCTAACTGTTTCTGAGGTCATCTGTCAAACTCTGTGCATAGCAGAGCTATAAGGAAGTGCTGGTTGAAATGAAAGGAACGCAGGTCTTCACCGTTTCCCTCTCAGCTCAGGTGAGACCCCAGGCCTTCACTATTCCCATGCCCTTAAATCCATGGGCACGACTTGCTCGAGGAAGGAATATTTTTGATATAAACCGCAGGCTGGCTTATCTTCAGAGCGTTCCTGAAATGGTTTTGTCCTGATTAAAGTGTGTTTGCCATCTAGTGGCAGCACCCTTCCATATACCAGCTCCTGGAAAGTGCTGGTAGAGCAGATGTGTCTGGCTTTTGTCAGGCTTTTATCAGCAAAGAAAACCCAAAGGTGGGCTTTAAGAAAAGCTCCCAGGTAGTGCTGTAACAGTAGCTTTTGTTCTGAATAAGATCATGGTTAGTGTATGGTTTAGTGAGGGGGAAGTCTGGAACTGAGGTTGTGTGTGTTGTGATGCATTAGTGAAGTATTTGTTCCCTGAGCTTTTTCCACCTTTTGTGATATTTCTAGCTGCTGAAACACAGGATGTAGAGGAATGGCAGGTTAGATTTTGATTTTCTGCCTGTGATAGCTCTGTAATCTTTGCTGTGGTATGCACCAGACTGCACCAGTATCGGTGCAACTGGGTTATCAAGATGCTCAGAAGAATTTTTACAGTTGCAGACAACCTGTGAAATGATTAGCCTGACCTTGGACTTTAGATAATGTTTTTCTTTTCCTTTAGTTTCTTTTAGTTGTCTGCTGAGAGTAAATTATACCTTCTCCCCCTGAAGGTTTAAGCAGTTGCTGAAGTACTGATGGCAGTTCACGAAGACCTGAAAGTGGAAATACACTTCACGTGTTACTCCCTTAAAATTTGTGTAGCAGCCTTGGACAGAAAGCAAATCAGTCGACACAAAGAAAGGGAAACGAAGGGAACTCACTTTGTATGAAGCTGTAACATTTGCAGGCTAATACTCCCCCAAACTATCATTTCAGGGAAAACAAGCGTTTCCGTGTATATGTGGTGATCCCACTGCTGCCTGGGTTTGAAGGAGATATTTCGACTGGTGGAGGAAATGCGCTGCAGGCCATAATGCACTTCAATTACAGGTACCGTAACGCGGGCTGGGCAGTTGGAGACTCCCTGGTCACCTCTGCCTGCTGCAGGTGATGTCTAGGGCTCCAGTGCCATCAGTGTCATGTCACCCTAGATGATGTCCTCACAGGGTTTGGAAAAGAAGAAAACTGTAGCTTTCACTTAGTACTTCAACTCATTATTTGCCTGTCTCAGGATTTGAATCAGTAGGCGAGGCGATGCTAGCCGAGCAGGGAATTGCAGTGGATAAAGCCCAGTGCTCTCTGCAGGCAAAACTCCCACAGATATGGGAAAATCCTTGCCTGTGGCCCAGCACAGTGGGGCCCCAGATCCCTTGTTTCCTGGCTCTCAGCTGCTCCCTGCATGTGACATAATGCTGCCAAGTGCATTTACTTTCCTTTTAGCTCATCAAGCCAGGACTTTCTGACCTCTGAGCTCTCTAAATACTTGACAGTAGTGCTCTCCTGTAGGTGGTGACCCTGACTTTTAATGCATTTCCTCCTGGTAGTATCCCTGTTGCCACTGCAGCCAGGAAGGAGCACGAAACCCTGATGGTTTTGTAGGCTGGGCTTTGTCTCCAAATCTGCCTTTTTGTCTGATACTTTGCCTGACTTTGCCCATTTAACCTCACAAAGGCAACAGCATCTTCCCTGATGTGATTTCTCTGCTCCAGGGTGGATGTTTTGGGGGGACACTTGCAATCCAGCAGGTCTCATTAGGAGGACTGACATGCAGCAGTGGCAGGTAGCCCTGCACTGGGAACAGGCTGTAGAGGAAGGTAGGACAGCCCAAGGCAAGGTGGTTTCATTGCACAGCGGCTGTGTTATGGTATGGCCAGGGCACAGTCAGTCTGTGGAGACATATTCTACCCCCGGAGTCTTACCATGGCAAGGTAACCAAGTCTTACCAAGGCAAGGGTCTTACCACACCTGCAGAAGGATGAGCAAGGTAGGAGACACAAGCAGAAGGAATAGTTTGAGTTGGAAGGACCTTCTGCCTGAGCTTCCTTCTGCAAGGGCAACCCCAAGTCTTTAGAAATTGTCCATGGGTCTTTTTTTTTTTTTTTTATAAATTAGATGCCAGCTGTGGCTTTTCCAGCCCAGTCACAATTACCGAAACAACCCAGTGTTCTATATGTGTTGTGTTTCTTTCTTAATGTCACTTCACTTCTAGACCTGAGGCACAGATGGTAGCAGCCCTGTTTGCAACATGTTTATCATCATTGTGGTGTGCTCTAGAAGGCAAAAAGTCTCCCCAGCTCCCACACGGATTGGTATAAGCTCCTTTAAGAAATGAGCAGTCGTTTGGGAAAAAATGTGCTCTGAAAGCATCGGGTTTCTTCTGCTTGCACGGGGTATTTAAGAGGCATCTGTGTTTGCCATTTACCTTGCCTAGTTCTGCTTCAGCATATGCTGCTGCCTCAAGTTGTGGTGGTGCTGACGGCTGCTTATCTTCTTTCCAGGACCATGTGCCGGGGAGAAAACTCAATCCTAGGCCAGCTGAAGACGGAGGGTAAAGTCTTTATTCCTTGTTGTTTGGTCCGTTGTAGTCCATGTTTAGTCCGTTGTATTCCATGTTGTTTAGTCTTGGGATGCTGCTGTTGATGGATACGTCTATAACGTATAAATTAGATCATCCAGCTTCTTATTAATATAGGCTTACTGAGGCTGAGGGGTTCAGGCATGGACTGGGGCATGTCACAGGAGTATGTGCTATGGGCTTGTGGGGCTAGTGAGTGACCTCCTTCTCTGTTGTCATCCTGTGGTGAGGTCTGTCGGGTCACGTGAGTCTTGGCCAGTTGTCAGACTTCACACTTGGATGCAGTGTGGATCCGGAGGAGGGAAGGACCCCAGGGAAGATCACGGCACAGTTGCAGCTGCTCAGGATCCTGTTATTTGGAAAATGTTCTGAGCAGGGCCATGCTTCTGGGAGTGATGAACCCTAAGCCTCCTCTGTGAATCCCACCATGGGTTTGTTTCTGGCAGTTGTCAAACACAGAGAGGAAAAAACATCCTAAGTAGGATGCTGTCTCTGACTTGCTTCCTTGCCATGAGAATGCCTGTTTGAATTTGCTCTGCTGGGAACCAGAGCACCATAAAACCCTGCATATCACAAATAATAGGGGCGTGCAGAATGCCTTATTCGTTCTAGGTCTTTGTGTAAATTGGAACTGCAGAAAAGTATATTAGGGCATATTTTCCGTACTGTGCATGGACAAAACATCTGCTTCCAGTCTCTCTGCAGGATCTGCAAAAGAACAGTCACATAGTCTAGTTATTTTAAGATGTTCAGATCAATTGTGAGCACTTGCGTGTGGCGCAGGGGCCACTGGGGTCATTTCTCACCAAAGTGGAAGTACCTGAGCAATCAGCAGATCAGAACAATACAGGGAGCCCATAGACATATTTTAAAGTCTATTTTTAAAGAAACCTATTTCCATTATCTGTTTGTTCATTTTTTTAAAAAAAGTCAAAAGTGAACTGTTGTTCATATGGGTCTTTATATAAAGAGGGTCTTCCTTCTCTTTTCCGTCTCCCTCATCCCATTGGTATTGTTCTCTTTTCATTTTCAGTTGGAGATAAGTGGATAAACTACATATCATTCTGTGGACTTCGAACATATGCAGAATTGGAAGGAAAACTAGTCACAGAACTCATCTATGTTCACAGCAAACTGCTTATTGCTGATGACAACACAGTTATAATTGGTGAGCAGGGGGCTTGTGGGAGGGGTTTGAAACACTCAACTATACCTGGATTAATTGCATTGCTTCTCTGCCCTGTATTTGATGCAGACTGTGGTGCTGTTTGCTTTTCTATGTTGTGATTTCTTCCTTGTCAAATATTTTGCTGATTTTTTTTAAAAAAAACAAAAACAATACACAACCAAACTCCTAAATTCCTCAGGAGGGCAGGCAGGTGGGAGGAAATTATTTGGAGGGTTGTCACTTAATTTGGTTTTTTAAAATGGCTTTAAATCTCTGTGTAACAACGAAGAGAATCCCAGTGCAGGGAATATTGTCCATCTGTCTTGCATCAAACTCTGCTCTAGCAGGAAGACTTGTGAGACTTGTCATCTGTTCCTTAAAGAACAGAATGTGCTGTAAAAGTTGGAAGGTTTGGACAACATGTGTCATTTATCAGCTTTGTTTCCTAAGAATAGGGAAATATGTTATAACAAGTAATAGATATCTTTTCTTCCCTTTCTCTTACCGTATTTATTATGAAACCATGAACCAAAGACAAGACCTTGGGCTCAGAGTTCTAAATTGCAGCAGAAAAACAGAATTTTAGCCTGTTTCTTTGAAGAAACCCTTTTCTATGTGTTATAGCAGCAGTGAAAACTGCCAAATAATAACTTTATACCGGATTTTGCAAGACTCAAAATGCTCCGTCCTTCAAAGCAGCAGTTGAGCCTGTAGTCTTGGTTGACCTGTGGTTAGGTTTGCTCCTCTGTTACCCTCTCAAGGGTCAGAGCCCATCTTCAGGATGCAGGGTAGCCCATGATTTTTATATTACAGCAGGAGCAATGTTGTTGCAACTGATGGTGTAGGGGGCTAAGACAGCTCTTAATTTCTCTTTTCTGTACATATAAGCCTGGGGACGTTTGTTTGAGTTTTTTTTTAATACAGCATGTGCATCTGTGCTGGCTGGTGAGGTGATGCCAGTGTCAGCCCTTTACAACCAAGAAAGAGGCAGTGCAAGCAAATAAAATTCTAATGGGGCCACCATACAGAAGGGGAAGGTGAAAAGCCAGAGAGGAATTTGGTTCATTTTTCCTCTGGAGGTATTAGCTCCCCTTGAGTTATTTCAGTCATGGGGAAGGCTAAGTGGCTGACTTGTTCCTGGGATGCCTCTTATGGAGCTGGGCGCTGTGTTTGGAGATTTTTTTTGTTGTTTGATTATTTCTGCTCATTAATGAACTGATGACTCCTGTCACCAGCTGCTTCTTGCTGCTTCCTTGGAGCCAACAAGTGCTGTGGTGGCCTCCATCCCTTGCTTTCTGACAGTTGCATGGGACAGAGAATCCCTGCAAGGCACAGCCAGAGCCGTGCAGCAGAAATGCAATGAGGGAAATGTCTGCTGCCCTCCAGCTTTGGGGGCTGAAGTGCTTATTGCCCAGGTTTCAAGCAGGGAGCTCTGCACAGGGAGTCCATGGGTCCCCACCACTGGTGTTTCCCCAGCACCCTTCTGGAAAACACCTCTCTCCCTGGGATTCTGGGTTTTACACAGCACGTGGTAGTGCCACAGCAAGGACTAGAGAAGAAATCTTCCCTGTGGTTGTGTGGTCTGCTGTTGCCTTGGTGCATTGACAGCAAAAGTGCCTGAGCTCTTGTGTCTGCAGACCCAAAAGTGTGATCCCAGCGGGACAGGAGGGTCTGTATGTTGGTTACCCACAGTGAGGAGTGGTGTCCTGCTTCCTAGATCCCCCTTCTGAAAACCCCTGCCTTCCAAATGCAAATGAAAAACACCCTCTTTACATGCTAGAGATAAGAGCTGATTTACGTATGGAGCCCACCCTGTGTCAGGTAACTTTGGTATCCAAACCAAATGCAGTTAAGATCTTTGAAAGCTGTGGCATCCTTCAGCAGAAGCATCTGGGGAGTTACAATGAGAGTAAATTTTGACAATGTTATCTGGGCTTGGGTGTGGATTTCTTCCAAGAAATCTTCTTCCAAGCCTGGAGTTTTGAAGCCTGCAAAAATTAGGATTTTTTTTTTCTTCTCCCCCAAATCTTGGTTCTCAGGGTCTGTGCTTCCATAAGGAGTCCTCTGGTCAGGATTTTACCTAGTGAAGCCATAGATGGTCCCTCATGGACATGAGGGATGCAGAAGGCCTGGGAGCTGTGGGAGGTAATGGAGAGCATGCAGGAGCATCTCATGCGACAGTGGTTCATCGCCACTGCCTCATTTTCTCCCCTCACCAGGCTCTGCCAACATCAACGACCGCAGCATGCTGGGGAAGCGGGACAGCGAGATGGCCATCATCGTGCAGGACACTGAGACTGTCCCCTCTGTGATGGCTGGGGAGGACTACAGCGCCGGGAAGTTTGCGCAGTCCCTCCGGCTGCGGTGCTTCAGGTGGGACGTGTGGAGCTGGCCGTGTACAGGCAGCAAGCGAGGAGGCAGGCAGAGCTTGCTCGGGCTTACGCCTGCCCGCAATCTTTCAAACCAACAGTGCTGCCGCTGCTGCCTGCGCGGATTTAGCATTGCCTGGCCTGGATATAGCCCAGAGTTTTGCTGCTATTTCACTGGCATTAGCCTTTCTCATACTGCTGCTGTCCTCAGCTTGTCAGCTTGACTTACAGATAGTTTTGCTGAAGGATTTCACCAGGAGAGCACATAAGCAAGACAGTGATATTTTGCCAGATCCTGTTTTCACACTCTTAATTTTGGGTGGCAGTGTCTTTTTCTAATGGAAGTTTCCTCTCTTGGAGCAGCCATCTGGCCCATAACACGGCTGTTGTTTCATTAAGACCTTTCTCTTTTTTTTCCTTTGCCCCCACTCCCCATTTACCATCTGGACAGTTACTGCAGAGAAAAATAGCGAAGAAACTCAGGCAGCATTAAGGCTGACAGACTATTACAGGGGACGGGAGGGAGAAGGCACTGGGAGCACAGAGTCTGGCAATTCCCGAGGAAACTTTTCCTTCCCTGGCATTTCTTAAGACAAGGAATGCCTGGTGCTTCAGCCTGTGTGAGCATCGTTCCCATTGTCTTCTCAGGGTTGTCCTTGGCGGCTCTGATCTCAATCCAGAACACCAGGATCCTGTCTGTGACAAGTTCTTCAAAGAGGTGTGGATTGCTACGGCAGCTCGCAATGCCACTATCTTTGACAAGGTGAGGGTCATGGCGCCTTTCTCCTCCTTCCTTCCTGCTTGGTGGCAGATGCCAATGGGAGAAGCAGCATGGGGGAGGGCAAGGGCAGCAGGTCCAAGTCCTGGGGTTGGACCTTAAGAGATTCTTTGAAGGAAACAAGTAGTGTCAGATGCGAGAGCTGTGAGAAAAAAAGAAATTGGAATTTGTGCATCCTCAAAGTGTGACAGCAGCACAAGAAGGCAGCAGTTCTGACTTTGCCTTTGATTTGTATCAGCTGTAATTCTGATGAACCGCCATGATGTATTTACTACTTCTGGTTGGTCATAGTGTAACTGGAGTAGAAGCAAATTTTACTTCTGCTTTCAAATGAGCTTTTGCAGTGATCAGAAAAATCCCTGGGGGTTCCCCTCTGCCTACTCCAGCTGTATCACAGATATACACATAGCTCATCCCTCCCTGTTCTTTGGGCTGTTAATTAAGTCATTCCTATCCTGGGGAATTTGTGCGTTTTGTTCTTGCTGCAATTCAGAGTTCCTAAGAATCTCCCTGGTACTGACATGCCACCTCTTTCTGTTTTGATCAGGTTTTTCGATGCCTTCCCAGTGACCAGGTGAACAATTTGACCCAACTGCGTGATTTCATCAACAAGCCCAAATTAGCAAATGATGATCCTGCAAAAGCAGCAGAAGAATTAAAAAAAATTCGTGGATTTTTAGTACAATTCCCCTTTCGTTTTCTGGAGGAAGAGTACTTGCTTCCCTCCGTTGGAACAAAGGAGTCCATGGTACCCATGGAGGTTTGGACTTAAGAAGATGCAGACTGCTTTACGTTTTGAAGTCTGATTCTCTAGAGACAAATTGAGGAATTATGTGGGATTTTGGAAGGTTTGTATTGGAAGGGAGGCGGAAAAGATCTCCACCAAACTAATGTGCCTTTCTTAAGGATTTCAGTGGAGGAACTTGAAGCAAATCGACACTAGTAAAGGAGAGGAGGAGAACAACTTGGAAATTATGACAAATGAGGAGTGTGTACTCTGAGGAATTACTTCTTCTGACATATTCTGAGCACCTAAAGGATGCAGGCCACTTCCTAGGACAGAAAACAAATGCCTATGAACGTTGTCACCACTGGAAGCTCTATAATGTGGCTGCATAAGTACTGTAATCGTGCTATAACTGTGCAGGAGTAATGGGCTGCATGTGCTTCTAAGGCCTTTGGGTATCTGCACCTTGGCTTGCAGGAGTCTCCCATCTCTCATCCCTTTCAGGTGCCATCAGAGCACATCTTGTACCTCTGGCAGTGCTGGGAAGTGCTGCTCAGTGCTGCCTTGGGCTGTCTTACAGCTTACCAAGTGTAGGTGTTTTACTTCTTAAATGGAAACGGACTAACAATCTTGTATCAGAATCAGCATTTTGGTCTCTTCTCCCCTCTAGGGAAAAAAAAGCTCCACCTGTTTGTACTGCAGCTAGAGCAATCGGCATTCCTCACATGCAGCATGATGCCACCTAGGTCATGGCAAAGGGCAGCCTCAGTGGAGCTGGAGTTGCTGGAAATCACTGGAGTGTGCTGGCCTTTGCAGCAGTGCAGCATGTTAGTTTGTTCAGGCTGTGCATGAAGGCTTTTTCCAGGAGAGGATCGAGGTTTAATCTCAAGCCTTAGATTTTTGGAGCTGAAGGAAAGCAAGGCACTGCATATGATGGTGCAGAAAATTGAAAGCCAGCATGGTCTGAATGAAGCTCTGTGCTGTGGGTCATCCATTCATGCATTTAAATTGCAGTACATAGTTAGACCTATCTTTCCATCCCTTTAAAAGAAAAGAAAGGCCATCAAGCTAGAGCTGAAGTGTCAGACTAGCTGTGCTCCAACTGAGCTGATGTGTCACATTGTAGATGGGGTGAATGTGAGGGGGGGAAGGGGAGCAGTTAGCAAAGCCTTGTCTCTCTTCTACTTTGCTATTAGACCAGCCACAATCTTGAGTTCAGTCGTGCAGGGCATGTCTTTGCAAGCACAAGTAAAACACAGCATGCCCAGTCCTGTTTTCCATTTCTGTAAGACAATTTCCAAAGCTGTTTTGCGTCTCACTGCGCAGCAATCTGATTCAGCATCCCTGGGCAAGAGAGTGCTGCTCCTGGGTCAGGACCTTGCGTGGTGGGTGCTGTCCTGGGTCTTTATGCCATCCTCCATCCCACAAAAGCTGCATCTCCTGATTCCATGGCCAGCTTCAGATGCAGCCTCAGGCGCGGTGCTCCCTAGGGGCCAGCAGTGCCATGCCAAACACTAAGAGAGAAACACCTAATGCGAGTTCAATCTGAAGGAGTAGGAGGCTGAGCCCCTCTATTCCCAGTGCATCCAGAGGGATCCCTTTGCTAGGTGGGTTTAACTTTGTGCCCAACTCGCCTTAGTCAAAAGACCAGGTGAACTACATTTGCTTTAGTTCACAAGCATGTTTATTTTTTCACTTCTCTGGCTCTTCCAATAATCTCACCTGTTTTTAACTGGCAAAGTATCACACTGGTAGCCTAGCTATCCCCAAAACATAGCTTGGCACCACATTTTAGCAGTTTGCCTTCTGTCTTCAGAACTGTAAATAGGCACTGGGTAATCTTTTACCTGCTGCATCACCCAAGTAAGTTACAATGCCAGATGTTCTTCCAGAGCAGCCCAAGTCTCAACCCCTTGCTACAGTTTCCACTGTTTTACACTCATTTTTTTGTAGATGCAGTTGCCAATTTACACTTCTTTCTGGTTGGTGCATCTGTGCTGCAATTAGCCTGTTGGAAGTGCATGTGCAGTGTTTTATGTGGTGAAAAACTTCGGTCCAGGGGGCTGGTGCTTTTAGCTGGCACTCTGCAAGCAGATAAGTATGTTCCCTTGATTTTTTTTTCCCTTACAAAAATTGACTTGGGGTCATCCTCTGCAGAGCCAGAGCAATATGAGCCCTGATCGTTTCCATTCCACAAAGTTCAAAGGTGTCTTGTTATTTCACATCAGTGCTAGTTCAGAGCTTTTCTCTCCTGGTATGTTTTTAGCTGTTTTAGTTTGAACGAAGCTGCTAACTTTAAGCAATTACAGCTTGTCAGAGAACCACTGTAAGTCACACAAATCTGTATTCGTGTGAAAAGGACATGTTCAGCCTGCTACCCCTACTCCTGAACCTAGAAGATGTGCCAGTCATCTTCTAAGGATTCTTATTATCCCCATCCTCATATTAGCAAACATTCTTGTAATTGTTAAATTATCTTTATATTATCTTTTAAGGTGGTAGTTAGCTGATTACTGGGGCTTTGTAAATCCAGTGGCATAATTCCCTTTCTGCCAGGTTCTGCAACACTCAGACCACCAATGGCTGCTGGTCCCAAGCAACACAGCAGAGCTATGGAGGAGGGATTTAATTGACTGGTTCTGTATGAAAAGGTGCGAATTAAGAAGGTCTTTCATTTTTAGAGGAGCAGATGGGCCTCACGTTGTCTCTCTGTCTAGGAGGAGGTTTCCTTCTTTGAGAATAGAGGAGCTGTACCAAACATCCCTTCCCTGTGTTGATGCTAAATTCCTGATGCCAGGAATTTAGTAACATTCAAATGCAAGCAGGGTGTGCAAGGCAGCCCTGGCAAAGTGCAGAGAGCCCTGCATCCTCAGGGGCTCTTGGGACCAGCAAACCTCACCATGGATGCAGCAGTGAGTGTCCTAAAAAGATGATGGGGTTGGATACATTTCCAATAAAAACATGACTCTCATTCATTCCCATGGGCTGTGCTGTTTGAAGCTGGCTCCTTGGGTCCTGGCACCTGGTTTATTTCTTATATTAAGAAGCCTGTGAGGTGGAACACCTTGAGAGAGTTAATTTCTGCACCTAAACAATCACTACTACTTAGTCTGGAATACTGGCATGGGTTTATTTTGAATACCTTCGAACTGGAGAGGATAGCTCGCAAATATACAGTACTGCAACAAGTGATGTGGATTCAAGCACTAGCAAACCTGGAAACATGAACTGTTTCCTGTGGCATTTATTTGTTAGAACTCTAGAAAATGAGAACTTCTTCCAGGCTCAGACTTTATTTTATAGTTCAATCCGAGTAGAAGACTTCTTTTTTCTTTTATTTATTCCTTAACACATGCCACTTTGAGAACTCGTGCTCCTTGCCATCTCCTTTTACTAGTCTGATATTTTAAAATGTGTTTTGCTGTATAGATGTTGGACTGGATAAATGTTTCATTGTAAAGTTAATGCATGATTTTAAAAATGAGGGATAAAATGTCATCATATGCAGGAACTTCATTAAAAAATAATTTGTAGGAGAACAATTCCAGTGCTTCATGGCAGATGCAAAGTACTCAGCTCAGTTTCTGATCTCATGGTTCCAGTTTGTCACTTGACTTGATGCAGCCTTTGCTGGATTAAACCCCACATATGTGATTTTACTTTCTTTTGATCAAGTTTCACAACATGATTTTGCAATGCTGGTGCTGTCCCTGGGGGAGACCTCAGTGCAGGTTTTGCCTCGCTGGGACCCTGACATTACTAATTTACAGTATCTTTATTCCTTCCAAGGAAACGTCCATGTACAATCAATCTCAGATGTGCTTTGCTGTTGTTTCAGTGTAACAAGTCACTTGTATTTATGACAGTCATGGGGTAGTAATCTGTGCACAGAAGCTGCATTTGTGGAAACACTGACATAAAAGTCTGGATTGTCCTTCAGGATAATGCCATTTCCATATCCTGCCAAATGTAAAGACCCAAATCCACACTGGTCTAGACTGACACAGCTCTGTCAGCTGCAAAGCTGCTGCGCTTGTTTTCTGGCAGAAAGAACTTGGGCTGTAGGGTGGAATCATGGCCAAGATGAAGAAAGCAAGTGGTCTTCAGAGTAAGTATGTAGGTAGAGGTTGGGATCTCGTGGGTGGCCCACAAGATGTGAACACACTCTCACATTTTGTGGCACTCCTTCTGTGAATTTTTTTAAACAAACAATCTCTTTGCACAGCTGAGATCCTGCTGAAACCAGGAGCTTTGCAGAATCGAGGTTTAAACTAGAGCTGTAACACCATGGCAGTGAATCAGGTTAAGCCTGCAAAACTAAGGTGTATCAAAGTGAAGCAAACCTACAAACTAAACTGTACATCGACCACTGAATGCAATGATCCTCTTGGGGTTTCTCTCTCTCTTTTTCTTCTTTTTTTTTTATTTCCCTGTCTGCTTTATTGTTGTGTTTTCCAGTATTTGTGATTATTCTGTTTTTAGCCTCTTGGTGTGTTTTCATAAAATCCTTCTCCATGTAAATAATTCCAACTTGCCTCTTTCTTGACACTCGGGGAAATGAGAAAAAGTGTCGCAAGTCACAGTTCTGGGAATGTTGGGGTTTTTTTTCTAAATCACGTCTCTAGCTAAACTAATCAACAAAAGGAGAGCTTCCACTTCAGATGTGATTGCAGGTCTCCATGCATCTTTACCTTCTGATGGTGCAGTTGTGAACACTGAATATCCCTTCTGTGAAGGCTGCTGGAATTGAATTTTGTATCCTTATTTCTGCTAACCATTGCTTTCCTTTCCACTGTGTTTGTATCTGGTAAATGAATGTGCATTAATGGACTGAAAATACAACTGAACATCATGTCTAAAGGTTTGGCTTTGGTCTCATTTTTGCTTATTTTGGGGGACTATGGCTGCATCCTTGTTGTGAGCAGAGTTCTGCCCTTGCCTCGCATGGGCAGTGCTGCCCCAGCAGCCAAGATGTGATGGGAAAAGGCTCAGAATCACAATAAGAATGGCTAGATTTGAGTAGTTTGGATTTTCCTTGAAGAGAGAAATTATTGGAGTGAAGCAGCATAGAAAGACAAAATTGGACTTTTTAAAATGCTGTTTTAAAGGAGTTTTAATAATCCAAAAGCATTACAAAAGGCACAGACAGAAACAGCCAAAACAGAATTAACTTGCCACTGTCCCCTTTAACTTTCAGCAAAGGAAATTCAGCATAGAGAGAGGAAAAAGGAGATTCCTGTTGTCCTGGTAAGGGGGATGGGGAAGGAGAAGAGATGAATAAAGCAGCAGTGGCCTTTCCAAGCTCTCTTGCAAACTGAAAACATTCTGACTTCTCTGTTTCTCAGGCTTCATCTCCTTCCTCAAATGCCAAAGGGTACTCTGTATCTTCTCCACTCCAGATCCAATCTGCAGATTTGATGAACTCAATAAGACAAGATCAGGGAGCCAGAGCTGCAGGGTGGAGGGTGCTGGTGAAAGGCCGGCAGCCGCTGGTCGAGGCCATCAGTTTCTGCTGCTCAGACATCTCACAGCTACTTACGTGCTTGCTGCATCACGCTTATGGGGGCTTGCAAGCAAAGATAAGGGCCAGGAGGAGTGATGCAGAGACCTGCCAGTCACCGCTGGCTCGCAGCAGCGCGGGCGTGAGGGTAACAGGGTGGCTGCACCTGAGGTTGGTGGATGGTGCTGGCTCTGTCTTGCCAGCATTGCTTGTTTTCTGTGCTAGTAGCACAGGAGGGCCACGTTATCTTAATGCAAACTTGTCTTGGTGTGAAATTAATGTGAAACCAGGGCAGTCCTGAATCTGGAGAGTTTAGGTATAATTTTTTTTATAGGAAGGATTCTTTCCCTTTACTACATGATGTAGAGGCACCAAGCTTGTGGGCGCTGTTGCTGCTTTTGCTGTTTTCCATCTCCCACAAGTAGGCACATAATTTTGTTACTGGGCACAGCTTCTTCCACATCCATCAGCCCATTAAAAACACAAACACCAGCTTATGGGCTATAGGCAGCACAAGATGTGCCACAGAGGCAGGAACACGCTGCCTCCAGGGAGGGCAATGACAAAACTCCCTTTGCATTTCC
This sequence comes from Phaenicophaeus curvirostris, assembly GCF_032191515.1. Lineage (NCBI taxonomy): Eukaryota > Metazoa > Chordata > Aves > Cuculiformes > Cuculidae > Phaenicophaeus > Phaenicophaeus curvirostris. The sequence goes on from NC_091401.1 coordinate 20,053,003, forward strand.
CGCAGCCAAAGTGTTTGCTTCATGAATGACTTGTAAAGTGTGTAATTTCATGGCTCCTCGCTGCGCAGAAACACAGCCCACATGTACCCTGTGTACAAAGCACAATTGCTGATATGTTTAATAGACTTATTCTTTCCAGGATGGATTTATCCAGCTGTTGTTGTACAGAGTCTGTTCCTGCCTCCTCCATCACTGCTGCGTCCCCAGGCATCGTGTGCTGGAGTCTGGAGAAATCCTCTCCTCCACTCAGCACCAAGCAGATCTGCTCCTTGAGCCCTCGTTAGCCACGCATTTGTGCACTGAGCTCTCAACAGCGTGTAAACTATTTAATTAGTGCCAGCCTTTTTGCATATCTGAAATTGCTAATACTATTTAGTTATTTTTGCAGAGCAGGAAAGTAGGGAAGAAAGAAAAGGTTTTGTGAAAAGGGTCTAAAGGCACATGAAAAAAACAGGTTTCTTCTCACTGCTAAAAATCAATCTGTTTTAGTTTCTCTGTAATTGTGCCGGCTCTTCAGTTTTTCAAGTACATCTCTGAAGCAGTGCAGCAAAGGTTTTAAAAGCTTGAATCACAACAGCATTGTGCGTGAAATGCTCAGTTTTTTTATTGGAAAAATTAAAAGTGACAGTTTCAAAATTGGTTCCACTGCTTTGATTGATTGCTCAGAATATTTAGCTCAAAATGATTATGGCAAGATTTTCTATTGAGGCTTGTGGCTGGGATGGAAATTAATTTGGAGGAAGAAGGGGGGAGGTTCTTAAAAATGAAATTATTCTGCAAAGGAAACTGTTTATAAACAGAATCAGTGATGAGTAATCTCTCCATAGTCAGCCTGATCTTGATAATTAAAAATCCTGTTAATTCCTATTTGAGGACAAAGGAGAGGAGGCCAGGGAGTAGTCTTACCACGGCTTCACAGATTTCTATTATCTGGAGATTACTGGTGGCTAGTGGAAGCAGAGGAGCCTTCTGCATGCTGCTCAGGAGCTTTGCAGTGCTCTGCTAATGGCCTGTCCATACAGTACAAACCTGCTGGGAAGTCTGCCCTGGACCAGGGTTGTGTGTTTAATGAGGCAGAGGAGTGCTGAAGTCCTGCCAGAGGTCACCTGTTGGGTGACCCCAGAGAAGCTGCGGGATGTTGAAGGTGGAGTGGGCACAGGAGAAATTCAGGTAAGAGCTAGACCCGTCTCTTCAGCTGGAGAAGCCACCAGGGCCAAGCTGTGCAGTAGATGCACCACGGTTTTGGCGTCCCTGGGGTGCACCACACCATCCGGGCAGATGCCATCCTACCACCTTGGTCTTCAGCTCCTCTTATCCTCTTCCTAGCTTCCTTCTGCCTCTGTCCTGCTCCTGGTGTGCTGCCTTCAGCATTTATCCGATTCCTCTAGCTTATCTCACAAAACAGGCAGAAAAGTATTTATGTTCTCTGGGTTACCTTCCTTATCTCATTCTTTACCAGCCAAGCACACATTAAAGGACCCCAGCTGAGTCTCAGTAGACTTGCAGGCTGGAACATGCACGTTGTGTGTCCAAGACAGAAACAGAAAATATATCCCTAAGGGGAGGACTTGGTCTGTTTTCAATTCCAGCTTGAAAGATGGGTTAGAGACTTCAGGTTGGAAGTTTTTTTCTTTTACATCTTAGGTTTTAATTTTTCAGATAGATTTCCTCTTGAAATAAGTACATGGTTTGTGAAATAAGATATAAAGCACTGTAAATACAGAAATAGGAAGGAGATGCTGTATGCGGAGTTAGTTTTAGGCATAATTAATGGCTTTCTTTATACGGGAAAGCCCCATTTTGACCAGTATCAGATGTGAAAGTGGTGAATTCCAGAAACAGAGGTGGCTGTAGCCACAACCCATGGACCAGCACAGTACAGCGGCTGGATGATGTTTGTCCTTGGGTGTCTCGTGACCTCTATATGGCAAATCCCAGGTAAGCCCCATAATTATATGGTAGGACTGCCTGTTGACCAGCACATACTGACCAGAAAGGGTGTAGCAGACACTGGTGACAGAATTACATCGTCAGGACGTAACCTGTGCATTTAATTACATGTAGGAATGTAAGCTATCTTTCCTTGGGGCCACACTAAAATGTAATTTCACTCCTAGGTCACTTATAGACAACATTCATCCTAACTCTTCTCGTGCCTGAGGAGAGCAGATGCCCTTCCCAGTTGAGCATAGGGATGCTGTGCCAGAGGTTGAGGGATGTTGGGCTGAGCTGAGCTGCATCCTACAGCCCTCTGTGGGCTTCTTGGTGGGAGTCAAGTGCCCCTTTCCACACCTGCTAGGATTTGACTTCCAGTCTGGGTGAAACCTGCCATCAAGATTATATTGGCTGTGGCCCCAAGTGATGTGCCCCCAAGACAGGGTGATGCCCAGTTACGAGTTAAACTCGCCTGAGAAATCAATACTGAGGAGAGAGAATTCTCAGTGCCCCCTAGTCCTCCCTGCAGGGCAGAGCTGGGTGGCTGCAAGCCTCTAGAGGGCTCAGTGTGCTCACCCACGAGGGAGATGGGTGCTCCAGCACCTCCCTGGGCAGCCTCTGCCAGTGCCCAGGGACCATTTCTGTAGGAATTCTTTTCCTGATGTCCAGCCTGAACCTCCTGAACATGGCCACATTGAGCCATTTAAAAATCAAATACTGCCTGTGCCTCACTTGTTTGTGCTTAAATACATTCACTGCCTAAAATGTTGCTCCCAGAGGGCTGTATTACCTCTCAAATGACTCACTGCAATATCTATCTCCACTTTGTTTCCTTGTAGACCATATCTGTATGACATCAATTGTACTGGCTAAGGATGCTTACAAACCTATTTCCTGCTGCAGAATGATCACATTATACACAATTTTACACTCTAGGAATTTCTCCTGAGATCCAGCTGGGTACAGGCTGGAATGGCAGAGGAGCCGATGCGTGTGCAGAATAATGAATCATTCATTCAAACCTGACTGCAAGCTCTTTGGCTGTGTGAGTGTGTAGTGAGTTGCACTACCTGCTTACGGTCCTAAAAATGCCTGAATCGTTTAAATCATTCCAAATTTGGTTTCCACTGTGTCTGTATACTTTGCGTCTTGCCATTTCATTGCTATTATTTTTACTGTGCCAGAAAGGTTTAAGCAGCATTTATTCAAAATGTCAGCAGGGGAAGTCTTCCTAAGCCACGATGTGCTGTTTGAAGCAGAGACTTTCTCAGCAGGAGCAAAATCGAATTGTCCATGTCCATAAGGCTCCTGTCCTCAGAACAGACTCAGAGCAGTATTGCTCGTCCTGTGTTACTGGTGGTGACGGCAGAGGCAGCAGCACTACTCTGCATTCATGTTGTAGGACCATGGTTCACCTTTTCAGCATCCTGTGCTGCTAAGGGACCTAAAACCAAAGTATTCTCCTGTCCTGAAAGTCTGACAGGTTTATCTAGGACAGAACAGTTTGGAGACATGGAGATACTATTTGTCCTCTTGAAGGGTAGGGATCTCACATACAGGTGTTTTTTCTAGAAACAGGTAAACCAATGCTTTTCTTTGACCCGCTAGCAGAACCATGTGTTGCATTGTTTTGGGAGGGACATGGAGGTGATGCATGGACATGATGAAACCCCTCGGTGAGGAGCACGAAGTCCTCTGGGCCATGCTGACTGTCACTGAGCACAGGGCGCTGATGTGGCCGCGGCGCTGGGGCTGCAGCGTGATGCGTTGCAACACGGCACAAAACCAGATCATCATGTTCCTCTTCCGCTTCCTGGCCCAGTCATGCCAGCAGCAGCCCTCCTGCTGTGCCCCACTCGCCCTGGACCCGTGAAGCAGCTTCATGCATGGCACCGTGTCAGCCGCTTCCCTGAAATCCAGCTATATTTTACTCACTGTTTCATCATTATCTGCCAGCTCAAAAGGCTGGAGCATATTTGTTAGCTAAAGATTTCTTTTTAGGGAGCTGGTAGCAGATTATCCTGTCTGTTTCTGATGATGTGTAATCTAAGCTGTCACACACATTTCCAATATTTTACTTTTGGTAAGCTACAGCAAGGCTGGAATGGGGCCAAAGTGCTAGAGAGTCTTCCTCAGGATCAGATGGTCTCTTCAAAGTAGGACCTCGCAGATCACGTCACTTCGACCCTCAGGTCATCTGAACTTTCCTTTTATTTCTTTAATACTCTCAAGGATCATCTCATTGCTCTCTACAACTACCTGAAAGGAGGTTGTGGAGAGGAGGGTGCTGGCCTCTTCTCCCAAGTGACAGGGGACAGGACAAGAGGGAATGGCCTCAGGCTCCACCAGGGGAGGTTCAGGCTGGACATTAGGAAAAATTTTTCCACGGAAAGGGTCATTGGGCACTGGAACAGGCTGCCCAGGGAGGGGGTTGAGTCACCTTCCCTGGAGGTGTTTAAGGCACGGGTGGACGAGGTGCTAAGGGGCATGGTTTAGTGTTTGATAGGAATGGTTGGACTCGAAGATCCGGTGGGTCTTTTCCAACCTGGTGACTCTATGATTCTTATCCTATTGCTTTCCTAAGGTTACAATTTTCACTTGTTTATTTCTTTTTAAATTAGGACAAAAAGTCATGTATAGACATGTGGTTCTAAGAGCTGCAAAAGCTGCATACGGTGAGAGTGGGACAAAACCCAAACGAGCCGATTACTCCTCATAATAACACCCAGACACACTGCTTGGAAGAACTGTCCCTTCTGAACTGGCTTGTGCACTCCCCTTTTGTTCATTATAGTTTCTGTAACATTGTGTTCATACAAACTTCTACAGAAAGAAGTTAGCAGGGAATTGACTGGTACACAGGCTTTTTGCTAATCTTCTGTTTTCATTGTCTGGATGTTTTTAGCAGGTGCCCAGCATCTTGTTGATGAAACTGAAGTGGGCATTTTCCAGTGCTACCTCAGGTAATGTCATTTTGACTGTATATGTTTCTTTCTTTCTGATTAAACACCTACTACTATTTGTGTTTTTTCCGCATTTAATCTGAATTTGATATTAGGCTGATGTGCTCCCTATGTTTCCAAATGGCTTAATCTGCGATGTCAGGACTTGAAACAAAACACAGGCAATACTGGCTGTTTTGCATGCCTGGAAGAAACTGTTGTCTTACAGTTGTCTTACAGGTTTTTTTCATTATTTTTAATGGGTAACTTCAGGTCAGCTGCATCTCAGCTCCTAGACTAGCTCAAGTTAGAGACAGAGAAGAAATGGCAAAACAAGGCTGAAAGAGGACCCAGCTCTTTCAGGAGTCCAAGTCCTTTTTCTCCAAAAGCAACCTTTTTGCAGCCTAATTGCCATTGACTAGCAGTCAGACTGGCTTTTAATGCTGAGTTTTGCAGAGGAAAAGGCTAATTCCCTTTCAGCAACAGCCTGTGTCAGCTGTATCACTTGCAAAACTCATACTTTGCTGTACATGTTATTTGGTGCTCCTGAGAGTGTGATTGCTCATGAAGTGCTAAATCCACCACCTGCCTCTATAGAGGATTGTGGATTTCTTGTTAGGATATGTCTAACTTGCTTCTTAAGATATTGTCTGAAGCACTGAAATCTTCTTTAGTAACTACATAATCCAGAGAAATTTTGCAGAGAGGTCTCGTGCAGAGCTGTTGGCACCTTCCCTTTGTGCATTTTGGCGAGGTGCTATGGTACAAAGAGGATTTGCCTGTGGTCTGTCTCTTCCCACTCGTCACCGCGTGCTTTCAAGGGCCTGAGCTTCTAACCATCAAGGGGTCAAAGCTCCCAGTAACCTCAGTGCAGGCTACAGTACTGCTGATGCCAGGAGCCACAAACTGAGAATCACAAACTTCTGAAACCCCAAGATTAATTACATATATGACATCACTTCTAAAAGTCGCTCTAATACACCACCTGCTTTGAGCCTGTAGGGGCCAGAATTTCAAAGGTAATTTTCCAGTGCATCCTTCCCACTCCAGCAGTGGTGCACAGGGGAATTTAGTCTCCGTCACATCTTTGTTATTTGAGGTTGATCTACCTTTCTTGCCAAGGTTTTTCTGGCTGTCCTATTTAGTTCCCAGATGATGGCTCCCTTGTTGTAACCTACTTGTGAAAGCCCAGATTGCAGTCTTAGATGTGGGATGGGTTTCCCTTCACTTCAAGAACCAACCCAGTCTTTTCTGCTCTCTGAACTGAAGATGGAGTTATTCCACTGAATATGCAGCATGCCTTTCATAGACATTTTTAAAACCACCTAGTTTCCTGACTGGTGTTCTGGTAGCTTCTCAGAAATCACGTATCAACACTAAAATCACCAACTTGTTGAAGTATACCTACTCTCTTTTGTTCTATAAATCCCTGAGCAGAACGAAGTGTGAACCATGTTTTTTTCCATTCTAGATGTCACTTCATTTCCAGCTCTCTATTGACCAGTGGGATGCTACACAGCTAGAAGAACCCTTCTAGGGTTTGCCTCCTAGTAGTACCTGACACTTGTGTTTCAAGAACCTTTTTTGTGCTGTCATTACTCAGAGTCCTTCTTGCCCATCTTTATGTCTTTCTGGAAGTCTTTCTCAGTGTTGCGGTTTAATCATCATGACCCTTGAGAGGTTAGCTGTCTTTTCTTGCTACATTTGCAGCTGCATTAACAGCACTGGTCATTAAGCTGGATGGCAGTGGTGAGGACATAAGCCATATCAGCCAGGGCTCTTGTCAGGTTCTTCACCATTTCATAGAATTTTCTATCTGTAAGTAAGCTGGGATTTGTAGGAGTGAAGGCTGTTCCATACTGCAGGCTGTAAAATGCCTTCTGAGGGTCACAAAACTAATGTTGAAGGAAATCTGCTGTTTCTACAGAGTTTTTTGATGTTATCTTTACATCAGAGTTTCTACACTCTACAGGATTTCCTGGGCCTGAAGTCAGCCTGCATCCACTTCCCTGATATGCAGAAGATCTTCCATATATAAAATCCAGACCCAAGTAGCTCCTTTCTGAGGTGGTTAAGTGGTGGGGTTTTTTTTTTCGGTGCTCTGATGATGATTTCGCCTTTCAGCAAGTCAGAAAGTCCCATGCCTTTGATATTCTCCATGAACTTCTTAAGTGCCCTGTGTGTCTTGCCTTTGGTGAACATTTGGGTTAGCTTTTTAAGCTTTTTTCTGTTATGACAGGATCTAGAAACCCATTTTTTTTTAAGAAACCATTTAAATCTAATTCCAGGAGGAGTGCTTTCATAGACTGCCACATCTCCGTGAAGGCATGAGGAAGTAAACACCTCTGAGCCAAGCCTCCACAGAAATGCAACAGCAGTTGGCTCAGACCTTGTCTTCCTACTCAGACACTAACGCTTTATGCACTACTCAAATGATTACTTTAAGTTGCTTTAAGTACCTCCAGTTGTTTTTTGACTAGCTTCTGCTTTAGTCATTGACTAGGAGTGGGAAGCCTGAAATATCAGCCTTGGAAAGTCTGCTCCGTGGCTTAACCTTTTTATTTTGCATGTAAAAGACTTATGTCTTTTGCAGGGCAAAATGATAAGTATTCAACATGCTTCCAAAAGGCAGAAGCATAGTAGCTGTGTGGCTCCATCTTCTTTGCAGAACAACACGTATCACAATCTATGGGGAAGACACCGATCGTTAAAAATAAATTAAAACCTAGAAAGAATATATATGCCAAGGAGGGTCTGGACCTGGATTGCCTCCACTCTCACAGCTTGCTAAACACCTTGTACGTTTCGCCACCACCGAAGCCCTATGGCACCTTTGTTGTCGGCACCTTTGCTAACTTCAACACGCAGTTTTAGTTCTGTAACCCTTTTCCTGAGGAGAAATGTTGAGCCCTACCCACACCTCAGGACAGATTGTAATTTTAATAAGACCAACCTCACTGTTCCTGAAATGTGTCTTAATTAACTCTCAACAATTTGCATTTGACAAAAGATAGAGCCAGTTTCTCCTGTTCTGCTGATCTATACTTAATGCCAGGTTGGGGGTGGCTTCAGGTCAGGTGTTTCCCAGGCCTGGGGCTGCCTTTGCTCTGCATGACAAGCCAAGAAAGAAGAGGAAAAAAGAGAATAAAAATACTGGTTGTCTTAGGGCAGCTCAGCTCCAGACTGATAACAACAACCATAGTGGGATGCTGAATAATTTTGATAAAAAGCACGGAGCGGCTGTTCCACCCCATTGACAGGGTTATAAAACTGGTGCTCATGGGCAGAGGGCCCCAAAGGACTTTCCTGCTGAGGGTGGTGTGTTCCGGAGAATGTCTCTGATCCTCCATACTGGACCTTATGCATACTGATGTCATCCTTGAGATAACATCATATGTAAGAGATAGAGGAGAAATTAGTATTCCTCTGGGGACTGTGGGAACATGGTTTGCTGGGGGCAAGGCTGCATTAGGTTTTCTGCAAGCAGCACAAAAATGGGATTTTGATTGGTTTCTAAACAGTCACAAATGGCACGTTTTGAATGACTGTAAAAGACTTGACACCCTCCTGAAGAGCAGAACTGCCTTTTGATGCGTTGGTTTTTTTCTTTGCACAAGAGGCACAAAGGAGAGAGGTTAATCGACAAAACAAAGTCCCACATCACTAGTGTGGCATGTTCCCAAATAGCAGACAGAAAGGTATTGCTCAAATCAACAACATGTGAGGCCTCCCATGCCATAGCCAGGCTGATGAGAGACCAACAAAGGCATCGATGCTAGCTTGCATCTGCTACGGAGGCGCACCTGTTGCTACGTACAGTTCTGCATTACCTAAAAGTTGCAATTTTATATTTAAATTTTAGTATTCTGATAAATAATATAGCGGCATTTCAAAGGGTGCAGGCGCTTGCTACCTTGGAAAAGCCTCCTCTAACTCATGAAAGGCAGACAGGGAGTCTGATCTACATAAACCAGTGAAGGGCAGAGCAAGGAGTCCTGCTTCTTTTAGCACACTGCTTTCCTTGCTGGGGAAGGCTTCCAGGCTGCTGTTCCCTTGCTGGCTTTGGTCTGTGGTGGCTGCCCTCAAAAGAAGGAGTGGGCAGGAAGGAAACCTTGTGCTGGTCCTTAATGCTGTATATTTTGGGGAATAAGAGCAGCTTGGAGGGGTGCTGTGGGTGAGTCAAGCTCTTGGAAGCGTACCATCTACCTTCCCTGCAATGGCCCAGGACTTTGCTATTTAAATCCACTGTGCATGCTCTTCCCTGGGTATGGATCTGTGGAGGTTGGCTTTTTTCCAAAAAGCACTCCCTGGTTTTCCATTTATCCCCCCATTGCAGTGATTACAGCGTTTTGTAGTTGAATTGTGCCTGAGTGAGGGAGCGATTAACTATTCCAGGGGGTATGGGGAATGTTTATAGCTATAGGAAAAATCCTGGCCGGAGGGTTCACACACATTGTCCTGCTCAGCTCCAAGGATACAGCAGAAAACACTTCTCTCCCTGGAGAGGAACCCATATCAGCAGAAGGATGAGCAATCAGTAAGTGATAATGAATCAGTTAAAGTGCATTAGAGAAAATCAATAGATGCAGGTTAGGACACATGTAGCCATTCATTTCTGAGTGTCTTTTAACACAGCTGCATGTTACCATGTTAACCTAGAACCCAATTATTATGCATTTAACAGAGTATTAATTTTTCAGCGTCCTCTGTTCAGTTTGGGAGAGTCCTTTAACAGCATGGGCAAAGACTAAGGTGAACCAACCTGGACTTAGGACAAGAAAAACCACACTGGGGCCAGCCAGGAGGCTAAGTGGTTGCAGAATTATTTGGAACAAGCGACCCGTATATCCTGGTGGAATAAACAATGCATTAGGGGCTAAAAAAGGGCCCAAAATGTGCTTTCTTGTTTGCTTTCTTGCTAATCTTTTGTGGAATGATCAAAAGCCCAAGGAACCCGAAGCTCTTGTTAATTGGACAAGGCCTTATGTGTCATTTAGATTTACTCCTGCTATATATATACCCCCTCGTGGTATAATTAACAGCGGGGGCACTGTTAAATAATTAAATTTAGCTTTATGCAGAGTTCAAATTACCTGCATAGTTTATATGTGAGCTGATGCCCTTCAATGAATAAATCCAGGGAGGGGGTTGAGTCACCTTCCCTGGAGGTGTTTAAGGGACGGGTGGATGAGGTGCTGAGGGACATGGTTTAGTGATTGATGGGAATGGTTGGACTCAATGATCCGGTGAGTCTTTTCTAACCTGGTGATTCTATGATTCTATGAAATCCAAATTACTGACCTAGACGTTACCCACCCCAACCCCGCCAACAGCAGAGCTTTTGTTCATTACAGTCCTCATTGCTCACTGATGCTGACCAAGGCTGGGAGCTGCTGCTCTGTGGGGGGAAAAAAATGACATTTTTCACAATTCTTCACTTTCTGAGTGAGGATGAAATGGCAACAAACGGCGACTTGCCACAAAACAGTCCCAAGCTTCTGCAGCAGTAGAAATGCCAGATATGGAGCTGCTGAGAGAGCTGAGCTAGGAGGGGCTGTGTTCTTCTGCCACGGCTCTTGCTTCATGAAGGATGAGATGTGGCAGCTTAATGTCTTCGTTTGGCTCAGCGGCGCTCTGCCCACGCTGCTGCTCATGTATCTCCGTACCCTGTGACACAGCCAGGCTGGCTGGGGCTCATGGCACCATGCGGCAAGAGGGACCACGGTGAGACAGGATGGGGTCCAACCGCCATTCCCAGGAGAAATGTACCAGATAGAGACACAGTTTCACGCTGAACTGACTCACAGCAAAATATTTTGGGCCAATGTAACCGAGTACTCTGTTTTGATTCATAGTGACTTCAACTGCAAGGTTTTGTTTAGATGCTCCTGGCAGAAAAACAGTAGACAGAGAAACACAGAAATAGACCTCCTGCTTAAAAAATAAATAAATAAATGAAACAAGTAACCTTTCAGAAACTTCATTTTCTATAGAAAAAGCTTCCTGCAGAAAAAGACTGCCCAGCTCTAGCTGTGGATACCCTCCTGCAGCCCTGCCAGGCACCAGCACAGCCTGCACAGCAGCCCTGGCACGTCGGGTAGTGGCTTCACGCGTGTCTCCCTGCTGAGACTGCTGCTTTCCCCTTGGCAGTCTGGAAACAGCATCCCTCACCAGGATTTTCTGTTCATCTCCTGCTATCACTTTATACATTTCTCATGTCAGTGATACAGAAGGGTCCTCTAAATTTTTACCATTCTGTTAGACCACAGATAGATTATAATTAAATCCCAGTTTAGCTTGGGACTTTGCATTCATGCTGAGGATCAGGGCAATCCATTTATTTGCAGGATTGGGTACATATTTTTCTTTTTTAAAAAAATCCCTATGTGTTTCACAAATAATCCCCTGTATTCTTGGATGGAAAGCACATTAGAGCAAGCCAGCATCCTCTCTCATCCTGTTTGTCTTCCCCTCTCTCCCTGAGAACAATGAAAGCAGGAGGAAGTCTCGCATTGGCTTGTTACTAGTTTCCAGGCAGTTTTGCTTCCAGCTTCGCAACTATGAGCAAAACACTGCAATACCCAGGTTTGAACAGACACAGGCAACATCTGGTATCAAAACCCACCCCAGCACCACTAACCATTCAGGAGGGTTCTCAGAGGTGATGAGAAAGTCCCTGGTGTTTATTTTATTGCGCTTAGCATTTTGATCAAATTTCGAAGACTAATGACTACACGAGATATCGAGGAGTGGTGATTGGTGGCTTGGAAGAGGAGGATAAACGCAGGCAGGCTGCTGTCGCTGTGCAGCGCTGCGCGCCTCGCCCACGGCTGCCGACTTCCGCTACCTGCCACTTCAGCAGTTCATCACAAAAAAAAAATAATCACATTCTGCTGCACCCTCGCAGCCCTGCAAGCTCAAACACCAGCACTGCTGCTCCCGTCCCTACCCCTCACCAGCCCTGCTGCCATCAGGAATAATAACGCTAATAAGCAAGACACTGATGCAGCCCCTCTGACGTGCAGTATCCAGCGAGCAGAGGGCAGAGACGTCGGTGGCCCTGACTTCGGCAACCACCTCGGAGGATCCTGTTGCTCCTGGGGAGGTTTTGGCAGCTCCTTCTATCCTTTCATTCATCTGTCCCTCCCAGCCCAGTGCAGAGATGCTGTACCTCTGGCACCAGCTGCAGCACGCAGCCTCCCCACGACCACACAATTGTTTGTAATGCGCTTTATTATTTTTTTTTAATTACATCTCCAACCAGAAAGTGTAAGAAAATCCCATCCGCCTGCCAATTGACTCATGTGTAGGGTTTCCGCTTCCCAGATCTGCATATTGTAAGCTCCTGACACAAGTTGATGTTGTAAGTACAGCCTCCATACGGTTCTCTCAAAGGCAACAGATTTTTTATACATATATATTTATATATGGCACCTGGTTTGGCAGAAACCACATCCGGAAAAGGGAAATACAGAAAACAGTAAAATCTGAATCTACCTAGCTATTGCTGGCTTTGGAGGGGGGGTTGACTAATTCCAAAGACAGCATGAGTCTCTTATTCCAACTCAGGAACAGCACTGGGGTTGGTAGGGCTAGGACGGCTCCTGTATGCAGAGGGGAGAGATCACAAATCCAGGTCTGACATCTGGATCCAGCTGGAGAAGGGCCATTTCTCGACCTGAGCATCCCAAGGTGGATAAAGCAGATGGGTGGCTGCTCTTTTGGCCCCAAGCAAGATCAGGCTCTAGTACTTCCCAACACTCCAGCCTGGCAGAATTTGTGTTTGGCATCTGAAAGCTGGCAACTTTTGCCAGCAGATTTGACAGGTACAAGTGCTCTGGCGCTGGAGACGGGATCCAGGTAGCCTGGATTTTTCTTCCCATTCTTCGTTATAGGGGTCTACATGCTAAATAAACCCATTTGTGGGGCTTTGCGATGAGGTGTGGCAGGGCTGGGAGTCTGCCGGACGTGCAGGACGGTTTTCATAGGTGTCACCCTTGGGGTGCAACACTTTGGTCCGAGTCAGGACATCCCACTGGAGGGTCCTGATGCTGCTATGAAGTGGCAGCAGATGGCAGAGCTTACGTTGGATGTCAGTGTGCAGGGGCTGGGGACCGATCCTGCATCCCAGGTGTCAGTGTACGGAGACAGAGGATGGAGCCCACATCCCAGGCATCAGTGTACAGGGGCTGGGGACTAATGCCACATCCTGGGCATCAGTGTATGGGGGCTGGGGACAGATCCTGCATCCCAAGCATTAGTGTATGGGGCAGGGGGCTGATCCTGCATCCCTGGTGTCAGTGTACGGGGGCAGGAGACTGATCCTGCATCCTGGGTGTCAGTGTAGGGGGCCTGGGGACCGATCCTGCATCCCGAGTGTCAGTGTACAGTGGCTGGGGACTGATCCCACATCCCAGGCATCAGTGTATGTGGGCAGGAGACTGATCCTGCACCCTGGGCATCAGTGTATGCAGGCAGGGGATTGATCTTGCATCTTGGGCATCAGTGTATGTGGGTAGGGGACTGATCCTGCACCCCGGCTGTCGGTGTGCAGGGGCTGGAGACCAATCCTGCATCCTGGGTGTCAGTGTACGAGGGCTGGGGACCGATCCCACATCCCGTGCATTAGTGTATGGGGGCTGGGAACCCATCCTGCATCCCGGCTGTCAGCGTACGAGGGCTGGGGACGATCCTGTATCCTGGGAATCAGCGTACGTGGGCAGGGGACCGATCCTGCATCCCAGGCGTTAGTGTGGGTGGACAGGGGACCGATCCCACACTCCAAGTGTTAGTGTGCGGGGCAGGGGACCGATCCCGCATCCCCGGTGTCAGTGTACGCAGGCAGGGGACCGATGTCGCACCTCGGGCATCGGTGTATGGGGCAGGGGACCGACCCCGCACCCCGGGTGCCGGTGTACAGGGGCTGGGGACTAATTCCGCATCCCGGGTGTCAGTGTACGGGGCCGGGGACCGACCCCGCACCCGCGTCTCAGTGAACGGGGCGAGGGACCGGCCCCCCCGGTGCCCCCGCGCGGTGTCCCAGCCCGGGGCCCGGGGCGGGGCGGGGGCGGGGCGGGGCCGCCCCCTGGCGGCGGTGACGGGCAGCCCCGCTCCGGCCGGGGAGCGGCGATGCGGCGCGGCGCCGCCGCCATCCCGGCGCAGCCCCCGGCGATCCCCGCCTGCCCCGGGGCCCCCGAGCCGCGCCGCGGGCGCACGGGCGGCGGAGGGCGAGGACGGGCGGCCCCCCCCCGCGGCTCCGGGGACGCGCAGTAGCCGCAGCGCCCGCCCGGCGCCGGCCGAAACATGGCGAGCGACTCCCCGGCGCGGAGCCTGGACGAGATCGACCTCTCGGCGCTGCGGGTGAGGCGCGCAGGGCTGCGGGAGCGCCGTCCCCGTCCCTCCGTCCTTCCCTCTATCTCACCCTCCGTCCCTGTCCCTCCCTAGGTCCCCATCCCTCCATCCCTCCGTCCCCTTGCCTCCGTCCCTCTATCTCTCCATCCCTATCCCTCCCTCCCTCTGCCTCCATCCCTATCTCTCCCTCCCTCTGTGTCTCCATCCTTTCATCCCTATCCCTCCCTCCCTCTGTGTCTCCATCCCTCCATCCGTATCCCTCCCTCCCTCTGTCTCCGTCCCTCCATCCCTCTTCCTCCCTCCCTCTGTCTCCATCCCTATCCCTCTCCCTGTCAGCATCCCTATCCCTCCCTCCCTCTGTCTCCATCCCTTCATCCCTATCTCTCCCTCCCTATATGTCTCCATCCCTCCATCCCTGTCCCTATCCCTCCCTCTATGTCTCTATCCCTCCATCCCTAACGCTCCCTCCCTCTGTCTCCGTTCCTCCATCCCTATCCCTTCCTCCCTATATGTCTCCATTCCTCCATCCCTATCCCTCACTCCCTGTATGCCTCCATTCCTCCATCCCTGTCCCTCTCTCTCTCTATCTCTCCATCCCTCCATCTCCATCCCTCCCTCCCCATTCATCCCTCCCTTCCTCCCCCCTCCATCCATCCCACGGTGTGAAGGGATGCGGGGGCCCTGTGTGTGTCTGTGTGTGCCCGTGCGGCTGCATGTGTGTAAATATGGAGATGTAAATGCTCGCGTGTGCATGTACACGCCCGGAGCCGTGCGTATGCCCGTGTGTATGCGTGTGAGCACATGTGTGCCTGTACGCACAGCACCGTGTGCACGCGTGTCCGTGTTGCCAAGGGTGTGCAGGGATGCTGCCCGTCCACTGGACGTCAGGATGCTCTGGGATGCTCCCTAAATCCAGCTTTCCCACACTGGCACAGACCCCACAGCCTTTCCATCCGTCTCCCGCTGTGCTCCTTCCCTCTGCCTCCTCCTCCCACATGAAAATACAGCTCGTCGCGTACCCTTGAAACACTGGGCTTTTTTAAATGTGTCAGCCTCTGTGTCTCCCCTCATCCTCTGTCCGTTTTTCCTGTAACTTTCTTCCTTTTCCCCCTTTCCTCATCCTTTTGGTGGTAAGAACAGCTAGCTGGTATGCAGCACGGGGAATCATTTAGAGAGGCAGCGTTTATTCGAGAGGCAACAACGAGGCTGCTTCTCTCAACCTGCTGGCATAGATAAATAAATAAAATCAGGCAGAATCCACTGAAGACTTGCACAAATGTATTTTTAGAAATATTATTTGCTTCAGTGCATAAAAAAAAAGAAAAGAAGTCTATCTTTATTCACTTGCCCTACTTTCTTCCTGGTGAATTTCTGGTTGATTAACAGTGTAAATGATGGCTCAGCAATACACAGCATAGAAGAGGTTTGAAAGGGGGGGAGTTCAGCTTAAAAACGGCCCAGCAGTGCTTGTTCCCCTTGTAGGTGGAAGATGCCTTGGGAGAGGTTTCTGAAGCTGGTGGAGTTAATCCAGGGAAGTAGTATCATTTTTGGGGAAGGATGGAGGCTTGCTCCTTCTCACCCAACCCCTGAAAATAAAATTTTACTGTTAATATAATCTTTTATAACATCTGTGATAGGAAGTTTATCTGAACTAGGGCACTGTTTCTTTTTAAAACAGCATCCACGCGTGTTTGGTTTTGTGTGTTTGTGGCTTTTTAATAGCAACGCACACCAGATACAGTCAGGGGTTTGTTTTTGCTTGAGGAGGAAATGTATATTCCCTCCCTCCCCCTGAGACCCACAGGCAGCGCCTGGTCTGCGAGCAGAGTGGGGTTGGGGTTTCAGGGTAACCGGAGATGAGGGGACCTGAAACCCTGAGCAGTGTCGTGTGAGGGTGCGAAGCCACGTCCCCCAATCCAGGACCCCGGGGACTGATCCTGCTGCTTGGGCCTCTGCCCCCTCTCAGGGAGGAGAGCTGCTGTGGCGCTTTCCTGTAAATAATAAAAGATGTGTTGGTTTGTGAGTGAAACGAGAATAGGAGCTTAATTTGCTAAGGAATAGATCTTCTTCTAAACTAAGCTCTTTTAGCACTTAGAATAATTGTTAAAGGTCGTAAATCCAGCAGATAGGGCAAGAAGCGTGAATCATTCCACAGGATCTGAATCAGAAATCAATAGTAAATTTGCTGCCTGAGCACAAAACATGGCAGGGAGGAGTAATTTTCCAAGGCTTGCAAAATTTCATTTATTAGAAATGAAGTGTCACATTGCCGTGGGTTTGTAGATGGGGCTGGATGGAGGAGACGTTGCTCTTGCGCCTACGCGTTCGAAGGGGTGAGGGATGGCGGTGTGAAACGCTGGGAGCAGGTAGTGACTCAAAACGTGGCGGAGGGGATGATTTGTTCCCAGCAGCGAGGAAAGGAAACGCTCGGGCCGCTTATCTCCAAGTTTGAGTCACTGAAATGTTCCAGGAGGCTGGGTTTTATGAATGAGCAAACGCATATAAAACGGGTGGACCTTCGCCTGCTGGTTCACCACGTCCTTTGCTTTGGCTTCTCTTCTTGTGACACAAGGGCAGGAGGTGGCTTTGCAGACCCAGAGGTGGCTGTTGAAGGCTGAGCTCTGCTTGGCACAAGCATAATCCTGCACGCTGTCAGTAATTTCAGCTTCCCTCTGCCCGCTAGCTTGCAGGGTAGTATTTGTAGAGCTAGGCTGAAAGGTGACATAGGAGGTAGCAGATGCTTCTGTTTCTGCCACAGCAGAGTTTATCTTGGCCACGCAGTCGAGCTCCACCGCAGCAGCGCTTGACATGCTGGCGGCTGGGCCAGGAACAAAGCACTGAATTCTGATTAAAATGCACGGCCTGGTGCATCGACTAAGTGCACTTTGGGCTCACTCCTGCCTTCTTTGCGACGTGTTTCTATCCATCATTGTGCACCACGCTCATTGCCATGGTACCCGAGTGCCCTCGTGTCAGTGCAGAGGGCTGAGCGTGCAAGGAAGGGCAGGCTGAAGCCTTCTACATAAGAGAGATTCTTAAAATAGAGATATTCTGGTGGTGCTGCTGGTAACGAGTGTTGTTAATGTTGCAGAAAACTGTAATTTAAAATGACGAGGCCATTGAACAGGTAGTGCTGCATATTATACTGACAAGAGGATAAGATAAACTGTATTATGATGTTCTTTTGCATGGGCTGGGAGATATTTTTGCTAGTCCACTCAGCATGTTTAATAGCCAAATGCCCTGGCAGTGCTGTTAGCAGAATAATGATTAACATGGGGATTCGCACAGGCTGTTGACAGGCATGTTTGAGAAGCAGATTTTTGCAATGAAAGGAGAATGGGTGTGAGGAGAGATGCAGTGGGCCATGCTCTCTGGTGGTAAGTGCACAGCTGATCCCAGTAGGAGAGCAAACAGGAAGATGGGGCTGGGTTTGGGTTTTTTCCCCACCATATTTTTTTTTTTTTTTGTCTCAGCAAATGCAAGAGCCTGTCATCTTTTGCTGAAGGCAGTGGCCTTGATCCTTCTAAAATATTCAGGTCAATAGCTTTTCCTCTGCTGCATCCATCTGCAGGGAGGCCTCCGGCTGATGTGCTGGCAGTGGCTCTTCTGCAGTAGCTGCTACAGCTGGGTGCATTTGGGGCGCTTTGCTAGGTGTGTGGGAGGTGATAAAAGCTCTCTGGAAGGTAAACCTTTCTCAGGAAGCTGATAATCCCCCGGGGTGGGGCTAGCTTGGAGCTAGCAAACCTCCCAGCTGCTCTGTGTCTGCCCCAGCTGGAGGCTGGGGACTTGCAAGGCTCACCTGGGTTTTACAGGTTGGCTAAAGGTTTTCTGCAAGCATGGGAATTTTGAAAGAGCCTTTTTGGAGAAGGAGTAATTGCTTTCTTCATGTACCTGGATGTTGCTTTTGTTTTGAACTCCTGAACAAAGCCCAAGCTTTTATTTACTTCAGCGAAGTGCTGAGCATGCACTCTCTGGCAACTGAATCCTAAAATCATTAGTTGTTTTGGAAATGTTTGGCCTTTAATGCTCGGGCTTGGAGAGGAGGTAGCAAAAAATTTAGGAGCCAGTGGGTATTAGCTGTTGCTGGGAGGAATTGGACGAAACTCAAAAATGTCACTATTCTTCCTCTAGCTTTGCTTTGTATAGACGTGAAGTTTCAGTGGCCATTTGTTTGCATTAGTTGATCATTGTCAATGAAGATAAAAGCTCTGGTATTAAAAGAACACAAAACCCTAAACAAACATACTGGCATTGTCCTATTTCCAGAACTTCATCAGTTTATGGCATATTTCAGCATCATTAAAGATTTAAGAGGAGTTCTAATGGGGGATAAGCACTGCAAGCCACCACTCAGGAGCATTATCCTGGCAACGTCATGTTAGGTTTCTTCTTCCAGCACCTTTTAAAAAACTCTGCAGCTCAACAGAATTTGGGCAGCTTTTGCAAAGGTCACCTTCTTCCTAAATAGAAAGAGGAACAAATTTGACTAGAGATGACTTCTGGAGATTAAAAAAAGACATGAAAAGCTCATTTTAATTGTGCTGTATTTTACATGATGTGCTACCATGCAAAATTTGGAACATATCTTCAACAAATATATTTATATAGCTGTAATTCCTGAGAATAGATACTCTCGGGAGTCTTCCATGATGGACTTTATCTGTTCCAGAGTGAATGTGTAAGCTGTGGATCTTGGCTGTGTCCATGTACTTTGTATAGTTTTGATCCTTTTTTTAACCATAAAACCTTGGCAGCGCAATACTGGTCTCTGAATCATTGCAAAGGGGTGACAATGTCCAATTCTAAGCCTTTTTTCTGCATCTTGCTTCCAGTCCTTGAGCCAGGAGTGATGATAGCGGTGCAAACATTTATCTTCTATGCATGCATGTATATTCTTGTGTGCCTGCTCATGAAAAGGTACAACAGAAACAAGGCTGTCTTCTGTCTAATCCTTTGTCTTGGTTGATTTTTTTGTTTTCCCCCACCTTTTGGAGTTGTGCAGCCAAGATGCTGTTCTTCTGATCTTCTCCATGTGTCCTTCAGCATTGATGCTGTGACCACTCTTCCTCATTGCTGGAGGTCTTCCACAACATGAAAGCGTATGGTGTTTCTAAAGGCATGGAGAGTCTCTCTGTTCTCACTAGTGTTCCTGTGCTGGTCAGCCATAAAAATTAATAATTTAGAATGAATTTATATCAAAACATGTGTTTGAGCAGGTTGAAGTTTGAGCACCAGAGTTTTGTTGAATTGAGATTTGAAGGAACGAATGATATTTGATTGGTGTGCATATTTAGAAAAAAGTGTCTGATTTTTAATCTGTGCCAAGAAGGAGGCTGTTATCCTTGCTTTGTGAAGGTAGATTTATTTGCCCGGCTTTAGTAGATGTAGTGGTACAGTTGTATGAGGTGAGGGGGGAAACAGTTTCCATTTGATCTCTATGTAAATCTCCACAAATGAATGGCTGGGCTAAGGGAGAGGTGTCTTTGGAAGCTATCATTCATGTGGGGCCAGGTCACACGGAAGCTGCTCCGTGCTGCTCTCTGAAAACCCTTCTTGGACTCCTCCGAATGTACCTCCAGTCCCTTTGCAAGGGTAATTATAGACATCTGCCAGAGTTCTCTGCCTCCAATCTGCAGACTAAGGATGGAGTATTCATCCCTGTCTCATTTCTTCATGCCTCAAATATAAATGGGGAGAATCCTGTTAGATATCACATGCTTCTTCTGGTTACAAGCTACCAACAGGTGAAAGGGTGCACAGTGTGGATCAACAGCAACAGTAAAAGTTGTTGTATTTTGGGGTGGGGAGGATAGTGTTGAGGGTTCAGTACCTACCTCCTGAAGGCAGCTTCTCACCCAGGGATAGCATACATGCCATTTTCCCCTTGCTGCTAGCTGCAGAAGAGACCAGAAGCATTGTGGGGCGAAGCATAGACCCAGAGCAGAGCTGTGCTGGAAGTCTGCTCCTGGGGTTTTGGTTGACTCTTGTTCCTCACTGCTCGTGGTTTCAGCCCTGGCTGCCCCTCAGGTGCCCTGCTCACCTGTGGGAAATGTAGAGCCTCCATCACATGAGGTTTCCATTTGCAGATGTCCGAGCATCTTCTTTGCTACCTTTCACACAGACATTAAAGCATGCTGCAGGTCAAAACCTACTAGCCTAAATCATTGATAGCTCTAGGAAATGAAAGGTTGTGTTTCCTGCCTGTGAAGCCAATAGCTTTGATTTCTTCACTCTCCCCCTGTCTTCTCATCCTGTCCCTTTTTGTCACTTTGAACCAAGGCTGCACATTGAAACCAGTGAGCTCTCTGCTCTGGGCTCAAGGAAACAGTTTATGTAAGTGAGATTTGATATTCTCCATGTAAGTTGCTTGTGATTTCTAAAGGAGGATTGCGTAAGGAACACAGTCCTTGGAAAACAGACTCCCCATCTCTGTGTTCCACCTCTACGGGTGGTTTCAAGATGAACGGTGCGAGAGGCCAAGCATTCCCTTCTTGCAGAGGGATGAGGATGCTCAGCACGTACAGCTCCAGCCCTGGGGTGCTCCTGCAATGGCTTGTTGGGGAAAAGAGGAGAAGAAAAGCTACCAAGGTTGGAAAACACTGATAAGAAGTTTAGTCAGAAGTCAGTTCTATCTCTCTACACGCCTGATTTTATTTTGTAATGGCAAATCAGGAAACCTTCCTCCTCCCCTTTGATCAAGAATGTTGCTTTTCCATGTGAATTTTCTGCAGTGCTTGCCATAAGTTCGAAGTTGTGTGTTGGTAGTAAATGATGAATGATTGTAATCAGGCAGGGCAGCTTTGGAGTATCCAGATGCATCTTGCATAGCTGAGAACCAACATTTCCTTGTTTCATGATAAGTGAGCGAACCGTGTGTCAGGACCGTGTTCAGCTGCTGAGTTACCCTGAGTGCAGCAGAAGGCACGCACTTTGCTCCGCTGCAGATAACCAGCTCTCCTCTGCTACAGAAACCCTATTAGATATTAATGGTTTTGTGCAACCACCACCCCCCTCTTGCCAGTAAGCGAGACCTGAGCAGTTGACATGCTCCCATCCTTCCTACATACACACGCAGGCTGAAAACAACTGTGGCCTCTGGCGAGCACAGTAGCCGCTTAGTTTGTGCAGCGGGCTGTAAAGAACAAGTTGCTCTTCTGAGTAAAGCCTTAGCATTGCCAGTTTAACATCCTCTTGGTTTTAAGTGCTGTTGCTGCAGCGAGGGTGGGTGGATGTGTTTCTGTTCATGTGTGTGCATGTGTGGTTTTCAGCTTCAGAGTGCATGAAACCTTTTGTTACAGGTTTCGCTTGCGTCTTCCAGCAACGGCATTTCAGCATGCAAAAGGAAATAAATGGTTTTGAAAGCAACACTTTTTAGCAGACTGGGATATTGCCTAGGATGTATATTCCTTTATAAACTAGCAAAGAATCAAAAATTTAATTTAGGTGGCAGACACTTCCCCCCTTCCTTTTAAAATTCTCTTTTCTCCTAATTTTGAAACTAGTCAGGAAGAAGCCTACTGCCAGCTGAGTCATGTGTTCAGTGCATGACAGAAGTGACTGTTTGGGACCATGCCCTTAATCTGCTGCTTGGGGACTTTAGGATGCATTGGAGGCGGTAGAGCCTTTGCCAAGGAAGAGATCGCACAGCTTGAATCTAATAAAATGTGTCTAATAACTGCTGTAGCATGCTACAGAAATACAAGAGATCAAAGCTTCAGAGGCATTTATTTTCATAATTTGTGGGTCAGATCCTTGCAGGGCTAATTGGGTGCTGTTTGATGTCCAGGCAACAATAGAAATCTCCCTGTAAATCAGAATATATTTGCCACTTCCTTTCTTTCATACACAAGCTTAAAAGCTTACTATGATTTCATGATAAACTGGCAAAAGTGGAAGTGCAGATCCCCTCCCTGCCTCACCTCTATCTTTCTTAGCTGTATCACACTGTGGGCCAGATAGCTGATACAGTGACCAACATGGTGGCGTGTAGCTGTGGTCCTTCTAACGTTCATGCTCCAGGAGCACTAAGCCTGCTGAACTGAGCACTAAGCCTATGAACTGAGATGGAACCAGAGAACAAGCTTTGATGGTGCAGCTCTTGGCATCTTCCCTGCTGTAGCTCACCAGTCACAATACCCAGGTGGTACCTTGACTTTGCAGGATGGTCACCCCCAAAACACAGCAAGTCAGATATGCTGTGTGCTTTGTGGGAGCATTTATGAAGTTCTTGTATATTATTTTTACATAACTATATATATAAATACACAGCATATATATATGTGTATGTGTATATATATATAACACATTAGCATGGATCTAACTGTTCCCTCTTGAGGATAGCATGGAGGGCTGGCATTCCGATGACTGACACAGCCTGTGTCCCTGTACCTGACACACAGATCCTGTTCAAAACACGAGCCAACATTTTCCAAGCTACACGTTTGCATGGGAGATGTTGAATTAGCTGCATACCTGTTGTTGCACGTGAAACCTGACTGGAATGAAAAGGGTACAGTCCTTAAACTTGTGGGTGTTATGTTGCATCCTCCCACTGAATGTGCATGGTAGATGTTCATGGAGGGGCTTCTGTTGTGTGTCTGTAGATGCCACCATTTGGGGAGGAGAGATAGATGGATGTGCAAGGAAACTGCGTTCTTAGAGCAAAACCAGAGGCAAAGGCAACAAAATTAAAAGGGCTTTAAATGCATTTTCTGGCTATGCAGACAGGCTGTCTTGACTTCAATAAATCTTCAGCCTTTACGTATTGATTACATTCAGTAAATAGTGTGATGACTCTGCTCTTCCTATTGCTATTCTGTGGGGATCGGTGTGTTACTATGGCTGAAGAGGCTGTAATGGCTAAATGGGATTCCAGTAGTGAGAGTAGTTTACAAATGCTCTCCAAAGTGAACCTTGCAGCCAGTGTGACTGTGTTTGACTGCTATAAATATAAACACAGAGTGCTCCCTTGGTCACTGGGCTGGTAATGGCTGTTTTTTCTAATGGGCAAAACCATGGTCCTCAAGCCAGATGCCCCGCAGTGACTGTGCCCTGCCCTGGCAGGGATGCTTTCTTCTCCTGGTTCACTGACTGGGGAGCTGTGGTTTTGTGTGTAGGGTGAGTGGAGGGAGCAGGAATGGAGGAGAGAGGCTGGAGTCCTGTTGAAATATGGGCCTGATTGTCTAGAAAATGGGAAGTGACTGAAAATACCTGCTTTTCTACCTGCCTTGCTCATGGCTTGTGATAGTTTCTTCAATATTCGTGTGCCGTTGGGCATAGAATTGTTTGAGGTGGAAGAGACCAATAGGGGTCATCGAATCCAACCTCCTGCAATGACTTCAACTATGCCCTGTTGCTCAGAGTTCAAAGTGATTTTGCTTGTTGGGCTTGGAGGCAGTGCTGCCGTGTAGCAGCCTGAAGGTGATCATGTGAGAGCATTGGGCAAGCTCCAGATCCTTGGATAATTGTCATGATAAAGTATGCACGGAGTGGGAAGGTGGCAGGGACAGCAGCTTGTTGTAACTGTGGAGCAGCAATGGGAGGAGGGATAGAGAACTTTAGATGCCGTAGTTGAAAACCATCCAGAAGACTTTCTGTTGACTTGCCCATGTTTTGTGACAACATCTAACTGCACCGTGGTTTAAAAGCTCTCCCAGAGGCAATTTGGGCCGTGAGGTGAAATCCCAGGTTGCTCCATAGGATGGCCAAGATAGCATGGACGAGGTGTAAAATTAGCATAAAAATATACCTTTAATTCAACCTGAAGGAAATAATTGAAGACTAGTTGTCGCTTATGATGGTGACCTCTGCCAAGATGACTCATGCTGCAATATAATATGAGTCACTTGTTAATGATGGCCTGTTAAGGAGAAAGTGCCAAATCCTGGGAACTTCTTCATTGTGTGTTATAAAAGCTAGGATGAGGAGCAGTGTTCAGTATATTGTTGCCTGAAAATAGCTGATACTTAAGAGCACTGAAGCACCTCTACTTGGCGCTGGGGGACTCTAGCATGAAAAGGCAAAGGCCCTGAGCAGAAATGCTGCTTCATTGTCACTCTGTTAAACCAAGGCCAGAACACGCTTTGTACCTCTCCTCCCCAGCCTTCTGCATTGAGGTGATGTTGCCTGGGGGTGGGGACCATAACTTTCCTTTCTGCCAGGTGGCTCAGCTGGATGGAGGGCAAGTGCCCACTGGTGGGAGGGAGGTAGGTGCTAAGTTGTGCAGTGAGCATGGAAAGCCTTGGACACTTTTGAAAGGCTGCCTGTCAAGCGCTTAGCATGAGAGAACAGGAAGGCAGGAATGAGATCCTCCATGGGCAAGACCCTGGGGTGCAACTAATGGGGAGCCCTGGGCTGAAGTTGGGAGCCTGGAGGCAAAGAGCTAACAGTCGGTGTCCATGTCATCCCCTGCAGCGAGGGCTTTGCCAAGCACAATCTCTCTGTGGACTCCTCGCTTCTGACATCTGCCAAGTGGGTGCAGGATGAGAACTTTTTTATGGCTGTAAGGAACCTGTGGTGCTTCTGAAGCAGTTGGCTTGAGCACTCGCATGTTAATCATCTACTAGCTGTCTTAAATGCTTCCTTGTATCGATCTAGTATTTTTCCTCAGTAAATGAGGTTTTGCAATCCACAGAAGAAGCTGAGAGCCTGGTGTGGAAGTGCTTGTGAGTAGGGGCAGGTGCTCACCAAGAGGTGATAGGTGGACTAGCTCCTGGGCTCAGCCTAGAGATCAGTGCCCCAGGTATGCTCTTCTCTGCCCTTTCATGTAGCAGAGGGATAAGAGGAAGGTACGGCAGAAGGGCACTTTTCTTCTGAGAAAGAGCTTCTAACTTGTCAAAAGCCTGATGATTTTATCCATAGTCATGAAATCCTGTGAAGTCCTGACACCAGAAATAAACTTGAGAGGGGAGTCTTTTTTCCCTAGTTCTCATAATTGTAGAGAAGCATGGAAAAAAGGCCTTCTTAAAAGATCGTAATCCAAAGTGCAAATGGAAGACTCCAAGTAGTTTATTGAATGTTCAGAAGAAAAAGCTGGTGATAAATATGCGAGGCCTTGCTTGCTTCTTCCCCTGAATGATGGACCACAACAGCTGGAGATCCCCAGGCTGCTTTTGCCACACTTGCATTTTCTGGCTGAAAGGCTGTCTACTTTCACCATCCCTCACCTTTGCCACCTGCTTCAAGGTGTATTTTGCCCTCTGAACCTTGCCTGTTTGCATTCCAGACTGCACTACCAGGTCCTACCGTCTTAGGGAGCATCAGTGTGGTCCTCAAGGAGATAGTAGGGTGGTGGTAAAGGATTATGGATGTAGGTTGAGGTTTGAAGAGATAAAAAAGGATGCATCTAAAGATGGAAAGCTTTGCAACCAGATAGTGCTGTCAAGGCAATTCTGAAGCAACCAAAGGGCACTGAATGTGTAAGTGGTGGCATTACAGAAAATTGATGTGTAGGACCTTGGAAATGGAGAAGCATCTGAAGAATGGAGGAATGTCTCTTCCTGAGAAGAAACTGCCAGTGTAGTGGGACCTAAATCTTCTACACATCTTTGTTTTGTCTTGCTCCTTTGATAATTATCACACTCTTTATCAAGTTCCCACTGTTAGTGTAGTGGTCCTGCTGCTGTGGCAGCTTTTGGGATCTGCAGTCATGCCTCTCTTGCCATCCTTGTTAGCTTCAGCACCAGAGGGGACCCACGGTAAGGAGGGGTTTTGCTCTTTGGTAGAGCAGAGAAATGCTGTTGATTTGCATGAACAGCTGGATCCTGGGTGCCAGCTCCTCCTGGGGTAATCTCCAGACTGTCCCTTAGACCTGTGTGTGCCCTGGGAGGATCATAATTTCTTTGCCATGAGCAGTGTTGTGGTTGCTGTGTTGGGGTAGAACACGGTGGGCTGAAGGGCGGCTTCATGTCTTAAATGTGTTCAGGCCTGGGAAGGTGGAATGTCTTTTACATGGAGACCTGTACTTCCAAGGTGTACCAGCTCACATCCCCTTGAAAAGCAGGTAGGGTGAAAACGTTACACTTCTGAATAGGGAAAGGCTTTATCATGTGGTTCAAGGGGAGGGACGTGTTCTAGGTGGACAGAAAAACAGAGCAGTGTGGTTGACAAGGGAAATGGGGCCTAAGTTCAAAGCTGCAGTTGCTTTCTCAAGACCCTTTCACAATAAGTTGTGGTTTTGCTTTCGCTAGTTGATGTCACCTCTTCCATGCTGCTGGTGTAAAACCAAGTGCCTGCACGGAGGAAACGTCCTCGAGAGAAGATGCAAGAGCCCTGCTCATTATCAGAAATGAGTAAAACTGCTCCAAGCTAATCTGGCTCCCTATAAATAGAAGTGGTGGTAGGGGGAGGGACTGTCTTATGTGTTCGTTTGCCCTTGATTTTTGTGACATTTTGCTGCTCTATATTATGTGCCTTGTAGGGGAGACCATGTGTCCTGGTCACACTGAAGCAATTCACGAGAGCACGTGCTTGTGTCAGAAACCATCGTGGAGGAAGGCTGAGAAGCACGTTCAGAGTTTAGCAGTTAACTCACAAGGTGCAGTTTTTCAGGTTTACTCCCTCACTCTCCTTACAGCTTCACACCTCTCCTTTGGTGTGGTCCTAAAGCCTCCCCTGGGGCAAGTCTGAAGAAGTGATGTGACTGGCAGTGAGATGGGATGGGTTGCTGGTGCTGCAGAGGGCATCCATCATGCGTGCACCTCACCAGAGAGAGTCATGCCTCAGTTGAAGGTTGCGGCATATACTTAAGGAAAAAGGCATATACTTAAGGGGAAAAAAAAAGAAAAATGCCATTTATGAGACTTAATTACAGTATTATTGATATTCAGCATTTAAAACCCAAGTTTCATAACTGCCTTTTGACATCAGCATTTTTGTTCTTTGTCAGTATTATGCGAGCATCTCACCTTGTGATCATGGAATACTGAAATGTGCTTTCTAATGCTCGCCCTCTGTTACTCAATGAGTCCATAAAACCTCCTCTCTTTTCCATTAATTATGGAACAATAAGATATTCTCTTCTTATCTTTTAAAAAGAGATGAGGTGTTTTTTTTTTTTTTTTTCTTTCTTTCTTTCTTTCTTTTTTCTTCTAGTTCTTGGGCCAGCTGCTCCTCTGAGATCTTTCTGTGCCATGTAGTTAGACCAGAGTGGACGTACCTTGTGTCCTTCACTGCATTTTGCCACTCAGGTGGAAGTAGGAGGTTTATGGACCCATCGTAGGAGTAAAGGTCTTGCTGTACTGGTACAGTGGCTGTTGCTGGCACGAATGTGGTTGATAGGATCTACCTACAAGGTTAGCTGAGATAGCTGAAAGATGGGAACAGGTCCAGATGGGGTAACTTTCCGTTCTCCCCAAAAGAGCTGAGCTATTGCCTTGCTTCTTGATACTCTGTTGTTTTCCAACTGGAATTTTCTATTCAACACCTGAAGAAGCCCTTTCTGCATCCAACCAGAAGTGCTTGGAGTCTCCCTGCCAAAGGCTACATTGCCAGGGTAGAGCAGAGCAGGAGTTGTGCTGTAAGCAAGGCTCTGTGAGCTGGGCTCTGGTCTTATCTCTGGGAGCACCTGTGCTGGCTCTGGATTTCTCTGTCTCCACATCCAGCTTTTGAAGGACAGGGAGGGTAGACTGCTAACTTCTGATCTCTCAGTTCTGCCACTCAGTGTCATCCAGAGTAAAGGTGAGGAAGGGAAGACTTTTCTGTTTTGTGGTGGTGTTGTCTCTGTGGTTGTTCTGCAGGTGACTAAATAGAGGTGATGGGGTCTCTGAATAGGATGCTCTAGTAGAAGAATCTTGCATTATCTCCTTGACTTACATTTACTGAGAATTTCATCTCCTCTCTGAGCTGTCTCAAGAAGAAATTGTTGGTTTTCTTCCTCTCTGTAAAGAGAAAGAATTAAAATTTCTCTCTAAGCGCAGATGTAGGGTGCATTGCAGTTCAGTTTGCCTCAGTACACTGGAGAGGATACGTCTCCAGGTTCCATGGCCAGTGCTGCTTCTCCACTCTTTCTACATCACTTTACATACACATCTGGAGATGTGTAACTCTTTTCAGATGCTAATGAAGAGTTTAGAGATAAGATCCCCTGCGAGGAAAGGAATGCTAGGATGTTCTCCTAGCAAGGGAAATCAAGATGAGGAGGGGTCAAGCATCTTCTCTACATTCGCTTATAGGCAGTGCAGCCCTGGCAGAGCTGGGAGTAGAAGTCAGACCCTCTGGCCTCTCATCCTGTGCTGTAGTCATTAAGCTGTGCTCTCCTAAGATGAGATAATATGTGGTTTTGGTGCCTGCAAGACTTGATGAGCAAATTCCTTTGAATAAATGCTTTTCTTCTATACTTGCCAACAGAAAGTGAGGTTTGGGGCATGAGGGAAGGGAAGTAACTTGCAGGTTTTGATTTTCAGAAGGGAAATCAGATCGAGGATAATACCCAAAAGGTTAGAGTTCTTGGAAGGACTCAGTGGTGGGGATCACATCCTGTGTCACTGTTTTAGAGGAAGTGATGTGGGAAATAAAAGGTGCAACCACGCTGCCAGCAGCCTGATGGAGTTTCAGTATTACTGAACAATTTGAATCTCTGGCAATGGTGAGGTGCAGTGCTGGAGTTTGTTTGGGCACCTGGATACATGCTAAAGTTAACAGCATTAACTTTATGCCTGAATGTTTGGATTCTTGATGGATCCAGTTGCAGAACTTTGAATTTTCTTACGGTGTGAATTATAGTACAGTACTTGGTGTCACTCTGACCAAGAACTCTATCCTGGCTTCTTGCAGTCTGCAGAGCACTTGCAGTCTGGGGAAACACTGATAGCTGAACTGGTTTCCCAGCATAATGAAATATGGATGACAGGGGCATCTTGGTCTTGTAGTAATTTGTCTTCCTTGCTGTAGCCTGGGGCTGTGAGGTGGACCAGCTCAGCTTAGTCTGCACTGTAGTTGCTTGCAAGAAAGTTGCTGCAGCTGCCCTCCCCTCTGGCTGGGAGAGGTGATGATGGGCCAGCCAGGTCTGCTAGGTGGGATGAGTTGTTGCTGGGTGCTGCAGGCACCATTCTGAGGATTTAGGGTGGCCTGGCAGAGTTTGTTCTACTTTACTTTTTGAGACAGTGTGGTGCTGCTGAAACTCTTTCATGTATTTTACTTCTGGTTATGAGCACCCTTGTCTGCTTCTGTAGCTGTGAGCTCTTTGTCTTGCCCACGTGGGAAGCTGTAAGTTACTTCATCTGATAAGGCTTTTCTTATCAGCTCTGACGTTTATTGTGTAGAATTCAAATTATTGGAAGAACTATAAAAGAGAGGATGGAGCCTGGGGATTCCAGCTGAGCTGTTGTGTTCCTCATCCCCATGCAGACCAGTGAGATGTAAGTGGAAAGTATGAGTCTCTCCATTTGTCTAGCCTGGGCTCAGGTCTTGGTCATCTATCCTGTCTAGAAAGAAGCAAATGTCCTGAGATGGCTTTCCCTTTCCTTCCTTACTTTGTGCAGCGTCATCAAAATGCTCCTTTTGGCCTTTTAAACTCATCTGCCTGCTTGTGAAATATTGAGAAAAGCTTGGGCTGAGTTTGCATCACTGTCAGTGGGTTGCATCCTTTTGGGGTGGCTTTGATCTCACTTATTCCGTGCTGAGTAATTTACACTCCTCTCACACGAGCAGCAGCTTCAGTGGATATGCCGCCCTCTGAGAGTCTGGCCCTTGCAGGCTCTCTCAGTTTTTCCTAATGGTAAGCATTTTAATGGTATTAAAGCTGCTTATCTAAGTCTTGTGCTTTTTTAGAGTCATTAACACCTCTGCAAAGAAAGTGTAAAACTCTAGTAAGTCAGCTGGTGGCACTTTGCATTGATTTGAATGGTTACCCTAAATGCCAGCAACAGAAAGCTGGGCTTCCCAGTGCTGGTGAGGGTGGTTAGGAAGAGTGCTGTGTGCTTAGGTGGGATGCCACTGCTCCCCTGCATGATGGGTATCACCCTTGGGAGGTATTGTTCTCCTTCAGCTGGAGGTTGGAGCTCTCTTCTGGATGTGAGATCCGGCACTTCAAGTTTTTATAGGCATTTCTCCCCAGGGGTCAGAAATGTCCATCTCGCTATGTTTGCTGTATGTAGTTTAATGACACATTTCAAGTGATGTTAACAATTTTCTTTTAAAGAATCTGTGCTACTCTGTTACCTGTACAAGGAGACAGTGATGTTCAAGGGTGATCTCACCATGAAGTCACCCTCCAAAAATGAAACTGGTTTTGTTCTTCATCTTGGACGTTGTCCTATGCAGCGGGAGTACCACAGTGGTTTGATCTTCCGCGAGGCCACCAAGCAGTTCCACTCTTGCTCTTCTTGCTTGGTCTGTTGAGCCAGTTGAGCTCTGCACTGAATAATGGGAAATTGTCATGACTAAAATTATGCTGGTAGAAAAACTAATAGAGGTGAATCATAGCACAAGATACATGGAAATCAACATTTTTCTCCTTGGAAGCTGTAGATGTAATCCACTTAATATTCTGTGGAACACAAGATTAATTTTCTTAAGCATAATATATGTGAGGGCTTTTCTTTTTAGTTTGCTGGCAGAGGCATTACTGTGTTGCTAAAGCTGAGGGCAGGGGATTAGGAGAGGGGAAGGATGCTGACCCAACTTCCAGAGGATTCAGGAACAGTGAAATCTGCCTAGAGAAGATTAAACTTTCTTCATTGGTGGAACTTTTCTGCAAGAAGTACGGCTGGGGCATGATGTTGTGCACTGGGATGGCCCTTGTTGTGTTTGCTCGTCAGGCTTTGCTGTGTATCTTTCCACCCTCTGGATGTCTAAAATATTGGTGAATAGCTCCGATTTGCTTGGATTATGTGTGAAGACTCTCCTGGTAGGCTTTCAGTGCAGAGCCAGTGTCTGCAGCCAGTGGAAACCAGCTCCAGCCTTGCACTTGTCGTCCTTCACAGCATACCTTTGCTGTGATTTAAACTCACAAAGCTTTGTAGAGGTTCCTTTAAAATTATAGTAAAACAAAACCGCTCTTCTTTTTCTTTCACAGGATGGAAAGAATGCAGTGATTTGCCAAGCTTACAGAGGAGCAGATACAGCAGAAGTAAATAAATCGAGCCCATTTATTTTAAGTTGATTAATCTGATATGTTCCTAGTTTACTAAAATAAAATCTAGCCCTGATAGGCTTAGCAAATCAAATAACAATAATGGCAATTAATTTAGAAGCAGTTACGAATGTTTCCCATCCCCTTTTCCTACCTCTACACCCACATGATTAATCTTGCTGCTTATGACTGGGGCAAAATCCTGCTTGGGGATGTGCAGTTGTCTTGTTGTCTTTTTTTTTTTGTTTTTTTTGCTTGGAGAAGGTGGACCTGATGAGCTTCCTCCACACCTGGGTGTGAGGAAGAACCATGGGCAAAGATGAGATGGGCAGCTGGTGTATGCTGAGCTCCTGTGACGCCTTGTACCTGCAGGAGGGCTCGGTTTGCTGCTGGATGGGATTTCTCTATTGAAAATCTGAGTATTATGGACTTCTCTGCCTGCATTGTTTTCCCATTTTGTACTGGTCTTCAGCAGGCTGGTACCCGTGGTCTTGAAGGGCTTGCTTTGCTGCTGTGTGCATGTGGTGTTTATGTTTTCAGTCTCCTTGTGGACGTTAATAAATAGAACTGGAGTTCTAGCAAAGAATGCTTTGCTAGGCAGAGGCCGGATAATGTCATGAATGGCTCCATGGACCAGAGCTAACAGAGACCTCTCATGGCAGATGGGGGCTGTAATTTGACAGGGAGCTCAACTGTTCCCATAAAGCAAAAGGTAGTCATTGGATTTATGGGGCAAAGCAAAACCAGTGCATCTTCGTAGGATGCTTCTGCGAAAACAGGGTCTCTGCATTGTCTTGGCTGAAGTGCTATTGTAATGCATATATCAGATGAACCAAACTGAATAATCCTTGCCCCAAGTTTAGCAAATTGGAGCCCTGGGATTTGAAATAAAAAGTGTCTCCTTGAATTTACAAGAGTGTTTCACAATGTAAGAAGCCACCAAGAAATACAGAAGTCTTGCTATAGAAAATACTTTATGACCTGGCAAAAAAATTATTGCAAATCACTTCAACAACTGTGGATTGCCTCTGATTTTCAGGCCATATTTTTGGCATGCGTCAGGCAGGAGCTTGCTTTTTGCTGTGGGACCTTATTTCCTTCCCATTTTAAGTGAGCGTCTGTGAAGACCAAACCTTCAGACTCCCTGCCGAGTCTGGCATTACTGGAGGCAGCCTGTGAAATGTAGGAAAAAGGTGAGAAGCCTTCCCTCCCCCTTTCCCACAACTCCTTAGCTCTTGGAGGAGAAAGAATTTTCCAGATAGGAAATATGCAAATTAACATGTATTTGATATTCTTTAAAATGATTTTGCTACTTTGTATAGACCATCCTTTGAAAAATGTGTTGGCTGTCTCTTGGAGAGTTCTAGTAGTAGTTCAGTGCTCAGTATTTTGATGTGATTTGCTCCTTTTTTTGGAACTGCTGCTACTAGAGGGTCATCTGACCCTCTTCTGCTAACCAGCCCTTGTAAAACCAATGTTAGGGAGATGTTAGGGAGCTGATGGAAAATGTCAGGCTGTGAGTAAACTCTTTGAAAAGCACTAAGTCAGCAGATCCAGATGATCTGTGAAAACTGAACTGATGTGAGAAACTCTACTGAATCCAGTAGGTAGGTGATGTTTCTCTAGACATGTATCTAGGGACTCTATCTTGTTTTCAACAAGTTATTAAAAAGTAATAGGAACCACTTTAAACTTGGATGCAACAATTTCTGATGGACAGTGCTCTTCATTCACATTGTCTATCTTAAGTGTAACTCCTAGTCCTCCAGAGTGCATGAAGGGTTCCCAGCAGCTCCACAAAACCAAGCCCTCCCAGATGGGATTTCTTAGGCAGTAATGCTCATCTGCTGCTGCTGGGTGAACATGAAAGGTCATAGCTCTGTCCCAGATGCCTTCTCAGCTCCCCGTGGCTTTAAGTCTCTCTAGGACTCCTTGGCGTGCATCCATACATGCCCAGAGGGTATGTTGGTTGTGGCACGGATACCTGTTGTGAGGGGCTGCAGTCTGTAGGTTGTCGGTGCCACAACGACGCAGCCATTTCACCCCTGCCAACTTCTCCCTCGCCAGCTCAGCCCATGTCCTCAACCATAACTTAAAAACAGAAATAGAGGTGGAAACCCGTCCTGCTGTTAAAAAGCAAAGGGTTTTAAGATTGCTTTGCTCTTTTTTTGCATCTAAATTCTCCTGAAAGTAAGCCATTCTCCCATTTAAAGGCATTCCTGTGGCCATAACTCTCACTACAAGGAAGGACCAAGGCTGTCTTTGCTTCACAAAGGCAATGCCAGGTGGTTGATCTCCTCAGACTCCTGTGAGGGCAACAGAAGCTCAGATATCCAGTCTGCAGTGGCTGGGAAAGGTGCAAAATGCCTCCTGAACTGTCACCCCTACAGACATCCACAGACCAAACCACAAATGTGACCTGCTGTTGGAGGCTGAATTTTTGCCTGCGTGCAAGAGGGCTCTTTGCTTTTGGTGTGAGCTTGGCAGCAACCTTCCTTTTCAGTGTGTGCCTCTAGGACTGGTATGTTAAGAGGCTGTAGTTCCTGAAACAGCTGCTTTGGTAAGTAATTAAGCCAACTCCTCTGAGAGCCTGTAAACCTTTGACAGCATTTACTAGTAGGTAGCAATTTCAGCCTGATGCAAACATTTGCTGGCCAAGGTTGAACTCTTTATTTCTCAGAGGCATGAGATCTAAACATTTAGGAATAATATCTTACTGGTCTTAAACTGCAGATAAGTGACTTCCAGTTAGGAGAGTGTCCAGCTGCTGTGCTCTAATTGATGTCTGCATCCGAAGGAGTGTGGTACAATACTAGTAGTGACTTTAGATCTTCTGGGGACTGTAGATATGATTTATAATTGGCACTGTAGCTTTTTAGAGACACTGAGCTTAGCCAAGCCTTTTATATATTGTCCCGCTGAAGCTGTGTGCTTGAATTAGGCATATGTTGAAGTGGTTGATTGTATTGGGGCTGCATTCATCTAACACGGCGTTGAAAACCTCAGGGTTCACTTAACAGTAGTGCTTTTGCTGGTGCTTCTGGACTGATTGACTTCTAACTCTTCCAGATGAACAGTCTTCTGTGAACTGGAAGGAGGGCTTATCAAACAATTGCAAACAATTTGTGGAGACCTTCCTGGGAATCTATGGGATGTGCTGTAGAG
Source organism: Phaenicophaeus curvirostris (assembly GCF_032191515.1). Classification (NCBI taxonomy): domain Eukaryota; kingdom Metazoa; phylum Chordata; class Aves; order Cuculiformes; family Cuculidae; genus Phaenicophaeus; species Phaenicophaeus curvirostris. The sequence goes on from NC_091401.1 coordinate 20,087,470, forward strand.
CTTTAAAAATGAGATAATATTGTCCAGTTTGGAGGGAGTCCAACTTCAAATGAAGAATAAGTAGAACTGTATTGTCTTAAGGGATAGTGAATATCTCAGATAGCATCTTCTTACCCTGGTAAAACTCATGGAGGCCAGATGTTGATCTTCATTGGCTTCAAGTCAAAACTCTGCCTCTTGCTTAAGTGACGTCAGGATGAGCTGGAGTTGCCAGTGATATTTGGGCTTTTGAAGGAATGGAGAGGAGGCTTGGACTCTTCCTGTTTTGATAAGTTTGTGTAGCGTGTGGATGGATTTTCTTGGACTGAGCTGCTCCAGCATGCCCTGTTTGGGGAAAGGTTAAGTCTATGTATTTCAGTGTAGTCATTGTTGACCCCTGCTGGTATCATCATTGCATGTTCATGTGTGGGACCCACTGTCTGCAGCGGTACAAATGCATCATCTTGGTTTGGTAGATCTGTTTCTGGGTCTGTACATGTTCCTTACTGGTTGGAGCTTCAGTGTTTCAGATTTGTGGAGGTTATATAGAATGGCTGCTAATCTATTGACAAGGTAGGAAGGAGAAACCAGGTCAAAAGAACTCTGTGTGTGCAAGTGCTAGTCTGTGAGCAGGAAATCTGGAGTAGGTCAGCATATTGTAGTTTGATTGGCTTGGCATCAACAGGACCAACTAGGACTGGACTGCAAATGTGCATGGGGGACTTTACCTTTTCCTCCTTCAGTAGTAGTGTTGGATGTCCATTTTCTGGCTGGTGACTATAAATCTGCTCTTGCATCTTAAATTGAACAGGTAGTAGCTGAGGAAGTAATCCAATTTTATTGACTGCAAAGCGCTATGTGGTGATTAGTTCTTATTTAATTTTGCTGTTGCCAACTATTGGCAGGTCTTAATGCTTTGGAAAGGAAGGAGATGCATGTGTAGTGGTTGGAGCTTTACTGCAGTGAGGAGCTAGAGAGAGAAGTATTGGAGACCCAGGAGAGCTGAGTTACAGTTTAGGAAGAGAAGATGGGCTGACAACAGAAGTGGCTCTCGGGAAGGGCTGGAGGAATGGCTTCTTGTGAGATGCTGAAGAGGAATGGTTCAAATAGATTTGTAAACAGACTTCTCTCAGCTGTCAAGTGGAGAAATTTTTCTCCTGTTAATAACTTAGCCTTGACAACAGTTTTCCTTACGCTCTATAGGAGTGTTGTTTCTTGACTAACATCTTCATTTAAGATACAGAACTGGGTGTTTGGGGGTGAGGGAGGACAAACTGCTTCTTCAAAATGAAAACAAAACCCTTGGTGAGTTCCTTATTACCCTTCCAAGTAGAGCAGCTTGTATTGCTTGAGTGGGCAGGAGGTGCAGTGGTAGATGGCATTGATGATAGTTTGTCTTGTGAATCTCCAGATGGGTGGGCGAAGGAGGGGAAAAGTACCAAAGCTATAAGGAGATGATGTGAGATTAAGCAGTCCCTGTGAGGACTGAATAGCATCCAGTAGTCCAGCATGGTTCTGCTTCATTACTTGGCTTACCCCAGCAAAATATCTCAAAAACACCCCCAAACCTGTGCCTCCTGTGAGGTTTTTTGCACTTCTTTAATTAATGGACAGGCTTAGGGCTATATCTGTGTCATGGGAAGTCAGTGTTTGAAGCCAAAAAGGTAATGTCCCCATCCTCTTTATCTGGAAGTTCCCAGTAACTTGATCAGTATTTTGTTGCCTTGGCCTTTGCTTTGCTGCTTTGCTTGCTGTTGTCTATGGCTATATTAGCAATTCTTTCCTGGCTTGTGCCAGGAATAATCTTCCAGTTACTCACAACGCTCTTAACTAGAAGTGCCTTGGAGACGAAGACAACCAGTTGATTACTAAAAAGCAGCTGTGTCTCCAAGTACTCTTCAATGCCTCCATTTTCCGCCATTTGGGGTAGCTTCCCCAAACCTATACCTTGTTTTGTCAAATGACACAAGTGCTTCAATTCCTCCTGTAGAAACTGGTGTAACAAGTATGGCACAATGCATGAGTTGATGTGTCTTCAGAAGGTGTAGGAGTTGATTTCTTAGAGCTTGAGGTTACTTGGGTCCTGATGCTTGGGAGGTGTGCTTGGCTGTCTACAGAGCTTCTGACTTTGCTACCGTGAAGCATGACTTCACAGAGCATGGTCCAGCTTAATCATTTGGCCTTGGGAAACAAAATCTTGACTAGTATGTAGTATGTGAAGTTAAAGCTTGATCTTTGTACTTGTTCTTCATGTGTTTTGCTTAATTAGAAATACAATACTCCAATTACAATTTTACATATTGAATAGAATTGCCGAAGGGGTTTTCTGTCTCTCCTTCATTCCTCATGAAGCCTTTCGCATGGTGAATTAATGAGCTGCTTCTCCTGGTTGGAGCTTGGTGGGAAAGTTGAGAAGACTCAACTTTCTCCAGGCAGTTGTGTGCATACACTAAGTCTCAAGACAACTACGTGTTGAGAGTGCTGCCCACTGCTGTTGTGCCAAACTGTGTGATGCTGGCTGGGATTACAGTTGTCCTGTACGCACAAGTCTTCTGCATGCCATAGCATTGTCATTAATTTACATGAGCCAGCTGCTTGGGAGGATGACCCTTTGGTGCTTCACAGTGCCAAAATCTCTCCTTGTGACTGCCAGGACTTGTCTAAGCAGAGGCACCTGCTCACAGGCAAAGCTCACTGGTCTGGTGTTGAAGGTTCTGAGTAAACGGCTTTGTATGCCTTCTTTGGTTCTTGAGGATGGATGCCTGATCAGTTTAATGGGATCTCCTGTTGAGGCTGTTTTATTACAGAGCTGTAAGGCAGAGGCTCATAAAATCCTTATGTTTGGAAATGTTAGTTACACAGGCTTCACTGGAGGCAAAAAACCCTCTTCTAGTGCCATGGAGTTGCTTCAGCTAACTAGTGCCTGGGGATGCTCCTCTGCTACTGACCCGTAACTCTGTGCTGCCTCCAGTTATGCAGCGTGTTTTCCTTCTCTAGGGTCATAACATTTGCTTAATGACTGGTTATCTCCATGATTTTTGGCCAGAAGTTGTCATTAGCTGCTCAGAATTGGGGGACTAAGTGCACAATGATTATAGAGGCACTGATCTCGTTTCGCCTCCTGTGCGTTCACAGACATGGTGGCTTAATTGGTGTGCCCCTTGGTTTCCGTCAAGCATCTCTCCACTGTCTCCTCATGTGACTTTCTGTTACATACCTTTTGTGGGGGCTACAAGGGAGAAAAATGAGACTCCTTCAAGGGAAACAAGCAGATTGGGTATACAGATTGCATATAAATGCTTCTTTTGTTTGTGGACATCTGCCTGGCTGTGTTTAAGGAGAGCTAACTGGTGATCCACTAACTCGGTGGCCACCAAAGCCAGCACCAGCACACACCTGCAGCCCTCACCCCTTAACTGACTTAGCCCTGGATGTATTACTCTAAACAGTCTCCTCAAGCAATGTGTTGGCTCTTTAGTGCCTTGGACTCATTGAGACATCATGGTGTTAAGTGAGGAAGTTTTTCAGCTTTAGTTCTGCAGGGTCTGCGTTAGGCAGAGCAGTTTTAACCAGGAGTGTTCTCCTGCTGTGAGCCCCACTGCTGCATGCTCCGCACCGATAAGTCTTCAGAAGGGATGCGTGTTTTGTTGCTGAAATTTGGATACGTGCTGCTTTATCGTCCACTTACAGAAGCCACTTTTCTGATAATATGGTAGTTTTAAATATACTGTTTATCGAAATAACGTAGGCTTTTTTTCCATGATATTGCTGGAAAGGAAGATGCTTTTGCCTTGTTCCATGTCTCAGACTGCTTTTAGCCACTGAGACTTCAGTGCCATTGATTTTCCTGGGAACTGGGTGAAGAGCGTAACAATTCCCAGTTGAATTTAAGCCTGTGCTGGCTGAAGCTGTAGAAGCAGAGTCAGATCCTGACATGGGAAAGCTTGGATGCCAGCCCGTCCCTGGCTGGAGGACCACTGGGTCTGTGTAGACCTTGCCATAAGTGCCACTATATAGAATATTTCCCATCCCATGAGCAACTGAAAGATCCTCCTGTTGAGTGTTTCATTGCTTTGTGAAGAGCCCCGTGCCTTGAGTTTCTCCCGTGTCTTCTAGCACAAATTCCGAGTAACTCATCCTCCGCAACCAGGCTTTGCGTGGTGGTGGGTGAGCAGCCATGCCGGGACTGGAGGCACCTTCACATGGAGAAAGGTACAGCTGGGCTCTTCTGGGAGTGGGGTGCTGAGTGAGCCTCCACCACCCCAGAAAGCTTACTTCTTAAAACTAAAAATAAGCTCTTTCTTTTCTTAGCAGAAAGTAGCTGAGCTCTGCATCACTGCAGGTCTAGAACGGGAATAGCTGGTAGTGGGTGATGTGCAGATGTCTGCTAGTCTCCCTGCAGCTCTGTGACCTCTGCCTGGGCTTATGCGGCTGCCCCTGCCTTTCCTGTCCCTCCTGGAGCTGTGCGTACGAGGTAGTGGGTGCTGCTTGCCCTTACGGACCCAGGACAAGGTTAGCATGGGCTGAAATCAGCCTTGCCTTGCTTGGGTGTTGGGTTTTGGCTCTGCCCTAGGCCCTGCCTGCGTTTCTGCCCCACTCCGTGTTCAGGCAGGCTGGCAGTGGAGGACGGAGTGGTGCTACCTTGGTACAAGGGCTCTCTGCAGAGCCCTGGTGCTACTAAAGCCATACCATTATTTTTTTCCTGCCTGAAACTAATACAGAGCTGAAAATTATTTTGTGGATTTGTCTTAAATGCTCATTTTTCCTCCCCTCTTCCCCACCCCATTTTAAACAGTGCCTCTTCTTTTCCTAAACTAACAGATCACATAATTTTTTTTCTTTTATTTGTGGGCTCATTATATAGTCCAGATGTTTTCAATTAAAAAAATAAAGACAGTAGTGTTTGTAAAGGCAGTCTGAGGTGTGGGAAGAGGAGGCTGTCGTAGCGGGAAGGTTGCAGCCTCTCTGACTTGTGTGTCCCTTTTCCAGGGGGGAGATAGCATCAGCAGAAGGTGGTAGGCTCCAGGCTAGAAGCAGTTGTGTGTAATGAGCTTTGAGGCCACCCCCACCCAAGAGCAGCCCAGTGTGCTGGTGTGAGTCGCGGTGAGAGCGTCCTGATCTGCAGCGCAGGCTATATTTGGTCTGAGATTACTCCCTGCTTGGCCTGGATTGGTCCCTGTTGGGGCTCTGCAGGGTGGATTTCTTTTCCCTTGACTAGCATAAAAGCCCCCTTGCGATGTGCCTCCATGCTTTCCTCCCTCGCTGCCCGCTCCAGCCTGCCTGAGCTGCTGTCACTGCTCTCTGGTACCCTCCTGAAGTATCTCAGCCAGGGTTATGCAGGGTGCAAGGTGCAGGATGTCCCCTCTCCCCAGTACCAGAGGCAGCCTGTTCCCCAGCAGGCGTTAAGATGCAAAGCTCGTCTCCATGTAGGAGCCAGTCCAGAGGTGGAAAGAAGGATTCTTTATATTTTTTCCCCCTGCCCACCCCATCCTCTGCTGTCTATTTTCTTTAAGGGCCATTAATACCACCATTACTCTTGGCACAAATAGCAGCTGGAAGGAGAGATCAGTCCCCTCTGCTCCGTGCCGGTGCATTGCTGGCATTCCCGATGTGGCTGATCGTTTGTGCCAGCAGTCAGGGGAGGAGTGTCTCTCCACACCGCACTGAGAGATGCCCAGTTACGTCAGCAATATTTCTGGGAAAATGTGGAGAGGAAATGGGATAGATGGGGGACATGCAGCAGAGAAATTGCTCGTCAGGTGGGAGCTGGAGCAGGAGGTCTGGATGATGGGGGAAAGTCATCCTGGAGCATGAGCTGCCCCTGGCCAAAGTGGGGTGGAGGCAGGCAAGGGGATGGTGGGTCTGCAACCAAGTGATGGATGAACTTGGTTAAACTTGGTGGAGCTGCACTATGCGTGATACTTGCACATGTTAGGGGAGTGAAAAGTGACCTGGAATAGCAGGAGGAGGTACTCTTTGGTTTGAGCGTTTGTGCAAAGAGATTGGAAAACATGTTGCGAAGAGCAGTTCTTTTTATCAGAAATGGCCAGCTGCATCCCTGGATGTTTCTCCGAACCTCCTGATCACCTGCCCTAGGCACAACTTTCTTGTCTCTCAATTTCCTAGTGAATATGCAAAAAGAGATATACTTGTAGTACTGGAAAAGCCTCTTTCAGAGTTGTTTCAGTACTGCAGAGAACAACCCTTTGGAAAGAAGCTCAGAAAATAAACAGCAGCTGCTGCCGTGTTTCCCCTCCTCCTTTCTCACTCAGTTTGTGGAAACCTGGTGAACCGCCAGTTCCCTTTCCCATCCGTTTGTGGCATTTCCCTACCTGGTCCCAAGGCAGTAAAGCCATGGGATGTCTGCACACAGCCAATATGTTGCATGCTAGAAACCTGTTACGCTTCAGCTTCACCTACAGTACCTGAGTGTCCAACTGAAGATTAGTTGGGGTGTATTTGCGTCAGGGCAGATGTGTCCTCCATGGTTTCCAAGCCTTCTCCAGTGTAGCTTCCCTGCCTTTTGCTGCAGATGATCCGACCAAAGGCTGAGCTGGGGCTCCCACTCTTGGAACTCCCTGGGGATTCCCACGTGGCAGCCCAAGGAAGCTGCATATGTGGCAGAGAAATGGGTAGAAGAGTGATGTGGCATTTCTAAGTGTATGGGGGGGTCAGAGGGGCTGCTATGACCCTGCTGTGGAACCGTGCCAAACCCTGGCAGGTACACAGCAGCACATTCTGGCTTGGGTGGAAAGCTGTCTCAGTCACGTCAAGTCTTGGATTAATTGACTTGCAGTGTTATTAATATGTTGAACCTCACTTCTCAGCTGCTCACAAAGACCCAGTGTTTGACTTTTGGACCCAGAAGTCATCCTGAACTGATGTGGGCTGTGTGATGAATGAAACTTCTATGCCCCTAACACAGTGGTGGGTGTCCCTCTCTTGTCTCCCAAAGAGGGCTCCTGGCTTATCCTCCTTTGCCTGTTAGAGCTGTTAATCGACCTGTTTGCATCCTCTTGGATTGCAGCTGGCAGCTCTCTGCTCACTGGATTGCTTGATACCCAAAGTGACTCAAATCCAGCAAGAAGCATGGGTGGTACTGTGGGTGCTGGGATGACCCGTGCCACAGGTGGATTGTCGGGTGGTCACAGGGGTGCTCAGACCCTGGGGTGCCAAGATGCCTCTGCATCTTGCCAGCTTCCAGAAGTGATGAGTAAAGGAAGAGGAGGAAGAGCAGAAGCAGAAGTGTATAAATAAAGTTTCTAGAAGGGGAAAACCCATAAGAGGAGAAAATAACAGTGCTGGTTTATTCTTTCCCCGCCTTCCCTATTACCTCTCAGCTTGTATCATCTTTTAACTCTGCTAGTGGGTGCGCTCCGGCTTCTCCATGCATCTACACTTGTGTGCAACTGCTCTACCTCTAGCTGGGCACACACTGGGCAGAGGCGAGGGGTTTGGAAACGGATTTTGCTGCTTTGGTGCCACCTTCCAAGTCACTGTGTCCTCATGTAGCGCTGTCCTGAATCTGCAGAGTCTTGGTTGACAAACTGGAACGTCAATGGCCAGGATGCACCAAACCAAAAATGATATTAAGGCCATGTAACACTAATGCTGCTGATTTCAGGAGCAGACCTAGAAAATTTCAGCCCAGGAGTGACACTGCACCTGTTAACTGCTGTTATTCAAAGCTGATGCAAAAGAAAACTTATGTTTTAATAACAAATAATTGCTATTGCATTTAAAACGTACACTGAGTGTTTGCATTTCAAGCAGATGACAGTCAGATGGATCAGTGCTCGCTCACGAACACCAGCCTGGTACCTCCCAGCCCAAGTGCTGGAGTTGGTAGTGCTGGGCAGAGCTGTGCTGCCAGCAGAGCTGCAGCTGCCCACACCAGGAGGGCTTGGCAGGGCTGCCACCAGGCAGTGTAGCTCCTCTGCTGATAGTCACTGTAATGCTAATGCTGGGGGTGCCTGAAAAGCTTTATAAGCTTAAAACGCTTGTCAGTGAAATGTTGGACTGTGTTGGTCAAACGTTTACGTTTTCCAGAAATCTGGAAATGTTGCTTATTAACTTTTTCTTTCCTTTTTCTCATAGGATCCGGCAGGAATCTTTGAATTGGTGGAGCTTGTTGGCAATGGTACCTACGGGCAGGTCTATAAGGTAAGGTCTCCACCTGAAGTGATCCTGCTTGCCTTGGCCATCTCTTGAACATGGAGCATCCCGGTGTATCGGCTTGGTTAAATTCGACCTGTTTCAGGCCTGAGAAGAAGCCCTGCAGAACTCTGACTTTTTTGGTCTTGTGTGCAAGTACCGTGTAGCACGCAGAGCTCTTATTATAAGCAATTTATATTAGTTCTGAAACTGTCACTAAAAAATAAATGCCTTTTTTTTATATCCCCCAGTTGCTTTTTATTGATTATATGATGAGGAGGGAGTGAAAAGTCTGTGCTTTAATAGATAAATCTTGATCTCTTCTAAGAGCTGAGTTTACGGCTGCAATAGGCTGCCAAATGACTTTGCTACAGTCTAGTGCTCTGCACGTGGGCTGGCTGCGCCTTTTCCACCAGCAGAAACCTGCTGCAGGATTGAAAATGCAACAGTCAGTAGCCTTGCTTTAAATCTGGAGGCAGCTCTCCAGATGAGAATAGCGAGGGGACTGTGGAGAACAGAATTTTAAACCCATAAACTTCTTGACAAGGACATTTAAAATCTCCACTCTCTGCTAAATTACATTTCTATCCCAGACACCTCTTTAGCTTGAGAGATTTCCAGAATTTGTTGTCTTGTGTTTTCTTGTGCGTGATTGTTGTAAGCTTGGGGAGGTACTGAATTATTTTGAAGTCTGGGTTTATCTACTCTTAATACATGATGTAGAGATGTTTCTTGGCATGATTCCATGAGGAATTTTCCAGGTATTTTGGATATGCTGGGAAACAGTAGCTCCCCTTGGCCCCGTTCTCAAAAAACTTACGTATTCATGGGCCTAAGTTCTGTATATACATGTACTTGTGCGTGTGTGTACACACAGAGATCCTGCTTGCCTGTCATGCCCATATTCTCTTGACTATAGAAAAGATTATATTCATGTGCTGTTGCTCAGATGCAGCTCTTGCCTCTCATGTGGTAAAAGACAGTGAGCTGCCCCTGCCGAAGAAAAGAGAAGGGTGCTTAAAAAGCTGCCTGTCAGAAAATATTTGTTCTGAATTTTGGTTTCCCCATCCTCCAGCTGCTGTACAATCAGCACGAGGATAAAGAGAGATTGAAGTGAACTGAAAATGAAATGGTACTTTGGGAGTTGTATATGTGTGATTTTTTTAACTGGACTAAGTTTTAAAAAAAAACAACAACCAACTGAAAACAAAGGCAAAAAAAAAATGCACACCAAAACTGTTCCTATCAAGGTTATATTCCAGGGAGCTTTCTTCTAGTATTTGTTGGTTTTCCACTGTGCATTCCTGCCATGGGAGCTTCCCTTCTGGACTGTTTTCCTTCTCAACTGCTAAAATAACGGTAGAGGTTGACCTAATTTTAACTGGTCTGTATTTCTAACAATCAGTGGAAACTATGTGCCTTTAACGATCTTTGGAAGTGTCATGTTTTTGTGGAGAGCAGAAAAGGGAAATAAGCTAGCGGGTGCTGACACTGCTGGTTACACGGCTCTGCTGATCGGGTTTCCCTTGCTGTATTTAATTCTTTCAGTGCTTCTGTGTGTTACCTCAAAGCAGGGAAAAAACACCCAGAAACATCCAAGTGTAGGCTTTCTGGGAGATGAACGCTTCTGTGTTCCCTTTTTCTCCTGCTGTACAAGAAGAAAATTCCTCCTCTTCACTGTTTTTAACTCACTGGAATAATCTGAGTGTGCTCGGTGTGATTCATTTGGTACGGGTGCCAGACGGGATGGTGACGACGGGGAGAACACTGCTGTCCAAACCAAATTAGTAAGCGTTGAGGTATGAGTTCAGGTTAGGACTGACTTCAAAGCTTTCTTAAGCTGAAGTCTTGGAGTAGCATCCACTCTATAAACAAAAAGAGACTTTGATATAAAGCATACTTAACTGTTTATGATGTCCCACCCTAAAACCTACTGTGGAAATAAGATCTCTGTGATTCTGTTCCTCCAGATACCACTGCTGTATTTATCTCTTGCAGCAAAACAAATGGATCAGCTTTCAAGACACACAGACCTTCTGGCTCCCTTCTAAAACAGCCTTTAAATGTGGCCCATACCTAGGAGCAGTGTCCTCTCTAATTGGTTGTTCCACTGCTATTTCAAACCCAGCTCAGGTGGGGCTGGGGTTTTCCCCCCGGCCCTGGGCTGATGCTACCCGAGGGGCACCATCTTTCTCCTGTTAGAGGCTCTATGTGTGTCTAGTTATATTTTTAGATGAGGAAGGAGTAATTCATTGTGGTGTCTGCTCTGGTGCTGGCTTCCTAGCCTAGTCTTTGCAGGTCCAACTCTTGTGCTGTCTTCCAGGAGTGATCATCTGGTGGATATCACCTCCTCTTCAAGCAGCTCGTCCTTCTCTGAAGTGAGCAGAGCAGCTCTCCTGTTGGGAGGAGATGCTTATTCCAGGCAGGGCAGAGCAACTTACATTTATGTGCTGCGAGACTGCTCTAGCAGGACTGCAGCCCTGATGCTTCTCCCAGAAAACCTGGCTTAGCAGCCAGCCGTAATGCTGCTGCATGACCATCTTAGTGTTGGAGACTACGGATGTCCTGGTGGTAACCAGCCAGCCTGCCCAGGACCTGGAGGTGCAAACCTCCCATTGATCCCATGGGATAAAGTGCATGGTTATATTGTTCTGATGACTATATGATATCACAGTCTGACAGGGTGTGGAGCCCGAGAAACGTCTGGTAGTACTACGATAACAGGAGCCATCAGAGAACAGTGGTTCATGGAGCCAACCTTAGGATCTGCTGTGTTGGAGAAGTTGGGGAGACCCTGCCACGGCACGTTTTCTTGTTCATATGAGTAAAGGTGTGTTGGCCAAGTCCGGTGCACGTTAAGAGCTCCCAGAGGGAGTGCACCCTTCTGGCGAAGCATGGGAACTGGGATGAAGTTAGCTGCACAAGTTGCTTTGATCCTGCTTTATGGGTCATGATTTGAAGGTCCCTTTCAGGTGATACACGACGTTTCTGTAAAGCCTTGTTCTCCAAGGCTTGTGCTCCTGAGACAAATGCAACTTGTTCGGGTTGATCTCTGTATTTCAAGTAAAGGCCTTTCTTTGCTCAGGACTGCGGGATACAACATCGCTGTGGTGCTTCCCAGCTCTGCCCGTACCCCAGTGACACCTGAACGCTGCCGGAGCCCTCAGCAGCGACCTGCTCCGCTTCCTCTTCTCTAACCCAACCACAAACTCTTTGCTTTGGATAATGGCAGAGAGAAATAGCATTCCTTGTTCACTGCTTAACAATCTCTTGTGAATAGCTTGAATTTTATTTTAATGAGGGACCGCAGTGGTGATGGTTTATCTCCCTAATTGAATTGGAAGCTGTTCTTTATTTTCAGATAATCCTGCATCTAATGTTACAGATTGTAAACTATTTTTGATAAAAGGCTGAGAGCTTGCTAGCTCCTGTGCCAGACGTTGTTGCAGCAATGCATTTTTGTGTCCTTTTTTTATTCAAGGTGTTTAAAGAAATGTCCAACAGGAATATAATGAGTTGGACCTAGGGAACTGAAACATTTCCTCATTGTTTTTTAGCAAGCAGCTGATGGCTGAAAGCAAAACTGTAAACACAAAAATCACTAAGACCCTTTAGGACATTTTCTAAAGTGTGAGGAAATGCTTCTTTTATGTTCCAGAATGTTATTATTATGGCTTATATCTACTTCGCATTAGAGAGCAAGCAAAAAGTCCTTAAAATAATGCGTATGCTTAAATTGCCTGGATATATCACAGCATCAGGGCCACAACTGCGGAAGTGTCTAACACCAGTAAGTAGGTGGGTTGAAAGTAAAAGGGACATTGGGTTACTCAGAAGTAGCTTTTGAACAGATCGTTACAAAGCTGCGGGAAGACATGCAGCAGGCTACTTATTGTGCACTGAATATGTTAAAAACCAAAGCTATCCCCTGGTGGTTTTAGACTCGCTTTGCCAAGGGTGTTCTCATGCTGGCCCGTGTGCAGCATCGTCAAAGCAAGGTTTCGATGCAAGCCTTTGCAGTAATGAAAAAAATTAGTAACTGTGTCAGATGGTAACCTTTGCCTCTCTCATCTTGTGCCGTTTTCCCGCACTGAACAGGGAAATAAAGCATGTTGAGATTACATAGTCACGTGCTTCTTCCCAACTGTACCAGGACGACAACAGTCATTAATGCCAAATGCTGCTTTGCTTAATACCCTGGGGATGCGGCTCTCCATTTACAGCTTTAGCAAGGCTTTATTTTACAGGGTGCAAGATACGGTACTGTGGGCTAACTCCATAACTGCACAATAACTATTGATTGTTTAATTAGCTGGTAAATGCCATGTAATCGCTAAGCCATTATGCAGTATTATTCAGCGCTCTAAATTAGTGTGTGTGGGGTCTGCAAGCCACAGGTCTCACAGCTGTGGCTCCCTAGGGATCCTCTGCCATCGTCAGTGGATGAGGCAGAGCAGAGCTTACCCCCAGGATCCACCTCGGGGTGCCACTAGGGTGCCTGGCCACGGGCTGTCCATGTCCCCAGCCACCCTGAGTTAGGCAGCCATTTGAAGAGAAAGTGGTTTTTACAATTGCCGCGTTGCACTGTGTTTTATCTGTCTGGGGTACAACACATGGGGGAAAAGGATGAAGCAGTGCATCCCAGGGTCTGTTGTCAGGGTTTATTCCTTTGTTACCCAGAGGGCATTTTCCATAATCCAGGACCTGGAGGCAAATGCCAGGTTTGACCCAGGAGATGAAGATATTGAGGTGTGTGGGTATGAGAAAGTAAATATAGCATTTGAAATCCAGGGTCACCTGCTGCTGGAGACGTGGGAGCAGCTGGGCTGCTGGGACCCTTTGGTCCCAGTGTCAACCCCCTGAAAATGTCCTGGGCACAAGCCTGTTCTCGATAACATTGTTTGCACGTGCCAAATGTGGAGGGATAACGTGTCCTGCCCCTCTGGGTGACGTTTGTGTGCTCCCCTGCACTGTGGCATCCTTTGGTGTGGCATCCCTGGGCATCCCACTGCTGCAGGCTGGTGGGGTAACAGAGGAATATGCTAAAGAAAGGCTTTTGGAAGTAAAGGGTTGGGTTTTTTTCCTTCCTTTTTACCTTTTTTTGGAGGGGAGGTATGAGAAAATAACTAATACGCAGTCTGTGCCATGTTTAGCCTGCCTGAGGTCTGGCTCAGCCCAGCTGCTACTGATAAAGTGCTGGGCCCTTGCATCAGCCCTGGTGAGAAGAGAGATTCGGCAGGTTCCTGGGTCATTACTAGCAGTTCAGATAATTAGCCTGAGTCAAGAATGACAGTAATTGTTTTTAATAATCAGTTGTTTTATTGTCTCCCTTTCCAAAAGGCTGATGGTCAATAGTTGGATAATTAATCACTGTTGCTTTTAACCGTGTGGAAGAAGTTACGATGCTGCACACAATTAATATTTCCTGGGGATTGTTGCTGTAAAGAATTAATCTTAGTTTACCTACACAGCTTTTATAGCTGAAGACTGACTGCTGTGTTTTGCTTGAGAGACCAGTCTGAATGCATGCAAACCACGCGCACTGCCTGCAGACCGGGTCTTGCTCAAACACTCATGGTGTGGTGGTGGCTGCTCTGTGGTGGTCCTGAATATGCTGATGCCACCTGGTGCTCTGTCACGGGCCACCAGAGGAATTCAGCGCTCCATTGTCTTGCAATCTAAACAAACTGCTCTACTTTAGACAGCCAGTTATTGCATCTGAAGATGCATTGTAAGTGTTTCCCTTTTCCTACCTTCTTGCTTATAAAATGAACTGTAGTGATGTGAGGTTGGGTGTGACTTAAGCTAGGTAGGTTCTTGTAGCGTCGTATCCTTGGCTTTGGGTCATCGTTTTGTTTTCAGCTTCTTCAGAGATTGCTTTTGCTGCATGGCAGGGCAGGCTGAGTGTAACCCCACGTTCATGTGTGTACATCCATCCCTCGTCACGATCTGATGGTCGCTGCATACTGAGGCAAACATGAGGGGTTGGTACCCTCCGATTTGGGTAGCTCCCTGGCTTTCCCCATGACTTGATGCTGAGCTAAGAGCCAGCAGTAGGGCAGTTAAGCAGCACCGAGCTGACATACCCCATCCAGGGCTCTTCTTTCTGCTGGATGGCTCAAATCCTTGTCCAGATACAGACCCATGTGGGTGAGCACCAGCCGCCTGGCATCTTCAAGGTCACATAAGGGCCACATGAGCGTGAATGGATTTATGAGACTTACCAGCTGCTTTATAATCCTTCCTTATTACAAGCACAGTATTAAATATTAAGCCATTGTTTCCGCTGGGATGGCTCCCTGTGCCGGCCAAGAGGATGGCAGTGCTGCTGTGCAAGGATGCTTGCTGGGGCAGGGGTCTCCGCTGCTCCCATACGCACCGACTCATGGGTGGTTCTGAGCTTTTTATCAGCTTTTCTTGAGTTGTGGGAAGGGGCTGGGCTGGCATACTGGTATGTGATAACACATGCTGGCTTTATCAGAAGGAAAACGGGCGACCTCAATTTATCAGCTTGCCTGTGATGTTAAAATATCTCTATAAGAGAAAGTCCTTTCCTTGCTGACTCAAATGGGGCGTGTGTGTGTGTTTCTGAAACAGGGTCTTGTTTTTGCCATGAAGGCAAGGAAGTCTTAACTGGAAAATGCTTAAAATGATGTTTCATTCTTTAAAAAAAAGAAAGGAGAAAAAAAAAAAAGAAAAAGCTTTGTTACCAGAGCAACTGGTACATCTTGTGCTGCTTCATTTCTCTGAAACACAGAGAGAGCCCTCAGCCCTCCCTCCCCCCAAGAAACCAGCCCACACACACCTACGTACCAATATGTCACATTAACTTTGCTGCTTTCTGAATAATATAAGGGAAAGGTGCTTTTTACATTTCAGGCTTATAAAGCACAGGTTATTAAAGGTGATTAAAAATGTTCCTGTATTGTCTCCCATTTAATCTCTTTTCGCTTCCCTCGCTCCAGAGTTTGCAGTGGGAAGGGGTAAAGCAGAGGTCAGGAACAGACTGATGTGTCTGTGAAGTGACATTTGTCCACTCTCCCTCGTGTTGCTGGGTGCTCTGCTTTTGTAAATACCGCACAGTTCTGCAAGATGAAAGAAATGTATGTATTTGCAGTGGCATAGGGGTAAAATAGCTGCCTTTAAAGATGCCAAGTAAGGTCAACAGCATGCAGCAGAGCATGGGGGACATGGTGATGGGTCTTGCAGCACTGTGGGTGCCAGGCACGGACAGAGATGGAGGGAGAGTCCTCTCCTTGAGTGGTGAGTATTAGAAGGTACTCCATGCAAGCATCTCCTTTGCAGAGGTCATGAGCAAGCACCATTTCCAATGCCATCTTCTATTCCATGGGAATGATTGGACTGGGAACTCAGACCTGTCTTTTCTCAGGTCTTTCGTGAGGGCAGTTAAAGTGGGCCAGTTCTCTGGTTGACTGGACAGCCTTGATATCTGTAGGTTACACATTTTCAGACCAGTGCTGCTGGATGTGTGGCCTGTTTTATGCAAGTGGAGCTGCAGCAAGACAGTCTGGGAAGATGAGGCTGTGGACTCATGTAGGTGCATTGAATACTGTGTTCTGAGATTCATAAGATGATTTAGGTTGGAAAAGACCTGTAATATTAAGTCCTGCCCTTAACCTAGCACTGCTAAACCATGTCCCTAAGCAACACATTTACAGCAGAAGACTTGCTGCCTAGAGGTCTGCAAGCTTTCCAGGAGAAACTGGTCGCTGTGCATTTTCAGGCTGATCTGAGCTTGTGTGCCTGCTCTTGGGGTTGCTCCAAGTCCCTTGACTTTGGTCAGGCTCTTTGGGCTTGCTCGTGGTAATGTACCTGGGCATCCAGCTACTATCTGTATTGCTTAGCCTTGGAGATGGGGATGCAGGGAGAGCTCTTTAGAAAATAAATAGCTTTTCAGAATGGGAATTATTCCATGTGAAAACATCACTCTTTGGGAGGTGCAGCTTCCTGTTGTACTGCTGATTTTTTGTTGTTGTGGACTTTTTTTTTATGGTATTTAGGGAGTACCAGGTTAGTCTAGTGAATTGGAGCCTACTGCGGTGTACAGGAGCCTAAGGCCAAGTCCCTGCTACTATGGACTTCTTCAGTGACCTTTGCTAAATGACTTCTTTCTTTTCCTTTCTCATCCCTGTCCTATCCCTCTCCCCATAAAATCAGAAACAGGATAATGCTGGAACGATCTAGGGGCTGATCTGGGAGTTGCTTGGTGGTAGCAGCAATGGAGGAGATGGTGTATTAGGTGCCCCTGCACCAAGATTTTGAAAACAAAAGATTGGGGGTGAGGCTGGTTCCCAGAGGAACAAAGTACAGCAGTGGTTAGCCGTTAGTAGGTCAGCCGAGCAAAACAACCTAAAGCAACACTGAAAAGTAGGTTTCAGAGCTGGGAAGTGTTTTGTTCTTCCCGGCTCTGAAGGTGCCACCCTCAGCTGAGAAGGGAAAAGGACTAAAAAGCCCTTTAGAAGGTTTAGAGAAGAAGATGGAGGGAGCAGTAGCCCGTGAACATTGGTGCAGGCTTTGTATTCAAGGTATTCACAGTTGCTGGAGTGTTTGTCTTCAGGGACGTTTCTTGCTTGTCATTTTTTATATCTTTTCAAATTTTAGTGCAGCTTGCCTTGCAGCTGACTCTGAAGACATGAAGGCAAGCGATGCCTATGGGGAGCTGGTTGGAGCTCTGCATCTTTTCCTGGTTACGCTTTGAAGACTCGCTGCAGCGAGAAGTCTGTCTCCGCAGTTATTCTTAGATTTACCTGGGAAGCCCTTTACACTAATTACCTAAAGATGGGAAGTGCCAAGCAAACACAGCCTGCTTCCAAATGTTGTGGGTTTTTTCCTCGCCTCACATAAGAATGGCAGATCGGCATAATAATTTTTTCTATAAATCTTTAAATTTTTTTCTTTTGTGTTTTGATCTCAAAATTTTTGTGTTTGAATGTGCTTGTGGAATAGTGTGGCTAGGAGCCCAACTCTGTCCCCACGTTCCTATCATGCTGCCCTTGTCCCCCAACCTCTGTCTCCCTCGTCTCCCTGCGTGGATGGCTGAGAAGGAGGTCAGTGAGGGCTTCAGACAGCACTGCAATCAGGGATGCGGGGAGCCTGAGCCTTTGTTAGCATGAGCTGTGGTGATCCAGGAAGTCCTGTGTGATACCAGGAGCATAGCAAGGTGCCACAGCCACCCCCTTTCTTTGTGTCCCGGTGGGTGTGTGGAGCACAGTGCTCACCCGTGGACGTGGAGCATCCCTGCCTGTGTGCTCTGTGCTGTACATCCCAGGGCTCACCAGTCCCTGCTACAAGTCATCTATGCTGGGCTGGGCTGAGCTCTGGTATCTAACGTTTTATAGGTCCGCTTGCCACCTGTGGCAGTGGATTTCCACAATGAGTAGCCTTCTGCAGGTCGTTAGTTTTTTTTTAATCCACTGTAAAACTGAACCTGACAGGAAACAATATTGAAACGACCTGGATGTACATGAGCAAAGGGGAACAGGGTGGTTATCTGGCTCAATGCATTTTAAAAAGAGAGTTGTGAAGGGGAGTGAGTTGCATAAAGGACATAATTGTATTTCAGCTGTTCATAGGTAATTTTACAAAGCTGCCCACAAGCCCAGTTTGGAAGCTGTGCTGGCTTTGTTAGCTCTCCACAGGCATTAAAGATCGAGAGGAAGAAGCACCTTATCTGGGCAAGACCCATTAGCGTAACATGACTCTTGTGTTGGAGGTGATGCTTTACCTCAGCTGCAGGGAACAGGCGGTACGCCACACTCCCATCTGATTGCATTTCAGTGTATGTTGCCTTAGCTTGATGTAATTTTTTATTTTTTTTTATTTCCAGCTAGTGCTAGGTGGGGGTGCTTTTTCAGTAAGCATTGAGCTCCAAATAAACAGATAGTGTTAGCTTGTTACCGTTCTTCTACTCCCTCAAGAAATAGTTATTAACAGGGTCAGTGTGAAGAAATGTATTTTATGTTTGTCTGCATAGTATCTAGATCAAATGAGATCAGGCTTATACTGTAAAGCAGCTATGTTAAAGAGAATTAGCTTGCGGATGCCTCCTCATTAGTTAAAAGGTGTGATCGGTTCCTCACAGGTTTGTATTGTGTTTTCCTTGAAATAGCTGTTGGCATGTGAACTTCAGGGTGGTTCCTCCATCTGGATTGGCAGCCCTGGGGTGTCTGCAAGGATTTCTGGTGGAGGCCTCAAGATGATGGGATAGAATGGCTTGGGAGCCTCTGCTGCTGAGTTCTCGTCCAAGCTCCTCCTCCAGAAACCCTGTTGTAGTGGTGAGTAGTGGCTGGTGTGCCAGACAGAGGGTTGAAAAGGAAAGCTTGGAGCTTAGTCCAAGGCCTCTCCTTCTCCCTATCCATTTATCTTTGATGTTCCCAGTGAGGGTTTAACAGCCAGGTCCCTGTGCTGGCGGGGCTGTGTGCCTGCAGGTGGGTCAGCATCTTGTGTGGTAATGCTGATTGGCATTTAAGAAAAAAACAGCAAACTTATAGGTGGCAGTTGCTGAGGAAGGGTTGGACGTGCTGAGGGGAGACTTCATTGCTCTCTACAACTACCTGAAAGGAGGATGCTGGGCTCTTCTCCCAAGTGACAGGGGACAGGACAAGAGGGAATGGCCTCAAGCTCCGCCAGGGGAGGTTTAGGCTGAACATTAGGAAAAAACTTTTCACAGAAAGGGTCATTGGGCACTGGAACAGGCTGCCTAGGGAGGGGGTTGAGTCACCTTCCCTGAAGGTGTTTAAGGCACGGGTGGACGAGGTGCTGAGGGGCATGGTTTAGTGTTTGATAGGAATGGTTGGACTCGATGATCCAGTGGGTCTCTTCCAAACTGGTGATTCTAGGATTCTATGTTAACGTCAGTGGCAAAGAAAACAAATTTAAGCAGATTTTTCTTTTAAACTGTTTTTGTTTAAAAGTCTGCATGACAGATCTGTCCCCACTGCCAGGACAGAGGCATGTCTGCAGAGAGCAATATAGCCCTTATCTCTGCTGTGGGTTAAGGTGGTCTTCTTCATGCAAAGGAGCAGAAAGAAAAGCGAGTCACTGCAATGGGACATTTGTAGTAGCAGTCCCTTTTTCAATGAAACGCTTGCATCTCTGCCTACATTTTCCAGCGCCTATATTCCCATGTTTCGGACCTGTTAGATTTAATCTTATTGTTTCACTGCTTCTGTTTGACAAACTAAAAGTCCCTACAAAGCGTAGTGAGGAGTTAAGCCTTCAATCTGTGGTGTGGTCTTCCAAGTGCTGAGCAGCTGGTGGCATCTGGGAGCCAACATCCAAGCGTGCTGTTCCTGGGCTCTGGCACCACCATCCCTGGGCTCTGGCATGATGCTGGTGCTGAGGTCCAGTGAGTGGAGTGGATGTGCTGGGAGAGACCATCATCTCTTCTGCCATGGTCTCCGAGGTCAGCCTCGTGTTGGCAGCATGGAGATGCAGACAGGGAGTTATTTAATCCTTCCAGTTCCTTCTTTTTTCTGGCTTTGCATCCCCTTTTGAAAAGACGAAATGTTTCTGCTCTGGCACATCTTTCAGTTGATAAATCTTTGGTGTTGCAGCTTGTCCCTGAGCAAAACCATTAGTTGGGAATATGATGCTTACATTAAGTATCTAATGTGAGCATTCAGAAGTTTCCAACCAGCCACTACCCTCCTGGTACATAAAACATCTTTAGAGTTTATGCTATTATGGACAACATGAAAGGCTGGAAACACATCTTTGTTTTATAGAAGTAGAAATTCGCATGTAAGCAGTGGTCAGGGGTTAGGAGAAATTGCAAATACCACTGTACTTGCCATTAGTGTCTTGTTTTGTTAGAGCAATTATGGTTATAACCAAAGTGGGCAGTACTGATGGTACACAGTGGAAATGCTTTCGCATTCCTGCACTTCAGAGATTTTCTGTTTCACACTTTAATTCAGTAGGTCCAGGATTGAAGCCAAAGCTTTTCTTCTCTTCATAACTAATAGAAAGACAGCCAATTCAGCAGAATTTCTGTAAATAGCCTGTTCCAGATGAATTGTGAGTTGTGTATCTAAATGCCAGTAGGTCTAACATGAGGGGTAGTTTATGAAAGAAAATGGAAATCTTGTTTTAGAGGAGTGGGCTTGTGAAACACAGTATAAAATTGTACTTTTCATAGAATCATAGAATAGTTTGGGTTGGAAGGGACCTTAAAGATCACCTAGTTCCAACCCCTGTGCCATGGGCAAGGACATCCCACTAGATCAGGCTGTCCAACTTTTGGACTTTGCAAAAATAATGTGTGTCGTAGTCATGAAACTGCCCAAAACACAGAAAACTGAAGTCTTGATCCCTGGTGCCAAAGGGAAGCATCCAGTGAATGAATCCTCCCAGTCACACAGAAAACACTCAGCATCTTCTTAAAATCCTGTAGCAGCCAAGCAGTGAGCTGGTCCCTCAAACATCTCCAAAAACAGCTCCTCCAGTGTTATTTTTT
Organism: Phaenicophaeus curvirostris; assembly: GCF_032191515.1. NCBI lineage: Eukaryota > Metazoa > Chordata > Aves > Cuculiformes > Cuculidae > Phaenicophaeus > Phaenicophaeus curvirostris. The sequence goes on from NC_091401.1 coordinate 20,108,081, forward strand.
TTTGTTGTTTTGGTTTGATAAAGAACAGCATCTTTTGGCGTAGAAGAGCCACGGAAGTTTTGGTGTGGTTTGGTGTACTCTGCCTTTAGCATCTGCACAGTCGGGGGTTTAGGAGGGTAGTGGGTACTGCAGGGGAACTGCTTGGCTGGCGGTGGTCCTGGGGCATCGCCTCCCCAGCACTGCCCATGGGGTTTAACCCTCACGGGAATGGGTGGATTTGAGGTCTTTGCTGTCTTACCTTTCAAAACCAGCATGGACAGGGTGGGTGTTTAAGGCACGGGTGGATGAGGTGCTAAGGGGCATGGTTTAGTGTTTGATAGGAATGGTTGGTCTCGATGATCCGGTGGGTCTCTTCCAACCTGGTTATTCTATGATTCTATGATTCATGCAGGCTGCCATGTAATTTCTCGGACTGTAATGGATTTGCATGTGTGTTGCTGTGCTGGTGTGCCAGAACGTGCAAGGCCTGGGAGATTCAGGTTGCAGCTTTCTGCTTGAGGAAGGGCACCGGAGCCTTGCTCTCCGTTTCTGTCTTTGGCCTGGGTTGACTTCAGCTCTGAGTCATTCGCATGTAGCTTTGCTGCGGAACATATACAGCATGTTTGTTCACCTGGCTTAAGCAGTACAGCGCTGCACCAGGTCTACACCGCACTCTTGCAGCCTTTTCCTTCCTTGTGGCAGGTGTGGGTTGGTGTTTTGGTTTGGTGGGGTTTTTTTTGTTTTTATTTTGCTTCTGCCTGTTTCAGGTGAAACTTGGCACAGCCAAGGAAGGTTGATGCCTTTCCCGTGCTGTTCTGCAGCAGATACAGGTTTGCATGCAGAGTGGTGCCAGCAGCCAGCAAGGACAGGTAGCAGAGGATGTGGATTAGCTGAAGGGCTGATGGTAAGAGCACAGTTTCAGGCTAGCCCACATGACAAAGGCAAGCCTTCCTCCTCCAAATCTGTTGCCTTTATTCTAGAAGTAGCCCTAAACGTGTGCTGCGGTGCCTGGGATTGTATTTAGCGAGAACTCAGCACGTCACTGGTTGGATTTAAATACAGCGGTGAAAGAGGCTCGAGTGGGCTGAACCCCCAGCAGCAAGATGTGCCTGATGGTGAAGATCTGAGAAGCCCCAGCTGGGCTGTGAGGGCAGCCTGCGTCCCTGGGAAGGGAATTTGACTCCTGATCTATGTCAGTGTGTGCATTTGCCTCTGCCAATTCAGCTCTGTTCTGATATTATGGAGTATCACTTGCATTCTGTGAGCCTGGGGATGAGATGGTGCTGGGAGAAGTCCAATGGTGGGGAAGAGCAAATGCTCTTTAGATCTCCAGCACACACTCTTGAGTTTTTTTTGTTCCCTTATCGGTGACCATTCACAACCTATCTGGGAAGGCACTTGAGAAAAAATAAGCTAATTACACAGTTAAATAGAAGATGTGAGAATAGTGACCTAAGTGTACGGCAGTGTTGGAGGAGCTGGGGCTGCAGAATGTAACTTGTGTTGCACGAGAGAGATTAATTACGTTGACTCCTGGGAGACAGCTCTGCCAGAAAGGTGGTTGTGTTGGATGCACTGTTCATATTGTTAAAATTAGGTGGTGTACAAGAACTAATAAAAGCGGAAGAAAAGATTTCTAGCAGAAGGGATCAATAACTTGAAAGCATTTTAATTCAAAATTAGAAAAATGAGAGCAGTTTTAGGCAAGGAAAGTGTATTAATAAAGGAAAATGAGTATTTGTTACTGCTGGTGTGAAATGAGATAATTTAAGAGGAAATGCTCTAAGTGCCTTTTGTCACAGTTAATGCCTTTTGTTAGATTTCCAAGCAAAATGGAGCCTGCAACTTTCAATTTCAGCATTCTCATATGATCAAAATACCATGGGGCAGCCCGATCATCTCATACTTTACTGGAATGAGGTCATTGATAACTTTTGCCTGGGTGTGATTTACACAGTTGTCAGTGTCTGAATTGCCGTAATATGTCTCTGCCTGGGAAAAAGGCCGCATTTGGAGGGAAAAAAACCCCAAAGCAGGAGCTCTCTGGGTAGCTGGTTCACTGCTAATAATGGATACAGAGAAGTGATTTCTTGTGATCCATTCAAATAGAAAGGCTCAGCCTCTAAAGCTGGAGACACGGAAGCTGGTACAAGGTCAAGCAGTGTCCTTTAAGGAGAAATAGGTGGTGGATACTGTCAGCTGCAGATAACACAACTGCAACATCACGAAAAGTACATCTGAAATTAAGATTAAAGGTGCTTTGCGCTCAGACGGAGATGGGGGTGGTAAAGAGGAGATAGAGGCAAAATCAGAAAAAAAAAGAGGATTAGCTTTTGGTGGGTGACAAGTGATAGCTCTGGCCAGGGAGAGATTTAAGCAGCAGAGTGCTCAGCAACCTGGGGAATTATCAGAGGCTTCTGCAGCTGCTTTCAACTGATGGTCTTCAACAGCCCAAAATTCTTTGTGTTCGAACCTCTCTTTCACCCCATGCCTGCATGTGTACATGCACATGCAGAATCTCATCTGTAGCCCTTGTATATAAACCTGGGGATGTGAAAACCAGAGACCCTGGTCATCCATGCTTGCAGAAGTCTGCTATAATTCTAGATGCCTTAGTTTACATTGAGGCAAAAAGGGACCTGACCTTTAGCTGTGCTGGTAGACCTCTTTCTTTTGCTGATACGCGTTGTGGGTCAGGGTACCGAGAGCTTCTGAAAAATTCGCCAGTTTTTAATATGTTGAAGAGGGTGATACTGCATGTTTTGTCAGTCACACCGTGATGAGAAATGCCAGTTTGTGAAAATCATTTTGGCTACAATTGCTCTGAAGAGGATGACTCGACACGTTATAAGCATGGCAACGACTTCACAGGCTGGAAATGTGGATTTGTGTTCCCAGCTTAGTGTGATCCCAAAGGAAAACGCCTCCCTTGAAGCAGAACAAGCAAGGTTCAAGGGGTCTATTGTGCTTTCCCTCCATGTTGGAAAACCACCATATTTTCCATTCAAATCAGGCCCTTTGATGCAAATCTCATTCTTGCAAAAACTTCCAGAAGGTTTGGGGTTTGTTCCATAGTGGGACAAAAATGCTTTTGCAAATCCCAGACATTTTGGGGAGCTGGTGGTAGTGTCCTGGGGTCAGCACTACCCGGGAACTCACGTCTACTTGCTTGCTGATATTGGATTCATCAGGTCCATGAATACCTGGATGTCTGGGAGTCCTTACTGGTGTCTGGTCCCTAGCTGACCTTTCATTTTGCTAGCAGAAAATGAAGATTAACCTTGAGATCAGCAGACTATAGTGGAGATTGCATACCTATGCTATAAGATAAAAATAGACACAGAAACTGGAAAGAGGGAATGTAATATCTTAAAGTTCATCTCTGTACCTAGTAAAGTACCAATGACCAGGCCTGATCCTAAGCTTTGTGAAAGCTTTACCTGCATGAGAAAATATGTATGTGAACTATAACAACCTCCCAGGCGTGTGTCCTTCTTGTATATAAGCAAACCTGGCCTTCTCTGTTTTCTCATCTATCCAAACTAGTATTATCAAAGGACCACAGTGTTTAATCTGAAGCAGCCATCAGGAGGATAAGCTACTATGGTTTTCGGTAGTCTGGTACAAAATTCTTTCTGCATTTCTTGGCATTTAGTTATTAATAAGGCATTTGTTCTGTTTGCTTAAAAACCTCCCAGTAGCTAGCACATATGCACTATGCAAATTATTTGTGGTCTGGTTAAATACTGTTTTTTAGGGAGGGGGATAACTGAAATTAGTAGAAAAATAAGTAACATTAACCCTCTGTAGGTTGTCCCCTCATTAATTATTTGGCTCTTGTGGTGGAACTAAGCATGCCACTGTCGTTAACAGTGTTTTGGGACATTAGCTTGAATAGTCACATACCTCTGAGTGCTTACTTTGGGTGGCAGTGGTCCAGAAAACTGCCAGCATCCTAATTAACATGCCTTTTCAATGGACAGTATTAATATTCATACTATTATACTGTAAAATGAGTAATTTGAATAGACAGAATGTCTTGCACTCTCTTGATCTCTTGTGGATTAACCTACAAAAGGCCATTGGCACTCATTCTTTCAGGCTTTAATGGGTACAAGGGCTTCTAATAAAGCAGTGTGGAGCATAGGTACCTAAAAATATGTTGCAATATGTATCTGATAGGCTTGTTAATATTTTTTTAGAGCAGTGAAAGGAAATGTTTGTAATAGATGAGCACCTCCAAATGATGGAGGAGTAAGGCAGCTCTTGGGGCTGACTGGTCCCACAACATCCATCTAAATGATGTCAGCCCAGCAGCAGTGATGAAGTCCTCCAGCTGAGCCAGCGCTGAGAGAAAAATAGTACTGAAGGGGAGAAAGCAAATACGTGTTTGACTGGAAAACAAAAGACTTGGAAGACCAGTCATGTTTTATTGATGCCTACTATTAGGGGCGACCACAAGATATACTGCTGATTTTAGCAGAAGGAATGGAAGTGGGGAAAATACTGTGGAAGAAGAGAGATTAACCTGGAGGAAAAAGCAGAGGTGCAACTGAAGCAGAAAACACTGTTTTTAACAAATAGGTTAAGAGGCATAGAGGTTGCAAAGTATGTTTGGGTAAGCACCAACCAACTCATTTACTAAATTCTCCAGCTTACTCCTGAGATGAGTGCTCCATATGTGCACAAATCCTCCTGTAGCAGATACCTTCCACCTCTCCCAAGGTCTAACTGACCCTGAGTCCTCAAGGAAGGAGAAACTAGCTTGGGATTAACATTGAGGGGAAAATGCTGCTGAAAGAAATAGTCTCAGCACATCTTCCGTTCAGTATTCCATATAGAGAGTGGGTTGTTAGCTGAAGGGAATGAGCCTTCCAGTTGCTCCATTCTCTAAAGAGATATACAGTGTAGGCCGGAGGAAGGAGGCCCTTTTAGTATCTGCAGATTTGTCTGTGGTTCCCACAAGACTTGAGATCCTGAAGAGACGTTGGTCTGTCTTTAGCAGTGGAGAAGAAAGCCTACTCGAGTGCAGAATTGATGCTAACAACTGAGACTATATTTTGATGGGAAAATACTCAGCATAAGAACACAAGAAGGATGTTGAGGCTCTCGAGCGAGTCCAGAGAAGAGCAACCAAGCTGGTGAAGGGGGCTGGAGAGCAGGTCTTACGAGGAGCGGCTGAGAGAGCTGGGGTTGTTTAGCCTGGAGAAGAGGAGACTGAGGGGAGACCTCATTGCTCTCTATAACTACCTGAAAGGAGGTTGTAGAGAGGAGGGTGCTGGCCTCTTCTCCCAAGTGACAGGGGACAGGACAAGAGGGAATGGCCTCAAGCTCCGCTAGGGGAGGTTCAGGCTGGACATTAGGAAAAAACTTTTCACAGAAAGGGTCACTGGGCCCTGGAACAGGCTGCCCAGGGAGGTGGTTGCGTCCCCTTCCCTGGAGGTGTTTAAGGCACGGGTGGGCGAGGTGCTGAGGGCCATGGTTTAGTGTTTGATAGGAATGGTTGGACTCGATGATCCGGTGGGTCTCTTCCAACCTGGTGATTCTACGATTCTATGATAAGAATGAGATTGCTATTAACAGAACTGAGAGACACTTTGAAGAACTGGTAAAAGGGAGCTGAGTGAGAGGGCAGCTGTGAACATGGATTATCTTGGCCCAGGATGGTTTCTGGTGGTGTCACACACGATCTGTGCATTCACGTGGTGTGGCACTGGCTGTGGGCTCTTATGGAGGATGTAAAGATATCATAGACCTCAACAAGCAGAAGGCATCTATGAAGAGCAGCATTTTTCTAAAGAGAGGTGTGGCTGTGTAGTGCTATGGGGTTTGCTGTTTAAAATTTTTTTTTGGCACTTTATATAAGGGTAGCTTTGACTTCTGGATGAAAAATTAATTATGGGAAGCATAGCTGCCAGTCAGAGCAGCAAATGTCTTTCTGCAGAGCCTGGCCTGACTCTGCTGGTCTGTGTCTATGATCTGTGTTGCTGTTGGAATGGGATGAAGCTCTTTTTATGAAGGTAACTCATCAACCCCTTTGCCAGCAGCTGAGAGATTGGGAGACAAGACTCAATTACCCTGTTGACTTTAGATGCTGCCTGTCAGTTGATGACAAGAACTAAAGCATTTGTGTGTGTCTGCCTAGGCTATGTCCATCAGATGTTCTGAAACAGATATTATCTGCTCTTTTCAAATAGCTTCAAACACCTCTTCTTATGGTGCGTTCACAGTGAACTCTTAGCATTGGTAGCACTCATGAGCTCTTTCCATAAGCTGGGACATGGTGAGTCCTATGCGAACACTGAATGTAGATGGGGTGCACACCTTTGCCCTTTCAAACCCTGGCACATTTGTGCAAATAACTGCACCACCAGTGGTCCTGTTAGCTCTCGTGTGGTCCACTGTGTTGCAGGTGGAGCACATACCTAGGCTGCATCTTCATCAAATGTCATCCTGAGAAATGGTCTTATAGCACAAAGATTTGCAGTGAGCTGCGTTATCTGGAGAACAATGCTGTTAACCTGTTTCCATCAGCTTCTGGGTAGGCGCATTTCCATAGATATCAGCAGGAGTGCCACAGTGGGGATGCCTAGTCTTCCTGGCTCTGTGAAGTTGCTTTAATATAAAAAAATCTATGATAATTAAGGTGAAAGGAGAAGATAAGGAATGTCTTCAGTCTGTGCCAGAGGTTACCTGAGTCTTTGCACAAAGGAACTGACTGGCAAGATTGGAGACATCCTGCTAGTTGGGAGCTAATGGAAAAATTGGAGGCTTTTAGAGCCTGAGTCAGTGTCGTGAATCAGCTGCTGAAAACGTGCCTTATTATTGCAGCTTTAAGAGAACTAGCGAATCTTCAAGGAGTTTCTGTGATGGAATGAGTGGAAAATAAGGTTCTATGTCTCACCTGCGTCTCTGCTATGGCCATGGGGGGCTTGTTGGGGCCACAGCCCAAGTGGAAGTCTGGCAGGCTCCCCTGTCAGCTCTGGCTCTCGGCGGCTTCCCCCCTTGAGCAGAAGATATTTTGTCTAGCAGTGAAACAGCCAGTGAGTCAAAAAAGGAGGTGGAAAAAAACAAAGAGGGGAAAGAGGAGTAATAATAAAAATAATACTCAAGCCTGTTAGAAGGGGAGGGAAGCAGGCAGCGCGTGGTGCAGAGCTGTGACTCACAAGCAGCTCCGCTCCCGGCGCATGCAGAGCCAAGCGAACGCAATGCTGCAGCATCTCTGCTGACGGGCTTGGCAGCTTCCCGGCAGCCAGGAGGCAGTGAGGCAGGCTGTATCGCTTTCCCCATCCCATTCATCCCTTCTTCACTCTTCTTTCCAGCCTTGAGGCTCCTGCCTACAGTGTGGGCCTGCTGATGGGTGATGCCTGGACCAACCCTTGCCTCTGCACAGAGGTTGCTCTTTGCTCTGGCTGTGGAGAGCAGTGAGATCTAGGAATGGGAATTGCAGTGCTGAAGTGAAATGCCCAGTGCTGAGCGGCACGGATACCTTCCTGCTGGGTTCATGCACATGATAAGCTGGGCTGAGATCCCTCGCTGCTTCTTCCATCTGCCCATGTCTTTGCTGCCAGAGTTCATAGAAGTACTGGAATCGATGTTCCTGCTAACAGTTGCTGTCCTTATGCGTCCTCCTTTGGGTTATTTTTTAGAAATTTTGGGAAAAGTCCCAAAGAAGGCCTTTAAATAGAGAAATCACGTAGATTTAAATATTTTTGAGGAAGGCTGGGAAAATACTTTGCTGCTGACTCCATGACCTTTCCATGTCTCCTAGGAGGCCGATAGCAACTTGTTTTTGAATAATGCTCCACTTGCATTCAAAATACAGAAAAATACTCATTTGTATAGCTGTGTATTTTGCTTCAAGGTGACAGAAGCAAGTTAGATCTTAAATTCCCTGACTGTTGGCAGGCTAGTACTGATGCCAAGAGGGTACGTGTCCATCAGAACACCAAGGCACAGGGCATGATGTGTTATTTGTATTTAATCTGCCTTACGAGAAGGCTCGGGTTAGCCAGGCAAGCCTTGAAGGTCAGTCTCAGCTCTGCCTAAAAGGTCGCGTGGCATTTTGTTCAGCTGAGCATTAGAGGGTTTATTGCTTCATTCTCTGGGCTCAGTCAGAGATGATTTCCCCCTTTTTTGCAGCAAGCATATTTTCTCCCAGATATTTTGCTTTGGTGGTGGGGGAAGGAAGCTCTGCTCACCCGAAATATTCAAATGATGGTTTCCTGGTAGAAAAACTTAATTTCTTTTTTTTTTTTCCCCCCTGATTCTGAAATGTATATATAATGCAATACCTGTCAGGGAAATTTGCACTGTTTTTGAGCTTTGGTTCCCCTTCGGGGGTTTTACTTTGTTTTTAATGCGTTTCTGCAGCGAGAGCTGCTGCTTTTTCAGCTAGCTCTCCTCACTTGACACGAGGACGGTTAATGAGAGGTCTTCCAAGGCTCCCCTTTCTCAACCAAATGCCTTTTCCTGCCTGAGCGCCCTGGCCCGAGGTGAAGCCTCTCTGCTCCGAGAGGAACGCGGGAGCGCCCTTTGCGGGAGCAGCTAATTGGCAGCGGCTGCTGAGGTGACAGTGCCCTTTGTCTGCTAGCCGGAGCGAAGCTGTTACCCAGCAGCGTGAGAGCACAGAAATGAACCATTTATTTCCCAATTACTGTTATTTTGGTACATGCTTCCGAGGGGCCTGTAACTGATCTCTGCTGTGGTGACTTTGGTGAGTGGTGGCTCTCTCCAGCCTCGTCTGCAGAACTGAGTTGTCTTCACAGGGCACTCGTAGCCTTTATCAAAATACCGTTGCTTACTAATTTTGTGTAGTGCTGTGAGATACTTGAAGCAGGGACTGAGCAGCCCATGAAAACTGCAGTGGAGGGATCCGTGTTTTCATCCATTTCCTTGCCCCACAGGATCCTCAGCTGCCCCCAGCAGTGCAGGGAATAGGGATGCGACTCTGGAATAGCTACCCTGATATGAGGGTTGGCTTGTGAAAAATGCCAAACCACAGTATTTGGAAGAGAATGATGTTTCTGCTTGCAAAGCACAGAACTTTTGTTTGTTAACTTGAGCTCCTCCCAGGTTCACAGATTTTGGGCTGTGTACAGGCAAGACACCCAGCTTACTTGGTGCAGCATCAGTAAGGAGAGACCACTTCTGTTGTTATTAACGATAATTGGCCCAATCCCGTCCATGTTAGTTCTTGATACAGTTATTTACATGCTCACCCCAAGCATATGAACAGTCCTTTTGAAATAAAATGGGGCTGCTTGAGTGTCATAAGGCATTGGTGAAGTATTTTGTGTCTATAAGCCTCATCAAAGTCAACCATGCTCCCCTTTATTTTTCTGTCTCTCGTGGTTAGGAGATAAAATTATGTTATATATTTCTCCCATGACTACATGGGTATAAAAGCCAGGGACAGACAGGTATAGATGCAGCACAAAGAAGAAATCCATCTTTGATACAGGTGGTGGCTGAGGAGACTCCACAAACATCCCTGCTGCAGCACAGCAGAGAGAGGATGTTCAAGTCAAAATGGGAAATTACTTTCCACAGCAATTTTATCTAAGATCCAGTTACTGCTCCAGGACTAGTTGAATATGGTGAAGAACTAAGAGCCAGCAGATTATTTCAAATTCTTTTTTTTCTCTAGAGACAGAAGGGAAAAAAGAAATTTAATTTATAAGCTGTCAGGGCTGTATCAATTATCGAAGAGTGAGATGATGAGAGGCAGCACTGTGTGGAAAACCCGAGGGGTTTGCTGGTGCCAGGGTGGTGTTACAGGGATCCCAGCTCCATGCCCTGGGATGACATCCTGGCCTGCTGGAGGAAACGGGCACTGATATTGTTGTCCCTTTGTAGGGCAGGCTGGGGTCTGTGGCAGCTGGGCACCTCCAGGCAGGCAGCTGAGTTGTGGCCACAGTGAGGGGATGGGAAGTGGGAACCATCACCCTCATCCCTGCCAGAGCATCTCTGCCTGCCCTGCAGGGATTCAAGCGGGGCCCAGCGGGCGTTTGAGGGTGGCAGAGGGGGCATTACCTCTACCAGTTAAGACTTTCTTCATTCCCATCTTCTTTTGGTTCTGAGGCAGCATTTAAATTCGTACCAATTTTTTCGCTGGCTGCTGCGAGATTTGTGAGGAGACTTTTTTTGAGAACGCCTCTGACAGAAATCTGTTTTCTTATCCCTTGAAGCTGAAAGCCATAAAGAAAAGAATGACTTTAATGAGCAGACCTTGCCGAATCACCACCTTGAAGCTCTAGCTGCTCATGTGAATCAAAACCTGCCGAAAGTAGGTCATATAGTAAAAATGAATTAGGTTTACTTCACATTTTATTGACTCTGCCAGCTTTTCATTCATAGAGGCTTATAGTTACGAATGTATCGTGTCTTTTTAATGCTAGGCTAAGGTGAAAGGGGAAAATCCTGTTCTTTATTCCTTCCCCTTTAGCCTCCGTGTTTGAGGTAGTCAAGTATATGGTGGATGGAATTTGTCTTTTCTGCTGTTTATTTTGTGTTCTCCTGCACTGAAGAGCTGCTTAAGTGGTGATAAAGCTCCCATGGTACATTCACAAGTGGGAATTCTGCCTGTTCCCAAAAGTTTGTGCAACACCCAAATTAGTCTTAAAACTTCTGTGAAGGGTTGTAGTGGTGATGTGGTGCCTGCCTGCAGGCAGATGGTTTATATTGCATCTCCTCCTTAGTGTTCTACTGAACCAGGGAAACACACTTAGACCAAAGATGTTTGGGGTCTCCAGCCCTGTTTATCTTGTAATACTGAGAAGATCATGGGTGGCTGCGCCAAGGTGGGCTGTGGGGGGTATTTGCAGGTCTAAAGGGTGCCAAGATTTTCAAAAGAAATATTATCTTGTTGCCCCTCGTTTATATGATTCACTGTAGTTATCAGGGAAGAAATGAGAATCGTCATAGGTGCTTGTTTTATAGGGCTGCAGATTGGACTCTGCATGCAAGGGAGGAGGAGGGACCTAGCTGCACAGCCACATTTGTGAAGGTTTTGTCACCAGCACAGTAGCCAGTTACAATCCTGGGTCTTAACCTGGAGTTTTTAATTCATATTTGGGTTACATTTATTATGCTCTCCCTGTTTGTTTGTTTTGGCAGTGTGGGACTGGACCAGCAATGTGCCACTTTCCGGATACCTCAGTGGATGGGATGGAGGGAGAGTTAGTGGTTTCAGGCACTGAACAGCTGAGTATTTGGGAATGTTAGGAGTAACACAGTATTGATTTTGCTAAAACGTGGGACTTTTAAGACCGATCTGGCTGCGTTTTGGATTGAATGAATGCTGTCAGTGTCCCCATACTGCTGACAGGACAAACCTGGTTGGTGCAGGCTGTGTGGGAGATGCATGCCTGCTGGGGTTTCAGATAACCTCTGTGCCCTCTGTTTCATAGGCATCTGATCAGATGAATTACCTTTTATTTGTAATGTTAAATGTAAGTCAGTGTGGTTGGCTTACAGAGCCAGGCCAGTGGGTAATGTGAGTGGAATAACCATGTACAAGTGTGACTGTGGGACCCACAAGTGAGTCTATATAGCTCAGACTCCTTTTAGAAGAATTCAGAGAGTCTTTCTGCAACGCCAGCTGGCAGGATACGTACATAAAATAGCAAATAAAATGGCAAATAAATCCTAGAAATGTCTACATCTGGTGTTTATAAATGATCCAGTACTAACTCCTGGATTTCTAAATCCGGGGAATTTGAACCATGTTCCCACAGCATTGCATGGAAGAGGAGCAGGATGGGAATAGGACTGGTAAAGAGGGGATGCTGTAGAGACAATTTCCAGCATCCGAGCACCAAAGCCGTAACTACTGAGCTTTGTTAGCATACTGCAGGTCAGGTACTTGTGCTTGGAATGAACTGCTCAGATTCCACCCCAAATAGCCCAGCTGGTCCAGTTTCTGGGGCTCTTGGCTCCTCAGACGTGACTGGGTGGGAACACTCATAGACCAAGGCAGGAGGTCTGGTGAGATTCTTCACTGAAAGGTACTTAAATTGGGGTGTCTTTGGGATGCACTGAGAGGGGGAGGGAAAGCCACAGCACAATAAAAGTAATTCTTCAAGAGACTTTGCAGGCATTAGAGATGACATACAATAGATCTTGGAGAACATGAGGGATAGGTTTGAACAGCAAAGGCTGGTGTAAATGAGGGGCAGCAAGGACAACAACTCTGCTTTGGTACCTGTTGCTGACAGGGCTTGAGGCTGGTTATGCCAATCATTTCTATCACTTTTTAGAAGGCTGGAATCAATTTCCATATTGTAAGGACAGTGACAGAGGGCTTCAGTGACGAGGTGGATGTTGTACCTTTGAGATACTGCAGTGGAGATGAGGTGCGGTAGGTCTCAGCCTCCAGAGTTAGTGTGGTGGCAGGGTGCCTCCTGGACTTTTTAACTGAGAATTAATGCTTTTATTGGGATTCAGCCATGTAAACAAGGGGATGTATCTCCATAAATTTGTTTGACTCTTGGGTTACAGCTTGCAGCAGCTTCTTTCTACAGTACTTACTGTATTCAGGGAGGATGTTTCTATGGCGGAAGGCAAATAAAAAGGAACCATAGGCCAGATGCTCACCTGTCGTAAGCAAGGGCGGTATTGCTGGGTAACACCTGTCTGCCATCCTGTGGCTGGGGAGCTCACCACTTAAAATGTGAAGGTGTGAGAGCTCACCTACGCTCTTGTTCCCCCTGGGCCGGGCAGCAGGACAGTGTCTTGTGGGTTAGCACAGAGAGGAGATGGTCATCTGCTCCCAGCCTCCCCCCTGGTGGGGTTGCCTCTCTGTGAAATAGTTCTCTGGTGTGAAACCCTGGATTTTAGAGCAGTCAGACCAACCTTGTCATCTGGTAGATGATGGATTCCACCCGTTAATTTCAGCCACGCAGGCACAACGACAGGTTGAGCACCTTATTCAGATCAAACTTTTAATTTTGGTGTAAAGCCTTCAAGGGTTGGCGGTTCCACTGTTCCTCTGTTAAACCCTGCTGGTGATTAATTACTCTCACTTAAAAATTATGTGCTTTATTTCCCACTAGATTTTGTCTGTCTTCAGTTTGTAATCGCTGGACCTTGTGGTCTTCCCCATGTTCGGCGTCTATCTGGTATTATGATGTCTCTTGAAGTTTCTGCTGGAGTTAAACAATCTGGTCTCAGCTTTAGCAAGAAGCTGGGAGGAAAAGCATGGAGAAGGCAGAAGTGTTGCGGTGGTGGGATCTTGTGGCTTTGTGCAGGCAGCATTCTTCATTTAAGAGACCTTTTTTAAGCGAGACGTGTAGTAACACACAGCAATGAGATTTTATCTTGTGTTTAGGATTTCTGTTGTAGCTAATGGCAAAACTGAATGATTTTTTTTTTCCCCTGCCTTCCTATCTCTTCTGCCTGCTGTAGATGGTACATACTTTAAGGGGGTGAAAAATCCCTACTGATAAATTAGGATTTGTTTTGAAACCTTCGCTGCAGTTGTAGCTAACTGCTTTGATCTCAGCTGAAGACCTTTATACAGTGACAGAATATAAATCTTACCTACCTGTACTTTTCATAGCTTGAAGAAATAAAGCCAGAAACCGTCTGGGTAGGAGAGAGTCCCTGCTGGTACCCCTGTACCAGGCTGTCCAAGGAAGGCACAGCAGAGAGTACAAGTAGCCTCTGTCCTTCTAGTTACTGCTAGAGAATCCACACATTACCTAAAATCACAGCTTGAAAAAATTAAACTATTTAATGGTGATAATACAATGTGACATACAGACGAAGGCCTGTAAATAAACCACTATTCTACTTCTGAAAAGACCTTCATTGACTATTATGTGAATAATAAATCTTTCAATTTCTCTAAGAAACAATAATTACTGAGTCTTCGGCTGCAATGGGTATCTCCTGCTGACAATAAATGTCTGTATCGTCAGTATCTTGGTGATGGATGCTGGTGTGGACAACATTGTAGAGATAATATAAAATACTGTCTGTAGTACGTACTGGCAGCCCCCTTATTTTTTTTTAAACCCAGCAAGTACAGATTGGGATGGTGCTCTGTGTATCCAGGAACATATCTTGTTTCTCACACTTTCTTTTCTTAGCATTTCCAAGATATTTTTGCTGCCTGGCTCTTGGTTACTAGCAAGGAGCTCCATGGAGATAAGCTCCATTCTTTGGTAGGTAGGAAGCTGCCTCAGCACTTGCAGCAGACAGGGGTGACCTCTTTCATTGCTTCGCCAGCAAAATCGAAGCAGAAAACCAAGTGGATCAATGAGAGCTGTAATCCAGTTTTGCAGTGTGGAACTGGGTCACGGGGAAGCGTGGGCAGGCAGCTGGGACTCTGTGCTGCTGCCTGCTACGAGGAGCCTGCCTGTGGGTTCAGCTCCAGCGCCCAGAGCCAGCTCGAGGTCATGTTCGACTGCCATTGCCTTTCAACCCTGATGGGCACCGGCTGTCCTACAATGGGGATTGGTACATGTAGCAGATGAGAACACCATAAAGGAATCATCTTCAATATACATCTTCATTAGGGCCAAAGTGGACATCGCTGGAAGGCAAATGTGAAGTCTCTGGCACAGGACCTACACCTGCAGGCTTTAACTCTGCTGCCCAAGCCATTCCTGGGAGTGACAGCTCTGCTGCATGTTGGTGTGTATTTGGTTGCTGGCTCTTGACTCTAGATATCATGGACCTAGCAGGACAACTGAGTGTACCCTGGAAACCACCAAGTGCCAGGGAATCAGCCCAGTGCGACTGTCTCCCTGTGGACTGGACTCAGACTGCTTCTTATCTTTAACCTCTGAATGTACATGTTTTTGAAACAAACATAAAACTGGAAAGGATTTATAGATAATATCATCTCTCAAATACCATCTTGGGAAGAGCTGTGCAGCCGTGAGTCCCTCTTGGATGGGTGGCCTGAAGAACAGGGGCCTCTGTGGTGAGGTTATTTTTGGCTGGGCGAGTGGGGACCAGCCTCTGTGAATGCTTGTCTGAGCTGGACTCTGGGTTTAATGCTGAGAAAGATAAAAGGATGAAGACATGGAACTAGATGGAGTCTGCATTTATCTTTAAATCTTAGGCTGTTTTTTGAGAAAATAGTTCTTGAAAAAGATTGCAACCTCATTTAGATGGCTGCAGGTCTGAATTCACTGACCATTCTGAATTTTTTTATTTCTTTCTTTTCCCCCTGGGTTAAAGTATTGTAGTCCCTTGGAAGTTCAGTGGCAGCAGAGAGGCTTGGCCTCTGTTGTGAAGAAGGCTGAGATAGATCTGATATGATTGTATTCTCATTAATTACACAGCCTCTTTGAATCACCTGGAATTCAGAGTGAGTCAGAATTAGGGTAACGGATTGTTGCCTGCTTTGGCTGTCACGACACAGTGCAGACTTCTTCCATGCAAGGCTCACGTGCTTGAGACATGACACCATCTTGATACACAATTGGAGATGTGTGTACCTCCATCAGTGCTGCTGGGGGCTTTGGCCAAGTCTCATCTGTGGCTCTGTAACTTTTTAATAGAATACAGTCAAGCAAGCAGGTGCTGTTCTTTGACCCTGGGATTTTCTGTTTTCTGTTGCCTCTCTTCCAGGCTGCTCATAAACAACTGTGCTGTGGGCACGTGAGAAGTACAATATTGATTTGAGGAGCGCATCAAAAGAGGCAAATATCAAACTTTTATCTTAACTAGTAGCTGCGTTTCTTGCTTCCCTTTCTTTTTGCAGTGTATAGTTTCTCATTATTTTCCCCTTCTATTTATTTTTTTTTATCTTTCCCTATATGAAATTGCCCTAGTTACAGCTGTCAGATTCTAGCTTTGCAGTGGTCTGATTTCGCAGCCCTATTCCCTCTTAAAACTTGCAGACAAGTGATGACATTTCACTTGCAGCATTCTCTGGTTGCTCTAGACTGTCACAACAAGATTAGGGGAATTCACGTGAAAGTAGAAAACCCAGCTGTCTTCTGGGAGGAAAGCTGCACGGTATATGAAGATGGAGCACAGTTTGCTGAAGAGTTGAGCTTCTCTAGTTGTATGCCTGTGTTTAAGCCATGCCAAGCATATGCTGCGTCCTCCAGTATTCATGGTGGTTTCATGGGCTGTGTTCATTGTCTGCTTCTTTTCAGGAGGTGGAGTCAACTGGGCATTGCTGCTGGTTTAAATCCCAGGTTGAGCCGTGTTGTTCCTCGGAAATGAGCGGAAATAACTTGCTAGATGATTGCCTAAATAATTTACTTTTGGAGGAGCATTCCTTGTGCGCTCTCTGAAGTGATGGTTAGGAAGGAAGTAGGATGCTTCTACGCAGCAGCATGTTGAAAAACATCTTCTCTTCTTTTTCAGTGATACAAATAATTTTTGCAGGCCAACTTAACGTTCTGCTGCCTCGTGTCCAGTGACCAGTGTGGTGCGTTTCATATTATTGAGTGTTTTTCTTCCTGTCTGGAGCAAAAACTGGCCTTGCCTTTGTGGCTGGTGACAGAGGAGCTCCTGGCATTTCCTGAGATGACTTGTCTCTTGCCCTGTTGATGCATTTGGGATGACTTTGGGCTCTGTGGTGGCTTGGTAATTAACTGGCCGTCTTTCTGAAAGGGCTTTCAATAGTGACTCCTCATGACTGTTTTTTGCATTGAGCTTCTTTGTGCAAAAGGCAGCTTTTAGATTTTCCTTCCTGCAGGATTAGTCAGTTAATGCCCAGTGGGCTACAGCTTGAAAAGGGGCAGATGTGTGTGGTTAAAGCACGGGACTAAGATTGAAGAGCTGAATGTTTCTGTGGTGCCACGTGATTTTGGTGTGGTCTGGCCTGTTGACCTTTCTGTGCCTCCTTTGGCTCATCAGTACTGTCAGCTCAAAGGGGACGTTGCTCACTTTATTACATTTCTTGGGTAATTGATGCCAAAACTGCAGTTTCTAGTCTGCCCTTCTGCCTCCTGAGGGAATTGCTGAACAGGCCTTGTGGAGCTCTGGATGGGTCCTCGGTGTAGTAAGTAGTGTGTGGTTAAGAAAGGGGTCATGGGGGACCTGGGCCCTCAGCTGCAGGAGGGTTCCATGGGCATTGATCCCCACCGGTATTGGTCCCCAAGATCACAGAATCCTAGAATCACCAGGTTGGAAGAGACCCACCGGATCATCGAGTCCAACCATTCCTATCAAACACTAAACCATGCCCCTTAGCACCTCGTCCACCCGTGCCTTAAACACCTTCAGGGAAGGTAACTCAACCACCTCCCTGGGCAGTCTGTTCCAGTGCCCAATGACCCTTTCTGTGAAATTTTTTTCCTAATGTTCAGCCTAAACCCCCCCTGGCGGAGCTTGAGGCCATTCCCTCTTGTCCTGTCCCCTGTCACTTGGGAGAAGAGGCCAGCGTCCTCCTCTCCACAACCTCCTTTCAGGTGCGCCGATGAAGATCGATGTGCCTGCAGCTGGGGAGGAGCTCCACAGCCTTCACAGGGCTGTTGCCTGCACTGAGTGCTGACTCTGACTCTGCATTTCAGTAGCATTTCAGGAAGATCGCATCTGCCATGGAGAACACTGCCTGTTCCAGGTGACACTGCTTTAACATGATCTACAGAGGTCCTTTCCAACCCCAACCATTCTGTGATTGACCCATTTTTGCCTATGCAGGCAGACAGGTTGGGTCTAGCGAGTGAGTGTACTTGTTCCTGAAAGGGAGCACAGGCTGCTCTTGCTCCCGTGAATTTATGGTATGTGCCCACCATGGGAGCGGGTTTTAAAACTTGGGAAGCATGGACATTTTTGTTGTTTGAGAATACGCCTGGTTACAGGAGCAGCCTTATGCTCGTCTGTGATCCATCCTGTAAAGGAAAGTCTAGGTCTCTGTGATAAAACACCTTCATCTGGGTTCTGGTGTTGCACTACTTTACAGTATGTAATACTCTGTTAGGCACCACATTACTCAGCCTTGCTGTGGCCCCGCAGGGAGAGCGGAGGAGACGATGAGCAGGTAATAGATGACTGCGGTAGGAGCACAGTGGATTTAGCTGGAGGTGATCTATGAAGCACCCTTTAAAAAATACCACTGTGGATGGAAAACCTTTGCACTGGTGCAGCAAGTGGAATCAGAGCTGTCCCCATGCCTTCCACAGTTTGTGGCATGCATATGTCACCAGGCTGGATCCTGCTCTGTTCGTACCTCTCTGCGCCACAGTCTTCTTACTGTAAGAAACCCAGTCCTTTTTCAGCGTGGCTTTGAAAGATGCTGTTTTTCTGACTGAATACCCAGGACTTAGCTGTAATCTTCACAGAATGACTTTTATATGGATGGTTTGATGTCAGCCTTGGCTATGCTGTTATGAAAAAACTGTGATTTTATGAAGGCTGGTGTTCATGGAAGTAATACTAAAATCCTATTTATTGTTAATACACAAAATCTCGTGCTGAAGATGAAAACTCATCTTACGAACTGCTCTTTAAATTAGACCCACGTGGTGTTTGAAACATTCTGCTCAGCCCTTTTAATTAAAGATTAAATTATATGAGGCAACTGCTTTGCATCCTGACCCTCATCCCCCCTTTTGTTCTTCGGCTGTTTGCTTAGAGCACATTTCCTCTGTTGTGAGGAATGACTGAATTCTGCTGCTCCTTTATCTCCCAAATGTCCAGGCGTGTGTTGTTTTCTGGACAGAGCATACGCTGTAATATAGGTTTGCTGTAGAAGCAGCAGGACTTCTCGTCCCTTTTCTTCAGTAAGCAGGAAAACCCAGGGGGTGTCATGCCCCAACCCATGGGTAGATTCAGCCATGGCTGGTTAAGGCATCACCCAAAAAACTTTGGCTATTGTATGTCTTTCTTTCCTGCTTTTGTTGCCAAACTGGTTGGTTTTGGGCCAGGAAGAACTAATGGCGACCTGAGGCTAGACCATCATAGTGTTGTAGTGCTCCTGTTGTGCCAAAAGCATCCCCCTCTTTTTGGTAGGCATTGCCCTTTGTGGGTTTTTTCCTTCTCATCTGTAACTTTAGGGTTAATAGTTTTGTATGTTGTGGTGCCCCTCCAAGTGGTGACAGCATTGCTGCGGTGGGGTCCTTGCTGTCAGCGCTTGGAAAGCAATCAAAGGCTTTGATGTGTCAGGTCAGCTGAGCTCAGCGTAGCGTGAGGGCTCATTTGTGCCACCTAAATAAACAGCATTTTACCCAGTCAGCTTTGCTTTTCCTGCCCACTTTGAACAACTGGGAACGATGTCTCCAAGAACAGAAAGGCAGCAGTGATGCGAAGAGATGAACGAGTGACTTCTCTAATAGATAAGTGACCATCACAGAAGGACCTGGTGGACACTGTGCAGTGCTGGTGCCCATATACTATGCAAGTGGCAAACCCCTGTCTGTGATATTTTCTTGTCCTTTTTAATCCATTAATACTCGTTTTCTTCTTAACGCCTCGGGAATGAATGGCATTAGCCACAGGATCAAGGTTCAAACAAGAAACTCCTAAAAGATAGAGACTGCTTTCTCTTCTGAGAAATGTACGTGTACACTGACTGCTCCAGGAGTGAAATGAAAATGAAAAAAATCCCTCTAATGAACCACCATGTTCTCACAAACTATTACAGGATTATTCCAGTGTGTGTTCAGTTGTGTATTTGCAAGAAATAGATGGGCAGAAGGGACTGTAAGTGGGATGCGTGTTCTTATATCACACCAAAGGAGAGAGCAATCTTATATTTGCTGTTCAGAGAAATGGGATGCACCTTTATTACAGCAGCAAATTGAAAAGCTGTGGGTAGATGAGGTTTACCAGCCTGGACAATGCCTCCTGGAATTCAGATACAGTCATGCTGATAATAGAGCATTATAATTTGATAGGTCTTGGTTTTATTGAAGGTCTGAATTTACAGCTAGTTACCAGATCATGATGGTGACCTGGTGGAGGCTGGTAGACTGTCCTCTGACATCTCGGTGCTGCACTGGCTTGCGTGGGCTGCTTGCAGAGCAGTGCCATGCACTTCTGTGTGCTGGTGCAGATGGAACAGGTTGGAGTGGAACTGCTGTTGTCTGCTGGAGATCTCCGTTCCTCAGCAAGGAGCGATGACTTTTTTAAATGAGCTGCTCATGGTAAAGGCCTAACCACTTTCTGAGTTTTGACCTCCAGTGCATCATGTTGAGCATAATAGAATCATAGAATAACCAGGTTGGAAGAGACCCACCGGATCATCGAGTCCAACCATTCCTATCAAACACTAAACCATGCCCCTTAGCACCTCGCCCACCCGTGCCTTAAACACCTCCAGGGAAGGTAACTCAATCCCCTCCCTGGGCAGCCTGTTCCAGTGCCCAATGGCCCTTTCCGTGAAGAATTTTCTCCTAATGTCCAGCCTAAACCTCCCCTGGCAGAGTTTGAGGCCATTCCCTCTTGTCCTGTCCCCTGACACTTGGGAGAAGAGGCCAGCGTCCTCCTCTCTACAACCTCCTTTCAGGTAGTTGTAGAGAGCAGTGAGGTCTCCCCTCAGCCTCCTCTTCTCCAGGCTAAACAACCCCAGCTCTCTCAGACGTTCCTCATAAGGCCTGTTCTTCAGCCCCTTCACCAGCTTCATTGCTCTTCTCTGGACTCGCTCCAGAGCCTCAACATCCTTCTTGTGGTGAGGGGCCATGAACTGAACACAGGATTCGATGAGCGGTCTCACCAGTGCCGAGTTCAGAGGGAGAATAACCTCCCTGGACCTGCTGGTCACACCGTTTCTGATCCAAGCCAAGATGCCATTGGTCTTCTTGGCCACCTGGGCCACTGCTGGCTCATGTTCAGTCGGCTGTCAGCCAACACCCCCAGGTCCCTCTCCTCCAGGCACTTTCTAGACAGACTTCTCCTAGTCTGCAGCACTGCAGAGGGTTGTTGTGCCCCAGCTGCAGGACCCGGCATTTGGCCTTGTTAAACCTCATGCCATTGGACTCTGCCCAGTGGTCCAGCCTGTTCAGATCCCTTTGGAGCCTCCCTACCCTCCAGCAGATCGACGCTTCCACCCAGCTTAGTGTCATCCACAAACTTGCTAAGGGTGCACTCAATGCCTTCATCCAGGTCGTTGATAAAGGCATTGATCATGCAGGGCTCTTCCCTCTTCTTGTGTGGCTGAACCTCTGAGCTTTGCTTGGTGCCCTTGCCACTTTTGTATTGGGGCTGTTTGACACAGCCTTTGACCTGGAGATGCCATGAGGAGTGTTCTGAGGTGCAGCATCCAAACACGAGGGCCAGAATCGCACTTGAGGAGAGCTTTGCCCCTAACTGAGGGGACTTGGCGGGCCACTGTACCTTTAGAAGTATGGTCTTGTTGGTGCTCAGTGCTTCTCTTCTGTAAACCAACTCAAAATGAAGAGCGACATGCATTGCTTAAAGTGAGTCTCTGCTGATGCTTATGATAATGCAAGGACCGCTTGGTGGTGGTGTGGCATGTAGGAGCCTTTGGGGTGTAGCTGTGGATCGGTAATCCTGTTGCATCTGGCTTTTTTGTAGCCCGCATTCCAAAAGACCTGAAAAAAGGGAAAATTAAATCTGTAATGAACCTTTAGGGAACATGAGTGAAAGAGCTTTTGCCTCCAACAGCAGTTGAGCTTGCTTCTGACTAGCTGGAGTTGGGACAAGAGTCCTGCTCTCTCCCGTGGGTCTGTTTTGGCACTTGAGTGGCCATGGTCTGTGGTGGCCATGCCTTGCATGGGCGTTGGACCAGTCCATCCTGACCTATACACTTGTATGTTTAAAAAAAGAAAAAAAAAGTAACAACACTGGTTTTGTCAGTGTATGAGTCACTCCAGGTGAGCAGAGAAAGTCTTGTTTTAACTCTACTGCTTTCTGACCATCTTTGCATCTGAGGTGGATTATCAGATGACGTACGCCCCGGCAGGCCTAGGAACGGCATGAATCAGATGGCCAGGCAAACATCCCATTTCTGCACCGTCAGTACCACAGGATGTGATGCAGCTTCCTCTCGCCAACCGTTCACCTGTGGACAGTGGCCGGCCACTGGGAAGAAGAGAAGATCTTCAAGTGACAGGGGACAGGACGAGAGGGAATGGCCTCAAGCTCCGCCAGGGGAGGCTGAGGCTGAACATTAGGAAAAAGGTTTTCACGGAAAGGGCCATTGGGCACTGGCAGAGGCTGCCCAGGGAGGTGGTTGAGTCACCTTCCCTGGAGGTGTATAAGGCACAGGTGGACGAGGTGCTGAGGGGCATGGTTTAGTGTTTGATAGGAATGGTTGGACTCAATGATCTTTTCCAACCTGGTGTTTCTATGATTCTATGTCACACCGAGTACCATGACCTTTTGCTAGCAGCACTGTCCAGCCACTAGCCCAGATTCGATCTGCTGGTGTTTCCCGGGTGGGACTGGAGGTGGGAGCAGCAGAGCTGACAGGGTATGCCGCATACCTGCATTCAGCACAGATCATCCAAACCGCTCGCTTCTTAGCGTTTATTATTTTTAGATGAAGCAGGAGATGGGAATGTGCTGAGCTGGCTCCTGAGACCTGCCAAAAAAAAAACATCTTTCAGGACTTATTTTAACTTCCAGTCCTGTCTCAACACAAGAGTGGTCTACCTGGAATTGATAAGTGATATTGTGTAGGGTTAGTTAGGTTTTTGTAACGTATCTGTAAGGTATGAAAACTATTTCGTGACTATCAGAGGAAATATATCAAGGCAAACATCAGACTTAAAAAATAAAGGAGGTGTTTTACACCCCAAAAAATGTTAAATATTAGATTTTTAGTACTAGTACTACGCAATTCAAAGGCACTTCTCATCATTTAGGGAAAAATTACGGCAACTGGATTTACGTTTGAGTTACTAATGCTTAGTGTATGGCTGGAAGGCACACAATCCTCTGGATGAGAAAAGCAGTAGAAAAAGCCAGAGTTCTGGTGCAGGGACGGGCACAGCGGCTGGCTCTTAGGAGTTGCTGGTTTTTTATTAATCTGCACTTCCCTCAGTTTCATGGGTTAGACCCATGAGTTGTTTCATGAGTTGTTTGGTGATGCTCTTCAGCTTTCCAAGATCTAGTGGTGCTTCGAGGTGGTCCTAGGTACCACCAAGCAGTGGGACCTTTCAGGGGACACGCAGGCAGCGGGTGTTTGCTGCCTGCCCCCCTGCGCATGGCTGTGCTGGAGCCCAGCAGCAACTGCAGAGCAGTTTGTGACATGAGGAATGTGAGGCTTCCCAGCGAGCAGGGTTGGGCATGACGCGCACCTTCAAATATTCTCTTTTATTCTTGGCCCTTGCAGCCAGAAGATAAGCTCATGACTTATAGGGTAAAGACAAACACCAGAAGCTCACCCTTGATTATCTTGTACGACATTATAGCTGTGAAGAAGTACATTACAAGGGCGTTATCAGAGCGTTTTGCTCCTTTCTAAGGACAGCAGTAGAGGACTGAGTAGGGATACAGCTTTTTTAATAGTACAGTGAGCTTAATAGGCATAACTTTTTTTCCCCCAGACTGATAAGCTGCATTAAAAAGGTTTCAAGACCTGTGAAATTAGGAGTAAATTTAACATGTCCGGAATAGAGGTAGCTTTTCTACGTAAAACTTTTTGTGTACTTAATAAGCAAAGTAGTGTTCTTTGTAGCCATGATGAACCAGGTACAGAAGAAAAGCCAGGTTTGTAGGGAGAGGTAATATCTTTTATTAGAACAGCTGGCAGAGCTGGAGAAACTGTGTGAGGTTTAGAGCATGCTTAGTCTTTTCCTCAGTCTGGAAAAAGACGATGGAAATATTTTAAGCAGACTGCTGACCGTGTTAGTCAAGATCTAAATTGGTGTCCCAGGGTGGTGATTCAGTTAGGGTGGGAAAGGCTGGTTCTTCTCCATGCAGGATGGATGGGATTTATCTACCTCCACAAGGAGATCCGAGATCTTTGGGTCAGTGGCTGATGTAAAACCCACTGAGATCAATTGGAAGGCGTTACTGATCGCTTGGGTTTGGGGAGGGAGCGTGGGCAGCCTTATTTATGTCCCCGTCTGGCTGTTCCTGCAGAAGACAACTTGCAGGTGTCCCTGGGAGGGGGAGAGCTGGTTTAGCAAGCTTAGCTTTCTCCTTGGCCATCAGTGCTTTGCTTCCATGAGTGAGTGTTTTCTGCCAGAAAAATGTTCCCAGCTATACTTTTTTTTTCCACTGGCTTTATGGAAACACTGTGCCTTTCTTCTCCTGGCATCCCAGCTGGTGCCTGCCTGTCCTGTGCATACCAACTCCTCCCTTCGTCACTGATTGGGGCTGCTCAAATGCTCTTGGTCAAAACTGGTTTGCATTAGGGATTAAATAATGAATACGCTTTAATGCAGATTAAAAGTTTGTTTTCCATGGAGAGGTTTGACTTTGTTTTCATGTAGTTTCTTTGGGGGGGGTGGGTAGGGAGTGAGTGTGTCCAGTAGAAACCCAGAGCCCATAGGTGGCACCGCTCTGGGTCCCTCAGCTCACCAGGGAGAGTGGGCACCTGGCCCCTCGCTCCCTGCAGCACCCTGCCCCATAGTGAAATATTCTGGATATTTTTAGTGAAACGTTCCACGATTTAAATTTTACATGGATCTGCAGGCAAGTTTTGTTTCAGCTTTTTTCTTTGTATTTACGTTTGAGATTTTTTTAAGCCTTCTTTACTTGGTGCCTGCCTGGAGCTGAGCATGGAAGCAATGATATGCTTTTTAGCTGAATTTCCTGAAGAAATGAACCTGCTGCAGCTTGCATGGCTATCAGTGAGACTCCTTCTCCGTCACAGAGATTTCTAGCCTCCCCACCGATCCTAGCCAGATTTGACAAAAGAGTAGAGGTCTCTGATACATGCAGTTATAGCAGGTTTCCCAAGGACAGGTAATCGGAATAAACGAGAGGCCCTCAATGCTGCTGAAGGAACAGCTGCAAATACTAAACTCAAATAGATTAGAACATCAAAGAATTTATATTTATGAGTGGCAGAAAATAGGTTTCGTAAACTGTGATGCTTGTTTCTTTTTACCTTTTTAATAAACAGAATCACTTATTTATAAAAGAAGCTTAAAGAATGCTGTGTGCGCCACTTATTTAACGGCTTGTAGTGAGCCTTGATGGGAAAGTGACCTAGTTCAAGTCCCCAGAGGCTACTGCAATAGAAATTATTATGAATAAAAATACTTTTATCACCATATGGCAGTTTCAGGCATTGCACACATAGTCTGCGACTGTTCTGTCAAGAAATAGTGAGCTTTCTCTTAAATAAATTTATCTAGCAAAGGCAGAGAGGAGGGGTTGCCATTATTAGTATTCTTCCCTGTGAACTGGCTGCAAAATCCTCAGTTGCTGGAAAGGGGAGGATGGGTTTTGTTCTGCAGACTGCCCTGGATAATGTGCTTTGGGGAGCTGAAATCCTCTGATGGAACAGAATCCATTTTGCAGGTGCAGAGCACTTTACTTTTTCCTTATAAGCCCAAGCAGAGATTTAATTGCTGCTCTTCACAAGTGCAAAACAAGAGAATGTAATAATTAGAGCTGTCAGGGTGTCCTTTCTTTTATGCTGATGCTGACATTAGTTGGTTTAAAGCCTATTTTTAACCTCTGCAGCGTTGTAGACTTCCTGTGTATTTTCAGTCTGCTTTTATTTGTTTCAAACTTTGTAAATTTTAAGTAACCTAAACTGAAGGAGGTGGGGAGAAAGAGGAAAAACTGGATGAAAATAGGAAGGAGGAAGAAAGAATCAAATTAAATGAAAAATATGTTGATAAATTGTGTTCACCTTACAGTCGGGGGTTTTTTTCCCCCTTTTTATGAGCCTGCAAAAGTCTGTCTAACTGGAAGCTAAAAAAAGCCTCAAAGCACAAAGCACTGTGTGCCTGATAAGATAAATATTGTGTTTAACGTACCTTCAGACAATGCCATGGATACTGCATACAGCAAGAGGACAGTGTTTCTGCTTAAATAGTCATGGTTTTAGCAAACTTCATCCCTGACCCCTCTGGAGGTTATCCTGATGAGCCAGCAACCGTAATAGCACTGGCAGAAACCAGGTAGGATGTGCTGTGCTCATTTGGCACTTTATGTATTTTATGTATATGCACATATGTGTGTTTGTTTATACATCAATGAGTACATGTGTCTATTTGTACATAGTAAGTGTGGAGAGTGACCCACTGCTGCCCTGCAGCTTTACTGGGCAAACAGGGAACTGCTGTTTCTTACTGGAGCCTGGAGAAGGCTAAGCTGGTGGAGAGGCATCTGTGCAGTGTGTTGAGAACTTGGCTGTGATGCAGCAGAGGGTTCCCTCTTATCCTGGACAGATAAACCAGAAGGGCATACTGAAGCTGGGATGCATGAAGAGGTCACAGTCCTTTGGGGCTGGTTATAGAGCTCCTTTAAACTGAGGCAGAGGTGGAAGAATAGCAGCGCATTTGTGTGGTCTCATTGTCACTAAATTAGTGCCAGAATGGGATGCTCAAGAAGTCCTCACCGCATAGCTTCACATACCTGGTACATACCTTCTCTACCTGGCATTTAATTATATTTTTTAGCACCTGTCAGTGCTGTCAGCAGTACCTGGAGCCTGCAGGGATAGGTGGGGGCGGTTGGCTGGTGGCAGACTCTTTTTGGACATATCTTATGGAAGGGTAGACCCTGTCACATTGCTGGGTAGGCATGCAAATCTTGTGGCTGTAGCTGGAGGATGCACACAGAGGTGGTGGGAGTCTGCATGGTGGTGCATGTTAGCCTACCAAGTGTTACTGGAGAAAGAAGAAAGTGTTTGTAGCAGATTTATTGTAGTTTTTTAGAGTTTCTTGGCATAGACGGCTCGTTCTCCACCTGCCCTGATAGTTCCTCGTGAATGGATTAGTGTTGTCATGCCACTGCTCCTGGCACTTTCCTCGTGCAAAGTATTGACATCCAAAATATGGATTCCTAATCCTAAAATTACAGCCTGCCCTTTCATAACACAAAATCAGTTAGTTAATCTCCAAATAGTTCCCCAGCCCCTCGTTAATCACTTTGCACTATTAACGCTGTCAGCAAAGCCTTTATCCAGACATTAAAGCATGAATGTTAAATACACCTGCTGTTTTGCTAAGCCGGCTCTGAACCTGCAGACCCCAAAGATGGGGTAGTATTTTTATGAGACCTTGAGAAAACGCTGCCACTGTCGTGTTCAGCATGGATGGAGGAAACATGAGAGGTGTGTTATTTGGGGCAAATGATGAAACTTTCTGTAGATGGAGTGAGCACCGCTGGGCTCAGCACTGCTGTGGGGAGTTGACTTCACCTTCTTCTTCCTCAAGCCTTCTTCTTCTGGTGTGTGCTGTTACACCTGGTGACCCTGACTTTCTTTGTTCATGGGGGAAAGTGAGACGTGTTACTGAGAAGCACTGATGTAAAACTGACCTTAAAGCCAGCACTGAAAACTTCTTCCCATGGCCCAGCTGTAATTTGTATTTTGTAATGACAGTTAAACCAGAACCAGGCTGCCCCCAGTAATGAGCTTAGTTACTTGCCCATCATGAGTGCTGTATTTCTAGAAACTCTTGAGTTTTGCCTGGTTTTGTTACCAACTTTTTTTCTGAAAGAGTAAACTAGGACTGTGCTGTTAAGATCACTGCAGGTTTTTTCCCTCCCCTAGTCGTCGGGAATCAAATGGACGTTTCTGCAAGAACCAGAACTAATAAACCTGGTTTCCTTTGTATTTATGTCTCTTAGTTGATTGAGTACTTCCCTAATTAAATTAGGATTCTATTATGTCTGCTTATACCTATAGTCTCTCCCTCCCATTACTTTTCTGGCAGCATAGAGGCTGCTATAATTGACTGGAGAAAGGGGCCAACAGAATTAAAAGCTGTTGGAAATAAACATTGTGAATAGCTGCATCCTGCATCCTTTGCCACCCAGCTGCCTGTTTCCATGAAGCTGGTAGAAAATAATTGTCTTTGAGGCTATCTAATAGCATTAAAACTCACAAATGCACATGCATGCATGCATGCACCCATGTGGGTCAGATCTCCAGTCAGCTTGTTGATGAGGAAGCTGGGATAAAACGGTGGAGGGATGGTGTCTTTTTAGTCCAAGCCAAGCAATGAGGATTTTGCGCTGCGTGCTTTGCTTCAGCAGGCAAAGAATGTGTATGGTCAGCACGCTAAAGCATGGTTTGGCAGTTCTGAAATGGCACAGTGCTTTGTGCACTTGTGTTTTAGTAGCGCTGTATGTAAGGGAAATCAGCTTACAAGGGAACGCTGGGGTTTACTTGTGCAAGCACCAGCTGCCCTAATGTGGTCTGTACCCAAAAAATCAGGCTGTGCCTTGAAAATCAAGTGCCTGAGTGCTGGGGTACACCTTGCTGCTTTGGAGCAGTCAGGAGGTGGCTGGGCCTATGTGAAAGCAAAGATTTTTCTCTGGGAGTGCCACAGCATAGACATCAATAAAAATAAATCATGTCTCATAGCCTCCTGGAAAGTGCTTTGTGAGCCTTACTGCCCTCATCCCCACCTGAGAAGGGGTGACATCCTCTGAGCCTGAGAGCCTCCTGGCTCTCTCCACATTGGACCGTTATGGCCTCAAGCTCCGCCAGGGGAGATTTAGGCTGGACATTAGGAAAAAATTCTTCACAGAAGGGGTCATTGGGAACTGGAACAGGCTGCCCAGGGAGGTGGTTGAGTCACCTTCCCTGGAGGTGTTTAAGGCACGGGTGGACGAGGTGCTAAGGAACATGGTTTAGTGTTTGATAGGAATGGTTGGACTCGATGATCTGGTGGGTCTCTTCCAACCTGGTTATTCTATGATTCTATGATACGGAGTCCTGATGTGTGTTTTGGGTGTCCTTACCCTCAGGAGCATTGCAAGGGCTTTTAGTAGAAGTGTGCCTAATATGAGGCTGTGTGGACTTTATCCTGCAATAGGGCTGAGGAGGCGAGTTAATAGGTTGAAGGATGGTGTGACATATTCCCCCATATGCTACAAATATCCTGGAATGATTGTGATTCTTCCTGGATATCAACCTTTAGTCTGAAATGCTGGGTCAGGCTTTGTGATTTCAAAAAGATGGGGAAATAGAGACCATGCATGGCAGATGCCCACATGCATATAACGATCTGGCTTAAGAGAGGGCAGCAATGCTCAATTAACCTTTTTTTTTAAAAAAACCCAAACCAGACAAAACACAAGGGTACAGAGGCAATCTCAAGACTGCAGTAAAAAGTGAGTTACCTGAGAAATGTGAATGTTTGTATTTGCGTATATGGCAAGATGGGACAATTGCTTAATACTGGAATGGCAGCACGTCCCAATCCTACAAAAGTTATTGTGGAAATAGAAAATGTTTTCAGCCCATCTTTTTGCCTTTTCTTAAAAGTATTTTTTACAGGATGAGATAATTTTGGTGTTTGTTCTTTACTCATTAACTGAAGTAGATGTACTGTTGCTTTTCTGAATTATTCTCTTTTATTGTGCATGCTTTTAGATGCTTTTAGTTTTAATTTATGTTGTGTCCAAGCTCCGTAATTGGAGAAGTGGGGGTGGGGGAAAGGAGGAATCCTGTTAGCTCCATCCCTGCACCCCCTCAAGACAAACAGCAGGATGAGAGGCTTTGACCGTGTCCTCTGGCATCTTTATTGGGTGGATACCTGGTAAGATGCATCAGATGGATGCTTCGCTATCCTTACCAGGACTGCAGTGGAAGAGGAAATGGGGAAATAGTGGGGTGTGAGAAGGGGAGGAAAATGGAAAGAATGAAAATAAAGAGATGAGAGGAGGAAGGCAGTGAGGAGGCAGCAGAGGCTTACAGAGCTTTGAAAGCTGGAGACAAGCGGCTGTCAGACAACGTTGCAGGAAGCCTAAACTTGTATTTTTAGGGACATTTAGCTTTATACTTGACTGTAAATAATAGATTTGGGGGAGGAGGAGAGAAATGACTGCTCTTCCTGCCACCTGCTCCACTAGGCTTTGTTTCACTTCTGTTTTCCTTGCTCCCAGTCTCAGCATTTTCAGAACAAGGGGTGTGACCATCCTCCCACCCTGTTGCTCCAGGCACTTACCTGCAGCACGGAGGAGCATTTGCGGGTGGCACGTGAGCCAGGGAGCCACCATGTACTGCACGGGGTGGGAAGAAACCAGTCTTGTCTCCAGGAAAACTAATTTGTTCAGTCAGTTGTGTAATAGTGATGTACCAAATTGATGGCCTCTTGACCCAGGACCAGGTTTGCTCTGTGTCAGAAGATCGTTCTTTTATGTTCCTAAGTCAGTGTTTGCATTTCAAGCAGCTCTCACCTCAGAGCAGAAGAGTAACGCATGTTTAATCCAGTTTGCATACAATTGTTCAGGAAAACAGGGTTCTTGTGCTGTTTTGAAGGACAGCTGTGTTTTTGACCTGTTTACTGAGCTGAAGAAAGAGAGACGGTTTCATATTTCCTCGAAGTGATTTCAAGCTGTCTAGGAGTGTCAAGGAAGACCAAGATCATCTTTTCTGTTGCCACATCGGGTGTTTTTCACTTCTTTCTGACTTATTTTTTAGCAGAACTGGGACACATTTACATTAAATCATAACATTGTGCATTACAGATAGTTGTTTTGAAGCAAGTTTTACGAGTGCTCTTGGAAGACACTTCCCCCATCGGTGCTGAAGGCAGGACTATGAAGATGACTTTCATTTATCGTCAGCATAAGCCTTTCCACGAGGGACGGAACCATTATTTCAGAGCATGCCCAGTGACTGCTACAGAGGGCTGGTCCTGAGCAGATGTAAGGAGGTTTTCCCAGTTTGCAAGTGCTACTGAAATCTCCTAACAGCTATCTTCAATGACTACAAAACAACTCCTTGTCAGGCATTCCTGCAGGGAACAACCTGACTTGGCCATCATTCTGGTCGGCTCAGAGGTGACGGATCTCTTCAGGTGGATCTGCATCTACACAGAGATAGTTTATCCCCTGTGTATTGTCATTTATTTTCAGGGTAGGTTTCATTTGCTGAGACCCATTTCTCTCTGGTCTATCACATTAATGCTTTGAGATCCCTTGGAGAAAAGGGAAGATACCGCAAATTTTAGGGGATGCATGTGGGGTGGATAGGGACTAGTTTTATTGCAATCTCTGGTGGTTCTTGATCTGAAAGGTACTGGAAACAGCAGCCTTCAGGGAATGTTTCATGTTATCTCTCTCAGAGGTAGGAATTTGGAAATCTGGAGGAGGGAAACAAAATGTGAACAGCTTAAAAAAGAAGAGAAGAAAGGGAATTGTAGCACAGGTACTTGATCCAGTCCAGAGATTTGTCTTTCAGAAGTTTTGACGAAGGCTCATTCTTTTGTCTGAAATTGCTCATCTTCCTTCTCTGTTGAAAGCACTGGAGGCTCATGGCTTGTAGGCAGTGCTGAGGAGTTGTGGCTTCTGCAGTTGTCTCCTGTGCAGTCGCTGGTGCTCCTGGTGTTGCCAATCTGTTCACTTCTTGGTTGCATCACTGCTGTAAGCATTAACCACAATTATTGACTTGTAATTAAATAGCCAGGATGGATTTGTAAGGATGTTGTGGGCTCTCTGGAGTGAGATGAGTTGGAAGCAACACCTAGAGAAGTTACATTAGGGTCAGCAAAGCTACCCAGGTGAAAAGCAGGAGCAATGGGCCAGAAAGGAGGGCCTGAATTAAGGAAAAAGTCTGTCCTAGGTATGTTTTTTTCCAGGTAGAAGATTTCTCTCCACTCTTCCATGTTTTACTTGTGAAAATTAGCTTAAGCAGCTTTTAAATCCTCAAATAATGGGAAAGGGAGGTAGGAGGTTGAAAGGTCAGGCTGCTGAGTCCCAGGCCAAGTATTGAGAGGCACTCTCCTGGGGGGACTTTGAAAGCTGTTTTGTTTAGTGATGGTGTCAGTGATGATGGTGCCATGAAGCTTTGCAGGTGAAGAGACTGCTACATCGCAACACAGAATGTGGCCTGAAACTTTGCAGTGGTGTTAACCTAATCCTTACTGGCCTGAGAGCTGCCAGGGTGTGAAAGCCCAGAGCTTGGTAGAGTGGCTGTTCCCTCCTCAACACAGGCTTCCCCTTTGCTGTGGTCTTCATTTCCATCAGGAAACATTGGATTGAGAAGTCTTCCTTGTATTGTCTTGTCTCTTGAAGGCGGTGACCTGAGTGCAGACAAGTTGGATGCTGGGAGGGAACAAAAATCTGTCATATTTCTTTTGTTGTCTGTTGTCCACTGTCTAATCTTCCATTTCTGTATGATTAATTGAATGGCCGATGGCCTTTGGGGATATGTTGGTCTTCTCTACTGAACCTTGCACACAATTTCTATGTCACAAGGCTGGCACTCAAATAGCACTTGAGACTGGCTCTGCTGTCCCTGTACCACCGCAGAAGTCTGTCTCCCTACCCAATTTCCTGAGCTAGGCTTTATACATTAAAAACGTGTGTTCCCGTTCAGCATGGACTCATCTTGGTGATACAAAATAAGCCTCTTTCAGAGGAGCTGTTTTG
This sequence comes from Phaenicophaeus curvirostris, assembly GCF_032191515.1. Lineage (NCBI taxonomy): Eukaryota > Metazoa > Chordata > Aves > Cuculiformes > Cuculidae > Phaenicophaeus > Phaenicophaeus curvirostris. The sequence goes on from NC_091401.1 coordinate 20,140,448, forward strand.
TTCAAAGGGATCTGTGTGCTCTTTTGTGGTATGAGTGAAGGAACGTCTTACACTTTTCATGAGGACCCAGGTTGTACAAGTGCACCCTGGAGAACGGCAAAAGAGTGACCCAGTGTAGAGACACATCCAGAGGGTTTAAGTTTGCAACCACATGGTGCCTTTGCTGCAAATGTGCTCTGCTTCTCACAGCACTGCTCCTGGCTGAGCAAATGAATTCCTGGCACTTCATTACCTTCTTGAAGTCTACCAGCTACCTTCGCCTGCCTAGGACTCCCATTGGAGGTTCAGCTCTTGCAGAAGCCATCACTGTGAGGAGCACCAAGACTTTCTGCCTCATCTCAACTTCTCGTTCACAGCAGAAAAATAGGCTAGGCACATCTTGTAGCTCCCTCAGGGAAATGTGATGTCTGTGTAAATGTTAGATATTCCTGCGGCCAGTGTGTCCTGCTGAGCTACAGCAGTGGGAGGGATGAGAAATACCAGGCAGTTTGACAAGTTTGTTTTCTGCTCTGAAGGCAAAGGCACAGGTTACATTTATGGTGGTATTTATACAGAAAAATATGTGTTGATGGGCTTTATGTTATTTTTGTGGGCATTTTTATGATGATTTTAAAAGCTGACAGCGCGGTTCAGGTTCTGGTTGTTTTTAAGGCTGTGCTAGTCTGGTTTCAACTGACACAGTGCTTTATTGCCTGAAGACCATGGAGAGCATATGGAAAATTATCCGTTGCCTTATGCAAGGTAACATGCAGAAGACAGCAGTAAAAATCTTGGTTTTGGGGAAGGATCCTGTAAACAAAGGTGCTCTGGATTACCCCTCCCTTAATCCCCTCTCTGCCTCCAGTGCAGCCCTTCTAATCCCTTCTGCAGGGACGGGTCTTTTCTCAGTGGTTTCTTCGGAAGCGCTGGAGAACAGCCGATCCTTGTGTCTGAACAGGAGGGCACCAATTGTCTTGCATTCAGCACAACGTGGTCACCCTCGCTGGGATGACCAGTGTTTTGCATTGAAGGCTTTAATCTGAACCTTGCTAGGTCCTATGGGAAAATACTTTCACTCTGTGAGAAGGCTTCTCTGATTAAAATCATTAGTGAAAAAATAATTTCCCTGTTTGTAGAGCTACCTCCTCTAGGCACTAGGGAGGGGTTTGGTTCTTTGCTGTCATGGGCTGCTTATTTCCCCTCCAATGCTGCCCAGAAATTAAGTGATAATAACTTGATTTTATCTTTTATCCTTCATTTTTAAGCAGACCTTCCCCTTCGTTTTTAAGCAGACCTTCACCTGTTTTTTCAGTAAATGCTGGCAGCTCACCATGTGCCATAAGGAAAAAGTGCTCTGCTGGCATTGCTGTCTGAGGCCAGGGCTGAAGCCTGCAGAAGCCTGAGTCATCTCATAAAGAAGATCAGCTTTTAGGTACAATTTCTAATGCACTTTTTAAGCAGCATTGTGGAAATGCTGTGTAGGAGCGTTTGAATTACAAATATAAAGAAGTTGTGCCTTTTTTTTTCTTTAGTCTGCTGGGAAAATGAAAGCCCTCTGCTATAGAAAAGAAGTAATTAAGAATTTATAGAGCGCTATTGTTTGAAGGTGCAAATCAAAGCCCTAATGCAGAGTATGGCTGGCGGTGTGAGGAACAGCTCCTTTTATTCTCAAACATGCTTCTATGTTGAGGCAAGGCTTTGGATGCTTTTTGCAGTATAGCATCGAGCATTGCATCATCTTGCTGGGGTAGCTTGCAGTATCGTTATACCCCTTTTACTGGGGGGCAAAGTTGAGCGGCAAAGAGCCCAGTCTCTAGCCTAAGGTCAAGTGCAGTTGGTGGGAATCCAGGAATAGCACCCAGCTGCTCAGTGTGGCCTTGGCCCCACTTCCCAGGAAATTGGGCTATGCTGCACATCGCTGGCTGTGCTTTTTCTCCTTCCTTGGAGTTTGCAGCTCCGCAGTCTACTTGAAAATTAACATTAATTTAATCAAGATTTTAATATAATGGGAATTTACAGATCCTGTTAAGTGTATCAAAACTTAGTCCCAGCTTTGGACTGGGCAAATTGGCAGTTGTGAGGTTATTTTCTTTTTCTCCATGGAAAAATGCAGGGAAGTCTTTCCCCTCTCCTGTGCAGTGGTGGACTTTTACATGCTGCCTTTGCCTGCTCTGTTAATGATGCCCAGAACCAGAATACCGAGCAGCAAAACCAAACTGTGATTTTGTCCTGCAGCCAGCTCTCACTGCTGGAGAAGATCCTGAATTTTTAATGTGAATCTGCCTGTAATGCATCTGCAGCTTTTAGTGCTGATCCTGGTGGGAAAGGGTTAAAAGCCTGCGGTGGCCCTGCAGGGGTGACATGTTGCATGGTGACATGCGGAGATTGTAGGGGATGGGCACATGGGGTGGCCTGAACTGCCTTTAGGTAGGAGCAGGAAGAAGAGGTTCCAGAGGGTTGCTTATAAAGCAGTATTTTATCATTTTCTTTCTCTTAGTACAGCTGAAATTGCCGGTTCGGGGTGTGATTTGATGCAGCGCCTTGTCGTGGGTCCTTCCTGACGTCCCTACAGCATGGCACATTCCGTGTGAGCCTTGGATTAGCTGTGGCTGAGGTCTCACGCCAAGCCTTTCAGATTTCCACTAAGATCTTTATCCAGTCGAATAAAAGGCCATCACCCCCTGCCCATATGTGTTCTCCCTGCAAAGCTGCAGGCAGCCTCCGAGCTGCCCACGTTCCGGCAGGCGCCCTGCCTGCAGGCAGCATTTTGGGCTGCTTTGAGAGCTTTTTTGTCTGCTTTGTTTCACTTTGGAAATAACAGTGAGTAAAATCCATAGCCTTCAGATGGTTCCTCTAAACTGTACAGCATTGATTTGTGTCTATTCATGTTATTTCTCAGTAAATAGGACCCTTAATGGCTAGATAGCCCTCCTGCGATGATAACCACATTGGGCAGTGGCTGCAGTGCCTGGAGTCCCTTAATTACCAAATAGCGATGTGCTGGGCTTGGTCCCCTGCATCCCTGAGTGCCGAGTGTCAAAAGTAGCAAGGACATTTGGTCCTTTCTGGCCTCCTCCCACTCATTCCTGAGCCGAATTGTTCCCGTGCAATTCCTGGTACTGGCTTAACCTTCCCTTGCTAATCCCAAGTCCTCCTCTCCTCCCTGCTTTCAAATCTCTGGCTAAAGACCCGTTTCGGCTGTGCTGCCTGCTGCAAGGCTGGATGGGGATTGTGTGTGGGGATGGGGAGGCAACTTTTGCTTCGTGGGGTCTTTTAGGTCTCCCTCCTTTCCTAGAGGAGCCCTTGCACCCCAGTTTCTCCATTTTGTAGAGAAAGGAGGACCACTGAGCATCCCTAGAGAAGAGTCCTCTACCAAGCAAGGGCAGCATGGCATTGACCTCCAATGTAGTGAGCTTCATTTTGCAGATCTGTCAGGGAAGGTGGGGAAAGCAGTGATCTGTCTCGCTTGTTTCTGTGTAGAAAAGGTTTGCCTGGCCAGTGTAAAGGTGGGAAATTCCTGCTTGAGAGGGGAGGCTTGGAAGCTGAGAAGCTATGGAAAGCGATGCAGTTTATTCTGCTGATAAACTCCGATTGTGACCCTTAACACTGGCGTAGAAGCTGAGCCATGGTTGGGTTGTTCGGCAGCAGAGTCAGAGTCTTTATCCCAGAGAAAGCAGCAAATATAAAGATAAGAGGTCTACATGTTGTTTCTCTGACTCTCTTTTCTGATAAGTAGTTCTAAAAATTTGGTACCCAATAACTCACTTTCTTAAAGCAGCAGACAACATGAAAGTCTTGATGTAGCCCTTTACAGCCAAATTAGTATGTATATCACATACTGTTGCTGTAGGCATGACTGGGTCTTTCAAATCAGTAGAACATAGGCACTGCAAAATGTTTATTGACTACTGACAGTAAGTGACTTGGAGTAGGGTAGGATGGACAGTAAGTTGTCAAGGCTGCTCAGGGCAGACAAAAACCCTGGAGGCAACTCAGGATAAAAGAGTGCGATGTCCATCTGCCTTCAAAGTATGTAAGGTCGAAAATTGATATTTGAACTGACATAGAAATGTGCAACATAGGGTCTGCAGTATCTTGAGTTACAAAGTCATTGGGCTTAGGGGAGCACCTCAGCCCTCTGTAGCACTAGATGTGGGGTTACTTATGTAATTCTTATGCTTATTTTCCTAATGCTAAGACCTAAGTCATCCCGAGAGATACACATCAAAGCTTCTGGCAGCTGTGGTTATCCTGAGCCTCATGAAATGTAAGTAACTTTATCAGCTTGTTTCTGTTATTTCTACCACTTTGAGACAGGGACTTGGAGTCTTGCTTGTGAGTGATGAATGTATGGAGCCTGAATGTACGAATTGGCTCAGATGCCAGTCAGCCTTGCCAGGAATCAAGGTGGTTAGACCTGAATAGATCCAAGCCTTAGCAGGAATGGAGAGACTCAAAGAGTGAGGCAGTTGAGCAGTTGCAAGGATGGCTTGCTTAGAAATTGGTTCAAGGTACCAGACAAATGTCCTGGTTCCTGCTATGCAGGTTCAGCCATTGCCAGCAGTGGGACTAGACATCAGAAGTTCAGTTCAACTTTCTTCTGCACTTGGGGTGTTAGGGTTGGTGCACAGAAAAACTTGTTGGGTTTGTGTTCAGGCTTCTTTCTGCAAGCTGAGAGATGTGGAGAAGGTTGGGGGTGAAAGAGGCAAGAGTCCCATTTAACTGCCTGGACAACCACTGGTGAAGTGTCTGATTGCCAGATCCAGAGAGATCCAAGGTGGGACCCCAGGAGCTCATCTTGGGTCTCAAAGAGTGCAGAGAAACATAGAGCCACTGAAGGATGTGGGGCAGCATAGACAGCTCTACTGTTCTATATGAGCTTAGATAAAAGAAATACTGCCCTGCAGTTATGTAGAGAAACAGGGGGAGTGAGAAGAACGTGGGCTGGGAAAACAGGCTGGGCTTCTCAGTCAGCTTGGGTAATTCATGTGGACGTGGTCATCTTATGCCATTAGCAATTCAATGAAATGCAATTGAAGCCCTTTGTGGAAAACCATCGACAGTCATGGCATTATATTTCCAGAATCTAATGGTTGGGAAATCACTGAGAAGAGATTTAGACTTCTGTTCATGCACAGTTTTCTTATGTAGGGATAAAAAAATTTATAAAAATATCTCAATCAGTTTTAGATAAGGTACCTCAGTGTTACTTGGCTCCCCCATGGCTGTCTTGTGCCACCAGCGTGTCCATCACTGCTGTCGAAGGGGATGCTGAGCACTTGGGTTCACGGGAGGCGGTTCTCCCCGATGTTTGTTGGTTGAACAACCACCTTCATTTTACATGCCACCTCCAAAATTGGATCTTGCTACTATGAAACTAGAGCCGATGTCAAGCAGATGGCACTGAAGAGGTGTTTCAAGAAACCGCATTTCCATCAACATGTGTAATGTTTTTTCCTCAAGGGCCATTTTTTAACTCTGCTGCAGTTTGCAAGACAGTTATGGATTTGGGGCATGGATTGAAGAGCAGGTGAAAATTCGTGTGTTGAAATGCAGCTGTTTATGTGTGGCACAGATAAATGAGGTATCAAAAGCCTGAGGAGACCGAGGGATACCTGTGTGTGTCCGATGTTCTAGGATAAATTGCCATTGGAGGCAGTAGCTTGCATTTGCAGGTGTCGAGCCCCGTCTGCCCCACAGCAGGGAGTGTGTTCAGTCTGTTTTGAAAGGACTATTTTTTCTACAAATATAGAGGGAACAGCAGCAGCGCTGCCAAAGCGTATTTTGTGATGCAGATCTTGTCGGTGCCCCTGTGCTGCTGCGAAGCTCTGGACGCAGCAGCTTGCTCTTATCTCAAAGCAGATGGTCTGAGGTCATAAGCAGCCCTCACAGTTACAGGGAATGGCTTAAGAGGGCTTCCTCATGGCCTGGGATGTTTGTTCCTGTATCCTTCACAGAGCCAGCTTCACCTGTGATGGGGACTGGTGCTTGGAGCTGGTGGGTGGCTCATCCTGGAGTTTGGATTTGGGCATTGAAACCAGTGTGGTTGTGGCTGCAATAAAGCCAGGGTGCCCTGGGAAATGCAGAAATGGTTGGCTGTGGAACAGCCTGAGTTGCATACAGTAAAAGCACATGGAAACTGAGGTCTGCCTGGTGTTTGCAGATGTGCAAACTCCCTGCTGCAGTCCAGACCTGTCCAGGTTTGTGTTGGTCGCCCTCTACCTGTCAAGCAGCAAGAGTCTGGAGGAAGGTCTCAGCCAGTGTGAGGAGGCCCATAGGAGGAGGCTGTGTCTTTCTTGAGCCACCTTTAATAGCCAAGCGTCTCCCTTTAGAGGACTGGGTGGTCCCAGCACACATGGCCAGTGGGCGTTCGCTCCACAGCTCGGTGCTTCCTGCTGGAAGGAGCAACCTGCTGCTGCTCGTGGAGATGTGGCCTGTGTGAAAGGCTGCCTTGTGGGTCTCTGAAACAGAGATTTAATTTTAGTTATGAATACTGCAGCGTTGAATAGGCAGTGATGTGAAACAGAAGCACAGTGGGGGTGTTAAAGGGTGGTAATAACATGGCTGTCATGAACTAATGTTACTGGGAACAGGCTGTACTGCTGCCTTTTAGCTGCAAAAATGTGTGCTTGCAAAAGCGCCAGGGGCAAAGGGAAGATGGGCTGTATGGCAGGGAAGGAGCACCCCGAGCATCCTCAGGGACTGGTGGTTGCCCTCCCTTGCCCTGGGAGGCTGCAGGCAATGGGCTGCCCCCCTTGGCACAGTGCCCTGGGGATTGCCCCTGACCTGGGAGCTGCTGTGTTGACCTGTGTGTGCTGGGGGGTGTCAGAGCAAAGAGTAAAGCTTGCAGAGGGCCTGGGAAAGTTGCAAGGGGTCAGTGGTTGCCAGCAGCATCCCTTTCCTCCTCTGTCCCACTGGCACTCCTTTAAATACTGCTGCCTTCAGTGTGGGACCAGTTCTGGGAATATTTTCTGAAGGCACATTTCCTTATACATTGCGCTTTGTCAGGAATATCTTTCTTTAGTCACTTGGTGCCTCAGGTTTCCATAGGCTGCTCCTTAAACCCTCTTTCGATGTATTTGCTGTTTGTTGCAGATCTTGATCTCTGCTCCATGCTGTAATGCTTGGTCCACTCATCTTCCAGCCTAGACTTGTTCTTGTTAAGGCTTTGACCTCCCTATGGGAGAGTGTTGTTGGTTCCCGTGTCCTGGGAAAGCCTTGCCAGATGCAGAAGCATCTTGAAATCTGGTCTGCCACAAAGTTTCCTGTGATTGTGAAGCCCAGCTCTTCAAAATGTACAGCTTCAAACACTTGTGGACAAAATTAGTGCACAGTCCTTTGTGTGAACATGAAATAGAATCATAGAATAACCAGGTTGGAAGAGACCCACCAGATCATCGAGTCCAACCATTCGTATCAAAGATAATAGATACACAATAGATACACAACCCCCTCCCATTGCCTGTTTGCAGGTGTTAAATGGTGGCAGAGATGTGGGGAGTGGGAAGTGCTTTCTAACCAGTGGGTTTCCCCAGGTGGGAATTAGAAGGGGTACTAGAGGAGCTGTCTACAGAAGATTCTAGAAAGATTTAGGATCTCTGATGCTGATATAGGACCTCTTATGCTGATGGCTTTGTGCATGGAAGAATGAAACCTCTCAGTTCTTCCTAAGCTGGAGGAGGACGGCTGTCTCCTCTTCGTTTGAACTACAAGAGAGATGTGGGATGGTGTTAGTGCAAGCATTGGTGTAAGGGATGTATTTCCCTTATATGTAAGGGAATGTAAGATTATAGTCTTGCTCACCTATGTGCTATAGCGTGTGTTATTTCTGGAGATGAATAATATGCTAATTTAACAATTTAGCTTGTTAATCTAATAATCCTGCCTTCTTTACTTAATGTCAGACCTATTGTGGAGCTGTAGTAATGGAATTGTAGCTCTCTTAGCTGCATGGACCTGATCAGAGCTTGGGTTGATAGAGGGGATTAGAAATATTTCAGTCCAAAGGTCAGCTTTGTTCGGTCAACACAGAGCATTAGCTTGGCCCTGTGCAATTAGAGACGTTTGTGCTGGGAGAGGAATTACGCCTTTCCAAGGGGAAGCTCTGGTTGTTCAGTCCAAACTGAAGTATTAATAAAAATGTTGAACTGGGGAGAACAAAAAAAAAAAAAATCCACTTTTTTTGTTTTTTTTTTTTTGTTTCATTTTTGAGTTTCTTTAATGTTTCCCTTTGTTGAGGGGGATGATTCCGCCCCTCTACTCCGCTCTCATGAGAACCCACCTAGAGCCCTGCCTTTGGCAAGCAGAAGACGTGGACCTGTTGGAGCAGGTCCAGAGGAAGCCACAAAAGTGATGAGTGCTGGAACACCTCTCCTGTGAGGAAAGGCTGAGAGAGTTGGAGTTGTTCAGCCTGGAGAAGAGAAGGCTCTGACGAGACCTTATTGTGGCCTTTCAGTACTCAAAGCTTAAAGGGGACCTACAGGAAGGATGGGGACAAACTTTTTAGTAGGGCTTGTTGAGATAGGACGTGGGATAATGGTTTTAGATATTTTTACAGTGAGGGTAGTGAAACAATGGAACAGGTTGCCCAGAGAGGTGGTAGAAGCCCCATCCTTGTACACATTCAAGGTCAGATTGGACTGAAGCTCTGAGCAACCTGATCCGGTGGAAGATGTCTCTACTTCTTGCAGGATGTTGGAGTAGATGACCTTTAAAGGTCCTTTCCAACCCAAATCATTCTAAGATTCTGTGATTCTATGATTTTACTTCTTGAAACACTGGAAAAGATGACAGATGTAAGGGAGGATCAGCCATGAGTAAAACTTGTGCTTGTCCTGCTCAGTGAAGGTTTTCTGCTGTCCTAAAGCAGCCTGAGGAGTTGCAGCAGGTTGGCCAGAGGGAAGAGCCATGCTTGGGTGAGCAACCAGCTTTCTTCAGGAGAGCATAGGAGTACAGAGAAGCAACTCTGGAAATGTCACCTGGCCAGCAAATGAGATGTCAAGTGACCCACCTTTTTATATATTTCAAGGGTTTTCCATTTCTGGTGTCACAATGTTGGAGTTTCAGGCACGCCTTGTGTATGGGAGGATGGTGTTCGCAGAGAGTGTGTTTTGAAGTTTGGAGGAAACAGTGTGTTTTAGGTAGCCCCGTAAGCAGGTGGAATTTGCCCCACATAGAAAGGAGCTGCATCAGGTCAGTCATGTCCTTCAGTGCCTTGGGGCAGTGGAGTCCCTCTGAAGCTCTTGCAAAGCTGTTTGTGAAACCGAGAAATGATGGAGAGGTGGAAATGTGCACTGTTGGAGAGAAATGCACTGTTCTTGTGGTCATGCTGGTTTTCTGAAAAAGCAGCACAAACTCCCACTGCAAAGGGCAGAGGTTTTGCTGCGGTGTTTGGCTTAAAGGCTGTGAGATGGGGCTGAGTTCCTGGCCAGAGTGAGACCCTGGTCCCTTGTTTAAAGGTTTGTTCTGAGTCCTCACTGGCTTGAAATCTCCCTGCCAGTAGCTGTGGTTAAGTGCAGGCAGGAACAATAAGGTTTGGCCCATCATCACTCTCTTTTAATCAAACAGATATTTTATCCTTTGTTAAAATAAACATTTTTCCAGTCCTATTAGATGACTCACTTTTTCTTATGCGGACATGATATTTAGAATATCTGATGTTTTAATTACCTTCTCAGAGACATGGATTTATTTCAGATATGTTTGAAGAGATGTTTAAACCAAGTGAAAAGCTAGAGAACATAATTTATAAAGCAGATTCTTTTGGAGACTGCTGAATTTTCACACTAGGATAACTGTGTTTTTTCATCAATAAGTATTTTAGTCCCTTAAAATAGTTGTTCAGGTTGTACCCTCAAGATTGTTTTCAATGGAAACCAAAGTACGTAAAAGTGCCTATACTCTGTAAAAGCCAAGAACAAATCACACCGGGTGCTTTAAAATGGTCCAATTTACTGCAGGATGGCAGTGGAAGACGAAAGTTCTTTCTCCCAGGAAAAATTGGATGCAATTTTTTGTGTGTTAGTACTGAAGTGCCTTCATCCTAAAAATCTTGGACTGAGCCCCTGAATTGCCTTGAACTACAGGAAAAAGAGGAACTGGTAGGACCTAGACCAGAGACCTGCATGAAGTTCTGGCCCATCCCAGAAGAGCTCTGCTGCAGAAGGTGTTGGATGCAGGAACAGAGTCTGGAGGACATGAGACTCACCAGTGAACACCTTCATAGCGTGTCTGTAAAAGTAGGGCTTGACAGAGTTTATTGTAGCTAGCACATATCCAAAATGATACGTTGATATAGAAAAATGAACTGATGATTTCTTACCTGGGAAAATCTCGGGCATCCCACACTGTTCCTGTCGTAGGAAGATTATATGTGTGCTGGAGCTGGCGATACGGAGTGTGTGCTAACAGCACGATTCAGAGGCAGGAGTTGGTCAGTAGAAAGGGCAGTTGCTGGATTGCTGGCATCAGCTTGGTATTTTAACTGCAACAAAAAATGTAATGGAAGAAAATTAGCTGGGAGGCCTCTGTCCTGCCGAAGTAATATTCAGACTTTTATAAGACTTTTTGTTATTTTTCTGAGTTTACTGAGGTTTCTGTATGAAGCAGCATTCCTCAGTTTATGCTTTCCCATCAGTGAGGGATGGCATTGCAGTCTGGTCCCAGCAAAGCTGCCTGTGTTGAAATTTCTGCAGTGCCTTGCGAGAACACCCTAATCCCACTTGGTTTAATATTTGCATGTTATGTGACTTAGGGCATTGCAAGATGGCTGGATCCCAAGTATTTGCTTCGAAGTATGAAACCTGCCACAGGTTTACTCCATTAAATGCCTGCTATGGGGTTCTGTGTGCAGGGAGGGTTGGAGGCTGTGTGCCCTGCTCGGGAGGTTTAAGAGATGATGCTCGTGTCTAGCTGAAGGAAACGGGAGCTCTGCCTTTCTCAAAAAAGCGACAATTTTGGTGGTGTCTTGTGTCCCAGTGGTTGCAGCAGGTGGTGGGTCATGTATTTTGTTGAACGAATAGGAGCAGACAGCAGAAGTTAAGTAAATGTGGTGAGATATATTTCTCGGTACAGAAATAGCAGGTTTTGCTTAAAGGTGAAATTCATGCTTGTGCAAGCAAAATTTTAAAAAGCAAAAATCAATCTTCAGCTTTCTGTCCTTAAAATGTGGACTCAACTTCTGGGCCAGATTATGCAGTTTTTGTGTACAAAGGCTGATATTGAGGCCAGAGTTTAATTATTTAGTAAATATAATGCCTGGATGCTCCAGTTGGTGTTTAAAGGCCTGTTTCAATGTTACAGTCATGTGCCAGTGCTTTATGCTTTATGGAATGCAAGGACCACAACCTTTGAAGGAAAAACTTGTGGTACCTGCTTCATTAGCAGAAATTAGTCTTAATATATATTTCATATTATCAGGTTAGTGATAGTTGATATAACATTTTGAGAGTAATTAGGAGCATGATTTATGCTCAGATAGATGTTTAATTAAAAACTCTAGCAGCTTTGAAGATCATGCTTGAATAATCTTGAGGCTGAAATGTGGGTTTATACCCAAGTGAACCCTGACAGTAGATCTGGAGAGGGAAAAATGCTTTAGTAGCTCAGATTTCCTCCTATTTGTTTTACACTGCCACAGCCGTCACAGTGTCTGTAATGGTGCTGAATTTATGAAGATGAAAGCAGATCTTGCAGATCATCCAGGACATCATGTAGCCAGATGCAAAACCTGCTTCAGGGAAGGGAGCAGGGAAGTGTTGGAGGATATTTGTGTATTTGAGACCTCCAAAAGCTGTGTCCCAAGTGATACTGGCAGTGGTCCTTCAAATCTTGCAGCGCTTCCTGTGAACAGCCAACACGGTCCAGTTAAAGTGCCTCCTAGAAATCTCTTCTCCTTGCTCTTCATGAACTTCTAGGGGCTTTAGTTGCTGCTGTATGTGAACGGGTAAACCTATGCTTATGTCCAAAGCAGAGATGATAGCATGCAGGAGCTTGAGCCTCATGGCAGGATGGGAATGATGGTACCATGTTTTGGATGCTGGGATGTCATGGCAGCTTAGGCTCTGGGAGGATGCTGGTCCTTTTGCATCTCTTACTCTGACGTACAAGGTGCTAGCAGCAACTCACCCACTGCTGACATATGGGAAAATCCCAAACAATGCCAGGAGACAGAGAAGGCAAGGAGTCAAAATGTTACAGACTGCTAAAGAGCAGATCAGTTCCTTTTCTGCAGGCAGGCAGGCGACCGAGGGCTGTTGGCATTGATTATTAAGCAGGCAGAAGGTGAGGAAGGTGCAAGGAGCAAGGGTGGCTGCAGTGATTATTGCTCCTCTCTGACTTCCTTCTCTCCCGTTGCCAAAATGTTGTTGTTGGTATAGTCTGAAGGATCAGAAGTGACTGCTTTACCCTGGAAGGATCTCATCCTCCTGGAGGCTTTGTCTTTGGGCAGCTGCATGCTCTCCAGCATCCCCAGGGCAAGCTCCCAAACACAGGGGTACAAAAAAGGAGGAAATTTTTAAAAACTGAATTTCTGTTGGAATTCTGTATAGGTACCTGCAGTCTTACTTGTTTTGTCTTTGCTGTTGGGGGAAGCTAAGATGACCCCAAGAGCAGGAATTAGGCTCTGTCACTGTGTGGTTTTGCAGTGGAGGTTTCTGCTCTGGCATTGGCTTAAAGGAAAAAAAAACCAAAAACCAAACAAGTTTCGATGTGTGGAGGACACGCAGAAAATAAAAGCATATTGTGACAGGGGCTTTCTGGCACTTTTCTTGGACTTGCTACCCCAATCCGAATTTGTTGCTTATTAACAGTAGTACAAGGCTCACACTGGAGAATATAGCCCTTGCCATGTGTCAGTTAATAATTTCAGATTTCCTTGGCTTTGGAAGAAACGGCTCCACTGACTGGTCCAGCTGGATGCTTTGGAAATGCTGCAGGGACATTTGTGCTCCTGTTCCTGCTTCCAGCCTTTGGGGACAGGCACTTCCTTCTGCATGGTCAATGTGCAGAAGAAGGTTGGTGGCTTATGCCATTGAAAGGCTTGTTGCTGCTGTGACATCTTTTAATGTGAGCAGGTCAGATGCTAATTTTATTCCTGTATTGTATCCATCACTTTCGCTTCTCAGACTCTTTCTCCAACCTGTCTTTATCTATATTGTAAACCCAAGAATGCCTGCACTAGGGTGAAAATCAACTGTTTTTTCCAAACTATATATGATGGTTTCACTGCAAGAATCAATGCGAAGCACTAGATATGTTGAATTAAAAGGGACAGGTGACTGGTGAGGAAATGCCTGGGTTCCCTGGACAGAGGTGGAAGTGTTTATGAAGTTCAACAATGCATCACTGGAAAGAAACTGTACAAAAAGCAAATCTTTGTTCTAAAGTTTTGAGACTAAATACTTACTGGTTCTGCTTCACCTGATTTTTGCATGATGTGTCTCTCGTGGCTTATGTTTCCATGCATTTCAAAGTGGTTTATTTTGTTTTGGTAAATGTTCACACTAATATGAAGTTCTTGGCTTCATCTGTAAATAGCTGGGAGGTGGATGGGGTGGTGGCACATCCCTGGGAGAAGGGTGGTGTTGGGCACACAGGTCTCCTTCTTCCCTTGGCTGGTATAGGAGGTTGGCAGCAGCACTCCGCCACAGTAAGGCTTGGGCATTTGCATAAAATAGAAGATGAGATGGTGATATGTCAGATGAAGGTGGATATTACTAGCAAATATGTGGCTTAAAATGCCTCATTGCTCTTCTTTGTTTCATGGAAGATTCAGTGTGCCACAGTTATGTCCGAGCCTATCCCCTGCTCGTGCTCCATTGGCTTTAATTGAGGAGTTAGTACATGTGGGGGCTTCCTAGCCAAGCAAAGAAGAATGAATTTAGCAAGGGGATGATTTGTTTTTGCAAATCATGCTACGTAGATAGATGATATCTAGTGATGTGCTGTTCCTTCCCAATGGCCATGTCCAGGGGATGCTTCAACCACAGCCTGGTGCTGCTGGGCTGTGTTTTATTCAATACCTATATATATTTTTTTTATGTGGCATATTTTAAAAGGAAGCTCTTTTTCTGTTGTTAGAACATGCGGTTGCTCAGAACATATAAATTGTGTTAATAAAGGAGTGAGGAACCCTGGTGGGTGAATTGGCTTCCTGGCGAAGTCATAAATTTGGAGAGGATGATGCTGCCTTGCTCCACAGCCAGCGCGTGGGTTTGCTCCCCAGTGTCGTGCCTGGAAATTTGAAGGGCTGGAGAGTGGTCCTTGTGTCCAGTAATTTGGAATTCTTGCCAGTGGCGAGGTGGTGTGAAAAATCATCTCCAGTCTGCAGGAGGGCTAGGAAACCTGCACGCAAGCCCTAGTTCATCAACAAGCACACTGGAGAGGGCAAGAAGGGGAGAGAGGGCAGAGGAGCCTGCAATTTAGGAAAAGCACGTATTTTTCCATATTTCTACCATGCTGCAGCTTAACCCCTCTCAGCCTCTGCTCCTTGTTCTGTCATTGGTACGTTAATTATCAGTGCTGCAGGGCAGGAGCTGCTGTTCCCCGTGTCCTTCACACCGTATCTCATGCGATGGAGCCTTGGGCTGCTCCTGTAGTAAGAAGCGACTGGGGAACAGGGATGCTTCCCTTTGCCTCCCAGCTTGCCTGCTGGAATTGGCGGCTGCTGGTTTTCATGGAAAGCGAGCATCTTTTCCTCTGGCTCTGCCTGGTTTGTAAGCAGAGCACGTGCCCTCAAATGGAGAGGGGGGGAATGATTTAATATGAGTAATTTTGATATGATGTTGTGTGATCCATTTCTCGTGAGGGAAGATAAGGCTGGGAATTGGCTTACTTGATAGTGGTTGCATTGGTTTTATGACCCTGTCAACAGTTGGGCTCTTTTATAGTTTTCCTCATCGCTTCCAAGCATTTTTCCACTAGGATTGATGTAGTTGAGCACTATACAACAAGCCATTCGTGACAGTAATTCGCTAATTTTTCAGTTGTTGAAAACTGCAGAGGTCGTATGTGTCAAGGAGTTTCTGTTTCCACCCTAGCTCTCGAGCATCTCCTCTAGTTCCATGCTTCCTGCTTGTACCAGCGCTGAAAATGGAGTCACTTCCATAGCCAAGAAGAAAATCAGATTTTAAAACCCTCTCTAGCCTGCTAACCACGGGTTTTGCACAGTAAACAAATTAATGGACAGAGTGTACATTGGTGCCATACAGGATTGATGTCCCTCGGGTGTCCCCAGGTCCACAGAGCTGGGGCTGGGATACAAGGGGACCAAAGTCTGTGCTGTGCGAGTACCTCAGCAAGCGCGTTTCCATCATCATGGCTCCAGCAGACCATTTACAGCCGAGTCATGCTCTGTGCTCAGGAGAAGCCCCGAGCTGGTTTTTTGCATGGCTGAGCATTAAAGGATATTTCCAGCACTTGTTTGCCAGGAAAATACAGCATTGAAGGCCCTTTACTAATTAATTGTAATGGCAGGAGGAAGGGGAGGGAATTGCTTTCCCATCATGGCTGCTGTGAAGATGCTCTTGAAAAAGCAAAAAAAAAAAAACCAAACATGCGGCTGCTGCCAGGGTGAGGAGATTGTTTAAGGATGTTGTTTGTTCACTGTGAGAAAAACATTGCCACCAAGCAAAACAAACCAACTTCTCCCTTTTCTTTTGCAGGGTCGTCATGTTAAAACAGGCCAGCTTGCTGCTATTAAGGTTATGGACGTCACCGGGGTAATGTATCCTCATCCTCCTCCTGCATCCTTAAATGACAGCTAAGAGGGGAAAGGAGATGGGGTGTGATAACGTGTGGCATTTGGGGGAAGGTTTGTGTTCCTGGGATGCAAATCCCCTTTGCCCTAATGTGAAATGTATCAGTAAGAGGTTTTGGTTTTAATAAATATGCGAAAAAAAAATAAATCTAGAAGAGTTTTGCAGATTTGAGTAATTTTATGCTGAAACAAAGCAGCATCCAGGGCCAGCAGGGGTTCTTTCAAATGTGTTAATAAAATCTGAAGAAAATCATAGCAACAGAATCATGTATTCGTAACACATTTCAGTTTCTCCTCATTCCTGTTTTTCACCGAAAAGCTTTTGTTCACCAAGGCTGTGTGCAGGTATTGTTAGGAATAACTTCACTAGGCAAGTTAAATCACTCCTCTGCGTCCTACTGATAAAGAGGAAAAAATGCATCACCCTGCTCTCAGAAATGTGGCTTTTTTGAAACTTGTATCAGACGAAGAGAACTAAGAATTTACAAGTTATTGAATTAATAACAGAATTTAGGGGAAAAAAAAATATTGCACTCTTTCTTGATGGCCATAGAAGAAAAAGTGAGTGGAATTGCTATGATTCCTAAAAACCTAAACAAATGCGTTGTGGAGGGTCATGGGAAAATGCTTTTTCTTAAGTAAATTTTTTTTAGTGCAGTATTATACCTCCCAAAGATCCTGCTTGCTTAAACAGTGCCAGGTTTGGGAGCAAGAATGTGTTTCATTGTGGTATTTCTTTTACTGGAATAAAACATTTCAAAATTTAGGGCTTGATCCCAATCTACCCATCTTATTTTTGAATTACGTTTTCCATTAGCTTATAGTAATTCAGCACATACAGAATTGACTCTCTGTGAAAGCAGTCAGCTGGCCTCAGGAGTATGTTTTGAAATAGCTTAGATGTTGTGGTATTAATATCTACAGGACCTTTTATGCAGGTTGGTATTTTGTGCTAACAGGTGAAGTGATGCATGAAAGTAAGTCTGTAAATGTAAATAAGATTTGTTTCTGTTTCCTCGCGATACTTATAAGTGCCATTTATCTGGTTCTTATGAGAAGTAGGCTCAAAGGGAACGGGCAGACCCACCAGACACAACCCGATGGCATAAATAGCAGCACGATTCGCATGGGATGAGTCTGACGGTACAAGAAATTTAAGCTAAGAAATCAGAATATTACTTTGAGGGTTTAAATTTGAGCGCAGACTTAGTTCAGTGGTTTTAAAATATCATCGCTTCCAAGCAAAGATGTTGGAGAAACATGTTTTAAGTGATCTCTCAGACAGCATCTCATTGCAACCACGTGCCTTGCGCTAAATCCCTAAAGGCTCCTGACAACAATGCTTTGTTTAACTCATCTGCGCTCTTGCTAATTATCTGTTAGGGAAGATTGCAGCATAGAGGCCCTCAAATTACAGTACTTCATCAGTTTGGGCAACCACTATCTCTGAATTAAGAATCGGGATTCATTTTCCAGGGGCTAGTCCTGCTGTATGCTGTATGACCTACTTCCAGCGATTGATGTAACAGAATTGATTGATGGAGGGAAAGTGCGGCAGCAAAACCTAGTCTGTGGGGTTTGTCGGTTTGGGGGTTGGAGCAGTTACAGCAGCTTGCTATGATCATTCCTGTTTCTTCCTTCCCTTGCTGGATTTGCTGGTGGTGGTTGATGGCAGTAGTCCTGCTTGGAGCAGGAGGTTGGGCTGGAGACCCCTGAGTCTGGCCGTGCAGACGTATCCTCTGGTACCATCCAGAGCTTTGATATTTAGGGTTCCCGCACCACCATCATTTTGAATATTTGAACCTAAAAAGAGACTCGAGAGAAAACCATAGACCAACTATCCCTGTGGCTTATCTCCGTCTTTTCCTAGAGAGGCTCCTTGCTTCCAGCACCACTGAGCATCCAGCTGCTTTTTTGGTTGCAAAGGGCTTCAATTAAAGAAAAACAGTCTCCTGGGCCTGATTAACTAAGTGTTATATTCCCTGGTTTCTGGGCTAATGAAAAACAAGCAAATTTGTGTTGACTGCTTAAAGGAAGGAGCTGATAAAGGTCTTCCAGAACATCCTTGGGTTTCCCTTGTAATGTCTGGGCCTGTTCTCTGTCCTCTTCAGTGCTTATTCTCTCCATATTCTTACCAATGATAATATTGAAGGTTGTTTATATGAGCTTCGCCTAGCTACTTGTTTTATTTGTTCCTCCAGTCCTCATGTTCAGTATTCTTTGCTGAATTCTCTCTGGAAGACTGTGGTCATTAAATCACTTTTCATAGTAATTTGAGAAGAAAGCCGTGTTTCTGCCTGTGTTCTGTGACACCTGGGAGTCAGGGAGCATTGCTCTTCAAGAAGAGCTGCTCCTGCAGCTTTGCTGTTCATTGGGGTGTCTTGTCCTTTGCCCATTTGTAAAACTGAAGTCAGGATGAAGCAGGTGAAGGTCACAAGGATAATAAAGAAGAATAAACAAGTAACATCCCTTCTGGTCCTTTTATAACAAAGCTCATTGACATCAAGGCACTAACTGCTGCTCCACAGGCTGTGGAATTAGAGTGGCCTGGAATCTGGTCAGCTTAAAATAAAATCAGGGTGCCATACCACCAGTAACCCTTGGTGTCCTCAAATGCCTTGTGCTGCTTCCCAGGTGGATAGGCACTGGGATGCTCAGTGCAGAAACACTTCTGCCATGCAATGTTTTCTAGAAAACCGTCTTCTTGGACCTTTAATGAGTCTTGGAGAACATGCTGATGCTTTACTGGGGTAATGCAGGTGTGGTTTAGCTTCAGAGCAGCATGCAACTCATGTAAATTATGACATGATTTATAAAGGAATTAATTTAAAAATGTGAAGAAGTGTGGAGAAATAGCAAAGCATGGGTTTTCTCCCAGGGCTCTGTGGAAAAAAGTGGCTGTAAAAAATGGTGGAAGGAAACTTAGACGAGGTTAGTCAGAAGTGGGGAGTGTGAAAGTTCACCCATGTGCAAAGAGAAATGGGAGCCTGTGAAGTGCAGTCTCTCAGTGCCTCTGTTTATTTTTTTTTTCTTTTTGCCTCATCCCAGGATGAAGAGGAAGAGATCAAACAAGAAATTAACATGCTGAAGAAGTATTCTCACCACCGAAATATCGCTACGTATTATGGTGCTTTTATTAAAAAGAACCCACCAGGAATGGATGATCAGCTCTGGGCAAGTTGCATTCTTTTCTTTAAAATAACTGAGTTTTGACACAAATTATTTTCTCCGTGTTGTCCTTCTACCATGAACTGTGTTGTACAAAAACCTTATTTTGAATCCATCTTTTTTGAAGTCACAGCTTTGAAAAGGCTCTTTCTGCACTGCAAAATGCTACTCCGCTTTGCCATAAAATCTTTGCAGACTGATGATAAAACCATGTTTATTCTGAATTGTCATTAACAACATCTGTGTTACAATATTCAATTGAACATTATTCCGTCCTATAAAAATTAATGCATAAAAAAATCAGTTGAAGAGAGCCGGGAGCGTTGCTGGGAGCTGGGAAGATGGAGGCTTGGGGGGGTATGCTGGGCATGTGTGATTCCTGCCAGCTCTCAGCGCTGCTTTTCATGCTTAATGTTTCACAGAGCGAGTGCCGGTGAATAAAGAGGAGAGGGCTGGCAAGGGAAGGGTTGGAAGGTCTGTGGCTGTTCAGCCATTTCAGTGAAGATTCCTCATGTTGCTGAAGGGCTACAAGCTGCTTTGCCTCCCCGTAAATCCTTGCCTGCCTCCTCCTGCTGTGTCCCTTGTCAGTGGCTTTTTCACTGTTAATTCAGCATTCCCAAATTGCGAACGATAGAGTTTGAATCCACCACTTATCTCTGGAGACAGCTGGAGCATCAGAGCCCACCTCCTCACTGGCAGCTGGTGCTCACGGGGGCTGAGCAGGACAGCAGGCACTGCAGGTCCGAGGCTCCAGGTGTCATCGTAAGGGGGATGAAAAAATAATTAAAGTTACTATGCTGTTTTCTGAGCTCAGCTGTACTGATCTGAGTCTGTGGAGCAACAGCCTGCAACACCCGTGGGTGTGTGACCAGCAACTGAGACCATGCTTCCTTTAGGGGAGCCTTGAAGGGAGGGCTGCCTTTGAGTCACCTTAAATCTAATGCCCTGGGTGTTGTCCTATAGCATTTATTTCCTCTTAATTAGTTCTGTGTAATCTGTAGGTGGTTTCCCAAGTTTTTCTGTTCCTGAACAGGATTGCTAGAGCCAAATTTTTCAAGGGGAACAAATATCCATGGTTCATCTGGGAGGCCATGGAGATGCTGAAGAGCAGCATCTTTCCTTTAGTTTCTGTATAACCTAGGCTTTATTTCAGCAAAAGGTTCAGCGGCTTCAGCTGTGTCCACATGCCAAAGCATGGCTGTGGGAACCAGAAGAGTTTGGGGGACATTTCTCCATGTCACCTGGGATAAAAAATGGAGCTGATGGACTTATGCACTGCTTTGTTACTCGAGACTTTCTGGTACACTGAATTATTGGGAAGATTTGAGGGCTTGAACGCCAGGGACTTTTATTACTTGGATGTTGGGGTTATTTTTGGTGGGAACTCTTAAAAAACCTGTTCTTTGCAGCTGGCCTGGGTTTCAGCAAGGAGAAAGCTGTCAAGCTGAGAAATGCTTTTTCATCCCATGAAATTCCATTTGGCTCTAGCTGTTTTATAATCTGTTTAAAAAAAAAAAAGTAAAATAGAAGAACCAACCCACAACAATATCCCCTGTGCTGCTGAAGTGCCTAGGAAGGGGGGAAAGCCCTACCAACCCTGTGCCAAAGCCCTCAATAGAGAGGGAAGACCTCTGGAGCTGTGCTCCGCTCAGGGCCTTTCTGCTGCTTGGGTCTGGAGTCAGCATGGTCTGACCAGGGAAGAGGGCTTTTTCTTTTTGATTTCCTCCATCTCTAGTGCAAAGAGATCTTGTTATATAGAAGTGTTAAAAAATAATGTTTTTTAAATAGTTTGCCCATTCAGAGCAGCTCAGACACTCAAAACAAGTAGAAAACTCCTTGGACTGAGAGACTCTTTTATGAAATCTTCATCATCATGAAACAGCAGAGGATGCTGTATGTGCTGTATGACCTCCAGATGCCTAAAGTTGGGAGCAGAACCTGGGTTTTCCCTGACTGTTCACCCAGCTGTGCAAGGGGAGGTGGTGTTCATCACCCAGCTGTGCTGCTTGTCTCTTGCTCCCTGTGAGAGGCAGATAGATAATCGGAATTTCCTTTCAGACCACCTACCTCTCTTCTGAATTTTGGGGCCTTTTTCATGGGTTAGTGAAAAAAAAAAATGTTGCAAAAGCTGCTTTCCTTGCATTGAAGAGTGCTGGGGTGTGGAGTTTTTTTTAAGTCTATGCCCAGTGCTGGGGCTAGTAAAGGTGTTCACAGCAAGGCTCCATGGCCATGGAGGAGAGATGTGCTGGTGTCGCTGTGTTAAATAGCTGTTGTTTCAGGATCTGATTGAATTAGGACTTGTGCGAACTCTATCAGTCTTTCAACACAGATAAAGGCTTGTTTATTTTTCATTGGCCCTTTGTTGAAATAAAACGATTTCTGATAATGCCCAAGTAATTCTTTTTATCGACATTCAGGAGGCTGATACGGAAATAAAAAACAGGGAGCTCTTTCAGTGGAGATTAAGATCTCTCGGAAACGCACGGCAGGCTTCTGACATGAAGTATTGTCATTGCTTCTGCTGTGGTGATGAGCAGGTCTTTCAGTGCTGCTGCTCCATTCGATAGCAGCCACTTGCCCTGAAAGACCAGTTTACTAAACAAGCAAGTTTTCCTGAAGTTAAAGAGCTGCTTGGCATGTATTCTTGCAGTTGATAATCCATCACAAATCTGATAAATTAGGAAAAAAGGAAGTAAAAGTCATAGGGACGACCTTTATGGATCATTTAAAAATAGGAGGTAGGCTTATTCCTGTAATGGATAAAGTGTTACTTTCTGGGAGTGCTGTGGACCTTGGGGAGGGATTGTGTCCATCTCTAAGCAGGAAAAGGTCATCCAGACCTGGGGAGCCTGCAGTGCAAGAGTGTAGGCTGCCGAAAATGGGGAAATGACTCAGGGGATGGTGAGGACCCGGGTTATCAGTTAGCTGCTGCTTCTCAGAATTAACCTCATTAACTTCTGCTTTGCACATATCAGATCTAAGGTAAGGGTTACCAGCATGCATGTAACCCAAAGAGGGGTTATTTTGAGATATTTTGGGGGTAGAGGGTTGGCAGGGGCAGAGGTCATTCATTAGGAAGCGTGCCCTTGACGGGGGCGGCAACCGCCCTCCCCAGCACATTGCCTGCCCTGAGAGTGGGAAGCTGCAGGACCTCTGCTTTATTCCCATCCATTACACACTGTATACATTGACAGGGCTGCCACCATGCTGGATGTTTGTCATCTCCCCTTGCTGTTCGCAGTGCACTGAAGCCGTTAATGGAGAAACAAGGGCCACAGGACCAGGGTTGGGTCAGAGGGGGCTTTGCAGAGCGCAGGGGCTGAGTGGCAGCTGGCAGCAGGGCCCACCCAGGGCAGAGCCCACCCGGCGCAGTCCCCGGGGCCCAGCGGAGCTGGCTGCTGATGGATGGCTGCCATGGCAACCCTGCCTGCGCCCGCAGCTGCATCTGTCACCAAGTGGGGGGAAAAATTGCTAATAGGCAGGTTGCCAAATACCTGCTCGAGGCGAGCACGGCAGGATGGCCTTCAGTGTGTCTTCTGCAGCCAGTAATCTGGAGCAGTATTGGGGGAAGAAGGAATTAGGGTACGATGATTTCGAACCAGAGGCAAAGTCAGGGTGGCACCGCTGCAGCCGTGCGATGCTCAGGGTTGTCACTGCATAGTTGCAGTGTATTTTTTCACCCTGTTGAGCTGTAGGGGCCCGTTGAATTGCTGCGGGGTGTTATGAACAGAGTCAGACCAGGGTTCTGGAGAGCAACGAGGCTCCGTTGAAAATGGATTTCAAGCCGTTGAAGCACTGGGTTGCATCTGTGCAGCCTGGAGGAGGATTGCTCTTAATTTGTTTATGGGCGCTAAAGAATACTTTTGGGCAGTTGCCGGTACCTCATATCACAAGAATTCAATCATTAAACATTTGAGAAGGTGTGTTTTTTGGTTGAGCTGTAATTCTCTCTGGTCCTTCGAAGCCCTCTAGTCCCAGGGAGAGCGGGGCTGCTCCTTCAGCCCCCAACTGAGAGCCTGGGGTTAGTAGAGAGGCTTTCTTCTGCTGGCTGGCTGGCTAAGTGAGCACTCTTTCATTCTCACTCCTCTTCAAAGTGAGATCAGTGCTATAAACACTGCAAGGCTGCAAGCCCGGCTCCTTTCACTGCCATCCCTAATCCCAAAGCTTTCACCCTGCTCAGGACCCGTGGCGTAGCTGCCTGCTGGCTCCCTCAGGGGCAGGAATTGCTTGTCTGGCCTCAATGTGCAGGGCAGGGTGCAGTCTGGCAAGTCATTTATTTATGGACATGTTCAAGAGCGGTTTGATGCTGCCATTGGAGAGGGGAGAGCGGAGCAGCCCTGGCCCTGCTGCTCCCACCTAGGCATGCTGCTGCAGCATCACAGCCTGTTTTCCACTGTAGCACTGACACAGGCAATTAAAACCTGCACTTATCTTCCTATAGAGTATTTTTGTCATTGCTTTATACCAGTTTAATCAAGATTTCTGTTTCTGAAGTGGGCCTCAGCATTTCTGCTGATCCACCAAGTGAAGGGCTCTGCATTTTTTTAATGTTTCATCCCTGGCTTCAGGTGCCACAATGTGTGTGATGAGGAGCCCTTTTGCAAGGGAGCCAGGCTGTGTGGTGGGATGGGGATGCCTAGGTGGCCTGGGCATATGGATGGCAGTTCACCCAGGTTCTGTTTTCACACGCAGCAGGAAGAAGGATTTACAGCAGCATTTATGCTCGGGATGTTGTGTGTTTGCTTTCTGCAATAAAGAGAAGTCAAATTGCTTGTGGGGTGAGGAATAGAAGCACAGAAGGATTTAGTGTGTGGAATAAAGTTGGATGATTTTTGGGGGTTCCTCTGGACAAGCTGGACCAGTTCACCCTCAGCTGGATGGGGGTTGCTCAGGTTGGAGCCCTTCCAGGTAATGTACAGTGGTAATGGGAGCAGAATTGCGAACTGGCCGTTCGCAAACTGGGGAAGGCGGTGGTTGATTTGAAAGCTGTGAAGGCTCTTTAAAGAAAAAACTCATGAGACAGCAGGACACAGAAATTTACAGCTGCTGCTTCTGAATTTGCCTTGCTTATGAAGTTTGCTGTCACTCTGATATGAAGAACCAAGTAAATGCTAAATGAACTGTATTTAAAAATACTTCCTCAACAAATGGGCTTGCAAATTAAATTTCAGAAGATGATCTTACCTTTAGCCTATCTTGATGATAATTTTAATTATGGTTAATAAAAATTCAATCTGCATTTCATGTTTATTGTCTTACTCCGTCATGACTTCATCTAGTAACAAGATTGGTAATGATGCAAGTGTGTGCAGGGTGAAGCACTCACCTGGAGACACAGGACTTCTAAGAAAGTATCTTAGTGTAGTACCATTCGAAGCCTTTCCAAAGTATCCTAAGCTCCGTCCTAAAATCAGCTGGAACTTTTGTTCCATTTTTGTTCCATTTTTGTTCCACTTTTCTTCTGGAAGGCTGTTTGTTGGTTTCGACCTAAATATACCCGTAGTGTTTTGATATATTGATATTATACCAACGTCTACCTTGTTCTTCTCCCTCTCTGGGACTTACCAGTCCATACATACTATTGACTATTGGCTGAGCAAGTCCTCACATCCTCTGAGAAGACCAGTTCATGTTCCTCTACCTGCTTCAGTGGATATTTATCATTCTTGAGCTCCATCACCCAGCAGGACATGCACTGCTGTGGGTGAGGTCTTACATGACCTGTTGGAGTGACTCCTCAGCCATCGTCTGAGGGGCAAAGGAAACGGTAAAAACATAAAGGGGTCACAGTGCTGCTAAGTGCTGCAGCTTTTCCCCTGTTCCATCCAAACCTTCTGGAGATGCTGACTTGTGATGTCAGATATCCATTAGCTCTCCATTGCTGACAGAGGTACTCGGGCAGCTTCATCTTCTTTCTGCTGCTGGTTCTCTTGGAGAACTCATGGCAGAGCTTTTGGGAAGTGCTGTTAGCAGCACGTGCACACTGCTGAGCCCCGCTGGCCCGTGCCCAGCTGGACCTTGAGCCTGCTGGTACTGCCAGAGATCTGCTTGTGCTGGATATTTTCCTGTAGCTGTTACAGGACTCTGCGGCTCTTAAAGAGCCAAGTGGGAAACACTCCCCATGGGAGTTTCTCTTTCTGTCTCTCTGTTTTCATCTTTGGTCTCCAAGACATTTAACAATTGCACATTCAGGATACATCAGCAGGTGGCTGTATTATTCACCTCCTGGTGCAAAATTCATCTTTGCTCTGTGGAAATCAGGCACAGGATAGAGCACCAAGCAAACCATTAGCTCCATAAAAGTAATCTGAGAAATGTAATGGATGCACTGTGTACATTTAGTGGGATTGCTTCTGTTTTCTTTTAAGCATTGTGATTGCTATACAGAGCATAGCACGCCCTTCCTCTTCCTCTTGGTCCAAACCCTGGTGAGAGCCTGTGGATGAATTTCCATGGAAGGAGACTGGAGAGGGCAGTCTTTTGGGTTGGAAAGTGTTTGTGGCTGGCTCAGCTATCCAGGGTTTTCCTTTCCATGCTTGCTGCCATGATATTCCAAATGTCCATTTATCAAAAACACATGCAGATGCTGATATTCCCGATATGTCAATTAGCCAAAGGGAAGAGTGTCTGGATTTTATGATCATTTGTTTATGATGGTCTTTTAAATCACTGCGTTTGAGCAATTTGGTTAGAAGTAAGCCTTCTGCTGTTTCTTATTCTTCTTGTTTTGGCCCATGCTTTTAATAAAGTGATGTCACTTGCTTGGAGAACATTAAATGCCACATAAGCTTCATGTGATAAACTTTAAACGTGTGCATTGAAGAGTCTGGCAAAGCACAACTTATAAGGGAGTATCTTCTGGTAACAAGATGATCTAATTGGAAAACGTAGTTTCACATCTGAGAGAAACACTTCTACAGGTCTTGGAGGAAGCTTGTTGTGTATACGGGCTGTGCTCGCTTTCTGGAGCACACTGACAACTCTTGCATGCCCTGGGGATTTGTGGTGTCCCTGGGAGCAGACTCATATCTTGGGCTATTTTTATAAAGTTTATTTCACCGTTGCTCAATGACAAGATTAGATTTGGGCCTGATTTAGATTGTTGTACTTCTGTATTTGATATTATGAAATTTGTAAGTGGTACAAGCGGTGGTGTCCCATCGCATTTGAACCAAGCCAGGCAGTAGGGCTCCAATTGCAGCTGGAGGCTTTTCTGCTGAAAAAGGTTGTTAAAAGCAAAGTCCTGGTAAAAAAAAAGCCAACAACAAAACCACATTTGAAAAGTGTATCTAGTTTTTTTAAGGTTGTAGGAAGCTTTCAAGCATCTGTCTTGTTGCCTTCATATTTTCAGAGTTGAAGAGGTAAAGTTTTGTTTGTATTGTTGCTGATACTAAATATTGATACTGAACATTGATTGTAAGTATAAAGTGGGATATATAGCTGGGAGGTCCAAGATGCAAGGTTTCCAATTTCCTCTGCTGATTTTCAGCACTGGACTGATTCTCGTTTCTTGTTCCTATCCTTCTGGAGAGCAACAAGCCTTTCAAGCCTTCCAGCCTTTTATTGTTCCATTTTTATAACAAAACCTACATGGATTAGAAGCTTATACACTCAATATTATTTCTGGGTGTTTCTGTGTAGCAGTGCAGTGGCCCCACGACTGTGTTGCCACTGTCAGAGTCCTACCCTGGGGTTGGGCAGCGTGGGGGATGCTGTCAGCATCATTACAGTAATTGTATTTTTGTTCCTTTTGGCAGCTGGTGATGGAGTTCTGTGGTGCAGGTTCTGTTACTGACCTCATCAAGAACACGAAGGGGAACACCTTGAAGGAGGAGTGGATTGCCTACATCTGCAGAGAGATTTTACGGGTACATGTCCAGAGGGAGCTAAATGTTGGAAGTTGTTGGAGTATTGCACTTGGCACTCAGGGGACACGGAAAGCTTTTGGCTCTGCAGGCTTTGTGCCTGCTGTGCTGCCAATGGCTGGAGGGTCCTTGGTGCCGAAGGGCATGAATGATTCATGTACTTGTATGATGCATAATAAATAAGCCATATTTAATGCCCTTTAGCTCTGTTAGTTTCCTGACTTTTAACTCTCTGTCTCCTTCAGCAAAAATATAATTTCCTTTAGTATTAATAGGGCAATGATTTTATTTACATTAGAATTATGTTTTCAGTTAACAGAAAGATGAGGCCTAATGAAGTTGGTGGAAAGAATCTTCATGATTAAAAAGCATCCCATGTTTTATTAAATCCACGTCTCTGGCTTTAATGAGGATGCTTCAGCCTTTTTACCCACAAGATAAATGTTTGACTGAAATGTCTTAAATTTGGTCATGCCAGAGTATCATGTGCTGGGACACAGCAGCTTCAGCAAAGGCTTGCTCGCGTTTTGTGTGACGCAGGTCTGATGATGTGATCCTAATGGTTGCTCAACATGAAAATCTTTTGCTCTGTGAACTGAGGTTTTGTTCAGGAGGAAAAAGAAATAACAGGTTTATGAAGGAAACTTGTAGAAGAGCCATTGAAAGGAAAGGACAAGAGGAATAGGCCTCAAGTTTGCACCAAGGAAGGTTTAGATTGGATACTAGGAAAGATTTCTTCTCTGTAAAGGTTGTTAAGCACTGGAACAAGCTGGCCAGGGAAGTGCTTGAGTCACCATCCCTGGAGGTAGTTAAAAGATGTGTGGATGTGGAACTTAAGGACATTGTTTAGCGGTGGACTTGACAGTGTTAGGTTTGTGGTTGGACTTGATGATCTTAAAGGTCTTTTTCAACCTGAATAGTGCTGTTAAAGAAAACAAGGCAAATGACTGCTCCAAAAGGAGGTGTCAGACACTGCTGCTGAGGCTGCTGCTGGTGTCCAGAGTTGACACAGCACTTCTCTGTTGACCCTGAATGCCACCATCTGCACCAACATGATGTGCAGGAAACACTGGCACTGTAACTAATTTGTTGTACGGACAGTGCTTTCAGTGCCAGAAAACCACAGTTACATGGGTTTATTTTAGACGTATGAGCTCTGTGGGTCTACTTCTTAAAATAGTTCCTGGCAGTGAGTCAGAACCCAGCCACTGACTCATGTCCCAGGGCCACCATCGTGTGTCATCGCTCACGTTTTGGCCGTGTGTTGGGGCGTTTGGTTGGTGGCCCCTGTGGACTATCAGGTGATGAAAGGCTCCCGCCTTCCTTGCTTCAAACTTCGAGGACAAGTTGTAATTCTAACAGAAGGCTCGATCCTGTGCTGTTAAGGGATTCATTGAAAGTCAATGAAATTTTTGCTTTGCCTCCAGTGCATAAAGGTGCCTCTAGCCAGGTATAACATGGCTCCTGCACAGATATAATCTGTTCCGCAGTGTTGTCCCAAGGTAACAAGCATAAAATGACTAATAACTACCAGCAGAAATGATTTTCTTCTTCAAATATGAATGCTTAATGAGAAAAGTAAACCTAATGCAAAATTAGTTTTTGAAGTAATCCATATTTTACAAAGCTGGCAGTATAGGTGGATGTTACTTTGAAACTGAAATAATAATGTAGGTTGCAAAAAGAAATTAATGAGCTAATAAAAAAGCACAACAGTTACTTTTAGCCTTTGAGACAGGCTCTTAATTTGAGCTATATCTCCATTAGGCATATGTGCAAGTTATAATATTTGTATTTGCATGGTAGGTTTTTAATGCAAGCTTTTCAGTGTATTGAAGTCCCATTTATTGGACCGATATAAAAAGAGAATTGGTTTACTTCAGCTGGATGATGGAAATAAAGAAAGGAGACAAAACCATTCTATTATTTCTGCCACAGAAATTACTCCCTAAGGCAAGGGAGCACATGGTGGGAAATATGTCTGGAGACATGGAAGAATTTGGGTTAATATGGGTTCCTGCAGAAACTGAAAGGTTAGGTTTAATCTCTATGGATTTGAGGGTTCTGGTCTCCTGCACTGGTGGGCACCCACTGCGGCGCACACAGCCTGTCGACGGGTGTCTTGCTTGCCAGGCATGTCCTCTCAGTGTGTGACATGGGATAGCATTTTGAACACATGATAAACAAAAGAGCTCTCAAGTGCTTAATTCCAGCAGTTTCTGGAGCATAATTGGCTGAGGAGGAATGTCAGAAAATAACATGCTTTGAACTTGGATTCCTCTAACCTTTCTCTGAATTCTCCAGGGCTTGAGTCATCTACACCAGCACAAAGTAATTCATCGAGACATCAAGGGACAGAATGTATTGCTGACGGAAAATGCAGAAGTTAAACTAGGTGGGTTTGAGTGCTTGGAAACTGCAAGTGGGCTGGCTGGAGAGATGCAGCAAAACTGACTGTACATGACTTGGAGAAAGGGGTTGGATACTGAGAGCTACTCTGTTTTTTCCATGTGCCAACCTCAATAACAAGGCCTTGGGTATCAACCAAGTACTGTCAGTGGTTGGTGGCCAAGTTCTGCATGCAAAGATGTACTTGCAGTGGCGTTTCTGTTCAGACAGGCAGTTTGGGCAGCTCTGCCGTCAGACACAGATTAAGAAATCGAGTCCATATTTTCATGGCCTGGTGGAAAATTGACTTGTGTGCATCACCAGCCATTACAGAAGGCTGTTCCCTCAATACCTTCATATAACGTCCTACAGGATTATAGTCCAGTCAATTTAGTGTTACCTAATCCAGATTTGTTTTCCAATCCAACTTGTTGGAGAAGGTTTAATTTGCAAGAATTTCTTATGTGGTGTTAGTCACTCTGGAGAAGACCGGGCATTCACATGAAGATCACCTGGAAGACTGGAACAAAGCAGCTTAGTGCAGACGATGTGCTGATATACTCAGTTGACCAGCACCAATGTTATTGTGGTTGTCTTTGCGCATTTTAATTTATGCTACTGAGTAAACCCTTACATTGGTAAACTGAGGTGCAAGCCTAGTTTTCCCATGTCTCACCTCTGCCTTTACTGCAGAATAAAACTCCAGCTTGAACAGATTGCACCACCAGCTCATTTGGCTTTATACTGGCAAAGATTCCTCTCCAAAGGGAAATTCTCCAGGGCATATCTCCAACGTTGTGTTGCATAAAGTGAACTTAGTGGACCATAGAGTATTCTCACTGATTTGATTTCATCGGTTTTTGCTTCATTTTGCAGCTCTTTGCTTGACGTTTCCCTATGGGCCGTTGTCCTTGGCCATTAGTTCATTAAGACTTTTGCATTTCTGCTATTTTCAACAAGAATTCAGGTAGAAAAATGAGGCTTCTACCAATATTTGGCAGGCTTTAATTCAAATGAGAAAGCACAGAACAAAGGCTGCTGCTTATTCATGTTGCTAACCCTGTTTCTCATTAGTATGAAGAACTGTGATTTCTTTTCATTGCCTTCTGGCAAGGAGGAAAAAGTACAGAGTTTCTTACAAAACCTGGACATCAGATGATCAGATTCGTCCTTGATTGACCTCTCTTGATCCTAGCAGAGATCAAACAGGAATGTGTCTGTCCCTGTCTTTCTTTCCTAACCATGTAGAGGAGTTGGTCTGAATTAACTCTTGAGTTTTACATTTGACAGAAGGATGCTGCTCAGTTTTTTCTCCAACTTTACAATGCCCTTTTGTCCCTCTTATCCACAGTGGATTTTGGTGTCAGTGCTCAGCTGGACAGAACCGTGGGCAGGAGAAACACCTTCATTGGAACGCCTTACTGGATGGCCCCTGAGGTCATTGCCTGTGATGAAAATCCTGATGCCACTTATGACTTTAAGGTACCCAAGAAAGCATCTTCCTGCTCTTTTATATGTCGTTAGAGATGTGACCTTTGCAAAGCCTAGCACATCCACGAGTTAGAAGGTCAAGGAATTAAAGCAGCAGTTATCAATGCTGATAAACACTGATCGTAAATGTCTGAAGAAGGTGCTTTGTATGGCCTCACATTTTATTCCCCAGCACCATGAACCAGAACACTCAGGAATTTTGTATATTCTTGAACTTTGAAAAATAGGTTGGCAGGTGGCATGGTCTTGTGCTTTCGGGCTGTTGGATTTTGAGATGCAAATTCAGGTCCAACGTGAAACTTTGTGTTGTTTACATATCCAAATTTACTATGAAGAAGTCTTTCCCCATGCAGAGGAAAGTGTCACAGTGAGGCTCCCTACCTGCTAGCCTGCTTTTCAGTGCTGACTGTTCAAATACTACAGTTGAACATGCTGTATTTGTTCTATTTACTCAGGAGAAAAGTCAGGTCAGGTTTAGGAAGGGCAAAATCACATCTTCTGGCCTGCAGGCTGGTATTTGCAGAGAGATCTGAAGGTTGCCACACTATCAGACGTTTGGGGGGCTGACCTACTTTTCACATGTCTCTATTGCCTGTTTGAAGTTTATTTTTGGATTGGTGGCAGCATAACATTGCTGCCGAGTTGTAACGTTGCACAGAGCCCCGTGGCACTCCACAGGTCAGCAGGAGGGTTATGAGTCCCACCTGCCCATTCATGCTACAGTGAGGTGTGATGTTTAAAGCAAAGAGAGCTTAATGTAGCCTGTTTCTGCTTTACTGCAAGTTTCTGGACACACATCTATAGAGACATTCCTTGCATTTTGAATCATCCAGAACATTAGTTTCTAGCTCCAGACTCCCTAAGGTCCACTAAGCTATGTCCAGAGAGAAGAGCAAGACATTCATACGTGAGCTTTGAGAGAAGAAGCTCAGACATGTATAAAGCTCGCTATACCTCTGCTCATACATGTGTTGAGAGGTTGCTTTACAAAGTAGTATTTAAAAAGGACCTTGAGAACCTCTGGTGTGGAGCTAGGTAGCTGCTTTCTACCATAGGACACTACAATGCAGTAGTGAGACAGCCTACCACCATGATACAATTTGTGGTGCAATTACCAATCATGCATAGAAATTTTTAAAAGATGAAGGATTTAAAGTATCCAAGCGATGTGTTGGTATCGCAGCTATTTAAGTGCATCAGTCAACTTTTGAACTGATGGGTTTCCAGAGAGTGACTTTCCAGTGTGAGTTCAAACTCTGGGTTACATAAATTGTTAATGATAAGGACATGTAGAAATGGTTTAATCTACAGTTGCTTAATTCACTTTGATTAACCAATTACAACAGGCATTTCCTCAACTCTGCTGATGGCAGTGCTCCATAGCAGGACTGCAGCCCGCACTAACTGCTCTCACTGCTTCTCTGCTGACAGCTGCCTGGCTCTGACAGTGCACTGGTCTAATTAATCGCAGCTTTTTATTATTATTTTTTTTTTTAAAATAAGACTGATATCTTCATAGGCTGCTTTATACCCTCAGAAATCCCTGAGGTTTTTTCTCTTTCCAGAATAACTAGGGCACTTAATATGCCATTGACTCATGCACAAGCGCACAGACCAGAATCCCTCTATTGTCCCTGAGGATCAAATGCTCATAACGAGCTGGGCGCTTGCATCTCTGAGGCTGGCATTGACCAGTTTCCCTTGGCTGGGGGTATGAAACAGAAGGCTGACTGCTGCCGACACACTCACTGCAGGGTGTTTTCTGAGCTTGTGGTGATGTGGGAGCCACTGGACATTAGTCCGTACACCGGATCACATCCCTGCACCTGATGCTCTTGCTTTGAAGTGGAGGGAAAAAATGTAAATGACAATTATTTTTTTAAAGGGATGCAAATCAGGTGATCTACGGTTTAGCCAACTGGCTTAGAATAGTGAATACAAAAGATGAGATTTATGGAGTGAGAAAAGGAATCCTTGCAAGCTTAATCTGTTGGACAAAAAGCCTCTGATCTCACTGTTTTCTTAGCCAGAGAGAGATGCCTATGTAATCTATGGAAGTAGGCAGTAAATACCTCCTCAGAAAAATAAACCACTTCAAAAAACAACAAATAGAACCCCCCTATTGTTTAGGTTATTTGTTGTTTTTTCCCCCAGCCAGTCTTCCTTTTTTTTGTGTTTAGAGATATCTTGTCAAAAAACTTAGAATCAAAGGGGAAGGAGAAAAAAAAAAAAAAGGAGATTGCTTCCCTTCCCAAGTCAAGACAATGCAAATATATTAGCACAGCGTCTTTTTGCTGGATGGACTGAAAAGCTTTTCAGACTCAAAAATAAAATCCCTGCACAAAAAAACCCTTCTGAACTCCAGATCATTATAAAATGTGTGCTTCCCGCTGAGTTTTCTGCTTTCTGTGGAAGACTTAGAGAGGTGATAATCCCCTTCTGTATTGCTCCAGCTTTAAGGTCATTTGGCATCTTGTGTATAATACTGGGCACCTTGATATGGAAAGACACACTAGGAATCTGGAAGGAGTTCAGTGGCAACCCAAGGGGAAGGGGTCATGTGTGCTGAATCATGTGGAAGGACTGCGATAATTAAGCATGCGGCAGAAATCCCAGCTGACCAGATGAAAAGAATGGATGAGACTGTCCTGCGAAAGGGCTGCAAATAAGATCTGAAAGAAAATGTTTAAGCAGGTGCAAAGATGTGTAGCAAGAACAGTGTTTGTTAGGGGAGAACTTGATTAAAAAATGAGGAAAAGTGCCTTGAAATTGAAAACCTAAGTTGTCTTTCCCGAATGATGTACGTGAGAAGGTGTTTGTGGTCCATAGAGGCTGTCCAAAGCTCTGACCGAGCTTTTGGGGTCTGAACTGGGAAAAACAACCTTTATGAGATTTACTTACTAAATTGCAGGTTTAGAGGCTTGAGGTGGTTTGGAAAGGGCAGCTCTTGAAACAGAGGAGAAAGCTGACGTGAGGCTGCAAGGATGTGGCAGACAGGGAGAGCAAGATGGGAGAGCTGGAGGTGCAGGAGGAGGAGTGGAAGGCAGAGTCCATCCCTTCCACCCGGAGATGTATCTATTTACAACATTTACTCTTTTTGATATGCTAACCAGAGTTTAGCTTGTTGCCAGCAAACATCAGCTGCAGCTGCATAGCATCAGGCTTGTTCTGGTCCCCTGTGCACCTGCAGCTTTTGCCCTTGTCGTTGCCACGCTCCCACCTCAGGCAGGTCTCTCCACCCCCTTGGAGACGTGTCAGAGGCTGCACTTGAGGTGAAGGCCCCAAAATTAATCTGGGTCCTGTTCCTGATGCAGCAAGTGCTGGCTTGTGAATCATTAGCAGCCCTGTACACGGTGTCCAGAATAATGAATTAGCCACATTCTGCCAAAAAAACAAGATGCGGCAGTGCCGTTAGGGAAGGTGCTTGTTTTTCCCTCACCAGGCACGTACTGTCTCTGTCTCTGCTGCTGTCCGAGAGAGCCAAGCCATCCTCTGGGGCTCATTACCAAATCTGGAGGTGCAACCACTGCTCATCAGTGATGCTGAGGTGGGGAGGAGATTCTGGAATTCCTCACCACTGCTCTTTGACAGGGGACTGGGGATACAAATGCCCCTGTCTGCAAGGGAGAAAATGGAAGAAAGGATGATACAAATATGAAATCAAAATGTTTTCTGAATAAGTGCGTTCTCTGTGCTCTGATCATTCAAGAGACTCAACCATCCATGTGGGATGAGGAAGGTTTGGATACAGGGGAAATAAAAGTGCCCATTTCTCTTCCCACTGGCAAACCACTTTTCAGGCTTCTGTTTAGTGAGCAGTCTATAATACAAGAGCCTTCCGTGATATCTCAAGATACTTCATGTTTTTAATCTGTTCCAGGCAGCCTGTCTTCTGTGGAGCTTTATTCCTCTCAATGAGAGGGAATGGCCTCAAGTTGCACCAGGGGAGCTTCATTGGACATTAGGAAAAATTTCTTCACTTAAAGGGTTACTGGGTTCTGGCAGAGGCTGCCCAGTGAGGTGGTTGAGTCACCATCCCTGGAGGTATTTAAAAGGCAGGTAGATGAAGTGCTTACGGATATGATTTAGTACCGGACAGGTATGGTTGCACTTGATGATCTCAAAGGTCTTTTCCAATTTAGGGATTCTATGATTCCAAATTCATGTTTGTATCACCTTGCTTTAGCCAGGGAGCCAGAAGCCAGGTTTGCTGCTTACCCCAGCCTTGAATCCAGGGAGTAGTTTGTCACTAGCTACTGGAAGCCAGGCGTTTGTTTGTTAGTGCACGGGGCTCGTTAAGATGCTTCCACTCGGGGACCTTCAGGTCATCAGCATCTCCCTAGGGATTGTCCTCACCGCAGCTACTGGATGTGGTGCCTGAGGGGTGACTTTGTTCCACACCAGAAACACCGTTAGGGTTTTGAAATAAATCTTGGGATAAACAGCAGAGTTGGGAGTCTCTTCTAGAGCCTCATCACATGGCAGGAGGATGAGACAAGCTCTGCAGGTTCTTGGTCTGAGGGCTTGCAGGGATCATGGAGACCCAGCTCACAGGGCTGAGCTCCCCAGGCTGGGAGGAGCCACACATTCCCCCTTGCCTGATGCCCACTGCTGAGACATATCTGTCCCTCTGCTTTCTTTTACAGAGTGACTTGTGGTCTTTGGGGATAACAGCCATTGAGATGGCAGAAGGTGCTCCCCGTAAGTAGATGCATTGCTTTGCTTTAATTAACTCTGGGTGGTAATGTGATGGGATTTGCTGAGCACAAGGTGGCACTTGGTTCTGTGCAAGAAACAACATGCAAATGTTTTCCTAAACAATCTAGACTCACTGAGATGGAGCTCACAGGGTTCATGAGGACCAGGACAGCGTGGTCGAGAAGACAGGTTGGGCAGTGAACAAAGGCACACAACCTTGTGTGACTCCCACCACTCTACTTAAGCACTCTGGAACTTGGTTTCTTCATATAAAATACATATGAAGAAGAGGTGGAGGACTGGAAGCAGGTAAAACACTGCTTCTCAGAGCTGGTGTTTTGCTGACCTCTGCACTGACACAAACAGCAGCACATAGGGTTCAGCTGATGCATTTGCAGGGGTCATACTGCCATTGGGTTGTCAGCATTATCCTGGGACTATCCTTGTGTGCTGGTAAACGCAAGTAAATAAAGCAGAGCATGGTGGCACGTGGTGCAGCTGTACTGTGCTCTGGACCTGTTGCTGCCAGCACCTGGCAGGGTGCAGGGGATATGCAGCTGCGGAAGTCCAGGCACTCCAAGCCAGCCCTGGATGCCGAGCCCAGTGATGCTAGGCTGGGGCTGTCAGCTCTTCCTGGAGCTCCAGAGTGCTGCCAGGCCAGTCTTTCTGCAGGGGTTTGTCACCGCAAATCCTCCTGCCTTGCAGATCTTGTAGCTTCAGAGGAAACTCCCTAGTTGGGCACGTAGAGCCTCCCTGTAGGAAACGCAGGGGTCTGCAGGACACCATACTGTGTTTAATGCCTCTTCTTGCACTTTGCAGCTCTGTGTGACATGCATCCCATGAGAGCCCTCTTCCTCATCCCCCGCAACCCAGCCCCGAGGTTGAAATCAAAGAAGTGGTGAGTCTTTTTCTCAGACTTCAGCAACTGTAAAAACTCCCCTGGAGCAACTTGTTTCTGCAGCCCAGGTGTGCTGATGATTTGGTGTTTACATATATTTATAGCTTCGAAGGTCTGTGACTATCTGTAGCATCACTCCAGCGAGTGCAAGTTTGGGTCTTGATATCCTATAGAGAGGCAATTTGGTCTGACAGAGTTGCTCACAGTGGAATGGAGGGTTTCTTAGGTAGGCAGAGATAGAAATGCTCTCTAATGCTGCCATTTCACAGCACACAGTTGGCTTTTCCATGGTGGTTCATGCAGCCTGAAGCCAGGTGACATTTCGCTTGGCTCTTGTTTCTTTGCAGTCAGGTTCCATTTTCAAGTGAAAACATGTATGCAAGCTAAAAAAAAAGGGATAGTTTATCTTGAAGGCCCAGGAATGCGGAAATTTGTACTTAGGTTGGGCTTTATTTTAAAGTTTTGCGGGAAAAAATACATCACTGTTTGGAAAAAAAAATGTAGGGCATGCCAATAAAAACCCGTAGGAAAAATATTCCTGAAGCCCAGCAGATGTTGTTTTGTTACTGTATGTTCTGTGCTGAGGGAGCTGGAGTCCACACTCATCTCTGGTTTATGCTGTTTGCCTGCCCCAGTTTCAGCAGTGTTTTGGTCAGGAAAGGTCTGCCAAACATTACACAGCACTGCCCCTTGCTTCTAGATAGGCTGAGCTCATGGAGGGAAGTTTGCTTTATTTCTTGAAGTCGTGTTTATTGTCTTTTTGAAGATGCAAAAAGAGAAAAAAAAACAACAGAGAAGAGTAATTGCTAGATAGTGAAAATGGTTTATGCCAAAGCAAGCAGGTGTTTTGTTGCTGGGAGAGGAGCAAGAGGGTCTTGGGGTCCTCTGCATCAGATTCATGGTGTTGATGTGTTAGGACCAGACCCCTAAAAACTCATGCAGGCTGTGGCAAGAAGCATCTTAATTTTGTCAGCCTGATCCTCAGCTGCTCTAGTAACAAACCAGGAGAGGGACTTTTCCCAGCTGGCTCTGCAGAGGTGTCAAAGACGCTTGCTCTCCTTGCACAACCTTTGGAGGAGGCCATTAGTCAGCTGAGAAAATAGTTTATACACTTGTTTTCTGCCAGATCACCAGTCTCCTACTTCATTATGCTCTCACTGCTGCAGCACAAAATGGAATGTAAGACTTTAGAGTTTATTTCTCATATAAAAGTGCCATTTATTCAGCAAAGGCTTCCTCAGCCTCCAGGCAGAGGAGAGCTGACAAAAGCAGGTTTTGAGCAGAGCATTCCCCCATCTCCTTAAGGCAGAAGCTGATCTGGGTTGGAAGCTGTATTTTATTCCCTGTTCTGAGATACTGGGATGGGCTCTGTAGGGAAGTGTAGAGCTCGCTTGGGCTCTGCTACCCCTCCATGAGCAAGCAGGGATCCCTGGTCTCTGAAAGAGCTGGGACACATATACTCCAGGCAGCTCAAACTTGTATCAATCTTCCAAGCTTTCATTGCAGTGAGAAGCTCCAAAGGATCCAGATCAAACTCCACTGATTCCTTAAGAGTGATTTTTTCAGCATTTTCAGTGGGATGCTGGACAAACTTACTCTTCTCGTCTCCTTTCTCAGCTGGAGGTTTTGGGACTGGCCAGGATGGATCCTGGAGTTCCTAGAAGACTGGAGTTGTTTCACTAGGCTTTGGTAGTGGCTCTCTGGCAGTCAGTGGGCTGGTTTTCACAAGCACAGATCACAAGAGAAAAGCAAAATGAAGAAAGGTTCAATTTAAACCTTGAATTTGTCCTTGCTTTTTTTGCATGGCAACACACAGAAGCACACCAAGTGGGCAGACTGTTTTTCTTACGTGAAGTAAATAGCAAAGTGGCTCCAGCAAATTTGACAATGAGTCAGGGAAAGCCGAGTGGTAACACAGGCATTGGAGCTGCCCCGACTCAAAAGTCTGGGAGAGGAAAGTACTTCTGTTGCTTGCCGTATCCTTGAACTCACTCCTAAAATAGTGCTGGGTTCCTATGAAGCTAAAGAGTCTTTGGGATCATTTTCTTTCCCAATTAAGGCCAGCCAGCACCAAAGCTTTATTTTCTTCTTCCCACATTTCGCAGGTGAAATGAACTTGAACTTTACTGGTGTTATTCCTATAAACACTCCCTGGCCCTGCCTCGTAAGAGATGACAAAACCTCTTTGTTAATGAGGTGCTGTTTGCACTGTGATACCATTTTTCATCCAAACAGCGCAAAGACTTTGCAAACATTGATTTAGGCTTTACAAACCCCAGGAGCTGGAGAAGCGTGTTTCATGAAGGTGGGCTGACCTGTGCCTGGGGAGAGGATGAGACATGTGGCAATGTCCTGGATCAGAGCCAGGGAGAAAGCCCTTGTCTTCTGCTCCAGTGAGGGCTGAAGTGTGCCACTAAACACGGTTGATTTTTTTTTTTTTTGGAGAGGAAGATTTTGGGAAAACCAGAGGCCTGAGCTGGTCCGTGTTCATAGCTGCTCAGCCAGCTCAAAGATGCCAAGGTGTCCTCAGCCACTGCAAGGCACTGGGACACTCGTCCTCAAGAGATGGGCAAACCCATCACTTACTGGAGGATAAGTTGTTAGCTACCTCACCTAGTCTCTATTTGTGGGTGCTCTGGACCACGCACCCAGGACTGGAATCTCTCCAGGTTCACACCAACAGGGGAGAATCATATTTTAGAAGAGGATTTTTTTTTGAGCATTGCTTGGCTTGTCCCTTCTGGAATACACCAGAGACACTGCATTTCTTCAGGCAAGGTGGAGAAAGAAGATTTGCTTGTTAATAAAGCTAGAGGGAGGATTTAATTGGATCCAGTAGAGTATTTTATTTTTGCATCTCAATTTGTATGGATTAGTCCTTAAAAGATAAATCACTTTTAGTCTTGACAGCTTAAAAGTAAAATCCCTGAAAGCTTATTGTTTTACTTCTAGTGCAATTTTGTAGTATCTCTTGGCTTCTGACATTAATTTACACTCATTTTCCTGTTTGCTAGAGCAACATAGAGTATAGTAGCCTGTCAACATCATTCTTTCTTGTAGATCTCTGTTCTCTTGGGTTTATAATGTAGTGAAATTAGTTCCAGGAAAACTTCTGATATGCAGCATTTGAGACTAAGACAAATTTGTTTATTAAAGATTTGGCTGAAATTGTTTTAGCTGAGATTGATTTTAACTGTTTAGGGGAAGGCGGCTGTGAGGAGGGCCTTGGCTTTGCCACTCACAGCCACGATCCCACCTCTACTCAAGCCATGTTGCCCGAAGAAAACGTCCTATTCCCTTGGGTCCGTGATGGGGGGACCAGGCCACTGTGGCCCCCGGAACCTGATGACCTTGTGAAACTGTTTGGGCTCACCCTGAGAGAGCAAGGAATGGCTGCAGGGAGCAAGCATCTCCCAGAGGCTCTCTGATCTTTAACAATCCATGTAATATTTAGTGTTTAAATCTAAAAGAACAGGTAAACCTGGCTTGTCCCACTCATCTTCAGAAAGATACATCTCCTGAAATACCACCCAGGGCCACAAAATACAAGAAACAGTCCATTAATGAATTGCATTTATATCTGTATGTGTTGTCTGTCATTTCTACCTGCAGTTTCACAGGTCAGAGGGAAGGGAGGAGGAATGCATCCTTGTAATTCTTGGTTGCCCTTGATGACATCTGGCTTTGGTGATTCTCTGGTCATACTGATGATTCCCAACTTTCTTCAATCTCAGCAGAATGGTGGTTTCTCCTAATTGCAAGGAAGGCATAGATGGGAGCTTGCATGAAAAGAATAGGAGAGGAAAAAGGGCATGTGTGATAGTGCAGCTTTGAGACCATGCTAAGCAGCAACAGAGAAGGCGTGGGAATCTTCTGGGAAGGCTGAATCTGAGCAAGAGTTGCATAGCAGCCAAATGACTTCTCAAACAGCCACAGGTTTCTCACTTTCTAATATGAGAATTGATGTATTTACCTCTTTTCTGTCCTTGACCAGGTCTAAAAAGTTTCAGTCCTTTATTGAGAGCTGCCTAGTGAAGAACCACAGTCAGAGACCAACCACGGAGCAGCTGATGAAGCACCCCTTCATCCGAGACCAACCCAATGAAAGGCAGGTCCGCATCCAGCTCAAGGACCACATCGACAGGACTAAAAAGAAACGAGGCGAGAAAGGTTAGTGGAGAAGCAACAATCCTGGCAATCCTTGACCTCTGCCATGTCCTGGGATATCCCTGGCACAGAGCAAGGCTCATCTCTGTGTGTGAAGCCTTTGGGTAGAAGAAGGAAACCAAAGAGGATGGGGTTGCTCATAGTCTCCGTACCAGTTTCTTTTATTCAGATGATTAAGTTTGTTTGCAAACTGGTTGAGTTAAAGAGGCGTGGTGCTTCTGTGTGACCGTGTTTCTTACAGTTTTGAGGTTTGATTATTTGGGGTTTGATGATTTTCATTTGATTCCTCTCAGTCATTGAAACTGAAGTAAATATCCATAACAAAACACTTGGCATTCCTACAAAGCCTACAGGTGACTGTCATTAGAGCTAATCAGTGTTTTTAAATCTTTTTTTTTTTTTCTGATGAAAATGGTATTTTTTGTTGAAGTGGTAATTTCCATATGGGACATTGAAGCTTTGATTCATTAATGCGTGTATAAAATTTACGTCTGCATACATACACACTGGCCTGTGGGAGGGAGAAGCTGCTAAGCTGTATTTGTCCTAGCTCACATATTTCATGCCAAGTCTGTTGATCTACGTGACATTCATGCTGCACCAGTGATGAGCAGAGTTGTGCAAACGAATATCTAGATAAGACTCTTGCCTCAAAGCAATTCCATTGACTAGGAATAACTTATTAAACTAAACATTTTCACTGAACTCTCCAGGCCCTATCAAAGTCCTTTGAAAGGAAGATCAGATAGCTGGAGAAACTTCTTAAACTATTCAGTTGCTTGTGAACAGAATTTTAATTTGAAAGCTCGTTTGTAGAATCCAGCAAATTAATGTGCTGCTATTTCTCTTATTATTGGTAGCAATATTAATTTTTCATGCGTACCTTCCAGCCCTTGTAATAGTTTTTACTACAGTCAAAACAATAAAACGGGATCCCAGTGAAGTATTAAATGTATTTAGTCTGGCAAATGAAGG
Organism: Phaenicophaeus curvirostris; assembly: GCF_032191515.1. NCBI lineage: Eukaryota > Metazoa > Chordata > Aves > Cuculiformes > Cuculidae > Phaenicophaeus > Phaenicophaeus curvirostris. Next base: position 20,181,834 of record NC_091401.1, read on the forward strand.
TTGGACTCTAGAGATCAAGAGTAATTGGATAAATGCAAGCCTTTCTTTTACTATCATTCCCTTCATTCTATACAGATAATATCCCAATAGAAATCACACTATGTAGCAAAACATTGCAGTAGGGCTTCTACGTAGATGTCTTCATTGCTTGGAAAATATATGAATTTGTGTAGGGAGAGCATATGTTTAGGGAGAGAGAGGAGGTCATGCCTTCAGAGTGATAGTCAAATCCCACTTTCTGGTGCCTGTAGCTTCAGTAGCTTGTGGTGCCCCTCCTGAAGAAGAAGGTCCCTCACTGTCTTTCCTGAATGGGAATAAATTCTTATTTTGGGGACACCTCTGTCTTTGCATCGAGCATCTTTGGTTGCTGGAGGCAGTTGCTTGTTGTGCTGGCGTTGCCTGCAGTGCCCCAGCCGGGACTGCAACCCTCTTCCTGGCCAGCACAGACATGCAAGGTGCCAGCACCCAGGGAGAATGCCCCTGCTTCCCTGACCTTGCAGCCCCCCATTAAAGTAGGAAATGGAGAGAAATAATGTTGCTTATTATTTTTCATGTGAGAGAGAGAGTTGTGTGTTCTGTTCTCAGAGCTCTGTGATTTTCAGCCACTGGAAAAACAAATTAGTCCAGCTTGAGCACTGATGAGCCATTCTGTTTCTAGATGAGACAGAGTATGAGTACAGTGGAAGCGAGGAGGAGGAGGAAGAAAATGACTCCGGAGAGCCCAGGTAAGAATCAGCATTGCATTTCTGCACCTACGTCTCTTTAACTCTGTATAAAATCAGCTTGGATTACAGACTCATAAGAACTAGAAAAGGAAAAAGGACAGTTTAAGCAGAGTCCCATATCCCGTCAGAACAGTCTGTTCCCTCTGCTAGATGATGCTAAAGGTCATCTTGACCAAAAGCTGGGGAAGAAGACTGGGTACCCCATCACCTGTGGGATCTGCAGTGTGATGTGGGGCTGTTATGGGAATGTGGGTATTCAGATGTGGCAAAAACACATGGTGAAATTAAAGAAGATTCTTAAAATGTGGTTCCTTACATCCACGTGTAGCTTCCTGTTGCCATGTAACTTTTCACCATGAAAGCTGCCCAGAGCTGCTGCAAGTGTGGTAGGTCTGGAACTTTCTTCGGAGACATTTTTTAGACCTGTTGTAATTAGTATCAGGTTATTCCATTATTTCACAGAGATAATGTAGTATTTTAATAGCTGGCAATGATTCTTGCTACATGTGCTTTGTGAACAGCTAAATATAATATGTGCCACTGCAGCACAAGAGGCTTTGGTTAGAAGCTGGTGAGCTAGGAAGAGAGCGCTGCTGCTGTCCTGCCCCAACACTTGTGGTCCCCCTGTCCCTATATCTGCTACTGTCCAAGCTTTGTTGGGTGTTGGGGTGCTCTTAGGATGAAAGGGAGAGTGGCCACAGCAGAAAACTACACAGAACTTTGCCTGGCAAGTGGCCTAGGGATGCAGGAGTGAATCTTCTCTGATGCTTCTCTCCTGTGCAGCTCAATCCTAAACCTGCCTGGGGAGTCAACGCTGAGACGGGATTTCTTGAGGCTGCAGCTAGCAAACAAGGAGAGGTCGGAGGCGCTGCGCCGGCAGCAGCTGGAGCAGCAGCAGCGTGAGAATGAGGAGCACAAGCGGCAGTTGCTGGCCGAGCGGCAGAAGCGGATCGAGGAGCAAAAGGAGCAGAGGCGAAGGCTGGAGGAGGTAACTGACCAAGCTGCTCAGTGGGCTGGCAAAGGCTGTTTTCAGGTGGAACAGCGGTTTTTCTGGTAGCAGGTCCCAAGTGACTGTTTTCAGCCTGGTTTAAGAATATCATGTCCTAAACTATCTAGTCAGTAACCCCAAAGGTTTTGTTACACTGGACAAACTCTCATGTGCATCCTCTGTGCATACCAGCCTCCAGCCACTCTCCTCACCACAGTTAGAGTTGCCAGCTCTTGTGAAGGTAACAGAGCTGGTTCATTGTAAATAAACCCTTGACATACCAAACTTAAAAGGATCCCTGGAACTGCTGAGCAGTTAGTCCAGTATTGGGGTGATAGCTGCATTTATTTGAGGTGGGCAAAACTGTTGCTGGTCCAGGCATCTGTCAAGCTCATTATCATAATTTGCTGCTGTGGACCATGATAGTTGAGGAGAAGCTGAAAAGCTCTGTTTGCCCTTTCACCAGATCCATTTGCCTCTTGCATCCCTTTTAATCCCCAATTTCAACTTTAGTCCTTCCAGTCCCTGCCAATTACAGTTTCTCTGGCAGGGGAGGGGCAGATGCCTGTCTGACTTGTGCAATGATCCATATGTGCCCTGAAGCATAAGATTTCATTACCCTTGTCTTAACATACCAGCTACAAATGTGATTGGTCATAAAATTATCCACCCCATTTAAAATCTGGCTGCAGGATTTGACCGGGTGACTTTGGGTGTCTGTGAGTTGCACAGTATGGCTGCATTTTCTGTATGAAGCACTCACTTTTGGTTTAGATCTTAGCTCCCGGATTGCAGAAGTCCACCAGAGAGTAAAGGAGGGTTTCTCCTGGTTTGGGTGTTTTGATGTGGTTTTGCACAAATAAACCCATTGCCTTGCACTGAACTTATCCCAAGTGCCACCTTGAAGGTTTCATGGTTAGGGGTAATTAAATAAGCTTTCTGAAGAGGTCACTGGTATGTCTGAGAAAAGGACTTGCAGTAAATGGGCTATTAGAGCAGCCACCCCCTTCATTTGTATAAGTCAGAGTATCTCTTACATTTAACCTGACTCTTGGTGTGCCGGGTAATGCCCTCAGGCCAGAGGTGCAGACAGAAAGGAATTTCAGGCAGCCAGTGGTGATGATGATGGTGATAGTATGCCTCTCTCCGAGGTGGTCCTCTGAGCCCCTCCGGGCAAAACCCAACACAGGCGAATCCCAAGCCTGGTATTTTTTCAGTCTGTTAAATATGTAGGTCTGTTGTGTTGTCAGAGTGTGGGGCCTCCTGTTCAATACATTGTAGGTCAGGCTTTGTTTGCATCCTGCACCCTTCTTAGAGCTGATGAACTGGGGTTTGCACGCAGATGCACCCGGAAATCTGCGCTCCAGGATCTGAGGACTGTCACAAGGAAGCCTGGCTCTGCCTTTGTCCCAGCCTGCTAGCTACAAGCAGTACAGGAACAGAACAACAGCAGGATAAAAGCAGACACCAGATTAGCTGCAATCCTGTAATGAATACAATGCTTGCTGCTGTATTAATATGTTCTCTTCACGTAGAAGAAAATTGTTCTCTCTCTTTGCTGCTTCCCAGGCAGGTTGTGAATGGAGGACTAATCCCTTTGCTAAGCTGGCGAGCTCTGCTCTGAGCTACAGAGGGGCTCCTTGCAGGTCTGGGCTGTGTGTAGCTTGCCCCAGGCTCTGCCAGTCCCACCATCCTTTCCCCCTTGCACCATAAAAGTGAATGCCACCATAGCCAGGAATTAAAGGCAACGCCTCTGTTGCTGGTAGCTCTAACAGCTACCTGGCCTCTTCACCTATTGCCTTCTTTCCAGCTACGTTACACTATTTGGTCCTAAATTGAAGGGAGAGATCTGCTGGAGAAAAGCTGGCAAAAAGGCATTTTTACTCTCCTGCTGTATCAGAGAACTGAGGAAAATAAGAGGCATCCTCTGCTCTCCCCAGCACAGGTTCACCTGCATGATCAGCTCCATAGGTTTAGCCAGGATTAAGGCAGAGTGTGCAGCTGAGCACTGGTGGCTGTGGTGGCCCTGACATGTCCTCAGGTGCCCATCATCTTGAGTCCATCTAGCCTGTTTTAGCCTCCAGCATCTCCAGCCATGGAGTAAAATGAGTTCTTGTCTCTATTAGGCACCACTTGCATGGCAAGAAAGAAATCTAGTCAAGTTGCTGTGGCGAGGATTGCGGCAGAAGTCCTTGAAGAGGTACAAGCCTGTTGCAAATGCAATGGGTTGTGGCAGCGGTTAGGAGAGATGCTCCCTAGCGCCGCTGGCTGCAAGGTGTTGTGCATCTGCTGTGGGAAACCTGGAAAAATAGTAAAGGCAGTGATTAGCAAACAGAAAGTTTTGTCCCACCTGCAGATAGTGGGCTAGAAGAGCTGTTCCAACAGCTCTGAGCATCCTCCACTTACTGCCCCTGGAGGAGTCCCATCGTCCACCATGGAGAGGGTGATTCTTCCTCTGCCTGGGGAGTTTGTACCCCTAGGCTGTCCTACTATGTCTAGCACAGACAGCCAGTGGTGGATATAGTTTGGTCTTTGTTCTTCCCACATATTTTGAGGCAGGAAACATCTGATGGCCAGACAGAGGTACCAAGCAGCAGCTGTCCCAGCTCTGCTGAGTTTGGTATTGCTGCCCGAAGGCACCCTGCATGCTCCATCTTTATCACTGCAGTTTTGCTCTGGAGAGCAGTGCTGCTCCAGCTCTCCTACCCATCACAACAACACCCAAACCCTTCAGCACCAGCCAGGCTGTTGCCTTTTGGTCTTTCTGTGTTTTCTTAGCTAGCTTTGCACTAACTTAAGTTGTTGTCTCTTGGCTCTGGATTTATTTTGGTTAAGGGGAAACAGGGTTTATTCCATGCTACTTTATGGTCTGACTAAAATGGGGTGTGCCTCCAGTAGGCAGTGCTGTACCAGCAGATATCTGGGGGGAGAGACCAGTGAAAGACTCAGATTACTACATTTTCAAAATAAAAGTTGACCTTTAAAACCCAATAGAGCATCTGGGACAAATAAATACTTGAAGCTGGTGGCCTTTGGGGCTCCTAAGTCAGCCTGTTGAGTACTGCCAGGCATATTACTGCATTTATAGAAAGATTTCTAACTCATAATAAGACGCTGTGAAGGTGGCCAGGCTGAGTGAGTGCATCAGCTGGGCCCCAGGGCAGCACCAGAGAGATTGGCTTTGGATGATGCCAAGCTCAAAAACGCCTGGAGTTAATTTGTACTGGAGATGCACAGCCAAAGAGCTGGAGAAAGGCTGTTAGTGGTTCATTCTTCTGTCAGAACAGACCTTCAGTAGATTTTCTTGTAGTTTTCCAATCTTGTTTTTAGATGCTTAGGGGATAGAGCACCCACCATTTCCATTCCCTCACCAAACAGAGCTCATAATGAAAGAATCCTATTTTTTTTCTGTCATATGATCTTCCTAAACCAGGAATCCTGGACCTCTCATAAAGTACCTCTCATTTTTGGGCCTTTTTGAGGAAATCCACCGTCTCTTAATTTTACTCCAGTAGCATCAAATGCATATATAAAACAAGTCAGGTGAGGAAGTCTGCTGATGGTCTCCTGATGCACCTCATGCTGCCCCCAAGACTTGCTGCCATCCTTAGCGTGCCTCCTTGCATCTGTTGGACACTTGGCCTCCTTTTTCAACAGCTGACCGATTTCCTTCTTTAAGGCTGAATCCTTTTCCAGGCAGAGATTTAGATTTGCAGCTGTCTTTAGTTGCAATGGAAGTCAAAAACCTCAAGCTCGCTTTCAACCTGGGACCTTCATGGGAACAGAGTTTCATCTGTTTCCCCTCATTCAGAAAGTTGGTGTTGTTAATTCAAATTGTGCGTCAGAACCAGCTGCAAAGAAACCCCAGATTAATTATAGAATCATAGAATAACCAGGTCGGAAGAGACCCACCGGATCATCGAATCCAACCATTCCTATCAAACACTAAACCATGCCCCTTAGCACCTCGTCTACCCTTCCCTTAAACACCTCCAGGGAAGGGGACAATAGATCAGATAGCACCAAGCAAAATATTTGTGTAATGCAGAAGGGTGGATCACTTGAATGTTTTGATTTTTCCCTGTATATACATATGTTGGATACATATATATTTCCCTAATAAGCACTCCATTTGTTGCAGGCACAGAGAGAGCCTTGCTGCATCAGTTTAACCACCAAAACTCCAGCTGTGCTCTTCTCCTGGTGAGAAGCATCAGGGATGCTGTGAGGCAAATCTCCGTGCAGACCCCTTGACAGCAGTGGGCAGATGTAATCAGAGGGGTTTACATAACCTCATTTTTCTGCCATGTTGTGGATTTTTTTGCCTTTCTAGGTATGAAAACAAGGTCAGATCTTTACAGGGAACATACAAGGCAAAGCGAAGCATTGTGCTGTTTGTGTGTGAGGTTTCATCCACTGCAGTTATAGAGCTGGATGTTCAGGGGATAAAAATTGCTGCAACTCCTTTGTAGGTTAACCAGCAGAAGGCTGTTTACTTGGAAGCTCTTATCCAGCAATGCAAAAAAATTCCAGCAATTAATTGTAGATAAACTTAGGCTAGCTAAAATTGTGATTGTTATTTTCTTCTATATATGCAGGTGTCATATAGCTTGTAGGAATGTTTTCGTTAAGGTGACAACCTCCTCCCAGTAACAAGGTACAAGGGGGCACTGCTGTGGTCCCGGCAGCAGTCCTGTACCATTTCCAAGGTGAGCTGCATTACAGCAGCTCCTGTACAGGTATGTACTAAGCTTTACGTGTCCATAGGATTTTTTATTTTTTGTTATAAAGCGTGCAGAGCTCATAGTTTCTGAAGCATGAGCTTTTTTTTGTGTGTGGAGCATCTCTTCGCAATGATCCTGACTAAAAGTTCCTGCAGTGATTTAGAGTGTATGAGATCCCTGCTTGCAGTGGTGGGAAGTTCTGACCCAGTTTCTCTACCAGTGGGAAACACCTCTCCATGCTCCAGTGCTTGGTGTGTCAGAAAAGATGATGTTCCATCCACAGTCACTCTTTCCCTAGTGGCTCAGATAAATGAGCCTGTCGCAACAACAAAACCACCTAGAATATTTGTCACTTGGAATTCCCTCTCTGCTTCTTTGCTGGCTCATGCTCGTGTTTGGGAACAGAAACCAAGGTTTCCAAGAGCCTCTTCTTGCAAGTATTGGTGCCTCTCCAAGCTGACCAGGGTCACGGGGCAGCTCCAGCTGGCCAATGGCTTATAGTCCTGAATGTCTCTAGTCTAGCAAAGTAAGCTTGCTCCTTTTTGAAGTCCTTGTTTCATGCCAGGCCTCCAAGGACCTTCCCACTGGAGGCTTTGCCTCCGTGTGGCTTCCCTCATCAATATTTAAAACCTGTCATTTCTAGTGCAGCACAAATAAGATCCTATTCTGGCTTGCAAGCAGCTACATATAGCTTTACCTGCAGAGTTATATAAATGTAGTCCTAATTAATTTGGGCTCTTGCCTTGCATAAATAATAGATCTGGATAGTGTAAATAAACACACTAGTTTTGGGCTTGGAGAAATGTGGGAAGTATGCATTCACCAGGGATGAGGGGGGCAAAAAAACAAGGAGAAAAGGAGGCAAATAGAGATCTTTGAGTCTGTTCCTTTTTCCTTTCCTTTCTACCTGCACTTTCCACATGCACTTTTCAGCTGCATCTCACTGAGCTCAATCCCTGCTTTCAGCAGGGTCCTTGGCACCTCAGTGCTGCTCAGCACCAACATGAACAGAGGTAGATGGGAGATGGGTACATTGCTAGAGGCTTCACCCACCCATCCCCAGTGCCACATCCTATCCAGGTGTTTGCCAGCTGCTGAAGCAGGGCCTCATGGAAAAGGCAGCAGAGTGTGCTGGGAGGCTGTGCCGCTGCCAGTTGAGCTCTGCTGTGCTGAGATGGTGGTGCAGTGTTTAGCTGAAGGTGCTCGTAATGCGACCGTGACAAATGACTTGCTTATAATGTGAGCTGACAAAAATGCTATTAAGCTGGAGGGGAGCTCTGTACTCCTGGCCTCAATAAATGTATATATTTCATCCTGCTCTCAGCCTAAGCCTGAAGAGTCTGGCTGCAGCAAGGTGCAGAGGTCCTTTAAATATCCAGAAGAGCATCAGGCCTGGATTTGAAAGAAAACTGTCCCTGGGGAGCAAAATTCCCTTCTCTTTGGGGTAAATAGGGTTTTAGATGTAGAGGGGGCTGGTGGTGAGAAGCTGACCTGCAGGAGAGAAGCCAGAAGTCAGGCACGCTTACCAGGGCTGCTGGGCACATAGGACCCTGGGAGGATGGTGGTACGCTACTCCCTCCATGGGAAAAGCACTTTCATCTCCTTCCTTGGAGGGTTTTGGCTCTGTTTGCCTGCGAGATTGGAAATAAAGACCAACTGGGTGATTTTTGTTTAAGAAATAGCTGTGGCGTTAAGGGCCTGCCAGCCAAGCCCAGCCTACACAAGCGTTGTGTGCTTTATTCAGTGTTGTGCTATTTTAACTAAAAAAACCCAAACATTAAAACCCACCCCTAAACCAGAGTGATACACACTATGATTGGAAGTCCAGAGTAACAGGTATTCAACCTTTAAGTCAGAAGATTCATGCTCCTGAGTGCCCAGGACCAGTGACTATCACTGACAGTACTTACCTAAGGAGGTTTGGAAGCGCTGGCAAAGCCAAGAAATCCCGTATATTACTGTTACGAATTACAGAATTACCACGTCCTGGTGGCATATCCTCTGCAATTTATAGTATAGAGATCAAAAAACTACACACAGCCCTGCGTTCGCATTGTGCTTAGCGAGGACAGGCATACGCGCCGAGTAGCACATGCATCCCTGGCTTATGTGGGCAGTGCGAGTGACTGCGCCCGGCGTGGGACATGCTGGAGTCTGGAGCTGGCAGGTTATTTCAGGTTGGATGTGATTTTCCTTCCCTGAGGCGAGTGGAACAGCACTGATAAATATGGCTATAGGTGGCACCAAAGCTGTGCTGCAGCTCGAGTGTTAGACTACAGGAAATCAAGAGTACCTGTGTATAGTGGCTGTGGATGTTACCTGTGGATGAGGAGGTAGGAGTAAGACAGGCAATGGCTTTTCCCTCTGCTGAAGTGTGGGGGTGCCCTTAAACATTTGTTAAAATATCTGTCTTGTCTATCTATAGATACATCTATCTTTCTAGCTAGCTATCTGTATTTATAGATATCTATCTCTAGAGAGATATATAGGGAGATAGAATATAGAATAGATACGTAATTATATTTATAAAAGATATCTAATAGAGTAGATCTATTTATTAGATGGCTGTCTATTATAAATATATGTATTACAGAGGTATCCATTGCATTAAATATCAATTATAGAGATAGATCTATATAATATCTCTGTAGCTAGATGTCTATAGTAGGAATAGAGATCTGTATGGAAGATATCTATATAGATATCTATAATAGGGGTAGATATAGATAGCAAATCCATCTGTATATACAGTGCAGGTTTACTGCAGAGCAGCAGTTTAAAGTGAATGCATCTGTGCTTCTGGGTAGCGCTGCCAGCTCCTTGGGCAGAGCCGCTGTAGTCAGCTGCCAGCTCCAGCCCTTCATGTGATTTAGCAAACGTACAGCGTTGCCAGCCCCTCCAGTGCCCGCCTCGCCACTGCGGTCTGTTCCACCGCTGTGTGACGGCAACAGCAAATAAAAAAGGGAGGAAAAAGGACCTGGTCTATACTCCAGCAGGCCGCCTCCTGGTTAGTGCTGCATACACGTTGCTGCACCCAGAGCAGAGGCTGCAGAGCCCCAGGAGCCAATGCTGGCATCTGAGTGCCCTCTGCTGATGCACTGGCTGTGGTGCCAAACAGCCTCTGCAGTCCCTCTGCTCCCATGGCAGAGTAGTGGAGTGGTTTGCTGTGAACTGCTGCTCCCCAGGCCAGGAGAGCAGGGCAGGGTGGGCAGCTGGAGGAGTCACGCTGGGTTAAAAACAGGGGTGTGAGGGCTGCGGGTATCACCTGGGTGCATGGCCCGCCCTGGATTGCTCACAGCAGGCGGTAGGTGGTCCTCGCCCCAAAATGCCCTGGATTGCTGTCAGCAAGGATGCAACCCAGGAAGCAGGGGTGGCCTGAGGACAGCAAGGGAAGCTCCCCTCCCCTACTCATTTTGTGTTTCAAAAAGGAAGAACCCTTAGATTTTGGTTCTTCTGGGTTAGCTTCTGGTCTCAGCAAATGTTAAGAGGAACGTGTTGCCCTCTAGGCAAGCAGTAGCTCTCCCAGAACTCTCCCTCGTCCTCACAGGTGGTTTTGGGACTGAGATATGAATCCCCAGTAATCAATGGGCTCATGCAGCTCCCAGGGTGACCCCCACCACCACCCTACACATCAGATTTCTGATTTGCTCACTGGTCAGGCACGCTGGTAAGTGGGGACCGTTGCGCCGCATGACTTCACGAGCAGGTGGGAGAAGAAAAAGAACTGTGTGCATGGTCCATGCTGTTTTGGAGAATGATGTGGGTTATCTGTAGCCCATGCCAGACACTGGATCACGTGAACATAGGGTGGGATCTACAAGCCACTCTACCACCCAAATTGACCTGCCTGCTGGCAAGGCATCTCCTCAGGCAGATAGAAGCATTATTGGGTAAAGCGACTCCCAAAAACCGTGAGAAAAAGGAATTGGAGCTCCTGGGTAGAGGAGTGGGGATGCTGACCTGTGCCTTCTGCCCCCACAGCAACAGAGACGGGAGAAGGAGCTGCGGAAGCAGCAGGAGCGGGAGCAGCGGCGGCACTACGAGGAGCAGATGCGTCGGGAAGAGGAGCGACGGCGTGCAGAGCATGAGCAGGTAGCCCAGCGGGAGTGGAGCACTGGCCTTCACTGTGGATTCCTCTTCCTCTAATCAAGGATTTTTCTTGTAAACACTCATATTTTTTGCCACTCGAGAGCAAATTACTTAATTGTTAACACCGTGTGTGTTGCTTTCAATCGCTGTCATTTATTTCCGTGTGGATCCACTTGCTGGCCCACAGGTGGGGAGACACTTGATGCTGTTTTTTCCCACCCACTGGTTCCCAAGGCATGTTAGCCATTTCACAGTCATTTTCACTCTCTGCCCTCAGAGGTCCCGTCCAGAGTGGTGGATGCCCTGGGCTCTTTGGGTAGGGAGAGAGGGTTGCTGGGCTGATTTATCAGTAATGGCTCTCAGGTGGGATGGAAGCGGGTGCCCACTTTATTCTCCTTCATCTTGGGAAATACTGTCTCTTTCACCTTCTCTCTCTTTTTCCTTTGATCCTTGCTGCCCATGCCTCCAGGAGTACATCAGGCGACAGTTAGAGGAGGAGCAGAGACAGTTAGAGATCCTGCAGCAGCAGTTGTTGCAGGAGCAAGCGCTACTTCTGGTAAATAGGAGGCCCCAGCCACACTTACTGCTTTCTGCTGGTGTCGTGTCCGCATGTGCTCGCGTACACCCGTGTCCCCTGAGTGCCTCCTGCCATGCCAAAACGTGGGGAATGTTGCTGTCACTGCTGGACCCAGTGCCTCCTGTCCTGCCCCATGGCCACTAGCATGACCCAGATCCCCTGCCGCTGCTTCAGGCTGGGTCCTTCCATGGTGCATGCCTCTCTCGTTGCATCCCTTCCGTGGCATTGGCATGCTTGTGCCTGCTGGCGAGGAGCAGTTCTCTTTGTTGCCGTGTAATTTTTAAGGCTGTTTGCAGCATGTTGGCAGTGTGGTCGAGTTGTTGTGTGCCTGCACCCTGCCATGCAGGTTTTCATATTCCAAGTGAAGGCTTTTGTTGTAATTTCCTAACAGGAACAGTGTATGTTCCCTCTAGAGCTGTTTGCATTCTAGATGTCTTCTTTTTTTTTATTTAATTTATATTTGAATTATCCTTTTTTAACTCTGCTAGCAGTTACTGCATTTTCTTTTAATTGCAGGGATTATTCTTTTTCTCTCTATTATTTATATTTAGGGAAAAGAAAAACCCGCACACAAGCCCATGCCTTTTAAAAAGGCTCTTTAAAAATTATTTACACATTAAACCTAACACAGCCGTAGGGATTCAGAAAGATAAAGTTGGCTGTGCTGTGCAACCCTTCCCATGAGCAATGAATTGGTCCCGCAGAGGACTTGGCTTCAAATGGGTTCTGTCTAACACGGTGTTGCTGGGCACCTCATCAGATTTATCCTTTTTACTTCCCATCTAGAACAATCTGGGCTGAATCACTGATAACTCCCAAGTGAGCATCTGAGCCCTTGGGATGTCTCAAAGTGTTTTCCTGGTGAGGCAGCGCTGACACCCCTGATCCAGCAGACAGGGTGGTTCACCAGCTGCAAAGTGTTGGTGCCAGGGTCACAACTCTGAATTTGTTGGCTCTGTCCTCCCAGCTATCTCTCCTCCAGGATGCTTTACGGCTCAATTCCCAAAGTCTTTCAAATCGATGACCTTTGCCAGAAAACAGCCTTTTAGATACTCGGGCCCCCTTTTTCACCCAAACAGATAAATCTGCAATTTGCAGCCCTGCATTTACAGGCTGGCTGGGCACCCGTATCACTGTGTTTTCTTCTGGGTAGGAGTATAAGCGCAAGCAGCTGGAGGAGCAGCGGCAAGCGGAGAGGCTGCAGAGGCAGCTGCAGCAGGAGCGGGACTACCTGGTCTCCCTGCAGCAGCAGCAGCAGCAGCAGCGGCAGGACCAGAGGCCGGCAGAGAAGAAACCCCTCTACCATTACAAAGAAGGGATAAATGCCAGCGAGAAGCCAGCATGGGCCAAGGAGGTAGGCAAGAGCGAGAAACGTGGTGGTGCTTGTCTGCATCCTCAGGGCTGGGTATGTGGTCCAGAATATCAGCAGATTGTGCTCTGCTGGGTCAGCCTCCAGCAGATGCCATTCGCTATGCTGGAAACACTCCCAGTTCAGTGCACTGTGTATGTGTCTGTGTATACATTTGTGCAAGCAAACAGAGTGGAGGAAGGAGATATTTCCATGAGGGCATGCAAGGAGGAGGATGGCTACCTCCTGGAGGGGTTCAGCCATAGCTGGGGACTTGCAGATGTGCCAGGAGCTCCTGATGCTCCTTCCTGGCATGCCCATGAATCTTCTGGGAGTCAGGGGCAAATGCAGAGGGCTGGTAGTACCGAGTTCCTTGCTGAGTGCGAATTCAGTTCTCCATAATCAAGCAGAGACCAAACAGTTTTTCCTCCCATGCTCAGGGCTGTATCGCTTGGGGTTGCTCTTCTTTCATGATTTTTCTGAAGGCAAGCCACAGCGCCAATTTTATTTTTCTCTCCAGCAAAATGAAGAAATTATTGTAATAATTGTGAGATCTTGAATATTAATTATTGCTTGGGTCAATAGTCTTGAAAAGATGAAGGCATGTATTGTCTGCAGTGTGGTTTCAGGATCATGTGCAAACGCTTTTTCCTTAATCTCTTTGTGGTGGCTCCAGTAAGACTGGTGCCCACTCTTGCTATTAATTTTTCTAAAGTTCTTTATGTTTAGTTGGTTTAATTTTGTAGCCCTTCTCCTAGGCAGAAAGATATTTTAATAACTTGTTTATTCTTCCTACTAATGTCTGGCACCCCGGACTCCTGGCAGAGACACGATGTGCATCCAACACGTAGCTGTCTCCTGATCTTTCCTCTTGACAGCCCTCAGCTACATCCACAGTATCTGCAAGCATCAAATGCTCAAGAAATTCAATCAGCTATCTATTGCTAACCAAAGGCCAATAATACAAACAGTTCAGAGATCAATGTGGCTGTCAAAACTTCTTTTCACCTCTTTATATTCCCTTGGGTTTCTCCTTCTTTCCCTTCTGAGGCTTCAGAATCTTTTGGTGACAAACACCAAAACAACATGTTTTCGGAGTTTCAGCATCATTCTCCAGCCCTTTCAGTGGAAGAGGTTTGGTAGATGTGTCTGCAGATGAGATGTTCCAGATGTGCTGAGCTGCATCTGATAGCAAAGGCTTCCACTTGGGCGGTACCTCTGCAGCTTTCTGCAGAACTAGGTCTCTCTTGTCCATCTGCAGAAGCACTAAGAGTGAGTAGCAGGCAGAAATAAGGGAGTAAACCCTCCCTTTCATTGCCTGGTTTTAAATAAATCCCCTAGTCATCGTTAAAGTATTTCTGGCATTGTCTTCTAAACTATAACAAAGATATATAAAAAGGAATCTTATTCTTTATCTGGGATGAACGAGAAACGTGCTGCAAAGACAATTCTGATGCTTAGCCTACAATTTCTGGAAACTGCAGAACTCATTGGGATACTCCCCAGGCATCTTGTGTGGTATCCCATGTTGTCCTTGCTTTTATGCTATTTGATTTCAAGTATTCTCTTGTGGGATCTTGAGCTGAGTTCTCCTCATGTCATATCCCTCTTTGCTTTTCATACCTCTCCTTTATGCATTTATTTTCCGACTTCACTCGTCTTCACATGGTGACTCCGAGACCCCGCAGACATGGGGTAAAACATAAAGATGAGGCTGTGGCCACTCACGTTGCAGTTTTGTCCCTGCATCCCCATGTTAAAGGACTGGCCTATTGGTGAAGGCAAAGCTCTAGGTTGGGAACTGGGCTGTACTGCATCTTTTGAAGCTTCTCTGGAGCACAATCAAGGACCTCTGGGGTTTTTTTTATGCTAAACAAAGCAGTCTGAGTAGTGTTACCAGCATGCATAGATGCATATCTCCACCTGCTGTCCCTTTTACTCATCTTCTTGTGAATGAAGGGTTTCCCACTGGAAGCTAACTTGGGATATAGCTTGGGCGCTGTCCCAGACGGAGCCCGTTTACCCAGGCACGTCTCTTCTTATAATCAAGGACTAGCTGGGCCTTTTTTGGATGTCATACTGGGGCCCTCTTGTGATTCAGCCAGGGACGTGACATTAGTACTCTCATTACTGAGTTCCTTCACTCCCTGTGGCTCTTATCCTCTGTTACTTTGAAGTGATGTATTAAAACATCACTGGGGCCTGCACAGAAACTGCTAAGGATGTTTCCCATTGGAGGGGAATCTTGAGTTCAATTAGAGATGGCTGGAAGTAGAGCGATGGTGAATTCCTTCAGGGTTTTACTGGTTTTTCCCCCTCTCTGCTTAATGGTGGAGTCATCAAGGCTTCACAAAATACACAGCTGGAGAGTCCCAAGAGCATCCTCTGCTGTACTGGTGCAACAAAGCGCTTGCGAGGAGATGCTGGCAGTGAGAAAACCAAGCTACTTTCTCCTTCCCAGTACACAGGCATCTCCCTTTCATCACTCTCCTGCCTTCTCCCCGACACAAGCTTTGAAGTCATCTATAATGAGCTGTGCTATATGGCTTGGCAGCGTACCGGAGTGTCTGCAAACAGCCAGAGGACTGGACGGCAGCACTATCTCTGCCTGACGTCATTCATGCCAAGGCGTAGGTGATAAGCAGATGTACTGGACCGAGCCTGTGACCCAGCAGCTGTGCTGCTGCTCCTGTGTTCAGAGGGAATTGTTCTTCCCACTCTGGTCTTCTCTCCATCATTGCATCCACACCTGTGGTCATCGCTGAACTGAGCTCTGCACGGCCTCTGCTACCCGGTGGGCAGTGCTTGGGCAAGTTGTGAAGTCCTCTTGGGATGCCACAGTAGTCCATCATGAACTAGGAATGAAAGAGTCCATAGCACAAATCTGTTACCCATATTGTACTCTGACTCCTTCCCAGTATATGAAAGGGGAAAAGACTCATTTCTAGTGATAGAACAGCTCTTTTGTTTCATGAGTAGTTACGTAAAAAACAGTTGTGATTGTTTCCAAGCAAAATCTTTTTTAAAGGCTGCCTTTTAACATGACATTTTACATGGTTGAACCAAGACAGCTAAGGCTATTTAACACAATAATGGTACATAAATGAAAATATACTTCAGATCTTGAGGTTTCAAAAACTCTGCATAGTATATGCTGTATGAATACCAACATGCACAGTGTTAACTGCAGGAGCAGCCAGATTGCGTGTGTGTCTCTTAGCTGCAACCACTGTATTTCCATCAAGAGTAACTGAAATCAGTGGGCTTTGGGTTTATTTCTGTATCAGTAGT
This sequence comes from Phaenicophaeus curvirostris, assembly GCF_032191515.1. Lineage (NCBI taxonomy): Eukaryota > Metazoa > Chordata > Aves > Cuculiformes > Cuculidae > Phaenicophaeus > Phaenicophaeus curvirostris. The sequence continues at coordinate 20,197,576 of NC_091401.1, forward strand.
ACAGTTTTTTCTCTTTGCTTAATGACAAGGTGCCAGACTTACTAAATCTAGATCAAAGCCAGCCATTTTCTGGCTGCCATGTTTATTCTTTTTTTCAAATCAAAGAAAAACACTACTCATGGTATTTATCGTAGTGAAGGAAAGGAGTTCCCTTGCTTAAAGATACATTTGAGAAGAAACAAGAGCTTCTCAGGAGTCATGTTCCAGAAACACCTCTCTGAGGCATGTTGCCTTTTCTTTATTATTTCCATTTCATATTCAGAAATGAATTATGCACATAAATACAAGTAGTTTTTTCAATGTCTTTAAAATGCATTAATTGCACAATCTGATGGGTAACTTGGGTTCTGTGAGCACAAAATACGTATGATATACCTAATAAGAAAAGGGCTCCCTATGCATTTAAGCATACTTCAGTTTTCAATTGGAAATGGCATTTTATAGGGCATTCACCCACTCTCCCTGTCTCGCTGCAGGTGGAGGAGCGCTCCCGGCTCAATCGCCAGAGCTCGCCGGCCATGCCCCATAAGGTGGCCAACAGGATTTCTGACCCCAACCTGCCTCCTCGGTCGGAGTCTTTCAGCATTAGCGGTGTGCAGCCGGCCCGGACCCCACCCCTGCTCCGACCTGTGGACCCACAGGTAATGGGCTTCCACCAGCAGGCTTACCTGCCAGAGCCAGGATGCTGGGGGTGCTGGTAAGGTAACAAGACAGAGTGAACTAAAGAGAAATAGTGTCTCGTTCCCTGGTTTCTAAGCCTTTAGTGTATTTGTCAGTAAGAGCAGCATCTACATTCATGAGTGGATTCCTCTTGTCACCCCATGTGTTAGAAACATCACGCTAGTTCATACCTTCCTTTGAAGCATCACGTACCGGTTACTGCCAGAAACAAGCTGGAGGACTGAGAGGAACCGCTGGTCTGGTCCGGTGTGGCAGTTGCTCTGTTCCTCTTTGGATCTGGTTTATATAAAGGACTAAAACAACCACAGCACCTGGTACAAAAGACCCGTGACGCTTTGATGCTGAGGATCATCAGAAAAAAGTTTTACTTTCTTTGCCGCTTTAATTCAAGGTTTTGTTTTGGTTTTCCATTGAGTTGACATCAGTCACAAACACATTTGGATAGGGCGTAGATTACCATGACCATCTAAAAATTCCTTCCAGTCTGTAACTACTCTGCTACTGAAAGCTCTGCATGGAGTGTCAGTGCCCCTGCAAATGCTTCTGCTGATCCACAGACTCCAGTGGGGATTTCAGAGGGAAGTACAAAGCCTTTGTTCCATGTCCACGTGGGCTTTCTATGGGAAAATGTGCCAGCTAAGTGCCATCCACATGTAGTATGCACACCTGTAGGTCAACAGTACAATGCCAGCTTTAAACAAAATAGATTCAGTAAAGCCCTAAACATACAGCTCTTTCTTTCCCCAGTGTACATGGTCTGGATATGCAGGGAAGTGGGTAAAACCCCTCTTCATTCTAGTCTCTCTGAATGACCAAATAATTTTCAGCGACCTTTTTGGTGACCTGTATTGTCAGCGAGTATAAAGACTATTGCTTGGCAATAAAATACTAATGAAAAGGTTCCTTGAAACCCAGAGAGCCATGAAGCAAGTGTATGCATACATAGACACATATCCATGTGTACATGTGTACATAGACGTGTATGTAGAAAGGTCAAATAAAAGTTACAGCCCCACTGTATCAAAGAAGTGCAGCTTCACAAAATCCTAGGAAGAAGCTCTGATTTCACAAGCTCTGAGTTTGTGAATTTCTCAGATTTCCCAAGGCATATCATAGAATCATAGAATAACCAGGTTGGAAGAGACCCACCGGATCATCGAGTCCAACCATTCCTATCAAACACTAAACCATGCCCCTTAGCACCTCGCCCACCCGTGCCTTAAACACCTCCAAGGAATGTGACTCAACCCCCTCCCTGGGCAGCCTGTTCCAGTGCCCAATGACCCTTTCTGTGAAGAATTTTTTCCTAATGTCCAGCCTAAACCTCCCCCGGCAGAGCTTGAGGTCATTCCCTCTTGTCCTGTCCCCCGTCACTTGGGAGAAGAGGCCAGCACCCTCCTCTCTACAACCTCCTTTCAGGTAGCTGTAGAGAGCAGTGAGGTCTCCCCTCAGCCTCCTCTTCTGCAGGCTAAACACCCCCAGCTCTCTCAGCCGCTCCTCATAAGGCTTGTTCTCCAGCCCCCTCACCAGCTTTGTTGCTCTTCTCTGGACTCGCTCCAGAGCCTCAACATCCTTCTTGTGGTGAGGGGCCCAGAACTGAACACAGGATTCGAGGAGCGAATATGTCAGTATTCCTTTCACCCTGAGATATGTAGGGCTGGTCCATGGGGTAGGAGCTACCTAGACCTTTAGAAATTCATGCCTCAAAGTACTTTTTGAAGCCATCTATGCCTCTGAATTCCTGACAATTTTTTTAATTAATTATTATTTATTATTGTTTCCTTCTATTTTTTTTTAATTTCATTTTTAACGAGGAAAATCCATGCCAAACCTCATTAGCACAACCTTAGAGGTGCAGGCGTAGGAGCTGGAAAATTGGCAAGCAGCAGGCAGCGCCTGGGGCGGGCACAGCGTGTGCGGGAGCTGGCAGGAGGGAGCAGCCTGCCCTGCTCCGGGGGTGGTACCCACAGGATGGTGCGGGGCTGTCGGTACAAACCGTATCACTGTTCACACACAGAAGCGATCAGGACTGAAGCATGGCTTTGACTTGGGCATTGCCTGATTTGAAAAGGCTGAGCTGCGTGAGCATTGTTTATTAATAGATCTTGCATTGAAGCAATACAAGTCTGAAATTCCTGAAAACAAGGCAGTGCTGATCTCAGACTGAGGGGGTTTTTTAGTGCATCTGAAGTGCTGCTCAATTTTTTTTTTTAAATCAAATTTTTAAGCATTTTTTTTTAATTCCTTTTTTTTCCCCGTTTTGTACTGATAGTTCTGTTTTGACTTGGTGCTTAGATTCCACATCTGGTCACTGTGAAATCCCAAGGAAGCTCCTTGTCTGGGTCTCAGTCACTGCATGAACAGCCTGCAAAGGGACTGGCTGGGTTTCAGGAGGCTCTGACGGTGACCTCTCACCGCACTGAGATGCCAAGGCAGAACTCGGACCCCACATCAGAAAACCCTCCTCTGCCCCCTCGCATTGAAAAGTTTGACCGAAGTTCTTGGTTACGGCAGGAGGAAGACATTCCACCAAAGGTAACACTATCGCTCCTCACTTTCAGCACATCAAAGAGGCGATCCCAGAGCTAAATCCTTGTGGCACAGTGCTGTGCTCAGCACTTCTGGCAAAGCAGATTGGTCAGGACTGAACCCACCTCTGTGGCTCCACAGCAGGTACTGACCTGTTCAGGGGCTGCGTTTCCCAAGGCAGGTTTTGCAAGAGATGCTGGGAGCTGCTGTCGGATGCACAAGCAGCAAAGAAAGTTCTCGAGCCCAGACAGAGGCCAAAATAAATTAATTTCTCCTTTCCCTAGGATGAAAAACAACCTTCTGTTTAAATAGAATTATAGGATCATAAAATTTGTCATACTCAATAAGATGGGTCCTTTTTAGTCCAGTACCGTGCCTCCAGTTGCAATCAATATTTGATGGAAGACTTGTAAAGGCTCCAGCAGCTTTATACCTTCATTGACATTTTGGCAGTGTCTGGCAGTACCTCTTTAATTAAGAGTCTTCTGGACCAGTATTTCGATTGCATTGTTTGTACACCTTCGTTTTGGAAGAATTATAACTTGGCCATTCAAGTTCCCTTGCAGTGAATCAGCGCTCAGTCTGGGAGGATTTTTACAGGGAAAAAATGATTGCAAATTGATTAGTTACAGTGAGGCAGTATTTGTCCCTGATTGAGAGGCAGTATTTTTTGTATTAACAAAGTAAGTGACTTGCCTTTTTAAGAGAAAAATACCAGCTACGAGGTAAGCCTCCCTATGCAAAAGATCTATGGTGGCGTGATACATGTGTTAATAATATTCCCATTTCTGCAACCACCAAGTGATATGAGACATTGGTGCTTGCTTAAGAGGAAAAGCAAGGCAACAGCATCCGGAGTTGTTTGTGTGCTTTGGTCCTCAGTGGTGCAGAAGGCTGCCTAGTTTTAAGCTAATTTTGAGAAGCTTTTGCCTTAAGTCCTTTGAGAAGGGCATCTCTTAACTGCCATAATGTGCTACACATGGGGAGATCACAGCACCTCCTCCTTGGAAAAAATGCTGTTTTTCAGCACAGTGGAGTATTTTCTCCCTCAGCTGGGGGAACATGAGCTGTGAAGGGGCCCCACCAGATCACATTGAAGGCCACCATGTCAGCAGTAGCACCGATGAGGAGTCTGACTTCACATTGTATTGCCTTAAGTGGGTTTGATGTGTTGGTAAGTGGGAACGAAAAGACTGCCCTGTGAGGCAGGGCCGGCTGTCTCTGTGGTCCGAGGTCTTGTTTCTGCCAGTGCTTACAGCTGGATGCTTCAGAGGAAGGTAAAAAACTCCCCAGGTCCTGATGCAGAGTACACCACCTGGAGGGGAGATTGCTTTTTAATGAGACAAGCTGTAGCTAGTGATGCTGCAGCATATAAAGCTCACTTGTTCTCTTATATCTTTTTATCTTGCCTAACGTAACCGTGTGTTCATTCTCAAAAAAAAAAAAAATGCTGAATCCTTCTTTTGCCAGTCCCACCAAGCTCTCAGCCTCTCTGTTACCTGTTGCGAGCTATTGCACGGTGAGTATCGTCATGCCTCTCAACGTTGACCTGCACTGCCACGGGATGAGAGCACCCTGCCTGCGGCTACGTGGCAATGCCCGTGCTCCCAAGGGACGGGGGTCCTGGCTGAGGCAGGGCTCTGGGGTTACCCGCTGTAGGCTGTGATTGACTTTGTTTCTGCTGAGGGCGTTGATGGTGAGGCATCCTGCCGGCAGTGGCATCCAAAGCTCAACAAAGGTCATAAAGTTTGATTGCGAGCATTAGGTGGATCAGTCTGGATCTTCCCACTGTTAGTCCTCTTGTTTGTCCATCATCAACACCTTCTCTTTGCTGGCATGTGTTACATCTGAACTAGAGATGCTAAAAACTCCACTGTGGCTGCTGAAACACACTTCAGTTTGACTTTTCCTTAAAAATTACTTTTCTGCGTTTTATATATATATGTATGTGTGTGTGTATGCATTCATTTTTTGAAAAGTAAGTGCCCTGTTTGATGGTAGCAGGGCTGCTCTGTGAGCTGCTTGGGGCTCCTCTGCTGGGAGCATCCCTGATTGCCCCTTTGCAGCACATTTCTGTCTCACATTCAATCAATTCTTTCTAAGAGCTGAGAGCTTTATGTTTTATAATTGCTATAAATATTGCATATCTCTCAGTGGGAAATGAATTGTAAATCAAGTCTTAAGGCAGAGCTGAAAAGTGATCACTCAGACATGCGAACTCAGAGAGGCTGCCTGACGTGGTGGGTCACACTGGGTGAGGGTGAAAATCTGTTCTTTTCCAGGTGCCTCAACGAACCACTTCCATATCCCCTGCTCTGGCGAGGAAGAACTCCCCGGGCAACGGCAGCGCCCTGGGGCCCCGGCTGGGCTCCCAGCCCATTCGGGCAAGGTATGGACACCAAGGGGCATGGGTAATCGTGATCCCGGTGTGCTGCTGCAGGCACTCCTCCTGGAGTGGGGGCCCAGCTCTGGAGCCCAGACATGGGCTGGGGTTTAATCCTGCTTTTGTTGACTGTTAACAACAGGAGATTTGCAACACTTCACATATATCTGGGATGAACTTTTGCATTGGTTGAACTCAATGATCCAATGGGTCTTTTCCAACCTGGTGGTTCTATGATTCTGTGATTCATTAGTATTTTGTACCAGCACCAAAGGCTCTGAGTTGTTGGGTCCTTGGAGGTTTTGCTCCCTGGCCTGAATATGATCCTAGGTGTTGCAGGGTTTGGAGGTGGGCGCTGCATCTGCTGCTCTGGGGTCAAACAGGAATATTGGCACTCCCTTTAGTGGAATTAGGTTCTGATTCGCCCCGGGTTACCTCTTGCATATAAGGGGATGCATATAAGCCAGTGAGGAGATCTCAGTGATACATACCATACATTTCATATGCATCAGAAAACTTTTCCCAGATAATGACCAAGGAACGTGCCAATGACACTGATACAACTTGGTGAGATCTTCCCTAGGTGTAGATTAAGGGTTAGATTCTTTTTGGCTTCCTAGGACTAGGGCCTTCAGCTTAGCCAGACCCAGGACTCTGGCATGGTGGTGTGCAGGGCACACTTGCAGCACTGCGAGGAAGAATGCTGCACCTCAGCAGCGACCTCATGTCTGCCATGTCAGAGCTACCCCTGGATGTGTTTATAACCGTTAGGGAAGTTGATGGGTTGTATTCAGACCTGAATGGAAAAAACGTGGCTTAGTCATGCAAGAGCTTGTTTCTGGATTGCAGAGCATCGTGGGCAGATCTCTAGACCTCAGAGAGGTAAATCTCAAGGTAAATATGGGTTCCACATAGCCTTACATGATGGAGCTCTTTGGTTTCCTCGCCCTGTCTTGTCCTTTCAAGGTTTGGTCAGAAGGCGAACACTGGAATGTTCATAGCCACGTGTTGTCTCCAATTTCAGCATACACCTTTCTTTCCAGCTCAGTGCCCCAGTCGAGCATCAGCAAACTCAAGCACAGTGAGCAGCAGCTTAGAACAGCTGGCAAGGATAGCAGAAGGAGGATGAATCTTTTTTTTGTTGGTGGTTTTTTTTTACTTTTTAATTAGACAAAAAAACATTCATATCATGTTTGGTTCATCTTTACTGCTCAAGGCTGAAGCATTCTGAATTCTTGAAAATGTCTTTCTTTTAATTAGCTGTTGCTTGAAGGACAGTTTAATATGCAGAGGGCTACTGCACTGCGTGGTCCTAGTAACTGATAGAATTGAAAGTAAAAAGGATAATGGGAGTCTGTGGGATTCAAGCTGAAGGTTGCCCAATCCTAGCCAGTACAGATAAATACATTAATTTTATTTTATTCAAATAAATTTCATTCATTAATTTAGCTAAGGACCTGTCAGCTGTACAGGAGGAGCTGGAGGCCTTCAGTTTGATGAAAATTGGAAACGATTAGGATGCAACCATGTCCATTAAACTAAGTATTCAGTGGAATAGCTTCACATTTCCTTTCTCTTGCAGCAATGCAGCATTTCTCAAATTTTCCTTTTTAACCACCTCTCCTATTGTTTCTTGATTCCTCCCATGCATAAATGTAAATATTATTAAAATATACTTTCTTTTATTTGTTACCTTATTGTATCAAATGAGGGGATATTTCTCTGCACACAGAAAGTCACTGTCTTGGTCTCATCATTTTAATACCCACCTGTGTCACTGCAAGATAACACTAGGCAGTGATTTTATACAATATCTGTGCTAACTGTGTCTGAACAATTCTGCCAGCAGCCCGATTACGGCAATACGCCTTTGCACAACTTGCACCTTTGTGATTGCTCTCCAAGGGATGCACAGTCCACACACCAGGCACTTCATGTGCACACCCTCCAGTTGCAACCACATTGTGTCGTGTGGCAGGCTTACCGCATCATTTTAATGTACACAAGGACCTTAATTGGACTCGATGGAGAAAGCTTTCTCTACGTTTTTAATGGGACTTTGAATAATAAGATCACTTAACAGGAATATTGTATAAAACCAAATTGTGTAACTCTGCATTAAGCATGTCTTCTGATGTCATTTGAGTTCCAAATGAGAATTTATTTCCTAAAGGCATCTGATACTCTGAGAGATATTAGTCACTCTTTGTGTATCAAGCACACTTTTGATTCTAGGGATTTTTTTGTATGTTCACAAGGGTGAGAGAAATCAAGGAAGAAAAGTAGATATCTGCTCTAAGTTTGAAGTGAAGCCATGAAAATTGGGAAGTGTGATTAAGTGGCAAAAGTAATCTGCAGCCTTGTTGCAAACTTGAGATCCTTTCTTCACTGAAATATTTCATTTACTGTCTAACAGTGATTTGCAAATTCCTGCTTTTATGATGAATATTGTTGGTTAATTAGATTAACTCCAGCATTGCACATCTACTGGCGGGAAGGGAGTTTTGAATCAACAAGCTTCTAATTTTTGCTGAATTTGGTGGAATTATAGTAGAAAGCTTCTCTAGCCAATTTTTCATTGTGGTTATAGTGCACCTCCATAAAGATGTTCAGTACCTAATTCTGCATAGTTCCCCGGTGGGGTCTTCCTGGCTTAATGGCTTAAGAAGACCTCGGCCCTGTCTTCTTCAGCAAAGGAGGTATCTCCTTACCTTTGTAACTGTCATACTGGGAAGGATCTGAAGCCCTGGAGGTGCATGTGGCACTGGCTGATGGTGCCCTTCTGTTTTGTGCTCTGTCAGCAACCCAGACCTAAGGAGAACAGAGACCATTGTGGAGAGCCCACTGCAGAGGACCAGCAGCGGCAGCTCCTCCAGCTCCAGCACTCCCAGCTCCCAGCCCAGCTCCCAGGGTGGTTCCCAGCCCGGCTCCCAGGCTGGCTCCAGCGAGCGCAACAGAGTCAGAGGTGAGGTCCTTGAAAACATCCCTTAGCAGTGGATGTGCTTTCTGAGGTTTGTTTGGTAAGCAGGAAGGGAAAGAAGTCTCTGATCTCATGTATGTTTTAAAAAAATTAGCAAATCCAAGTCCTCTTCATTTTTTTATGTACTTCTGTGACGGAGATGCTGGCATTCCTTTTTGCCTGGATGCTGATGTAGGATGCCCAGGGCAGCACGTGATGCCTCCACACTTGGCATTGCAGCACCAAGTAGCTTGTACAAAAGGTGATGGGGATTATGTTTTAGGGAAAAAAAAAAAAGAGAGAAAATAGCACTATGCTTCCTGTCTTCATTGACCCAAGCTCACTTCTGTGATGGTTTCTGTGGGATTGTGTTTCCCTCTGGACAGGTATCTCTTCTTTTCCTTGTATTTTTTAAGCTTCATCTTTGTGCAAAGCCTGAGGTGGGAGCGGAGGTGCTAATTAGCCCATAAGAAGCTTTCTTTAAAATGCTTTCACCAGGCAGTTGTGCTGACACTGGGTTTATGTTCCTAGTCAAATTGTTTCCTCTCATCTTAGAGCCACTCTTAAAGATAGTCCGTTCCCTTGTTTAATCGCAGTAGGAGTTGCTAAAGCTCATACAATCCATACATCTACATTTCTGGCACGGCCCCACCATATAAATCCAGGGCTGAATCGTATTAAAACAAATACTGCCTCTATGTTTTGAATTTTTTATGACTTGGTCAAAAGATGACATGTCTGTTGTTGAATCATCGCTCCTCTAGACAGTCAATAAAAGGAATTCATCATCAATTGTCCATTTTGGTTTGGTTTGGTTTTTACTAATGAGAAATCCTATGGCAAATAATATCCTAGCAATGTCAGATGCTGCAGAGCGTTTAATTTATCACATGCCCTGCTCCTTTACAAAGTAAATTTGTTTCTTCAGTAGAAGAAAGGGCAGTAACTCTGCAAGAGGGCTGTCAGTGGAGGTTGGGCTGGATTATGGCTTCTGCTACTGCATTGATGGAGAATCACTGCAGTGACAGTTAAGCAGAGAGGAGCAGGAGGGGGTTTTGAGACAACAGAAGCAAAGTGATGGTGAAGCACCCATGCCCTCCTGTCCCAGGCAACAGGATGCAGCAACGGCTTTCAGCAGCATTTTAATTCCAACTCTCTCCGCTTGCCAGGGAACACTAAGCCCGAAGGGTCACCTGTGCTCTCCCATGAGCCCGCCAAGGTAAAGCAGGAAGACAACAGGGATGTGACGCGACCAAGCCGGCCTGCTGTGAGTCTTAAATTATTTCCCGTGGGAACATTGCCAGCCAGCTTGGCCATGTTTCCCTTTGGTGCAGTAGCACAGCTGTGGGGACCACAAAAAAGAGGCTAGTACCGTTGTTCCTCCAGTGAGAGACTGGAAAGCAGCAGTACGGTGAGAGCCCATGGGAGATTTGAATGCTTAAAAAAGTGCATGAGTTTTTATCAGGAGCCCAAGTCTAGGGGAAAGCACTTAAGCCTGTGCTTTCACATGAAGCAGATGCTTAAGGGCTTTGCTAGCTTGGGCGCAGTGGTTGCCGATGGCACAACCGTTGTGTTCCGTGCTGCATGTCCCCTCGCAGCAGCCCAGCGGAGGGATGCTCTGCTTGGGAAGGCTGGGCAACAGGCCCCCAACAGCCTTCACAGCTTAAAACCAAACCTGGTAGTGGTCTTTGTACACTCCTATTTTATTATTCTGAGCAAAATCTCATTCGAAGTGTTTCCTCCTGGTTTAATGCTGTTGACATTTGTATTTTAAAAATGCAGAGTTGGCCTAATAATGAAATGAATTTCCACTGCTTCTCTTTATTAATGTGTATTAATGTTTTGTTGATGTTTTTTTTTTCTCTACACTCCACAGCGTTGAGCTAACAATTCTAATTTTATTTCTAACCTGCTTGCCCTTCCTCTGGCTTTTTCCTGTCCCGATCTGTTTCCTCTGATGCTGATTATTCTTCCTTTACCCACAGAGCTATAAGAAAGCTATAGATGAGGTTAGTGATATCTTTTCTCAGCGGGTCATGCCTATGCAAGGTTGACTAGTTAGCGCTTAATATCAAACTGGGTTTTCTTGGTGTTGACATTGAAAAAGGTGGTGATGCAATCTCGGGTCGGACGGGAGACCGAACGATTGTGTTTTGGCGTAGGGAGCCTGCCTGCGGGGAGGGGAGCGGTGCTGCCGGGGTGTTCTGCCAAGCCACGGGCTGCCTGAAACCTGCTGGCCAGACCACTTGCATGGAGGCCATGGCAAGGAGCACCCCAGCGTTCACGCGCAGAGCAAACGGTGCTGCCGATGTTCGGCGTATTTGAAAGAGAAAGAGCAAGAGCAGAGGTTTCTTGTGCTGGTGGAGGTGGTCCGGCAGCCAGCACTGCTCACCACATTCTGGTCTCAGGTACAGCCCCCAGTTGCTCACTGATTTCAGTGGAGCAGTCGAGTGCTATTTGAAATGCAGTTTAAGCCTAATTCAAATGAAGGCACTTGGCAAATGAAGGAAAACAAAGCAGTCGAATATAGTAGGCATATATTCTTCATATATTCTTATGGACCAGATCATCAGCCATAAAAGCAGAATCAATGAAGCTGTCTTTGATGCTGATGGGCAAGGCTATTCTTCATTAATCCTCTTAAAAAAATAAGTCATAAATCACACCTTTTTCACCATATGATATTTTAAATATGTGAGCATCTGGCAATGGTGCACGTTTAAATGTTTGTGGAAAAAGAGCAAGCCTTCCCGATTTAGCTTTTAACTTGCCTCTCACACGCATAGCTGTGCACGCACTGCTGATACTGGTAACTGTGAGGCTGTAACGGAAGGCACTGGTATCAGCAGCCCCTCTTGCAGCCTCTTTCCTCTAAAAATAGAAGATAAGAAAGGAGGAAGATATACTGGTTAGTTAACTTGTTCTTTTGGATAAAACATGAGCAATGCATTTTGTTTAATGAGGTGATTTGCTGAGAAAAAAGCACATAAATCAGTGTCTAAATAGAAGCAGTGTGTGTGCTAAATTCAAGTTCAATGAGCTGTGTGATTTTTGGAAACCAATGTGACTTGATTCCAGCAAATATGAAATCTGAAGAAGTCTTTGTAATTAAAAATAATTAAAGAGCACTGATACAGCTAACTTATATGTTATGTCACCCTCAGTAATATCGTTTCAAACACATTTGGAACTACAGAGCACTTTCTAGTTGTCAGATTGTTTTTGGTCCAAGAGCAACTCAGTGAAGCTGTTTAATCCTACAAAGTGCTTATTACTTCGGGAAAATGATAGCATCAAAGAATTAACCATCCCGAGGCAAAGCTTTAACTAGGAAATACAAGTTGTCTGATGATATTGTCTGGGAATATTATTGCTGTTATGACTTCCCAATTAGTTATCAAAAACTAATTAAGCTGATTTTTAAAATACTTGGTGATGACCAAAGGAGGCTGATGGGTTGTCCTGAAGCATGTTAGAAAAGGAAGGTGCAAAAAAGAAGTGATTTGCGTGATCCATCGCTGTGATAGAGAAGGGTTCAGTCAAGTCCTGCACTGTGAGAAGTCCAGCTGCAGTTTTGAGAGGCTCTTACACCGTCCTAAAGTCTTTTAAAAAGGCTCTGATCCAGCTGAAAGGCATGTGCTTAATAAAGAGCATATCTTATACTCTAAATGGAAAGCACTATTAAGCTGTTGAAATCGTCATTAATACTTATTGAGGAAAAGAAGCAATCATATCACAGAAGCTGCTACAGTGCTAATTAAAAAATTAGTTGTCGTGACTGCAGATTTGACTATGTTTCAATCCCAAACATGTTGGCATCAAAAATAAACTCTTGAAATACCACATTCTCTCCTTAATCATATAAAAAGCCTTTCTTTAAAGGTACAGAGAGCATTTGGAGGGGGATCTATAATCCCCGTCATAGGTAACTGCTGTGGAACAGGGATTGGTTTTGTTTTTTTTTAAAAAAAACTGCTTTTTTTGGTATGATAATGTTTATGAGTCTGGTCCGTGGAGCTGCTCCTCTACGTTAGACGCCATGCAGGGCAGACCTGAGAGCAGAATGTGTGGCTGTCCACCGGTGGGAGCCCGCCGGGAGGTATGGGTCATCTGTAACCAAAGTACAAACTGCTTGCAAAATATTTCTGCTTCACAATTAAAAAAATAAACTGGGTTCGCATCTCAGCCGTAGAAGTTTTCCATCGTTTTCTTCACGTGTCGACGGGATAGATTTTAAGAGCTCCCTTTGCAACCATAATTAATATTGCCGTAGTCGCCCTGCTGGAACGGTAAACTGGAAATGCAGTAAATGAGAGTATGGCCGTAAGACAATTGTGGAATTTAGTCTTTTTCAATGAGTTTCTTTCTCCCTAATCCTTTATCTCTGACCGAATGCACTGATGCCTACCTCGGTCACTAATATAGGGGGAAATGGTAAGACTGACAACTGCGATGCTTTGTTCGTCATGTGCATGTGTTGTGCAACAGAGTTCTCTAACCCATTCTAATTCGAGCTCTCATGCTTTTCTGCCCTACTGCTTCCCCCTGCATTGCTATAAAAGCATGTAAGATAACAAAAAGTCTCTTTTCTACACGGTGCCTGCCATGTTCCTTGTTTTGAAATAGCAGTGTCTATTTTATATGACTGTCGGGTCTGAGACCTCATCAAAGTCATGGTAAACTGAAAAATCGTTACTAGGCTTTGGGACTGCTCCTATCTTTTTTCTTGTTTCCAGGCTTTTTTTTTCTTTTTCCCCTTAGCTTGTAGGCTGCCACATTTCACATAAAGTGCTAAATGGGTTCTGCTGAGGGATTTTTTTTTTAATTTTTTTTTTCTGATCGTGTGGCTGACTCAGAGCTGTGACTCCAAAGTTGGGTTGAGCTGGGCACTTCTCCTCATGCTCCTCACTGCCTCTTGGCAGCTGCCTGACAGTGGAGACTCACCACAGAAGCAACTCTTGATGTGGGGATTGCACCACTCCATGGGAGATGCTGTCATTGCTTCCTTCCCAAATGCATTTATTACAGAATAAATACAATTACGGGGTCTCTTTGAGAAGTTTGAAAGAAGAGAAAACCCGGCAGGAGAAATTCTCTGAGCCAATCTTTGAAACTATGTTGTTTTCCAGTTTACTATGATGGTGACTGAACTTCACCTTTTCCAACAAATATAATTTTGTCGTGTATATACATATAAGTGTGTATATATATGCACATACACGTTCCAAACAGAAAAAGAAGAGGTTGGCTATTGATTTTTCAGTGAGCGTAAATCAGTTTTGTTTTGTTTAATAAATGCTACATGCTACAAACATTGTCTTACGTTTGTCTCATGTTTGTAATGACTCTGTAAAGCTATTTCTTGTTGCTTGTGCTGTTAGCATTGGCTTTTGAAGAGATGTATGCGACATTCCCCTTGCTTTAAATATAATAGCCATCACTTTCTTGTTTTCTTGCACCCATCCCTTTTAGGACCTGACAGCCTTAGCCAAAGAGTTGAGGGAGCTGCGCATCGAAGAAACCAATCGCCCCCTGAAGAAGGTGACAGACTACTCCTCCTCTAGCGAGGAGTCAGAAAGCAGTGAGGAGGAGGAGGAGGATGGGGAAAACGAGACACACGATGGGACCGTGCCTGTCAGTGACATCCCACGGCTCATGTAAGAAGTGCTTTCTTTTTGGGTGGCAAATCATGAAAGTCTGTTGTGTCTTGGTCTGGAGGAGCAGTAGCTTTGATATGGGGTACATCCAAAGTGGGTCGGTGTTTGGTGGCTGGCACTGGGAATAGCATCAGAGTTGCAAGGGATAATTTGCTCAGATGGGTCTTTTTCCTGCTCCAAACTAGAGATGCTTAATGGGAAAACTGAATTATTTACAGTACACATTCAGTGAAATTCCAGCTTCTCTCTTGAGTTAGGAGCACAGAAATAATCTCAAGGTGAAATAATGGGTCAGGCCTACATTTTTTCACCAGAAAAGCACCAGAAAGCTACAGGGCTCAAGTTGTACTCCCACCCACACCTCCTCCAAACTCCATCCTCTCCTCATCCATCTTTCATCATCGGATGCTCTGAGGCACTGTTCCCTTTCCAGGGGTTGAGATGGGGAATAAAGGGAGAAAACTATTCTTTTAAGACTTTCCTTAAGTAGGAAAAATTATGTAAGGTAGAGCAGGACTACAGTTCCTTTTTTTCCTGTTTGGCAGTGCTCCTCTTAGGGCACCTTGGGATAAGAAAGGCCCTTTGATTTCGTCTTTGTGCTGTATCTGTAGTTTACCAGCCTGAGTCTGGTCCTGTATTTCTGACAACATAAAAAACTTCCCCATACATTTAAATGAATACATTTTCTACTTTTTCCTCACAAAGCCTTACTTTCATTGAAATAATACTCCATTAGAGGATTTTTCATCTAGTTTAGCAAAGGAACTTGCCATCATTAATACTTTTCTATTCTGTCCTCAGACCAACAGGAATGCCTGGAAGCAATGAGCCGTACAACCTGGGAATGGTGACAACTCACGGGATGGAGACTTCTCATGCAGATACGTTTAGCAATATTTCAAGGGAAGGGACTTTAATGGTGAGGGAGGTAAGTTGTAAAACAAGTATTTCCATGGAGCATCTTCAGGAGGTTTTGCCCATGTAAGCACAAAAACTAACAGTTCTGTGTGTCCGGAACACAAAATGACTGAGTAAATTGTGCTTGTTAGTGCTCTCATAATACAATTTACACTCGGAGCAAATGTGACAAGTGCAAATGTTTCTCAGAACTACAAACAGCAGTGAATAGTAATGCCAAGGCGTGGCAGGGAGGATGCTCTGCCACAGATGGTTCTGCTGTGATCCCACGATTGCTCCAGGCAACAGAATTTATCTTCAATTTACAGCATTTAATTAATATACTTGCAGCCTGGCCCAAAGTCCCCCCTCTTCTTTCCAACCTTTGGCTCCATGTAACTGTCAGAAGCGTGTCGTGTTTGTAGAGCATTTAGAGGCTTTTAGCAGGGACCGGTCCCTGCCCTCACAAGCCACCCTGCACTCACCCAGGGAGGTGGCTGAGTGGGGCTCTGCACATCCCTGGGGGCAAGACGTCATCTGGGCTCCAGCATTGCAGAGATAAAGCTGTAGTGGGAGCAATCATAGAATCATAGAATAACCAGGTTGGAAGAGACCCACCGGATCATCGAGTCCAACCATTCCTATCAAACACTAAACCATTCCCCTTAGCACGTCGTCCACCCGTGCCTTAAACTCCTCCAGGGAAGGTGAATCAACCGCCTCCCTGGGCAGCCTGTTCCAGTGCCCAATGACCCTTTCTGTGAAAAATTTCTTCCTAATGTTTAGCCTAAATCTCCCCTGGCGGAGCTTGAGGCCATTCCCTCTTGTCCTGTCCCCTGTCACTTGGGAGAAGAAGCCAGCTCCCTCCTCTCTACAACCTCCCTTCAGGTAGTTGTAGAGAGCAGTGAGGTCTCCCCTCAGCCTCCTCTTCTCCAGGCTAAACAACCCCAGCTCTCTCAGCCGCTCCTCGTAAGACCTGCTCTCCAGCCCCATCACCAGCTTTGTTGCTCTTCTCTGGACTCGCTCCAGAGCCTCAACATCCTTCTTGTGGTGAGGGGCCCAGAACTGAACACAGGATTCGAGGAGCGGTCTCACCAGTGCCGAGTACAGAGGGAGAATAACCTCCCTGGACCTGCTGGTCATGCCGTTTCTGATACAAGCCAAGATGCCATTGGCCTTCTTGGCCACCTGGGCCACTGCTGGCTCATGTTCAGTCACTGTCAACCAACACCCCCAGGTCCCTCTCCTCCAGGCAGCTGTCTAGACAGACTTCTCCTAGTCTGTAGCACTGCAGAGGGTTGTCGTGTCCCAAGTGCAGGACCCGGCACTTGGCCTTGTTAAACCTCATGCCATTGGACTCAGCCCAGTGGTCCAGCCTGTTCAGATCCCTTTGCAGAGCCTCCTGACCCTCCAGCAGATCAACACTTCCACCCAGCTTAGTGTCATCCACAAACTTGCTAAGGGTGCACTCGATGCCTTCATCCAGATCATTGATGAAGACATTGAACAGGGCTGGACCCAGCACTGAGCCCTGGGGAACCCCACTTGTCACTGGCCTCCAGCTGGATTTCACACCATTTCCCACCACTCTCTGGGCCCGGCCATCCAACCAGTTTTCCACCCAGGAGAGTGTGCGCCTCTCCAGGCCAGAGGTGACAGTTTCTCAAGCAGAATGCTGTGAGAAACTGTGTCAAAGGCTTTACTGAAGTCCAGGAAGACCACATCCACAGCCTTTCCCTCATCCAGCAGCCGAGTCACTTTGTCATAGAAGGTGATCAGGTTAGTTTGGCAAGACCTGCCTTTTGTGAACCCGTGTTGACAATCCTGACGTATGGCACTGCAGGAGCAAGGCAGAGGAAGACTGTGGAAGGTCATATCTCCCCCAGTGTTTCTCGATTTCCTGGTTGCTGGAATTTGCTGGTGATGCTGCTGGAAATGCAGATGGGTAGCAGATCTCCTGCTGAGGCGGTAGGATGCTCTGGCAGTAGAACAGGAGAGTCAGTGTCCTGCCAACCTGTAAAGGAGGTGGGTGGGAGACGGGAAGGAGGGACAGAGAGACTGGAGTCAGTAATCATAAAGGAGGAATGTTTAGATCAAATGCAGACTAGGCTTGAACATTATTTTAATTCCATTTATATAAAATAAAAAAAAAAGAATGCAAGTTTCAAAGAGAGGAAGGAGTCAGCAAAAGAAATCGCTGCATAATTGCTGCCTTCCTCCACAACTTTTGGATCTGGGCAGCTATGTGGTTGTTCAGAGCAGGGATCTCTGCAGCCTGGGCAGCGCTCCACATATCCTTGTAACAGGGAGGGTGTTGCGGTTCAGTGGGAGAACAAATCGCTGCTATAACAGGCACCCACTTCTGAAATGAGCTCAGTGCTGAGTGTCACTACTGCAAAACACGTGTCGCACCAGCAGGGCCGTTTGAGAAAGCAGTGATGCAGGTGGGTTTAAAAGCCACAGGTGAGGCAAGCAGCTGGGAACCCCCTCTGGGAGGAGGGATAAGATTAAGAAATCCAAACTGGAGCCTTGTGCTGGGTGCTTACTGTTTGCTCCCTGCCGCTGTTGGAGCCTTCAGAGGACGGACTCGCTGAGGTCAGCGGGCTTTGGGCAAAGGGCTTTTTGCTGTTTGGCAGGATGGTAAGGTGGTTGAAAGTAACAGTAATGAGTAAGCAAAAGGTAAATGATGTCAGAACTGGTCAAAAACTTAGCCTGTTCAGGGGAGTTTTCCATGAGTATAGGTGAGTCTCCATAATGATCTCATTGATGTGCTCCAAGTAGGTGGGACACATCAAAATGGCAAATATCTTGAAACAATAGGCATGGAAAGGAGAAACTTCCCAGCAAGTGTCTTGCATGAGGTGGGGATGAAGAGGAAGGGGAATGCCAGGGAAGCCCCAGGAATCATTTGTGCAGAGCAAGATGCCAGTTGTTTTGCTGCTGCTGCCGCTGTTCACTGCTGTTTTGGGTTACAGAAACATGCGGTGAGGGCTGTGTTGGCATTTGCAGTCATGACTACTCGCTGCCATAGCTGTGCAAAGCCATTAAGGCTAGTGCTGATAGAGGGGTCAGATTCTGCTGTCACGGTGGCCAGTGGCCATGTGGGAGGAGAGCTGGCCATGGGCTTTGCACCCATGGTGGCAAAAGTAGAATCTGACCTATGTTCCTTGTTTCAAAGTGACGGTGATCAGGCTTCTCTCGCTGTAACATGGCTGATGACTCTGTATTGACCTTGTGATTAATCCTGTCTTTATTTCTCCTGGGTTGGGGGGGGTCAATTTGCTGCTTGCTGGATTGCATGGGGATAGAAGCAGAGAGGGTCCTTCTCCTGCACTAGCTCTGGGAACTGGGGGAATGCCAACGACCTGGTTTTGTTTGTTTTTTTCTCTTCTTTTTCTCTTTTTTTCCCCCCCTTCTCTTTCTTCCTCATGCCTTGTGTCTCTGCAGACCTCTGGTGAAAAAAAGCGTTCTGGCCACACAGCCAGCAATGGCTTTGCAGGTCACATCAATCTACCTGACCTGGTGCAGCAAAGCCACTCGCCTGCGGGTACACCGACCGAGGCCCTGGGGCGAGTCTCCACGCATGCGCAGGACATGGACTCGGTGCCTGAAGTAGGTGGGGTGGGGGGGGCTCCTCCTTCTCCTTTGCATCACTTTGAGCAAGAATTAACATCTCTGCCCTGTAAGGGGCTTTTCTGCTTTCCTCCCTGGCTTTCTTGGCTCTTCTCTCTCTTTGTTTCTGGTCCATGTGGCTGAGTGTAGGGGAAATACAGGGAAATCTGATGGGTTATTGTTATGGTTCATGGTAGAAATTCAGGTGATGTCTTCTCTCAGGCACACCAGCTGGAGTTCTGGTGGTCATGGCTTGAACGCTGCCAACTGATGCAAAAGTCCCCATTTCTTTTTTTCACATTAAAAGTAAGAGAAAATTATTAGAGCCAGTGATGCCATCAACTTCCTCTGGGCCCAGCTTCTACCTGTGTGATCTCTGATATTTAACGTGACTCAAAAGGTTAACGAAAATCAAAGCCAAAACAATTTTGGGAATTTCTTCAGACTGACAGAATACTGCATGCCTTTAAAATTGTGTATTTCCAGTCATGGCAAAGTATTTCTCCCTGTAGCTGTTCTATACAACATGATTGAACGTTAACATTGTATAAGGTATAAAAAGTCCTAGAAAGTACAAGATATGACACATAATACAAAGGAATTGATGTGTCCTGCTTACCATCACTAGCTGTGGGAACCAGGCACATAGTTCTGTTTTCCCATAAGAAATCGACCCATTTAGTGCTAAACAAGGGATTTTATTTATTTTTTTTGTTTTCTTTTTGTTGGATATACATCAAAAGTTCTGTTATTTTACTCCCTTTCACAGAAACAATATACTCATTCTACAGCTCACTTTTACTAGCAGCATAAAAATAAAAACTGCTTGGAATTGGGCATTGATAAAGTGTAAGAACAGATGGAACATGACTTGACCTCGAGGTTTTATGCATTTCCTTGTTGCAGTGATGAGAGACTTGATCCTGAAAGTAACACCTTCCACGGTCTTCCTGGGACTGCTTAAATGTGGGCAGGAATTGGGTTTTAATATATTCATTTATAGAATACCAAGCAAAAAAAGTATTTTCCATTTCTAAGCCTGCATTTTTAGGGCTGACTGAGCCAGGAGTGGGTGTATGTGGAAACTTGGGGATATAGTTCACAGGCTTCCAGGTGACTCATGGTGCTGCAAGTAAAAAGAAGGGAGCAAGCACAAACTCACCCTGCAGCTTGTTGCTGTTTCTCTAGGCCACCATGGAGGTTCATAGGTGTCAGAAAGGAACCGGAGGAAGATGAATTGATATTTAAACAGCAGACTTGGAAGTTACTAAAATGGTCGCTTCTTAGGAGAAAAATAAATGAATGCAAGCAAAGAAAAGAAACTCTCAGTGCACCGGGATGGGAGTTTCTTCACAATGAGTTTGTCAAAGTATCCCTATAAATACTGACAATTTCCCTCCTTGAATAGTTGGGGCTTCGTGGATATTCAGTGCAGGAAAAACTGTTTCTTGGATATGAAAGCAGCACAAGTATATCTTACACGCAAATGCAAATATGGCTGTAGTGTGTATGTAAATGCAGTATCTGTTCCTGCAGCCTTCCCTGCCGCAGGCTGTTAACTCCTTCCATGGTTCTCATTTACCATTTAATTTTTGGAAATCCGTCCCGTTTCTATGGAAACAGGCGGGCTGTCGGGGCCATAGAGATGGGAGGGAAGCGGGAGGCACAGTGTGGGTTTGGCAGGCACAGAGCGTGGATGCTGCCTCACCCAGCCAGGTATCCACCAGCCCCAAAACCTTCTCAGTGCCACCTCAGGAAGTCTCAAGCCGTGAGCGTGTTCCCATGCCCCATGACTTTTTACCCCTAAGCCTTTTTGTTCCCTGCTGGAGGACAGGGACCAGCCCAGCCCAGTTTCAGTTTGGATGTGCTGGGGCAGTGGTTTTCCCCATGGCGCATGTTCCCACATCATGGGCTTGTTCCCATCGCAGTTGTCCATGCAGGGGCTGCAGCGGTGGCGTTGGGCCTGGATAGCAGCCTGGGCTCTGGTGTCTCAGTGACATGAAAGCTGAGGAAGCTCCGTTTCAGGGAAGGAAAATGTCCTGAGGAATTAAAATGTGAACAGTAGTGCTGCTGTAGGATGACTTGGGGCTTGCTGCTGTACAGCTCTTAATGGAGGTCATACATAAAGCATATCCTGGGTAAATACTGAGTAGGAAAAATAAGCTGCTCAATGAAGGGGAGAAATCGCATCACTTTGGCTCCCAAGTCATGGATTTCCTTTTCTTCAGAGAAAGTCTTAGCCCTGTTCTCTGCCTTAACAAAGCAATGGCTTAAAAAAGAAAGCAATGGGATGTTGCTGTTTGTTCTCCCCAAATTCTCTTAACAATGTTTTGGCTGTGACATTCCCTGTGATACCTTCAAGTTAAGTTTTATTAGCTTAGAAATGGCCCCTTCTGCAGTCCCACCTGAAATGCTGTAGACAATTTAAAACACTTGATTGAAATTGCAGGCTTCTCCCACTTTCCCAGGGGCACCAATGTTTTGGGCTTAGTCCAGCAAACTCCTAGATAACAGTGGTAAAAGCAGAATGATATCACAGCTGTACGAGCTCTCCTGCCTTTGCTCAGACTGTGCTAGGCGCAAGGAAAGCTGCAGTCCCAGCTTTTCCAGCTTTCTGGATTACTCTGGTGGTCACTGGTTCATGTTCAGCTGCCCCGTGCCAGGGCTTGCAGGGGGCTCCCAGCGCTATCCTGCCAACCTGCACGGTGGGAGAGTGGGAAAAGCAAACTCTTACCTGCCTGACATACCTGAGCAGGCTTGTAAGGCAGGTGTGTTACGTGCAGACAGGTTGGTTTTCACCTGCATTGTCTTATGCCTCTGACCCTGCGGCTTCTCCGCTAACTG
Source organism: Phaenicophaeus curvirostris (assembly GCF_032191515.1). Taxonomy (NCBI): domain Eukaryota; kingdom Metazoa; phylum Chordata; class Aves; order Cuculiformes; family Cuculidae; genus Phaenicophaeus; species Phaenicophaeus curvirostris. The sequence goes on from NC_091401.1 coordinate 20,219,138, forward strand.
GTCTCGTGATTGTGCCGTGCTTCTGCCTGCGAGAAGAGAGCAGAGCCGGGCCCTGCTCCTCTAGTTTTCTGTTTCTTATGGACATTCACAAATCCAATTTAATATTTCTCCTGGTTAGTTAGGGGGGAGGAGGAACAAATGTTCATAGAGGGCTCGAAAAGGGCACTGCAGGGGCAGGCACTGGGTCTGCTAATTAGAAAGTCTTACAGATGCACACATACACAAAATTATTGTTATTTCACTGTGCTGAGCTGTCTTTTTACTATTTATTTTCAGTATGGCATGGGAAGTAGCACCAAAGCCTCTTTCGCCCCCTTTGTGGACACCAGAGTGTATCAGACCTCACCTACTGATGAAGATGAAGATGAGGACGAGGAGTCATCTGCTACTGGTAGGCGGCAATATGGCCAGTTTGAGAGGGGAGGGCCTCATGGAAACCAGGTCATAGAGCACATTGAACCTCTTCTTCATTTGGCTTACTCTTGTCCAAACATTGCTCATGTCTGCATCCTTGTGCTCTCCAGTTTCCATGCAACTTCTTCTCCCTCACCAGTGAAATACCACCAGAAAGGTCCAGGAGAAAAGATGAAACAGCAGAAATCCACCCACCCATCTGCCTGGGCAGCTGGGAGAAATGTTCCTGGCAGAACTGAAGGTGCTAATCACTCCAAAACATTGGCAGTTGCTCAGAAGTCATTGAAAATGGGTGGATGTGGGCAGGCGGGCAGCGAATAGCGCTGGCAGGGCTGGAGGCCTGGGGACATCAGCTGCTGATGGATTTGGTGGTGGTTCTAACCCAAAAGAAAATCCTGATCATCTCTCTCCAAACTAGTAGCTTCTATCATAGTGATGACTCCCCTGTCAGAAAATAAACCAAGTATTGTCTTCTTATCCCAAAAAAAAAGAGAGAGAAGAGTTAATCCATCACGCTTCCCTGTCTTGTTGTGTCTCCTTGCAAGCCCTGTTCACCAGTGAGCTGCTGAGACAAGAACAGGCCAAGCTGAATGAAGCCCGGAAGATCTCAGTGGTGAACGTCAACCCCACCAACATCCGTCCCCACAGCGATACCCCAGAGATCCGGAAATACAAGAAACGCTTCAACTCGGAGATACTCTGTGCTGCTTTATGGGGTAAGCCTTAAGTGTCCCGTGCCCTCAGCAAAGCTCCATGGAGCATATGGCTGGCGATGAAACATGAATGTGTTGTCACAGAACCGAGCCTCTGCCTCTGGTTGTCCTCTTCTCCATCCCTGGCAAGGGTAATGACTCTGAGTCCTTGCGCTACAAGAGTTGACCCTTCATGGGAAGATCAGTCACTCTTGTGGTAGTAGCAGAGATGAGCTCAAGGTGTTGTCCTTGGGAGCAGCCGTGGCTGCTGGTACTCATTGCCCTCTCCTCTTCAGGTGTGAACCTGCTGGTGGGTACAGAAAATGGCCTGATGCTGCTGGATCGAAGCGGGCAAGGGAAGGTCTACAACCTCATCAACAGACGGCGATTTCAACAGATGGACGTACTCGAGGGTCTTAACGTCCTTGTGACAATATCAGGTACGCCTCTTGTGCTCTCACTCCATCATTCATCTTGGTTGTATTCTTGGCTGGTTCCAGCTCAGACAAAACCTGCCCACGAGTGTCAGAAGGAAGCTCCCAGGAGAGCTGGAAGTGGTTTGTTACAGAATCAAAGGCATTAAATCTGCAAGAATGCCTCCAAGAGCAGTTTGCTCCCATCACCTTCCAGCTCTGCTTCATATGCAACTCTTCATCTTCCTTCAGCTGGAAGGAAAGGTGCAGGATACAGGCAGATGGCCCAGCAAGGCAGGTAGCCATGGCTTGAGGAGACAGCAAGCTCTGCTTTTGGATCTACTTCTGCCCAACTATGGCTGCAGAGCTCCCACTTAGACTGCTCAAGGTGCCCTGGGCATCATGAGGACCACAGACTGGTCACTGTCCCCAGGTACAGCCAGGAACTTTGGAGCTCTCAAATCAGATTCTTGTGATTTCTGGCAAAAAAACTCTGTAGTCCAAGCTTCTAAGAGAAAGCCCAGTGCCTTCCCTGCAGAGCAGCCCATGAAGCACATGGGTGGTGGAGCCAGGACAGAGCCTTCTCCTGCTGATACCTGTCCCCACAAAGCTCACAGACAATAGTAAGAAAAATACTCATTAGGAAAATTGCAGAGCCCAGCACTGGCTTAATCAGCAAATAGCAGTGCCTGTTGTAGATCAAGTAGCTCATGTCTCAGCTCCGAGGTGGTATTCATGTTCTATGAAGGAGAAGAGAGTGAAAGAAACCAGGTAGTTGAGTAGTCATGGTCTCGGTGTGCTCAACTCTCACTCCATGTATGCTGATTTATAGGAAGAGGAATATTTCCAGCCTGTGATGAGCAAGAGCCTGGCTCTTCCAGCATCCACCTGCAGTCTGGGAGACAGGTCTGGGCTCTGCTTTCCATACATTTTTACCAAGAAAAAAAAAAAACCAAACACAAATGAATTACTATTTTCAACTTCATTGTGAAACAAACTTGAAATTTATCGTATCATGAGTGAAAATAAGTTCTGAAACCTCAAGATTCCTTGTGCATGCAAGGATGATCTGACAGGGAAGTTTTCTTTGCCAACAGGAAAGAAGAACAAGCTGCGTGTGTACTATCTCTCCTGGCTGAGAAACAGGATTTTACACAATGACCCTGAAGTGGAGAAGAAGCAAGGCTGGATCACGGTCGGGGACCTGGAGGGATGCATCCACTACAAAGTCGGTGAGTAACCTCTCCAGAAAACAGTCTCTGGAGGGATTCATTTTTGTTCTCTAGTCTTAGGTCTGGCCTGACATTTTCTCTTAAAACTATGAGTAAACCACAGCCACAAGGACATTTGATATCCATGTGTATGTGGACTCTTCACCACGTGAGAATGAACAGAGACATAGCCTGAGAAGCTGTTCCAGGAGATGAGACGTTCAGTGTTGTTGGAAAGAAAGTGAATGTTTATAAATTGGTTTTATTTTTATTTTAGTGAAATATGAAAGAATCAAGTTCTTGGTGATTGCCTTAAAGAATGCTGTAGAGATCTACGCTTGGGCTCCTAAACCATATCACAAGTTTATGGCATTTAAGGTATGTTTATCTTTTAACAAAAATACACTCTAATTGTAAATACATGAGATTTCTATGCTGTGCAGGGCAGAAAACTGTTTTGCTTACACAGAAGAGCATCTCGGGATGCCTGGCAGGCACGGGATACGTTCAGTCTGAAGAGATGGGACACATTCTGCTTATGGCTAGCAATTAAGCATTAATAGTAGCTTATGCTGGCAGGCTTTGCTCGGGAAGTTTGCCGAAAGCTGACCAAATGTCCATGAGTAAAGTTGAGCTGGGGTTTTGGGGGCAGGAGTGTGACGTTTTTTCTAACCTCCAACTATACTTTTCACATGTGAAAAATGTATGAAACAGGTTGGCCTTATTTTCCATTTCTGCAAGGTCCTCTCCTCTTCTGCAATGTGGATTATGTTTCAAGATAGAATGTCCAGCAGGGTGACCCACTCTTTCTCTCTCTCTTCATCTACCTCAGTTTCCTTCAGTGAGACCTTTCTCCTCTATAACCTGCCAACGGGTTTTTTATACTTAGTGCTTCAAAGTACTTTGAAGTATTTTTCATCCTAAGCTCTGTGCAGAGACAAGTCTCAAGAGGAAATGCCTTATGGATACATTAATGCTGAGTAATCTCATCCTGCATCCTTCCAGCACAAATGGGCTTATTCTGTATTAGGTCACATTTGGTCTTTCTGAACAAAAGCCAGAATAAATGGGCTCTGTGACACAGAATGCTCAGCAGCATTAAAATAGCCTGAGATCCAGCTTCTGCCAGCCCTGATGAGGGAGCTGGTTAGCGCTCCTCGTGCTGCTTTGCCAGCCTGGCAGGGCTGAGCATCCTTTCCTTGCCTTGTAGGCAAGGATCTGTCAGGACAGTGGGAAATACCACTCACTGCTTTTCCCTGTCAGGAATCAGAGTGGTCCTTCCACACAGAGCTAGGAGCCCTTTCCCCTCCGTGGGGATGTTTCACCCTTCTGCTGAGAACTGAAGCCATGGGGAGAGATGCTCTGTTTTGGATGGGTCCATGCTAGGGAACTGGTTCCAGGCTGCATCCAGTAGGTTAGATTGAACAGGGATAAGTAGGTTATTCCTAATCTGACTCATTTCAGCTGCCCAAACCAGAGTGGTGATCCCTGCTGAGAGGGGAGGTGGGTGGTCACAGCTCTCTGCAGGCTTTAGTCTTGTTACCCTGAGCAGTATCAGCATCAGGGGGTCCCTACACACTGGCTATATGCACGCTTGTGTAAAAATGAGCTGTCACCTTCCTTTAGAGAATTAATCTTCAGTCTGGCCCTGGGTTTCTGAGGGAAAAGAGTTGTGCTTGGCAGAGGTGAGCACTTACCTGCTGGGATGGGTGGAACCCATCTGAGGCATATGACACATAATACCCTCTGAGGCATATGACACTGGAACAGAGAGATAGGAATATAAATAACCACATATTTAATAGAAAGCACAGCCAAACAAATATGATTTCAAAACCATGTCAGATGCTATGAGAGTTTCTTGGTTTTCTGTGATACTCACTGAAGGGATTATAAAAGTCTTTTGCAGATCTCCAGCACAAGCCGTTGCTCGTGGATCTCACTGTAGAAGAGGGTCAGAGACTCAAGGTTATCTTCGGATCACACACTGGTTTCCATGTGATTGATGTAGATTCTGGGAACTCTTATGATATCTACATACCATCTCACGTGAGTACACGGGGCAGTGGTGCTGCATGATGAATCCAGGTCACTAGCAAAGTTTGGACAGGCCCTTGGTGGCTCAGAAATGGTGACTGGTCATGGGTACAGTGTTCTCTGATGCCGTCTTCATTGATACTCTCTTAAAGAGGACTCAGAAGTATCACATACTTCATGTTTGTTATTTGTACAGGCTATTTCTGTCCATGTGCCCGAGCAGCCTGGTTTAACGTTGCCATGTCCCACAGAAAGAAGAATCTATCCATACACTTTATGGAGTGGTAATGGAGCTCTCTGTAGGGCAAGATACCATGAAACCAAGTTCTTGGTTGTTGGACAACACAGACCCACCAAGAGCTGGATTGCGTGGTGTCCCAGATGTGCTCTCCAACACTTACTTGTTCCTCCCAAACTCCCTGACAGCAGGGACTCACCACAGGACCCCTCTCTCAGGTCCATCAGCTGTTTCAAGAGAGAAGCAGTGCTACAAAAAATACTGTAGATGAGGATTTTCTTGTTGGCTCAGTTATGCTCCATCCATGCTGTTTGCCCAGGCAGCGTGAGAAACTGGTCTGGGAGAACCTGGGTCACAAATCAAATCCAGGGACTTCTGAATCTGATCTGAGCAGCAGAGCCTCCTCTGCAAAAGCTGGCAAGGAGCATAGGGAGAAATACTGGGGCAGTTTGGGATAGGATTTTTGTTGTAGCTATGGAAGGGCAGGCATGGGTGGAAAATCACTGTAGCCGCCCTTGGAGCAAGAGACTAATTACTAAAAAAAATTGGAATATTTCCTCCCTAGAGCTACCTATAAAATTCTGGATTTATTTGCCTTAATTTGAATAGGAGATAGATTCATCAGTCAGCAGTCACTTCTTTGTGTTGCATCCAAGTGTCAGCCGTCAGTCTTGGGGGCGTATATGTTGTTATCTCTCTGTAATTGCTGAACCTGTTTATCCTTGACGTATCAGCAGCTTTGATGGCAGGGTAAACATGACAGTTTATTCCCCTTTAAGCTTATCTCTCAAAACCAGTGCCTGTTTGTTGAATCGAGGGAGGGTTTCATTCTCAGTTTGATTTGGGATTTTGTTTTGCTAAGGCTCTGCTCCCTTCCCCCTACCCCTTCTTCCATTCAATGTAATTCTGACTTTTAGGGTTTATTTTAACTGCAGATTCAGGGCAATATTACTCCTCACGCCATTGTCATCCTGCCTAAAACAGACGGGATGGAGATGCTTGTGTGCTATGAGGATGAAGGCGTATATGTAAACACCTATGGACGGATAACTAAAGATGTGGTGCTCCAGTGGGGAGAAATGCCTACTTCTGTGGGTAGGTCAACTCTTCCTTTTCACCTGCATAAAATACAAATGGCAAGTAAGATGAGGAGACGAGGATGCTGAGATGAAGACATTTGGGCTTTTGTTTATCAATGGAGATTTCTCTCAGCCAGGTTGAGAGATACAGTTGCTAAATTTCTACAGTGTGGTCCTGTGCAGTAAAAACAAGTGACTTCTTGAAGATTTGAGCTCTGGTTTATCATATGCATGAGATGATATTAGCTGTTGCACTGGTGGGATAGTGTGTTGAGCGGAAGAGGGGCTGAGTGCAGAGCTGGGAGCACTTGGGTTGCCCTTCTGGCTCTCCTCTTGCTCAGCTCCACGACCCATGAAGAAAAACCACTACCCAGCTCCTCACCCACAGAAATCGGAAGAAGTGATGCTTCTTCTATTTAAATTACTCAGCAGTTTCTGGATGAGAAGTGCTATATAGAGGCTGTTGTCCCTGCAGGCATGTGCCTGGCCACCTGTGCCTCTGTCAGTCAGAGCTTTGCCATTGATCTACATAAGCTTTGAATAACAGCTGGTGAGAGCTTTTCTGCCCGTTGCGTAACACTGAGCTCAGCACACATCGTAACACCTACCAAATGCTTCCTTTTGACAGCCTACATTCATTCCAATCAAATAATGGGCTGGGGAGAGAAAGCTATCGAAATCCGGTCAGTGGAGACAGGACATTTGGATGGAGTATTTATGCACAAGCGAGCTCAAAGGTTAAAGTTTCTATGTGAAAGAAATGATAAGGTAAGTCCACTTCAGAGTTTGTACCATGCTTTAAGCTACAGCCAGCTACTTCTAGACTTTTAAGTCCAGTTTATCTTGAGGTTAATAATTAATCTGAGGGTCCTTTTAATAAGCACTATCCATAAACCCACTCCCAATTAATTCCCTCCAGTCGGTGGAGACCTCTGCAAGACCTCTTCCACCTCAAACTGAATCATAGAATAATAGAATGGTTTGGGTTGGAAAGGACCTTTAAAGATCGTTTAGTTCCAGTCCCCCTGCCATGGGCCAGGGACACCTTCCACTGGATCAGGTTGCTCAAAGCCTCATCTCATTGATACGTGTTGACTTGGCTTGACTGTATCCCGAGTCTTGCATCTGAACATTAACTATTGAGGCTGACAAGTAAACTCTGCAAAAGCTGAGAAATGGTAGCACTAGGAGTGTGTAAGTGGCCCTAATTTGACCTCTGATGCTGAACTATTTTGATGCACTTTTAGTTTTCTGATCTTAAAACTATTTTCTCCATGGTGCCCCATCTTTTTCTGTGGACAGCATTGATAAGTGCTGCTCTGGAGGGGCACCAGAGTTGCATGGGCAAGTTTTCTGTCATCTAGATGACCCCTGCCATGGGTACTGCTGGTGGGTAAGGGGTGCAGGGAATGAGGGAAGGAGAAATGGCTGGAGGAAAAGGAATACCTGCATGGGACATGGTTGAATGCCAAAGACTGTTTCTGCTATTAGTATTTCCTCATCTCACAAGGTTTCACCGAGGTAAATCAGGACCAAGCAGCTGGGAGTTCTTTCGTAATGATCACGATCACAAAACACGTGAAGAATCTGATTGCTCTGTCGCTAGAGCAGGCTTAATAGCATGCAGTAAATAAGGTTTGAGGCCACAATGAGTTTATTGAACAGCTGCTTATTAGTCAGGAATTGCCCTACCTGTTGCATGGAATTAGGCTGGAGGTCTGCTGAAAAAAATGTATCCTAACCTTGCCATTGAGTATACCTGTGCTGAAGCTGCCCAAGAAGCTGAACTTAAGTTGCCCAAATACCCCTGTTTTGCTTTTTTCTGACTCTTGAGTACTTGACTCTGCACGTTTTATAGTGTTTTTTTTTTTTGACGGGTTGTTCTGGTTTGTTCCTATTGATTTTCTTTCCTTTTCTAAGAAAACTGGAAAAAAACCCCACCTCAGGTCTTTCTAAAATGCTGAAACTGGTGTGTTTGAAATACTAAATATAGATGTTTCTCTTTCTGGAGAAATGATTAACGATTAAAATTGTGTGAAGATTGAATCGTTTTAGGTTTTGAAAAGGACAGAGGCTTCAGATTGTCCCCTTAAATATATGCAAATTGTAACTTATTTTTTAAGACTTCCTGTGGGGTCAAATGCTGGGGGATCCTGATAAAGCACCAAAAGGTGTATTCATAGAGTCCTGATACATTTCTGAGCTTTAAAACGGCTGAAATATTGGGACTAACTTCTCCAAAGGAAACCATTTCAAACTCCCATGCAGAATATTGACCCAAATGGTTAATATTTAGCAAGATCCAAACCACTGACAGCAGTCTTATTAATATTGCATAATAAGTGGTACTGTGGCAGTCAAATGCAATAAACTTGGTATTTTTAAGGCATTCCAAACCTTGCTCTCTTTGGTAGTGATAGTGAGGGAGGTTTTATTACTGTGTTTACTAAGAAGTGGTTCAATTTGATCTGAGTCGTGCGTGGGTTGGCTCCGGCCCCTGAGCTCCACAGAAAACTGAGAACCAGGCAATGGGTCTGTGTAAAATTTCTGCGATCACAAAGAGAGGACCAGGGAGAGAGGTTTTAGCACAGGGCGTGGGGCAGCTGCTGCTTGCGTCACTCACCAAGATAATTATAACAGGCTTTTTCTTACCATAATAAAAATCATTAATAAGATTTTTCTGCTTCTAAACAGGTATTTTTTGCATCAGTGAGATCTGGAGGAAGCAGCCAAGTGTTTTTCATGACCCTCAACAGAAACTCCATGATGAACTGGTAACAGAGGAGCACTTGGCACTCACCGTCATGGCATTATTTCTAATTTAAAGGACATTAAACACGTGGACTAACACTGTAGAGGCAGATGCGAAGGGCCCCGAGGAACACTGCTCCCCACGCTCCCCCAGTGCCGTCAGCCCCAGGGCAGGGGCTGTGGGCAGAGATGGACTTTCACGCTTGGACCCCCGAGGTCTTCTGATTACGCTGTGTTATAGTGGGTTATGAATTTTAATTTTTTTTTCTTTTTTTGTTTTTTTAATTTTCCTTTTTCTTTATCCCCTACTTTGTAAGAACGGGGAAAGAAACAGTGTCAAAATGTCTGTTTTTAATTCTGTCTGCCTGCTAGCATCAAATATATAGTATGTTGTAAAGTTACCAATTAAATCTGGTGAGAGACAGCACAATAAATGTACCTTTTATCTTTGTGATGAAGGCCATAACCGTATAGCTGGGTAATTTTAGAAATCTTTTGCCTTCACCAACATTTACATGTTGCTTTTGGCAGCAACGGCTTAACAGATTTTTAAAGAAGAGAAAAAATAATAGGGTTTTTTTCCCCTCTTTTGGGAAATGGATTTTAAATGGCTAAACTACTAGCCTTAGACTAATAAAAATCAGCTACCATTTTTGTCAAGTCTGTCAATCCATATTTCTATATGGATCTTCACATAATGGTGTGTCTTGATAGGGACAGAGGTGCCATTTGTTGTTGCTTTGGAGGTGCCCGCCTGCCCCAGGGCTTGGCCGTGGGTGCCAGGACAGGGGTCTGAGGAGGAGAGGACGGCGGAGCGGTTGGAGGAGCCCCGCGCTTGCCTCCGAGGCGGGATTTGAGGCCACAGCTGGCTCCCGGGATGCCACAGGTGCTGGACCCCAATGCTGAAACCAACCTGAGCTGCGGGCACTCATCCCCCCCAAACCCGGAGCCGGGTGTTGGTGTGCGGAGACAAGCTGGTACAAGGATAGGGACGACCGAACAAGCTGCCCGTCCCCCACGTTGCTGGATTGGGCTTGTAAAGAGCTTAAAAAAATATATATATGTGTGGTTTCTTCAGCCGAGGGTCTGAATCTCTTCTCATTTTCCGCCCCTTCCGCTCCCTAAGAATTACCCAACATACAGTGAAAGACAACATCTGTGCCGAACCGTGTGTGTGTGTTTAGTTCAGGTTGAATCGTGTCCTTATAAACTCTGCTCAGTTGATTTCCGTTTTCGGTGCGTATCTGGGGTTTTCTTTCTCAGTAGCTGCAAGCATGGCTGCCTGTGGTGTTGGGGTGTCGCATAACAAGGTCCGTGTTGCTGGTTTTAACCTACCTCGTTTCGGTTGGGGCTTGTTTTTCTGGTTTGTTTTTTTGGTTTTTTTTCCGTTCCGCTGTTGATCACAGCGCTGTTACCTCCAGCAACATATAGAGAGCTTAACTGGCAATCTTGGTGTACTCAGTAATGATGGCTTTATTAAAAAATGATTAAATCAACCGGACTTGGTCAAACTTGAATCTTTACAGAGGATAAGAGGCGATGCAGGGTGGTGGGGATGGGACGCAGCTGTGGATCAGTGCTAGCAGGGATTGCCTGCTGTGTCGTTCCTAGTGGGATGTGATGTCCAGAGGAGCAAAGTCAAGAGGTGCTTTGTGGGCACCTTCCTCACCTGCTGGCACTGGGCACCTTCCCACAGGGCCAGAGCAGCCTGGCTAAGCACCCTTTGAAGTGACGAATACGCAGCTTCAGATGGTTGTTTTATTTTCCTTGTGGGTTTTTGCGTACAGTGACAAAATAGAAGGGAATTGTTGTGTTTAAACAGGTAGTTTGTGAATGTATTTTTTAAAACTATAGAGTCATTTTAGAAAAAAAAAAGCGCGTAAGAAGCCAATATTAACGCAGTCTTGTCTACAGAGCGTGTACGTGGACGTACCATAGAGGAAACTCATTTCTGCTGCCAATAAAACACAAAAATACAACATTAAGCCATGCCTTTTATACTTTTGTAAATAAAACCTGGGGTGTTAACCATCAGCAGGTCACGGAGAAGTGGCTTTTCAGGGCTCCGAGCGGTGATGCCCTTTGCCTGGAGGGTCTTGGGAAAGTGATGAGTTTGGGCTGGATGAGTGTAGGGGGATAAAGCATGTCTGCTGTGATGCCTCCTGGCAGTGAGCAGCGGCCAAGGGATGCTTTGATGGACCATCACCCATGAAAACTTCTGCTATTCTACAAAATCAACCCATGATTATTATACGGACAGGCCTTCCCTTACAAATATTCCTAGCTTTGATTTGCTTGTCTTTTGTAACAAGTAAAACACATTTGTGGCTGATCAATGCCATCAGAAACCTCTTAATTTTAGTGTTTATAGAAATAAAATCTAGGGCTCTTTTTAAAGCCGTGTTTCTAGGAGTTTTTACCTGGGAAAGGAAATGCTACTTGTTCAGCAGAGCAGTGCTGCAGGAGGAAAAAGAGAAATAATGTCTCTGGGTGTAGGAGTCACTTGAGCCCATTGCAGATTGAATTATTTACAGAGTTGCTGTGAAATATTACATGAACTTCAGGGATGTGTTGTACCCTTTGTGGTAAATAAAATAAAAAGCCTCGGAGCTGGCACAAGGCCGTGCTTGGCTGCTGGTTATCCCCCAGCACGCTGTGAGCAGTGGGGAGGTGCTGCGAACCATTCCCAAGGTAAAGGATGCTCAGAGGTAAGGCCATAGCAGCTAATCATGGGAAATTAATGTGTTTTCAAACCTGTTCCAGAATTATTATCAAATGTTATTTTTCTTATTGTGAAATGATTTGGGAATTGATCTTACGTATTTTGGGACAGTAAGGGGATGTTTGAGGTGACCCTAGCCCTGGAGCTGGACTGGTTGCTGGAAATGATTGGAAGTTACTGTGCTGTAGTTCCTTATCTTGACCTGACCTCACGCGGATCCGTTGCTGCTCCTACAATTGTGCAGTGGCGCCGCGTAATTGGGACCAATGTGAGCATCACACAGACCAGCAGCGAGGAGCGAATCTGCCTGTTCGTGCCATGCCTGTGCGCAGGACAAGGGCGCTCCAAGGACATCCAGCAGAGATGTTTTCAGCAATAAGGATGTGGTTCAATGTGTAGGATGCCTGTCATAATCGCCATGCCCTGCAGCTTCTATTTACTGCCCTGTGTGCTGCTGCAGAGCTGGCACTTCCCATCTTAGCTGACGCGGCCAACAGCGTAAGAGTTTTGGTGGGTTTGGTTCTAGATTTTTCTTATTTGAGAGATGCTGGACCACCCAGAGCTGGGGGAGTGGTAAGGGCCCTGTGAAATTCCCCTGGTTTAACACCACTGGTTTTTGCTGGAAGGGTACAAGGCCAACACACTGGTATCTTTACAACTGTGTTGTAAATGCACCAAATTCTCAAAAATGTTTTGTCAGCCCTGTCCCAGGGGTGGCCCCAGAACTGCTGCCTGCACTAGCTGGACAAAATGAACATCTACTGTGTTCTTTTTGCATCAGCTTCTGATGTGCCTTATCAGCCTGCTTTTACCTGGAGAGCCACAACCTGATGGTCTGGATCTTCCTTTGTTTTCTTTTGAGTTTTTTTGTTTCAATTCATGTTTTCTTCCTTTGTTTTAACATCAAAGCTGCCACTGGATAACCCAAAGACCGTAAAAAAGGTTTGCAAATTACCCCAGCAAAGAGAAAGCCTTGCTGCCTTTATGGAGTCTTTAAATTCCTTCCATTGGTGTGACAGCTTGTTCAGTTGTTCAAAAGCAAAGCCTGACCATAAACTTTAACCCATTGCTTTTAATCACATAGCGTTAGCTTAGCAACAACACCAATTACAGTAGACACAGCATATAGTAGGCAATAAGCATGTCAATTCTGCACAACAGTCAACATTATACACAATTCTTAAACTTTATTATTAAAATAAAGCTTTAGCAATAATGCAGGCACAGTTGTTTGCAAATAATGTACATTATGCCCACCACAAAACGTTAAGATTCATGCTACAAGATGCAGTCACCCAGGGTTAAGGGGATGGATGCTCTTTAGGATTCCTGACATTTATCTATTTTGCATGTTCGGGCAATGGGAAGCTATAAGAGCAGTTTGGAGCAGCTTCTTGTTGGGAGCCATGGAGAAAAGCCACAAAACCATAAGGCTTTTGTCAAAGCAGTAATGGGGGGCGCAGTCTGTGCCGCTGTCCTGAAAACAGTGAATTTGGTATCCTACAGCACTTCACCTGGGAACAGCAGTGATGACTTCAGGCTGGGGTTGCCTGGGCCCACGGCAGCACTCAGACACGTGTGGATCCCCAAGTTTGTCATCTGCTTATTCCACCTCTGCATCACAACGTGTTCCCTGGTAACTGTGGGATGAATCTGGCTGGCTGAGCTGCTCTGTTTGCCTTGGCAAGGAAAGCCCCGTGCGAACAAGGGGACGGTGTGTGCAAGGCAGCATCTGAGCCAACCAAAGGCTCTCATCACCTTCAAATATCCTTTTTAAATTTTTTTTTGCATTATTCTGAGGCCTCCTGCAGTTTTGTAGATCACTTTTTTTTTCCAGTATCTGTAGGAACCGGGTGACAAGCTGAGCAGTTGAGGCAGCAGCAACCTGGTGGGTTGTGCCTGGCTGCTTCAGCTGGGACTCGGACACATCCCCTGGTGCACAAGGGCGCGCTGGGCTGCTGTAACCAGGATGCCGAGTCCCTTGCAGCCATATGAAGCATACCTGCTCTTGTCACCCTCAGATACATTCAAAGACCATCTGAAAACAGATAAGAGAAAGTACAAACAAACCCCAGGCTGACAAAGCTTGGGTCCCAGCAGTGAGGATGAGGATGGCAGGGCTGGCCCCTGGGGAAGATGCTTGTGGGCCAGGTGCCATCACCCCTTTGCCCTTGGCCAAATCCCTTAACTGCTGCCTGGCAAGACTCTTCAGCTGTAGGATGGGTCAGTGTTGCTCCCGAGCTGTGTTGTGTTGGTACCTGCACCCTGCAGAGCCTCCGAAGCAGCCTCAAGCCGACCCCAGCGCATCCACAGCCAAACCCTGTTCAGAAAAACAAGAGGGGCTTGAATCTCTTAGTGTCACTGAGAGCTGAACATGTGCTTCGAGTGCCCAGTGCCAAGGCTCAGGAAGAGCGTCTCGCAGCCCAGCTGGCATCAACTCATGGATGCTCACAAGAGGTGAGGCAGCCCTGGGCAGTGGCTCACGGCATCCAGCCCAGCAGGGAGGGTAAGAGGGATGGGACAGGGATGGGAGAGCCCTGGGATAACATCAGGCCTTTTGCCAGCAGACGTGGCTGAGGAAGGTTGGTGGCCGAGAGGCTTCCAGCCTTTGGCATCCAAAGTTTCCCAAGGAGTCACTCCTGGGGAGGTGGTAGGAGCTCACCCACACCTCCCCACTGCTGCCCCAGCCACTCTGCATCCCCTCCCCAGGCAGTCAGAATAAGGGAGGGTTCTGCTCTGTAAGCAGAAACAGGGGGGACAGGACCCGCTACAAGCCAGGAAAGGCCACCCTGCTGTCTCCCTTTGGTTTGTAGGTGGCCTTTGCTCCTCAAACTGCCTCCAGGAGGCTGGGAAGAGCAGGGGAGTAAAGCATCATCCTCCCTTGGCTGGGCACCCACAGCAGGATGGGGATCCCAGAGGGGGATGTGGGTCTAGCCAGGAGTTTCACAATGCCCAAGGGTTTCAGTTTGGGACATTGGGTCAGGGCTCTCGTTCAAACTTGAGCAGCCTGTTGTCTAAACCTGCCGACCCCTGTTGTGGAGGCATTTAACCACAATGCAAAGAAACAGTGCTTGTAAATGCCAGGGTATCCACACACAGGGAGCAAACAAACACAATGGACAAAGATCTCAGCTGGAAGGACAAATATTAGGGAAAACTTCAAAAAGCTCAGCCTCCGGGGGCCTCCCCTGTGCCAGCCCTACGGGAATGTGGCTGGAATCAATGCCTGCATTAATGCAATGAACTTTTCTCCTTCAGTTAAAGTTTTACTCTACTGGAAGAGACCAGTGCAAAGATTAGCGGTCTTATGCTCATCTTATTTTTTCACTCTCTCTGTAGAAAGCACATTCTGTGCCCTTGTGAATTCCGGCTGCCTGACAGCATCATCCAATAAGTCCCTGTGATTTGGCTGCTGGACCCACCGGGGCTTGTCTGGAAGGTAATGGCATTAATCATCATTCATCACCTCCTCAGCCGATCCAGACTTTGGCATGTCGGCTGCGGGTGCCACCACCTGGCCTGGCCCTGCAGCTCTTCTCGCTGACGATGTCAAGGACAGCAGAGCCTAAGCTCAAGCGAGACCAGCTCAGAGCAGCCTCTGCAGATGTGCAAAGTTCACGACTACTGGGCAAGCCAAGCCAAAGTGCTGTGACTTCTGGTGGCATCAGCAGTACGGAACCGCATCAGCAATAGTTGATAGCATCGGCAATATTTGCCAGCGCAGCAATCAGCCAGTGCTGAAGGGCTCAGTGTTCAAGCCGTTGTGGGCTTTTTCAGGAAAACCTATGTTGTTGTAAGTATTCTGGATAATTTTGCTATATCTCCATAAACACATCCCGCTCTCCCAGGATGCAGACACACAGGTGTGCGCTAGCGTTACAGCTAGGGGTTTAGTACCATTACAGCTACAAGCTGAGGAGGGTGTGTGCAAGCAGGTATATACACCTGTATATACAGAGACAGCCACCTATATGTCTCTATGTGTATGTTTGGCTTTGTGTATTTCATATACACACATAAACATACTTTAAAGCAGGTGCCAAGGGCTACCTAAATAAAACACTCCTAGTCATTTTCAAGCCTCTTTGCTACTTATGCTAGAAAGGTTTCTTCTCGCTAATTCAGCAAGAGGTTTGTAAAGTAGCACATAAACCCAGCACAGGAGCCAGGCAAGGTGTTGAATACCTCGAAACAGGCTGTAGCATGTTCCCAATTCCCTGGCACATCACATCACAGACTGTTCAGCTGGGACAGCCTCAATCTAGCCTTTCAGCTGGATCATTTGAATTTCCCAGGTCCACTCTATGTCTCTGTGGACCTCACGTTGTTTAGTTTGTCCCCCCTAAATACAGGGATTGGTAGTGGCTGCTGTGAGAAGAGCGGTGGCCAAATAACGCATGGAAAGCTTGGGTTTCTCATTAACTCCAGAGTTGATATAGTCCCATCCCGCCAGAGCACCAGCCAGATTTGCTGCTCCTATCCCAGACCTGCTGTTGCTCCTTCCCTGCCCAAGCTCTCCCCTCGCTTCACAGCCCAGGACATTGCCCACTCCCAGGAGGACAGCGGAGGAGCTGCAGGATGGACAAGAAAAGCAAAATACAAGCAGAGAAGGTAACCACGGCTCGGTGGTATTTTTGCACTAGAATTCCTGCAGGAACCCAGCACTGAGCAATGGCATTTATTGCTCACCAAGACCAAAACCATCACGAACAAAAAAATGCCCTCCCCTGATTAATCGCTCTGTGATGCCCACATACTGGGCACAGAGGCAAAGAGGTCAAGGGACTTCTTTTTATTTTTAAGAGCTCCATCAGCTCGTTGGGTAATTTTAACTGTGATGGAAGGAAATAATACTTGAAATAGCACTGCTGAAAAGCACCTTTTTTTCTAGCTGTTCCACTTGAGTGGTGGTGCTGCCTGTGCGCTGGGGATGGGGCAGGGACTGGTGCTGTCATCCCAGGCAGAGCTCCCGCTCGCCGCGAGCACCAGGGTGAGGATGGGTAGCTCAGCAGGGAGAGCCCCAGCAGGTTGCCCTTTGTGGGGCAACACCACTCTTCCCTGTGACACGCGATCCTTCCCCTTCTCCGTTGGGGCAAACCAAAGCTCCTGTGCGGCTGCACGGTGCCGCTGTCCCAGCCACCTGGGCAGCAGAGTCCCTGGGGACACGGATGGGGTGCAGCCCCCCAGGTTTGGGCAGAGATGGGACAGTGGGGTAAGGCTATTCTCCGCTTCCTCCCCCCAGCACCTCACGGGAACACTGGTCCTCTCAGTCTTCACTGCGGTGTTGGGCTTCTTCCAGTACGGCTACAGCTTGGGTGTCATTAATGCACCCCAGAAGGTAAGCTGAGCCCCCTAACCCACGTGTGCTCAAGGGGTGAGGACTTCAGGGTAGCTGGAGCTAATTTGCCCCTTGCAGATCCCTCAGGAGGTCTCCGTCCCTTCCCAGGCACTATCTTTCCCTGTACAAAGCTCTCCACGATAAGGCAGCGGGGTGGGAAAACAGCGAGGACCCCATGCTGCCAACTACCCCCCAGCGAAAGGAGCAGGGCTCTGCACATCGTGGTGCTGTCCCCACCGCAACGCGCCCAGAGCGAGGGAACACACCTCTCTGTGGGTGCTGGGTCCAGACCCTGACCCTGTGAGACAGCACTGGACAAGGGGGGATGCCCCATGCCTGCCCTTGCCGTCCCCTCATCCTCGGGGTCCGGGTGCTGAGGAGCTATGGGGGACCCCAAGATTTCACCTCTGCAGAACCTGGGATCAAAACTTTTTCCTGGGGCAGAAAAATAAAACAAACCAGTGATCAGGGGTGGTCATAGATTTGAACTGATGGCATTTTTCCTCTTTGCCGGTCACAGGTGATCGTAGCCCACTACGGGCGTGTGCTGGGCATTGCTCCCATGGACAGACACGCCACCAACACCTCTGGGGAGGATGGCACTGTCACCATTCCTGGTACAGAGCCCTGGAGCACCACCAAGAGCCCACTCACCCCCCCAGCCACCACTGGTGAGGACCTCTCCACCTCCCCACACATCCTCACCATGTACTGGTCCCTCTCCGTCTCCGTGTTCGCTGTCGGCGGCATGATCTCCTCCTTCACTGTGGGCTGGATCGGTGACCGGCTCGGGAGGTGAGAGACTCTTGTGTGCTGTGACTCATATGCCACAGCCCAAGCCCTCTTCTTCGATTTTTCCCTTAGATCCATTTCCTCCCTATAGAAACTCTACTGTGTTATTTTACCCAATTTAATAGGAATAAATCCTCAAACCTCCAAAATGCTCTTCCAACCACTGTGGAGGTCTGGCTTATTAAAATCCTCAACTGTAAATCAGACCTTTTATTACAATTTTTAGCAATTTAGACATCAGCTGATAAGCAGTCTTGATTAACTTCCAAACTCCCTCCTTTCTTTCCGTGGCAAAAGGGAGAGGAAGGCACCTGAATGGTGTTTGCACGGGATGTACAATATACACTTAGCTACTCTGACTGCACCTCTGCCAGATATTTTTCAGTCCCTGTGATTGATATTTTTTCCCCTGTAGTGCTGATCAGGTCATTTAATCACTCTGATTGTATGTCGTGGTGGCTGCTTTGGCTGAGAATGAGCTGTGCTGCTGCTGCCTTGCAGGGTGAAAGCCATGCTGGTGGTGAATGTCCTCTCCATCGCTGGGAACCTTCTTATGGGGCTAGCAAAATTCGGGCCGTCTCACATGCTCATCATCGCCGGGAGGGCAATCACGGGGCTCTACTGCGGTGAGTCCGGCCATGGTCAAGCACTGCAAACCCCTTGGTGGGGTGCTGGGTGCTCCAGGGCTGCTGTCTCCTACATCTTTTACTCTTTTTTTAAATTCAGAAGATGTTTCGCAGCTGGGAGTCACCCTCTTCTCCCTATATCTGTACTTCTTAATCGAGGATATTTCCTAGAAGTACTTGGATGGGCTCAATCATGAGATCAGTTTGTTTTACACGTCCTAGAAAGGAGCGAATCCCTCCTCTGTATGTCAAGGGTTGATCTTGGTGGAGGTTGTTGTAACACTATGCTATTAGCTGTGCTGTTTAACAGGTTCCCTAGACAACAGCACTATCTCACAGATAGCACAGGAGTACTGTACCTGGCCAGGATAAGACAGTAGGCAAATAATACAGAATCACATTAGAATTATCTTAGAAATAACAACTCATTATCACTATTACTTATAAGCAAGTAGAGCACTCTGCTCTTAAGGGTCAAGGCAACTTTTAAGAAAGCTTTTTGCTCTGTGATAACTTCTCCCAGAGGATGATCTCTGCTCCCTGCTCATTCGTAGATGTTCAAGTGTAAAGGCTTCCTAGCGTGGGGCTCTGAATCCAGGGGTATCCGAGCACCTTTGCAGGGTATGGGTGGTTCCCAGCCAGGCACGAGTGACTTGATGGGATGTGGGATGCAGCACACGGGCTCCATCCTCCTTTCCCATTTGGGAAGTGGTTTCTGCTGGGTGCTGAGCTGTGGACTAGAAGAAGTGATGCTCGTGTGTGCTTGGTGCAGGGCTCTCCTCCGGACTTGTGCCCATGTATGTCAGTGAGATCTCTCCCACGGCCCTTCGAGGAGCACTGGGGACGTTGCACCAACTTGCTATCGTCACAGGGATTCTCATCAGCCAGGTAAGAAAAAACGCACAAGTCCACCCTCCACAAGAGAGGGTATTTCAGAGATTAGGGATACTTCAGTGATAGGCTAGGGTATCACTCACTGTTCCACACCAAAACTGAAGGAGAGTGGAAAGCAATCTGTTCTAATGGTATTAAAGTCCTACCTGGAGTCAGAAGTGACCTTAACAAAGATGATCTCTTATGAAATGAAAAGTACTCCTGCAAAAAATTTCTCCCCTCCACTGTGAAGTTTCTGTATGCACTTCATCAGAGTCAGGCTGGATCCTGAACAGGAGATCCCTAACATTCAGGTACTCAAAAATAGCTTCATCAAGAAACAGGGAGTCCAACACCTGCATCAGCATTTCCCACCATGGCAGGAGTTCCAGCTACCTGGCAGGCTGGCACGTAAATATACCAAGAACTAACACATCCAGAAAAACTTAATGTAGCTACAAGGTTCATCTGATTGGACTTAGCCAAGGACTATGAGCAGATCATGGGGGAAAACGCTCCCAAAGCAGGTCCTGCCAGCTTCACCGGCTGTGGGAAAACAAAACGTGCTTTGCAAATTATGGAAGGAAAGAGGTTGCAAGCACTCACAACCCTTGGAGCACCTTTTTCAATGCTATAATCTCACACTGAAGCAAAGCTCAAGCTAGCTTATTTGCTCAGCCTCATGCTGCACTGCAGGCTCGGTGCTCACACTGTGCTGGTTAGCATTCCAGCAGCTGGGGCATCCCACGCTGCACAGACCTCCATCCACACTCTGCCCTTTTGTGGAGTTTCTTAGGACACGTATACCCATAAAACCCCATATCCTAAAAAAAAACAGGACAGCAAGGTCTGAAGAGAAAATATTTCATCGGCATACCTATATTTGCTGAGTTGTTTTCACAGTGGCTCTGGTCAGGCACAGGTCTCCTGCCAGTAGCATGTCCCAAATAGGACTGAGTCACCCCAGGCTTGTAGCATGTGTAAGACAAAGCCTTGCTCATGACATTTTATGCCATCTGTTCATTCCCTCCTTGTAAATGTACATCATAACTAAAAAAATCAAATTGTTAGGATTGAGAATTGGTATTTGCTTCTAGTTTTCTTCCAGGTTGTCTCTTCGAAATGCTGTGGTGTTCAATCACTTTCTTTTTCTAGGGTGCAAAATAAGACATTCAAACATGCCTCAATTCTTTCAGGTCCTTGGACTAGACTTTCTCCTGGGCAATGATGAGATGTGGCCCCTGCTTCTCGGTCTGTCAGGTGTAGCTGCCCTCCTGCAGTTCTTCCTGCTCTTAATGTGCCCCGAGAGCCCCCGATATCTCTACATCAAACTGGGGAAGGTGGAGGAAGCTAAAAAGAGTAAGACACACATTATGGTTTTGTCTGGAGTTGTTTTTACACTACACGTAGTATTAAACACAGAAGGAACAGGCTGGCTGAGGGCTCACACATGTGACTGGATATAGTTGTTCCATCCCACACGGCACATTTGCAGGCGGGATTTTTGTCACTGGTTACAGCACGCTCGCTTATGTATCACTGCAGGTGCTGTGAGCCTCAGTGCGTTACTCTTTCCAATCAGTGAAATCATATCGAGCAGATGCCACCCCAAAAAAATGTGTAGAAATGATATCTTCCATCCAACTGCTGACTTCTCTATCCTTATGGCTATTTGCAACTACATGGCTTATACATCTTCTAGCGTGGCCCTACTTAGGCTGGTTCCAGCCATCTCTACAAGAAGTAAAAGCAGCCAATGGTAGGATACAGATAGAACGGTGATAAGAAACTCTGAGCTGCTGAATTGTAAATTAGCTCTGGACCAGAAACAATTTAGACACATTTGCATGCAACTAATAAATACTGCTGAGTGATGGGGCTTAGTTTTTGCAGAACTAACGTGCTGCAGCCCCTTTCCAAGGAGATACACTTTTGGGGTTTGATGTGTCATAGGAGATCTCAGAGCAAGAGGACACCACTGGCCATGTGGTTGGCTTACCTTGATTTTTTTTAGATTCTTTTCCTTACTCTACTCCTTTTCTACTGAAAATAAAATGTTGATTTGCTCTTTTTCTTTAAGGTTTGAACAGGCTCAGAGGAAACTGTGATCCAATGAAAGAGATTGCTGAGATGGAAAAGGAAAAGCAAGAAGCTGCTAGTGAAAAGAAAGTCTCCATAAGGCAGCTTTTCACCTCTTCAAAGTATATACAGGCTGTCATCGTGGCCCTGATGGTGCAGATATCTCAGCAGTTCTCAGGAATCAATGCAGTAAGTCTCCCAAAAATGTTTGACTTTAAAGAAATCCGTACTGAGCATGAAAAGTCAATGCTGGTTCCATCCAAGCCACGCAGATGTGAAGAGAAGGCTTTCCCATGACTGCAGAAGGCTCCTCAACCACCACCATTGGTGTTGGATCCCCCAAGCCAGGATCTGGCAAGGCAGGAGGGGAGAGGTGGTATAAGAGAGTTCAGCATGAAACTCTAAGAGCATTTCCACATCACAAGGCAGAGCAGCATGCAGGGATGCCCAGCCCTGCAGGGCTGAGCCAGGGATGAGCGGCCCCACGGAGCCCAGGTGCCCCGGATCGATGCTGTGCCCAGTCCCATCCACTAGCCATAGGGTTGGCCATCTGTTACCTCCTGCCCTTAACTTCCACAAGATAGGAATCATCTTATTCTTTAAGCGAAAGAAGAAATTTAAGTCATTCCAATGTAGTGAAAATATTTTAAAATTCATTTAAAGCTCAGTCATATTAAGATACTTGTCTGCAGCACTCGGTGTTCATGATATGGCTTTCAAGGTTAAACATGGGAGTATAGGGAAGAAACCAGTTTTAAATGTGCAAATGCGGTATCTCAGGAAGAGAATTTCAATGGAATCTTTAACCTCCTCAGGCTCCTTTGAAAGTTTCAGCTTTAATTATTATAAGAAGCCATTAAAAAGTTGGAAAACTAATCATAATTAAATTACTTTCCACCTCAGCCAAGCAAGAACACTTCTTTCCTCAGGAGAACAAAAAGTTCTACCAGCCCTGTTGCCTAATCCTTCATCCTAATGTATTTTGATAGATCTTTTACTACTCTACAAACATTTTTGAGAGAGCTGGAGTTGACCAGCCAGTTTATGCAACTATTGGCGTTGGAGTGGTGAACACAGTCTTCACAGTTATCTCCGTAAGTAAATATTCTGTACCTCCAGACTACAAAACCAAGTACGCTACAGTGTGGTTTTGAAACGTGATTTTATCCCAGAGCTGGGGCTGACCCTTAGTCATGGGAAATATCATTCCCTGGGCAACTCTCATTCAAAATATCAAGCCTTGAAATACAATCTGTTGCTATCAAACAGCACTGCTAAATGCCTCGTGAGTGAAAACTTCTTTACTGTGTTCAGGGAATCTCTGGTAGCATTTCCTCCAAAATAGCGGTTGCTTTCAAGACTGAAATTCTGCAGGTTTTCCCCTGGGGATCAGGTGGGGGATTGAGGTTGCAATGGGGAAGCCAGAAGCTCACTATCTCCCTCTTACCTGTTATCTGTCAAATTGTTTTCTGTATGTACATAGCACCTGCATGAAGGATATCTGAGGCAATTCCACAGTTATAAAAGTAATCTGGCACCCATCCCCATTGCATCTATGCAGTGCTCTGTAGCAATAAAAGGATGGTTCTGTTTTCACATCCTTTCCCTCTGTCTCTCTCCTGAGAGTATTAACACAGTTCCAATCAGCAGGCAATTATTTTTTTAATGTGGCCATTAAGACAAGAAGATCAGCAAATGCCAAGCCCATTTCCCTCACATCTCTAGAGAGACTTAGGAAGCAATCCTTTGCTCTACCCACCACGAAGCAGGAGTAGCGAGGTAGAAATACACAGCTTTAAGAGATCTTAGTCCCACGTGCATGAGATAGAAGGTCTTGGGGTGAGCCTGCTTTAGAGGAAGTCCATCACAGAGATTAAATCCTTATGTTTACTGTGGAACAAGGCACTGAGGTGTGCAGCTAGAAGAGGTCTTTCTCCAGCTTGGAAGGTCTCTTGCAGCTCAATCTCTGGCCCAAGGCTGTGATACTTGCAGCCTGGGGCATTTGCTCTTTGCTTCTTCCAGCCATGAGTGCTTAAAAATTACCTGCATCTGTCAATAAATGACAGACTGATCCAAAGGCAGAAGTGCTGACGGCCGGGTGGACCTTGGCAAGGGGAGAAGAGAGCACAGAGGCTCGTCATCTGCAACTTCATGAGTTTCCCACTGGGCAAAGTGATTGGTACAGACTTAGATGTTGAAGGTTGAGGGGAGATGACTGGAGTCCACCGAGCACTAAGAAGCAAGCCAAGCCTTGGGATGCCAAGGAATTTGGGAGCCACTGAAGGAAAAATCCTGACACCAGCTGCTACACAGCTATTCCTGCCCTAGGACAGGCAAGGTGCAATGGCCCATGATGTGACTTGAATCACACTGCATTTTGAAAGCTACATCCAAAGTAATGCAGACCTAGGAAGTTTATCCTTCCTGAAAAGAAAAAGAGGAAAAAAGTTCATAGTCAGCAATACACATGTAGGAGCGGTGGGAAGTTCTGAGGGCTTAGAAATGCATGAGCTCTGAGTACACGTGGGTTTGCCTTTTCCTTGGCAGGGCAACTGTTGAGTCTGGCACTCTGACAGCCACTGATAGAGTTTCTGACACTTGGAAACCAGCACATAAATCTCCACCACAAGAGCTAAAAGGGCAGGAGTGCAGTGTGATAGTGGTAACAGTCTGTTCATTGCTATTGCAACTGATCAAACCTCCTGAGAGCAGCAGTGCTGAAGACTGAGCTGTTGCACATGTTTCTACAGGTCTTCCTGGTGGAGAAGGCAGGCAGGCGGTCCCTGTTCCTGGCAGGTTTGATGGGCATGTTAATAAGCGCTGTGGCCATGACGGTTGGACTTGTGCTCCTGGTAAGGTCTTCCCTCCATTTTTTATCCACCATTTGCAAACTGGAGAAAAAAAAGCACCTCTTGAAGTGAATGTTTTGCATATTCATCTCAAAGAATTTCAGAAAACATTTGTCCAGTTTGACAGTTCAAAGTGGCCATAGCTGGAGCCATTTCTGGTTACAGCAGTGCCTGAGGACATTGTGCTCTTTTGTCCTAAAGATACCCCAATGCTGCTAGGAAGGACTGTGTCTCCTGTCCCCTCCCTGCGCCTGCAGAAAACTTCAGCTCTTTACACAGCAACTGTGCTATTCCCAAAGCATAATCCCATGCCTGCTAAGAAAATCCAGGGCATATCTCCATTTCCAAGCACTATGTGCCCTAAAACCTCAATCTGCCTCTCTGGCTTAATGCAGGGATGCTAGACTAGCACCTCGTTGTAGTAAAAAAGGACAAATTATTCCTCCCACACCCAGGAGTGGGTTCAGGCTGTGAGACATGAGGCAGAACAGGCAGAGGATGGAGCCAACCCCCATCAAAGTCAGTCCAAACCATTGGTGCAAGTTCCTGTAAAGATGTAAAACCAAACAAGGGGTGGCCTCCTTTACTAAACCCCTTGGTTATTAAAGACAACATTATTTTGCCTCTTACTGGCTAGGAGAGGCAAGGAGAGGGCTTGGAGGTACAGCTGAGCTGATAGCTGTGAGTTCCAACATCCCTCTCCAAGCAGCAACGCTGGCACCACACACCCAGCCAACAGCCATCACAAGAGTTTAGAGCTTTAATTATGCAAGTCCAGTTCCCACTTGTCTGAATAAAAAGAAATTTCTGAAAAATAAGACTAATTAAAATAATGATAGTGATAATTAATTGGAGTCATGTTTGGACAGTAACTCTTGAGTGAACCCTCTTGCAGACCCAGTTCACTTGGATGAGCTATGTCAGCATGGTTGCAATCTTCCTCTTCGTCATCTTCTTTGAAGTCGGGCCTGGGCCCATTCCCTGGTTTATCGTAGCCGAGCTCTTCAGCCAAGGCCCACGCCCCGCTGCCATCGCCGTTGCCGGCTTCTGCAACTGGGCCTGCAACTTCATCGTGGGAATGTGTTTCCAGTACATAGCGGTAAGAAATCACTCCTGGCACAAGCCCACAGCTGGGCTCTCAAAGCATCCCAGTGGGACATGGATGTGCCTCCCAGATCTCTATCCTCAAGCCCCACAGGTCACCACGGCCACCTAGGGTAGGAAGGGGAAGTCATCCCTGCGGTGCTGATGGTGTCCCCCATTCTCACTTTCTCCTCTGCAGGATCTGTGCGGCCCGTATGTGTTTGTGATCTTTGCGGCTCTACTTCTAGTCTTTTTTCTGTTTGCATACTTCAAAGTACCGGAGACAAAAGGAAAGTCCTTTGAGGAGATCGCAGCTGTGTTCCGCCGCAAGAAGCTCACAGCCAAAGCCGTGACTGAGCTGGAAGACCTGCGAGGCAGTGAGAAAGCATAGACATTGCCACACACCCATAAAGGAGGGATGGAGCACGGACCTCCTTCATGCGCTGTGGGAAGAACGTTGGGCAAAAGTCTCATTTCACAGAATCACAGAATCACAGAATCACAGAATAACCAGGTTGGAAGAGACCCACCGGATCACCGAGTCCAACCGTTAATTTCACCAAACCTTACAGCTGTCAGACCAGGAGGATCCACCCTCTGGATGCTTTCTGGCTGCTGCGGCTCACACAGAAGCTGCAGATTGCTAACCTGGCATTTTACTCCGAAAAAGCTGGTACAACTCGATGGCATGAATTGCTGGGGAAAGGACAGGAGGAATATGTTACATGTGTGTCTCCATGCCCTGCTAGAAGAGCCCAGTGGGGTGATGGGTCTTACTAGCTGGCAAAGCATTACGTTAAACAAGGTCATCACTCAGCTGAGATGAAGGAAAGAGGGGTCAGGTGATGCTGTAGCCTCATGTTTTCACCTCACTGTCCCATGCTTGCTGCTTCCTTCTGCTGAGTGATCTGATGCCTTCAGAAAACAACTGCTAGTGCAGTTCTGCTATGAGAACATAGCACTGATCACCCCAAATGCTAGGGAAAACAGACTGAGCAAACTCCTCCTCAGTCTTGCCTGTGCAGAGAAAGAAGGTGGATCCCACATGACTTGGTCAGGATGCACCTCGCTTGCTTTGCTGTCCATGCGTTATGGAAATATTGCCCAAGATCATCATGATTTCCCTATTCACAACATTTTGAGGAGAATCTTAGAAGCTCTAGTTGGGTTGATGTGCATTTTTTTTTCTTTTGTTTCAGCCAGACTATTTACCTCCTCTTTCCTTCTTTGAAGACTTTTTTTGAAGACTTTCCTCCCTCCTTTAGCACATCAGTGATCACAAAAGGGCACTCCCAGCCCTCAGATCAGAAGATCTGCTGCCATACCTCCCATGGTGTGACCACCGCCAGGTCACTTCCTCTCACTGCTCTTCCTTCCCACCCTCTGCATCTGCCTTCCCTTCCTTTCGTACACTGCTTGGACCGATGGGCTCCAGCTTCAGCCAAGTTCTGCCCTTGCCATAACAATTAATGATAACCTAAAGGGTAACTGGGTATTGCACCACTAAATGGAAGGTGCCTCTTGGATCTGATCCTCACTTTGCATCACTTACAGTTTTGCTGGCTGGATGTGCTTCAGCCAAGACAGAATGCAAGCAGGAGGTTGTGTTGTTTCTATAACATTGTTTGTGCTCATTTTGCTTCTTTACGAGATACTTCTATGTGACAAAATCACAGGCAGGTTATATTCGAATTGTTGTAAAAGCCTGCTGTTTGTTTGCTTGACTTTTCAGATTTTCATGTTCCTTGCTGTGGCTGCTTTCTAGGAACCTTCTCAAGATAGAAACCCATTATTTATTTAAAGATGAAACACCAGCATTGCTCGGTCATTGTGAGTTCGTCACAACTTCCAGTGAAGCAGCAACTGTAATGTAACAGAGGATCAAGTATAATAAAAAGCAAGAGAAGAGATGGGTGAAGGAAGGTCATAGGTTGCACTGTGGGTTTGGTTCGTGCTCCTTTCCATGTGCCCAAACAACTTTACTTTGTGGACTTAACATTCTTGATATTAAGACCCTAAAGCAAATTCTTGTCCCTCTCAAGTGACTGGAAGTGCAACCATAAGGTCCTCTGGTACAAGCCTCTGGCCCCAGTACATGCACTAAAGCAGTGAGACTGCACCAAAGGCTTTCCTGGAGTGACTGCTGGGATTTAACTAGAGGAGAACTGGGTCAATGCTGTCATGTACTTGAGCAGCAGGGACCTGGGCCTGACATTGGGGCATGCAGGGTGAAAGGGAACGGGCTACAGTGCACACCAGAGAGCACAGAGAACAGCAGAGCTGGGGCGCAGGCTCTAGGTCAGAGTCAGTGTGCTGCAAACAGGTCTCCCCAGGTGAGACTAGCTGAATGAATAGCTCTCAGTGGAGTCTCCTGCAGTTAAATATTGTAATGGATTGTCTGAATGTAAAAAGAAGGGAGGGGGAAGAGATGGGTTCTTGCTTTCAGCAATGTTATCTATGTCTGTTACATAAAAGTGACAATGAACATCATCTACGGCATGTGTTGGCTTGCACTGTTGTGGGGTTTTTTTCCTCTCTGTACATCTCAGACATGTGTCCAGCTCCAGATGGGAGGTATTTTCCTGGCAGGGCACGTTTGTTCCATGGGCGATAATTGCTGTGCAAGCCCTCAGCAAAATCCCTTTGAAACAGATGGTCCAGAGGTGAGGCTGTGGGGTTGGTAGGCAGCCCTGGAGCCAGTGGGAGCTGGCTCTGAGTCGGGATGAACCAGCATCCCAGCTGTCCCCACTGCCCACCTGTAAAAGCCCCCTGTAAAGCGCACCTCTGCTCGCATGAACACTGGTGCGGCTTAAAACTTGGTGCCGGGGCCTCTCTAGGCACAATAGGCAGGAGAAGTGTTTGGGGGGGAAATAGGGTTCAAAGCAGATTTGCCCCTGCTCTAAGGACAGAGCCAGGCTGGGTTCCCTCCAGGAACGGGAGGATGACAGCAGAGGCAGTTTGGCAGGGAGGGTGGTGGCACTGGGTTCCCAGATGTCCCTGCTTGGTCCTTGTGGGCCAGTCGGTCCCACAAACAGAATGGCTTGAGCTACAGCCACGCAATGGACGTACAGGTTGTTTAACATGAGAAAGGCTGTCCAAAACTGCTTTGCTAAACTTCTGCTGAGTTTTGTCCTAATGCTGGAGGAACATCAGCCAGTGATGCAGTCAGTAACTCAGCAGTCATCTACTTAGCAACACTCTGAGCAGGCAATCTTTGTTTTCCTGTGTGTTAGGAAAGGAATGATAATAGAAAGCCTGATGAATACTGTAATGTAGCACAAACATCAGTTTAGCAAAGCCCATAATATTAACATTACCCATACCCATATTCTTGAAATTCCCATAAGATCTGCCTGGGGGCTCAGAGGTGCTGAAGTGAAATGACTCTGTAAAATCAGTTGTCAGCTGAAAGCCATGAGTATACTTCATCAGGCTTTCTCTCCTCATTTCACCCCACACCCCTATAATGCTTTTGGCTAAGCTACAGTAAAGACCACAGAGCTTGAAGCAGGAGTCTCAGCACTAGCAAACTTCACATGGCAGTAATTACGTTTTCCCCGTCTGCTGCCAGTACACTGAGAATTCTGTGGGCTAATGAGCTGCATCCCAAGTGTCAGATTGTGCTTCCTTGCAGCAGCTGCTGCATATAAGGGAAGCCAGTCTTCTCCTTCCAGGCTGGGGCTTCCCACCAGGGACCCTCTCTAACTCTCCTTGGGCCACAACTGGACAATATGCCTTCATGCATTCTACTATTACCATTTGATTTAATTTGCATTTCCCTGATGATGATGCTTTGCTCATCCCAGAAGGTTTCATATCAGTTGTAATAATGGTGGCAGGGTGTATGCTGCAGCCTGGGACAGGATGTATTTTCTGTATTTTCTCTCCTCAGCAGGGCTGCAGGGGAATGATCAGGCTGGTACACTGGGCTGAACTATCACAAGTGCACTTTTACCATGTATGACGATGCAGGAAGGGGTCACATGAGTTGCTTAAATCTGAAGATACAGAATGTTTACTTCTGTCTTGTCACATCAGCCTGGTAATTAGAACTGTACACCTTATCTGGCCTTGCTTCATGTAGGCTCCAGTTGAAACTTGTTCTTGAGACACAGCTCGTTGAATCACTATTTTTATCTCTCAGCGTTACAGTTTTACTATGTTGCTAATCATTAAGAAAATTTAAAAGATGGAGTCATACTTATTAGCTAAATGGTCATTGCACTTTAGTTAACATGCGAAATATGTTCCCATACTGTGGTTAGCTAATAATGCAATATAATTAATGATCCCTGGGAAAGCATCTTGTCAGCAAGAGCTTTGACGGTGTTTTCCTAATGTGCTGAGATGACAGCCATTAAGACTTTTCTGTTGTGTCTGATAAATGGCTAATGATATCTAGTTTCCCACTCTCCAGGCATAATTTTAAAATCAGTTTGACTTTCCTAATCCAATAAACTCTGGACATTTGGCCCCATTAACACTTTCTACACTAATTTATCACAGATTTTTCTGCCTCACTTCAACTTGTTTTTCAGCACAGAGAAGTGCTACCCTCCACCTCCTGAGTCAATCTGCTGACGAGGATGAGCCTAACCCAAATACTGCAACGCGGCGACCAGGTCTTTGAGGCACAATGGATTTTCCTAGGTGCTCAATGTCCTCATCTTTCATTGAAATCTATGGGAGCTGAGGAATTACAAGGTAGGTCATCAAGACTGGATCCAGCAGCACATGTAAGCATGAGAATTAATTTAACTGAGCCTGTGCTCAAGTGCTTCACTAAATCCTGAAGCAACACTGGCAAATTTTACCCAGAGGTTCAGCCTGAATAGCTGTGCTGAAGGAATCTCCTCCCCAGCAGGGAGACAATAAATACTGGCTATAGATCAACAGTCCTTAAATTTTACAGGCTGTGGGTATCACCACAGACCTAAGGCTTGGGCAGTGCCTTGTGCGTTTGCCCCCCTGTATTCTGTTCAGGAGAGCGGGCAGCTCCTGTGACTATGAAAAGCATCAAGGCCCCCCTCGTTGTGGGTGGGGTATCACTGTTCCAGCACCCCTGCAGCCCAGAGAGGATGGAACGACTGGTGTTACTATGGGTTTTCCCTCTTCCTAGTGGGAGTTATAGGTGATTCCTGCTAGCTCAATGCCCCTGCACTGTCACCACTTGCCTCCAATCTCCTATGTGTGCCCGAGGTAATTCCATGGGCAGTGCAGACAGTGCCGCTCTCTGCACACACCTCATTCAACCACATTGGTCCAAGTGGGCTGTTGTGCAGACCACTAAAGAGGTAAGGTGACCACAGACCAGGTAGAGGCAGTACTCTGGTAGTTTTTATGTCCCAGGGCATGCAGCCCCTAATAATTGTAGGAACCATCCAGAATCTCAGAATCCCATTGTCAAAGCTGAGGGAAATGCAAGGTGAATCACTGGCACTGCATTCCTTTTTCATGGGAAGCAGAAAATGAATGTCAGGATTAAAGCAGCACCTGGAGCAGAGTGGGGTGCCCATGGCAAGGTGGCTGTAGAGGCTCTTTAATCCAGTTCATGCTACACAGAGAGATTGTGTGTGGGAGCTCACAAGGACTTCTGAGCACAGCACTGTCCTGTGCAGGTGGGGTCATCAGTCTCCAGTCTCTCTCACATCCTTCTACCCAAGGCAATCCCTGGAAATGAGTGTGAACCCTCACCCTCAGCAATCAGGACACGGTGGTGGGATACCAGGTAAGACAGCTCAGCAGCTGAAACAGAAGACATTTGCTCAAGTTGAAATAGGGTTGTTTACATTGCATTGCTCATGACCTGTTATTCTGAAATTTGTGACCTGAACCATGCTTGCTGAATGAGTCTCCCTTTACCATGGTGTGTTCAGCACGGATCATACTGGACATAAGACATTATCATCCCCAAAGTATGAACAGTGTCTGGAAAAAAACACTGCTTGAAAGAAAACGTGTTGTCAGGGTAATATTCTGTCTAACTTTCAAAAAATGCAATGACCTAGATGAAACTTAAATCCACTTTAGCTTAAATCAAAGATATTCCACTTTATGTAACAGAAACTGCTTCTTGTATCACCATTAGCATTGTGGGCAAGGGGCAGAGGAGCCATCTGAGCCTCATCCCTGTTAACGAACACAAGTTTTCACCATGGCTTCTTGCCAGTTTCAGGCCCTTCTGACTGATTTTAGCTGAGACCAACAGGATGAGGCTCAAGAAGGCCAAGCCCTGCACTTGGGACACAACCCCCTGCAGCGCTACGGGCTTGGGAAGAGTGGCTGAAAAGCTGCCTGGCAGAGAAGGAGCTGGGGTGCTGGCCGACAGTGGCGGAATACGAGCCAGCAGTGGCCCAGGTGGCCAAAATGGCCAACAAACAGCGTGGCCAGCAGGAGCAGGGAAGGGGATGTGCCCCTGTGGTTGCTATTGGTGAGGTTCCTTGAATTCTGGGTTCAGTCTTGGGCCCTTCACTGCAAGACAGACATCAAGGGGCCAGAGCGCGTCCAGAGAAGAGGATGGAGCTGGTGAAGGGGCTGGAGAACAGGGGTTACAAGGAGTCATCCAAGGGACATGGGGCTGTTGAGCCTGCAGGAGGCTGAGAGGAGACTTTATCATAGAATCATAGAATAACCAGGTTGGAAGAGACCCACCGGATCATTGAGTCCAACCATTCCTATCAAACACTAAACCATGCCCCTTAGCACCTCGTCCACCCGTCCCTTAAACACCTCCAGGGAAGGTGAATAACCCACCTCCCTGGGCAGCCTGTTCCAGTGCCCAATGACCCTTTCTGTGAACTATTTTTTCCTAATGTCCAGCCTAAACCTCCCCTGGCAGAGCTTGAGGCCATTCCCTCTTGTCCTGTCCCCTGTCACTTGGGAGAAGAGGCCAGCACCCTCCTCTCTACAACCTCCTTCCAGGTAGTTATAGAGAACAATGAGGTCTTCCCTCAGCCTCCTCTTATCGCTGCCTACAACGGCCTGAAAGGAGGGTGTAGAGAGGAGGGTGCTGGCCTCTTCTCCCAAGCGACAGGACAAGAGGGAATGGACTCAAGTTGCGCTAAGGGAGGTTCAGGTTGGACATCAGGAAAAATTTCTTCATCAAAAGGGGCACCGGCAGAAGCTGCACAGGGAGGTGGTGAACTCACCGTCCTTGGGGTGTTTAAAAGACGAGTGGATGTCGTGCTTAGGAACATGGTTTGTACCAGACAGGGACTGCTCGTGGCCGCTAAAATGGCGGCGGGGCGGGCGCCGCTTGGCGGCCGAGGGCGCCCCTGCGCCTGCGCAGTGTGGCGGAGCAGGGGTTGCCTGGGCAGCGATGGCGCCGGCGCTGAGCCCAACCGCGCCCCGTAGGCGCCGCGGGGAGCGCCTGTAGCACGTGGTCAGCCGAGGGCGGAGGGGCGGGAGGGAGCGGGGCGTAGACCAATGAGCGGCCGCTAGAAGGGCGGGGGGGCGGGAGGGAGCGAGCGGCAGACCAATGGGCGGCCGTCAGACGGGAGGGGGCGGGATGGAGCGGGGCGCGGACCAATGAGCGCTGGCTATCGGGGCCGTGGGCCAATGGGCGGCCGCCAGGCGGGCGGGGGAGGGGGGGAGAGCGGGCCGCGGGCCAATGGGCGCGGCGGCCGGCGGAAGCGGGGGGGCGTGGCCGGGCGTGCCCGCGCCGCGCGCGCTCCCCGCCCCTTCCCGCCGCAGTGGTCGGCGCGTGTGCGCGGCGCCGAGCCCGGGCCTCCCCCGCCGCCCTCGCGAGGTACCGGGGGCGCCGCGGCGGGGACCGGGGGAGGGAAAGGGAGACAGAGAGGGGCGGGCGGGGGGGGCAACGGGGTCGGGTTGAGTTGGGGGGTGCGGCACGTGGCGGGGCGGCCTCGCCGCCATCGCGCGGGGAGGCCGAGGGTGGGGGGGTGTCCCCGCCAGCGCCGGCCTTTCCCCTGTGAAGCCATCGTCTCTCGTTTCGCGCAGCCCCCTCTCCTTTTCCCCCCCTCCTCCTCCTCCTCCTCCTCCCCCCTTCTCCCGCCGCCATGGCCGACGAGCTGGACTTCACCACGGGCGATGCCGGCGCCTCCTCCACGTACCCCATGCAGTGCTCGGCGCTGCGCAAGAACGGCTTCGTGGTGCTCAAGGGGCGGCCCTGCAAGATCGTGGAGATGTCCACCTCCAAGACGGGCAAGCACGGCCACGCCAAGGTGAGCGGGAGGGCTGTGGCGCTCTCCTTGGCAGAGCACGCTGTGCTGCCTCTGCCTTCATCGCAGCAACGTCTCGGCGGGCTGGAGGCACCTCAGGGGGTTCTAGCAGAGTTAAGAGGGTTGGATTGGGTTTTTACCCGACTTTAGAGCCAATAATGATGAAACCTGCTTCTCTAGTGGGGGTAGAGTAAGTTCTGGAAGCAGGGCAGGTGGAGTCGCCAGGGCGTGGTTGGAGCGCGCTGTCGGTTCCCAGCAGAGCACTCTCGTGCCTGCCTCTGCCAGCCGCCTTCCACTATCGCAGTGCTCGACTTGAGCGCCTGTGGTCTCTTACGTAACAGAGAATTGCTCGGCAGGCAGCGCTTACCTCTGTGGGCCTGCTCTGGCCCTGTTCTGCCGCGATGCCATGCTGCCGCTTTCCTCTTCTCGGCACTGAGTGAGGAGTGCCTTCTCCCTCCTGCGTCCCAGCAGGACGTCCCCTGCTGTCCTGCTGGTGAAGCAGTTGGCTTGTGCAGCTATCCAGAGCTCGAAGCAAGGCTGGACTCCGCCTTCGTTCATTCAGCAGCACTTTATGGTGGGTAGAGTTTAGAGACAGATCCTTTACAGGTACAGGTCAATTATGGTCGTACGTTTCCACAACCTTGTATAATACATGTAGGTGGGTAAAGTATTTGAGATTTGCCAAAGCTAAGAATACCCAGCCTTTGCCATTTTTTTCCTTTCTCCCTCACCTTACTTTTTTTGTAGCTTGTTTTATTAGACAGACCCAGTTTTTGGAAACAGTTCTGAGAGTGAAAGGACTGATAAGAGCAGGCTGTGAACTTGTAATCCAAGCACTAGCTGCAGGGGACAGCTGCTGATAGTGTCAAGGGAGGTGGGAGCTGCTTTAATCTCTGTACACAACCACCTCTTTTCTTCCCCATAACCTTCATGTTGTCACCAGCAGTGTTGTGTTTCCTGGAACAACCAGACCTTGAAGTAAATGTTTTCTTAACAGCTGCATACTCTAAGCTCTAGATTGCTGCTTTAAAACTACAGAAAACTACAGGCTGTGGCTATGAAAGATAACAGTGGCTGTTCTTCGTTTTCACGTCATGTTTCTGTGGTGTGAAGGGTGAGACTCAATGCTTGGGCTGTTTTCATACTGCAAGCAAAGGTCTAGGCAGAATCTGGCATTACACATCATCTAGAAAACTAAATACTGATGGTAATAGCATCTTGCTTATCTAGGACCAACAGTAACTTGATGTTATTTTTCCTCTCTTGCAGGTCCACTTGGTTGGTATCGATATCTTCACTGGTAAAAAATACGAAGATATTTGCCCATCAACTCACAACATGGATGTTCCAAATATCAAGAGGAATGATTACCAGGTGAGTTAACAGTCATTGTGTTCTTCCACACACTGTGAGGCTTTATACTCCTAATACCACATGTAAGCTCTCTTCATATGCAGTTGGAGGGCTTGGGCACCTCCCATATGAGGACAGGCTGAGAGAGTTGGGGTTGTTCAGCCTGGAGAAGAGAGGGCTCCGAGAAGATCTTATAGCAACCTTTCAGTACCTGAAGGGGCTACAAGAAAGCTGGGGAGGGACTTTTTACGAAGGCATGCAGTGATAAGACTAGGGGCAATGGATATAAACTGGGGTGGGTTTAGACTAGACATAAGGAAGAATTTCTTCACTGTGAGAGTGGTGAGGCACAGGCCCAGGTTGCCCAGGGAGGCCGTGGCTGCCCCATCCCTGGAGGTGTCCAAGACCAGGTTGGATGGGCCTTGGGCAGCCTGATCCGGTGGGACGTGTCCCTGCCCGTGGCAGGGGGGTTGGAACTAGATGATCCTTAAGGTCCCTCCCAGCCCAAACTATTCTATGATTCATCTCAAAACTTGCCTTTTAATTAACAAAGTAAAGTACTGTTGTCAGAATTAATGGGACTTGCCTGTCTAGACTTAACATTGCTGGACTGGTAGCATTTACTGAATTGTTAAAATTGTTGGAATCCGCTGAAGGAGAGCTCCTTACTCTACCAACAACCTCACGTTAGAGTAGCAGTCTTTGGAAGTGACAGGTAATAGACATCATTCAGAACAGTATTTTTTCTATCTCAAGTTTGTAAGGTCACTTCTTTAATTCTTCGTGATCCTAGCGTCATTTAGAATCTGGAGAGAGGTTATTACTACTGCAAGTTATTATTAGTTAAAGAATAATCAACATCTCATTTCAATTAAGTTAAAATCTAAGTATATATTGTCATTTAAAATTTCACCCTTGCATATGGTAGGTAAATGAACAAGACGGCTTTAAACTGCGTCTGATGCCAATTCTATCATGCTAAGGTGCTTTCTGCTTCTTGCCTGGAAGCTGGCTTTAGTTGATCTCAAGTAATTTTGTGCTTTATGGAGGGAACTTGGCAGGCTTCTGTAACTTCAGTAATGCCTTCTCTGGTATGGATAGGGAGCTCTTCAAAGCAACACAACTCAGGTTCTGAGCTGTAATGTGTCGGCTGTCTTCCCATCGTCCTGGGAGTTGTTCTGGTCAGGAACTGATGAATCCATATCAGCTGGAAAGCTGCAGTTTCTTGATAAAGCCAAGGTTCGGAGTGTTAGCAACTCTTCAGGACAACTGCTGCTGTTGGAATAAAGTGTTAGTAGCCTTTTTTAGGGCTCAGACCTTCCAAGAGAATCCTAAATGTTACCTTGGTAATCTTTCTCTCATGTTCTTGGGTCCTTATTGCTACTGAAAGTCTTGGTGTTCATCAGACTTGTTAAGGCTGCCTTTTGGGTTTACTGTTGTGTATTTCAAGTTCCTTAACCTGCTCTGTCAAAACAGCTGTTCCCCTCAGCTCAACATGTCAAGTAGGCTGAAAACAGCGTTATAGAAGCAGCCCAGAGCTTAGTGGATGTTCCCTTATTCATTAGCCTTTAATGTAGATGACAGTATCTCATTGCGCAAACGAAGGTGCAGAAGCGCACAGTTCAACTCTTATGTATTTTGTATGCTTTATAAAAGTGATGCTGTTCAGTGAATGCCGTTCTAGTTACTGTTTGTAATTCAAAGATGTAAAAAGCCAAACCAGTGATTTAGAAGCCATACATTTTCTAAATTATAAGGATGGGTTTTGCTGTGCCTTGTGTACTAGGAAGTAGTTAGCAGAGTTTTGGGATTCATGATAGCAGGCTGGCTGTTGCTGTAGTTGCCCTGCTGTAGTTCAGCCCTCTAAAATGGTTGTTAAAAATGGACTTAAATTAGGTTCTTAGATTACAAATGTATACTAAAGAATTAATTTAACAGGTAGAGTTCACTATCATAGAATCATAGAATAACCAGGTTGGAAGAGACCCACCGGATCATCGAGTCCAACTATGCCTTGTGCCTATCTTCAGCTACTGCCTGCTAATGACTACTGATGTTAAACATCCTAAAAGTGAACTTCTCTTCACAGCTGATAGGTATTCAGGATGGGTATCTCTCCCTGCTGACAGAAAGTGGTGAAGTTCGTGAGGATCTAAAGTTGCCAGAAGGGGATCTCGGCAAAGAAATAGAAGGAAAATTCAATGCCAATGAAGATGTGCAGGTAACTTTCTTGTCTGCCCCCTGTATTTACGCTTAATTCCACTTGATTAGAAAATGAAGAAGTCTTACTCTGATATTGATGAAGAGCGGGTTAGAAACATGGGAATTGCTTCTTTGAGATGTAGACGGACTTCTGTACTGGAGCACTCAATACAGCAATGAAGCCAGCTCAGTTGTCAGTGAGATGGCATGGATATCTCTCAAATGCCTGGATAAATCCCAACAGTGCTGCCTGCACGGTGTGGATTGCAGCCTCCAGGCTTTCCTAATCTGGACCTAAGTGTGGAGCTTTGGGATGCTGCCTGAGGAGTCGAATTTCCTATGTTAGCAATCCTGTCTGCAAATACCTCTGTAGGCTGTACTGGGTGCACCAGTTGCTAGTTTGGCTGCATTGCAGGAGCTTGTGCGTTTTCCTCCGCTGTAGGAGCCTCAAGCTGCCAGCCAAGGCCATGTGGCAGATGAAGAAAAGTCAGTGGGAGGAGCAGATATTGTGGAAATTCTTCTAATGACTGACCAGTTTCAGCTTCCTTTTTTCTTCTCTGGAGGGGTGGGATGGATATTAAAATGTGAACGCTTGTAACTTCCAGGAGTGCTTCCCCTGGCATGGGTTGGAGCTGACCCATCTTGTCTTTTCTTCCAGATATCCGTCATAAGTGCAATGAATGAAGAATGTGCTGTAGCCATAAAGCCTTGCAAATAAAGAGGATCGCCAGGCTCGGGCAACTGCTCAGGTCTGGACAAACCACAGATCTATAAATTTGGTTCTTATTGTCACCAAAGCTCTGGCCTTCACAAGCAACCTCATTTCTTTTTCGAATTTTTAAAAAGCAGTGCTGGATTCTGGATTAGTGTTGCAGGCTAACTGGCAGTTTTCAAAATCACTGAGATTTTAATTCCTTAATTGTAACTATTTTAACATTCCTGTGGGTTTCAGCTATGGATCTAAGAAACCAATCAGGTGTTACTAGTGG
Source organism: Phaenicophaeus curvirostris (assembly GCF_032191515.1). Classification (NCBI taxonomy): domain Eukaryota; kingdom Metazoa; phylum Chordata; class Aves; order Cuculiformes; family Cuculidae; genus Phaenicophaeus; species Phaenicophaeus curvirostris. Next base: position 20,257,056 of record NC_091401.1, read on the forward strand.
ATATATTTTTATTTGCTTGAGCAAAACAGTGTTTGTCTGTATGAACAGACAAAATACAGTATTCAGGGGCTTTTAGATAAGCTGGTAGGTATCTAGGATTATAAAGTGACCTAGAGCACAAATAGTATTTTTCTTGACATGTTTAGGTAGAACTGACAATAAAAGTAGCTTTTTTTTTTTTTTTGAAAAGCTTAAATATTTTGTGGATTGGGACTCTTGCAGAACTGTAGGTGCCAATCACAACTTTTAGACCAAGAAACTCAAGTGATCAAAAATGCCAGCTGGCTTGACCAAGCCCCAGTGGCCATGTGCAACTTAACTGTATTACCTCTGTATTCTTCTTTGCCAACTTGTTGGCTTATTGTAATGATAAAATGGTGTCAAAGCCTACCTGTGGTTTAGGCAAGCAGTTGGAATATTGGGTAGATGAGACATAGATAGGTCAAAGGGATGCAAAGGTGAGAATGGATGTTAAAGCTATAGACTTTCACTCGAGGCCTTTGTCAGACTTGAAAAATAAAATAGAATAAATGCAGTTCAATTGCTTTCCTTTATTGTATTTATCTCACACTATAAAAGGGTGACAGAATCCGTAGGAATCTGTTGCAGTGCTTCCAGCTTTAGGTTTCAATCTTCACATTCAGACCATATTTTTGTAGCACAGGGACCACATGTTTTTCAAAAGGTGGGACAAACTGTAGCATTGAGCCTAGACTAAATGCATGGGATTCTTTCTAAAAAGATAGAATTATTGTATTTTAAAATATAGACTTGACAGACAATACTAAACAACCATGGCTAAACTATAAAAGTAAATAAATTGCTACATAGTTATGAAAGCTAACTCCTCTCCCAGGGAGTTCCAAGTCATTGAAACACGCATGCATGCCTCTAACTATTTAGTAGCTTAACGGGGAGATGCAAGGCTTCACAGAACTGGTTGTGGAAGGATAAGCAGCCTGTTTCTGTTTAAGGCACTCCACTCGAATTCTAAGACTTGGTGACTTATCATGAGTGGGAAACTTCCTTAGCCTGTGGCTCAGACCTCTCGCCACAGTTGATAAATTGTTTCATGAACCTGCCTTAAGCCTCCGTGGCTGTTGGCTGATGGAGGACAACTTGTAAACATGTGGCATGCTGCCCTGGACAGCATGCACAATTCACACACTATCTGCAGCAAGAGTCAGACTTCGCACTGCTGTTAACTGCTTAAAATGTTTTCAGATTAGTAGTAGGTACTTTCTAATCCCCAAAGGGCTTATTGCAACTGTCCTGAACTGCCCTTGTACATACTTCAGCAGGGCTTGGTTAGTCTTGGAAATCTAATGTAGATGGCCACAACATACGTTTTCCACAGAATTCTCATGATGGGGAGAGCAGTACAGTGAAGGTAACGACAGCAATAATTATATTCTGATAATAAAGCACAGTTACCTGGGACACCTGGCGGAAGTAAGATACTGCCGCATGCTCTTGCCTAGCACAATATGTATTGCAGGTGAACTCCATATGTAGCACCTTGACTGAAATGGCAAAGCTGCTTTTGAAAAAAAAAAAAAGCTATAGATGCAAAAGGTCAAAGTGCATTTCAAACAGTTTTGAAGTGTGAGTTCTTTATAGGTGAAGCTAGTCTGCACTATGCTCCTTTTTGCCTCTCCACTGAACTGAAACACAGGCTTTGTTGGCTTTGGAGGTGGCTGTGAAACCACTGATGATGGTCTGGACAGCAGGCTGAGCTGTGTGATGTCAGTTAGGATGTCATAGGTTGCTATGTCAAACTAATGCAAGTTCTAACGCTATTGCTGCATTATGAATCCTTCAATGTGCTTGGAAACAACAAGACTTGGATTAGTGCTTGTTCTGGTAGTGCTTTAGTCTACATTCAGGTGCCTGTCCTCTAAAACGTCATTGGAAGACAAGTATTTGATGCCACTGGCCCACAATCTAAGCATTTACTTAGACTGTAAGCTCTCTGGGACAAGGTCTGGGTTTTGTCCTGTTTCTATACAAGTAGGGTCCTGGTCTGACTGGAGTTTTCAGGTACTACAGCAATCTAAAGAGAGAGGTGTTCTGTTCTCCAGCTTGCTGGAAGAGCCCTCCTTGGGACACACGGATGTCCTATTGCAACCTTCAGTTCTGCAAGACCTAAACAATTAAGTACTTCATTATAGGTTTGTTCTTATATACTTAGTTGTCTTTTGTGAAGCACTTCGAACACTATGGAAGTGCAGAGCGTTGGCTCATCATGCATGAAGTTTCCCATAGGTAATACATAGCATGAGTCTTATGCATAATCTCCAAGTTTCAGTAAGGTTAAAAGTTGCTTCTGAATTAGAACATGTATTTGAGGCATTTTTTCCAAAGTAAGATGTTTCAGTTTACTGTCAACAGTCGTTTGCAGCAAACTTTGTTTGTGATCAATAGACCATATAGATGTGTATTTTCAAGATCCCTAACCAAATGCTTAGGGCAGTTCTCCTTTCATAGCTTTACTTTAAAACAAATCTTACCAATGTACTTGTTCTGTAGTATTGTCTTAACACTTAAATTGTGTCAAAACTGAAAACTATAAACTTTAAATACCTGAAGGCAATTGCTTAGAGGAAAGGCTGTGAATACTACAAGGTGAAGAAAACTATTTCCACTCCAAATAATGCATTTTTTATGGCTCCAATTAAGTTTCTCCTATTACTTTACAGAATTGGAAAGACTGCAGTGTTTCCTGCCTCAAATGTTGGCAAACAATACTTTAAGATTTTGATAGATCCTTCTAATTTTTGCTTATAATGGTGGTTCTTCAACTAGGCTCTTGCTAGTTGAGCCATGTTCTCAGGGCTGTTGTGTTTTTTTTTTTAAGAAGCTAGCTGAATTTCATTGTTTTAACGTAACCGCTTTCAAGCCTCTTGCAGGTTTTTCTAATCCACGATGTACCCAGAAATGGTGCACGGTCTGTAATTTCACAATACAGGTAATTTTACATAATCTGTAAAGAAGTCAAACATGTTGACAGTTCAAACTCTTATGGTTACTGCAGGTCAGTCTCACAGAAATCAAAATTCAATAAATCCCACTTTTTTTTGGTTGAGTAATTTAGAACGTAGTTTGTTACAGTAGAACTAAACTTCAGGAAAAAGAAAGACCTTGTTAAGGATATTTCCAATATCTCGCTTGTACGCTGAGAACGTTAATGCAGGTGTAGATCCTGGAGGCCTTGTGGTGGGAGCGTGGTGGAGCCTTGAGCAGCGCAACCTGGCTACACTGAGCGCATCCGAAGTTTCTCCTGCACCTGCAGTCCAGCCCTGTGGCATTTGGCATCCGAGAGTAACTTGGCTCATGAACATAAACCAAAATGTTTGCTGCGTCGCACCGTGTTGCAGAAATCCCCGGTCGTACCGCGAGCGTAGGGGCGGAGAGGTGGTGGGGGCTGGGTTGGTGAGCATGGCGGGACCTGTAAGCGGCGCGACGCGTGGCTCGAATGTAAAGCTTTGAAGCTGTATTGTTTTCAACACCACGGGTGATGCGGGGAACCATGTAAACGCGTTCAGCGGGCGCCGGGTGCTCTGCCAGCCCCGGGCAGGGAAGCGCTCGCGTTCCTGTCGGGAATGAGAACATGGAGCTCAATAAAGAGGTGACTCAGCCCCTTGCTGCCGCCTCGTTGTATCCCGCCCTCGCATGGCCGCGCCCCCTGCGTGCTGGATACGTTCCGCGCGCCTGCGTGATGACGTCACGCCGGCTATAAAAGCGCGGCGTGCGTGGCCGCCCCTTCTTTCTGCGCGAGCGGCGGGCGGGCAGCATGGCGCCGGTGGGTGCGCGGGGAGCCCGGGCCGCGGGGCTGGCGGGGGCCGGAGCGGCGGGTTTGTGGGGCTGGGCCGCCCCGGTGGGGTCGGCTCCGCTCGGGGGGCGGCTGCGGTGACCCTCGCTCGCCGGGCGGGGTCGGGTCGGGTTGGAATGGCGCTTCCACGTGTACAGCCTGGGCCCCGTTCCCCTCGGCTGCCGTAAGCCCTTCTCGAGTGTGGGTTGTTCACGTTGGGGGTTCTCTGGTGTTTTAGCAAAAGGACAGGAAGTCTAAGAAGTCGACTTGGAAGTTTTGCCTTGACTTGACCCATCCTGTGGAAGATGGAATTTTCGATTCCGGGAACTTTGTAAGTCATGGTTTTGCACATACTTACTGCACGTAGCTTATTAACAGCCTCACTGCAGTATGAAAACTGAGTCACAATTGAAACGTTACATTTTAAGCGAGTAAAATCAACATTTGCCCTTAAATTACGGGCACTTCTTGAAAGTTCCTTGGGTTTCAGTGTCGTTATAGACGAGGGAAGCATTCGAGGCCAGGTTGGATGGGACCTTGAGCAGCCTGATCTAGCAGGAGGCGCCCCTGCCCATGGCAGAGGGTTTGGAACCAAATGATCTGTAAGCTCCCTTCCAACCCAAACCATCCTATGATTTTATGATTTGTGCCCATCCATGAGTAGAACTATTTTAAATTGAATCCTATTTTAGCGCAGGGGTGATTTTTTTTAATTACACATTGTAAGTTCTTGCTGTATTTACACAGGACATAAGTGTAACTCTGCCTTATGGCTAGGGTCCCTTCCCTAGTTCATACCTAGGGTGCCATTCCCTAGTGTTCTATTTCTTTAATGTTGCAACAGGAACAGTTTCTAAAGGAGAAGGTTAAGGTCAATGGAAAAACTGGAAACTTGGGCAACACTGTTCACATTGAACGTATGAAGAACAAGATCACGGTCACATCTGAGAAGCAGTTCTCTAAAAGGTTGGCACATATTTCCTTTTGTTGCACTTACAGTCGTGGATTTTGGGAAGTGGTGTGTTGAACATGACGCACTTCTGATAACTACAGAGGAGGTGTTTGTGATAACCTTCATAGCACTGATAAATGTTAGTGAAAGATGTAGTTCAAATGAATTTGTAATATTAGGTATTTTAAAGTCTGGTTTTTAAAACACCAGGCCTTTACTGCAAATTAATGCTCCTTCTAGGATAGGTGTAGTACTATAGAGATGCTTTGTGTAGGTTGTTTGAAGTATTCCAAGGAAAGAGATGCTTTTAAAAGTCATACTGAATTTGTGTCATAGGTGGGTGCATTATTACTCCACTACTTGTGGACACAAGACGTGTTCTGGCAAAAGAACCCATTAAGTCAAAGGAAGCCTCAAACTGCTTAGTTTGCAGGGCGTGTAGTGGGTGAATGCACTGGTTAGAGGTGCAATTCCTTTCCTTGGATGCACCAATCTCTTGCATTAGACCAAGATTTAGAACCACGTCTCAGTGCTCGTGAGTTACTGGCATTGTGCTATGTAGTCAAGAAGCATCAAATAATCAATTCATACAGATTGGGAATGAAAATACGCTTTTATTATCTGTTGTATATAATTATTTTTTTATTTATGGGTATAGTTAGTATGTTGTTGCCCTGCTAGGGCCCTGTCTTGGGTGGAGTGCACGCAGCAGTATGAGTTGTTAAGTGGGAATGCCTTAAAGTGTAATTACTGTTTTTAAGGTACCTAAAATACCTCACAAAGAAGTACCTCAAGAAGAACAACCTGCGTGACTGGCTTCGTGTTGTGGCGTCTGACAAGGAGACATACGAACTGCGCTACTTCCAGATCAGTCAAGATGAAGAGGGATCTGAGTCTGAGGACTAATTGAAGTTCAGCTTTATACTCAATACAGTGTACAAAAGACTAGAACATCTATTTATAAGAACACTTAACTTATTGGTGAATAAAGATTTTGTACCCTGTTTGACAGAGCCTCATTAGTTTTCTAGCCTTTTCTTAAATGCTAATTAAAAACCAGCATGGGGAGCCATTTTATTTATAGTTTTCCTTTCATTGCCATGAGTCGGAGCTGTTCAACATGGCATCAGTGAGAGTCTGAGTAGAAAAGAACTGAGCCCTTCACCCAGTACAGATGTAGGACAGTTACATCAGTGTTTAATTATAGTTTTACAAATGATGCTTTAGGTTTTTGTGACTCAAAGTACATACTCCTGCTAATTTATGTGGAACTGGTGATAAGGGATATAATAGAAGTTTAATTATTTTAGTTAAAAGGCTGCTGGAGGAGGCAGAGAGATGTGCTTTAATGTTGATGAGTGAATCGCAGTAAGTCCAGTCAGATGTTTCTGCTTTTATGATGTAATCTTTTATGGTTCTTGTATTTGGCTTCTAGGATGATTCCTTTAATATATGGATTTCGTAAGTACAAGTGGCAGGTTCTTTGTTGGAACACTAAGCGCTCTGGGTCTTATAAACTAGTTGGTCTGTTTATGTACTATGAAAAAGCTGCATTTGTTAGCCTGCCGTTGCAGAAACTCTTGCCTGCATATGCATTTCAGTACCGCGTTCTGTTAAGCTGGTGGTATGCTCTGTATGTGGTTAATTAGAATATTTACTATCAGATTCCAGTGCAACAGTGAATTGCAATTAGCAATGCCATATTTGTTAAATATCCTGAAACGGTTTGTAGGCTCTGTAACTCAACTTTGTGCCTGAACAAGTCAGTTCAGGCTGAAGCATGCCTACTAAATTGTTTCATTTCCTTACGACTTTTTTATTATTATTTCAGCGTTGTTTTTGCTGGCAAACCTCTGGGACAGGCTATTTAGAGAGCTGCTAAAGCACAAAGCAATGCATTAACTGTCGCATGATACCCACTTGTGCTACCTAAATCTCAATGAAAAGGACAGAAGAGAGATGAGTGCTGTTGGCAGCCTTGGGGTCTCATTAGTGATTTTTCACTTTGCTGGAGCAGCTGTTCCTGAATTGTGACCCAGGGACATGAGAGGAAGCAGCAGTGGCACAACAGGGACTTGTGTAGTCTCTGCCCTGTTATTTTGTTTCATTTTGTTTCAGAGCTCACAAAAAGGATGGGAGCAGTATGTGTAACTTCAAGGCTAGCGATTGTTTCCTAGCTTGTGTTTATTGAGCTTTATATGCTTCTGTGGAAATAGCTTGAAATACGTGAAGCCCTGCCTCTTATCTAGGGATCTGGAGAGTGCCTGAATGCTGCTTTGGAATTTCTTATTGAGAAAAATCAAGCAGCAATTAAAGGTGACTGGATTCTTCTTCTCTTTTGGAAATCCAGAAGATTGCTAATGCTTTAAAGGGTAGTACTGACAGTTAATACTGTGTTGAGCAAGCAACATTGTTTTTCACAGTAAAGCTGCAAATATTTGAAAACCCCTGGTCTGTTTGCCACGCTAAGTGAAGCAAGGGGCGTGACAGTTGTATTTTGAAATATATCTCCACCTGTTTTTTCAGAGTTGTGCTTTTAAGTGATTGTACACTGGACTGACTCAATGAAACTGTTCTGATGAAATGGACAACCACAAACACAATCAGAGCTAACAGAATGGTGTTAGCGTTCCTTTTAAAGCAAGCTGGCAGCTACACGTTTGATTGTATAGCCTGGCAGATACAGATGGTCATTAGTCAAAAGATAGGACAACAAGGCCTGGAATTTCAAGCAAAGCAGCTTATTACATGGCTGGGTTTGGAGGAAAACTGCCAAAGTACTCATGTGAGTTGCATTACTCACCGAGCTGCACTGCAATGAGAATGGAGTCTAGAATTCCCTTTAATGATGCTTGAAAACATGATAAACTTTGGGAAAAAAACCCCAAATTCCCAGTTTCTGATAACAAATGCAGCTCTAGAGTGCTTAATGTGTTTAGGAATTTTTTTCTTCCTCTACCTAGCAGCCAGACCTGGGTTTATATCCCTGCGTTACTACCCAAGCTCTGCCACCCGTACTGAGAGCCTCCTGTCCCAGCTCACTCTGCTCACTCTAGCAGTTAGAAGCTTTACTGGGTCAACAGTATCAGTCAGGGTGCCTGTGTGTGCCTTACACATAGAAGCCACCGAGTGGAGCTGAAATTTAAGTGGAGCATTTACAATAAGATTGGTAAAAATTTCTTGGCAAAAAAAATAGATGGATTACACAGACAAGAAGCCGACCTCAGACAAAGCTTCAGAAAATAGTGATTCTTTCATAATTTCAGGTATTTCGCAGCTAAAGGGCAGGTTGCAGGCAGGAAACAGCGGGTTATTGGTCAGATAAGGTAATAAATTATGATTGCACAGATAAGAATCAAAGTGAGGTGTTTATTAAAGCCTCTGATCTTTAGCAGGGTCGAACCCTTTGAGATGGCAGCTCTGCTGTGCCGGGAGCTGCCAGGCACCTTCATCAGAGGAACTGGCCTGCTGGTTGCTGGTTTCCAATCATCTACTGTAAAACAACTGGTTTCGTTCATCTTTATTTTGAAAGCTAAGAGTACAAACAGCTTGAAAATGGACAGGACTGACTGTTGGAATTTTTCCGTATTAAGTGCTGGACAAGAGCCCAAAAAAGGAAACATGCTCGGGTCTCAGAGGGTGCTTAAGGAGGGGTTAGAATTTCCAGAAGGGATAAGCATACAACCGAGCAGGAGTGAGTGTTTCAGGAGCGCTGCTTTGCCTTCACCCAGCTGAGAGCCCCGGTCCAGCCAGCCAGAAGTAGTATTTGGAAAAATGAATAATAATTGCAAAGCACCAATTGCACTGGTGGGGCAGGAGATGGGGCAGTGCCTGCAGGCTCGGGGCTTAGGAGGGCAATGGCACCGTGACTCTTACAAGGCTTTAATATAGCCAAAATTATATATAGTATGTATATATATGATATATATATATAAAAAAATATACAATGAAATATATATATTATACATATATACACATATATATAACATGTTTTAATATATATACACATATATTACATATATGTATATATCTCTATATTTATATTATATAAATATATATTTATATATTATAATATTTATATTATATAAAATATAAAAAATATAATGCAATATATAATGAACATGAGTTTATATATTATATATTTATATAATATACAATTAATATTTATATAATTAATATTTATACAATAAATATAAATATATTTGTATATATTATATATAAATCATATGTTTATAATATATAAAAAATATAAATTTGGAGATATATATATGTGAATAGATATATGCTTGTATATACATCTATATGTATGTGTATATATATTCTCCCTCCTTTCACTTTTTAATAAAGGTTTCTCCCTTCATTTCTCAAAAAATGTTTTCACTCCACTCTTCCAAATAAAAATCAGTTTATGAGAGACCGGCCATGCATGGAAAATCCCAATGTCTAGCAAATTTAAAAAAAAAAAAAAAAGAAGAAACAGCAATTTGTGAGCACAGGAGCTATGTAGCCGTTGCCAGAGCAGCAGCAGCAGCGCTACCACATAGACTATTCATGGTTGAGCATACAGAGCTATCGTAATTCTGCACCATTGGCCTCTATCAGCTCTGCTGCAGCACAGCTCTCACTGACTGCCATTTAAAAAAGAAAAAAATGAAAGAACAATAAAACCCACAGGATTTCACTGATCATAACCACCAGAAAAAGAATTTACTTCTAAATGGCTTTGCATATCCATATGGTTTCTGTCCACTGACTTTCTGGCCTTTAGTCCCATCGGGCAACAGCTTTACCATATACCCAAAAGTGTCAAGATCAGAAGTAAAGGGGTAAATTATAGCAGGAAATATTAAAAAAAATGTATATGATACTGTATAGTGATGTAAACAATAGACCCAGCACGTGGCATGTATTGAAGGAAGCACGGACTCAACATGTTCACATAACATCAGCACAAAGTAGGTAGAAACAGAGAGGCCTGTGGAAAAATAAATAGTAACAGCAGGAAACGAGCCTCAGTGGTGGGAGTGATCTGATTCACATAATCACTAGGTTGGAAAAGATCCACTGGATCATTGAGTCCAGCCATTCCTATCAATCACTAAACCGTGTCCCTCAGCACCTCATCCACCCGTCCTTTAAACACCTGAAGGGAAGGTGACTCAACCACCTCCCTTTGGTGATTACACCAAATGTAGACCAAAGTAAGGAAAAAATGTTTGTTTCTTTTTAAAGACAAAAGCAAACCAAAGACAAGGCAGCAAGGTGGGCATGCATTGCCTTTGGAGGCCTTTTCCACCTTCCCACTGTTGTTATTAATTCTTACAGCCCACGCTCCCTGCTTAAGGCAATAAAATATGGATTATTTTATATGGATATGTTTGATGTTGGAAGTAGAATTTGTCCCATGGACTTTAATAGCTATATCAGGCAAAGCGCCCTGGCAAGATCCCAAACCCATGAGGAAGGAGCTGACTCCCTTAAGCAAGTTAAGACTTTATTCTTGCTGATGCCTGTCGCAAGAGCTACTCTCCAAGCAATAGAGAGCAGATTCATAGGCACACAGGCTATAACTCAATACCGTGCCACCAAAGCCAGGAGAAGGAGAAACAAGGAGTGAAGAAGAACCAAGGAAGCTCTGAAGACACATTGTAGACAGGCTCCAAGGTGGAAGAAGGAGGTGTTGCACAACTGGAGCAGATGTGCACCCCCCCAAGCAGGGCTGGCTGGGAAATGTTTCAGCCAAGAGTGTGTCACAGGGTGCACTGGGGCTGCCCCAGCCCTAGAGGTGTAAGCACCAGCCCCCGTTATCAGCAGGGACTCACATCAGCACCATCTTATTTCAGCATCTAAATCCCCCAGGCACGCCCTGCTGTGAGCCTCTAGATCTCTGTTCGGCTGTCCCATGGACACAGGAACACCTGCATTCCTGTGGCTGGCAGAAAGCCACTTTAGGCTTGGCTTGGCACTGCAGCAGCTACCTGAGCCCTAATTCATGCTAGAGCTGCTGCTTGAGTGAAATGCTGTTGCAGAGCACAAACCGCAGATGGAAGGAGCGGCCCAGGGATCACAGGGCTGAGTAGCTAAAACATACCCTGAAATCTCTTCAAGCAGGACCCTATAAAGCCCTCATAGGAGGGGTTGAAGGGTGGGGAGTTGTTTCCGTGACCCTCCCAAGCACAGAAATTGCCCTTAACAGCTTTTTGCACCTGAATTCTTTTGCTCTGGGGACTAATAAACTCACAAAATACCAAAGAGCCACCAGCTGGGAAGGATTTTCCACTGCTGTCCATCCATGCTGGATTTAAACAAGCAATTAAGAGAGAAATGCTTTAATATTCTACTAACAGATTGGTTTTTTATTAAGTAGTTTAACTTGGCAAGACAGTTCAAACACCCCACCCCCACAACAGCAAATATTAAGCATGTTTTAAGTCTCAGTTTTGTTCTAAATGCTCCTCCTACTAGATTAGGGGTTTGGTAGGGATTTTAAAAGGGAAGGTGGGACACGTGGCATTTTTTCAGTGGCCCACTGGCCACAGCGTGGCTCAGTCGCTGCACTGATGTTCCCTGCACACTGATAGGATGCTATGAGCCAAACTTCTGGGTGCCAAAGCCAGCAATGGCATCAGCATCTTCTTAATCATTGGTGCATGGGGCAGGGATTGGTAATACATTAAATTAACCTTCCCCAAGTCGAGTCCGTTTTGCCCACAACAGTAACTGCCAAGCAATCTCCACGTCCTTATCTCAGCCCACAAGCCCTTCATTACATTTTCTCTCCCCGGAGAGGGGAGTGATAGAACAGCTTTGCTGGGCACCCAGCATCCAGTCAGGGTCAGAACCCACCACAATGCAATAACAAAAAAAGTACCATGCATTAAGAAGCGTTGCTCTGATGAGTGAATATTTGCTGTAATTTGTTTTGCAGGCATTTAGCAAAAGTAGAACTGATAAAAATAGGGAAAGTGCCCAGCAAAGTAATATGAAAAGTGAGGATCTGGCAGCCTCTGAGATGCACCCTTTTAATACAATTAGAACATTAGGTAAATGATGAACCCTGGTCCTGAAGTAACTGTGCTTTTCTTATGCTGTGAAAGAAGCACTCACATATCTGCATTCTTAACTCTTCTTCCAGACAGGGGGTGCAGTACAAAACCACAGGGCAGAGAGGCTCATTAGCTCTCAGCTGCTGCAAAATAATGTTGTTCTGAAGATACTCAGTAATCTCCTGGCTCCAAAGGACCTTGGTTAACTACAGACAAAGCAGGTTGTTAGTTTCTAAAAATTTCTGGAAAAGATCATTAGAAATTACTTACAGCTTCTTTCAGAGCTTTTTTAATTTCCATTTGCAGATTGTAAGCAGAAATATGGAGAATCTGCAGTCATGAAGGAGAGGGTGCCACACGCTCTACTACTCACAGAGTCAGGAGTGGAGAGGCAGAAGGAAAAGCATAATGGAAAATGAGTTTTGGCTGTGGCTTAGAAACATCCCTTTGCTTTCCTGTGGGATTCTCAGCAGCTCTAGATGCAATGAGCAGCATTGGCCCTTGGGACCTGCTCAGGTTCCTGCAGGTCTACCCAAGGGCCAGTCAGACTACTGAGCGTATGCACGTGCAGCCTGGATGTTGTCAGAGACACGGAGCCATTGCCCCAGGTAGGGAAGTGTGTGTGCCCCTAGGGGGGTTGTGCTCATCACTGCAGCATCTGAGCAAGCTTTGAGGGTATAAGGACCACCAGGATCCACCAACAACAGGCACAGGCAGCAGGGCTGGGATGAATGAAGAGGATCTGGAACTTCAGAGCCATCTCGCTAGTTGAAGAGTTTGTTCTCCACAGCATTGTCAATACTTGATGTTCCAGACAAAATAATTGTTCCTCATGATTAAATCTGCTTTGCAAGCAAATGATGAACAGTTCTGCTACTCCAAGGCCTACTGGTGTAAGCCAACAAATGTAGGTGCCTATACATCTACCAGCTTTGCCAAAAGCTGGGGCATGGTCTGGGCTCCATGGTAAACTCCCAGCTATATTTTTCTTCCAAACAACACAAAACTCCCAAGAGAACCAGGTGAATGGCTTTGACTCAGGCCCCTTACAGTCACTGTGCTAAAAAGCTGCCAGGGAGCCCAGCAAATCCAATGGGCATGCTTCCAACATCATGATACAGTTGTAATTAAACAACTGTACAATGAAGTGGACCATGCAGAAGTAACTCAACACCACCAGAGCCCAAGCAGCCTTTGAAGTCAGCACTTATCACCTTCATCCACCACTCACACAATTAAACCTTTTTTTTTTTTAACAAAACAGCAGATGCCAACATAAGCAGGAAATCCCCCACTTTGCCTGCTAATCGCTGTACAAACCCACTACAAAGGCAAGAGGTCTCCCCAGTGCGCACCAAGCTTGACCGGATACTACCCTACCCCAGCCTGTCCACCTCCCTGTCCCCTTCTCCTAAAAGGTTTTGAACTTATTTGCCAGCGTTGTTCCAAATCTGGCATGGCAGGAATGATCCCAGAGTGTTGCATTTGCTCAAATTACAAGAAAATAGTCATCAAACCAGCAAGGGAAGCGGGGACAGGCAAGAGCTCCTCCTGCCCAGCCTGGCCCGATGGCACCAGTCAGACACAGCGGGAGGACTGGGGACCCATGGGGACCTGAGGAGGGAGATGTGACAGGGCAGGACCCACAGGACCAGGCAGAGCACAAGCTGTCCATGCAGCTGCTTGTGGAACAGTTTATTTTCAAGGGCTTTGAACAAAAACTGAAAGGAGTAACACAAAGATTTCACAAGCACCTAAAAGAGGAGCTGTAATCTCCTTTCTCCCAGCTGCAGGTGAATTGGTTTTCCTTAAGGGTTAGAGGCCAAACAGCTCCAAATGTCCAACACCTCTCAAAAAGTAAGAAGCCAAGGGTTGAGAATTAGGAAGAAGAAACTTGGAAGGTCATCTTCAAAGCCAGAAATAGCTTCAAAGCTAGAAAGAAAAGATCTCCTTGAGCAAAAGAGTCGCTCCCACCTCCACTGTCACTTACCTGATCGGGTTTTTTTTGGCAAAACTTTGCTGACTGGAGAGATGATAAAAAACTCAAGACATGTCTGGTGAAAAATCCTTGCTTACAGGTTTTTGGTAGAAACTGTATGTCGTTTGTGTGTCCTGTTCCACACACACCTTCCCCTCCCCCTCGCCTCCGGCCCCCTCCCCAATTTTGAAACTAAAACAATTAAAAAGATGTTTCAAATGAATTTAAAAGCAATTTGCACTTTGTTTAAGATTTTTCAGTTCGTTCCAAAAGGAAAATATCTAAACTGCGAGGAAAGGGAGAGCCTAAGGGAAAACTGAAAACAGATAACAATAAAAACAAATTTTTTATTTTAACTGACATTTTCCTATGAAAATGTGAAGTGAAAATAATTTCTTTTCAGTGGGAAAGCAACTCAAGAAATTCAGTCTCTGCCAAGAAGCTGTTCCACCCACCCCAGAACAGGACCACAGACTTTGCAGCAGGTGAAGGTGGGATAAGCACTGTGATGCTCAACTACCCAGCCCAACTCTGCAGCTTCCCCCTCCCTTTTAAAATCTCACTACCCTCCAGAGAGACTGTTGGGTTTTGGGTTTTTTTCCTTGTTTTCTTCTTCTTCTTTGCATTTGCCTGAGTCTCACCTCCCAGGAGGACTTATATTTTGCACTAGCATGCTGATAGCTGTGCAAGTCTCATCAAGCTCTTCCCTGCCAGCATCTGTCAGCTCTCCGTCAGGACAATCCTCATGCCCCTTTTGATAGTCTAGGGTGTCTCCAAGCTCTCCAAAGTCCCAGCACTAATGCCCTGCTCTGCACACGGCTTTTCTGCAAGACTTTTCTCCACTTGTTTCCCCACTGTTCTTTGCCAGCACTGTTTGATTCAGTTTTCCCAGTGGTTTTGCTCAGATGCAAAATACTTAATTTCCATCCCTGTGCACCCACCCACTGCCAGGCACCAGGACCACCAGCACCAGCGCTGAGCTTCCCTTCTCCTTTGGGCATCCTCCCTCCAGGTATCATGCTTCTCCTGTAATGAAGAACTAGCATATTTGAAATGAAAACCATCTCCCTCATATATATTCATAGCCACCAACCATGACAGATGCTTCATCTCTCAATGTATTCAAGTGAAAGTCTCAGCAGCAGCTTTGACTCTGCAGATGCCAGCGCAGAGGTGCCTCCTCCTGCTTGCTGGCCCCAGCAAAGAAGAACGATTGATTTTACAGTATCACAGCATGATCTGCAGTCACAGATGACAGCTCTGGGTTTTTACTGCTGACTCTTTGTGAGCTTTGAAAGCTCCATAGCAATTATTTCTCCTTAAGAAAACAGATGAATTAATCCTTCTGCTAGGGTTGTGGTTAGTTTTCCTAAAACTGGTGTTTTCAAATGATTTTAAAAAGCATATATGACTGTCTAAACCAAGTTTTCAAAGTCATTCCCAGTCATGTATTTCAAGCACTCCATCAGATTTTCAGAAGAAAACATCAGATTTCCAAAGCGCTCAGTGGGTACTGCTGGCGGCTACAGAAAACGGGGACGTTGTCTTGGTGCCTCAAAGGAGAGCAGCAGATTTTGCACAGATCTAACACGTCAGTAATGGGTGCCAAATACGTGCTATACCCAAGTCTTAGTCACATTTTCTTTTCTGAAATGAACCATTTACAGCTCCAAATATGAAATAGGGATAAATCCAGGAAGCAGAGAGAGAATCCAACAACGTACGAAGTGTTGCTACAGGATTCCCCTGCACAGCCATCCTCCTGCTACCAACAAACCAAACCACTCTGCTCTAAGACTTAGGAAGACACGAGAAAACACTTAATTTTGCAACAGTGAAGACCTAATGACACAACTAAGGGGATTTGACCAGGGGGTTAAGGAAAAGTTTTACCTTTTCAGATGGAAATGCCTTCTGTGAAAGACACTGTAGAACTAGCTCTCAAAAAACTGATTTCAGTTTCATACAATTTAGTGCAAATCAGCGTTATCAGTGACAATTAAGCAGATATGCAGCTTGAAAGACCTCAAACCTTTAAGAGGCAAGCTTGCACATTTACAGTGCAGATGGCTCTTCTCTGCAACTGCTGTGCAGCTAATCAAATGGACTAACCTCCTTTCTGTGGCTGTACATATATAACCCCACATCTAGAAAGCAGTTTATTTATTTAAGCTTCTCTGTTTGATTTTACAAGCACTTACATTTGGCATGGAAAACTGCAATCAAGTTAAAATCTGTGGAGTTTTGCTCAGCAGTTCCATGAGGCAGTGTTTCACCCACTGAGCAGAGATAAACTGGGAAGGGTCTTCATTTATAGATTTAATAATTTTATTGCCTGAAATAAAATTGATGAGGAGACTAGAGAATTTTAGCTTATTTAGCTGAAAAAAAATAGCAAATTGAGAGTTGCTGTTTCTGAGTACATAAGGAGTAATGTCAGTAAAAAATAATAATCAAGTGAGTGAGTAGTGGGAATGAGCTGGCCATAAATAATTTAGGATGAAAATGAGAAGGTTCACACCATTAAGGAAAATCTCCACCAAAAAAATCGATTCTTGCCTCCAATTAGTCTGAAATATCAAGGCGGGGTTATTATATTTTCAAGCTGTGACCTGAACGTTTCCTCCAAGCTGATGAGCACCAGAGGAGGACACACACCAGAGACATCCTGGTCCCATCTCCTGTCTCACCTGCCTTAGCAAAGGCTGCATGCAGCACTGGGGAGCCTTCCTAGGAAGGGGCAGCCACGTCAGGGCAGGCAGCAGCTGGAGAGTGAAATATTCTGAAATTTCGTTCTGAAAGCTTTCAACGATACCAAAAGGAACACACTTGGATAGCTTTATCTAGGTTAAATAACTGAAGTTTCACAATATATGTCCTGACTTTTCTTTTATTTCCCTTTTCCATCCCAAGTTGACCATCCCTGGAGTTGACATTCCATTTTACTATCAAGAGTCCAGGCTGACAGTGGGAATGAGTTTGTATGTCTAACTTTTGTGTGGGAACCAGGATCTAAACTTTTGGCTCAGGCTTTTCTAAAATTTATCCTCCTCAACACAGTACTGCAGTTATTTAGGACAAAACAAGCTGTCACCCAGCATGAAGGAAACCTGGATGGCTCTGACGTTTCTTGACCAGATCCCTGATCTGTTGATGGTTCAGCTCACCAAGAGCCAAATCATTAACGTGTCCAAGCTCCCAGCTTCCTGCTTTGAGCTCCAGGGTTGGTCAGACCCACAGCACAGCAGTGAATGCCCCGGACAGGACCAGATCCCAGCGAAGTCCGGCAGTGAACAGTGGCAGCAGCAAGATAAAAGTCTGTTTATGCAGGGCAGCAAGCACGTGAGCACAATCCAACACCCAAATACACATTATGGACCAACAAACAGTCTTGGGGAAGAATTAGCCAACATGCTCAGCTTCCTTTCAGCTTATGATTTCTTTACTACTGTCATTAAGAATCCTCAGGCATTTTGTTGAATGGCCTGACTGTAAATTACAGGAAAGAAAGGGTAAAAATAGGTTTGTTAAATAGACTATTATTTTCTTAACCTTCCTTATGAAAAGAAACGCCTCTGTGAAACTTTAATAAGACAGCACTGTTGCCCTCCTCTAAACCCAGGGGCAGGGCATGGAAAAGACTGGGGTGAACAGCTGCAGTCTGAGCTTAATTTAAATGCCAAAAGTGGAAGACAGTGCTTGAGAATGAAGGGTTCATTAGTATAATCTCAGTCTTGTCATCCTGAAAGCAGGAAATACTGGTGACCTGCAATCTTTTCACCAAAAAGAGATCTGCAGAAAGCAAAATATAAGCATAATTGGCAAGGAGGGTGTTTTTGAGCAACTTCCCTTCTGCTATCGTACTGTGGGCATGGTGTTATCCCCTCTTGGCTGCAGCAGGCTTGAAAGCAGTCCCCTTGCTCCCAGTGGTCTGGATCCTACCAGGGGCATTAACAGATACATCTTCTTTTACTCTTCAGAAAATCCAGCATCTGAGGATCAACCACCAGCAACTTGCTACGTATTCCCAAGCTAGTTGATTGTAATTCCTTGAACTTGTAGAGCATCTTTATTGTAGCACTCATCAAAGCAGTTTTTAGACGTTAATTCTCACAAAGCCCTCCTAAGGTTGTTATACCCAGAGAAAGCAGAGACGAACTGATCAGCGCAGGGTATGTCAGGGCTCAGCAGAAGGAGCTTTGCCCCACCCCAGCTCAGCTGTGCTGCTGTGTTATAGCAATAAAATGCAAACCCACACCAGACTAGGCCTGGAAGTCTCTACACCAGTGAAAGCTCAGAGCACCAATCCTTGCTGTGCCACTAGCTCACAGGTACCTAGCATCACTGCCTGCAGTTCCCAGTCATCATCCTGCTCCAGGGTGGGTCATTGCAAAAGCCAAAGCCAAAGGTGCAGCACAGGATGGAAAAACCCAGCTGGAGAGCTTTGGATCTTACTGTGCCTCTTTCCAAGGTGGTTTGGTCCTAACATGTCCTAACAACCAGCTCCTGGTTTTGTTCTAATGAATAACAGCAATCCTTTGGATTTCCCTATGGACCTGGTTGTCCCCCTGAGCATACTCTCCATATCAGCACAATGAACTTGCCTCTAAAATCAGGTGCCCTTAGATATGCTTGCCAGCTTCTCCACACAGAAAACATGACATGACCAGATTTCCCTACAGCCACCCCAAACCCAGAAAGGTAAGAGCCTTATGGCACGTTCCCTCTTGCACATGCCACTTAGCAACGAAGCACTGATGTCTGACCATGAAACTTTCACTGATGATAAATCCCTCCCTGCACACTTGGATCATCCTTTAATGAGCTGCTATGGATCAGCCCCTCTTGGGGGTCAGCTGGTGCCACCTTCAGCAGAATCACCTTCATTCCCCTCCACGGAGAACCTGGCCCGTAGGATTGCCAGGCTCACTTAGCTTAACAAGGACACTCCCCGCAGAGCTTTCTGTCCCTCTTTCCCAAACAAGAAACATTTCTGTGCAAGCCAAGCAACGTGTGTGAGAGAGGCGATTCCAGCCCAGAGATAACACGGGTACAGCTGCCTCTGTTCCCTGGGAAATCAGCTGATGGGAGTGAGGGTTTCACCAGGGGGAGCTGCTGTTTGTAACCATTCAAACCAATGTTGCTGATTATTTGATATGAAGTGGCACAGGCCAGGCTTGCTTTCACCATACGCAGCACAAGCGCAGCTGCAGGGAGTCAGCATTTTGTATCACTCCACACGGGGCTTATCTAAGGAAAAGGCAGCAAGGACAGGCTGCAGACATACAGCGGATGGCAGGAGGTGAAAGCCCAAGCACAATGGTATCATTAAATGCTCCCCAAGCCATTAGCTACGACACCTATCTTAGCTTGAGCGGAAAAAATACAAGGGGTTGCAAATAGACACCATGGATAAATGCCAGAAGAAAAAGGGTTTCAATTTTATATACGAGGCTATTGTTGATTAACTACTTTGCAGCTTGGTCTGTACTGAGAGCTGGTTCTGGACACATAAAGTCCTAAAATTCTTTCCACTTCAAGCACGGGCAGTCAAGGAACCATAAACTGCACAGCAGAGACCACATCCCCCTCCAAATCCATAGTGCCCTCATGCTGGCCAGTGTCTCTCAGGGTTGGGATTGAAGGGTTAGAAATACACTCACTGGAGTAGGTAAAGGCATATATTCCATGTTGACAAGAGCTAATTAGTGCCATAAACACATCTTCCTTCTGAAGCTATCTGTACTGGTTAGTGATATTTCATAGCTAAATGTTTTTGACAGGTTGTCAGGATAATGAAAATCTGTTTAACCAAGGAGTAAATATATTTGTGTGGATCTGAGGATAGAAGAGTGAGGACGCAATCTTCAAGATGAGCTCCTCAGCAAACTCAAAAATTAAATATTCCAGCACCCATACAGGAATGAACAATAAAGCAGTAAATAATAAAAGTAACAATCCACAGAGCAAAACACTGCATTTCATCTCTGAAATGGCCCCAGCACCCAGCTTGCTGTTCTATAGTACCTGAAGGCACTTTCTGCTAACACCCATATTCTCTCCTCAGAGCAGCTTGTGGATGTTCCTTAGGTATCACAACACTGTGACTTTCTCTCCAAATCATTTACGCTGAGCATCACTTAGCCACTCATCTCTGGTTATCAATAACTTTTTTTTTTTTTGAGTTTTTCCCATGCTGCTGCTTCCACTGAGGAACACAAAGTGGCAGTAATTTGAGAGCTCTGGGCAGGGACCACGGCTTCTGCAGGTCAACATTTTCCCTGTTCTCCTAGCCATGAGTGTCAACCTATGGGATGCTCCTGGGCAGCCAGCACAGTTCCCCTGGTCCAAGGCACCCAAAACACTCCATGGTCCTGTAAGACTCTTCCTCTGCATCACTCCCTCACAACCTATCTAACCCTTTTTACAATTTTTTAAAAAGTGTTTGAGCACTAAATACCAAAATGTCTTGTTTCCTTGCTCGTAGAATTGTGTATTGCAAAATGAGATTGCTCTGTCTGATGCCCCTACCCAGCCCTAGGCTCTGGGAGAGCAACCCTGCAGCAGGTCCTCCACCTCTGGGGAACGTGTGAAGTATAAACTGCAACACAGGCTCCTACATTTTTCCATGTTATAGCAGGCATTAATGAACATGTGCATGCAAATTATGCTGGAGATGTGCGTGAGAGGAGACTGTCATCCGAAACAGAAGGAAAAGTAGGAAATGTCTCTAATTACATGCATTTATTCTATCAAAGTATGTTTCTGGTCAGATCATTAACTGCTAAGAGCCACTCAGACTGCAATCTAATATTCAGAGGTTTCAAAAGTCTCATGTCTTCTCACACCAGAAGAATAATTCAGCATCAATCTCTCTCACCTTCCTTGTCACTGCCACAATGACAAGTCCCTTTTTGTGGCTTGTAGCTTCTTGCCAGACTCTTTAGGCAGAAAATTTCCCTTTGAGTCACTGTGGAGCATCACAGGCTGCAGAGTAGCCAAAGCCTCCCCCCAGTTCCCAACTTGCTGTACAGTTTTACAAATCCCTTGTCCCAGCCTAAGGACAGAATTGCAGCCCCATAAGCCACATAAACAACAGGAGACATCTGCCAAACCCTGCTTTTTTGCAAGCTACAAGCAAATTTGTCTATATGCATGTGTGATATTTGCATGGGCATAAGCAGGTCATGAGTGCTGTGGACTCAGCTACTGATTTAAGAAGTCCACATGACAATGTTCATCTTATTTAGGTTGCCTGAAGGTGAACATGTATGGACAACACAATCATGGCTCCGGAAAACTCAAATATTGAATTTCAGGATCTAGGTTTTCCAAAACATGAAGCCACTCTGAAACAGAACATCTTCAGCCTGTGACTCTGGACTTCACTGAAGCTCAGAATTTGTACACAAAGCAACTGCTGATATTTTATTTTACTGAGACAAACAGATAAGAACAAACATATCCTACTTATTTTTTAATCATCCTATCTGAAACCCACAGGGATGCTGTAGATGAAACCTGACTTTCCCAGGCAGGAAGAACATGGCATCAAGCAAGCAAGGGCTATCCCAGCAGCACCGTCCCATCCAGGCTGTGTGGTCAGGCTGGTCAGCCTCAGCATCACCTGGGAGTCTGTTCTGGGCTGCACAATAATTGCTTGTTTAACACAAAACTGGTGGCACATGGCTGACAAATTAATGCTGTGAGCTTCTACACAGCCCAGCATTGCATGACTTGTGTGATTAAAGACAGAAATGTCCTTCCTGCCTATGATTTGGCTCCACTGTGGCATTAAAATCAGCATATGAAGGGGTGGCAGTGGGGGGACTGGGCACCACAGTAGCGACCCTTGTCAGGACAGCCACACGTCAACACCAGCACCTGCTGATGCTTCCCTGCCCAACCTCGACCTGCACCATCATTTAGCTGGAATTGATTCCTAGGTAGGATCTGCTGTGCACTAGTCATCAAATTTGGAGCAAGTTACTTACTTTTCTTGTTGCTGTCAACCTGTAACACCAGCTTCTTGTCTATATTAGAGCAGTTTTGAAAGTGGAGGTTGGAGAAAGGACTCTCGGGGGATACATGCAGGAGTTTGGTACCTACTGCCCGCTGATGATCCTCAAGTATCTAGAGTCCACAGAATAAAGTAAAATAACTAAAATAAAGCCATTATCTCTTTCTCCCTTAAATGGAATCCTCCTTTGTCTGGTTTTCTATTTTATTTTTGCATGTGGAATCTAAAGAAGATCGGGAGCAGCATGACATTAAACCCCTGTACATGCTCACTAATAGCGTCTGTGTACCTTTCAACGGTGACCTCATTGTCTCAGCTGACAGTGAGCAAGATGTCACAGTCTTTTTCCAGGTTACAGACACCAACCCCTACAGAAGAAGGCCAAAACATGGCTAGAAGGCTGCAACCATTTGCTGAGTAGCTACAGTTTATAGCCATTTCAGCTAATAAAATTGCAATCTGCTCAATGACTGGTCCAAAAAAATAGGTTACAGTTTTGGAGAGAGGCAAAAAGCATTCATCCTGCTTCTGGGGTTGTTTCTCACCCCACAGCTTTCTCTGCTTTGCATAATAACACGCTTTGCCAGCAATGCATGGCTGCAAATGCTCAGCTCAAAGGTAATTAGGGCAGGAGATAAATATGCATGGTGGCCCACAGTCCCCCACCATGAGAGGCATCTTGGGACAACACATCTTTTAGTGTAAAAATATGACTGCAATCTCTCTGATCTGCAGCTTAATGTAATAACGTCTCTCTGGAGCAGAGCACTGGCAGATGCACAGCAGCTAAATGGATTTTGCAGGCTGAACCAGCCATCCAAACAGCAGAAGGAAAAAGCAAAATTTCCTCCAGCTTCAGCACCTTCCAGACTGACGGAGAAGCTGGCAGAGCCCAGCCTGGGAGGCTGGAATTGCACAGGGAGCATCAATGATGCCTGCTCCCTCCACTCCGCATGCACAGACCGTAGAATCATAGAATAGGGTCCCTGGCTCCCTGCAACACCGGGAGCAAGGATCTGCCTCCCTTGTTCAGCCTGGGCTCATCTACTTGATGGGAGGCAATATCTAACAGAAATGCTTTGTGCTGATGAATTTATTTTAAATTTCTGCAAACTGAGTAAACTCCAGCAGGATGAAAAGAAAAACACTCTTCACACAGGGTATTTCAGTATCACAGCCTTTCCTGCACGTGGAGAGCCCAAATGAAGACCCTACATGCCAACTGCCCTTCGAACCCGGCTGTGCAAGAGCTGAATCTGTGTTTCACCGCTCTCATTGCCTCTGGCTTGAAACAGCTCATCTGGTTTAAAAGCTAAAGGCTTTAAGGCAAGCAAGACTCTGAAAATATTCATTACAGCATTTAAAAAAAAAACCTTAAATGCGTTAGCTTATTAAGTCATGCAATGGAGGTATAATGTATTTTAAATATAAGCTGCAAGGCAGCATCCTAGTCTGGATTCCCAAGAAAATACATCTTTTCCAATCCTAAACCAAAACCTTTCTGCAGTAGATACTGACATCAGCACAGAATTTAAGACTAGCAGACTGCTGGTATGAGCCTGCCATATTTTCCCCCACCAAATACCATCCAGCTTTTGCATTTTAATTGGGCCCATCACAACAGAAGACCGAAGTGTTCTACTTCTGATCTTCAAAGCAGGCACGCATTGTTCAGACATGCAATTGAAAAGGAAGGCTGAAAGCTGCCAGTATTTTAAGAGACACTGGAATGAGCAGATATCTCGCCAGAGAGGACGAAGAGTTATGTCCCCTGCAAAAAAAACGACACAAGAGCAGGGGTAACAGCAAATGCTTCCTGACAGTGGGTACTGGCAAAACTATGTCTGGAGCCAGTGTAGGACACCCAGTAGAGAAAACACTCTTCTGACTGTCATCAGAAAACTCTTCCACTCCCTTTCCTCCTTTTTCTCTAACAGAATTGTTTCCTCTGAGAGCTGCAGAGGTTACACACACAGCTACGTTTGAGTGTCCATCCCTCACCTACCCAAGCACAGAGGGGCTACTTGCCAGCTTGTTTTTCAGAGTCTCTTTGTGACACTAATTAAAGTTTCCAATTTTTTTGATGCAAGTAGCAGAGCTGCTAATTTACTGCTGAAAATTATACTGAGGATCCAGTATCTGCTATGCAGCTACCTCAGTGCTCATCAGCTTCTCAGGGTGATTGTGGTAGGGGGGTGGAGCAGCAGAAAAGGCACAGAGAGGATGGGCTAAAAATCCAGTCAGCTTTGGAAACAGTATTGGGTTCGGAGTGTCTCTAACCTGAATTTTGCAAGAAGAAATAAAATATATATGTAGTCATATATTCATATATAAAAAATTGGAAATCCAAAGTAGAGCACAACTTAAAACCCACCACATTATCCTCTCTTTGCACCCTCTCCAGATGCAGGGTATGCAAAGGAAGGGGAAAAGATGAAACCTACTATTAATTAAATACACCTAAACTCATTAAATTCATTACACACTTCCATTTTTGTCTGATTCCCCTGCAAATGTCTTGCTTAAAAATTAATAAAGAAAAAGCAGAATCAGATCCTCTCCCTCTCTGCTAAATGGCTTTTAGCTCCCCCTCCTCTCCAATGTGCCAGCAGGCCTTGACCTCACGAAAGAGGGGAATATTTGTCTAGATGAAACTTTGTATGCCATGGAGGCCATCCTACCTGTGCAAGCAATCCTGAAACCCTGGGATTCTTTATTGCTGATGCAAGGGACTGTTCAATGACAAGATCCTTGTGGGAGTATAGGAAACACACACCAAATCCTTATGGAGAGCAGGAAAACGTGCAGTTGCAGCTCGCTCCTCAAAATATGCCACATTTGTATGATTTGTGTTAATGTTCTGATTTATCATCTTAACCATAACCAGTCACCAGGAGAGGAGGGGGTCAGGTGTAGCTAATCGCACACGAAGCATTGTTGCTTGAGGAGCATTCTGGGGAGAGCTGCAGCCAAGCTGGGGGATGCCTTTAATTAAGCCATATCCCTAAAAGGTTCTTCTTGATGAAATGCCAAAAGCTGGAGCTCTAGCTAATGAAGCAAGCAGCTCAGGCTAGATACACGCTGTCTAACTAATGGACGTTACTTAATGAACTGCCCTCAACTCATCAACAGAGCTATTGAGATATCTGCCAGCAAAAAAGATGACTGTGTGAAAATTCTAATTTTTCTTTTTTCTTGGAAATCCCCATGTGGCCCCTTCTGAAGCATGAAGGACTAGGGCTATCAGCAAACCTACTTGTTCCTAGGATACTGCCCCATTGCTGGGCAGGCTGACTCTTGCTGCCAGGGTGAAGCCCTGCGTTCAGGAAATTTTTTCCTGATGCTTCTTGTGGGTACATTTCAGAGGAGCTTCAAAGGAAAAACATTAGGAAATCTGACCATGGCTAATTAAATAATATCCACCTGAGCAGGAACATGACCACTCCACTGTATCCCTCCATGTCTCCAAGAGAAACCCAGATGCTGCGGATGAATCTATGAGGTGACACTTCCTGTGGGTCCTCCTCTGGGGAACCAGGACTTCAGGATGGTCTTCCAAAGACCTTCCAAAGAAAGACTTTTCCTACACACGCCTTACCTGAAGGCTTTCAAAAACGCTGTTCAGTTGTCTTTTATTGTTGTTGCTGAGCTATTACATGTTGTTTATGCTTTGCCCACTAAGTGGAGCTGGGGACTCTCCCATGCTTCTCCTCATGGGATGGAGCCAGAACATTTATTTTCCTCCCCAGCTGAAGTGGCAGGGTCAACTGCTGGAAACGTGGATGCAGCTCACATAGATCCACACCATCCACACCTCACCCATGGGCAGGCAAGGGTGATGGTATATCACCTACTTTCCACCACATAATTTTGGGGTCTTGCCCCTTTTCCCATAGAGAGGATGTGGTTCTGAGCCCGACCAACGTAGCCCCATGCAAGTGAGCATGTGAATGTCCACAGTTTTGGAGAGTGAGAAGCACCAGAGGTTCCTGCCTTAGCATTTTCCCACTGCAGCTTATTTTCACAAATCCCATCAATTAACCTTTCCAATATCTACAGGTACTGAAAGAAATGTCTGTTATCACAAAAGACTTTTCAGGAACTTCCTCATAACATGGTTCTCTGCTGAGTTTTAAAAAATTGTTTTATATAACCCACCTAAAAATACCTGTTGCATAATATGGCAGGTCAACTACAAATCTATTGTCTGCCATGAAGACCAATTCAACCATAGAGACACACAGTTTCCTTCACTACAGACCATACAAGTTTATACATTCCCAGCAAGACATCCCTGGGAATTTGGGAAAGCAGCTGACGATGAATTCGTTCACACACCACCACCTTTCCTGCTGCCAAAGATCACGTCAGAAATAACCTCAGAGGAGAACAGAATGTGTCTCTTAAGAAAATAGAGGACATGGAAATAAACCAGGATAAAATTACAGCTTTACAAAATTCATTGCATTACCCTGCAATGGAAAGATAATTAGGAAATTGGTTTTGTTGTAATGATTCATATCTAGCTGGGCAACAGCTATGTCAGGAACAGGATTTTAATTTAACCTAATACTGCAGTACTGAAACATGGTTTGCAATATTTTTATGACCAGCAATGGGATACTCCCAGTGTGCTGCCTCTCACCTCCCCACCCCTTCTCCCCAGATCACTGTCTCAGACAAGGGCATTTGGAAATCACCTGCACACAATGAACAACAGTTAAATGTCCTTAATGTTGTCTGCAATTATGTATGTTCAAACTGAAACGGTTGGGATAGTGAGATTACTTTCCATGGAACTGATTATGATTTTTGAGACTCAATTTATTACAATACGATCATCAAATTAATCATATTCTGAAACTGGTCCACGAGATGCTCTTACCCAGAGGAGTCTCTGACAAAAAAAGTACCCAATATTACTTCATATGTTGGAATTTTCTCCTGAATGTCCCCTTCCTGGCAAGTCAAGCTTGTAGGAGAAGTTCAAGCATTTCTATCCAGTCGTAACAAACCTCAACCTATATTAAGGAAATAATTAAAATCATGTCCAAACATTGACAATGTTGACTGAAATAATATTTTGTAAAACAAATGTATCTATGCAGCATATATATCTTATGACTGCCTCTACAAGGATTTTCTTTGCTGACAAAATACTTGGTTGACAAAAATTCACAATTTTTCATGGAAACGTTGTCCATGGAAACCATACTACTGATACGTGATGAGACAGAAATATGTTACCCATCACTGCATAATAACCTGTGGATGAGCAGTGCATAGATTGATATATAGCTTTTCATTTTATGAGACAAAGTCTACTTGTTTTTCAGTGATCACTATACAGTTACATGGCAAACAATGAGTACTCATTCCTGGGTAATGAATTTAATGAATTTAGAACTGTTTAATGAATAGTAGATTTCATTGTTTCTCCTTCCATTGTATCTCAGACTTTAAAGAGCCACAATATCTCTTCCAAACTTCTAGTGGGATGTTCTTTCTCAATAGTGATGTGGACCAGCACACAAGGCACAAGCACTGCTTTCCTCCTGGGCAAGTTTGTCACAAACAGGTCTATGCTAAATGTAAAAGACATACTGAACGTTACATATTTAAGTAAACTAAAAGGAGCAATATTCTTGTAGTCAGTTCCTTTTAATCTAAGAAATCAAAAAAAGACTTTGTAGCATGGAAAATTTGCTAATATATTGAAACATATTGTTGTTATTGCTTTATTGCCAGTTATCACAGGGCTCTTATCAGCACATTGACTTGGTAAATGAATAAACTCTTTCATGAGGCAGCTCTGGCACAAATGCTGCATCCACAGGCTGGGAGGAGAGAGCAGAGAAGCCTGTTTTGGCTTCGTGTCCACGGGCACATGTCTGTCTGGGCAACACTGCTGTCCTTGGAGGGTTTATGTAAAGCAAAGAGATTTGGCTATCTACAAACAGGACCATATCCAACTACTAAACCCTGTCCATTCCAGACAAAACCATGGCAGGAGCTGGTGTCACACCAGCCAGCTGAGGGTGACCAAGAGGGGTCCTGCACTGCCACCTCTGCTCTCAGGGCACTGGTGCAGTTCTTTGGCTGCAGCAGAGATGCACAAGTACATTACTGAATGCAATTTGTCTTCAAGGGCTTAATTCAGGGAGCATCTCACTCCTGAGTAGGCTTTACATGTTGCCAAGATAAAGCACGTAAATACTGATGAGAGGGCCACAATATACAAACATGCTGATGGTGAATATACAGGAGAAACATTTATGTGCACTTCCAAGATGCCTGAAGGGGATCCTCCCAGTTAAATTTGTGCCACTTTCACTCATACACACATCTATGAAACCCATAACACTGATCTAAACTTTCACGGTGAAGTCAGTTCTGTGCCAAGTGACCAAAAAATCCCTTCACTGTACTAATTTTCTAATTGTTTACATGCAGACTGGTGCTACCTTTCCTGTTAGATAGGGTTCCCATAGCAACGCTACTTTTATCACATAAGAGGATTCACCAGATTAAACCAGACGCCTTCAGGTAATTAAAATACAAAAAATTTCTTTGTTATTTACATCTCTGCTTGCGAGGAGCCACAATACTCAATTCAAACCAGGATGCTGAGGATCTTTGTGACCAAACAAACAAGAAATAAAGCTGTCAGTGTTTGTCTAGTACTGAATGGGGACTTGCCAGCTGCAGGAGGCATTGCACACAAAAAAAGCCTCCCAGTTTGGAGCATGCGATGCAGAGAAGGGCAGGCTGTGCAACGTGGTATTTGCATTCGGAGCTGGTGCCAGAAGTTTGGGATGAATGGGCTGGTTTATTTTCTAGAAAGGCAGTTTTCAAGAGAAGATATAATGCACTGGGTGTGTGAGAACTTTAAGCCTGATGTTCCGGTCAGAATAACACTGAGAGGTGGGTTTAAACGTGGTCACACATTTCCCAGGTGATTTCAGTTGGACGCAGTATTTGCCACCTCTGCATTGCAAGGCATCAGATCTCAAAAAGTTTTCTAGAGGCTGTGCATCCTGAAACTGCAAAATTTTACTTCCTATGAGAAGAGCTCAAAGATCCAAACCAGCGCATCTAGTCCTTTCCACCTTTTTCCAAAGAGTTTGCATTTTGGAATTTGCTTTGTTCCCTTAGCCCTTCCAGAGGGAGGGTGTAGGACTCCCTCCCAGCTGTACCTGTGTGAAGCTCATAGCTGTCGCAGCTTGCTGCAGACAAATACAAAAATCACAGGATTCAGTCTCTCCTGTGAGACAAGAGGGATTGAAGCAACTCTGGGAGTGCTATCACTGGAGTCAGAGAAAAAAAGTAAATCTTCTAAGTTCAAGTGGGACCTGGAAAAGCAGCCTTCCTTCTGCTGGTTGATGTGACCATCAAGTAAGAGCTGGGAGGTTAGAAGAAGGTGTTTTCTCCTCGCCTTGAGTGAACAGAGTCCAGCAAGTAAAGACTTTAGTTAAAGGACTGAATTAAACTCTTCTTTCCACTCCCTGGTGTTAACAGTGAAGAAAGGGTCATTCAGAAAGCCAGATTTCAAGCTGCTTTTCACTGAGAAGCTAGATTCAACACTACAATACTGCTTTTTCTACTGCTTCCAGTAAACTGGAGTGCAGAAAGCCTGTCTTGAATTAAATCTGTCCTTGGTATATTTTAAGATCTTTGCTTCTAATTAGCGTTCAATTTGAGTCGCTGTTATGAAAAGCTTTCTTGTTTGGAAATATTTGGACTATTAAACTCATTGTTTTTCTTAACTGTGTGTCTAACTGCACCACTTCTTATCTACTCCACAGTTACAGACTGGAGGAGCAAGGACTTAAGTCACATGCTCAAGAAGCAACTTAGACTTTAATAAAAGAGGCAGTCTGGGCTTCCAGCCTCCTTCATCCCTACTTTTAGATTTTGCATTTCAAGAGAGATTTAGAACCTATTCTCTAACCCCTGACAAACCTCAACTCCTCCCAGGAGCTATCATGGTACAGATCAGCGTCAGGTAAAAGCAAAAAGACATTTAAATGTAGATAGGAATATCCTCATCTTTTCCTCTGAGCTTCATAACAGTTTCTCATGGAAATGAACAGAACAGCTCACACTCTCAGAAGTGAGATTTGTGGTCCCCACGATCCATGAAGACCCACCATATGGAGTCATGATTCAAGCTTCTTTGCCAGACTTTAAAACTAGGAACTTTTTTTCTAAAGTTACCAAAGAAGAGCTAACTTCCATTATTTGGTATCAAACACTGTGTCAAACTTTTCACGACATGGAAAAGCAATGAAAACCTGACTATGCTGATAATAGACACAAGAGGATGACATACAGCTGAGCATATGCCAGCCCCTGGAAGTCCAGTTTAGCCCCTGGAAGGCTAATCTAATGCTGTCACAGATAGTTCCATTAGAAATGGCCCATGAAGTCCATACATGACACTGCCATGGTCTTGCAGGATTTTTTTTATCATCTTGGCATGTCTTCAAAATGATATGCTTGTTTTTGGGAAGATTTAATGAAAATAAATTTTAATGAAAAGCAAGTACAGAAGTGATTACACAGAAGGAAATTAGGCCAATACTGTTATGTCTGGCAAGTCTCCTCCACCCTTTGAATAATCTTATTATCGCTTGATTTAAAAAACAAAACAAAATCCACAAAGAACTTGCAGACAGGGTAGCATCCATAAAACAAAGCTCTAACCTCAGCCAACACCCCCCACTCATCTGGGAAAAACGCTGATTTGGGGTTATTTGAAGCAGATTTAGACTCTACCATGGAGCATTAACAATGCTGACACTGCAGACCAGCCCAGTGGACTACTCACAGCTGCTTGCAACGGCCTTGAGTTAACAGTAACCAGTGTTCTCTTCATGGTGAATCTCCCTATTCCTTATTGCATCCTGAGCTGCAGACCCAATCTACTGCCAAAATAAGTGACTGTCATGAAAAGATAGCAGCCTACAGGCTCAGATGTCCACCTGAATATCGTTATGAACTCATAAAACATTTCTAAACAAACAGAAAGGAATGAGATACTCTGCATTTGGAAGACATTGAGGATGCCAGGAACTGCATGTTCAGTTCCTCACTGCCCAAAGACTTTTAGCTCATCCATAAAGCCTCTGAGCAAGGTCTGATGACTTTTCACTCTCTTACAGCAGCATTTCACAAGCCTAACGCCCGGTAGCTCTAACTCGTAGTTATCATAAAAGTAAGAAAACAACTTCCTACAGCATTTGAGCACAGAATGGTCATAGACCCACTCAGACTCACAAGACATGTTTGATCTCTGCTCTGGAGGATTAATTAATCAACTTTGTGCAGAAGAAACCACATATGCCTACACAGCAGTGGTGACCTGGTCATGAAGGCAGTAACCCCATCAAAGGGTTGGGGTGCTCAGCCTCTGACCTATGATCTGTGAACCTCTTCCAGTTCTTCCTAAGGCGTTAACTTACCTATGGACTCAATCTTATTGATCTTTACAATGCAAACCTTACCTGCTCAGAAATACTTGGACTTAAACCGCAAAATACTTAATTTCAGTATAAAATTGCAAACCCTGTTGTGAAAACTACCTGTTCCCTACAATAGCCCAGAAACATGCATTAATACCTCTGGCATGTGTTTCTGCCAGGCTACACCTAATCATTGCACACTGAGCTGCAGCACAACTACAAAAGCAGGAATTAACAGAGCTGTTGTGGATCATAAATACGTTGAGCCGGGAACTTGTTGAGAACAGTGGCTATAAAGCAGAGCATTGTCAAAGGATTTGGAAGAGGAGTCGCCTGTACTCTGGTGGTCCCCCAGCAGTGCATTACTGCTGCCTAGATGGTCTTTGGGCTTCCATACACTTTGCCCCGAGCATTATTCCCAGCCTGGTCATTGGCTTCACCTCCGCTTGGACAAAAGGCAGATGTAGAATCATAGAATCATCTAGGTTGAACCTTTAAGTTCATCAAGGCCAACCACAAACCCAACGCTACCAAGTCCACTAACTTCAGGGTGGCTTCATGTCCTAACACAACAAGATGTGGCTGCCTGAAAGGTTCCTGCCTAGACTAAGACTTCATGCAGGTTCTCTGCAGCCAATAGCAGCACTTTCTGAAGACAACGTATCTCGCCCGCCCCAGGCACCTGTCCCACACTGGCATGAACTCCAGGGATTCTTCCCAGAGAAATATCTTGGATTAGACGTGACTCATGGAGTGATTCAGGTACCTAAACGTAAGTGCCTGTTGACTCAACTCTTAACTCATTATACTGGTCATATCCTACCTGGTAAAAGTTAACGTGAAGGTCATTTTGAATGACATGAAAGAGGCATCTTTAAGGACAGTTACTAGCTTTGATGTTACACTACACATTTTCTTGTTTTGGTAAATGCAATGACAACATACAGTATCTTTGAAATAAGCCCCGATTCATTTATCTCTACAAATACAACAGAGTTAGGGGATGAAAACAGACTGGTTTCTTACTCTGCCTTAGCATTTCCCTCAAGCTTAGGCACTGCCACTCCTGCTCTCCTGATTCTCATGTTCACGGCTTGTGCACCTTCATGCTCTCATCTTGACTGCCTGCACAACAGCTGCTTTACTTAAATCTGTTATCAAATCATATAGTTTCTCACCTGCCTTAACAAGGTAGACTGTTCCCATTCAATACCCAGAAAGAGCCATTCATTACAAGTTAAGCAACAGTGGAAAGGAAACACCAGGATATCTTGGAGTTATCTTGCAGCCAGCAAAAAATCACACTGTGATAAATTTGGACTAAATTCATCAATGCCTCAATTCTGACAGAAGCCCCTATAAACAACAGTTCAACTGGGCCTTTGTTGAGAGAGAGCTGATTTTATGCTTCATCAGAAAGAACACATTTCACTCCCAAGAACAATTTTAATCCTGTTCCTAATTCATATACATTAACACAGGGAAGTGATTAGAGTTGCTCAACATGAAATAATCAAGTTTAAGTGCTGTACATAATGCTCAGCAGTTTCTACCCAAGGCAGAACACACCATCAACAAATTCACTCCCAGAGTTACCCTTCTGATACACTCTCTGGATTTTCTGTTGGCAAAAAGTATTTCCTTTATTCCCATGGTATTTGCCCAGTGTATTCATTGGAACACCAAAAGAACCAGTACAATAAAGAGGCTGCCTTAATAACCCTTCATACACAACTTATGTTTTGTATGAGGCCCTCTGAGCCTTTTTTTTCCCTTGGCTTTTTGGCTTATCTGAACTAATTCACTTTGAGTCAAATCTAGAAGTTTTTATTGAAGCAAAGATTCATTGTCTGCAAGTGACCAAATCTTGAAAGAATCCTCAGCTCCCAGTAAGCAAACCATTAATTCAATTGGGCTACCTCTCTGCTTATACATTAAATACACTTGGGACCATGCTCTCAGATATCAGCCAGCTGGCACAGGATGATCCATATCCATAACACTTAACTCCCTCAACCTGCAAACCAAAAAGGCTGTGTACAAATTGCCTACAGGAAGGGCTGATTCATACTGACTTCTGCACTATGTCGAAGGAGTGCTGCCTGGCACGGGCTGAAAGAATGCTGTGAACAGCTCTAACAACTGAATTGTATCAAGATACCAGTGAACTTGACTCCAAACTCCTTGGACAGCAGCACAAATGTAGCCTCAAACTCCCATTTAGGTAATCACTTGTTGCTAAATTTTCATAGTCCTGTATCAGGGAAAGTACCACTGAATCCAAATGCAAAAAGTGAGCCAAGGCTTCAGAGTTTAGCAAAATATTATACTCTTTGGGTTAATCTTGGAAGTTTTCCAGTTGTGCTACCTTCTTGATGCAGTTGATAAAAAAACCTGAACAATTCTTGTACAACCCACCACATTATTGTTTTTCTTCACTTAATTCCTCATGGATACTAGTGAGAGGAAGCATTAACAGAGTTGGATAAACTGGCACTGTTGACAAAACAGTGTTGTGAAATAATCCGGTGGGTTCAATACGTTTAATATGTATCAAACATATTGCTGCCCCTGAGCAGCAGCGAGGGATATGTGGGCTTTGGCTGCCTTGGCACCACACAGAAACCACAGTGCGGTGCCTTGCTCTGCTTGTTTCCTCCTCAGGCACAGCTCTTGCCTAAGGAATGACTAATGCCATATTCAATTTCCTTAATGCAATTTTGCATTCTTTACACAGCAATGGAGATTTATATTTGAGTCTGAACAGAGAGGACCTGTACTGAAGAGGCAAGAAGGGCAGCCAAAGCAAGAAGGCTGCTTGGGTTTGCCAACAGCTTTTTGCTGGTGACTCAGAAGTCATCCTCCCTGACAGGTACCACAGTCCGGTCAAGATACCGCCTTTAATTAAAGTCAATAATTTCAAACTATTCACCACTTGCTCCAGCATCTGCTCCCTGTGGAGATCTCACAGCAAAGCCAAGGAAATGCTCAACACAGACTCAGAGCTGCACTTTGCATCGAAACTTCTATTTAGAACCTTTCCTCTGGTGCTGACCTTACCCATCCAGCCCTTCACTTCGCCAGGCCAAGCACTATATTAAAGCATGTCTCAAAACTTCCAAAGGTGGCTTTTCTTCTCTATTGCTCAAAGTACTTCAAAAAACATTAAATAACTTATATTGCCTGCATGATAGAGCACCATCTGCATTTTACATGCAGGGAAAGAGAGGTAAGGAGCACTTAACGTATCTGATGAAAGGCTACCAAATTAAATGGAGTAATGGAGAAAACTCCATCCTATAACCTGCAGTTTGCATTTCTGCAGAGTTTAGGATGCCATGAAAGTGAAACCACTTAATCAAATTGAAATTTCCAGGCTGTTGTGCAGCCAATTGGATTTTTGCTTGGGTGCTGAGCTGTTTCCCAGTTCCTGAAGACATATAATCCACAAGCAGTGCTGCAGCAGCCTCAGCAGAGGAGCTAGAAATTGTGCACAGATGCATTGAATGCCCAGCTGTGGCTTCACATGTGTTTGCTGCCCTCCCACATATGTCCTGTGCATGACATAGCTCTGCATGTCCTGCTGGGATCAGGAAGGGCAACTGCACAGAAGGGAGACTTTTGGACAGAGATTAATCTTCCCCGCTTTTGTTGCATGTGCTGTGCCTGCTGATCTGCAGCACAAGCTAAATGGGAAGACAGGGAACACACAGGGTGCCCACTGCCATGAGCTGCTGCAGGGACAGCACCGTGGCTCCGTTGTGGTTTGGCCAGAGTACAGAAAATAGAGACAAGGAAATGGCTGAGGTACATTTGTGATAACAATGGTCCCAAGATCCCAGTTTCCCAAAGCTGATGTGCCATTTCCCACATGCTCCAGCACTCAGCTCCACAAACAAAGGCTGCTCCATGGCTGGAGCACAAAGAGCAGCAGTTCAGTCCCTCACCCCTAGACACCACTGCAGAATTACACAGTACGTGCTGCAACTTCGGCATTAAAATGAGAAATTAATCTACAACCAGCCCTTTTCAAACTTCAGGGAAAAAAAAAAAGAGCAGCGAGCTGGGCTAGGAGATTCGCGAGTACTAATTTCTGCCCCCATGCTGAAGCTGTTAGTTATGAGAAAATGGTTTGTTCTCTCCTCCTCTACTTATTTTAAGTTCTTTAGAGTTCTTCGCTCCTTGCACAAAAACTCAGTTATATCATCAGCCTCTTAAGCAGTCCTCTCACAGCACAGCATGGTGTTACAAGCACTGTACAACAGCTCTGTGTGCGTACAAAACAGGCAAGAGGTTGGAGGAGGCTGTTCCTCCCAGGCAGCAGCAGAGCTTTGGCCAGGGCTACCCTTGTTTGAAAGGCCTAAGAATTCTGCATTGATATCAGTCAGGTCTTTTACAATGTAAAATCAGAAAATAAATGATTGCACCAGCAGTCAGGAAAAACAAGATGGAAGAGAAAACACACCTAGTGCAGTGCCAGAGGAAAAGAGGGAGGCAGTGAAATATTCCATCTGAATGGCTCAGAAGGCAAGTATTGATTGTTTCTGAGAAAAAAAACTATTATCGCTAAATTCCTATTATTATTTCAGGATGTTAACTCCATACTCAAAAAGAATCTCTGACAGCAGTCCAATGGACTGCAAAGGGAGGAATTAAGGCAGCAAAATGTTTTGGAATATGTCTTCTACCATCTGCCAGTCCTGCATAGCTTTCCAGCATTTAAATGTCACTAATACTTGTCCATCTGCAAGGATGCTACTTTGCCCACAACCACTTCATAAACATAGAATCATAGAATCATCAGGTTGGAAAAGACCCACCGGATCATTGAGTCCAATCATTCCTATCAAACACTAAACCATGCCCCTCAGCACCTCGTCCACCCGTCCCTTAAACACCTCCAGGGAAGGTGACCCCACCACCTCCCTGGGCAGCCTGTTCCAGTGCCCAATGACCCTTTCTGTGAAAATTATTTTCCTAATGTTCAGCCTGAACCTCCCCTGGCAGAGCTTGAGGCCATTCCATTTCTTGGTTTCTACTGACCTACAGTCCTGCATTTGTAGTATGGTGCAATTCTCTCCAATGGATCATCAACTGTCAACACTCCTCCAGCCACCTCCAATCCATCACCTGATTAACTTCAGGGCAACAACTCACTGTGTTGCTCTGTGCTGATAACTTTACGTTAGTTGTCCCCGCCGTCTGCCCAACGCGGCCTTTGCCAGAGCCCACAGAATGGTCCCAGTAACCAGCAGAGAGATGCAGCAGATAGACCCTGCTTCCCTCGGTAGGCATTGCAGTGCTTTACTTGTTAGAGGTTGTTCTGGAGAGCTGGCAGTCAGTGGTGCCCACTTGCAGGAAAGCTTATGGGGACAGACATCTGCGCAGTCACAGTTTTCTCAAAGTCATCCTTGAAAAATGCCACCCAGCTCTCCTGTCCCAAACCTGTGGTTACAAACAAGACTTCAGCTCCAGTGCTACCCAGCAAGGCCCTTTTATGCAAATGAAATAACTCAGCACAGCCCTGACGGGGTGAGGGATTCAGTGAGCACAGACTTGAACAGGGATGGGAAGTAAAGCTATTACATTAGACAAGACAGACAGAAATTTTTCTTATTTTTTTAGTGCACTCAATAAAAATAAGTAACTACAAGAAGACACCGTGAATGAGCGATGGGTTAGCAGCTTAGCAATATCTCCAGAAGGAATTCTATATCATTTTCTTTTGCTCTCAAGAGCTGTGATGGACGAGCTCACCATTCTCATCTTCCTGTTATTAAACAGAGACGATTGTCACCAAGCTTGCTCCTCATTTGCCTTGACCTTTCAAGAAGGAACAGAATAAATCTCTATGAGGTTTCAAAGCATGTTTGGCAACTGCTTAGAGCTGGCAGTCTCTCCCCATGGCCGGGTCAGTACAACCCAAGAGGCGGTCATCACTGCACCATCACCCGAAGTCGCTGTCTGTACCTCTGTGAGCAAGGTGAAGTCCACCAGTGCCCGGCTCCAGAGTCATAGTCAGAGCCTTGCACACAGGACAGGAGGCCAGTGATCTGTTTCCAATGCAGAAAAGCTCAGCTGAAATACACAGCTGGCAAAAATCACAGAAGTTGAGCATTAAAGATCCAGGCAAGAAAAAACAACATGAAGTTGTTACTCCCCAATGCAAAACCTGAAAATGGGACAAAGCACATCCCAGTGCTCTGCTATTATGCAGTGCAAATAAATAGTTTCTGCAAGAGAAACAGTTTGGTGGGGATTTTTTTCAGCCAAAAGGAAAGCAGAGCAGTAACTAATCAAATTAAGTGTTCTTCAGCAATATAAGGCTAATTTCTCCTGCTCCAATGTTGTTTCAATCATTTTAAAACAGAAGTTAAACCCTGAACATGTATCTTGGTTTTCTGACAAACGTTTAAAAAACCAGAGGGCCTTCAGTGCACTGGTATCACTCCACAAGCATTACTGATTTCATCTCCAAAAGCCTTTTGGAAGTATTTGAGTAGAAGCTTATTCATTGTGGAACAGATCAGAAAATTCAGGGTCAGGGTGGGGTCTAGTCTGGACCTCAGGAGTGTTGGGTTCCCCCAGAGCGAAGTGCTGGCTGTTCACTTGTTCCTTGCCTACACTGAAGCAATGAACGTGCTGATTTTGATTTTGTTGCTGAAGAAAGTGATACCCCCTGCACTGACAACTGACCCTGAGCAGGGAGCAGATACTCTCGGCTTAGGGAAAAGCAAGAAGAGATTTTGAAATGCTTCTTAATCAAATTCTTTAAGCAATGTGGTGATTTAACTCTGGGTTTGAGTTTTATTATTTCCAATCTGTACCTACTGCTTTTCTTTCCTTAACTTCTGCTTGCTATTTGGCTGAAGTTTACTCTCTGGGCTACGGATTAGCCTCTTGGTGATAAGCAAGGGAGCATCCAAATCTGGGTCAAGATTTTGCTTATTCAAAAGCTTTGGGAGCTTTCATGCAAGCACAGCATATTTAGAGGAGTTCTTGAGTTCATGGCTTGAACCTAGCTTCCCCTTAGCTCATCCACTGGGTGCTCAAGTAAGAGTTCAGGAACAGCTTTCATAAAACATTAAAAAAAGAAAATAAATTGTGCAAGGTGCTGGAAACGTTGAACCTGGGAGGGGAAGGAAAAAAATGAACCAACACCGTTCTGCTCAGA
Organism: Phaenicophaeus curvirostris; assembly: GCF_032191515.1. NCBI lineage: Eukaryota > Metazoa > Chordata > Aves > Cuculiformes > Cuculidae > Phaenicophaeus > Phaenicophaeus curvirostris. The sequence goes on from NC_091401.1 coordinate 20,295,501, forward strand.
AGCAATTTCCATTGACTAGCACACATTTGTTTGGCTGGGTTTTTAATTTTATAAATTTGCTCCTTGCCATTAAGCGTTATTTGTGCTGACTTCTTTTTGCCAGCTCCTCCTGTAATCTGTGACCTCCTTCCTCCCAGAGGAACTAAGCCATGGTGGATAAAAGCATTGCAGATTTACTAGGTAATTGAAATCATCACGGGAAATAGTGTTATACACTCTAGACTTTGCCTTGAAAGCAGAGAAATGGATATTTACAGCATTTTCTTTTTTTAAAAAAGTGAGTTTTAAAAAAAATAATTTACAACTTGGACTACATATGGATTTTCATTTTAAAAAGTCAATCAATCCTTGCTCATAATGGTGCTAGGCTGGCACTAAGGAGGCTCTGACCTGGCTGTAATGTTGTAGTTTCTCTCCTACAGTTACAACAGACTATGGCTTCTTTCTGGGAAGATCCCCTGTATTTAAAAAATCCAAAAAGAACAGTATGAGTCACTGAATATCTGTCAGGTTCCTGAGCAGCGAAAGTGCAGATTTGAGCCATTTCTCCAGATAGATTTGATGGCAATACCTACCCCCTAAGAAAGCAGCTGATCTATATCCCTTCCCAAAGCACGTTTCATGCTGACCACAAAAAGGAACATTTGCTTACAAAGCAATTGTTTTAAAGCCAACTCCTGACTTTTTAATTTATTGAATATTTGTTCCCCTTGACTGAAACTTCAGCAATCTTTTCTTGCCAGAGCTAATATTTTAAATCGTCTATTTTAACATCATTTGCATAACTTTTTCAAAACATGTTATCACTATCTGTGTCCTCCTGTTTTGCATCCTGCCTAATCCCAAGGTCAAGGAACTCAATAGGACCCCCTTGATTTTTCTAGGTTTTAGGCAGGAATTTACAGACCAACAAGAGAAGTCTGCCAGCGCTGTGCTGCATTCGCCATGGGTTCTCGCCTCTCTCCTGCATACACTAGACACTTGGCAGCAGGACTGCTCTTGATTTGTTTTTATTCACACTGTGCCATGCATTTTAAACTTTTATCCTCGCTCAAAAAGCCAACAATTATGCTTGCAACATTCTTTTGTGAGGTCTTTCTCAGCTGCAACAAAGTCTTCAGTCAAAACCTAAGTAACAGCTAAAATTAGTCTTTTCTAAAGCATCTTTTCCACAGGAATAAAGACATTGTGGAGAAGATGTCTACAGACACAACAACCTTCCTGCTCAAAAAGCTGTGGGAAATTAAGACTATACAAACAGGACTCACTCACTGGTCTGCAGCAGCCCACAGGAAGGTTTCTCTCTGCTGCTCCCCCAAGACTTGGTTGCCTCCTGCACACCTCCTTTGGGGTGGCACCTACAGCTGGTTGAAGCATCATTTCCTGATAGGCTAAGGTGCAAACACAACTAGCACCATAGGAATCAGCTGCAAAGAGTAATCAGGCCGTTGCTTTCACATGTGTCTCCTATTTAAGCACCAATCAGGCCAAATCCTGTTTCACTGGCTTGATTTGAAAAATCACAGGTCAGAGCTGGTGGCTTGCAGGCTGTGTATTTGCTTTTCCCCAACACAGCCTGAAAATAACCCAACGCCCTCGCTGTAGAAATCTGACAAGGGCTTTGTTTTCCTGGTCCTTTAAATTGATTTTATTTAACTTCTCTCCATCACAATGGACCTGAGGGTAATTCATAGCTCTCAGATCAGCTGTCCCGTATTTATGGTGTTTACCTAGCATAAGCAGTGGGTGGGTGGGATTGCTGTAGGAAGCTGTAGACCCTCTACCAGCGTGAATCAGCCCAGCCGAGCTGACTTGCGAGGCCATCGGCTGATTCCTGCCAGCTGAGCCTCTGCCTTTGCCTCCTGTGACTCATCCTCCTCTGTATCAAACAAAGAGCCCCCAGACTACAGGCTGAGTCACATCTGCTTTGAAGGTGGGAGTGGGGTGTCTTTCATGTCACCCCCTCCCTGCCTTGGGAGGGAATGCTGGGGAGGAGGCTGTCTCTGTGGCAGTGAACCTCGAGTCAGAGCTCTAAAAATAATAGTGGGAGGAACAGAAAGGCTTCTGAGAACAAGACCCCTTTCAGCCACCTCCCATAACAACACTTCAATCAGCTTCTGCAGGGCTAAGGGGGAAAGGTGGATGTGTGATGCGGCGAATGACCGCGTTCCCAAGGACTGTAATTACACAGCATTAAAATGCACAGCTCTGCAGTTACATTTTGACAAAAAACTACAACCTCAACAGGGGGAAATGTGGGGAAAGGGCACAAATAAAGTAGAACAAGCAGGGCAAACTCAGCTCTGATTGAAGCATGTATGATTCAGCTGCTAGATTTGGCTTCTTAGTATCCACTGACAGTTGTATGTTACTCAGCGGTCCTTCCTACCAGAGGAAAATCACAACATCCCTTTAAGAAGGCATGCCTGTGGCTCTAGATTTCTGCTTTAGTGTTGGGTATGCATGCCTTCATTCCCCAAGGACGTCTGCTGCTCCTCCTGAGGAGAGGAGTTGACCATGGGTTCCCTGGAAGGGCACAATCTCCTGGAGACATCACTCCCCTACTGCTTTGCCCTGGCCAACAGCATCCTGGGCTATCTGTACCCTGCTGCCTGCTTTCAAAATCATTAATTATCATAAGGATGAACATCTCTCCTAACTGCACAATGTCAAATGACTCTTCAATTTAAGTGCTCGTTTGTTTTCATCAAGTTAAACCTGAGCTGCCGCACTGCTGTGTGACGAGACTGACTGGTAGTATTCCACTTGGGAACATATTCAGACTTGGAAATACTCAGACAATCCACTCCAGGCAAGAAATAATATGTTATAAGTCATAGAAAACCCACAAAAAAATGGAGGGTAGACTTGGATAAAGACTACAAATAGGGGCTTGGGTGGGTGGGTAGGGCTGGTGGTTGGTTATCTTTGAGAAACCCATTAGGCTGAACATCTGTGTTTCCAAGTATGATTAAACCATTCATCAGCAGATTTGGTTTATTCAGATATTGTTTTAATCTTCTATTTATTCAGAGTAATTTAGCCTCATTTTGAGAGTTGCAAATGAACAGTTACTTGCTCTGTGTCAACAAAACACTGGAGTTTCTTGCTGAAAAAAAAAAAAAGGAAAATACATTGTGAAGCCAATGGCAGTGCCTTGTTCGCTGCTCCCCTCTCTGGACATCAGCTGGTGGAGAGCAACCTGGGATGAGCCACCCAGCAGCAACTGGGATTGTTTCACAGTAGCTGCAACAAAGCATAACACACCTCCCGACTACTGCCTAGCAGGACAAGGGAAATTGCTCTGCTAAATAGCTATTTCCAAAGTGGAAAGAGTGAAACACCCAGCAAACCACATCTTCCTGCATCCCCTCTGGATGCTTCAACACCAGAAACTTCATAGACACCCCAGCATGAGCTGGCTTTGTGGATTGGTGTGGGCACAGGAGGACAAAAATTGCCTGCAGGTGTGCAGATCTATAGGGTGTTTAATGAATAGGTGTTGTCAAGCCCCACGTGCAGCACATACCATTAGGCAGCTCATAATCCCCAGTGAACAGGAAAGGAGAGTGGGAATTTGAGCTGGGTGAAGCCTGTTTATAGGTACATTAGTCAGCAGGAGTGGGAATAACTGTTGCATGCTATAATATGTGCTATGCTACAGCAAAATGTCATTCTCTGTAACTCTCCTTACTCCTATCTGTGCAATAAAATCTGCCCAGGAAATTCCCTAACACTGAAATTAGCAGCAAAGTCTCCATTCAGATCTCAAACTAGAAATAATTCTCTATCATCACCATAAAGTTGAATGTTGTTAATAGAAGACAAATTTTAATTTCTCCTTTACGCACAAATCTGCTCTGAAAAGCTTTTTGGTTTTAACTCCGTTGATCACCAGTGGTACTCCTGTTCCTCCTGCTCTGCTGTGGAGCCGCTTCTGTGCAGTGACAGTCAGGCAGGTCCCCACTGTCCCCTGGGTGACAAATGCCACCACATGGGAGCAGCTTCTGGGTCAGCAGCAACCATTTACCGGTTCCACAAAGCACAGAGCAGCTTTCCCCTTGGTCCCTCACCTTCATGCTCCCCAGTAGGAAACACTCAGTGGCCAGCCCCCATTATCAGAAGTGCAGAAAAGCCAGCACTGCATCAACTGGGTATCAACCAGCATGGCAGAAATGGCAATAAGAAACTGGGATTAAAAACATTTTTATTAGGCCAGTGGGAAAATAATGAGGCATTAGGATTTTTTAATTGCTTGTGATACTGTGTGTGTAAGACATGATGGCTGAAAGCTAAGCAGAGGGCTTTTCCTCCTTCCCTTTCGTAGAATCATAGAATCACCAGGTTGGAAAAGACCCACCGGATCGTCAAGTCCAACCATTCCTATCAATCACTAAACCTGTCCCTTAAACACCTCCAGGGAAGGTGACTCAACCTCCTCCCTGGGCAGCCTCTCCCAGTGCCCAATGACCCTTTCTGTGAAAATTTTTTTCCTAATGTTCAGCCTAAACCTCCCCTGTCGGAGCTTGAGGCCATTCCCTCTCGTCCTGTCCCCTGTCACTTGGGAGAAGAGGCCAGCACCCTCCTCTCCACAACCTCCTTTCAGGTAGTTGTAGAGAGCAATGAGGTCTCCCCTCAGCCTCCTCTTCTCCAGGCTAAACACCCCCAGCTCTCTCAGCCGTTCCTCATAAGGCCTGTTCTCCAGCCCCCTCACCAGCTTCGTCGCTCTTCTCTGGACTCGCTCCAGAGCCTCAACATCCTTCATTGTAGTGCTACATGCTTCTTCCACTGCTTTGGTTTGTTTCCTTGCTTTGTCTTGCTCCTGTATGGCTAGAACTGCTTGCTGCTATCTTTGTTTGCCCTGCCAAGCCCCCAGGACATACATGTGACCTGAGCCTGGCTGAGGCACTTGGGGTCCCTTTTGTCCCCAAGGGAGGCCATTGAGTTCACAGAATCTTAGAATCACCAGGTTGGAAAAGACCCATCGGATCATCGAGTCCAACCACTCCTATCAAATAAATCTCCCTTCCCTCCAGCAAGGCAGAGAGCCTGCAGCCTGGCTGGTGGCTCAATACAGGTGGTCAACACACAGTTCAAATGTTGTATTTTCCACAGGCCATATAAAACCCACACAATATCCAAACAAGAAGAGTGTGGATGAGAGTGACCACACTCAGTGAATCCTGGAGGTAAATGCCATCTCCAGCGTTGCATGTTGAGGACCACTAAAGACTTACATTTGCCTCGAAGTGCTGCAGAGGGGATTGGGGAGGGGTGGGCTTTCTCTTGCCTCCTCCCCTGCCTGCAACATGGGGCATTTTCTAACCACGAGTTGTATTAGCCATGAGAAACGTGATTCAATCATATGCTTCAGAGTCCTCCCTAATCTCTGTTCTCATAAATCAAGAAGGTAAATATAGATCGGTTACTGACTGTGTTTATCAGGGTATATTTTAGCAGAAGACAGGCTGTCAATGCTTTATGTGGACAGGGAGGATGCACCCCCAGCATTAATCTGGTTTGTCTAATTGATGCGTTCATTTCTGTTTTGCTGACTGGTTACATTAAGAAATTACTCATTCAATCCTCCTGTTTTTCAGTTGAAGTCTACTTTTCTGTACACAAAAGCAGGAAACAAGGCAAAACTCTTCATTTTCCTACATGCTCTGCACAGAGGAGATGGCACCAGCTCCTTCATCACTCATTTCCAGTGCCGTTCAGCACTGGTTTCATGAGACTGAAAACATCACCTCGGATTAGGTAAACCTTTCCATAAAAGCCATTAACTCCTCTGTGGAAAAGCCCAGCGGATTTTAACATGAGATGTACTTTCTAAAAGCCTCTCTCTATAAACGTGCAGTTAAGGGCCAGGAAAATAACAATAGGTTTTAAAAAAGCAGAACGGCTCAACGTAACCAGCATTCCATTTATGTATAATCCACCTGGTTTCAAGAGATACATTATGTCTACACCTGGCCCACTCCACAACCCATTCCTCAAAATGTGTACTTTTTAGCATTAGATCTAACTGAATTAGAAACAGTACTATGATTTGTTTTGCATTCTGTATCTCCTTTTTTTCTGTCTGTTAGTGAAAATGTGTATTTTTTCCTCAATCATTTCCCTGTGTTGTAAGAGCAGAATCTTTCTGCATACTAGCTGGCCCATAAGTGAAGAAAAACATGCTGTCCTAATATCCTCCCCCAGCACTACAGAAGCTTGTTTGAAACCTATTTACTGCCAGGATGCGCATATTAATGTCTTGTCTTATTTGCCTCAACAAACAGAAAGGAAGCTATTTTAAGTTACTAGAAGATACATAACCTAACCAAAAATCCTAACCAAAAATCTTCATGTTTTTAGAGAAGCCATCTGGTTCATGTTCCTTCTTTTGCATTAGTTTTGAAGCAGCTTTGGGGAACCCTTATGGGCAGCACCCCCATGAATCAAAGGAAGGTTGTTAAAAGATGATTGCCCCACGCCATGGCTACCTGTGCCAGAGACCCAAACCACGGCAAGTCATTACACAAAAGCCAGCAGAGCCAGCGATGACACCACTTGAGGTCCCACTAGCAGCTCGTAAGCGACCCGGGACACTGATCGCTGATAATGATATAATGAATACCAAATTAAAACCTAAAACTATGCTACTGCAGGCCACGATCTTATCAACCTCTCCTGAAAGCTGAGCTGCATCAGGCCCTGTGGTTCTTGAACAGGAGATTTCAACTAATATGCTGCAGGTAATTCAATCCGTGCCGCTCTGCTCTTTCAAGCAGCACTCAGCCAAGGCTGCATTATGATATTAAATCCATGGTGAGGTGTAGGCTTTGGCTCATCGTCCTTCAGCTGAGATACAAAATCAGATTGAACAGACCTGGAGTGACCCAGCCAAAATACCTTGGCTAAGCTTCAACTGAGAAGGGAAGGTGCACTATGGTTTCATTTTTGCCTTCAGTGCTGACCCTTCCCAACACTGCCCTTTGGCTGTAGCAGGGAGAAATCATCAGGGAATAGTAGACCAATAAAAACATCAACGACAACAAACTATCAGATCAATACAGCCCTCATTTGTTCTGCAGCACTGCCAGTTTTGGAGCAGATGTGCAGTGCTCTCCTGCTGAATAGCTGATGCCACTTAGTTTCAGCCCATGGGATGCTCACAAACCTTTCCTGCAAGGTCTGCTCTTGGGATGACAGTGGTTATTCTGGACATGCAAAAAGCTACACTTCTGTGAAAAACAAACAACAGACAATAAGCCCTCTTATCTGCATGCAAAGCAAATGCACTTGCACAAACAACAGCCTCTCTTCAAACCCTGAGATGGGCAAAGACCCATCCATTATTAGCAGTGAGATGAATATATTAAGCAGCCAGTTAAAATGCCAAAGAAGCATTCACATCTTTTTCTCTCTTCCCCCACCCCCAAGAAAAAAGTTTCTTTTTTTTTTATTTTATTCAAGCAGCAGTAGTTCAGTCTCTGGGTAAAATTTAGGAAGTAAGTGCTGAAATACTCTGAAGACAACTAATTTTAACCTGGTGCTCTCAGCAGTAGCATGTAAGCTTTCTGTGTACAAACCCAATATTGTGGCCTATTGTTTTTACTGAGGACAGCAGAAAACAGCTTCTCTTGTGTGTGGGCAGCCTAGCAGAGAGCAAGCTAGACCTGTCACCATAGTGTGTCAAGTGGGATGGACAGTTCATGGAAGCTCCCCAGCCCTGTGTGCAGCATGGGGGGTACCACTGCCCACCCAGAGAGCAGCTCTGACAGGCAGGTACGACAAGATGCAGGTGATGGGGAACTGAAATGAGTCCAGGATGGGGGTCATGAGAGGCAACAATGGAAAATGATGGAGATCAAACACAGTCTGCCGCATGCAACATCACAGCAGAGCAAGTCAGCTCCCTAAGAATCCAGAACAAGATGCCCTTGAAGCAACACATCTTTCCTGCCTGCTGCTCATTGCAGGTAAATCAGGCTATGAGATGCGTCCTCTTGCAAAAGCCTAGCCCTCAAAGCACTGGCCCACTTTTAACAAAACCATTTACAGCACCTGTTCCTATACCAAAGAAAAAATGTTCTCTCTGAGATTTTTACTGATAGAGCGAGTTTCTGCCTAAAACTAGCCCATCGTGGCTGCATGGCTCCTGACAGAACCACAGCTTTTTTTTGGTTTTTTTTTTTATTGCCAAGCAATCCTTTTCAGCTTGAGAGGCATCTCTTTACAGGGCATTCGAGAGCTGGCAGACACTGTGACACACAACACTGGAGTAAGCATTGAGGCACCAGAACAAGACAGTGCTGACAGACACAGACTACATATTGTACTTTGCATCAACCCCAAGGTGGATTTTGGAGAGCTTAAAGACACTGAGCAGGCTCCATTTTTCTGGGAAGGACATGATGGGAGTCAAACTCATTCCCAACAAAATCAGAGATGTTACCCAGGGGTGACTCTACATCCAGAGTCAAGTCCTGCATATAACCTGCCAATAAAGCCATCAAATGTCCCTGCACTGCTGTCTCTTCTGTTCTATAGTACTTTATCTGTCACTACTGGAACTTTATCTGTCACTCTTGGAACAGATAACTAAGACCAAATCCTGACACCAGCTGCAGCCTTGTTACTTCAACTGAAATTCAGAAGAGCTAAACCTAGCTGCAGGACAGTGGGAAATGATACTCCGCAGTGTATCGGGTTCCACTTGATTAAGACATAATCATCACGGCATATATGGTGTGACCTGGATGGAAAGGTTGCAATTTTTGCTTCACAGTGACCCAAAGCATCAATGTTAAACTGTGGATGAAGGGAATGAGAAGGCAACAAGCATGTGTCTGCCTGGTTTTGTTTTTAAAAGCAGTCTTTGGGTAAGAAAAAAATAGTGTGTGGTCCTTTAAATAACACAGCAGCCTCCACACACTGAATCATTTAATCCCTTCTTGCTGGCGGCTTCTTTATCCCAGTTTCCCCTAAAGGCACATCTGCAGCCCTGCTGCAGCCCCTGTCCCAGCATGGGAAAGGGAGCCCCACAGGGATCTATGGTCCCTGTGCCCAAGGTGGGGAGTCCCCACATGTATCCCTTATCCTATGCAGACTATGACCCCATCACATGTTTTTTTTTATCTGTCAGTGACTGAGGTTAACACAGTTGTTTTGGTGCCAGTGGAAGCTCCACTTTGGGGACAGCGATGGCAAAACCAAAGGAAATCACCTCTTTTTCAGGCATCAGTAACAGCCTCCATCCATGGGAGAGGTCGCAGCTGATGCTGGAACTAGACTTGGGCTGCATATTCCCGCATGGCTCTGAAATGGATTTCTTTAATGCTGCATCACCCCATTTCTATCTAAACAGGGAGCATGTCTGATGGATGCATTACACATCATCTCTACTCAACCTGGCATGCAAGATACAGGGAAAGAAAGAATCTAGGAGAAATCCAAGCTGGATTAAATCAAACAGCAAAGAACATCCAGGCTTTATTGTGCTGGGATTTTACTCCAATTCCTGTTTATACCTTCGCGCCACTGAGGTTCCCACCCTGCACAGGGGAAGCACCCTGATATTAGTTTATGAGAAACATCCACATGGCTGTTTTCTTGTAAGGTGTCCAAGATGCTACTTGACAGGGCAGAATAACTCTTTCCATTTCCCAAAGCAGAAATCAAGCCCATGGCCAGTTCCACTCAGAGAAATAACATAAATAATGATGAGAGTGCCCTGTGAGCACTGGGCTCCTTCCCTGCCTGACTGTGTCAGGGCAGGGCTCTCCCAGGAAATCTATCACAGAGCCAGAAACCTGAATGAGGTTTTTCAGGTCTTGAGTTGGGGCTTTGATTACAAGACTATCCTTCCTTACACTGGTATTCATCATACCATCAGTCATCAATGAGAGATGAGACAGCAAGATTAATCCCTCTTCTTATCCTCTTACATTAATGCCTCCACCACTTTGTCCACTAAAGGGTGTGCAGTGAGGTTCCAACTGATGGAAAAGTAAGAAAAAAGGGGCCAAGCATTCCAGCCATGTTTCTAAAAATACCAGCATTTCTGCAGGGCTCCATCTGGTCTCTGCTCAGAGACACAATTGTGAACTTTGCACTGGATGTCCAAAAGCCATCGCCGTTCAGTGAGTTATCTTGTGATGTCCCAAACCAAATCAGAGTGAGAAAGCTTTCCAAAGTCAGGAACACGAATTGTCAGAAATGCAGAGTGAGCAGGTGGAGGTCTGAACATCCCATCCCTGCGTCCCAGTGGCTGCTTAATAGGGGGTCCCTATAAGCAGCCTGATGCTTGCAGACTGCTTTTCTGTGAAATATCAAACTTTCCTAAGAGCTCGCTGACACTCTCCAATAATCTTCACTAATTGATAAGCATGTGATGGAAACTATGCCTTCAGCCCACTTGTCTAATAGGAGATGGTGGAGGGATCGCAGCCAGCGCACACAGACATGGAAATGGTGAGGGAAAGATGCTGCAGTTTCTCCCTTTTAGTGCCCAGTGGAGTTCAGGAGCGAACGTTTGAAAACACATAATAATTTTCAATTCTCATGCTGATTGCAAATGCACTTTCTGATTGGAATTTGGTTTGATTCCAAAGTAGTTTTTCTTCTACAACTTCATTTGTTTCAAACAGCTTTTTCTTTGGAAACATAACACAAATCAGTGCACCTTCGCAAAACCAACAAAAATGCGATGGGGTCACCAAGCACACAGGCTGGGAGCTCAATGCAAATCCAAAGGGAACCGAAGCACTCTCTCCTCAACAGCCCATTAGTCGGTTTTGGTGATGGCAAAACATTTTGAAAAACAACAGTAAGGAAGATTGAGCAAAATAAAGAAATTGGAGATGAGCCTTTCCTTTCTGAAGAGGTTTTATGAAGGGCGGTAGAGTTCATGAGGTGAAGATAGAAGCCCTAGAGGGACTTGTAGGGTAGCAGGTCAAGAGTATGTTGAATGTACTAATAAAACGTTCTACAGATGAAGAACTAGCCCAGAAAAATGCAGGAATTGTGATATTTAAATGGCACAATTAATTAGTTGTGGATGAGGCAAGTATGAAGGGATTATGAGAGAGGTAAACAAACATCTAAATAAAAGGAAGAAAGAAAATCAATCAGGCGGCTTTTGGTCATGTGTATTCAGAGTCACAAAAAAGAAAGTTATGCCTCATGAAACTGGAAAGACCTTATTTGATGCTGATAAGCAAAATAGCTGAGATAATGAGATGGCAGCTGGTGGAGATCCCTGCTATAAGGTGTTATTGAGGCCAAAGCCTTTGTAAAATTCAAAATAGGATTAAGTATTTAAATGACTAGTCAGAAGGCCACTTGCTGTTACAGAAAAATGGGCAGAAATTATTTTGGTATAGAAACCAGGCAGTGCCTGGGGATAGAAGAAATTCTGCTATGAAAGTATCATTGTGGGCTTGGCTGCTATGGGAAATTTCACCCTATTCTGAGGGTGATCTCACCGATGGGACTTGTCTAGAGGGTAACTTGGCCTCATCCAGTTCATTACCCAGATGACAGACTGCTTTTAATCAACTTGAGGAGCACTATTAGAGGGATAGCTGTAGAAACTCATCTTCTTGCAAGACTGGAAGTTATAAAACTCATGAGAATAGGGTAAGGATAAATGAGAAAGAGTTTAAGTGAACCTTTGACAAAACGTTTGCACCTTTTATTACTCAAGGTGGTGGCAGGGTGTTTTGGGTAGCTAATGGATAAAACAGAGGCAAGTATATAAAAATTAGATCAACGCTGGACCGCAGCAGGGTCTGGAAAAATATTATACAGCGAAGTCTGCTGGAGCAAGAGTTGTGAGCAGTGGAGGGAAAGCAGAAGGCAAGGTAGTACCCTGGTACCACACAATGATCTGTACGAACTTGAGTGCTACAAGTATTTGCTAAGAGGATACAAAAGCTCCTCTGCTGTTACCGACCAAACCACAATGGGCCACGTGTGCTGATAGGAGCAGCCTGCAGGTCAGTCCTCAGGACACGCAATCCCATGCTCTGGTACACTCGTCCTAAGAGAATAAATATGACTCAAATGACTCTGGACACACATGCAGACAAGTCCCATCAAAACTTGTCCACACTGACCATAATTTCAGAAATATGACCCCCATCCCATGTCCTTTACTTACACATTCTACAACCACAAAGTAGTAGGATATGAGCACAAAAGACTGGCAGTGCTGTCAGCTAGAGACTACGGTCTTAAAAGCTCTGCAAAACAAGATGCAATAGCAAACAAAGAAGCTTTTCTCTTTTGCTTAGATTTAATCAAAGGGAAGCTCCCGGGATCAGCCATCCCACAGCTGCGTCTAGTGTCCACAGGCTGAGCAAAAGCAGCTGGGGGAAGCCAACAAATGAGGAGAGAAACAACAACCAAGTGGGAAGCATGGGGACTACAGGCAGGGACAGGAGAGCAGCTGCAGTTTTAAGTGTTGCTTTCAGATAATCAAAGAATAAGGGAAAGAATAAAAATAGGGTTTCAAAACCACTAGTTGTGAGGAGGGTAATCAGCCGGCTGCACTCTGGCTTCAGTGAGGCTTTTTCTGCTGTGTGCTGTGTGGTGGGATGTGTGCTGGCCAGAGCAGCAGCCAGGGATCAAGGCATCGTGTCATCCTGTGATGACGACTTCTACCAACCAGCACCAACCTGGGAGAGGTCTCTTCCATTCTTTTTTTGGGAAGAGAGGAGCTGCAAAGAGACTACGGCGAGGGACAGAATAGAGGGAAGTAAAGCTAAGCTGAAGAGAGAAAGGAGCCTGGCAGGAAAGTGGGAAAATTATGGCACTCATCTGGAAAGCTATGAAATATACCACAGAAATCAGGGCTGGAAAGGGAATCAGACATGATGTGTGGTCCACTGTCCTGACTGAAGACAGGATGGTGGACATCCTGTCTAGCTTTAGCCACACAGTGTTGCTTTTTTTAGGTCCCCAGAAGGTCACTGCTATTGATGCGGTTCCTGTCAGGGTCACTCACATTAGACTTACATTGGCTTCACAAACTGAACTGAAGCTGAAGGATCACACCTTCCATTTTCACCAGCAGGCATTTATTTCAGTGTTTAGAGAACAAACAGCTTCTCTCCACTCAAGGTGCACCCTGCATTCGGGAATGGGTCCTGTTAGGAGGAACAGCACACATCTATGACAGCCTGAAATCTGATCCTCGCCTGACATCACTGGAGGTGAAACCATTTTGGATTTGACGTGGACGAGGCGCTGAGGGACACGGTTTAGTGTTTGATAGGAATGGTTGGACTTGATGATCCGGTGGGTCTCTTCCACCCTGGTGATTCTGTGATTCTATGAAAATTGTACAAATAAAGATACAGAGTGCTTCTAGAACAAACCACATGGCAAGAATCAAGAAATAAAAATGCAATAAGGATAATTTTGAACATGAATTGCAGCTCTCCTCCAAAGCAGCTGTAGATATAAAGCATGTCCTGCACCTGATATCAAACTCCTCCCAGCCAGGCCACGCAAAAGGCTGGACAACACGGCCGCTGCAATACATGGGGCATTATTTTAGCCCTAATTCTGCCTGTCCCGGGATTACAGCATTAGCACCCAAATCGCACCCTGCGCCTCATGGAGAAAACAAAGGGGACGTTCCCAACCCTCCGTCCCTGGGGTGAGGAAAACCCTGCTGGGGAGCCGGCTGCCGGGAGAGTTATTTTCCGTCACTCAGGCGTTTGGGGGGAGGCCGCAGGACCCCTGGGCAGGCAAGAGGGGGCTCGGTGGGTGGGGAGGAGGCCGTGGGGGTGGCAGCCCCCGCGCAGGGAGGTCTCTCGGGGCCGGCGCGACTCACCCCGCGGGTATTGCAGGCGGGGAGAGCGCAGAGAGGGGGAAGCGCTGAATAATTGAGAAGCTGCAGCGCCCTCCTTCCTCCCTCCCTCCCTCCCTTCTTCCCTCCCTCCCTCTCTCCTCCCTCCGCCCTGCGTGCGCGGCCGGGCCGGCGGTGCCGATCGCAGCCCCCCCGCCGGCTGCAGCAGCGCAGCCGCCCCCGCCGGGGTGCGCGCCCGCGGCCGCCCCGCAGCATCCCCCGCCCGCGCCCGGTGAGTGCCCCGCGGCACCGCGGAACGGGGGAGGGCAGGGACGGGAGGGGGGAAGGCGCGTCCCCGCGCTGCCACCCTCCTGCTCGCGGGGAGCAGCTCTCGGGGTGCGGGGACCCGGCGCCCGGTCTGGCGCCCCGCGGGGGAAGGGAGAGGGGTGCCCAGGGTCCCCCCCCCAACACACACACACGAGGCCGGGGCTTTAAGGGGGGACCCCAGCCCGCTTGGGCATTCCCCTGCCTCGTCCAGGCTGCGGTTTACAAAGTGTCGGGGCACTCGCCGGAGGGGAGGAGGTGGCGTCAGGGCTGACAGCGCGGGATTGAGAAAGAAGCGGGGAGGGGAAATAAAAAAAAAAAACAAAACAGAGTGAGAGGGAGAAATGCCGGGTGGCCTGACCGAAGCGACAGGTTACAGACAGAAAACACGTGAGGGGAAGGTCGGGACGCTGCTGGCAGGGGAGTAATAGGCAGAAAAAGAAAATCGGAGCAGAAAGAAAAGAAAGCGAGAGGGGGGTGGGCAGGACGCGGGGGCGGTGGGAGCGTGTCCCGCGTGGGGCCGCCGCTGTCCGCGGTGCTGAAGCCCGACGGGGCGGCCCCGCGCTGTCCGCGGTGCTGAAGCCCCGACGGGGCGGCCCCTGCCCACGCACAGGGACCCGATTGACGGCCCCGTCCTCCCGCCGGCGCCTGCAAAACTCCCTCTGACTTAGAGCCTGGTAATGGAGTTAGCTTCCTTTTTACGTCATCCCCGACTCAGTGCTGTTTATTGATTCCGCACGGGTATTTTGGAATAGGCTAATACCAACTGTCTGCCTGCCTCAGCCTCGGGTGCTTGTGCTTGAGCATCGCTGTACTGAAAACCCTAATCTCTTTTCTCAGAATTGCTTTCCAGCTCTGGTTTTCTGGCCTATTAAATGCTAGTTTATATAGATCAACTTATTGCCTTTCTGTCACAGGCTGGACCTGGGCAGCTCTAATACAGGGCTTCCTAAATCAACAGTCTCTGAGAATGTGTAGGAAGCAGTATTACTCTGGTCAACCCCAGAGAAGACTTTTGGCTCAAAAGGGCCTTGTTTGATTTAATCTAGCATATTAACTAATTAATCCTCCCAGTGTCCCTAAGTAGTAGGCAAGTACATTTTAGCATGCCAAGGCATTTGTTTAATTGCCTAAAAACTGTCATGAGACTGAAAGTCTGATTGCTAAAGATATTTACATGTGTTCATTTTATTGGTACACATTGCTAAGGCATATGACTTACCATAGTTGAACGACACATTGTAAACAAACAGAAAACCTCAAACAAGCCAAAACAAATACTAGAGTGAAAAGTTACCTAGATTAAACTGACTAATTATTTGTTCTTAAAATGTACTGCTCCATGGGGAATCCTTGCTGTGTGAAAACAGAGATGTAAGGACTTCTTACAGAGATCCAAGACCCGAGTGCTATTTCCCATTTTCATCTGTCAAAGGTGCTGAACTTTGCTGAAAAAGCAGAGACAGATGAGTGGTAAATGGTGCAGACAAAGCAGCTTGAGTCCTCTCAAAGTAAAGTAAAATGTACAGTATGTTTCTGAGAAGATGGGGTAGAGGCAATATCTACAATAGGACAAGCAGTTGAACAAGACTAATGACAAAACGGCCTCATACAATTCTAGCTTAAACAGGGAGTATGTAGGAAGGAAATTTTATTTTAGTGTGAATACAGTAGACATCAACAAAACCCAATAAAATTGGAAGGACCAGAGAACGGCCCTTACAATGGAGGAACTACAGCATCTGAGCACCTAAGAGCCTCTACAGAAAGGAATCACTAGGCACTGAGTTACTCCTCCATCTGCTAAGAAGAGGCATGACATGAACTAGTGCCAAGATGCTAAAGCTGAAACATTCGATTTTAAGTGAAGGATCACATTTTTGAACAGTGGAGGGCTGATGACCTGATGAAGGAGCTATCAGAAAACCTGCTGGATTCTCCATCTGTTTGTGTCAAGACTTGCTGTCCTCCTAAAGGATGCAGCTTAGCCCAAGCAAGTCATTGGGCTCCCCGCCTGGAAGCTAATAGCCTGCAATCTAGACAATATTAACTTGGTGGACTTAATGGTACCTTTGATCCTTAATTCCTCAAGCTAAGCACAGAGATGTACAACTTTGCTTCCAGGTGTCCCAGCCTTCCCTCTAGACAGTACAACATTCCCAGTAGGTGAGACTTTTGACCACATACCAGACCCAGAACAAACGGCTGGCCAACTTATATTTCAAATCCCCCAATTTTCCAACTCGTTGCAATCATTAGCTCTCCTGAAAAATAATTTATTTCTTTGTGCATTTTGCAGTAAACTGAAGCAATTTAAAACATAAATAACTTTCCCTAGGGAGTCAGTCATGACTCCTAAGTCAAGACATATCTTAACCCTTTGATTTTTTAGGATCATATGAAAATGATGAAAACTCTTTCTCTATGCAACTTCAAAGTCTCAGATGGGATTGTATCAGAAAGGATTCCAGCCCAAAATATTTTAAAGGATATATTTATAGGCTGACTTGACACTACTTCCTTCTTCAGCACAAGACAGTCTGTTTTCTCAGTTCTGAAATCACACACATATAATAAGATTTCCTCCATCTTCCCTTGAAGGCAAGAGTTTTTCTAGAAGATTCAGTGAGACCAGGATAGCCTCACAATGGAAGAATTACTGGTTTGCCTGTGAAGCCCTGCAACATTCAAGCAAATAGGATGGCAAGAACTTACACAAACATAAATACAATTTCAGGCTCTTCATGAAAATAAAAGAAAGAGGTTAACAGAGTACTCTGTAACAGAATGTTCTTAGTCCCTCACACTTCTTAGCCCCAATTAATCAAAACTTTGTATTCAGAGCACTTGAGCTATTTAGATCATCATAATGAATGTTTAACCTACACATTGTTGTTTGGATTATTAAGACATTTTTAAAATAAGAATGTAAGAAGGCAAAAAAAAAAAATCACAGAATGGTACGGGTCGGAAGGGACCTCTGGAGATCATCCAGTCCAACAGTCCAACCCTCCTGCTAAAGCAGGGTCACCTTGAGCAGGTTGCACAGGATCATGTCCGGGTAGGTTTTGAATGTCTTCAGAGAAGGAGACTCCACAACCTCCCCAAGCAGCCTGTTCCAGTGCTCTGTCACCCGCACAGTAAAAAGGTTTTCATCATGTTGAGGTAGAACTTCCTGTGTTCTAGTTTGTACCTGTTGCCCCTTATCCTGTTGCTGGGCACTGTCAAGAAGAGTCTGGCCCCATCCTCTTGTCACCTGTCCCTTAGATATGTATAAGCATTGATAAGATCGTCTCTCAGTCTTCTCTTTTCCAGGCCAAACAACCCCAGGTCTCTCAGCCTTTCTTCATAAGAAAGATGCTCCAGTTCCCTGATCATCTTCCTAGCCCCTCACTGGACCCTTTCCAGTAGATCCTTGTCTTTCTTGAGCTAGAGAGCCCAGAATTGGACACAGTACTCCAGATGGGGCCTCACTAGGGCAGGGTAGAGGGGGAGGAGAACCTTCCTTGACCTGCTGGCCACACTCTTCTAAATGCCCTCCAGAATATCATTGACCTTCTTGGTCACGAGGGCACATTGTTGGCTCATTGTCAACTTGTTATCTACCAGGAAAGACTTGTGTGTGGTACTTTGATCCCTGTATCATACCAAAAAATATAGCAGGCATGTAGCATTTGTGTCTTTCACTGATTAAAAAAAATGTTTAAAATTCTCTCTAAGTTTTGATCTCTCTATAGAATATAAAGCCATGGTTGGGCCCAAACTTGTCATTCTAGTGTGAGACAGCAGATCTAGGTACGCAAAAGGATCCAGAGTCAGGAAATATAGCAAGCATTTTTAAGCTACTTCCTATGGATACAAAAACCTGGCCAGAAACTCATCTTGGTCCAGGGTGAGTCTGCTGAACCAGTTAAGCCATCCACAGTATAAAGGGAAGCAGATTCTAAATTAGATCCATGAATGACAGGAACTCCTAAACCATTTTTCATTTACAAGCAATGAGATGTACCTAAGCTTTTGTTGTCAACGGAAAACTGCCCTCTAGCTTGAGCAATTTTCCTATTGGAATTGTTTCTTTGGCTTGTTGAATAGCAGCCCTGCCTCTAGATTATGCAGGTGTTGTCATGGGGCTGGGTGCTCCAGCTAGCATTGATGCTGCCACCGTAGACCATCCCTTTCTGTCACCAGGCTGGAACATCCCTAGGAGAAAACTACTTTTCCCTGCAATAAAACTGTCAGAGCAAAGCCCAGGCGCTTGCAAAACAAAACTGATGAGGTGGAGCCATGCAGCACGTGACTCTATTGTTTCTGTTCCTCTACACAGTGATTGTATCAATAATTTACTGAAGGACATGATACCATAAATTGTACCTGGCAGGTGAAAAGAGTAAGAGCTTTTGTGGTGCAGGTTTTTCAAACACTGTGTCCTAGTTCTGAGAGGACAGAGTTGCAGGATCAAGCGGTTTGCTGCATATAGGGAAATGTGTTACAGCTGCCATGCTACAAGCGTCTACAGGGCCATCTGTGTTGAAACACCAGGTAAACATCCATAAAATCAAATGGATGCTTGATTCACAAGTGACCAGAGTTTGAGAGCAGCCAGTGACCCTTGCTGGTGATCACGACTTAAGCTGGTGGTTTGTCCCACTCCTCCAGCATCTCCTCAGCTCCCTAGATGCTGGCTGGGTATTCCTCAACAAAGTTTGTTTAAACCCGAGGATGGAGCCACCACCCTCCCGTGTTTAGAGTCCACTTGCACATCTGGGCACATTCCACCCACAGCAGCATGATCAAAACTTAGCTTTAAGCATGTGCTTAAGATCATTATTGAACCGGGTCTTAATGATGAACCTGTTGAGTCATACTAAATGAGCAACTGCTCTGTGATGCTCAGCAGTGCCAGCATGGTGTCCAGGTAGGATTTGGACATTCTAGTCTGGTAGTGATAGAAATGCATGCTTCTCCTGCCTGCCCTTCATCCTTGGCTGGGAACAGGTGGAAAGCATTGATGACAGGTCTCATGCCACTACAGCTGCACAGCAAGATGTTCAGGAAGCATCTGGGTATGCGAGTGTCTCATCTAAGGCACGTGGGCAACAGCAGGTGTGTTCCACTCATTAACTGTCTGTGAAAGCAACAGGGACCAGGAGATGTGCACTTAATAGCCAGGGTCACGAGTTCTGCACTAAGTAAATTAAGAGAGAAAGCAGGAATATGTCAAGTTCCTTCGGCCTAGAGTTCCAGCACAAACAAGAGCTACAGAAATAATATTTCAGCAGCTTCACTTCCTGCTTTAAATTGTGTGCCTGCACACCAATCAAGTTATGCTTGCCAAGCAGTGTAGCTCATCACATGGAGACCCTTAGTTACTGTAGCTGGGAAGAAAATGCATTGCCTCAGTGAAAGATGTTGGGTTCTGGGGTCTCACCAGTAAGGGATCATAAAAGAAAATACGTGAAGCCCTGGTAGCTAATCAATGACAGGCAAACTTTAGGCTAAGGGTAATCATGTTTGCTTGTGCCGATTCCCTTGCTACACTAGAACACCTCCTGGCAATGTATGTGCATCAGTCAGGAACACTATAATACCCTAATATTTATGCTATTAGCATTTTTTTAAGAACATGTTATTCTTAATTTCATTCTGCTTCACTTGTACCACCCTAGATGCTGATTTAGTCTTAGCTGTGCATTCATAACTCGTTTACCAGGAAATGTCAAGAAGCCCTCATGCTACAATGCCAGGTATTACTCACACTACACACTGCTTAGGTGTTGCAGTGCATTCGCCTGACTGATGATGATAAATGACTAAACACAGAAAATCTATTCTAAATCGTCTTCTTTGATCAACTTGTGTTCACATTACTCATATAATCAGTTGTGTTGAAGCGCGGGAGGATTACTCATGTAAGGCAAGAATTTTTTGTCCTAGTGAATAATAAGCAGACAAACATGTAATAAAAGCAGCAGGAGCTGCTATTCACTTCCTTGGAAGCGTGTTGAATCTGCCTTGCACTCTGTTTAGGAATTTATTGACACAGGCTACAACCAGCCAAATTACCCCGCAGGTCTAGGCTCCCTTTTTCATATGCAAAAAACCCCCCTTTGATTTGCATATACTACTATTGCTTCTTCTGGAGCCTTTAGCAAGCTCGGGATTGAAGACTATGTCTTTCCAGCTTCTTCTGAGGAAAGTATTTATTTGAGAACCGATCCTGCATGAATTAGCTGTCAGCCAAAATAATGGAAATGGGGCAGTGAGGCATAATCAATTACATTTGTATAACTGCTGATGGAACACGATAAGTAATTAATGCGACCATGTGCACATACAAAAGAGAAATGCATTTGAAAACCAGCAAGAGCTGAACTGTGTTTGTAAGACTGATGTGTTTACAGTGTAAAAGACCAGTTCAGTCTCCTACTAAATTATTATAGAAAGCCAGAAAGACTGCTGGTAAGTGAAAGTCAGTGTTGAGAGGATAAAAACCTACCTCTTAGTGGGAAATAAAGGAATCCCTATAAAAACAGCAATCTTCAGAATAAAAGTAGAGCTTTAAAAGTAGTGGATTTGCAGATTGCTTCAGATCGTTATTTGAAACACAGGTCATTTTTTTCTGGTTTGGACGACAGAGCCATAGTGTTAAATCGACAATTTACTGAAAGATTTAATTTGCATTTTTGTCATTGGAATTCCAAATGCTGCCCAGAGATGAAATAAGTTGTCATAATGATGCATCAGCCTGACTCTTGCAACAGTGAAAATCCATTTTGTTTAGGGAGCCTCACACATTAATAAATAACCCGTTCTATGAATTATGTCAAATGAAAAACAGCTCTCCTGGTTGGCCTGAAGCAAACCGTAATGACTTTCATTCTGTGATGTAAAAGTATGGATCCACAAAGCAAAGAAAAAGAAAGCGCAACCTAGTAATTACAGAGATAACCTCCTGCATGTTGTTAAAGCAAAAACAGTTTTTAAATTAGTATAGTTCTAGAAGAGACTGTCTGGTAACCCGGGTCTAAACATGTCAGTGATACAAAGACAGCTCTTGTCCACTTAGGCAGTGAGATTAATTACAGAAAATGTGTATCTCATCCAACTGGTAATTACTGAAAATAGAGCCCATTGCCCAAAACTGTGAAAAAGCCCAGAGCTTCAAATGCAAGGCACCCGTGCTGCTGATGCCAACAGCAATCGTACTGCGAGAACAATATCTACCTAGCATTGCAAACAAAAAAGTCGCTATCATCTGGAGAAGACACTGTACTAGAAGGAAGATTCCTTTTTCCCCTTGTAACAGCTCAGGGTCTGGAGCATTACAGTCATGAGTTTTTAAATGCCTGGATTTCAGAGGCCAGCACATTATTCCTTTAAACAGTCTGAGCATCCAGACCTCTGAGCACACCTTCCTTGAGGAGTTTCTTTTATTCAACCGTGCTGTGGCTTGTGACCATAAAAGGATGGAGGAGGCCACATCTGATAACCGTGACCACTGCTATCAATATCTGCACTTCTAATACAAAATGGCACAGCTGCCACTAATCAGCATTTAAAGGTGCATGGAGCCACAAGAATCCTTCTGCAGATTACCATGAGCAGGTACAAAAGCAATATTGTTTTCAGCAAGATACAACTAGAGTG
Organism: Phaenicophaeus curvirostris; assembly: GCF_032191515.1. NCBI lineage: Eukaryota > Metazoa > Chordata > Aves > Cuculiformes > Cuculidae > Phaenicophaeus > Phaenicophaeus curvirostris. The sequence continues at coordinate 20,317,261 of NC_091401.1, forward strand.
GTGTTTATAGCTTTTAGCATGGTTTCTCTTTCACTTCCTTAGAAAACCTAATGGAATTAACCACTTGTACACTTCCATAGGGGAGTTACTTTCTCCATTTTACTGATGTAGAAACAAATTTACTGATTCCATGTGGTTTCATGGCTCTTATCAAGGGAGCCTGTCAGAGCAGTTTTAGGAAGTTCCTGGTTCCCCATCTCCTGCTCAGCTCACCCGTCTATTGATTTGTCATTTCCCTGCATTAGCAGTATCGTTACATTTTTTAAAGGCTTTTACTTTGCCATCTCCAGACAACAATGACAAACTAAACCTTTTTGAAAGTGTGCAAATTGATAATACCTCGTTCTCTGTAATTCTCTCGTCTCTTCTTTTTTTTTTTTCCTGGTGATTAAATAGCTTTTTTTGCAAACACAAATGGAGCACTTCATGCATATTGTATTATTTACAGCTCAGCACTCACAGACTGTTCTATCTGTCATAAGTACCCTCCTATGGCATTCTGCACCATGAGGAATCATTCATACCTGGAGGAAAAGGGCAGAAAACAAGTGAAAAACCAAAATACCAGGCATAGGACTGCTGTCTGTAGGCACAAGGGAGAACAACAGCAGAAAACCTGATGTCTTGGAGAGGTAGATTTACTGTCTAAGGGGAGGGGGCACGTCTGCAGGGATGCCCATGAGCATCTTGGAAAGGACAAACAGTGCATTTGTGTTCTCATCCCCTGCAGGCTATAAGGACTATGGGTGCTACTTCCAAATGCATCCAGCCTCTAGGAAGGAAGGAAACACTGATTTCTCCAGGTGTTTCTCCCTAGTCTGATGCTCCAGAGGATCCCAAGAAACCCTGGCAGCCTGAACTAACTTCTTGTCAGGTTGGCATGTAATTAACCCTGGCAAAGTTTAGAACAATCCAACACCAGGAGATGTGCTGGTCTTCACCGTGACTAGCTCCAGTTTCACCCCTACACGTGTCACTCCAGCTCCCATTTATTCCTCGGGCAAGTGAGCACTCAGCCACCTAAAACTCCTCATTGCTCACCTCTGTGAACATGGTACCCAGAGACTGGTGCTCAAATACTGACTTAGCTCTTTAGCTTTGGAAACAGGACCCACCAACTGGAGGTTTAACACCTCTTCCATCTTTCTCCCCACCTTTTATCTGCTTATTCAGGCAGTCTAGTCTCTCCCCAGAGACAACAGCAGTTAAACCAACACATTCTCTGAAGGCTGGAGAAGGGCAAGAAGAGTGATCTCTATGGACACGCTAATTATTTTACTGGATTATATGCCTATACTCTTCCAACTTTTGCACTAGAGACTAGAACGCAAAGTTTAAGGTCTCCTGGGGGCTGGCTCTGGATGTGTGGCACCTTTGCCTTGTGTCTTTGGTTAAATTAAATATTTCCTCTTTTATTTTACGTATTTCTTAAGAGAAGATAATTACATTTAGCCATCTTACAGCAGTGCTAACATTGGTAAAGCACTTAAAATAACAAATAGAAGAAACACAGAAAAGTACTGTCCTCCACTTCCCTTTTGCTATGGAAACACAGAAAAAAAAATAAATCCCTGAACCCATTTTTTTCAGTTGATGCAACACAGAAAGTTGGTCTTAAACCTGAAATACATCACTAGTTTAATTCAGCAAGAATTTTAGTTTAAATTAACCACAGCTCCATGTGAATCACTGAAGCGGAAGTAAAAAAGGAAAGATTAAAAATAAAAGAGCCCAAAATTACCAGCAAAGGCACAAGGCCAGATTGCTGAAGCTGGACCCACGTGAGCAGCGCCAGGACCAGCAGGGCCCAGCTCTCGCTCTCGGCTCCGTGCCTGGCTTTTAAATCCCTTTAAGGAGGGCTGATGATGGAGACACAGCCAGCGTTTGCAGTGGCTGCCCAGCTGGGGATCAACGCTGTAAAAAAAAAGCACATAAAACTCCAAATCAAACTGTGTTGGAAAAGCAAACATTAATGTGAGGAGCAGCCCTGGCAGAAGGCATCCTTCTGCTCGGCGGCCGCAAGAGCAGTCGCCTGAGTCCCACTGTGCCCGCATCTCACCACTGACGTCATTTCTCTGCCTGCTGTAGGAGCTGTAATGAAATTCAGTATCTTGCATCTCCCCTTACAAGTCCACCTTGCCGCTGCAAAGCTAGTAATTAACAGGAAAAGGGAGAGGGAGCAGAGAAGTCAAGCTACCATGTTTCTTTCTCTTGCGATTCGCCTGGGATCGCAGCAGGTTTGCTGCCAGGAGACACCTCTCACCTCTCCTTGAGCCTTTGGGCAATGCTGCAGCCCAGCTCTGCACACAGCCCCTGGGCAGGGTGGGCAGGGGATCCGAGGGCTGTTGCTCCTGTCCTGTAAACATCTGTATTACTATTTCTGAGGTCTGCAGCAGGTACCGCCTTGGGGATTGACAAGAACCTGCTTCAGCCCTGCATTTCTGGGGCTTATCTGCCCTGAGCAAGGAAGAAGGGTCTTTCCCCACAAAAACCCCACGCAGTAAACTGGGTGCTACTGTTGCCCGTGCCAGGGCTGGGGCCATCCCAACTGAGCTGCTACCAGGGCGTCAGCAAGGTTTTTCTCTACAATAATTACTTCTGTGAGCCATGAAAAACAGAGGAAATGCAAACTTTTTCTCTTAAAGAGCGTCCCTGTCTGGCTTTCTATCACTACACCCACAGGAACCTTCTTTTTTCATTTAACACCGTAGATTTCTTGTTGCATTCCCAGCACTTTTTCAGAGAGAGGTCTTTGCTTAAGGATAATCCTATGGACTCCTGGACGGAGGGGAGTCATTAACAAAAAAATAAAATAAGCAACTTCAAAGCTCAGATGAGGCTTTGTGAAGCTCTTGTAGCTGGAACTGGTGGGGGGTGACAAGGATGAGTGATGCCAGGGAGCACCGCACAGGATCGCACTGGCACAGGGCAGCTGGCAGAAAACAGCTTTACATCAGGAACAATTCAGCCCTAAGCACTAAGGAAGATCTAGGCATGTAAATACCTAGGCCTCTCCTTCTGGCTTGATTGCTGGTTTAGTTAATTTACCCTAATGAAGAAGAGTGTTGCAGAACAAACAGCGGTTACCAACAAGCGCACGGTGGCGGCAGCAAGCGCCAGCCGGCGAGGCAGCAGCCGGGGAAAACTAACTCAGGATGCCTGATGATAGAGAGCTCTGCAGCTCTGAAATCCAGCTGCCACTCCTCGAGTCGGGTTTGTCCCTTCTGAGCCACAGCTCCCTTGAGCTTCCCAGGTTTATAATGAAGAGAGCAATAAAAACAGAAATTAAAACTCTCCTTCCCTCTTGCTGTTTGCTTCTAGCTAGCCAGAATTAGTGGAGCAGAGCAGAAATAAGCAGTCTCTGCCCCATGTAAGTCGTTGTGATCCATAAGATATTTTTTATAGCTTCAAGTGGAGTGAAAGGATGTTTTCCAGGGATATGCTGATCTCATTTAAACATCTGGAATAATTTTGAATGATTGCTTGAATTGAACATAGCAGCATTTATAGATTTATTTTGTTTTGGATGCTTTTTTATTTCTTTGGTGACTCAGGAGGGGCCACACGAATTGCAGGGCTGCCCCATGGCAATGGGCAGACAAGGAGGAGGACCCGGTCCCAGTCACAGGCAGCTGGAACATCTTAGCAGCCTAAATCTGGGCACATCACAGATGCACCAGCTAGATCATGCTTTAAATTTAAACCATTTCAAATATTAAAGTTTTTCATTTCTTCAGCAGTTAAAAATTATTCCTGGACAATGCCACATCTTCCCTTGAGGCTCTTTGCAAAAAGTGAGAAAGTAATTTCTGTACACTGGGATAACTGGGCTGTCTGATTCAGTCACGCTCAATTCTCTTCAGTTTAGGGGATACACTAGTTTTTCCAATGTGGATGTGGATCCCTCCAAGTGAGACCTGAGCATATGCTGACCTTACCAAACCCTTCATCAGTTGTTCATGGGCACTGGAGACAAGATAACGAAAAATTATCTCAAACCGCATCAGCCCCAACCCCCTCAAAGCACAGAATAAGTCTGCCCATGCCAAAGTGCAGAGCTAGTGATGGGACCAAGAACCAGCCCGCAGCCTCAGTGCCTCCATCCTACCTCTTCTGGTGGCCCAGCCACTTTTACACGACAAGACCAGCTTTCACAAAAGCACCTAGAAATGGTACAATTACATCAAGAGACAAATCCATTCTTTCCAGCGCTTTTGTCTCCCTTAACTACACAACATTTATTTGTCCAGCCTCAACTTCCAAACATCGATTCTCATTATGCTTTCCCTTACAGAGAGAGCCGACTCTTCGGTATCTGTCATTTTTCACCTTGCAGAGGGTTTTTGCTATGAGTAAACCAACTTGGGAAAGATATTTTCCTACAGTACAAACTACATGAGAAGATTGTGCAGAGACAAGGGCATCTAGATTGTAGTTGTGTTCAAAAACCAGATGGATACTTCTGCCCAACTTCTTGGGTAGTTTAAGTTAATGTGGTGCAAACCTAAGCACAGCAACCTTAGCCTTTCAAACTCAACTAGGAGCATCTATAAAGTCCAAGTAAAGAAAATAAGTAAATAAAAGATGAGAAGCAGTTGGCTGAAGTCCAGCAAGACCTCTTTGCCAGGCAGTGCTTCAGGGGTGCTGTGCTTTGGATAAAAGGAGGAGGAATTTTGGGTGGTGATCACTTGGCCTAGAAGAGTTATTTTCCCCATGGCTGAAACAGAACCCTGGCAAAGCAGAGCCATCCTGGAGGTGCCAGCACACGGGCACACTGCCCTCAGGACTGCTCTGCTTCATCCCAGCTGGCACAGACCTATTAGGCTCTGGCTCAGCTGCCCCCATCCAACTCAAACCTTTATTTAAACCAGAAAGTAAAATCTAACCCAAGATCCAGCCCATGCCACAAACCAGCTGACTCGAGCAACTCAAAAGCCAAAGCCAGTTTTTATTCTCAACCCAAAGAAGGACATTCGCTTAAGAGCAGTAACAATTTTTCCTTATTATTATTCTGAGCTAGAACATTCAGCCTTACAGCTTGTGACTGCTGGAGGTAAAAAAATTAGCACAATTTGAACTGTGTTCAACCAAAACATGAAATGAATGCTGCGTTTTATTAAATAAACTCCAGAAACACAAGGCTGCCTGGTAGACACAATGTAATTTGTTTTGGATGTAAAGATGGAAAAATAATTGTTTTGTTTTCAAGGCAATTAAAAAAAAAAGATTTCTATATTAACAGGAAAGAAGCTGCCAGGTTAAAATTCATACTTAATAAACTATTTTCCCTGTTCCCTCATATTAGCATGCAGAGATTGTCATTTCATGGTATTTTGCTCAGAGTCAAGAATTCACCACGTAGGAAGTCGTTGCTGCTGGAATTAGGAGATCACCTGAGAGCTACATAGTTTGCTAAAGAACAGCAGAAAGGGGGAATGGCAGTTGCTGTATAGTTCTTGAAAACGTGACTCAAGATGAAAAAGCACAGAGAAGAGAAAACCAAGATAATTTCATGATTTTTAAGGCAATCTTAGAGCTGATGGGTTCAGACAGGATCATTTAGAAGTGTTAAAAAAGAGCCACGGCTGGCCATGCTGTTGGCCACTCGCTCTCCAGTGGAGCAGAGCCAGCGCGGCTTCTGCCGATGTTCTCTCCCAGCTTGCCTTAGCTATGCAGAAGCCAGACCCCAAAGTATATTGAAGTAACACCAGAGAAACCACATCTCTTAATTTAAAAAACAAAGTATTCCTAAAGGAGTATTTAGATAACAAAAAAAATTAAGTGATAAATTGTATGAAGAAACCCCATCAAGGACTTTTTTCAACCATAGTTCACTGGGATTTGAACAAGCAGCGCCCTTTAAAACTTTCCCCTTTAGGGATCACCAGTTTGATGGCAGCACACAAAATTTAAACACAATTAGTGTGGCCAGAGGACTGTAAGAATCAGCTTCTATAGCACCAAAAAATCACCCCTCCCTGTAAGGTCTGGTTAGTGGTGATCAGCTCCTTAGCCAGCTGCAGGCAGGCAGCAATCTCAACACACAGGAGCAAAGATATGGTCCCACACTCTATTTTTTTTCCTGCAGCACAGTGATGTCCCGCAGAAGGTCCCGTGTGGCCAGGCTTGGTGATGGTGCAGCCACACGGTAGCAACAGGAGCATCCCTGTTGCCAGGACGCATGGCAGCGCTGCTGAGCTTTGGGGCCAGGCCTGGGCCCCACAAGGACCCAATGTGCCAAGTGGCCATCGGCACCTCACAGTTGTACGTAGCCACCGGTGCTTTTGGTAGGAATTGAGCCACGTAACGGGCACTCAGAGGACATCAGATTCCTGCTGCTTGTGGGGCTGCGTTAATAACCAGGACTGAAATAACGCAGATAAACAGAAAGGGGAACAAAGCGTCTCTGTTGTACAAAAACATTGGATGGAGACATTTCTCCAGAGCAGTAGTGTTGGCAAAAGCAAAGCTGCCCTCAGCCCCCAGTGCTCTACCAGTGCTGGAGCCCCAGCCAGAATCATAGAATCACAGAATAACCAGGTTGGAAGAGACCCACCGGATCATCGAGTCCAATCATTCCTATCAGGGGCCCCTTTCTGTTCCTCCATGCAGGGACCATTCCTCTTTCTTTACTATTGCCAGTAAAAACTCTGTTCTCTCTTGCAGCTGGGCCAGCAGCGCAAGAAGGAGATGCAACCGCAGCCCTGAGCAGGTGCTGCCCAAACCATCTGTGACCCGTCTCCGCAGAGCCCAGGACCGGCCATGAGCAGCTTCTTCTCACGCCTGGACCCCCGGCGGGTGCCATGGGGGGCAGCGGGTCACGCCCTGCGCACCCGCGTGCTGCGCACCAAGCCTGTGGAGTCGATGCTGGAGAGCACCGGGGCTACTACCACCCAGGGCACCAGGCTGGCCAAGGTCCTCACCACCCTCGACCTCATCTCCCTCGGTGTTGGGAGCTGCGTGGGCACCGGCATGTACGTAGTGTCTGGCCTGGTGGCCAAGGAGATGGCAGGGCCTGGGGTCATCGTTTCCTTCATCATCGCTGCCGTTGCCTCCATTTTATCAGGTGAGTTTTTGAGGAAGGTGCATTCTCTGGACACCTGGCAGGACCCACACTCAGCAGCACAGATGATGAGCGGCCAATGACTTCCCCATAGCCTAAAATACCCTTTCACACTGGGTTTACCCAGCTCAAAAACCTGTTCTGGGAGCCAGGAGCGTGGGTGTAAATACATCTGATGAGCTGCCGACAGCTTCCCCAAGGATGGAGCCTCTGGTCCACACATTTTAAAACACCAGTGAGGGTTTTGCAGTATGTGTCCCAAGCAGAGAGCAGGGCCAAGTCACTGCACCAGAGCAAGAGCTCAACGTGCTTTGTGGGACCCCTTGTTTTGATAGGAAGGGTATCAGTGGCTTGGGTAGCAACAGGGACATCTCTTTTTGTCGTGGACATTGCTAACAGGTAAAATCAACTCCAAAACTAATTGGGAAATTGTTTCTTGGCTCCTACTCATGCAGGATCACTCTTTCAATTTCCAAACAAAAACCCCAACAAACAAATATATGGAGGAAGAGGAATTATGTATTTTAGTAAAAAAGCTGGTGAATTCCATCTGCTCCGTAGGAACCCAGCTAGGCATATGGCTTGAGCTGCAGTTTCCACAGGAAGCCAGTACTGCTGGCATTTGTCCTTTCCAGATCAGTGCTAACACGATGATGTGATGTTCCTGCCCTCCCTGCTCAGAGGACTTTGCATGCTGTGTCAGTCTGGTATCCAGCTTTCATCCATGGGCTGGATAAGGAGACTTGAGTAAATGGCAAAGGGCTTTGGTAAAAGGCAGGAACAGCAAACACAGCAAAATGACCCAGCTCAGCTTTTTAAGTGTCTGAATTTCTATAGGGGGAGGTGGAAGCTCTCTTTCCTAGTGATGCTCCACGGAGACCCTGGCAAAGTACATGTGAGTTTAAACCTCCTACAGCCCAGAAGCACAACCCTGGCACAGCATGACGAGGAGTGTCACTCTCTCCAAAGTTGTGCCAGGGCAAGAGCCCAGCGATGCTGGTTAGGGATCACCACACAGACTGTTCCCTGCTCCCCTGTCGGAGCCCAAAGGCAAGGCAGTTTGGATGCACTTACCGCTGGTTCAGCCCAGAACAACATCTAATGCTCATTTGAGATCCCAACACAACAAATGAAACAAAATGTCCTTTTTTTTTTAACTAAGGCAGTAGATACCATCAGTGTCTTTATCCTTTCCCACTGCCTGTTTTCTCTCCCCAGCAAGAGTTTTGCTGGCCATGATGCAAATCGAGTAAATGGAGCTTGGGTGGGTCTCATCTAACAAAAACATGCTGTCCTCCAAAATGGGCTTTTTCACCCTAGACATGAGCCCTGCCCCACAGTGGGGAGCTTCTCCTGCCTTCGCCCACAAAAGCCTGTGCTGCTTCCCACTCAGCTTTCATCTCCTCTTGCTTTTGTAGCCCTGGGAAAGTGTTTTGCAAAGGATGCAGTGTTTTGATAGTCTCCTTGGCCGCTTCCTCACTTCATCGTTGACACTGCTGTTGTTTATAACAGCAACAAGTTTTTGGCAAGTAAAATCAAGCAAGGGCTTGGGAGCTGGACAGGCTGTCAGGCTCATCAGGGACATGATTTCAGCTCTCACATCACAGTCACTCCCAGTGTGCCGGGCACTGAGCTTGAGCAAGAGTGCTCAGACGGATATTAAGGAGTTTCTCACAGTTTCAAGGCTGCAGCGGGTTCTATGGTGCATCATGGGTCACCAAATCAGATTCCTCTGCCTGCAAAGTGAGCCCAGGAGGGATTTGGCTAAAAAAACATCCCTTCCAGAAAGCCATTCAGCTCCCCTGGGAAAGCCATGGGAAAGTCCCATTGGGCATGTCCTGCTGGTGGGAAATCCTTTGGTGCTCTTTAGTCCAGTTTCAGGTAGGGATTTTTCTAATTTCATCTACCCATCAAATTCCCGTCATATCTTCCCCTAAGTTTAAGCAACATGTGCCCCATCAAGGTACTTACAGACATACTACAATCAATTAAGTGGATAAATTAAATTAAATCAATCTCTCTTATTCTTTCAATAGAAGGTCTTATTCAGCTCTCAAACCAAAACATTTGCCAAACTTCCCTTCACGAAACCTCTAACGCAGGGGATGCCACAGGCTCCCTATATCACCTGCCATTGCTGGGATTCCCCACTCTCCCCCCAGTCTCTAACCAAAACCCCTTCTTGGCAAAACCCAGCAGTCTGCATCTTGCCCGGCCCCACTGTTCTCTCCACAGCCTTTCCCACCAGCTGTTGCCTGTCCTTTTAGTGGTCTCCTTCCCTAAAGTAATGCAACTTCATTGATGGCATTTTGCAGATCCCTTATTGTGAACTCAGGGAAGGGTCAGGTTCCCCCCCCACCCCGATGATTACCGATGTGGGATAGTTTACTCTGCCATACATCCCCCACAGGCTTCAGTGTCACACTGTGGAAGAAAAGAAGACACTCCCCCTCACACAAGAACTGTTCCACAACCCCAGCACCCCTTGATGGGGATTTCAAGCACCAAGCTGCACAGTTCTAGAGAAATTGCCATGCTCTTACCAGATATCCATGTAGGAGCAGACTCAGTAATGGCCAGAGTGCACGATGGAGCAGGGGAGAACAGAGCATGTGCCTCAGGTGCTGCCTGGCTGCAGGATGAGGGCCAGGAGTGGGGGCTCCAGCTGCAGCTGATAATGAGCTGCGTAGGCAGTGTTGGAGAGATGGGATTCCTTTTTCTAAGGAAGTTTTCTTTCTGGAGCTGCCTTTTATCCGCATGCAGTGATCATGAAACACAATTGACAGGCTCAGTGGCTTGCTGAAAGTAAGATTTTGCTGTATTCCTGCCTCGATAAGTTGGCTGCTCTTCTTTGATGAAGGATGGTCCCACTGGATTTCTTTTATGATACAGTGCTGGAGTTTGAGGTTGAAGCTAACACTGGAGTTTGTGGTCCTTCCTCCTGCTCTGCCAAGACACTACTCACCAGCAGAAGTCCCCACTAGGCAGGTCAGGATGCCCAGTGTGATCCCAAGCCACTGCTAACACAAAAATATCTAACTCGCATACGTGCGCTGTATGGAAAGCTGCTGGCTACCTTACCTCCTGCCCCCAAACAAGATAAACCAGGGGATAGAGAGGTCATTTAAATCTGAAAAATGGGATTGTAGATGGGATCTTGGAATGGACAATGTCATGACTGTCCTGTCAACTACACGGTGTAGCTGATATCCAAGGAAAAGAAATAGTCTTCTGCAAAAAGACTAGTCCCCCAAACAACCACTGCACTGGTTTGTTTTCTGCAGAAACCTGCAATCACTCTTGATTGGGGTGAGGGAAAGAAATCTGTCTCTGAACTCAAAGAGTCATGGTAGGGAGAGTGCATGTGTCCAGCCTCTGCCTCCTACACTCCTGGAGCTGGTCTGGCTGCGTGGGGCACCAGGTGAGCTGCATCTCTCTGGGTACCACAGGGCTTCTGAGGAGTGACTGCATAACACAGTTTCATTATGCAGTATAATAATAATAACAACAACAATAATACAGTACTGGTGCAGATATTAGCCAGATAAAATCTGCACCCTAATAAATTGTGATACCATCTTCCTTTTTAAACAGAGAGGGAAATGCTGTGAATCCCATCTCTTACAGAGGACCTGCAGCACTGCAAAGCAAAGTGATTGAATTAATGCCATCTGATATGGCCAATGGCAATCAGGAACAGATGGCAGGTCTTGCATCTCATGTCTCCCAGACTGGATACTGCATTCTATTATAAAAAATAGTTCATTTTCTTAATATATGCTGATACCTAGTGCAGATATCCCCAATGTATTGCTGTATGCAATGTCCAGTGAAAGACTGCGCATGTGTTTTTGAAAACCTAGCACAGTAATTGGAAATTTAAACATTAATATAACATTAATATATTTTAACATAATAATATCAGCACTTTGCTGTTATCATTCTGTATCAATAACAATCCTCTTTAAGCCTTATCTTGTCATTGATTAAAAGTAAAACTGCTTCCAAGAAAGACATGATCTTTTTAAGGCCATCAAAGACAGAAACTAGATATTTGTCCTCATTGGATCACCTGTTTCATAAATCATTCAGGCCTGTAGTTATCTGTGAATGTCTTACCTTTGCCAAGTGTATGCATTTTTCATCAGCTTTGAATAATGACTGTTGGTAGAGCTGATTGATGGGGATTTTGCTGCTCCTGCAGGTGGGCCTGCTTTACAGAAATCAAGTTTTGAGAAGTCCCATTGAAAAGCACTGCCAGCATCACGCATAGAAGTTAAACAGTGAATGGAATGTAAAAGTCCTCCAATGCCAAATAAAGAATTCAGCTTAGGGATTCAATAATTCTGTATTTGTACTGTGCAAAAACTGTACTTAAGAGGAAGAGCAGCGGCCTCATAACATTTTTATAAATTATTGATTCCTTGAAGCATCTGTTATCTTCTAAATAGACAAAGTAGTTGATAAAGAACCCAATACTTACTCTATGTTTACACAACAATAATAACAGCCCTAACCCATGAAACGCTGAACTGGTGTCTTCAGGACAGGGTCTTAATCAGTGGTAAACTTGCAGGATGCAATGTGGCATTCCAGCACTTGTTCTGGTATTTGGGGTATTTATGACTAAGCTCATCCATTCCTTTTAAATAAAAGCCAATGGTTGTTTTAAGACAGCAATGTGTCAGGGTCTGGTTTTTATTTAAAAGTATCCTGACACAGTAAGTGACAGCACCTCCTGGCACCTCCATGTAGGTGAAAACAAGGCAGTTTTACTTTTTCCTTTTCCAGGCGCATTTCCCTTATGTTGTTTCATATTTTTCTAAACAGGCGTTTGCTATGCTGAGTTCGGTGTGCGAGTCCCCAAGACCACAGGCTCTGCCTACACCTACAGCTACGTGACAGTCGGGGAGTTTGTGGCATTCTTCATTGGCTGGAACCTCATCCTGGAGTACCTGATCGGCACGGCCGCAGGTGCCAGTGCCCTCAGCAGCATGTTTGACTCACTAGCCAACCACACCATCAGCCGCTGGATGATCAACAGCGTTGGGACATTGAACGGACTAGGTGTGTCATGCTGTGAATAGTGTTGGGACATTGAATGGACTAGGTGTGTCATGCTGTGAATAGCTATGCATTAATTAGGGCCTGAAAAGTAATTGGAAGCTCATCAGAAGTCAGACATGGATATTAGGCTTCATTCATTATTTACCATCCGTCTGCCTCTGGTACTTTGCCTTCCCAGGCTGGTTCAGAGACAGCATTCGGATGTAATGGGATAAATGATATTTTGAGCCCCTTCAGGATGAGCTGGCGTTAGGCAGAATAAGTACCCTGAAAAAGAAGTCAAATGTCAGAAGCTAATGACATTGCAGGAGCACTTCACTCTACTCGGTTGCACTAACACACAGGAAGAACCTTGCTGGAGACAGCAAACTGGTGCCTGCAGTACTGCTATGTAGAAAGTCAGGTCTTCTACAGGTCTTCTACAGACCTGTAGAAAGGGGGTCTGTACGACCAGCAGCTCCAGCAACAGTCCATGGTTCTAGCAGAAAGTAAACCAGCCAGCTGTCCTGTACCTGTGCAATGAAAACTTAATGTCTAATTGACTTTTAAGTAGTACCTGGTAAATATATGTTTTGCAAACAGACCTGGTCATCTGTTTGCTGCCCTCCCCAAGCCCCTAGCTCTGTTTTGAGACATCAGGATTTATGACCTTAATGAAATGGCTTTATTTAGCAGAGGCTGAGGTGTCTGGAGACGGCCTTTGCAATGACATTGAGGAGTTCTGCAAAGTCTCAGAGTTTGAAAAGCATTTTTAAAAGCCCTCACAGTGTTTCTGGAGATGCTGTCCACAGCCATGGATGGGGAGTTACACACCTCTTTTCTCTTACGCAGGGAAAGGAGAGGAGTCATACCCTGACCTTCTTGCTCTGGTCATTGCTGTCATTGTCACCATCATCGTGGCCATGGGGGTGAAGAACTCAGTGGGGCTGAACAACGTGCTCAACGTCATTAACCTGGTTGTCTGGGTCTTCATCATGATCGCTGGTCTTTTCTATGTCAAAGGTGACAACTGGGCTGAAGGACAATTCCTGCCGTTTGGCTGGCCGGGGGTAAGTCCTGGGCACAGGGAGGTACACACAACGCCTAAGCGGTGCCACCCACCACCACACACTCAGCTTTGCTAATAGTATATGCACCGTATTTCCACTACACTCTCTAAATGCCAACCCTGCCTAACCCACCTGTGCGTTGGCCACGAACCTCCAATTTCCCCCACTACAGTCTCCTTGCTCCACCAAACCTAAAGGGTACGGCAATGCTTTGCCTGTATCTCCTGCCAGCTCTTAGAAACAACTCAGAACTTTTCCCAAATATCTTTCTGGAGAGCCAAACTCCATGTGAAAGCGCACACCGGGAAATGCCGCTAATTGCCAGGCAATGGAGCAAAACGCAATGGCCATCAGAGACAGGGCGCTCAGGGGGAGCTGGCTCAGCCTCTGCAGAGAGGGAGATACTTGTCTTGGCTGGTTTTCAACAACAATGTTCTCAAGCATTTGTTTTGAGCACTTCACAATGCCACCTGCCTGTACTTATTTTATGTATGTTCCCTCAAAGCTTACTGAGAATTTGGACATATTTGGCTTTTTTAGCTTGCTTGCACTGGTTTTTATCCAAGGATGAACAGAGACTGAAAATATCTCAGCTGGCCTATACCCAAGTTAGTGTCTCAGATTTACACTGCTCGACTCCATCACAGTTTTGTGCAGAAAAACAAGCAAGAAAGTAAAGTAAACTAAGAATCTTGATTATTGAAAGGGTCCCAAGCTGCCATACAGTCCCTGAACCTCCCTTCAGTAAATCAATACCTCTGCCAGAGGACAACAGTGAAGAGAAGAGCACTGATTCTCATTTGGGAGTATATTTACATTTGGATCGTGCTTGGCTTTTTATGCCATACAACAGGAATGAAAAAGAGCAAATAGAAAATAGATGTTTTGCTCTAATTCAACTCACCAAGTTTCTCCTGGCCAAAATACATAGTTTTAAAAGATACGTATCTGAAGCGCATCAGAATCAATAGGGTGTTCCCATCATTTTCACATGGTTTGTTGTCTCCCAAATCATTTGTAAAAGTAAATCCACCATAGCAAAAGCATGAGAGCCAGAGGATCATGGAGGATACTTAAAAAAGGTAATTACAGGTAGTTTACTGAAATAGGTGAATTTTACTGTCTGCTTTATCACAACACCACTGAGATGGCTGGGACGTGATGGACACATGGTACCCAGCAAGCTAGCTGGAGGGATGCGAGGGTTTTACAGCTGCAAATAGGATCACTCAGAGCCACACAGTCTTTAGCCTGCTTCAGCATTTCTTTCCTATAAATATCCTTGCTAATCATGTATATTTTTTAAAAATCATATTAAAAAAATAACCAAACAGTACAAATAATTCCTCATCTAAGTGCTTCAACGTGTGCTCCTAACCTGTCTGAATCTTCCAAGCAAAACAGAGGTTGTTTGGAAAGCAGTGTCCATCTGACTGTTGCTGCTCTCTTCTGCTTTCTCTGCTAGTGGATCTTGCTGCCACATGAGACATCTTGCTAAGATGGAATGTGTAAACATGCTCCAAATTGATACTAATATAAAGGGACTTGGGGTGGAGTATTGTGAAAGCAAAGCTGAAAAAGGTTAGTTGTCTCCTCTGTGGCTGCTAGGATCTCCCAGCAGATTCGGGCACTGTGTGGGTACAGGTTTGTGGTGCACCACGAGTGAGCTGCAGATGCCTCCAGTGACTCAGACTGCATGTTGAAATCTTTTCCCTAGACCAGATACTGGGTTATAGGTGTTGCCAGGGTCAGTGGCCAGATGAGAACACCCAATTTAATGCATGCATCCCCTGATGTGCCCCATTCACCCTTTAGCTCAGACAAGGCAGATCTGGGCACTCTCTTTTTCACTCAGTTCCCTCTCCCTGGCTGGGTACCAGCCTCCCTCCTGGCAACTCAGATGTTTGATCCTCCACATAGGTGCTCAAAGGGGCTGCAACATGTTTCTATGCCTTCATCGGCTTTGATATCATCGCTACCACAGGAGAAGAAGCAAAGAGTCCCAACACCTCCATCCCGTACGCCATCACAGCCTCACTCGTCACATGCTTAACAGCATATGTGTCTGTAAGTACTAGCTATACATATGTAAATGTACATAAATATGTATGTATGCATATATATACACAGACACTATATATATACATCTTTATCTAGGTATATATAGATATATATATATCGTGTACCTTCTGGGCATCTGCGCAGCTCCCCTCTCCATGAGCCAAGGTGTCAGTCTGGCCCTCAGACAAGGGCCCTTTCTTTGGTGGGAACTGAGACGTCAGCTGTGGTTCCCTGGTGACTGCAGTGTCCTGCTGAGGCTCCCCTCCAGCCCAGTTTGTCCCCAGCCTTCTGTCACCCTGCTGAGATCCCTCTACCAGCTGCAGGGAGATGGTGGCAGCTGGTTTTTTTTCCTCATGCTTCATCCCCATCTACAGCTGGTTTTGCATCCACAAGTGCGGCAAAGCTGAAGAAGCAGCAGCATTGCAGCAAGCTTTCTCCATGTTTCAGGGGAAAGCAGCACTGCTTCTGCAGGAGATGTGGGAAAGGGTCCACGTGAAAGGGGAGGATGGGCAGGGATAGTCGTATGAGAGAGAGGGCAGCAGCAGTGTCCAGTTGCTCTGCACTCCCATAAGTGCATGTCTGTACTCAGGGATTTTCCCTGTAAGAGGGCAAAACTACACCACGACACAGAGAAAATATTGTTCTGGTCATTTCAAGGAAACTCACCCACTGCTTCTCCTGCAGAGTGGCGAGCTTCTCTCAAAACCAGTTTCTCTCTGGCTCAAATAAGATCAGACTGGTCCTCCAAGTGATGCCACCTTGGGGTTTGGGTCTGTTCCATGGGGAGTTCATGACTTTGACAGTGCTGTTCCTGTACAGGAATGTGGCTGGTATGTGACTAATGGCACCAAATCCCACCAGCCTCCTGCATCACCACCACAGCAAGGTTCAAGGTGTCACTTTCTTGCCTTCAGATGGCAGAAAATGAGTCCCTGCAGTCCCCTGAATTAACCACCCTACAGCAAAGTGGGTACAGGCCTTACCTCCAGCATATTACATCCCTCCATAGGGGACATAGGGATACAACCCCAACTGGACTTGGTTTTTTTGTTTTCTACCCTTGAGAAGCAGCCCCTGTGCCCTGTGAGTACCCAGCAGCCTCCAGAGCTGTTGCTGACACCCGTGTCCTGCCCCTCTTGCCTTTCCCAGGTGAGCATCATCCTCACATTGATGGTGCCATATGATGCCATCGACACCGAGTCCCCGCTGATGGAAATGTTCGTGGTCCATGGCTTCTATGCAGCCAAGTTCATCGTTGCCATTGGGTCTGTGGCCGGCCTGACCGTCAGCTTGCTGGGCTCTCTTTTCCCGATGCCAAGAGTAATTTACGCCATGGCTGGTGACGGGCTGCTCTTCAGGTCAGTTATGCCCATGATGGTATTTATTTTTGAACCCTTGGGACCTGCAGGGGAAATGTGCTGGTAGGGACAGGGACTGTCCTGCACCCAGCCAGCCTGGTCCTATCACTGCAGGGGGCAGAGGCCACAGACAGACTCAGTGCTTGCAGAACAGGGCATGCACCAGAGCAAAATCCTGGGGGAAAAGAACAGGAGACACCTATGCAAAAACATCTCATTTGTTGCTGGTACCCAGAGATTCAGCTTATGGGAGGATGAGCTTTAAATTCAAGAGTCACTTGCAAAGGAAAGCAGCTTATATGCATAACATCTTAGCACTTATTTGCAAGTTTTCAAGTGCCCACTTCAGAGCTGGTTAGACTTAGACCTATGTCCAGATCCAGCTTCAGCAGTATTTCCAGTCCCCAGCTGTTAGGACTCTAAGCTCCAAAAAGCAACAAGGGATCACAGCTCCGAGTCTGGCACCTCCAGTCGCGTAAGAGTTATTGCGAAAGAAAACTGCTGTGATCTGCAATTCTAACTTTCTGCAAATGTTTTGCACTCCAGATTTTTGTCCCACATCAGTTCTTACACGGAAACTCCTGTAGTGGCTTGTATAGTCTCCGGATTCCTCGCAGCGTTGCTCTCCTTGCTGGTCAGCCTGCGGGACCTGATAGAAATGATGTCCATCGGCACGCTGCTTGCCTACACCCTGGTCTCAGTTTGTGTCCTGCTCCTCCGATACCAGCCCGAGAGTGATATCGATGGCTTTGTCAAATTCCTCTCTGAGGAGCATACCAAGAAGAAGGAGGGAATTCTGGCCGACTGCGAGAAGGAAGCCTGTTCCCCAGGGAGCGAAGGAGAAGAGTTTTCCGGCCCACCGACTAACACATGTGGGGCAAAAAATCTGCCGTCCCTGGGGGATAATGAGATGCTAATTGGGAAATCTGATAAATCCACCTACAATGTGAATCACCCCAATTATGGCACAGTAGACATGACCTCAGGGATAGAGGCAGATGAGTCTGAGAACATCTACCTCATCAAGCTGAAGAAGTTAATCGGGCCTCGCTACTACACGATGCGGATTCACCTTGGACTGCCAGGGAAAATGGACCGTCCCACGGCAGCCACCGGCCACACGGTTACAATCTGTGTGCTCCTGCTCTTCGTCCTGATGTTCATCTTCTGCTCCTTCATCATTTTTGGGGCAGACTACATCTATGAGCAGAGCTGGTGGGCTGTCCTCCTTGTTGTGTTGATGGTCCTGCTCATTGTCGTGCTGGTGTTTGTGATCTTGCAGCAGCCAGAAAACCCCAAGAAGCTGCCCTACATGGCACCATGTTTGCCCTTTGTTCCTGCCTTTGCTATGCTGGTGAATATCTATCTCATGCTGAAGCTCTCCACAGTCACATGGATCCGATTTGCTGTCTGGTGTTTTGTGGGTGAGTCCTAGATCAATTTATTTTAACTTTTTAACTGACACTCTTTTGAAAGGATGTTAAAAATAACTTCCCTGATTAGAGTGCTTAGGCTGATGCTTCTTCATCTGGGACAAACCCAGCCCTTTGCATTTACCCCTTGTCATCCTGAAGTTCTTAGAAGCCTTGGTTAGTCAAGCCCCTGAGCCACAGCTAAAAGGAAAGTTACACCTCGAGAAAATGTCAGCTTGATGGAAATAAACCACTCCATGCAAAGGTAACTATTTCAATGACTGTTTTGATGCAAAGTAGGTGGGTTCTAGAAACTGCCCCACAGGCAGGTTTCCTACAGAAATCCACCTGCTTTCTTGCTGTTTCACCCACTTGAGCTCTTCAGTAGCCCACACCAAAATATCAGCACTGCATTTCCAAAGCCTAGAGCTGCCCAACCCCAATGGCCCTGGGAGATACAGAGCCAAGGGATCTGTGGACTCTATCTCCTTTTGTTGGTTTAAGTCCTTGACTTTGCAGCAGGGGAATCTCAGGACACAAAGGCACTATCGTAGACCTGTTTTTGCCAAATTTAGGCTACCTGACATATAGGCAGGAGACTGGCATGTCCATAGCTTACCTTGCTTTACATTGCAACCCATTTAGTCCACAAAAGCAAGAGAGAAAGAGCAGCTCTTGTAGCTCCTCCTGAAGGCTCCCAAATACGGGCTACACAGAACTGAAGCAACAAGAAAATACCACAGCCAAGAACTCTGTATACAGAGAAATATTAACCCTATGGGTAAATGTATATAATACCACAGACCACAGCTGCAAACAGACTCTGAGCACCCGAAAGGACCATCCCTGGCCAAATATCCCACTAGAGGCCCTTCCCTTCGGGAGCAAGTTTCAGGGTCCCAGGTTGAGAGGAAGAAAATGATGGGGAAAGGCAGTGAGGTTTGATGGAAAGGTCATAGTCAGTTGCCACCTCACATAAAGGCAGGAATCACCCATGCTGGAGGGGGACCCCACACTTAGCTCACCAGCCTTTGTGCTTTTCCCAGGGGCCTCCTGGCATTTGTAGATGTTTGACTTCAGTTAGCAGAATCAGGATATAACATGGACAGACTTCGAATCTCCCTTCAGTATCTCAGAGAGTTCAGAGTAGTCTCATGGTTTCCATCCTTCAGGGACAGGTTGCTACTACAGTTTTCCTCCACTTTGCCATTCCCATTGGTGCTTCGTGGTGAGGATGGCAGCTATCCCGAGTCAGTCCTGTACATCTGAGGTCCCATAGTGAAGCTCCATCTCTGAGAATTCCATAATCCCAAGCCAAGCTGTTGGGCTGTAGTTGCCACGTGCATCCTTTGGCCTGGAGAAGACGTAGTCAGTGCTTTTTTGGCTCTGAAAGGCAATAAGTGAAGCTGCAGATCCAGGGAAAACCATTTTACCTGGAAGCAGTGACTGCAAAACATTAATTTAATCCACTGTGATTAAATACTTTCCCCTGTGGGTACATCTAATACTTCTTCAGCTGCCAGCAATGGCAATGGGTCAATTAAGCCACAATTAATGTGTGATGAACTCCACCAGCCCCATTTACAGCTGTTTGACTGCTGAGGGAGGCAAATCCCATTTGTTTTTCTGGCAGAGATGTGCAGTCTTTCTGCACAGGCTCTGGATTTAACCTCACAAGCAATCTTCCATGGCCAGTTTGTGGCGTGCGGAGAAGTCTGGGTTTCTCTATGCATCTTGGGTAGGTTAATCCCAGGACTCACTGGAAATTAGATCCTCAGATACATTTGCTTCCCAGGAAAGCATTGGTGCAGGAGGGTGAAATCAGGTAGGGCTAGAGGTCAAATGAAACTCTTGAAGGAAGTAGGACAGGATTGCAGAGCTGTTTTAATACTGAATATACTCATCCTGACAGTCCTGAGGGACACATGGCTGTGAGCACCAGCAGGACAGAGACTGAGAGAATAAGAAAACTCCAGAGAGAACAGGGTATAACAGGATGGAGATGCAGGTTATCGGCACTTGGGAGCCTCCACACATCTGCTGGGAGCTGCTGTCCCACCAAAGCTGCAGATGGCACAATCACACGGCCGTAAGTGATTGCAGCTGATATTTAAAGCATGCAGCCCTCAGGTCACAGCCGGCAGCCTGAAAACACAAACTCAATGGGTTTAAAGAGCAGACACAAACTACAAAATACACTGGCTTAAAAACATAGGTACATTTGGTCAGGTTTAACCCCCAACATCTGGCACCAGCCCAGTGATGGGTGATGGGATGCTGGCAGTGAGCTGGGCTGGATCCCAAATCCACCCCTGATGTGGGTACTGGGCAGGGTGGCAGGTCCCATTTTCAGGCTCAGCGTGTTTATAGCAACGTTTTAGCTGGGGTTGTGGGGCCAGCGTAGACAGTTAGGGTCCAACCCTTGCCCTCTCACCCTCTGCAGGTCTACTTATCTACTTTGGCTATGGGATGTGGAACAGCACGCTAGAAATCAGTGCCCGTGAAGAGGCCCTCCACCAAAGCACCTACCAGCGCTATGATGTGGATGTTGATCCCTTCTCCATGGATGACAGCTTCTCCTATGCCACTGAGGGTGAGGGATACCCAGGCTGGGGTCCGTCCGAGGACAAGAGCTTCTCTTACCAGCAGATGGCAGGAGCAAAGGAAAGCCATCGGACAAGTAGCAGGTCGAAAAGCAAAGGCAGGCACAAACCGCCGTCGGAAGCCCTCATCGCCAACGATGAGCTGGACTACTCACCCGAGTAGCAGGGCGGGCAGTGGGGCACCGCACCAGCTAGTTGATGAGGAAGGGTCCCCACGGCTCTCCCATCCTGTCCCCTCCTCCCCAGGTCCTCCGCCACCACCCTGCTCACCTCCAGTCCTTGGGACACGCTCTGCAATTGCCGTTGACCCCAAACCAAACACACCCATGGCCTGTCACGGCTCCAGCGGTCAGGTCCTGCTTTGGTGAATGCCGGCCAAGCCTTTGGCACTGGTTGATCTCCTGGCACTGGCCATATTGACAGAGGTGGTGGAGTGGGAGAGGTGCCAAACTGGTAGAGTCTTGAGAAGTGGAAGGAGCCACGTGAGCAGATGAGACGAGTTGTCCCTGGGGAATATCCACCCAATGGCTGCAGTGGTTGGATGCCTCTATTACATTTTTGGCACTTCCTTAGCATGTGTGTTTTTTCCTTTGAACCACCTTAGAATTAGTAGCTGAACCAGAAGGACAGATGGGTGAGTAGGTAGTTACAAAATGGAAATGGACAAACCTCTTTCAAGGGAGTAGCTCAGAGGTGAAGTAAGGGATGTTGGTCCCACCACACAGCATTTCCATGGTCCATTTTGGCACAAAGGCTCTCTGTGCACAAGCATTGTGATCTCCCCCATGTTCATCTCCACATCCTAAATCCAAGCATCCCAAATAGTAGGATTCAAAATTAGCCTGTGTCTCAATCAAACCTTAAAATCCCAGCATGGCCGAACATCCCAAATTTGTGGTTGGAAGCCTGTGAGCCATTCTTGGCTTAACCTACCAGGTGTGAAGGGTTGACAATGACCACATGCTGTTCCTCGGAGCATCAGTGGTCTGAGGCTGGGCACTGTTTTCACCGTGTTGTGTCTTTTGTAAAAATGCCTATGCCATAATTTCCTCCCTGCAGTGGGCACATTTCAGCACTCACTCTGGCCTTGGTGCTTCAGGGGTGCATCTGCACCCCTGCAAAATAGCAACGTCCATGGATCGATCACCTCTTGGTGAGGCTGGGCCACACATGGCAAGGAGAGAGGATTCAGTTGCTGAAATCTCTCTCCTTGCCAGCATGTCCACCTTGTACCTTTTTCTCTGTCTCTGACCCTGGCTTGGTGGATACTGTGTGAAAAAAAACCACCGAAATGCTGCTTTTTCTATACATGTTCATATTTCAATTTGAAACCAAATGGAGCTGGTGGCTTGCAGGGCAGAGGTGGTCTGCAGGTGGATGTTTCTCATAGCTCACCCTTCTGCTGTGGCCAAAGCGTGGCCACCACCGACCCCCAGCAGCACTGTCAGGTTCTCAACCAGCAGCATCCTTGCAGCACTGTCAGTGGTGACAGGCTCTGGTCGCAGCCACCGTTGTCCCCAGTGCAAATAGCAGCCACACTGCTCAATCAGCAATTAGCAGTGGGTTCGGTTCCGGAGCCCATCACCCACCTGCTTAGTTTGGAACGCTGCAACAGAGGAACAACTTCTTGGATATATAAAAACCAAGGAAGAATCCCATCCGACAGCAACACCCATCTTCCTGCCAGCTGAGAGCAGATCCATCCCCAGGTCTCCCCTGGAGCAGCCCGCGCCACCCCCAGTGCCAGGGGCTGCTGCTGGCATCCCAGGGGACAATTTAATATCAATGGGGGCATGAGGCAGGATTTCCAGCATGTGATGCTGAGAACCATTAATGCTTTGGTTGACTGGATGAGGCTCAGTGACTCGAAACAGTGCAGAGCCTGCCTGGCACCCTCCATGAGCAAGGGGGCTGCCAAGTGCAGAAGTTGTCTGCATCTGCGCCCATCCCCATCACTTCAGGGCTCAAGGTCTCTATGGAGCAGTCTGGCCATGGCTGCAAAAGTTTCTCCCCTGCAGTTTCTGTCTCCAGCAGTCACAAACTACAGTCCTTTTTCCAGTGGAGAAGAGCATTTGATTCTGCAGATTTTAACCAGGAACACCCCAGGCAAGCCAAGGGAAGTTTGGCCTCAATGAGGGCTTCAGGTTGGGAGTGAGGATTTGGCAAAAGGACCTGTAAGCTTCACCCCTGCATCCCCTCCTGCTGCCTGCCCCTATCATGCTGCTACAAGCAGAACTCCAGAGTGTGTCCCACCAAAAAAGCTCTTTGCAATGCGTGCACCACTCATGAGCCAGCTTGGGAAAATTTTCCGGTGCTGCTGAATGTCTTGCAAAGGTCACCTCTCACTTGTGCTTGGCTGCTCTCGTCCTCGATGCCTTAGAAATACCCAAGAGAGATGGCACCTCGCAGGTCTGGCTTTACATTTTCAGGGAGAAAGATCGATGCTATTTTCCTACCAGCTCTTTTACTACATCATATCTGAGGTAGTCATCTTCGTCCTGCTTTCACAAGGTATTTAGGCACCTGCCGAACCACAAACTCAAGCCCAAGTACCCTGTCGAGTTGAAGCCTGTTATTTCTTTTGCAGCCTTAATCTCTTGCTACAGAGCAGTTACCAGTACCAGTGTCTGTCGTCATGTCTGCTCTAATTATGCCATGTAATTTGATGAGGGCTCTGGTGTCTGTAGGAACTTTCCACTTGGATCCATGCGTCAAGTGAAGTCCTTTGGCTGCTCTTGCTCCTGTTCACCCATCCTCCTTGCCCTTCTTGGGGAAGTGCCAGGGCAGGACAGCTGTGCCATGCCCCCAGAACCACTGGGAAACACCACTTGATACCACGGCAACATCTGGCACTGCTGGGCTGCTGTCGAACCTTGCTGTGGCAAGAGGTGGGAGCTGTACACTCCTCCCAAGCCCGCGCCATCCCACCTAACACTGGAGGGGAAGGAGGTCGCTGAGCTGTAGGCTGGGGATTGCCTGGGTTTTGCTAGTGGCCAAGTGGCCAATTCCCAGGGATGTTGATCTGCATCAAGGTCCCTGGTCCCCGCTCTGGGCAGCAGTGCCTGGGGATGTGCAGGTCCAGCTTCTGTTTGGGTTCCCATGCACTTTGCCTTGGAGCCGGCCCTGGAGTCTTCAAGTGGGTGCAAGAAAATGCTGCAAAGGCCAAAACGTCCAGGTATGTCTGTTACCTCTGGGCATGGCTGACCCTGGGAGGTGGTTATGGATGCTGGGAGAAGTTCTTGTTTTGATGTAACCGCAAAATGCAGCCTTTTCCCCTGGGTCCCCTAAAGAAGAGACCTCCTGGGACCCATCAGGAGAACACAGGCAGGGCAGTACCACCCTGCTCCCTTCCACGCCTGACTGCCTTCCATAGGGGACACACCCCAGGGCGGGACGAATGCATGATGTGGACAGAGCATAAATACCTCAAATCTTCCAGACCGGCTCTATGAGATCTCAGTCCCTCCACAAATTCACTCTGCACGGTTACAACTGCCCAGCACGCCGGCATCCTCCACATGGCAGAGAAATCACACCCCGAACAACATGGGATGTTGTAAATCCAGCTTGTAAATGATCTTCACTTCATTTTGTTTGGTCTTTCTGATGTATACCTTGCTTTATTTATTTTTTTTGCAGATGGTACTTTCTGGTGTAACAATTCTCTGCAGTTCTGATATGAAATTGGTGTATTTGTTAAAAAGTTCGTTCTATTAATTAATTTTTTTTGTGGTTTCCAAAAGCCCATTGGTGCATTGTACAATGGGGTCTTGTAGTATGTCATGAGAAAGAAAAAATATGCAGATATGTTATGGAGTGAATTTTATTTTCAAATGATTGTGTTATTGACAACTATACATATAATATATATATATATAATCAAGATACTAAGAAAAAAAATCTAAATTTACCAAAATCTGTATATTTTAATAAATGCATAAAGCTTTATTGTGTGCCTTTACATTTAAAAGTCAGACAGGAACTAATGGATTTTTAAAGAAAGACAGAGATAAATGTGTCTTAGTATCAGTTTCCATAGTAATGAAAATCTTTTAAATTAAAGACTAAACCAAAATATAACAAAAAAAATCCCATATAAATTTTGTTAAATCAATCAGTACCTGAAGTTCTGATGTTTTTTCAGTGCTAGAGATAAACTAATCTTGCCTTAAATGCTTCAAAATTTCATTTGTTCAGGATCCATTTCAATGGGCTGACTTTGGAATTTATTTGCATTGTTGTGAAAAGGAAAAAAAAGGTTATTGGTTTACACAATAAAAAAAAAAAAAGAAAAAACCCTAAAGCAAATGACCACAAGGTCGACTATTGCAGTGCGAAGCCCCGGGGAGCGCCAAGGTCCTCCCATCTTCTCATGGTGCTGCCAGCACCCACCTTCCCGCAGGGTGACGGGGGTGTCAGGGCACTGTCACCCCCTGCACAGGCACTGGGGCTGTGGGGAGGCAGGACACAACCACGTCTCCCCTTCGGGGTGGTCACAGGGCCACCAGGGTTCCCTCACAGGCTCCCTGTTTTTATTCCTGTTGGGGAGGCTGCACTCTCCCAGTGATGGGGAGCTAGAGCTGGTCCTGCTGGGGCACCAGGGACCACCAGGCCTCACACCCACCGCTCCACAGCTGAGACAAGGCATGACATGGAGCAGTGTTTCCACTCAGGAAAATGATATTTGACTCTATTTTGAGGCTTCGGGTCAGCAAACGAGCACCAAAAGCCTTCAAGAGCCAACAATGCCACGGCCAACCCAGCCTAGGAGGACCCTGCAGGGGAGCGGGGCGTTTTGGGAGGGTGCAAAGCAGGTATTACAGCTTTGATCCTTTAAAAACCAGAGAAGTTTAGTGTTCTTTGTGCTTCCTCTAAGCACTTCCCTTCTGCGGTGCCAGCACTAATTTTCTGTCCCATTCTTGGCCCCATCTCCTCATGTCCCACAGTTGCAGATGTCTGTTTCCCCTGTGGCTTCTCCAGGGTTGTTTTACTGTGTTTTTTTCTTCTCTTCCCTAAAATAAAGCTTCTTCTTCCCTGAGCAGCTTGCCCAGGGCCTTTTAAGGGTTGGATTTGGGATCAGCCACCGGTAACCTGTGACTGCGGGGAGGGCAAGCAGAGCCCCAGCACCAGCCCCTACTGAGGGTTTCCAGCCCCACGTGCTTGAAGATGCCCAGCTGCAGCCTGAGGGTGTGGACAGCAAAAAAAACCCCACAACCCTGAATGCTGCCTTGCAGGGCTCATTCATAGAATCATAAAATCATAGAATCACCAGGTTGAAAAAGACCCACCAGATCTTCGAGTCCAACCGTTCCTATTAATCACTAAACCATGCCCCTCAGTGCCTCTTCCACCTGTCTTTTAAACACCTCCAGGGAAGGTGAATCAACCACCTCCCTGGGCAGCCTGTTCCAGTGCCCAATGACCCTTTCTGTGAAAAATTTCTTCCTAATCTTCAGCCTAAACCTCTCCTGGAGGAGCTTGAGGCCATTCCCTCTTGTCCTGTCCCCTGTCACTTGGGAGAAGAGGCCAGCACCCTCCTCTCTACAACCTCCTTTCAGGTAGTTACAGAGAGCAATGAGGTCTCCCCTCAGCCTCCTCTTCTCCAGGCTAAACACCCCCAGCTCTCTCAGCCATTCCCCATAAGGCCTGTTCTCCAGCCCCTTCACCAGCTTTGTTGCTCTTCTCTGGACTCGCTCCAGAGCCTCAACACCCTTCTTGTGGTGAGGGGCCCAGAACTGAACACAGGATTCGAGGAGCAGTCTCACCAGTGCCGAGTACAGAGGGAGAAGAACCTCCCTGGACCTGCTGGTCACGCCGTTTCTGATCCAAGCCAAGATGCCATTGGCCTTCTTGGCCACCTGGGCCACTGCTGGCTCATGTTCAGTCGCTGTCAACCAACACCCCCAGGTCCCTCTCCTCCAGGCAGCTTTCCAGCCAGACTTCTCCTAGTCTGTAGCTGCACAGGGTTGTTGTGCCCCAAGTGCAGGACCCAGCCTTTGGCCTTGTTAAACCTCATCAGGTCATGAACAGCTGCCTGGGTCACTCTAGCAGCACCAACACCTTGCCAAAAAAAAAAGCCCTCAAGCATCTCGGACCAACTTTCCTGTGCTTTTTGTTCCCGGTTTGCTTAAGGGCCATTTGCAGGGCAACTTTCCAGCAGCTTTCTGCTCTGAGGTCTCCCACACTGCCATCGGCCTTGGGGTTAACCATGAAAACCGCCCTTGGTTTCACACAATCCACAATCCCCAGGCAGCCTGCACAAGCTGGCACGTCTGTGCGCCACCCCGCCGCCCGTGGCACCCGCACATCAATGGCAGCACTTATAGAGGCTCTGCAGCGCATACAACAAGCGCCTGTGCCCGGCCTGTGATGTAATGGGCACAAGTGTCCTGCCGATGGCCCCGCGCCGTGGGTACATTCATTGTATAGGGTGGCAGCAACGCATAGCCTGCACAACAGAGATGCCTTCAAGGCTTCCCGGTACTAACGGCAGATGCTAGAGCTGCTGCCTCTCTCTTGCTCAGACACCATGGAGCACAGCCATCCTCCTTTTTCACCGCTTTTAGATGCTTGGTCATCCACCTTCTACACTCCTTTTAAATGCTCCATCCTCAGCTCCCCACACAGAGGAGGCGAGGGGTGGGAGCTGCAGCATCCTTGCCCAAGGCTGTGTTGCCTAGTTTGAGTTCTCTGACTGAAGCAGCCCAAGATCAAAGGACAGTCCCCAGTCCACCAAGGCTTTAGTAGCAGCCTTGTTTTCAAATTCTTTTCCATCACACCAAGCAATTTGGTTGATCCTCTCCTCTGCTTGCTCAGTCCCCCTTTATACACACAACACCTGGGCTTTTCCCTTTGCCCATACCTGAACATCAGCTATCACAGAATCACAGAATCACTCGGTTGGAAAAGACCCACAGGATCATCGAGTCCAACCATTTCCATCAACCACTAAACCATGTCCCCGAGCACCTCGTCCACCCATGCCTTAAATCCCTCCAGGGAAGGTGACCCCACCACCTCCCTGGGCAGCCTGTTCCAGTGCCCAATGACCCTTTCCATGATAAATTTTTCTCTGATGTCCAGCCTGAACCTCCCCAGGCAGAGCTTGAGGAGATGTTCTTTATTAACTACTCCTCTTTTCCTGCTCCCAAAGCCTGGCTTACATGAATTATTTGAATGGAGTTAACATTTCTGGGAACAGATGGGATTTTGTACCAGTGTAATTAAATTGCTACAGCCTCTGGTAAGGACAGAGTTAGATCTTGATCTTACACAGTTTTAATCAGAGCGATGACCCCAGATCAGACTCTTATTTCAGTTGAGAGTGCTTCCAGCAACATGACTTCTCAATTTCAGCATGACCAGGCAGTGCTGGGGGTGTATCTTCACCGCCTCGGTGGGTTTCTAAGTCTCCCTGATATAAAAAGCACCATGAGTCGGTATGAATGGTGCAAGCTGCTATCAGGGACATCGAAAGAATGAAAGGATAAGACAGCGGTCAGTACCACGCAGGAAGATTATTCATATTTTAAATATTCAAAAAAACCACCCCAAAGACCCATTAAATTCCACAGCAGAGCAGAATCTCTCATCCTGAACTGCTATTAAAAAGAAAAAAACCACTATTCAAAATCATTGGGGAGCCCCTGTCATGGAAAAGCTGGCTATGGAAACATACAGGAAGGATGGAAAAAAAAGAAGCAGTGGTTGCAGGTACTCAGTTATTTATTGTACAGTATTTCACTGAAAGTACAAAGGCATCATCAGTATTCACCAGAATTGTACTGTAACAGGTACATTATACTCTGTGTTAAAATACGCTACTTTTTAATGATGCAAGACAGAACACAAATTTAGAGGAAGAAAGTAAGGAGTTTAAAAAAAAACGCAAAAATACTTTTTTTAGTAACTGATCTGTACAAAGGAAAAAAAAGAAAAAAAAAAGAAACCAAACCAGAGGGCGGGGATTAGAGCCCCTGAAGTCATTTAAACTACATAAAAAGGCACTGTTATCTACCATTAGGACCTTTGCGTTCTGTTTCCTTCATACTGATGACTGTGGGGGTGAGGGAAAAACTGTTACTAAAATGATCAAAATCATACAAAAGTATTTACAGAGAAAGGCAGAAAAAATTCCCCTACTCTTGTTCCAAAAGAGAAACATTTACCCAGTTGGAAAGCACAGCCTTCCTCCCTACCCTCTCGCCCGAACCGTGCCAAAGCAGTGACCTTGAAGAGGGGAAAGCAAATAGTGATGTGGTGGGAGAAGCTGCCAGAGTCCTTCTAACAATGGGAAAGTGTCTCTCTTTTTTCTGTTTTATTGCTTTAAACTCTCCTATAAATCAGGGGAGCTAGAAAATAAAATAAAAACCCTAAAACCCACACGACAACCCCAAACCATCTGAGTCATCCTGGCTGCGAGGAGATGGGGTGGGTGGTCGGGAGAGAATGGGGAGGACCAAGAGGTAGGGCTGGCTGGAGCTTTCTTTCTAGAGAAGAGGGGAACAGATGGGGAGAATAACGCTTCGAACTACCAGACATTTGTGCTGCTTTTCTAAATCTTCCCCTGGGAGCCTGACAGCAGTGTGTGTCAGTAGAAGCAAACCCAGGGCGCACAAACCCACCAGCCAAAGCATCTGACGGCAGCCGTGGGACGTCCCCAGGATGCTTACACGTGAGCGCTCTTCGCATGGGTCGGGGAGCTGGATCCCGAGGCGTAGTAGAAACGGTTTTCACCGAACGTTTGGGCGTCTCCTGAGCAGCAGACGATGACGCAGCCACCAAAGAGGCAGAGGGCAGAGCCAATCCAGCCCGTGTACAAGGAGTAGCCAAAGCTCATGATGGTGGTCTCGCGGTGGGCACACACGGGAAACCAGATAGTAGCAACAACGCCGCACATGGCTGGGGAGAGACAGAAAGGAAAGGTGAGTCAAGTTGTGTCCCCGCCACGAGGACATAAAGCATGGCAAAGGGGAGATAAGGCTCTGCAGGACAGGGGACAAAGGGGAAGCCCGTCCTTCCTCCCTTGCAAGTCCCATGGTGGGACCTAGGAGCACCAGGGCTTAGTCCAAGAGATCTCTGAGCAGGAGGCAGGATGGGAGCCTCAAGGGGAGAGAGATTAAGAGAGAACAGCCATCCCTCTCAGGCACCAACAAACAAAAAGAAGAAACAACTGCTGCGTGACAAAATCTGATATATTTATTACAAGGGAAACAGATTTGTTCCCTAGAAATATCTTTAAGGGGGAAGGATGAAAGTCATCTCTGAAACTGATGCTCTGGAGAGCTGCAGAATTAGGAATAAATTAGATATGAAGCAAAACCACAAAAGCTGTATGCACTGGTGACACAGCAAAATCAGTGGGCCAGAGACAACTGGCTTAAATCACCGTTTCTGCATGAACTCACATGCTACATCCTCTGCCCGTGTCAATCTGTATCACTGCAGTTGCTCTGCTCAGTGCTGGGTTTTTTTTACTCAGAAGAAAATGTCTCACAGCTCTGGAAAGCAGGGTCCACATCCCTATGGAAAATTTCTCTAATTCAAATGATGGGAGGCGAATGCAGCAAGGCTCTCCAGAAACTTATTGAATTGAATAGAAATGGGACCTCATCAGAAGGGAAAACAGAATTTTTACCTACAGTCTGCTACGGGTCAAAAAATGACCAGAGACTTAAAATTTTGCTTGAAATGCCATACATTTTTTCCACAAACGACAGGAAGGCTGACAGAGTGCTGCAAGGACTGCTAGGCAAGTGACAAGTGAAGTAAATACCTTCAGGACAGCAAAGCGTGTTCAAATGCAGCACTTTGCAGACAGTCAGGCTAGGGACCACAGTGTTTCGGAGTGTAACACGCATGCATGGTTTGCTCCAAGTAGGGAAAAACCATGTGTTCTGCATTCTCCTTGTGCCACACAAGGTCACACTCGGTCCTGCCTCCATCCTCCAAAGTCCTCACATGCACTGAGGGCAACAGGAGTCGATGGTGTTAATTACCTCACAGAAGCAGCTCCTAAAACAATACTCCTTTATGGCCTGTACATCTGAGAAGAATTAATCTGTCAATATTTACTTGCCTCCAGGACAAGCTGTGCAGGACTCCATCCTTGTGGCTATCAGAGAATCAGAGCAAAACAATAACAGGACTGTGGCAGTGTTACAGATTTCCTCCGACCGCGTTAAAAGGTATCTGGGAGGCAGTGTCAAAAAGTTAAGGTTGCAAGAGGGAAAAAAGGGGATGAGATTAAAAATAAAATTGTTTAGTTAAAGAGGAGAACAAACCGTAGCTCCTGGCTGGTACAGCAGAAAACCCATCCTCAATAGCTGCAGTTATTGTGAAAGAAAATATTTTCTTATGGAAAAGAGAAGAACATTTGAAGGATGCTAATAAAGCCAGAAATAATTTCGGGCCTCCTCAAAGCAAGGACCCCGTGGCTTTGGAAGGAATTTTTGTAGAAGGCAGGGAGGGGAGAACAGCATTTCTCCTGCATGTGGATCAGTCCTGAGAACAGCTCATGAGCTTCTAACGCTTTAAAACAAAAATGTATCAGTTGGGAATCCACAAAGCATTCTAATGGGCTTCAGAAAAAAGATTCTTTGTTGTCCGAAAAGACACAATCATCTTTTCTTCTTCTGTTAGCAGTAAATACATATATATATATATTTATGTCCATAAACTGTAAAAGCCTTATCTATCCAGACCCTCCCCCACAATACAGGACACTTGTGCTGGGGTGAGAAGAGCTCTCAGGGCCTTTAATACAATAACATCTCTTGTGCATGTGGCTGAACTACATGTAAAACCACCTTATTTTAATGCTGACAGTACTAGAAAACTGAGAAACACCAGCCAAAGACTTTGCATGGGTTAGTTTGACCTCTCTGTCTTTGGAGGCCACCAGCTGCTAGCAGTCACCAGTGACCCCATTGCTCAGCAAGAGGAACACCCAGAAACAGGACTGGATTTCATAGCTCTGCAGAGATTCGATTGGGCTGTAAATCCTCTGAGAAGATGGGAAAAGGTTGCTCTGCAGTTGCAACATTTCCAGGTGAACCAAAATTTTGGTCTAGCTGTGTCACGGTGAAAGGCCAAAAACGAAGTTGAATTGCCAAGAAACCCAAAGGAATTGGAAAAGGATTTTCAGGGCAAGTTTCAAGTACTAAAAACCTGCCTCCACCATGAAACTCTTTGAACAGGAATTATTACCCTTTCTCTTTAGTGCTGAGAGACCCTTTTCCTCCCCCTAAGTACAAGTGTCTTCAGATGGTGGAGCTGCTGGAGTCAATATAGCGTAGCAGAAAGGTAAAAGAAAGTCTCCAAACAGAAGGAATATTTGCTATTAGACCAACTATGTTGGTTGGAAAAACAGGCATGTTTGAGAGCACACACATATTGGAAAGCTTGCCTGCCTTTTGCAGATATAGTAGGCAGGTCTGTAAAATCCACTGCCTCTATCTGCAAGAGTTGTCTCAGTAATAGATGGTGTGGTTCTTGTTCTCTCAGATCACTGTGAATCCACAGGGACACATCCCAGGCTCCCAGCATTTTCAAGTCCTTTTTGACTATGGACTTATAGTGACTCAATCAGGTGAGCTGAAACTCTTAATATTCTACATTACAAGCATATTCTAACCAAACAGAAGTACACAAGAAGCACAGGAGGTGGGGGAGGTGAGGGAGATAGAGCAGGACTACTCTAACTCAAGGGACAGTAAGCCCCTGCCAAATTCCTTAACAGTAAGTTAAAGGCTTTCTGCAGAAGAAAGACTACTTCTCTTTCACAGCTAAATATAATCATTCTGAGTTGCTGCCTCAAAGTCACACAGATTTCTCTTTCAAAGATTTTGGCTGAAATAATAGATATCCATGGTTATTTTTTTCCGTATTCAAGGCAATAGTTTTATCTTGGTTTCTATGGTTTTACAAGTTAAGCTCATACAGTGTCCAGAAAAAAATTATTAATATCCTGTATATAGTTTACAATAGCAAATAGGGTCATTTTGCAGTAGTAATTCTAAATAACTAATGTAATTTTTGTCTGTGTTTTCCAGTGTTTCACCTATGTTAGGAAAAAGCCTGCTTGGTTAGCAGCACGGGGTCTCCTGAATTAGCACCAACAACACAGGATGGGCCAGGGTTTTTCCATCAACACTAGCGTGGGCAGTGTTTTCATACTGCCTCAGATCAAACCTCTGCTGATGGTTGATTTCGGAAATAAATCAATTCTCTCGGACAGATAGGATCAAACAAAGACATAAATACATCAGCAGGCAGGATAGGAGGGTGTGCACACAGGTTGAACTCTGCAGCCTGCTATTATCAGCAACAGAAAAATCAATGGAAT
This sequence comes from Phaenicophaeus curvirostris, assembly GCF_032191515.1. Classification (NCBI taxonomy): domain Eukaryota; kingdom Metazoa; phylum Chordata; class Aves; order Cuculiformes; family Cuculidae; genus Phaenicophaeus; species Phaenicophaeus curvirostris. The sequence continues at coordinate 20,350,220 of NC_091401.1, forward strand.
ATCTGAGCCCATTGTTTTCCTGGCAACTCTTCAACTTTTTTTTTTCGCTTGGTTGGGTTTTTTTTTCCACACTGTTTCAACCTGTTTTCCTTTTTAAACAAATTTCAACGACAAACTGCTATCCCTTCCCTAAGCAACAAGTGAAGTTTGCCATGGGCCAGTTTGCCTGATCACATCTCAGCTCTCTACTTCTGCAATGTTAGTGAGAGTTTTAGGGTTCATTTTCTTTTCAAGAGAGCTCTGGGAGTTGGTCTCCACTTAGAGGAAAAGGCTGGAACCCATGTGGTTGTTCAAAACCACAGATGAGAGTTCAGTAGCCAGAGGGCAAATAAGATCAGTGCAGGGCATATTTCTCCTAGAATATAATTAATTTTAAATCAGTATTATGATTTTTGAGGCCCGATTCTTGCTTATTGAATGCCCTGAAAAGGTAACACCTCATTTGGCAAACAACAGATCATTAATCAGCTTAAATAATGTCAAAGTCCCAAGCTCTGTACAGTATTCATCTTCTGAAGGGACTGTCTTGCTGATCAGCCTGGAAAAATTTGGGGGTTGTAAAAATAATGTGGATTGTTTTGTGGGTTTAAAAAAAAAAAACAAACAAGCCCTAAGAGCAAAAGGAGCATATTTATTCTTTCTTTGTGATCCGATAAAAACAGCATTATTGTAACTGCGACTAAAACATTGTGATCAGGCTGCTGTTCTCAGCCCAGATCATTCAGGACATCAGCAACACGAGCAAATCACTTCACCTACAGATGCTTCAAAATTCACAGAGGTAAAAATCAATAAGAAGTCCAAATTCAGCCCAAAGAGCATTCAACTGACAATGTTTCTGTAAATACTTCATTTTCTCATGGGACCTACTTAGTGGGAAAACCATGTTGTGAGGCAGAGAGGCCTATGGAACACCACAAGTCCCCTCCTCTATCCTCTCCCACCTCCTGTCCTCCCTAGTGTTACACCACGGCAAGACCAGGATGGGAAAGGGGCACACGAGACACCAAACCTTGGTGCGATGCTGCAGGATACGGGATTTCACTTGTCCTAACGCAGTGTTAGCTGATGCTGCCACTGCAATTTGTTTGCCACATGTCCGGGTCCTGTAATCCCATCGCCCTTTGGCAAAGCAGATCATAGAATCATAGAATAACCAGGTTGGAAGAGACCCACCGGATCATCGAGTCCAACCATCGAGTCCAAGATCTAAGGGCAATACTCTCGCCTCCACATCTGCAGCCACGTGAACGGGGCTGACCCACAGCATCTGAAAACTCACACCTGTCTGCGAGCTTTGCTGGGCCTCTCCCACCCTGGGCAGGGGAAATTGGGCAGAGAAAATTCCTTCAGCGCTGACATTTCATTCACAGGCAGAAAAAAAAACCAACCCACTTTTTCTTTCCTTTTGCTAAACCCAAGTAAGTGACTCAAGGTTTTGGGACAGGGATGAAGGCTATGTCCCAGCAACTCTCTGATGTGACTGTTCATGATCAGGATGTCCTAAACAGGCCCTAAAAAACTGATTTTAGGTATTCCACCTGTGGCAATGTGCCCTTAAACCCCACAAATATTCAAAGGGCCCCTTAGTCTCAGCTCCTTGGATTTCAGATGTACCAACTTGTACTAGTTGCTTCCCAATAAGGCACCAGAGGAGGGATCGCTTCAAGGAAGGAGTGTCCAGAGGACAGTCCCTCTGAGCCTGCAGCTATATCCAGTGCCTACTTGAAAAACAATAAGGAGAAGAAGAAGACGACGGGCATGATGTCAGCATGGGCTGCCAGTGGCCAGCAGAGCCACACAAAGAGGCCACTTTTCCCCACCCCTCCTCCTCTGCCGCGCAGACGGGTAAAAACAAGGCACTGCAGCCTGTTGCTGAGATGACGAGGCTTCAAGAACATGCAGGTGTTGCACTGGGGACAATGAGCTCCACAGTCTGCACTGCTCAAAACAATCTCCTCCACAGCCACTGAGGACGGGAAGAAATTCCCAGGGGAACTCGGAGGCCAAGGGCAAGGCTGGCCAGAGGGGGTTGGGAGGTACACAGGACTTGTCACCCCTCTTCCAAGGTCCATGTCACCTGCTTGCTCCCTCCCTTGCTGTCCCCACTCATCTGCCTGCTTCCCCTCTCACACACCTTGGCTTACATTGACCTGGCTGTGTCTGCGATGCCCAGAGAAATTTGGAGGCTATCCTTTCCCTGTAAGCATCCAGGGAATTCAGACCCTTTTCCAAAACCAGCACCGCTTCCACAGCAAACCGGCAAAACCAGTGCACACAGGCAGCTGCCTGCAAGCAACCGCTATCGCGCTCCAGCAGGCATGGGCAGTGGCTGTGCCCAAGGACTCCAGAAGACAATGCACAGTAGGGTTTTGCAGCCCTCCCCTCTTCTCCCTGCTTCACTCCCTGCCTCCTGCCTTTGTCCCCCCACTCCTGTTCATGCTTTTTGTTTGCCCCACAGACTGTGGCGACGCTGGAGAGCTTCAGGATCAGCCCAGCCTGGACAACCATGCTTTTAGGTGAACATGCTCAACCAGCTTGCCCCACACCACCCTGAAGCAGCAGACGACCTCCAGCTCCCCACACACACACAGGGCCAGCGGATGACTTACCCAGGAGGATGATGAGGATCCCTCCCAGCTGGGACCGCCGGTACTTGGCAGCTCCAGGCTCGTGGCCCATCCGGATGCAGGGCAAGACCGTTATCAGCAAGAAGATAGCAGGAAGGCCCAGAACGGAGGCAGCGATCATCAGTGCTCGACAGGCTTGGACATAACCTGTTGGCAAGGCAAGGAAAGAGGATTTTGATTATTCAGCACAAGAGAAGGAGACCTTTGGACAAAGGCTCCTGTTTGATTAGCTCCCAAGACTTGCATGGAGTATGGGAGACAGGTTCAATCCTTTATGTAAACAATTAAATCTTCATTAGGCATTAGACAGTGAGGCTGCAGTACCGTGGTTAGTGCATGAACACAGGATGTCCAAGCGCAAAATTTTCCAGTGAACGAATAGCGCTGTCTGGAATACACAAACTCCTCCCAGCAAGATGCTGTGGAATCATGGAGCTAGGAAATATGGTGAGGGAAAGTAAGAGAAATCGCTACGAAGGAGTTTTCCTGTGTTTTCACACAGAGAGTTTTGGTTAAATGAGAATTCAAAGTCTTAAAGAACAGCTTGCTGTGAGCCCAGAGGAGGGCCGCATAGTTGAAGACCCACTACCAAAACAGGCAGGTCCGTGAGATGCTACCACCGGCCACCCTGAGGATCTAAGGACTGTTGATCTCGGAGGAGAAGGGATGCTCACCAACGGCAGCAACATCCCAGTGCTGCATCTCAGGAGTCCAGCCAGGTAGTGGGGTTTCAGAGGAGTCCTATGGCTCAAGCTGACCACTGGCACGGCTCTTCCTTAGTCGCTTGACTTGTCGTAACCAAGGGCCACATTATTCCTGAGTCCCTATGGACATCATGAGATCATCTGGTGTTTCAGCAGTTACCATCCCTCTCCTGCCTGCCCCTGTGCAGCACCAGACAGTGAGAAACAAGAGCAGCCAGGGACTGTGGGCATGTTGGGCAGGGAGGTGCTGTTTCTACCACTCAGTGAGGGTCCGTGTATAATAACATATATATTTTTTATATTTATAGATAATGTATGTATTTTTATGTATTCGTAAATTTAAAATGGATCTATAATAAGATATATATATATAAAAATAAACAAAACCAGGTTGTTGCTTGCAAGCAAAAGAAAAGAACAAGTGTCAGGTTTGCCCCAGTGCCTGGTGAACATCCACCAGCTCTCAGGACAGTCTCAGCAGAGCGACTGTGTTGGCTCTCTCTCCCCTCTTATTAACAAAATGAAGCCGCTACATGCAGACACACAGTTTTGTGAGGCCTTATACAATATCAGCAAAAAAAGGAGCCTCAAGCAGGTCCCGCTGACATACAGATGAGACATCAGGAATGAGTATTTTACTGTGCCTGGAAATGCAGACTCAGTGGATATTGAATATTTGCTTGATCTTTCAAGAGGAAACTTAACAAAAAGTTACCTGAGGAGTTCAGGACAGAAAACAAGATCCTAAACAAAGAAGCTGGTAATGCCCAGTGTGTTTTCTGTGCTATTGATCCCGATTAAACAAGCATACAAACACATTCATATAAGGGCTTGAGTCTGGCAATAAAAGGCTCTAAATACATTCCAGCTGTCAGGCACACCAGGATAAATTTCTCTCCAGTGGAAAGCTGTGGGTATCAAATGGGTTACAAGCAGGAGCATCTTATTTTGTGATTTGTTTCTGCTGGAGAGAAGCATTGCTTTCTGCTGCTGAAAGACCTCTTCATCTATTTATTACATTTCATTCAATAATGTTTTTCTGGGGCAAGCCTTTTCTTTGTCTTGTGCACCAGATCATATTGAACAACAGTAGCAACAAGGAAGGTAAACCTACTAAAATACAGGTATACATAGCAAAAGGAAGAATAAGAACTAGTCTGAGAGATTCAATATTGCTCAGCAATATGTGATGCAGAAAAGGCTCTGTAACAGAGATTTGGGAATAATCTTTCTAACCTCTTGTGAAATTATTTTCACAGCAGCCTAAACAAATAAAACACAAAGAAAAGGAATGGTTATTTCTACCCCATCAGCTTTGGAAGATGCATCGCTGAAATGCTAGAGGAGGTGTAATCTAAAACACAGCAGAGTGAGTGAAGAAGCACTACAGAGTTAACAGTGATTGAAACAGGAAGGATCATTAACTAAACTTACAGGGATAAGACCACGCAAGACATTGGCAGGTTTAATTAACTCAAAAGATGTATTAATGCTGATGGAATACCATGCTTAATTTTTGCTTTGCAGTAAACTAGATGAAAATTACTATATAATTAGAAAATATCGAGACAAGTTAAGTGCAGTTACATCTGTTTGCTATGTAAAAAGTTCCATCTCGCCTTAAAACATGCGGGAAGCATAAGATCATCAAGGCTAATGACAATCTTCTAAAAACTTAAAAGCCATAGCAGCATTCATAATAGATGCTGAAAGATTCATTACACTCAAAATCATTTTAAGGCACAAAACCTTAACATTTGTGGTAGTTCATCATCATCTCAAAGCAACGCTCAGAATATTCTATTACATCTCGAAGTATCACACCTCAATATACCATATGTTGGGCAACGTAGTCTGGATGCGAGATGCGAAAGGAACAGCAAGCATTTACGAGGAGCAATGATTAAACATTAACCGAACTTCAATAGCCACAGATAACACGATACCTGGGTACAATTAAAACCAAGTATAATTCAATGATAATTACATTAAGAGGCACCATTCCCATTCTCTAGCGCATTTAATAGACCATCTCCTGCGCTGATGAATTTGAAGGAGCTTCGCCATCGATTCCTCCGGCAGCAGGACCTGCACTGCTCAGAGCAAGGCTTTGCTCCTCACCTCTGGGTGGGAAGGGGGAGGAGAGGATGCACACACCTGGCAGTATGAGGATGTCCACGAGGGGCTTGCAGTGATAGAGACCTGTTGCCATGACACAGTCTGCCCACAGCCCCTTGGAGCCCAGCTCGTCCATCTTCCTGCAGGTGGTGATGGTGTAGCCGCAAGTCACCACCCAGTCATTGGTGGCCGTTGCCACAACCACCCCGATCCACCCGATAAAACTGCAGACAAATCCAGCCAGGTGCAGGCAGGTGGCCACCATGCCGATCCCTTGGTGGGGCAAGCTGGACAGGAGAGCGCCTGTAGGGGTTCAGGGCCAGCCAGCAAGCTCCCTGCTGCAGATCCTGGCTGCTGGGACCTTCTGCAAGCAGCACAGACGGGTGTTTGGGAGGATGAGGTCCCAACTCCCACCCTGGGAGGGGTCAGAGCTGCCTCCAGCCCCACGTTGCATGGGAGGAGCAAGTGGGGAGCCCCAACTTCTGCCGGTTCATCAAGAGAGGCAGAGGGGAGGAGGAGACACGGGACTACACCCACTCATGCTGGAAAAACAAACCAGACTCTCTTATTCGAATGCAAACAGCCTGACTATTCAAAATGTAGCATCAAGGGAGAAAAATTAAGGCAGTGTTTTCGAGCTGAAGATAAGTGATCACACTGGTACCCCTTCATGGAAAGACAGGGCAAGAAACGTGGTGGACAGAGTCATTCACGAGGTGGAATCGATCATCTCATCAAAGCCACCAGCACAGCTGCAGTAAATGGACAAAATAGCCTTGATCTTTTCTGGTGCTTTCAGTAACTGAAAAACCATAAAGGACTCATCACTGCATTTTTCTGCTTGTGACTGTGTTTTCATAAGTATTGACTAACACTCAGGGAGGCTTAAATATGTTTAATGGCATTTTCTTTCAGTTTTTTTGAATAATTTAGAAAAAGCAGCTTTCACTCAAACTTATCGGGGTGTAAATTCTAGTCTACTCGCTAGAACAAGGAACAGCCACTTCACAATGTCAACGTGAAAGAAAAAGAAAAAAAAAACCCAAAACAAACAAAAAACCCACAGCCCGCTCTGTATCAGGAGAAACAGGCAGGGAGGATGTTTTCCTAACTTGACTTTGTATTTTCACAAACACAGATCTATGTTACCAGGTGCCAACACACCCCTAATGAAATTCCCTCACTGTGCATCCTCCAGTGCTGCTGATTTTGCGAGGGGGAGGTTGGAGATGTGCCTGGAGAGACATAAAACGTGCGTGGAGAGACCACTAGCGGAGATGTGTCTGCACTGCTGGGGGAACGGGACACGGGAGGGGCAGGACAAGGAATGGGATTCATTCCCAGAGCTGTTAGTGAAAAGACAGACTGGAAGCTACAGCGCAGGACAAGGCGCCAGGAATGAAATATATCCTGCTCTTCATCTAAAGGTCTTGTTTGCCATTTTTTAGCAAACAAAGTGAAAAACATGAACAAGATCATCCTAAGTTTCATCTCATGTTCCTTAGATTCCAACTTCAAAGGCACGATTCAAAATTCAAGAACGCAAGACCACAGTTTTGTCAAAGCTTCGTCTGAACTCAGGAGTTACTACATAAATAGTTGAAAATTAATATAAAAGCTCCTCTTTTAAGATAAAGAGCAATTTAATAGTGGTTTTCAGAAGAGCAACAAAGCTGGTGAAGGGGCTGGAGAGCAGGTCTTACGAGGAGCAGCTGGGACAGCTGGGGGTGTTTAGCCTGGAGAAGAGGAGGCTGAGGGGAGACCTCATTGCTCTCTACAACTACCTGAAAGGAGGTTGTGGAGAGGAGGGTGCTGGCCTCTTCTCCCAAGTGACAGGGGACAGGACAAGAGGGAATGACCTCAAGCTCCACCAGGGGAGATTTAGGCTGGACATTAGGAAAAAATTCTTCACAGAAAGGGTCATTGGGCACTGGAACAGGCTGCCCAGGGAGGGGGTTGAGTCACCTTCCCTGGAGGTGTTTAAGGGACGGGTGGACGAGGTGCTAAGGGGAATGGTTTAGTGTTTGATAGGAATGGTTGGACTCGATGATCCGGTGGGTCTCCTCCAACCTGGTTATTCTATGATTCTATATGATTCACATTTGGTTTATATTGTTGATTACTCCTTGGGTTTTGTCATCGGGTTTTTTTTCTACTTTTGCAATGCAATTCCACCTTTCTACCCAGCTTATCCTTCTACTGCACCCACTTCAGGTGGGGGAAGCTGCTACTTACACCCAGCCACCACTTTCACGGCCTCTAGGTTTCGGTTCTCGGTGGATTTAATCTTTCCCCAGACACTACTCCTGCTCATTTGTTATTCAGGGGATAAACTTGCCATCTCTTGAGTGAAACCAGTATTGTTCCACATCTTGGACCACACAATTGCATTGAACAGATCAAGTGTCTCCTCCTGAATCTGGAAGGAGATATGCTGACGGATAAATATGTCCCAGCCTCTCCCCTTTGCTGACTCTGTTTGCATCTTTTCAGTCCGGCATTTCCTCCTTCGAAAAGTGAAGCACCCTGTAAATTAAACATCTGGTCTGCTTGCATCAAGTATAACTGTACGCAGCTTAATATTGTTCTTTGGTCAACACCAGGGATAAGGATACACAATCACTTTGGGATAACTAATCCCAACCTCTGTCAGCTGCATCACACAATCCTTTGAGTTTTAAAACCATACGTATTCCCTAAATGATGCCGATGCTTCCATTTCTAACATACTTCAAAATAGCTTGTTTTTCTTTGAAGTACCACAAATTTTTTGCAACCTCTTGACATCCCAAGGCTGAGATTAGAAGCACTGCATGTCTTAACACACAAATCCCCAACGTTCTAACATGCTGCAGGATATGAATTCCCAGGCTGCGGACACATGCTCCTCTCACTGTCTCCTACGGTTACAGTTTCCTTAACCACAAAAGTGTCTTACACTGCCACGTTTTCCTTCACAAATGCATTTAACAAAGAGGAGGAAGCATCTCAACTGACAAAAAGTGAATTTTACACTTGTGTTACCAGCACTATTCAACAGTGCTTGATCTGGTACCCGCAGGGCACAGCTTGAATTATTTCATTGACGTTGATAGGCACAAAAAACATTTACTGTGTTGTCCCCGTTAAAAATAAAACAATCCAGTATTTAAGAGAATGCAAGTTACTATGCTACAAGGGAACAATGACTCACAAGATCAATAAAATAAGAAGTTAATGACTTACCAGCTCTACGCTAAATAAATGGATGGTCTTGAGGCTATGTTCTTAAAATCTGCCATTCTTAAAGGAAGTGCCACCCATGCATTTATTTCAGACACAGCGTGAACACCTTAAAAAATCAGTCTTTTTACCCTGCTACTCAAGCAGGTTTTCCCTGATCACCATTGTTCTCTCTGACAAATAGCATACATTCCAATTAGTCACACTCAGAGGAGATATCAACACCCTACAACTTTTTCTCATACAAGTGACTCACCTTTAACTTTTTCTTTGCAGGATTTTTCAGCCTGATAGCTTCTCACTTGCTTGGAAATATAGCAGCATAAAAATATAACATGGCATGCAGAAATAAGCAGGGTTACCTTTTTAATTGGTACAGCTTGTTGATTTTCTTCCATACTAAACACTGAGTCCATTAAAATATTACCAGTTTCATCTTCATCCTGGTTAATAGTGCGCATTTCTCTCTTCAGCGGTAAAGTACAGACAAGTACATGCTAGCATCAAGCATTTGCACTAATTTGAAACAAAACCAGAATTTCCTATATGCAAGAACAGTATTTTAAAACAAGGACATAAGCATTTTTGCTCTGGTTTAATGGGAAGGGAAAAGATGTTCTAAAGTGCGTGTGTGACTGCACTTTCTCACCTGTCAAGAAACTCCAACTCCCACTATGAATACAAACACCTAGAAAAATCTCTAAAATACTTCTGGTAGTAAATTAGATGGTTTTATTATGATCTGGCTTTTTATTTTACAGTGACCAATGAAACATTGCCTATAGTTGTAAGTGGTGGAAACCCAGTCTAGGTGGAAAACTCATTCACATATAGCTTACAGGACAGCTCCCTCTTTTCTTATTGCCTTCTTTCTCTCTCTTCTATTGTGCATTTTCTGCTATTTAAACTCCCTAATAACAGACAAAAATGTTAAGCCATGTAAACATGTTTTAAGAAAAAAACTCCACAGTCACTATAGGGCATATTCCAACAGCAAACAAAGTATAATTGCCATTTCCGATTTAAACTTTTTATAAATCTCAATACAGTGATGTGATTTTTATCTTGTTCATTACCCAGCTGATTAAGGAGGGATAGGAACAAAAACACTGCTCAACTAGCAAACTACCAACAAAAGCTCTGCAATACAGAGTCTGTCAAATACAAGTGGTTATACTTAGCGGCATCAATACCAACTTTACACCAAGACAGATAGAAATCTTAGTGTCAGTAACTTCACAGAGCTACAAGAGCTTTAGGAAATGGACTCATGCTGCGGGAGGGCTATCAATCTTGCAGATTTTGCTAAAAATGCCCTTTAGGAAACTGGGGACTTGCTGCAGGCAGTGCAAGTTCTGCTAACAAGTTTCTGTATCGTCAGGTTTTAATTCACTGTAATCAAATCAAGGAAGACTGTCCTCAGAAAAGCACCATTGTTAAACACCTTCCAAAGTCAGGTTTAGAAGTCAGTGTCCAAAAATACTACAAAGGCAAGTGTTCTGACATTACAGTTCTTTATTTGTTTTTGAATCCACAATCTATACAGGTATTTATATACAAGGCATGAAAATGGATAACAGCACAAAATACAATTGAGGTATAAGCTAAGAGCACAGTATGTCATGTTTCAATAAATATAATTCAAAATTTGTAAACTAAGTGACCAGATAGATGCATCTTGTTTACTAAAACCATATAAAATATCTGTTAAATCTCACGTGAGGTAGAGGACAGTTTTGTGTGTCATGTAATGCAACCACAGCAACTCTTAAGACTGTACATCATTGGCAAAGTACTAACAATTGCTGAACGCCTTGATCATTTTTCACAGGCTTTCACTACGGTTTCAGAACAGCCATCCGACCCGTTGCCTTGAGCTAACACTCTGCTGTTCTGCAGCTGCTTTCTGTAATTTATTAAGATAATTATACTGGCATGTCAACATCAATAAATACTTTTGAAGGTGAGTATGAAAACATAAAACCAGATTTCGTCAATCACAGAAAGCAACATAATGGCAACAAAATATTTTAGACCAACTTTTTATTATAGAATTAAATACAGTACAGCTGTGCTTTCCTTTAAGTGAGGTATCCATATTTGAAGAAAAAAAAATCAATTTATATTGTTACATTTAACCGAATTCAAATAGCAAAATTTTATACCATTTGTTTGCTGTGCTTGATGAAGTGCTTAAAACTCATTTTTCAAGCATTTTCCAACTGAACCACTAACTCTAAAAAAATCCCAATTTTCAAAGTAATGGAGACACATTACAAAATTGTCATATAATTTGTAGGCAATAACTGTTTTCACAAAAGCTAAAAAAAGAAGTCTTTTTGCAATAGAAATATGCAACAAATAGACTATTCTACAAGCGTTCTGTAATGAAAAGTGATGAACTGAACTCACACTGCCAATGTAATGGGCAAAAAAAAAATTGCAGTTTCCTGCTGCTTATTAGTGGCAGCTTCAATAAAATTTCTGAAATATTGCAAGCAGTGATTAACAGGTAGGTGTAATTGCATCTTTCACCATGTTATAGAAAACTCTGTTGTGTGGATTAATTACATGAATTAAGTGCAGAAAAAATACAAAGTTGTTATCTTTACTGACAATCAAAATATATACTCTACAAACAAGTGAATTCTAGGAAGCTGACCATGACAGCGTTTCAAGGCCAACTTCAACACCAATGCTAGGAAAGATCTCCAAAAATTTCATACCACATTCTAGCTAGCCCCTCCCCAATATAAAACAAGAATGTATGAATAAAACATTGTGGCTTCTAAAATATGGGCCAAGCCTTATTTTTTTCAGGCCACCAGTAGCTTTATGCTCCCACTCAACTTTTCCTACTTCACTAATTGCATTATGCCTTTACTATATACAAATGATTTTACACCTAAGCTATTAATATATTAAATATAGAATAAAATTAGTTTAAGAATGAGAAACATAACTACATTTATCTAAATACTCAAGCTAAACTATATGCTTTACAAAAACTAAAACACAGATTTAGTTAAGTTTGGAGACTTAGATAAAAATGTCTTTCATCTAGGAATACAGGGCTACACTGTGAACAAGGGTGCTGTCAGACTGCCAAAATTACAAGAGTTTAACTCTCCAAGCTCTTACGTTTTCTTGTTGATTAGAGTACACAAAGCACATGAAAGTTCTCTTCTAAAAAGTATCAGAGCAAACTAGATATTCAGCTTAAATCATACTTACTTTGTTCCAAAAGGTGCACTGGGCAACTTTGGTCTTGGCCTGGGTGTTTTAACAACACAACTTTCAAAGTTAGGGACAATTTTAGGATTTGTTCCTAAAGGCTTCATGTCACAACTACCTGGGGAAAAGTCTTCCTGCTTGAAAGATCAGCAAGCAATAACTGAAGGCAAAACAAATAATAATACATAAAATGGACATGCTGTGACTGAAAGTGAGGACCTAATGACAGAATTTCTTTCTACCATTAAGTGTGCACTTAAGTGAGGGCCCTTAAGTGTGCATTCCAAGTTCCTGTGTTAGGTTATAAAAGAAATCTTTCAATATAACTAGTATAAGATAGTGAAAAAAGGTCAACATATATTTGTTCTACAACTTATACATTATTATTTACAATTTACTAAAAAACTACCTTTCAAAGACTGAAAACACACAAAATCTATGGCACATTTATGTATACATTATTACTTAAAATCAGTATAAAATTAAGTCTACACATATGAAAATTATTTATGTTATGTAAAGAGCCTGAAAGTAATTATTTAAGAGGATTACAATAATTCAAAATACATCCTAACTTTAGATTAACTAAACGGAATATTTACAAAGCTACTTTTAAAGTCATTTTAATAAATGTCCCATTAGCTTATTCAGCCAGGTTCTTTGAATCGATTAGGAGGCCTTATCTGCAGCTGGAATTGCTAAAATTTCATATAGCTGCTTGAGTTCTTGTAACAGTGAAAATATTAATACAAACTATGTCCACCAGCATTTTAAGAGCCTACAGCACAAACCAGTTGGTTAGCAGCTGGTTGGGAGGCAGCTGCTGTGCTGGCCGAGGCACAGGAATCAAGCTATTCCCGTACTCTGCTGCAACAGCCACTGCTGGAGAACCACTGGTGGCAAAAGGGGAAATGAGAGAAGTAATATAACATAGACAAGATCCAAGTGAAAACGGAATATACAGTATTCTAACATAATATCCCATGAGGATTCCATACATTCAACAGCTAAGCAATAAAAACAATGGTAAATTAGTCACTGCAGCTATACTAAATGAGTCTGTGTGGCCTTATCTACACCGACAACTGAACACGTCTGGCTCAAAACACTGACCCTGAAAAGAAACCAGTAATGTTACCTTTTGATCCTCTGATACTACCCCGATGAAACATTTCAGTTTCCCAGGATGGTGTTTCCTTACTTGCCCATCTAAGCTAATCCAATGTAGGTCCTGCCAAACAAGTTGGATTACTTCAACTTCCAGTGTATAACAACCCCACTTCTACCAACATTCCTGCCTACTCTCCCTACAGCAACAGTTTTGGTCGTGGTTACAATAAAACATTCACCGTGTTTTTAAAGCAAGTGGTGCATATGCAACCAGAATCATTTATATTAAACCGCTTTCCTTCCAAATGCAAAGATAGGCCTTTCTCTTTTCTTTTTTCTTTAAAGCAATGCTTTAGAGATGGAGTCAGAGAAGGGAAAAATGTCATGTTTGTCTTCCCTTCTGATCAACACTGACAAAGAAAATTGTCTGATATTTTTTTCATCTGACCCGCTTTAATCGTCAGTGCAAAAATAACAGAGTTCGTAAAGAAAATTGTACACAGCTATAAAAGAATCATCTGATTACTCCATGACATTTAATTTACTACCTAATTTCTCATTCAATTTAAAGATATGTGCAATTTTACCTTTCTCTGTGATACTCTGTCCTGTTGCACAACTAAAAAAGAAACAAAGAACTCAAAAGTTTTCAGTTTCGCTAGTTCAGGGGGAAAAAAAAAAATCAAGGTAGGCCTTTAATAGTGATTTCATTCAAAATTAAATGAATCATTAAGAAAATAATACACCTAAGTACCTCAAAAACAGAAGCTAAAGCACAGGTTAAAATTTTGCAGTGAAATACTAGAACCACTAAAACATTCCTAGTCACATCTGTCACCTGCACCAAACTTTCTGGAGACAAGTGCAAAAAAGTATTTCTTCATCCAACTTTGTAATCATGCGTTTAATCCACTAGGAACCAGACTTCTGAAGTACTCAAACATTATATATACATAAAACAGTAATTCTGTACAACTACACATTTTCAAATGTTAACAAACATGCTGTATTTCTTAATTCATGGTAAAGTTACCATGCCATTCAAATACAGAGACTATCAAAATAATTTCAAAGTGCCGTATTAGAATTGTATTTTTTTAAGCTATTATCGCAATGTCAGTTAAGGCTTGTTCTACATAATAAGAGAAAGATCAACTACCTGGCAAGAAGCTCAAGGTGTGGAGGCTCAGGGTACTAAAGAAACTAACACTTATTTTTTTAAGAAATACTATTTTTCTTGAAAGCATTAACATCTGAAAAACAATTAAAACAAGCTTTCTCAGTTTCTAGAAGGAGAAGCCCCACCTTTAAGCCTTTTATTAACATTTCTTCCATACCTACTAGGTAGAAGAAAACAAAAGAAAATATGCAAATTTTTTATTTCCAAATATTCCATTGTAACTGTAATTTTTTTAATTTACAAAAGAAACCTAAAGTTTTCTTCTTCCAGCATGGCAAGCAAATACTGGCTTTAAAACTTTTTAGATTGATAATAAGCTGTTAAATAGAAAATACTGAAAAGATCAGCTTGACTTCACACAATGAAATAATGGGAAAAACTCATGCTGGTGAATCACTTTCGACTATCAATCGTGTATCATTGTGGCAATTTTGAGTATTACCTTATAGATGAAAGGTTGTCTTTACTCTCCTCAGTTCAAGAACACATAATTCTCACTGAAACCCAAACTGGTTTTGACCTTGAAGAATTCTGAATGTTTTTAATGTACTTTTAAAACTGGATGTACAAGTGATAGCAAAATAAAGATCATCACATATATTTTAACAGAAAATGTTAAAACGTAAAGAGTCCTCAAGACTGCATTAGAAATAGACAGAAACTGGTCACTCTAAATCAAGAGTTTTGTATTTTTCATTGTTTGAGAAAAACACCAGTACAAATAAATGCAGATTTTCATTGGTTAGGAAAATCTAAAAATGTTCACCGATCTATCTCTATTTATTTTTATATATGTATATCTTCATCTGGACTTGTCTGGGAAATAGGCATCTGTAGAGAATACTTCTCATCACATAGAAATGGCTCACAATTCATTAAAAAACAAAACACCCTGTTTGAAGGACACAGTCGTGCTTCCACTTCCAATTTCTATTTTCCTTTCCCATTTTTTGAAGATTTCAAGATCTGTAGCTTCAACTCCTTTATCATCATCTCTAACTTCTCCCTTGCCTCTCGTTCTTGTCTCAGTTCATCTTGAAGCTCTTGTCTATCTGCCTCTGCATGATCCAGTCTCTGTCTCAATTCTGCCAGCTGTAAAACAGAGAGGGAGAGCAAATTTTAGCTAAGTTATTGTAAAAATCAACTATTTACTTCAAGATGCCACTGATGAACACCCAGATAAAAGTATTTTTCAGTTCACCAGTATTTATCAATTTATCTTCTACTGTTATCAAGAATTATGCAGTCACCTACCACACCATTAGCAAATGACATCAATATGCAGAGCCATAAAAACATCACGTTTTATACAAAACCAGAAAAGTCTAATTTTAAAATACATATAAATTGCAGTTACACAAACCAGCACACTAGACCATGTCAATAATCCATGTGATCTGCTAGGAAGATCGTGATGATGTCTGCATGAGATGCTTCACAAATCCCAGAATAAATAGCGCTTTTTCACTTCCCAGGTTTCTTTATCTTACTTGACAAAATATTACTTCATTTCAAAGCCTGAATGCATATTTCTAGAATAAAGTCACCAACATGTTTGCTGATACCCTTCAGTATAAATGAAAAAGAATTACCAAAAATGACATTCAGAAAATCTTGAACATAACCACCTGTACATTTAAATGTGTTTGTGTGTGTTCAAACATGAGTCCACCCACATTTTTTTGTGAAATATTTTGTGTTTAAACACAGAAATTAAATATTTTTTTTTCCTCTTTAGAGTACAATAAAAGTCAAATCTGCTGGAGTGCCATCAAAACTTATTTACAGTGAGATATGGAAATGTCTGATGAATTTTTCAAGTGTGGCAGAGTTACTGTCAAATTGCTTGTAGGTTTACTATCAGCAGCTAAAATGGAGGGGAGACTGGAAACCAGTTATCTTCTCTACCATTGATTTACGGAGTTATTTCTCACAAAAAACCCACCTCATTGGATCTAAGAAATTGATAGGCATCTGTCTGATCTAAATGATCACTAAGCATACATCTCACTGCAGATGAGGAAGTCAGGTCACAAGAATGAAAGAAACAGGAGAATACAGGATCACTGACATTCAATAATTGCTATAAAATGTACTGGACAAAGGAACTGCCATGATTTTAGAGAAACATAGACTTTCATCTTCACTTGTATAACTGGAAACATTTAAACAGTTCTTCATATAATCAGAAATATTTAAGCAGTTCTTAGGCAGCAACAGACTATTAATGGCAGTCTGCTGACTCCACTTCTTTGATGAAGTGAACTGTTGCAGTACGATAATGCCCACTGCCTGCATGTTGCAGCACGTACTGCACAGGCACATCCCTCGCTGAGTTTTGATTTCCAGCTGTAAGGAGAGGTTCCAGTACTGGTTTTACTGCCCTATTGCGATTGACATGTTAAAGCAACAATTAAACCAGACGATTCAATAAAGAAGTCAAAAAGGGGGAGAAGACTCTTGGTGCATTTTCAGACACATACAGAAAGAAGAACAAACATTTAAGCAAGTTGCAAATCTCAAATTATTAGTTTTGTTTAACGCCCAAAGAAGGTCCCCTGAGTCCACAGTTCTCAGAGAAAAATGGTAGTCGGGGCAACTGCTTCAAGATGACATTGGATTAAGGACCTTTAAAAATGCTGTATGCACGCCTTGGGGAAGTTGCCTGTTGCCAGGATCCCTACTTAACTCTGATACTACCAACAACTGCTTTGAACCTAGAATCCAAAATTTATTGTAAACTGTGATAAATGGAGAAAAAGGTTAAAATTATATGTTGCAAGCAGCTCTACCACACAGGTAATAGCAGAGTAAACTTTCATGCAAGGAATGTATTTAGTTTTCAAAGTCTAACTTCAAAAGAAATAGTCAAACAGTCTCCTTGGGGAACAATCTATGGTTTTTACCCTCTAAAGAAAGTAAGCTACACAAGCCATATAAAACATGCCATAAATTATTATCTTCATAAATTAGAACATGTTGTTACTTGCAGTAATAGGGCTTGTACCAGATGTTTAGCAAATCAGGCCTTAGTCAGAGAGGATTATTTCTGGCAGCAAAGGCTAGGGATCTGTGGAGTGGGATGTCATGAAATTAAATTCATCAGAAGGATTTACGATGCTAGTCTCTGCCCTACTCCCCAAAAATACCAAAACCTGTCTCTCAAGTACTGCCTGCTTCTCAGTTTTAGATAGTAAGAAAAGGAAATACACACAGCTATGATCAAATGACCACAATGCTTTACTGAGTTTAAGTTTTTGGTTTTGCTTACTTTAAAAAAAATATGAAGACTAGTTTTCTGTGACACAGAACAAAATCACTGCACGTTTAATCATAACTGCAATTCATTTTGAAAAGGGGCATTCCAGGGCTGCCTTTGGCATTAACTGTATCTTTCCCATTGGAATGGCATGAATAACATCCAAGATAAAGAAGCAATAGTAAGAGCTAAAAGGAAAGTGAAAGAAAAAAAAATTTCATAGGTTTTAACATATGAACACACGAGGATGGAATGAGAGACAAAAATACGATTTTCATTTCCAAGAGAACTCTTGACTAACTGCTTTGATAGAAGGGGACTCAATAGGTAGAGCAGAACATTCTACCACCAAGGAACAGAAAAACCAGCAAGGTATGCTACTCATCTGACAAAGAGGTGGTTGAGGGGTTTGTTTGTTTAACATAAAAGGAAGAAAAAGAAGAAGAACTTATTTCTATAAATAGAGACTGTCTAATTCTATAACATGGGCAAGCCTATATACATTACAACCATAACTTTATTTAAAGGAGGATGTAACAGACCTTATGTTTAAGACCAATACTTCATCAATAACATCATACGTATCTGTAACCAGCATTCTACTTCAGTTTCAATCATGGAAGAGTAAAAGAAACATTGCTGATATGGTGACCTATTTGGTATTAGTCTATAGTATCAGAACACATGGAGAAGATGAAACCTTAAGATGGCTAAGCATTATCTTCACAATTTCCTGATAGAGTAAATACAATTTGGTTTGAAAAGAACTCTCCCTTCTTACCTGTGCTGCATATTCAGCTTCTTTGTCTTTTTCTAAATTGGAGTCACAGCTACACTTTTGCTTCATCACTTGGTCCAGTTTCTTCTCCAAGTCTCTCTGTTCAAAATAAAATTCTTCCATTCTTTGAGCATGCTCTGTCTGCAAACATTCAAGTTCCTTTTGTAAATTCTGCTGCTCTTCAGTTAGTTCCTTCATAGCTTTAGAGTTGTTTAACATTTCCACTTCCTGTCAAAAAGACCAAAAAAACAGGATCACATACACCTCGGTTCTAAAACCACAAAAGTGACAAACTGAATTTAAATGTGTATCTGGAAACAATGAGGCCAAAGAGTGTATTTATCTAGTGACAACAGTGATCTGATAATGGTATTTATCTTTTATGTAGCAATGACTGCCTGTAATTCTGCAGCAAGTGTTTAATCTTTTAAGAAATTATTTATACTTTCAAGAACATGGACTTTCCTGAAACAGATATACAACTTCCAGCACTGAACCTCAGAAAGCAGCAGCGCTGATTTACTTGACTGTACCTTGAAGATGTAAGAAGTGTATCATCAGAAAACAGAATGTGTGTGATTTCTTTTTCCCCTGGCTTTTTGATATTTTTTAAAGTCTTCATTGCTTTAACTGAGCTACAAGCTTTACCTCCAACAGCAGAACAACTTAAAGGTAGCTGCTCTAGGGCCATGATACTGATTCTAGAACGAACAAGCTGACATAAGATTTCTGATGTCAAAAAAAGAAATGCACTCAGATTGGCACTGTACCATTTGAAGCTGCTGTTTCCTCCTCAAAATAGTATTTAGTTTTTCTTGCTGTTTAATGTAGGTTTTCATTACTTCTTCCATGATCTTTCCTTTGTCATCTTCACAACTGATGTCTTTCATGAGAGTGGGGGACAAGGTTCGTATGTCATTACCTACTTCAACACGGCCAGAATCTCTAGTGATTTTGGAAGAAACACGTTCAGATTTTCCACCCCTTGCAGAACGAGTTGACATGGGTGGTTCTACAGAGAAAAGAACACAGCATAATCCCAGAAAATTAAACTGAAAAAAAACCGCAAAGAAAATTGATGATAATAAAAAGGTCAAAAGAATTTTTGGAAAACTGAAGTGACATCACAAAACACTAACTCGGCGTTGAGCTTTACAGAATTACACAATATAAAAATTGAGAGGACGTCAACATAATTTTCATTGCTCACCTAAATGTTTATGCTGCTCCACACCAGTTTTCAAGTCAATTTTTTCCTGTTCTTCAAGAGAAAGCTCTGGATAGGAGGCTGCTTTTTTGTGCTTTCCACTACTGAGCTTCTTCTCTGAGTGTCCAGTTGAGGATTTTATTACTTCTGAAGCTTTTACTGTTGTTTTTGCAACATCCTTATATTGTGATGCAAGAGATACATTTGGGGCAACCACTTTATCACACATATAAAGGTAGTAACTGAAACAGCAGAATAATAAAATTAAGAATGAAAGGTAAGGCATAATAAATGATAACTGGTAGAGAGCAGTAAGTTAAATTTAATGTCATTTCAAGCTTTAAAAGCTTCAATGAAAATTAAGCATGTCCTTTTTAATTTTTTCCTATGCAAAGGGAAATCCTAACGATTCACTTAATCTCTACTGAGTAGATTATCTGGATAAGGTTTTGAAGCTATCGAACAAGAGGATTTTCCAAACATGGCTGATTAAAAAAAAATCATACAGAAAATCATATGAAGTCTTCATTTAAATGCAAAGAGTGAAATTAGAACGCCATGGAATCCAGACTCTAGAGAATTTTCATAATCCTTATATTAGCAGCAAAGGATGGGGAAAGTGATCAGTGTAGGGGATTGAGTATATCACACTTTAAATCGCAAAGCTGTGTTCTGACAGTGCTGGAGCATGTCTTGAGACCAATGCCAGACCTTCCTTCCAACACACGTTGCTAAACTGTATGGATTTTCTGGGCTCCTGGGAGCATCCTTCTGGCCCTAACCTAGCCACCCATACTTTGTCTAGTACAGAGAGAAAAGACTGCCAAATGTGCTTAGCTCAGTGCTAGGATAATCAGTGTCATGATGCTGGAGTTAACACTGCTGCATTCAACACTTTCCTTTCCCCTAGTTCTACAGGAAAGCACCAACAGGAACAGCAAACTGATGGACTATCACAGAAGTTCGACCATCCACGTGCTAGTGTGGGAACTAGTTTGATGTGTGTTGCTTTGATGCATGCTGCTAGCCAAAAGAGTCTGATCTCACCCATATAAGGGAAATGTACAACCACAGAGGGATGAGGCTAAGCAGTAAGTGAAGAAAAACTGTTTCCCTTATTGATGCACACCACAAACTGTGCACTATGTTAAGGAAATGCACTTGGTTTCTAAACCCGAGAAACTAATCAACACACAATTCAGATGTAGTCATTGTTCCAGTGTGGAAGAAACCTTCAAATGCCTTTTACGAGTCTTTTTTGAAAGAAAATTAGGTTGCGCTCATGGTAAATAGACCTATGCAGCTTTCCACAGGCATGCATTATATTGCAATACAAATGATTAAAAATTACCTTCTGTCATTTCTACTCTGAAAAGGGAAACTGTAATTACATTTCAATTGTATTGCCTACTGAAGGACGCTCAGAGATCGCAGCTTGAGTCCTGTACCAAAACCCACTCATAAGCCGTTCATTAATATTTACACTAAGAAATGCATAAAAATTTAGGGTTCAATCATTCCTGTGTGATCACCTTAGAGTTTTCCTAACAGTTCAGTTTGCAAGTACAATTTTTTTCAGTTTGAATTATCTTTAAATAGCCAAAAGTATTTATATACTTGCACATACAGAGCTTATAGTTTTACACAGGAAATCCAGTTACCTGGGATGGAAAAAGGAGGGCGGCTGAGGATCAGTTTCTGCCTCTTGCTTTACAACTGGATACCACTGTGATAATTCCTGGTTCTGCTGTGAATCTGCCTAAAGAAAAGAAAATAAATTGGTAATTGGAAGATGGGTACATGTTATTTATATTTTCATAAAGGCTCCTTAGAGGAATGGCATTTACACCATTAATACACAGACACCAGAGAAACTGGGGTTCTGGGAAACTGAGTGTCTTTGGCACAGATGCAGGGTGATGCAAACCACAGAAGTTTACTTGATCTCCAATTTCCCGTTATAAGCAAAGTAGCAACGACATTAAAAGAAAATCTCTCTATAAGCCTATATAAAACGCCTGCTGAGTTTCCAGAAATCTGCCAGAGGTATGCTAAAAACTTTTGGGATAAACAGAATGCAGAAACTGGGATTCCCAGATGGTTGTAGGAGACTTTTGCAATAAAGCACCTATATCATAGTAAGCAGCTGCCAGATAGTTTATTGCAAAATAAAACCTGTGAACAAAATGGAACAATCACAAGTGTTCCACAGACAGGACTTTCCTCAGTTGACATGAATTTTTATCACAGAAGTGGACAAAAGTGCTGCAGCAGCATAAGAAATCCATTCCTTTCGCAGTAGCAAACAAAATTAATTTGGGTGCATCAGAATAAATCTTCTTAAAAAACTTCAGTGCAATTTGTCTCAAGAAATCTTTTAGGAATCTCTCTTTAGTCAAAGGTACTAGTGCTCCATTGCAAAGTTACAATTAATTTCAAGTGAAAGGTGTCTCGTCACATACTTAAACAAGACTAAGAAATTGGTTCTTAATTTCATTGTCTTGCAATGGCCTTATGAAGCAGGTTTTGGGGTAAGGTGTGGCTGGTTGACCCTAGTCAGCTGCCAAGCACCCATGCAGCACTTCCTCACTACCCTCACATGGGGTTGAGGACCAAAAAAAGAGGGCTTCTGGTTTAAGGCAAAGATAATTTGATGGGTGAAGGAAAGAAAGAAAACAACTGAAGCAACGTGTATCGCTCACCACCTCCCACAGGCACAGTCTCCAAACAACATCCACCTTAGATGCCAAAACCCCATTCCTTCTGCTTCTCCCCCAGGTTTTATGGCTGAGCACGACACTACACAGTACGGAGGGTCTCTTTGGTCCCTGCCAGTCTCCTGCCCACCCCCACCTCCTTGCTGCACGGGCTCAGAACAGAGAAAGCATGACACTGCCCAAGCCCTGGTCACCAGCACTCAAAACACTGATTTAGGCACAAATCCAGCACAGCACCAGACAGGCTGCTACGAAGAAAGTAAACACCATTCCAGTCAGACCCAGAACTTTTGGAAAAAAATACTCAAATAAAATTTAAAAGAAAAAAAAGACCATAAAGGTAAAAAAAATCCTACTGTACTGAAAGCTTCATCTAGCATTCTAACACCTTCAGTGTACGAGATACATTATCACTAAAGCTTATATTTACACACCCTGAAATAAACTGTCAGAGAACTTCCTCCCCAGCAGTCAAGATCACCCAGTCACACAGGTGTGGCTGTACTAAGGACTGCAGAATCAAACACCACTTGGCCACCAGACAGACCAAGCCTCTCTGCAATGTTCTGGTCAAACCTTCCAGCCCACTAAAATCCGCTCGAGCAATGAAACTGAAATTTAACTCCACCCCTGCAGCTCCTCAAATGAGTTCCCACACAGACTGAAAGGAGGAAGGCACAAGGCAGCTAAGGTCCAGAACAGTAAATTCATAAAACCTTTAAATAATAAAGATTTGAAATACTGTAAATAACCTCTTGTAAAATGGCCTCATCCTGACACTTGTAACATTTTTCCTGCTTACTCAGATCATTCTATTAATTTAAATATATTCTTCTACTTACACTTTAACTTCCGAATCGCATCTTGTCCATGTTTTAGGACTCACATTTTAACATGTTTATTTATATATGGAATCATAGATCAGGTGATCTGTAATTTCAAGTTATTAGGCAAGACTTTTACATTCCTACCTATTTCAAATGGAAACTCACTATACCACCTACCCAGTGCTAATGAATCACATAACATGCAATCAAATTTGTACTCAGGAGAGAAAATGAAAGGTAGTCGTAAATAAAGATGAAGTCTTTTCCTAACATGATTCCTTCTGCATCATCCAAGTTAATAAAATGAAGATAAAGCATCTATTTCAATATACACATTTATATTTCTTTACCTAACAATCTGTGTAGTTTAGATGCTCTTAAACAATTATATAAATGCAATACATTGAAGTAAACTGAACATTCACGGAATGGCTTCCACCTAAACTGTTTGAAAAGGCTACATGAATAATATGTCTTATTTTCCTTCTAAAGCTTGTTGTACAAAGCTGGTTTTCAGGAGAAAAAAAATATATAGGAAAGTACTGGTTCCAGGCTACACGTTAAGCCAGTAGCTTTAGCAGAGACAGGATTTACAAATGTCCTCAGAAGAAACATTAACTCTCCACACTGCGGGCTTCTCCCCACACACAGTGACCAACTCAAGGAATGAGCCTGAGAAGCAAAACAAAGTTCTAGTGCTGAGCAGTTATCAGAAACTGTTGCTAAGTCAAAGATAGCAAGGACCTAACAGCGCAGAGGTCAGCAGAGGCTTGGTGGGCAGCTATCCCACGGAGAGCAGGCAGATGCTACATTGCAGTCAGGAACTCAACAGAAAATGAGAAACTGTGACAATCAAATATACGGCTTACAGCTTTCTTACTAGCACAAAGAACAGAATTAACCTTGTGAGTACATCGTCTGCTCTTAAAATACTGAAAGCTAAAGCGTATTTCCACTGTGAGGTGAATAAACCCAAAAGTGAAACACTAAGGAGAACAGCAACGCAAAGGATCTACGATGCTCCAAAGACTATGGGATTTAACTGATAATTTATTATCAATTATTATGGGATTTAATTGATAATTTATTATTATTGGATGGACAAAGACCTAGCCAAAGGCAACTCTTCTTCCTGGGCCCTCCAAGATAACATCCAGGATGTGCTGGCAGTTCTGAGGACTGACTTCTGAGGCAAAAAAACAGCAAACGGAACATCCTGCAAACAACTTGCCCTACAAGTGTCAGAAAAGGGGATGTCTACACATTGTACCTAATACTGCTCTCACACCACAGAAATGAGGGAAAGACAAGACATCTAAAGCAGTCCAAGCTTCCCCAGGACAAGGAAACAGAAGCTGCAATTCACCGCTCTGCCATTAAACTCTTCTAATCTTTTGTACTTTCCAGATGAATATCCATGAGATAGGAAAAAAAAAAAACAAACTAAGAACCCTCCCCCACAATTTTATCCTGGTTCAAATTTTCACAGTTTCTCTCTCATTCTGATTTCACATGCTGTTTTGTAAAAAAGAACTCTACAGGCCTGCAACACAAGAGTTTTTGGTTTTCATTTGTACCGGTTCTGCTGCTTATTTTCATCTGTACACATGAAACTGAAAGGCCTCATGGTGTGACATCTGCTCCTGTGAAAAGGGTGCAATATTACAGGTATGAATATAGAAGACTGTTTCCACTGACACATCCAGCACACTACAGTATACCTACAATGACATTGCAAATATAAAGACTGCCATGTCTTGATCAGATGAAAAGTGAGTGCCCTTGCTATGAACTTCAACTATGAAGTTGCATTTTCAACTAATTCAGCACATGGAAGCACGCCATGCTGCAGGCTTGCGTAGAAACTGTCTGCTCAAATCCCCTACTGCAGACTGGCACCTGTAAAAATACCTGTTAGTGCAGTGAGCCTTCCTGCAATATGAACTTTCCAGAAGTTTATGCTGAAAGGTGTCAACTTAGAACACACCTTTTTGGGCTCAACCATCTGGACTGCTCCTGCAGCTTTTTTGAAAGCCACCACAAACCATCTAACAGGCAGAACTGAAAGATGATCAAACCAGCAGCCATCAGACAGACACATAAATGCCAAATACACTGAAAAGAAACAGTCATGGGCAGGAACCACTTAAGCACCTTTTAAGTTTAAATTATACACCAAAAACTGTACCTTCTATGAACAGAAAATTCTATGATATTCGATATTAATCTGGTGCTTGTCTTATTATTTAAAGTAGAAGGTCTCTAAGGGAAAAATAAGCTCTGTATTTTTGAACCACAGCGCAGACTGGCAGCAATATTTTAGGAAAAAATACAACATCTATTATTAACCATTGTCAAGATACCGGCCTACAGCTCATTACTTGGGCTGCTTAAAGCCCCCTCTTTTTGGCATATTTCTCTATACAACTAGTTTAACAGAAAGCCATTGCTGAACAAGCAGACTTTCAGCTTCTAAACAGCAATTTATCAATGCACCGCTACCCTGCACGCAAAGTCATGAGACGGGTGGTTCGCAAGCCAGGTCGCCATTCACCACACGTGTGTGTGCTGGAGTCAAAATAACAAAAGAAGCATTAATTCGTAATACTTGATTTTCAAGGTCTTTTTCTGCTTTGCTCAGCTGCTGCAACAAACATTGCATAAAACATACTCAAAGGTCAAAAGGGAGAATGAAAATTTCCACAGGAGTTCTGAATTTTCCAGAGACTGTATCCCTCAGAACAGAACAAGAACCAACAAAGCCCAACCAGCTCCAATGAAGTTACGTACAGCCCTAAGAGGAAAGAAATTACTGCACCTTTTAATGAGAAACGTATTTCCATGGTGAAGCTCTCTCACAGATTTAACTTAGGCTTGACTTGACAAGCATTCCCATTTTGAAATGGCAAGCAATGAGCTTCCTAAACAAGTATTTAGGTGCAAGCAGAGAGAGAGATTTGGGAGTTTTAGAAGACTGAGTGAACTTACTTTGGACCGAGTTCTTTTCTGATTTTTCTCGCTAAATTTCTCCTTCATTTCCTCCAAGAGATGTTTCAATTCCAGCTCCTCTGACGTTCCTAAATATTTTTGGTTAATATGCAGGTAGCAGTGCCACTTGGCTGATTCAAATCCCCAGTGGCAGGTCCTCTTGTCTGGGGATCTGTGTGAATGCATCACAAACGTCTGGGGTGAAAACATTCCATAGCACTCCAAACATTGGATACACGGGTCATCCGGAGCAAGGTAGAACTGAGGTGCAAACAACCCCTGGCATTTGCCCAGGCATTCATGCTCTACTTCAAAGGCACTGCCAGTCTCTTTCAATTGGGCAAAGGTGTTCTTACCAGGAAGAAAACTGCCGTTTTGGGGAAAAGTGCGAGGACGTAGTAAAGCATTGCATAGTCTCTGAGCATCGGTCAGGGTAATTAGCCCACAGGACGGAGCATTAAATGGAAGAATTCCCAAAACCTTCAGAATATGAAGCTGGTCGGAAGTGCACCTTGAGCAGTATATATACAGTTCATCACATACCGTATTGATCTGTTGCAATGAAAAGTCTCGGAGAACAGAATTCAACACCTGAGGCAGGCAAAGTCTTTTTTCACCTCCAACTTTAAAACAAGAGATAGATTCCCCCTCCAGTAAAGTCTGGGTGAGTTCTGTGGAGCTGTCTGGTGGAATGAGCAACGGACCAGAAAGTATTTGTGGCGACGGAAGAGGCAAGAAGACTGTGGGTGACATACTTTCCTGTGAATAACGAGCTGAAAAAGCTGCAGGTCCACCCAGTGAACTCTGACTGCTTAAGTGGAACTGTGCCAATGTGTGTTTCAAACCTGGATTTAAATTCAAAGGCTCAGATAGTGAAGTGCTGTTTGGCTTGGTGGTTTCCCCATCAGCCTCCACAGGAGTTTCGTCATATTCATCCAAGTTTTCCTTCTTTATTGTTGGCAACTTATTTATTACAACTCGTACTTTGCTATTTACATGGGCTTCTGTCATTGCTTTTTTTAATGGGGGACTCCCATCCCCTTGGATCCCACTTCTTTTTTGGTCTGAAATTAGACCTAGAGGGAAGTTTATTTGTGGGCTTTCCATTGCGAAACACCAGAACTTTAACTAAGTCAGTCTTGAAGACGCATTTTCCTGCTTGTTCATGCAAAAAACAATTTGAAGTGACCTTGATTACCTCAGGCACACCAAACTGTGCACTTCTTTCAGTAAAATGTTACTTCTTAAGCGTCCAAAGGTAAAAACTTTACCTCATTTTGCATGTAATACCATAAAATTAACAATGGAAAGGTTACACAAATGTTTCTTTTATAGTTACTTGTTCAATTTTCTTGTATAAAACCCCCACTGCATTATGTATACAAAAGGCTTTTCTTTATACCCTACCAACTATTTTACACAGTAGCTCTGTACAGTGATTTAGTAAAAAATGACTAGTTGATGCAACAGCAACCATCTTTGATCATTTTTTTTCTTTTAAAAAATATATTGTCTTTCAAATAAGTCTCTGTTTAAATATTAAAATAGAAAAATGGTCTCAGTTTGGAGAGCGTTGATCTTAATGCAACCGATCCAAAATGTATTTAAAGTCGTATGAAAATTTTATCCAGCACTTTCAGTTCTTGGAGATCAAACACAATCTCACCGGCTTGCTTTCTTGTGCTGCCAACTTTATGATTTCACCACCAGCGTGAGAGTTACTATGGTAGTTCACAAATAAACCCCCAAAGTAAAGGCTGATCCGGATCGCCGGCAAAACCTGAACGTCCCTAGGGAGTCACCTTTGGCACAGATGTCACCAGTGTGTGTCAGGATTTTCCCACCCCAAGTTATTAGCAGTGGAGGTGAGATCCAGGCCATCGGCTACATTCGTGTCCTGTGCCACACCGAGTTCTGTCGCTCTGTCCAGACAATCTGCGAGGGGAGAAAGAGGTCGCTCACGGGCAATCCTAAAAGGTGAGGTGAGATGCCAGACGAGGGACACGTTTCCCCATTAACCACCCAACCCCATGGTGCAAGGAGCTCTCCTTTAAAGCCACAGGCACTGCAGAGGGTATCAAAGAGGGGACACAGGGGGCACCAGGCAGGGTCCCAAAGTGGAGGACATGGGGGGCACCGGGCAAGGTCCCCAACTGGGGGACATGGGGGGCACTGGGGAGGGTCCTGAAGAGGGGAACATGGGGGGCACAGGGGAGGGTCCCAAAGGGAGGACACGGGGGGCACAGGGGAGGGTCCTGAAGTGGGGGACATGGGGTGCACCTGAGAGGGTCCCGAAAGCGGGGGGGGGGGCATGGGGGAGGGCCCCAAAAGGGGGGCACGAGGGGCACAGGGAAGCGTCCCGAAAGGGGGGGGACACGGGGGGCACGGGGGAGGGTCCCAAAAGGGGGGGACACGGGGGGCACCGGGGAGGGTCCCGAAAGGGGGGGACACGGGGGGCACCGGGGAGGGTCCCGAAAGGGGGGGACACGGGGGGCATCGAGGAAGGTCCCGAAAGTGGGGGGGTACCGGAAGGGTCCCCAGGGGGGGACACGGGGGACACCGGGCAGGGTCCCGAGGGGTTGCTGAGCAGGGGCAGCGGGGCGGCTCCCCCGGGGGCTCCTCGGGGCGCCCCTTCGGGACGGGCCCGCGCCGCCTCCCTCCCCCCGCGGCCGTCGCGCCGCTCCCCCCGCCTCCCCTCCCCCCCCCCCCCTTTCCCCGCCGTCTCCTCACCCGGCGCCGCGGGGGCTCCGGCGGCGGAACGGGCTCCGCGCTCTCGGCGCCGCCCACCCGTGACCTCACTGCGGAGACGGCGGCGGCGGCGGCGGCGGAGGGAGACGGAGAGACGGCGCCGCGCGGCCACGAACCCGCCGGCGCCGCCCCCGCCGCGGCCCCGCCCCCGTCTGGGACAGCGGCGCCCGCCCAGCCCCGCCCAGCCCCGCCTCGGGCCGGGAACCCCGCGCACCCGCCGCTCCCAACCTCGCGGCCGGGAACCCCGCACACCCCCCCTCCCCCCCGCCTCGGGCCGGGAACCCCGCACACACCCCCCTCCCCCGCCTCGGGGTTTTGGCTCCGCACCCCTGCGCCGCCTCAGCTCCAAGAACTCTCCCCCCCCGCCGCGGTGCCTCCGCGCCGGCCCCCCCGCCGCCTCAGACCTAGCCCTGCCCCCCCTGCCGGCAGGGAAAGGGAGAGGGGAAAAAAAAAATTAAAAAGGCGGAGGAAAGCAAGCAATTAATAACAAAAGCGCCGTCCGCGCCTCAGCCCGCCCTTAGCGCGGCCTGGGGGCGCAGGGACTGTCCCTCAGTGGGGTCCCACGGGGACATCCCCGCAGTGACTGTCCCTTCGTGACAAGTTCTTGGTGGCTGCCCTCCTGTGACAACCCCTCGGTGACAGCCCCTCGGTGAGGGTCCCTCAGTGGATGTCCCAGGGGGAGATCCCCTCAGTGACTTGCCCTTGGTGGGGTCTTTCGGTGACAATCCCTCAGTGACTGTCCCTTTGTAGGGGTTCCTCAGTGACAGTCCCTCCGTGACTGTCCATCTCTTGGTGGCCGTCCTCCAGTGACAAGTCCTCGGTGACAGCCCCTTGGTGAGGGTCCTTCAGAGGATGTCCCACGGGGAGATCCCCTCAGTGACTGTCCCTCCATCACAGAGGGTCCCCACACGATGCGGGCTCTGCTCCGACACCCCAATACGGAAGGACTGTTGCTGGAAGAAGATGATGCTCTTCAGGGACTGCTTAGTCCTCGTACAACGAACTTAATTGTGACAAGTTTCTTCTGTCTGCAAGGAGCCTCAAGCGTTTTGGTTTGCACCTTTGGATGTCTTATCCAAAGACAAACTGATGTGAAGATCAGTTGAGATGAAGGAACAATCCGATTTGCTGTTGCCTTTCGTCCCATACAGTTACCTCTTTTGATGCAACACGTGAGGGCACAGCACACGAAATCAGGGCAGTTGAACAACCACCAGGCACTGCTTCGCGCTGCCCGCGGCGAGCAGGTCCCTTCGCTGCCATTTCCTAGTGCCAGAAGGTTCAGCACAGAGCAAACCAGCCCTGCCTGGCTGCCCATTAGCAGAGGGGTCTGGTACACTTCAATCCTTGGCCTCGCTCCTGTGATGCGCCCAGATGTTCCTCGGACTGGCAGGGCTTTACTGAGGGTCCTTGGGAATCACTGCAAAGCCGTTCCAGGAGTCACCTCCTAACTTACTTCTAAAACACCACATCAGTTGCGGTATCTGCAACATTTCCTTCTGCTGGTGGCTGGGCAAGAGGTGATCGATGTAATTTTGTGTGCAGGCTTTGCCCTTTATGTTAACCTTAGATGGTCACATCTGTAGCCAGGGGCTATCCTGCTCTGTGTTTGTCCAGCAGCCAGTGAGATTTTTTTGGGACCTGCAGTGCTTTATATTGCAAAAATAGTAAATTGCTGGCAGTTTAAGTGGAAGAACAAGGTTTAGAATAACTAGATAAATAGCAGCGCCTGGGCTTTTAACGGTAACTGATCATAAAGACAATAACAGTTGTATTTATTTTTTAAAACCTAAAGAAAACTACTTGACCTTTCCATTATTAAAGAATTCAGGCACAGATGAAGGAATCGTAAAACTGAAATAGAGCACAACCTCAATTTTTATATTCAGTGAAAGGTGTCGTAACAACAAAGATCGTTGCTTTATTGTTGCCATATTGCAGCACTGTCAGGCAGACGGCTTCCCTACCAACAAAGGAGTACCAAAAAGGAGCCTTAATTTTGTCAGGGATGTAAACCTCCAAATTACTTGAAATTAAGTGTGCTTATTCTTGTAGCTACTTGAAATACATGTTTCATTGAATGCCTACACAAAATCATAACCTCTCTTTTCACAGACTGTAGAAAATAGAGAAGGGAAAGAATAAATTCCTTCCATTCCATGTAGGCCAAATTAGGAATAAAAGCATCCCAAAAACCAGAACTAAGATTTAATATTGGGGAAGATCACAAATAGTGGAGAAAGTCATGTAACCATCCACCCCTTTAATACTCCACTATTTGTCCTTTTCCATCCTCATTTTTTTCCCCTCTGTTTTAATTGTAAGTCACTAAAGATCAACTCAAGCCTCTCCTCAGGGAGCATTTATCACAGCAACCATTACCCTTTCGGGGAGGGCATTGTTCCTTACTTACACTTACCCTGCTGCTTTTGCAAGATTTCACCTGTGTAGCTTCTCCACAGCAGCAGAATCACAGGTTTAAGAACAACAGCTTTTACACATTACTTGAGTTCCATGAACCGAAAGATGATCTGGACTGACAACTCTGTACTTTCCAGCCATTTCAGATTTACTACAAATAGGATTTGTGTATGTAAGGAAATTTCATGGATGTTGGACTAGAAATCTAGTCCAGAGATCTTGGCTGATCTTTGCATCCAACAGCATTTGATCTCATTTAGCAACATACGGCAGTTAATAAACATTGGTCATTGCACCTCAATATGCAAAATTATATCTGAGCTCGTCCTCTGTACTTTTCAAAGCAGGGAGGTGCTACAAACATGTTTAAATGAATTGCAGCGTTGTGCAGCAATGTGTAGTAGTACCCTGTGCTTTTCATAAATGCTATTCTTTCGCCTGCAGCAACACAATTACACAGCCCTCTGCAAGCATCGTCTCACTCTGGCTGCTACAACAAATGCTTCGGCAGCATTTCCAGCCTCAGACAGAGAAGAGCATTGCTTCATATAATGATTCTGCAGAAGGATTTTATAAATATTGGCATTTTTCCTCCACTTAGTTAAGCAAACAACAAAAGGCAAAGCAGTTGCTGGAATACAATGGCTAGCCTTGCACACCAACGTGAACTGCTTTTGTGCAGAGCAGGGAGATTGAGGAATGCGATGGAGGACATGCAGGAGTGCATTTGTGTTTGATTTCAATTGTCTGTTTAGTTCTTTATTCTTCTGCAACAAAATGTTTGAGGGTAGGACAACAAATACCTTTACCAAAAAGTAAACATATTTGTGAATAATACTAACACTCTGTACTTGGTTATTAAGCAGATACAAGGTTTGCTCAAAAGCCACAATATTGAATAAAAAAAGGTTTCTGAGTCTACCAGCTTTTGGAACTTACCTTGAAAGACACAGACCTGCAATGCGATTGTCCAGACATTCTGGATGTTCCTGTCTAGCAGTACAGAATCTGATCAAAAAAATTCTGACTATCTATCAGTGAAACTGTATCATATTTCCATTTTAACTTCACCCAAGCACATACAAGATTTATAACAGCAGAGCTGGACTGATCTATGGATGCAAGGAAAGCAATGCATGTAGGCAGAAACGACATCTTTTATTAGACCTACTGCTGTCATGGAAGCTTAGGAATTCAGTGCCACTGCTTAATTTGTTTTTTTCTTTTTTTTTAAGTTCTGCTGCAGATTTTTCATTTCAGGTTGCAAATGTGTGCTGCAATGACAGTGTTGCTATAGAGCTACAATAATCAGGCAACGGGAGACAAAGTTTGTAGGTAGAGAATTGTCTAAAAAAAAGATGTTAACTCTGCCTATAACTTCTACCATCAATGGTGAAAAGCACTTCCAAAGGACGCTGTGCAACTGAAACCCAAAGTACAGACCTTTGCAAGATGTAATAACCGACACTAACAGACCATGGGGGGACTCTTGCTTTTATTATGAACTCTTCTGAATTTTCAGGAAGTGCTGATGCTCTTTGGGAGCTTAAAATTAACACTTAAGGTTGGCTTAAAATCTAATTCACAAAAAACCACCTTCATTGCTTGTCTTCAGCACCCAAGGCTTTAACAGAGAGGCAGTGGTGAACAGAATTTTTGTCTTTCCTCTTCAAGAAGTCAGCTTTTTTTCAGGAAGAAAAGTTTATATTTTTAATATTTCTTACTTTACCATTAAACAGTGGCTGCAAAAGTTTCTTTTTCAGATAAAGTAAAAAAAAAATGAGGGCTATATATTAATATACAGGAAACCAAAAAGCTCCCTTGAAATTGTATAATTTTATTTAATGGATTTCTAAGATAATACCAAGCAGGACACATTAAAAAATAGACCTCCAAAATACCATTAAGTAAAAAAAAAAAAAAAAAAAGAAGAAAAAGTGTGTTTAAAAAAAGACAAAGTCTCATCCTCCCTGCACGCACAGTCCTTTGAATTCCTTGCAGGTCACCTTTGACAGTTGCTGGAGTCGGTACTTCTTCCACTCACACACTAGGAAGAGGGGCGAGTGAGAGCAACTGATCTGCATTTTCAAGTGTGAATGAAAACAAATCCTTTGAACTACTGCATAGAGAGCAATGTGCCCATCACCAGACTGAAACAAAATAAAATGATCTTTCACTTGAGCTGGTTACCACAAAGTTGTGTCAAACCGCTAAGCGTGTGAAGAACTTGGTCACAGTTTCAGGACTACAATTCAAGTTGCATATTTACGAACAAAGGGGGGTTTTTAGAGAAAGCAGCATTTTTGTAAAAGCTGTTTCCGTATACAGTCTCTGAAAATGCTAAAGAGCACAATCTTACACTGAACAGAACAACAATTGTGCATTTTCTTCTCCGAAGATATTAGCTTGCATGCTTTAAAGAAAAAAAAATCACTTTAGTGGTGATTTTTAACAGTAAGTTATAATACTGAAGAGCTCTCTTGTGAACCCTGCTACTACAAGTTAAGGAACACACACAAGAGCCTGTATTAGGGCTGCTGTGAGACCTGTAATAGGGTAAAAGTGCAGAAAGGTGACAGATTTTAGCATGCACCACACCTTACAGAACAAGGCACTTTGGAAACAGCTCTGTACAAACCACAACAGCCAATGAAGAATATGAGCTGTGACTTAGTGGCTACATCTAAAGCCAAGGTCAAAACCCAGCTGTTCAGCTAGATGCTTCACCACCTGACGCCAGCGGGATATAAACCCTGACACTTTGTTCAAGCTTGGAAGTCAAATGCAGATGTAACAGATTTCTGATTCTATTTATGCCTGAAAAAGCCCACCTCCCACAAAAGCCTAACAGAACGAGAAGGCAGATGCTTCTCTGCTTTTAGACCATTAGATGGTCAGATCACACTTTAAGCATGCAGTTCAGGTCCCTTTGTCATAATCGGGGAAAAAGGTCTTAATATGTGATAAAAATCCCCTTTTTCTGAAAGGGGCCCCAATCCTCGCCTCCCTCTTTCCAGGAAAGCATCATTAATCCATAGGCAATTTCAAGTATCTTTCTTGCTTAAATCGCTTATGCTGTCCATCACAACATGAGGATGCAAGCTTAGCAGTTAAGGTATCAAATGTGTATATATATATATAATACAAGCTATTCATTTCTTTTATAGTGTGTCTTAACATAAACAATTGCTCAGACTGAGCCGAGAGCAGCTGGGCACCAAACTGAAGAGAAACAAGAAGTGTGCGTGGGGGGAGGTTAAGCATTTAAGATATGCAGCCATCTGTAGCATTTGCCTAGGACTGCCAATACTTCCTTTTAATAACAAGCCAGACCGCAAGAGGAAATCTCTTTTAAACTATAGATACACCAACACTGAAATACAGATATATTAAAACACTGCCTCTGTAGCAGGGTATGAGGTGACTGCCCTTGCCCTCCCTGTTATAAATCTAAGAGAATGTAGAGGAGGAGCTGAAGAAACAAAGAAAGAAACCATGCAGAAGTAAGCACAGCAGATGAGAGCGTTGCTCAAAACCCCAAGCACTGGCAGGGGAGGTGATGTCTTCGAATTTCAAGCTGAAAGAGGTCCTCGGTCAAGCAAGCTAGAACTACATTTCATATTTTACTTGAAGCTGCTGCAGCTGACTGAATCCTCTCTACTTGTGTCTCATCACTGGGGTTAGAACAAAAGACAGAACCTACATGGATGCCTTTTCGTCACAGGGCACGATGAATGTAAGGCCTGCAAAGCACGTTAGAGAGGGACCATCATTTAAAGACATGTTTGGGGAACAAGGGCCAAGGGAGGGTTTCTGAGGTCGCTCTGCTCTGTCCCAGCGCTATCTTCTAGAATAAATTCCAAAATTAGCACAATGCTCCTGCGAGGCTTGGGTCGCTGAGGGTCAGGCAACAATCCCAAGCAACACCCAGCATTTTGCAGTACTTGCATTAGATATTAACACACAAAGGCCCAATATAACTGTTTTATTTAAAGTAAAAAGTGTGCACAAATAAAAGGGAATGATTACACAACAATGTTGGAGACCATACTCCATACAAAACATGAAAACAGTAGTGACAACATGAACTAGCAGAGCACCCATGAGGATCCAACTGGCATACAAAAAGGAGATTACTCCACATAAATACATCCTGCTTCTGATGCAGACACTGTCTCCAGAAGACAAAGCCTACTGCACTGGACCATTTACACCCCAAGTCCCTTCTGAATATCTATTACAGTTGCTATATGCAGTGAAAAAGAACTGGTAAAATCATGGCACATGGAGAAAATTAAAGTTTAAAAATGAATTTACAGTCATGTAAGATATTTGTCACTTAGCAACATTCTTAACGGTTAGATATGTAAATAGAAAAAGTATCTTTTCTGTGACATTTTATATAAAAAAAATAACTTTTGCTTTAAGCACAAAAGCCAGCGCTTTACTCAATTACTCTTTGTGATGAATAGCCGAAATGCTCCTCCTTACCCAAAGCCATTTTACTTAACAGCCCATAGGAAACTGAGCCACTGTAGTAGAGACAAGGCTTTTCTTGTTTGCATTAAATAACTTCAAGTTTAATATCAGTTAAGTCCCAATGCCTAAACTGGGTCATGTGGGCGTATAAGACAGAGGCTAAACAATTAATCACACTTTTAAAACTACGTGCAGCAGTTCACTTGACATGAACTAAACGTGCTGCAGTTATTAACTGCTTTTTAAAAACAGGTTTACTCTGATATTTTACACCACGTGTATTTAAGGGAACCTGATTTTTAGCAGTGCAGAAGTTCAATGCTTCCCTGAAACCCAGGCCCCTCCAGTGACTTCCCAGTTTAGAAAACTCGGCCCACTACTTAAGAGTTTCCTATTCACGTTGCAAACAAAAACACAAACTATTTACCATTTCATGACACTACAATGTATTTGTGCAATTTCTCTCCTTGAAGCTAACATGCAAGTGAAAAAACATACACCAGAAGATCTGTGCTATGAATTTACAGGGTCACCATACAAGGATTTTCAAGGAGAGATGGTGACCAAGCAGAAGTCGTACTAAAAGCTTCAGATAAGATCCATTTCACCTTGTGCTTACAGATCCTTAGATCTGCTTTCCGTAACACTTAGCTCACCTTACGGCTCACTCCCAGGTAACACAGGTTCTTTTCAAAGTCTCTTAATCCCTTTTCCCCAAAATAAAAAACGTGGTACATTTGGCATTTCTTCAGCCTAAGACATTCAAAACTATTCCTTAAACGCTTAAAATAAGAATTATCTGTGCTGTATATTACACTGTTTACTAACCTGAAATGTAAGAATCGCACCTCCCAAAAGTCCTAGTTTGAACCGTTCCTTCAATTTTTTCCAATTGCTTCACTAGTAACTTTGAATCTACTACCAACATTTAAGGTTTGATTGTGATTACAAATCACCATCTATAAGTGGAGAAGTTAAGGGTATTATTGTGGAGAGCACCTGTTTTTTTCTAGATGTGCTTTTTCCACTGGCAAAGTGGAATACATTTCCAACAGTGTGGCAGTAAGATTAAAAAAAGGAAACAATGCCCTTACCTAGGCCATAGCCGTAAGGTACTCAGTTCTGATACAGTTAAGACAGCAAGTGTAAAAGCAATAAATAATAGTATGAGGTTCTACATCTGTCAGTATTAGCTGCCCATTACTGCTAAATGACACTCTACAGATTTTAACTTTGCAAAGTATTAATTGAATTCCATTTATTTAAACTGACACTGTATACCATGGCACGGCCCTCACTGAAAGGGACAGGCTCAGAAAGGCACTCACTGTGTATCAGTGCACAATTCCTAGCATATTATTCTGGAGCGAAGTCTATTGATTCTAATATTGAGTTAATCATCTCGTTTAGGATAGGATCAATATACCCTGTGAAAGCAGCCATTCTTGACCTATTCTGTATAAAAATCTGTTCTCCTTGCTGTCATTTCAATCTGAAGGGCACCAACATAGCTCTAACTTCAAGCTGTAGGAGAACAGGGAAATACGATATTTAGAGAGAATATTTAGAACTAGAGAAGTCCTAACATCTTACTTGTCTTGCTAGAAAAACGAAGTCCTTTAATGATATTTCATTACATCCCTTAATACAATTTGCATTCTTAAAGCAAGAAGAAAACTTTCCTTTATCAGAACGCTGTATTGGCAGATTCTACAGCTGGACCCCATTGTTCAGTCAGCAGCTCCAGAGACCAACTGCTATATTAAAACTAGAGTTTGGCAAGACCGTACGAAAGTTTAATGTTTTGTATCTGGCAGCTGAAGGTTCAGCATAACAACTGTCCTGGATGACAACACAAAAAGAAAATTAGAGAGTAGTTCACATTTGGTGGCAAAGACGAGATGTTAAGTTACTTGTTTTATGCAAGCGCATCCAAATGAAGAGATGGTAATCCATGCAGAAACAGAGAACAATTGGCACAGTCCAGAAACAGAGAATTCAGACACACTCCTCAGCTGACATCAAAAGTGGATTTATATACTCAAAGCCTTCAAATTCAGACTGGTCAATCTTCTTCACGATGTCACTGTTAAGATTAAAAAAACCCAGTCATTAGTTCAGCAAAATCAAAAATATAACGATATTAACTGATAGCTTGTCTTAAAATTCAGACCTGTACAGTGGATTGCAATTGAGAACATTTCCCTTCTCGCTCTTGTCCCTCTCTATCCTTACAGTTACCACTACTCCTATAATGGAAACAAACCACAAACCCACTTGGGAGCAGCAACTGGGCTGCTCCCACACACATATCCTCCCCACAACGCAATCTGCAAGGTTTGCGGTTTTAAAACTTTCCCAAACCAGTCGGTTTTGTAAACACGCAAAAACAGTAGGAGGCCAGAGATACTGCACCTGCATCAGCAACTTGTTTAAACTGTATTTGTACTCTATGCATTTAGAAATGGATGAAGGAGGGGACTGGATCTCAGACCTAATCGAGGTGCACAGATAACACTCAGCATTCACTGTTTGTGTTTACATGAGCATTATACAAAGCCCTAGAAAAACCCCTAAAACACGAACAGCACTGGCTCCATCAAACTAGAGAGGCCCTTCCTTCCTCATCTCTCATCAGGTCCCCTCAGGAGTGCGGAACCACAAATCCACTACCAAAATCAAATGCACTATCATGAATTGACCAAGCCTTCTCAGCCAGTGTAGTCACCCTTGACTCCTAACAATTTGTAATATCCAAACAAGCTAAGCAAAGCATCTTCTCTTGTTCAGAACGCTCAAGATGGATTCAATCTAAATACAACCTTCTAGAAATACCGTGGCTTAAAGTAATATAGAAATAAACCGCTTGAAAAAACAGGTCTTTTCCTTCATGCATTCATTTCTTGCAGATGATCCCATAAAAACATGTAAAATAGCACTTATTCATCTTTCCCTGAACTAGAATTCTTTACAGCAGCTTTCCCGCTGTTAGCTCATTTTTACGTCATGCCAGATGTAAGATGCAGCCAGGCCAGATCTACTATGAGGATACGTAACAGAATTTTCTCCAAGCTAACACAAGAACATCTTATTTACTGCTTTATGTATACTCTGTATGCTACAACCACAGCTATTAAATGAAGTTTTAATCTTCATTGACTTATCAGAACTCCTGAAATTCTACATTACTTACTCATCGTCTGGAGTGAGCTGCACAGGTTCATTGGTGAACTGGGAATCAAAGTTATCCAGGCCAAATTCTCCAGATATATTTGGTTTAAATGGAGGCACCACTTGCTTTTGCTCCATCTAAGAATAAATGCACTTAAGTGACACCAAGAATGAGATACAACCTATCGCAATATTTTTAAACAAGGCTGGAAGTTACTATTAAATTTCTTTCACACACTTTCTACAGTCATTCTATTAATCTACTGACTGTGCATAAAAGGGCTAAAAGATTCTGTCATGATGATATCATAAGGTAATAGCTTACGGTTTTTGAGCTTAAGGTCATCACTCATGCTCAAAACAAGTTGTCAAGCCATCACTGTATACAAAGAAGATAAACCAAGCCAGTGGGCATTCACGTACCAGATCCCAATCAACATTGCGAAAGAATGGATGTCCTTGGATATCTGCAAATCCTGTTTGAGGATGGCAGCCTAAACGTTCCTTTGGATCCTGTGCAAGGAACAAAATATTTCTAAATGGGTGTCACGACTTATATATGAATAAAAGCCTCCAAATTCCACAAGAAATGAAGCACCAGAGTTGCAAGGGACGCCGAAGAACTAAGTTAGTATTATTTATTTCGGAAGCTATTCCAATTTAGTGCCCAAAATAGGCATGAATATACAGAAGCCATTAACTGAATGTTATATGAACAACCATGCCATCTTTCTGCATGTTTATTCAGACCTGTTTAAACACATCATATGTTTTGGAAGAAACCTGGTTAGATTACAAGTGAATTTGATTAACGCCCACGCTGCCCATCCCTGAGCTGACTTGCAGTGCCAGGCAATCACACCAGGGCAGTAACTGCAGATTACTGCAGATTAAATAAGGTGAAAAGAAGGTTATTTTAACAAGAGAATTCCATCTCTACATACACCTATGAACAGATGCGCACACTACCAAGGAGTTGCAACAGAAGTAGTGTTCTTGCACAGTGTTATTTTTTAAAACAAGTTAACCGAATCCGTTTTCTCTTGTACCTCTTTATCCCTGCTTGTGTAAATAAAGGCCAGCATGTGTTCGGACTAGTCCACTGCCATACATTCACCCTTTGACTCAGGCTAGTTAGTTACCAGCAAACAGCAAGCACATACTGCCTCTGTGTTTCCCTCGATGAAGCTGTCAGAATGACTCAATAAGCTGCTTCTCTTTAAGAGCCAAAATAAACATGATAAATTTGTCAAATTTCCCAGATTAATGTAATCACTTAGAACATTTCTGTGCCTTCCTGTTTGAAATTTACTCACGATCCCAGTCTGAGAATCTGGAGCTTCAGATTTTAAGACAAGTATTTAGAATAGGTCCTCCAGCCTCACTGTAATTCTGCTTTAGGCTCACACCTTTTCTGCCTCTTTCTGTATAAGGCAGATAAAGTGTGTTTGATACTCATCACTTTGTCAACAGTTTTTTTTTTTCAAAAAGCTGCTCTTGCAAAGTCTTAAACAGCCCCTCCTCCTCAGGCTCTTACCTTGTTAAGGAAACTCTTTAGAACGCCTGCTGCTTTAACAGAAAGCGATCGGGGAATTCGGATCTGCTTTTCCAAAATTACTGCAAGAAAACAAGGTTCACATCAGCCTTTGCATCTTCAAACTTAGATTAAAAGCAAGTAGAAACAAAGCGCTGAAGTGTAGGAACACTTGAGGGACTCACCTTGGAAAAGATAATCTTCTGTGTTCTGATCAGGATTGTCAGAACTCCCAACAATGTCAAATGGCGACCGGCCCGCCATCATTTCAAACATCAGCACACCAAGCGCCCACCAGTCTACACTGAAGCCTAGAATTCAAACGAGAAAACACCTTCCAAGATATTTTGGAGTAAAAATATCAAAAGTCTGGGGGATAAAGATAGATGTGTTTTAAGAAGAATCAGTTCAAAGACTTAAGTACTGCCAGTGTTTCTGGTTATCTGAACAAAGGAGAGGTAACAATTGCATGAGATGTAACTTGGTCATTACGTGCTGTACAAAGAAGAGGAAATGCAAAAAGCATAAAGGTTGGAGTTAGGAACTTAACAAAGGTTGAGGTAATATTCAAGCCCAGTCATTAGTAACAAACAGGAGGTTGGTTATCCAGGGCAGGGGACAAGGAGTAGGTATGGCATTCTTAATAGCAGCAAGACAGCCATTTGTGGAGAGAAGCATCCATTCTACTATTCACTGATAAAGAAAAAGAAATCCTAGTAGCTTAGCTGGGACTGGTACAGTCTGGTGGGCCTAGAAAGTCTGTGATAAAGAAGGAAGATGCGAAGCCGGTCTGAAAGAGACATTCAGTTGAAGACAGTAAACTTAAAAATATATATTTACACACACACACACATTTTCAAAAGTAGGAACAAATTGTAGAACTTGTTAAAATCTTAAGGGAAGAAAACAGATCAAAGATAATAAGTATATTTTCTTAATATATATTAATTACAAAATAAATACAAATTAAGTAATTATATATTGAAATACGTGATATACATTATATTCTACATACTTTTATTTTATAAATGTCTAAGTAATAGGAAACATACACAGCAAGACTTCTATACTCTCACAGGTCTCTCGCTTCAGGAATCTTGTCCTGAACAAACAATTGTATACACAATTTCATTTTTAACGGTGAGATTTGTGAAAGGGATGTCTACTATCAAGGCCCTTAGTATCAAACAGAAACACTCGTAATCATTGCTGACAAATATAAAGCGCCAAACCTGAATACAATTCAAAACTACAAGTATATCATTAGTAGTATCTAAAAGTTACAAATAATAATAAATTTTAAAGACTTCAGCTGTTCAACTCTGATAAAAAGCATTTAAAGCATGCATTCTGCCCTTCCTTTGAAGGGTTTATTTACTTTTTCAGACAGGATGCTGAATTAAGACTAATTGATTCTCTTTAACAAAGACTTATATTTTCCACTGCTAAACAACTTGAGTAAGAAGTAAAAGACAAGGTGAAAGTTAGACAGTAGCAGTGAAAAACTCAATTTACCATAATCCTCTCCTCGGAGAATTTCAGGTGCAATATAGTTTGGAGTCCCACAGAACGTGCTCGTCGTGTCACCAGGTCTCAGACCCTCCTTTCAGAAGAGATGGGAAAAGGTAATTTACAATTAGCCAAGGATCCCACATTCCCCCTCGGCTAAGAACTTAATTTTGAATTAATGTAAGTGTCCTAAATATAATGTCCTGCTTTCATATAAGTAAAACTATACTTAAATCTGTATGTAAATGAATGTAAAACACTATTCGTTTCAGAAGAAACACAAGAAGGTCACACCTGGGATTTCTAGAGGATGGCACATCCCTAGGGATGACGACGACTACTAGGATTTTAGCTAGTAAGCTCCATCCTACCTCCAACGACAGGCAAATGGGAACAACAGGCACAGTGGAACACCTTACCTGACCGGGCTGTTGGAATGGACAGACAAAAGCTTTTCATAGAAGAGTACAGGATGCAGAATAGGGGGT
This sequence comes from Phaenicophaeus curvirostris, assembly GCF_032191515.1. Taxonomy (NCBI): domain Eukaryota; kingdom Metazoa; phylum Chordata; class Aves; order Cuculiformes; family Cuculidae; genus Phaenicophaeus; species Phaenicophaeus curvirostris. The sequence goes on from NC_091401.1 coordinate 20,392,544, forward strand.
TACCTAAGGAAGCTGTGCAGTCTTCACTCTCAGAAGTTTTCAAGACCAAACCAAATAAAGCCCTTATTAACCTGGCCTGAGCTTACAACTGCTGTGAGCAGGAAGGTGGAAGAGACTTCCAAGGCAATTAATAATCACACATTTTACTTGCTAGCAAGGAACCAGTGCTTACCTTGCACATGCCATAATCTGTGAGTTTAATATGCCCTTCAGAATCTAGTAGTACGTTATCCAGTTTTAAATCTCTGTAGATTATACCTCGTTCATGTAAATAGTTCAACGCTAGACTGATTTCAGCAGAATAAAATCTGGTGTAGAAAGAGATATTGATTACTCAAGTAATCAAAATTCAAACAACAATAACATAGTCCTGGCAGTGATACTTTCCTAAATATAATCCCGCATATTCTATTATTTTTCATCAGAGAAGTGGAGAAGTTGTTTCTAATCATACAAACATTCCTATCTACAGTAACTTCAAAAACTATTTTTAATTAATATTAATGTCTACTGAAATCATCCCTTCCATCTCGCCATCTGAGATGAAGCATATGCACCAAGAACTCAGCATTTGCCTGGGCAGCTGGTAGTAGCTGTTGTAAGAGAAACACATCGATATCATTAGACAGTTAGAAAAAAACATATCACAGAAGTGTTTTTTCTACAAAAAAACCAGAATCAGACTGAAGTCATCTCGGGCAACGCTAATACAAACAATCCCCATTACAGTTCCTCCCTGAAACAAAAATATGGTAGCTTGCAGCATTAAAGTGAGGACGCAGTTTCACCTTTTTCACATTTCTTAGATCCTTAACATCCAGAGAGAATTTGCCAGCTCATCGTCACAATCTCTGCACTACTGCACTGCGTCAGAAAACCAACTGGTTGATGCAAGAAATCCGAGACACACACCTGGCATGCTCCTCTGGCAGCTTTCTCTGTCTCTGCATATGAAACATCAGGTCTCCTCCGTTTACATACTCTATCACAAAGAACAACCTGAAATGCACAGGAGTTTGTTACCAAGGCTGAAAGAAGTTAAAGATGTCACAGGTCTGTTACCGAACAATGTCAATTCAACTCCTCTGTTCCCTCTGGCAAAACAGCTGGTTTCACTATTCTCCCTACCTCTGAATAAATTCTAAAAGTTAAAAATTAAGTACACAGAGTTTCTCTAGGTAATTCCTTTATCACTGAAGTAATCCATCCTTCCCACACTCCTAATTCACGACAGCTACTGCTTGTCATTATCACATCCGTGACCACACAAATACATTCACAACAGTTTTTATGCACAAACGAGAGAACAAAAATACTTTTCTCATTCTCCCTCCTGATCCCTTTAATCTCCTTTGTTTGTGGTTAATACTATTAGAATATTACAAATACTCACTCTTCTCGCTTCCCTCCACTAACTTGTTTAAATATATAATAACTCTTTTACATACTGAAAATGATTACTGTATAGGCTAGTAATTTATTCACCTACTGCAATGTCCTCTCCTATATATGAACACATAGGAAAAAAATAATTTTTACCTCTATTTTCCTGTTTTCCTTTTCAAAATTCAGGTAATAGTTTGATCCTTGCTCAGAGACTCATTTACCCAGAGCCCACGCAGGCTTGAGATAAATTTCCTCAGTTTTTGTACTTCTGATTTCTCTCTCCCTAAACCATTTTTTTGTTCCATTCTAGGTTCCAACTTCTACCTCATATTCTTAAGTCTTTGTTTCTGTTAGTGGCACCTCTCTTCCCCCCCAGAATCCTTCCCATCATACCTACCAGTACTTTAAGCCATTTTGCATCCTCCCATCTGTAAAGATGAAGAACACGGCCTTTGCTCAGAAAACGCTACAATGATTTACAGTACATTGACTTTCTCTACTCAACACCTGACACTTTGAATAGGCCTTTGAGGTGCTTAACAGCATGATATATTTTTTGACTAAGACTATCACTTTATTCTTTTATGAGCTGTTACCTGCTTTCTGTCTGGAAACAAGAGTGTAGTCCAACAAGAAAGGGATGATTTGAAGCCTGTTCAAAGACGTGCTTCTCTGTCTGAACCCAATCAATATCCTATTTAAAAAGAGTGACATTCAGAAAAGGATTTCTGCACTTATTAGATCGAGAATTAATGATGATTAGCAGAAATATATTCAAGTGTTTTGCTGTCCTTAGTTTACTTGCAAGAAATTAAATATCATATAGTTGTTGAATCTGAAGTAACACAATTTAACACACTTTTTTTTCCTGTCTTGAGTGTCCCATGCTTTTAGTCTCACTGTGTAACTACACTTTGGAATGTAGAACCATTCATCTATAAAAGATAGACTGGTGCAGACAAATGTAAAGTAGCATCAAGAAATGGCAGACTGAGAAATAAATGCAAAAGCTCTTCGACAGTGAACCACAGTCACTCAATTCTTTTCAGAGTAGCCTAAAGAAACACAAGGGAAATCTTCAGCAACAAGGCACGTTTAGCAGTTTGATACTGTGATTTCTGAGAATTTTCCACTATCCACTGTATAGGCTACAAAATTATTAATCTGGAGATCTGATTTAAAGAGCAATTGGAGCAATATCAAGAGTTCTGCTTGGTGACATAAAACTAAACTTGAAATTATGAATACCAGGCTCCATCCATTTCTTTTTCAGCCCAACAAGCCAACATAAACAGGAGACAGATGGAATACTGCTCCAAGATAACAAAGCAAGCCAGACTTATTAATTTGAATTCTGCAGAGGCACTGCTGCAGACATCACTGACCACAAAAGGAGACAATGCCAACAGAGGCCATGAGGCTCATGACAGAAACCACTGGCACACGAGGGCAGCTGTGAGCTACCAGTCTGCCAAAGCTAATCTCAGAATTGTTTATGCATCTTATGGACCTTCTGCAGCATCATATCTAAAAGAACCTGCAAGTATAATTGTTAATTAGTGTTGCAGACCCAGCAGCTTGGCGGCTCCCACCTTCTGGCAGATACTAAAGCTCTTTGGAAGAGTTGCCCAATTTACTGATAAAAAGCTTGCCTACCTCATCATCATTGACGAGCTCTTTCTTCACTACTTTCATTGCATAAATGCGTTCAGTTTTCTTCAATCGAACAAGTAGTACTTTGGCGTAACTGCCTCTTCCTATAACTCGGAGCAAATCAAAATCCTGAAGACCGAGACTGGAGGAAGCTTTGCCACTTTCTCTAATGCTCATTGCCTTTTGATAAAGATAACGTGAAATTAGTAAGCAGAATGGCCAATTTTAACATCTGCAAAAGTTCACATTTCAAACAGAAGAGCAAAATTAATACAAACAACTGATTCAAGTAACACTTGTTTTTCTTAAAACTGCACTGTCCTGGAAAGGAATGTGAGGGGAAAAGGAGGCCGAGGAGACTTGGTAGATAAGTGAAACAAGTGAAACTTGAGGAGTTTGGAATACTTAAGCCAAAGCACATCTATAATTTCTAAATCAAAGCACATCTCAACTCAAGGTCCAAAATGAAATAGCTTGCAAGCCATACAAGCATACACCTGAGAAAGAAACCCATATGTGCTTTACCACTTGTCAGCTTGTGACAAATTAAATTACTAAAATCTTATGACAGAGAGACAAACCCTTCAAGATCTCTGAATACAGTTAGCATGGTTACAATATTTTACCTCTTTTTCTTCACCAACGTGGTCCAAGCTCTCATGACTTGAGGGATTGTATGGAATCACTAGAGGTGGAAGAAAAAAAATACTAAATCAATGTGACATTATTTTGTCTTAAAATTTCTACATGCGAGAACTCAATCAGATAAAAAAACCCTTAAGTGCATCTATTGTATGTATTCAAAACTGTTGAGTTTTGGTGGGTTTCAAGTACACTGCTCACTGATGGAAAAGTGTAACTGACAGCCTAAATTCCTCCTTTTTAGCCAAGTTTCTTAAACTGATAAGATAGAAAACTGAGGATTTTATATTTATGTCCCCCATGACATTAAGAAGCTGTCTTAATTTTCTTGCTTATAAACATAAGTAAAGAATTTTTAAAAAAATAATTAATTCTGTTTCATTTTAAACCCCAAAGTTCATGTTTCAGCCACTTACAGTAATTAAAAAAAATAAAATATTGATCTTACCTGATTCTACACTATCTTGATGCACTGACGATGGATCCATAGGCATTATTGGTTCCTGCAAATATACACAGGATGTTTGTAACAGGTTGTCTGAGTGTGAGACATTATTTCAGAGACAATAAATGAAATAAATGATCCCTGAGGAATATAATCTAGCTAGTTTTTAACTTGATTAGTCAACAGTTACTGCTCTAATCCATACACAATAAAAGAAACCACTGCAGTCCTTATTTTACCTATTTTCCAGAAGTTATGACACGTTTCCAGAAGCTGGTGAAGTGACAACTTAGTACAACAGAGAAAAGAAGTCCAGCCGATGAGAAATAAGAAAGAAAAGCTCAAGTACTTCAGCAGTACATATATTAGCCAAATGAATTAACAAAAGGTAGATCTGTAGCTGTGTGATTTTAATATTAAACCAGGAGCGGTAATCTTCTGCATTTTTCTGGGGATCTACGAACTATAAATGATTGGATTTCTAGGGCAAGAAGTGAAAACTTCTGCACTGCATCTTCTTTTTCTGTAAAATGGGAAACAGTCTAGGGATCTAATGGATGTTTAGAGAATTTTTTTCACCTGTATGTTACTTTGAAGATGCAAAATAATGTGTGTGCATCTGCACCACGTAACAATATAGTGGAGGATGAGATAAACACTTATGCGCTTATATTTGACACAGGAAAAATTCTCAGTTGTGAAAGCTAGACATCCATCTTGACAGTGAATTGCCATTCTGCTAGGTGATTCCCAAACTTTCTTGCAAAGTGTCACACTAACCATAAAGAATGATGTTTCACCTGCTGTGACCATTTGCAGACTATAGTGTGAAAATCCTTAGTATACAAGGGACTTTTTTGTTTGACTGGTTGGTTGCTGTTTTTTTAAAGACAACTTTTCATAGTTTTACTTACTGGTTGTAGTGTGTGACGGCCACACTCAATACTGACAAGTTTGTGACATTTCTTGTGAACAAGGAGTTTGCAATTGATGCATTTATATCCCTGGCGACCCAGGCCCCATATTCGGTCAGTGCAGATGGCACAATGAGCTCTCTAGAATGACAAATCAACAAAAATCAACTAAAGAGCAAATCTAAAGAAAAATTATTCAACCATATTTTCATTATCAAAGAACACAGGAGATCAGAGAGATCCCTGCTGAACTTGCCACTAGACCAAGAGTATCTATCTGAGAACTCCAAGAATGAACAGGCAGATACAATACAAAGGACATAAAAAAAATAGACCTGAATAAGAAGCAACTGCAATACAGAAAGTTTGCATTTACGTGGAAAGGTGCAGGCGCAGCCAACCTCTTCTGCTGCACACAGACCCAGAGAGACACGAGCCAACTCCAGGCCAAAAGCACTGCAGCTGAACCAACACGCTGCTGAGCCCAAGCTAATTTGCTACACATCTTGTCATCCCTCTGTGTAGATGAGTTCTTACATTTGTACAGAAGAAGGCAGGACAGCAAAAGCTTCAACACATTAAACCACCAGATAACAGGAAATGGGAAGATCACCACTTATTGAAGGACATTCACAAAACAACTCAAAAGAACCATGAAAACAAGGTGCTTACAACAGCAAAAGTGGAAGGTGATTAAAATACTGTGCCTTGACAGCCTTTGACCAGGAAGAGGTCAAAAAAACCCCACAAACCCTAAAAAGCAGAAGTTAGATATGAAGGATGCTCAAGATGATGTTTAGTGGAGACAATCTCAAGCGCTCAGCAGACAATACACTAAGCTTAGAAAAGAAGGAAAGATTACTGAAGCTGTCAAAGAACTCATCTTATTCAAATATTTTGGGTTTAGGTTTTGCTGCTGTTTTTCTAAACAGAACAGATAGCCTTCTTGGTCCTTAGCTAATTATATTTGACCTTTGCTTCTTGAAAGTATTACAAAGGGTTTATTATTTTCAATTGATTACACGCCATCATAAACGGGCTGCCTGAAGACAGATTCTGGGTTTTCCTTTAAAAGTCAGGAAAGAAAAGTCTGTCCATCATAAGTGAGTTGACCTTTTACTCCCAGAACTTAAAGAACCGATAACACACTTTCAACTCATAGCCATCTAATGCCAGTGGTCAAGTTTGCCCTCTGGGAAGATTTTAAGGGAACATGGGAGCATTTATAGAATTGATATCAGGATTTCAGAGTACACGTAACATAAATTGTAATCCATTTATTTTTTTTTCTACTCTAAGTTGCAAATAATTTAATAATGACCGAATTTCCTGCAACAGGGTTACCAAAAGTCTAAATAGTATGAACAAACAACAGAGATGAAAATAAAACTACCTTACAATTTTTCAAGGCAGTGGCATTGTAATTACAAAAGTCAAGACATCCCTGTATCATGGTTTTAAGTACCCAATAAGAGTCTCACCCTGTTAAATCTTTTGGCTTGGAAAGTGTGACCATTTGCACAATAGAGCTTTCGCCACCGGCGGGCGCCTCGGCGATAAATGGATTCTAAGAGGAAAAACACACGGTTATATCCATACAAATATAAACACAGAACTACAACATCTTCCCATGGACTTTTCTGTGTAGAGTGATTCGCAGAGTAAAGTTTCACTCCTGCACCTTAGAGAAACACAGAGTAATGTTCTAAATATATTTTTATTTTTTTTTAATTTCTGAGACAATTTGAAGCATAACATCCTGGAAAAGTCAGAGTTAATTCTGTTTTTCCAAAGTTAAAAGGAACAGTCAGTCAAGAGAAGGAAAACTGCCAAAATGACACGACACTTGTGCACAAAATATGCACCTACCTTACCTAAACTTGGGGAGGAGCTGTGGGGAAAGGGAAGGAGGAAAGAAGGTGAATTTCAGGAGCATGTCCTGATTTATAAACTGCTTGCACAAATCCTCCAGTGTTTCAGATCCACAGCTGCCACTGTTGTTTTTTTCTGGTTTGGCATGGTTTTCTGTTTGTTTTTAAAAGCATTACTTTATATTATCAGGAACCCAACTTGAAAACTAGAATATTCAGAACTACACTGAGCTGCAAATCTACTTCAGATTCGGTTTGCAAGCTCATCTTTTTCAGAAAAGCACCATTACCTACACTGCCAAAGCTAACTCGTAAGCTTACACTTACATTGTCCAAGACTTGGATATCATGCTGATCGATATGGGTGTGCTCAGCATACACATGCTTTTTTATAAAACTTAAAGAGGTAATTTTCCCTCTGTGTTAATGTCTAGCACATTAGCTAATACAACTTAGAGGCTTTCAGAGAATACTCCCGACAGTACCTGAACACCAATTTAAAATGAATTAACCACAGATCTCTAAATGGTGATACAAGTCATTATCATTGGTTACAAGCCTTTGCTCACATTAGTCAGCCAGCAACCTGACACCTACCAAAAAGACAGGTAGAGGATAAAAAACTGTCATGAGAGAACAGGCAAAAGCAAGGAAAGCAGTGACATGGATAATTAACAGGAACGTGAAATGCTTATTAACAATGATTAAGAAATGACAAACAACATTTAAGTTTAGCAAGACTTTCTACTCCTTTTAAATATTTAATTGGTGGAGATTTGCATTATTCAAATTGATAAGCGCAGGACATCAAACCTTAGAATATCTTAGAATAAGTCTTCTAAAACAGGAAATCTGAATTCCTGATTTTCTGTACTTCTTAACCAAAATGCCTACTTACTATCTTCTCCTGGACAAGGCATGCCAGGCCGCTCTGGTACACATGGAAATACTGCAAGAAAAAACATTAACTTCCAATTAATCTTTATTTTGGACAGAAAAGAAATCTTTGGGTTATAAACAACACTTACGAAAAGTGTTTGACATTTAGGAAGACAGCATAAATTGCATTTTAACAAAACCTCGTGCAGCAGCAGCTGAGCTCAAAAGCTGTCACAAAACCCTTTGCTGGACCTAAGTGATTCACGTGAAAGATGTACCAAAAAGCAGAATAGACCAAGTTGTTTCCTAAAGGAAAAAAAAACTAGAAACAAGCAATGATTCTGGTTTCTCATGTGACCAAGTACCAGTCAGTATTTGGAAATCTTGTCTATATATACATGATATCACAGTGTCCTAACGGCTACATACAATCTTGCCTATGCAAGGTATTTGTTTCAGTTTACTTAGCTGTCAGAGAACTCAGACTGGGGAGAGACAGCTCTGGTGTCAGTTAAATCAGAAGCTTATCAAACACAAAAATAAGTGGAGCAGATCAAAAAGCATACTGAAGTAATACATACAGAAACAGATTACACTCTTCCACTTTTTCAGTCTTTAAGGGAAGCCGAAAAGCTACCCCTTCCTCCCAAAGGAGCTGAATGGTGAACTAGATTCTCCTTTTAGAGAAGGATCTCATTAAGACACTGTGTGTAACACATCCACTAACATTCCTTACAGTGATCCTCTGCCTTTCTGCTATAATCTCTGTTAAACTGAAACCTGTCTTCAACTTGTAAATACAAACAGTAAGAAAAATATACTGCATAAGCTACCAAAATAGGCATATAACACTAAAAAAAAAAATAAATTAGCAATTACACAAACGGGCATAATATTATTTGGTTCAAAATTGGTCTAAAGTACTTTAAATTTAAGAAGTCAAATTTTTGACTCAACTGGCATCATGAAAGGAGCTCATGAACTGTTTTTTCCTAACACAGACACTGCTCTAAAGCACCTATCAATAACAAAGTGTAGGACATTACTACATATCTTCTTCCATTTGTTGCCAGCAAGCATACAAAGGCACTTGGGATGAGAGAGATAGGGGCTCTTTCATTAATACACTAACAGCAAAGTATTTTTTCCTCCCTTAATTTAATAAAGGAACATCGATAAAGTGCTGACAGCTAAAAACCATGGTGTGTGGTCTCCAGCAACCTCTCGACAGAACACCACAACAGGTTTTAAATTGAGAAGCTGTGCAAAAGACACTGATAGCGCACAATAAAACTTCCACTCATTGACAGCTACAAGCCTGAGAAGTAATATAGTAAATTTCACCATACCATGAATTAGAAGCTCTGAATCCTTGTTTAGTTCATACAACCGAAAGGCCTCCTCTAACTCCAGCTGAGAAGAAACTGTGCATGGATCTCCTGTCGAAAAATAACAGAACAATACACAATCGAACCCAATTAGTTCTGTACTGTTCAACCGTTCCCTCACAGTCAGTTCCAAGATAATTACTGTATCAAAACAGAACAACTCTATCAAGTGTGGTAGCATTTAACCCCATTCAGAGAGAACATTGGAAAATATAACCTTATTGAATGTTTTCAGGGAAAACAGAGATATAAGATACTGCCCAGAGGCAAGCAGATCATAACCACAAACACTATGGGTTCCACCTGCTACAAGCATGGTTACACATCATTTTCAGTACAGGAGGTGCAGGTTATCTTTCTGCACCTAAAATCCTTCTGAAAGTCCATTTTATTTAACAGATTTTTAATTAGAATTGAGTCAATTCTATTTTCAGACCTGCTTCAACATTGCCAAGACTTTAGCCAGGAGGTGCAAAAGCACTTAGACCTCTAGTCTTCCCTCAAACCTCATTTTAATTTCTTTTTTTTAATAAAAGAATTGCAGCATTTGTTGACCATTTGAGATATAAGAGATTATCACAAAAGCATTTGGCACATATTTTGAAGTGTCTCTGACAAGGCTTCATTGGATTGCTTTAGCAAATCTGTGTTTCACAAGAAACTGTTTAGAACTGGCTAAGGTCTCTTTGCAGATACCTACTTTATGTTTCTAAAAAACAAACCCACACAGCGCAGAGTGTGCAGGGAGGAGAAAGAACAACTGCATTTATTCAGACTCACTATGACAATCAACCAACCAGTTTTTCTTCATTTGTTTCTGACACCTGTGCAAACAGTTTAGTGTTTCCTTTTGGCAGAAGGAGGCTCTCCAGATCACACACAATGTTTTAAACTAGGAGCAGAGGTTTATAGCCAGTAGTAGGAAACTTCAGAATTTTATCTGACTTGCACAGTAGTTTTTTATTGGTGATTACAACGTAGCTGGCAACAGCATGTAACCAATCCTCTCCAGCACTGCTCTCAGACTCACAATTTCACTGTAAATTCTAAAACAGGATAACAGAAAATTTGATCTACAGTGTTTTTTAGTGGTGACTAGGTATTAAAAAACCCAAACAGATAAGATACAAATACTCTATCAGCAAGACCAGACTAGTAAGAAATTTACAGCCATCTAAAGAAAGATGAGATAAGGCACTGAGAAAATTGTTCTTCCAAGTAAGTTACTGAATCTGCACGACACTGTCTACAAACGCTTCATTAAAAAGACATAATGAGCGACTCTCCCTCTTCACCACCCTCCTCAAGATAAAACAGCAAGCTTACTACAACGTAAACATCCAACTCAGCACAGAAATTTGGTTATAAACATTGTTCATTTTACTTTACTGCTTCTGCCTGGTGTAAATAAATTGGGAATGATGGGGGGAGTGGGGGAAAGAAGAAAGAAAACCTGCTCAGATTCCCAAGACCACAAAATCATGGACACACCTGCCCACAGAGCATTTCCAAAATCAGCTTTGGCCCATATTTAGCTTTAAGCTGTGAATAAACTGGCACTCATCCAATTTCGAATGAGAAAGCTATGAGAAAGGGAGGAAACAGTTCTATGAGCGCCATTTAGGCTAATCACTGCATACAAATTCTAATCACCACCAACAAATCACTGCACATTATGGCCTTTTATGTATTGCAGCAAGTATTTTGCATGCTAAAATAAGTCAACAGCTATTTCACAATTCAGACACCTCTTTGTTGCAGCACAAAAACCATGTGTAGAACACACCAATTCCACAAAGGAAATAGGAACTACAAATAACCTTTTCAAAAAGTAACTAACTCATACATACGGCTCAGAACTGGCCGGCAACTGGTACGGCAAGGGCAGGAGACTGAACTTTTTCCATCCAAGGCAAACTTTATCATGGATAACATAAGCACGAAAGGTAACAAGAGTTAGCAGCCAAGGTTGTTACTATTACACTTTGATGAAAAGCTACTTGGGCAAGTAATTTCTCTTTTAATAATTTGAAAATGTTTTACTGATAGCTGTGTGTTAACAGACTTCACGTTGTTAAAGTAACAGCTGATAAAAACATTCAAAATACAATGGTTTTGGTGACACACACAACTCAATTCTGTATTAATTTATATTGACATTGTAGATAAATACAGTTATTTCTGTCATCTCGTGTTAACTTAACTCCCAAAGATTTAATACTTAAGGGGAACAACGTGTTTCTTCAGCAGCATAAAGGAATGTTCTCTATTCTGTTTCTAATAAATGCTAACATTGAATTAATACTTTGACAACCACAGAATCTTAATTTATTTATTCAATTTAAAAGAAACCAACCAGTTCTCCACATCAAATAATTTGAAACAACGACCTTTCCACTAAGATACACTTAGAAAGGCACTGGATAACCATTATTTTTAGAGTTAGATTTACTATTTCTAAAAACATAATAAGTATGTTTTATAAGCTTATCTTACGAAGGCAGAGGGAAAGGAAAAGACGGGGAGAGGAGAGCCAGACAGCTGAGGAACATTTTGAATATTTGTCATAAGACCAAGCACTGATTTACCTTCTTCATCAATCCATTTCATGGTGAAAAGCTGCTCATTGTCAAAGGAGCACATGTCTCGAACTTCACTGCACAGTCCCTCGAACGAGATGGAAGGTTCAAAATATGTTATCATGATGTCCCTAAGCAAGATAAATATAAACATGAGAAATTATATTCCAATGTGGAGCATTTGATGATCTTTAATGCCTTCCATGTACCACTAATACAAAATCCACCCCTGCTGCAGCTGCCTGAAAAATATTAAAGTAGTATTACTAAACCATTAACACCTAAGTTCCCTACCCATAGCAAAGTCAAGCTCCAAGTGATTTTTACTATCACTCACTGGACTTCTAGTGCTCCGGGTGTCTGTTTAAGAAACATTAAGATTTAAATGCCCACATAACCATGAAGCAAGTAGCAGCACACATTGACCACATGCAGAAATTGTTTGTTGTATCAGTGAAAACCAAAGAATGAAAAGCTGCAGCAATTCTGAAGAATATTATTAACATACTGCTAGTTTTGCTTGCTCTTTAACAGTCATTTTGTTATTAGGTATCAAAATGCTGTAAAACCTTATACCTTCTCCAACTAAATTTTGCCTCTGCAGATGTTCTGAAACATTAATGAAAATCATAAAATAGATTCCCAGCAGATTAAGGGGGATATTCCAAATACTAAAAGTGCCTTTAAAGAGAGACCTGTGATGCTTCACCAACACGACTGGGAAGGTGGACAGAGAGGCAGGTACTTAGAATTAAAAGGGACTACTTCACAGTTAGGCAGGATGAGCATTTCTGTTTTAATTAAGAGTTAGTTAACCTGGTGTTTTAAATATATTAACATAAAATGCTGAGCCATTGTCTTGGTATTTGCTGGGCCTTAAAGGGACATAGGTGACTCAGGGCTGAAGTCCTTTAAACAAAGGATTTCACAGTTCAGAGGAAGGTTGGAGGAGAAAAGAAAAGGAGAAAAAAAAAAGAGAAGGCTGTTTACAACAGTGCTCTTCAAACATCTCCTATAAGCCAAATGTTTGAGCTACAAGACTAATCTTCCCATAAAAACCTCAGCTTGTAGGGATTTGTTTCAGTTTATGCCAGCTGCCAGCAGTATTCAATAGAGGGAGAAATTTGAGCAACAGACAAAATTTATATCTGGTCAAAATCACATCATATAGCTAACATTTAAGGAGCACACATGCAGTAAGTTAAACGCCTTTGAATTGTCTTGTGCATGGGCTGAGTTTATCAAGTATGCGACTTACTGTAACACACTGTGGTCACTGACCCTGAACCACTTTCAGGAGCGACAGGAAACACAGATGATGATACACAGGCTTGCCTGAGGCTCCTTGAAGTTCAGCAGCATTAATAAACCAAACCAGTGATTTCTATGCACTCTAGAAGAACAGCTAGCCTGCTTCTGGACTTATGAGCACGATCAGAGCTAGCTTAATTAGGGGAAAGACTCCAGTAAATGGTTAGGATAGTGAAATGATTTCTCTTCAACAATCTGAATAAAGCAGTCAAAAAACCTGCTACATAGTTTGATTAAAGATTTGCTTTTCTTTTTTCCACGTGAGACAAAATGTGAGACAGAACAGTAGTTGGACTCCCATATGCAGACACAGTACGGTACTTTGAAGCAAACAGGGTTTCATTTGAAACATCCGATTGCACCCATCCCACAAGGCAAACTGTGCTCCCTCCAATACAAAGTTGTCCCTTGGCATCCTCTCAAAATGCAGAAACTGCCAACCCAACACCAGTGTTTGTCTCTACAAACTGAGGCAGATTTAACAGTACATTATTGTTACAGACACCTGGACATCAAACAAAGAGAAACCCAGGAGGGTGTTAAGAGGCAGAGACTTAACCTGCATTTCCTGTTTTTCAGGGAAGGAAAGGAGGCACCAACTTCACTGATTTTGTGCTAAAGTTCACCATCACGTCATTTATTCACATTTTAGTGCAGATATAATCACTTTGCAATATTTTCTTAAACAAAAGGTTAAGGCAGCGAGAAGTCAGAGTGAAGTACTTCAACTCTTGGCAGTTTATTTTGTGCCTGAACTAGCCAGTAATGGGAGAGGAATGTTAAAAGCAGCAGTGACTACATGGTAAGCACTGATGCTCCAGCAAAAAATTAATATATATATAAAAAAAAAAGTAAAAGCTGTTCAGTGGCTTTTCAAAGCTGATATTTTAAATGGACTTTAATTAGATTTCTCTGCACTATAGTGAACAGAAAAAGTCTTGATATCAAGAGGTACTGAGCAGCCCAGGAATCCCTCCATATCTATGAAGTTGGCATCAACTGAAAAAAAACCCCTTCTTCCTACTTATTGCTACCTTCAAAGTAGCAAAATTGTTGCTTTTCAAATAAAAAGAGAGCCTAATTATTTCAGAATTTAGGCAAGTTCTCTAAATCACTACTCCAATACCTCCAACAGGACGTGTCAATTACTAAATACAGTTGGATGATCTTACCCTCTCTGTTATAACAAACACTCAACAGTCTTTCAGAGAAGCCTCCTGCTAATAGCAATTTATAAAAAAAAAATACGTACGTAAGCAAGAATAAGGTTCTACAAGCAACCTCAAGCATGCTTCTAGAGATGCTAAGCCAAATTTATATACCACAGAAACTGAAAGATTACAGGTATTTACAAGTTTTATTTTGCCATTTTAACTACAGCGATGACACTGACACTTTCTACTGAGATAAGTCTCGCTTCTAGACTGGTTCTGTTACACTTCTGCATTATGTGGTGTTTTCCACATAATGGAAATGGTAAATTAAACACAACAGAGAACACATTTTAAATATCTCTAGAAGGCTATGAACCTCATCACTATCTTCTCCACCTTTCCTGTGAGATCAAACAGCTTTTCTCATGCCCTTTCTTGTACAGATCATCCAACAGTCATAACATCCTTAAACAAAAAAAACCACCCACAACCAACCAAAACAAATGAAAAACAACCCTAATGCCAACAGTTAAATGCAATTCAATATCCATATCTCATTTTTCACTTCTGAGCTTAAATTTCTGAGAAAGAACATTCCACTGCAAGAACACGGACCACACTGCTTTAGGTTCTTCCACCTACAGATTAATTAGCTATCACTTATCATGTATTTGGAAATATCCAGATACATAATCACATGCTATCTACAGATCCACATGTTAATCACACACCTGGGTCAGTCATTAAGACTTCTGATAACATCTTATTATAACCCAGTGAAATTAATCCATAAAAGACTCCTGGAGAATTTTGCTGTTTCAGTACTGTCAGGTGCCAGCACTGCCATTCAGAACAATCTCTTCCCAGGGGAAGTCTTTATGTCTCAAATTGCCTGTTCTTGCAATTTGTTTATCTGGAAAAAATGTATCGCCAGAAAATTAAATCAATGTTGAAATTGCAAGAAGGGGTGAAAATGTGTTCATAGGCTTAAACCAAAGCTTTCTTAAGCTGAACAGCTCCTATGCAGAACTTAATGCTCAACGGACAATGCAAGAGACTGACCAGAAACTGCTCAAGACAAAGAGCAATAAAAGAAAGGATGTGAGAAGTCAAATTCTTAAGAAACAGATTTGCTGGAAATATTTATGAGGTACATTTTGATTTTACAATTAAAATTGAACTCCCTCTCCCCCCCCCCAGCTCCCACTTCTATAAATATATTAAAAATTAAGAAAGGGAGCAAGTTTAACACGTATCATGAGAGGACTGTCAGGAGTACTCTTCATTTAAACCCAATGAAACTGAAGGTGGGCAAAGCACTGATAACCTACACCCTTAACTAACCATTACAGCCTACGGAGTTAGAACAGCGCAAAGTATGTCAGGCACTTGCACTTCTAATCAAGAGAGAAGAATGGTCCTTCAAGATTGTTGTTTGGGGACGGTTTGGTTTATAGGTTTTCTGTTTGTCTGGGGTTTCTTTAAATCAGCAACTTTAATGCAAGAGTATTCCTGGTGCACAAGTAGTGTAAGATTCCCATCTGCTCTCAAGGGCTACAACGCAATCCTCCCCACGTGTATTAACAACATAACAGCTTCTTGCACTGAACTGACAAAAAGCATCTACAGCATATGATAAAAGACCAATGGGAAACTTAATATTAGAAAGCTGAAATGGTTGCAGTTACAGTGGTGTCCAGTGTCAAATGTTTGGCTGCTACACTTCGTTACTGCATCAACAAAAGCTATGTAATCACCTAGTGTAAGAGAGTAAATTCCTAAGAACTCTCTCAGGAACCTCAACCTAATGCCCTAATTCCCAAATCTCCTAATGCCCAAAATAGGGCATTCCTATTTTCTTATTGTCACGATCTCTGTTCATTTTAGGAAAATTTTCCTTCCTGGTTTTCTGTATTTCGTGAATTTAAGATAAAGAATTAGCCCTGCATGGCTGAATGAAACAGAAACCCCTCAAAGGGTTCTTCATTAAAGTCACCATCTTGGCTGAGAAAGCCCTTAGGCTGTGGGCCAGACTAAGGGATGTTTTGGGGATTCAGATTCAGCTGTTAGCTCTAAGTCACTAAGTGTGGCATCCTGAGTGAGTGTCTTGAGTGGTGTCTCCTGATGAGCGTCTTCACTATTTAATTCCCAAGTGTTTCATGAACAAATCTGTGCTTCTAAGTTGCTGGTTTTTTTCCTTTAACCAGAAGCTCCCTCTGGAAGTTGAAATGACCTTCCTCACAAAACTTTCACAATAACTTCTACAACCCACTTAAATGCTTCTAGTAAAAAGAAATTAAGAAAGATCAACATTTCCAAATGAACATTATTTCCTATTAAATCCTCTATCCAGCTTTAATCTTGAGACAGTTTATTTGATGAAAGGGGAAAATGCTGCCTCTGATATCAGCATTTAGATTCTCTGTCTCCAAGTCCTTTCAGTGGAAATGCAGGTGAGGTGGTTTGCTTCAGTACTCACCTCTTCACAGTGCTAGCCTGAAGAGCAGGCATGAGACCTTCAGTTGTACGAAAGTGGAGAGAATAATTTGTTTAGTTCTTGAAACAAACCATGACTAAAGCATTCGGCTTGTTAGTTTGTTGGTATTCGCAATGGTTAACCAACACCCCATATGACTCAGTGTCATTAAAAGTAAACTGATAATTGCAGTAACAGACAAAAAACTCAATAGATATTGAGACTCAAAAGAAACATTCCAGTGTCTGTGGAATTATTACCTAACATTTAAAGTGTCACGGAGCAAGCATTCCTGACCAATGCAGCAGTTTTATTCCTCACTCCCACAGCCCTGAGCTGCTTTCTCTCTGCTCTTGCACCACAGCCTCCTTGTGCTAAAGCAAGGATTCATGTGATTACATGTGGAAATGATCAAGATTGAAACTGACCCAGCAGAAGAAAAATAAACGGTCTTAACCCAGAACAGTTCCCACATTAGTTCACTGCCTGACCAAATGAAGGCTTCAGCCAGAGGCACTTCCACAGTCCTTAAGAAATGGTGGATTTAAGGGACTGCAAAACAAAGAGCTCAGAATTTCACATAATATTACTTTGACAGTTTCACACATCCTTTAAAGCCAAAGACTGTGCCAACCTCTGCACTACTTCTTTAAGACTTTGGTCAAGAAAAGCCCCAACACAGACAAAAGCCAGAAATCAAACAGGGTAACAAATGTCATACCAAATGCTCAGCATGACCTCTATACCTCTCCTTAAAGTTATAAGGCTAGAGATACCAGACAGTAAACGCTGAAAATGAAGTAAGTCTCTTCTCATATTTAATGCAGATAACTAGAAGGAAGCTGTCGAGAGTATTGCGTGTTCAATCTTAATCCAAAAATGCAACCCACATTTTTTTCTACTTACATCACCTCCTCTCAAACTTAATGGCCCGATGAGCCACCACCAACCCTTGTACTCTTAGAATTAGGTGCTGTAACTGTTACTGTTTAGTAGGGGGGTACAAACCCAAAGCAGAACACGTTCTCTGCCTTATAAGCTATTGTCAGAGAGTCACTGAATTTGACCAGCAACATTCAGGTTTTCATTGTCCTGATCTCTAGCATATTTTTTTGACAGCAGAAACACAATTGACAGTAGATGCATCTTAATCACCATCCACTGACACCCTTGGATGTTACTCAGTCCCTAGGAAACAGACTAAAAAGCAACGACATAGGTTTCCACCCAAACAGCCTCCTCCTTTAGACCTGAAGACCATGTAGCATGCAGACTAGGACCACAGCTGGACCCCGAGCATACTTAAAGTATGAATTAAGGCATGTGTCCCCCGGGAATGTGTTATGAAAGAACATGCACTTGTTACTGACAGCAGGTAGACAGCCAGGGGACAGACACAATCCTTCCCTCTTTTTCTTTTTCTCACGACTGGATACCCAGAACACTAGAAGTTAACATTACTCCAAACAGCCCAAAACCACGGTGTTTAGAACACAGCCACTGAGGGGACCCTGCAGGCAGCAAACTCTGACATAGCAGCCACTGTGCCCAACCTCAGTCACCTATCTGTGCTCCAAAACCCTGTTGTGTTTGATGTGCTCCCCCCAAACCCCACTGCGATGAGTCCCAAAACACACCACACTCGCTGCACCCACCAAACACACTGCTCCAAAACCCCCATGCTTGCTGCATCCCGAAGCTCCACACTATGCCCTCAAAAACCTCGTCACGCTCGTTGCACCCCATAAAAAGCCATACGTGATGCATCCCAAAAAATCCCTACGCTTGATACGCCCCTCAAAAACTCCACGTTGTGCCCCCAAACCCCTATGCTTGCTGCACCCCAAAACCCTGCACCGTGCCACAACCCCCCCATGCCTGACACACCCCAAACCCCCCACACCTGATACACCCCAAAAACATCCATGCTTGACACAATCCCCCAAAACCCCCGTGCCTGATACACCCCCAAAAATCCCTACGCCTGATACACCCCCAGAAACCCCCCACGCCTGATACACCCCCAGAAAGCCCCCCCCGCCTGATACACCCCCAGAAAGTCCCCCCCGCCTGATACACCCCCAGAAAGTCCCCCCCGCCTGATACACCCCCAGAAAATCCCCCACGCCTGATACACCCCCAGAAAATCCCCCACGCCTGATACACCCCCAGAAAGCCCCGTGCTCAGTGTCCCTGAGTCCCCACACTCGCTGCCCCCCTAAACCCCCCACACTTAATACTCCCCCAAAACTCCCCCCGCCGCCCCCCAGGGCTCTACGACCGGACTCACCCTTTGTAGTAGGCTTTGACGCGGACCTGGTGGGCGCCGTCCGCGCCGAGGCCGCCGCCCGCGCCCGCCATGGCGCCGCCGTCCCGCGCTGTGGGCATCCCCGCCGCGGCGCGGGGAGCGGCGGCTGCGCGACCCCCGCGGCCCAACGCGCGCCGCGCACCGCCCCGCCTCCTCCGCACGGCGGGCGCGACCACGAGAGGGGCTGGGGGGGAGTGCAAAACACCGAGAAGGGGAACGCGGAAAGCGTAGAGCCGGGACGCACGGCGTAGACGGGGAGCACGGCAGGAAGGAGGAGCCGCTCCGGGAACGGTCGGTCCGCAGTTCTGCCACCCGGGGAAGGCGGGCGCGACGCTCCGCGTGTGCGCCCTCCCCCCCACCCTGTGCGCTACGTGGGCTCTTCCACACGGGGCTGCGGCGCGCACTTGCGTAGCGGAATGTTCCACGGGGGAACGGAAGGGGGGGAGGCAGCCGGGATCCCCGCGGGGAATCCGCCGGAGCGAGTCCGGGCGCCACACCGACCACCCCTCTTCTCTCCGCCACTTGGTACGGCCCCGAGGCGCGCTGGGGCTGGCGGGGGAGCGGGGCGGCAGTGGCGGTGTGTGGCGAGCGGGGCAGACGCGGTCGGGAGCCCCGGGGGACGCGAAACGCGCCGCGGTGCTTCGTTAATCGGCCAGGCCGCCTGGAGCGAGTCGGGAGCGCGTGGCCGTCAGCCCGGGAGCGCAGCCCCCGCGTTGTGCTCGTGAGCAAACCCGTAGGAGCGCGATGGAGGATGCGGTGTCCGTGCGAATGCTTCGTCTGTGCGTGGAAGTCGGCGAACGGAAAAGTCCTTGTTTTGTGATATTTAAGGAATAAAACACTGAAGGCTGCGCAAGACCGACCAGCGCTTCAGGAGCCGAAAAAGAGGGGAGGTCAAGATAACCCTTATTTCGAAGCTCAGATGGAACCTTCAAAGCGGGCAGATGCCAAGGAAATCGAGTCGGGGGCTGCTTTGCAGACCCCGGGCTCAATAAAGGACCGTGGGGAGCGCGCGGGGGGCGTGTCACGCGTGGGGGTTTTGGGGGTGTAGCCTTCCTGAGCTAAAGCTGATAGAAAAAAGTTACTCTTACAAAAAGTGGAATATTTTGATTTAAACTAAGGTAGAGTTAGGCTTATCCAAGTAACTATTTTTTGAAAGTTAGACAGAATGTCCCTCTAATAGTGTGGTTTTTCATAGCATGTTTTTTCAAATAGTTGTAAGAAACGCTTATTTACTAGTAAAATATTGAAAAGGACAAAGTCATTGAAGCAAGTGCAATAATATTTTTATTTTACAATTCTGCACTGAATTGGATGCCCTTATAAAAAAGGCACAACATCTTACAAAAGCAGTAGGTATATATACTAGTTTTAGAGAAAGAACCGTGCAAGTCCTCAATGTTTATTTTTTAGGTTATCTAACCATGTCTGCAGACTTCCTTCAGGTTATTTCCTGGCCCAAGACAGCTACATCTCACAAGTCAATTAAGCATATCAATAAATTACTGCAACTCTAAAAGAGTGTTTATTCTTTCAGGTTATTCACCCATGTCTGGAGGTTGTCTGCATATTATCTCTTGATACAAGATGGATTTATATTACAAGATAATTAAACATACAAACCAGCTGCAGCAAAACTTATCAATTAATTCTCACATAACAGACACTGTTATACTCTTCGTTCTTTTGGAGATGATGATGTCATGTATACAGTCTGATTTGTGCTGAAAAGACATGTCTTCTTCTGGAATCACCTCTGTTTGCAGCCTATTTCAAATGCAAGGTCACACAGAGCTGGAGCCAGCTACGAATTTGCAGGAGTTGACTGTTGTGAAGTTCATAATAACATTAAGACTAGTCCTTTGAAAGTAACAATATGCGTAAGATTTTTTTTTTTTTAATTTATACATGTACGTGCAAGGGCTACAGTCAGTCCCCACCTTTTGTCTCACTGCACATGATTGATAGAGATCACTCTGTCATGTTGCCTAGGTCTGATAAATCATAGAATAGTTTGGGTTGGGAGGGACCTTAAGGATCATCTAGTTCCAAACCCCCTGCCATGGGCAGGGACATCCCACTGGATCAGGGGGCTCAAAGCCCCGTCTAACTTGGCCTTGAACACCTCTAGGGATGGGGCAGCCGCAGCTTCCCTGGGCAATCTGGGCCAGGGCCGCACCACCCTCACAGTGAAAATATCCTTCCTTATGTCTAGTCTAAATCCGCCTCTCTCCAGTTTATACCCATTGGCACTTGTTCTGTCACTACAAGCCTTTGTAAAAAGTCCCTCCTCAGCTTTCTTATAGCCCCTTCAGGTACTGGAAGGTTGCTGTAAGATCTCCTCGGAGCCTTCTCTTCTCCAGGCTGAAGAGCCCCAACTCTCGCAGCCTGTCCTCATCATCTCTGTAGCCTCCTCTGGACCTGTTCCAACAGCTCCAGCTCCTTCTTACGTTGAGTGTTCCAGAACTGGACACAGTACTCCAGGTGAGGTCTCACACAAGAGAAACAGAGGGGCAGAACCCCCTCCCTCACCCTGCTGGCCGCGCTTCTTTGGATGCAGCCCAGGACACCGTTGGTTTCTGGCCTGCAAGTGCTCACTCGAGCTCATGTCGAGCTTCTCACCGACCAGCACCCCAAGCCCTTCTCTGCAGGGCCGTTCTCCGTCACATCATCCCCCATGCTGTATTGAAACCGCTGGATAACAGGCGCTTGCTCTCTCAAGGACCGGCCAGAGCCGGCCCTGCGGCTGCGAGGCCGCCCCACGCTCCCCCTACTCGCGCTCCAACATGGCGGCGCCCCCGTCACGTGCGCGGCCGCGGGGCTCCCTGCGCGCGCGCGGCGCCGCCCCCGCGCGGGAGGCGAGAAGATGGCGGAAGCGGAGTGAAGCGGCGCGAGGCGAGTGTCCCGGCGGGGGAGAGAAGGGGGGAGGGGGGAACGCGGGGGCGGGGAGCGGCGGCCGCCTCCCCTCCCGCCCCCCTGCCCGCCCCGGCGGGGGCTGCGGGGCTGAGCTCGGCTCGGCTGGGCTGGGCTCGGCTGGGCTCGTCTCGGCTGGGCTGGGCTCGGCTCGGTTAGGTTAGCCTGGGCTGGGCTAGGTTAGCCTGGGCTGGGCTCGGCTCTGTTCGGCTCTGCTGAGCTCCACAGCTTGGCTTCAGCCATCCTTCTTCTTCAGTTTTTAGTTTTTATTTTTGTTTTTTTTTTAATGAAATCCCGAGCAAGGCTGGCCTGTGCCATAGCCAGAGCAAAGGAAGGGAGAGTGGTCTTACTGCCTTCAGTCATAGGCAGAAGTACCCGTAGGGACTGGAGGAAATTTCATAGAATTATAGAATCACCAGGTTGGAAGAGACCCACTGGGTCGTCGAGTCCAACCATTCCTATCAAACACTAAACCATGTCCCTTAGCACCTCGTCCACCCGTGCCTTAAACACCTCCAGGGAATGTGACTCAACCTCTTCCCTGGGCAGCCTCTCCCAGTGCCCAATGACCCTTTCCGTGAAATATTTTTTCCTAATGTCCAGCCTAAATCTCCCCTGGCAGAGCTTGAGGCCATTCCCTCTTGTCCTGTCCTCTGTCACTTGGGAGGAGAGACCAGCACCCTCCTCTCCACAACCTCCTTTCAGGTAGTTGTAGAGAGCAATGAGGTCTCCCTTCAGCCTCCTCCAGGCTAAACAACCCCATTTCCCTCAGCCGCTCCTCATAAGACTTGTTCTCCAGCCCCTTCACCAGTTTCGTCGCTCAAATTTGCACGTGTTTTCTGTGTTTTGTGCCCTTGCAGCTGTAAGGAGAGGTCAGGACTGCGAAGAATAAACCATATATGCAAAAAAATAACACTTGTTTTCAAATAACATTCATGGTTTCAGACTGTCAGCTGTGTTTCTTGTTATCGTGATGTTTACCAAAAGTCAAGCATTCTAATACATCCATGTCCACTGTGAGGGGAGTTGAATGTTATCGGTATAGAATAGCAGGTATTTTTTACTTTGGGTATTTTCTTTGACCAAAAAAATATAAAGGGAACAAAACTTCTCAATATTTATGTTATGCACAGTGCAATTTGAAATTTTGTGGTGTTTCATACTGTTCTACTTGAATAAATATTTAATTCTTTTTCTGATTTTGAGCGTGTTTAAATGTGTAGAGGTTGTTTAAAGTCAGTTTAGTGCATTTGCTATAACTTACTTCGCATACGGAGGTCCTTTGGAGTTAAAAGTCACTCACGGGCAATGTCATTGTAAGGTCTTCATCGTACATTTAAGAAAATTAATTTTACTGTAATTTAGAAGTTTTGCCTTTTTGATTTTTTTGAGTAGTAAACAAATTCAGA
Organism: Phaenicophaeus curvirostris; assembly: GCF_032191515.1. Taxonomy (NCBI): domain Eukaryota; kingdom Metazoa; phylum Chordata; class Aves; order Cuculiformes; family Cuculidae; genus Phaenicophaeus; species Phaenicophaeus curvirostris. Next base: position 20,415,869 of record NC_091401.1, read on the forward strand.
GGATCACTTTCAGTTGGATCAGATTTGTTTTAGGACTAGAAGCGGTCTCTGCGTATGTAACGTTGTAAAGTAAATGAAAGCAACGTTGTAAAGGCAATCTGATTTTAAGCCTATAATGGTTTTTATGCTTTCTGTCATAAAATATCCATCTGCTAAGTTGTAATGTAGTCCTGGTTTCCTTGCTAAAACCAGCTACTTATGTATTTCCTCTTCTCACTTAGAGAGGAGAGGTTTCTAACAAGTGTTGTCTGCTGGAACGCCTTACTGTTCCCTCAGCAGCGCACGCTCTTTCTGCGCTAGTGCTGTGTCTGTGTTGTGGTGCTAAGTAGGTGATTCATGTCAGCTCCAAGTGAGGTGCTCGAGGAGGAGTGAGGATGCACCTCAGTGCCAGGCCACGCTGAACAAAAGTGTAGGAGCTCTTTCCCCTTCTTGTGCATCCATTGCCGGAACAACTTGGGCAATGACAGAATTGTCTTTGAAAGCGAGGCACTTCCAGCTAAAGGATTAACAGCTCTCATGGGGTGAACTTCTGATGGAATATCTAGTAGAGTGGGATACATTGCGTGTCTCACTAATAATACATCTAAAATATAGCTGAATGAAGGAAATTAAGTATCCAATGTTGTTTTCTAATGTTATTTAGGCTGATTTAACTGGTTGCCTAACTCTCTGATAAAACTAGCTTGACAAGTTGTAGGTGTGAATATTTTGATGTGCTTTTATAATGTCCTCTGGAGGAGACAGGACTTTTTTTCAATGTACTTTCCATTAGCATTATGTGAAATTAATGTAAAGTGGTTTTAGAAGTGGTGCTAGTTTTATTGCAGTTGAAGTGGTTAACTCCTGTATGTTAACTTGTTCTCTAATGTAGGTAGACAAGTGGCATCAATAATGCACAACATGTCTGACTTTTTAACAACAAACTGGTGTTTTTCCTTTGGTTCTAGCAGTAGGGATCGCTGCTTCTAAAGCTTTATTGCCATGAATTTTCTTTGATGGCAAAACATATTCAAGTATACAGTACAATGATGGGCGTGAGGTCCTTAGGTGACCATGTATCTATTAAAGTTTACGTACTCTGAATACTAGGGAGCTACACCATGTGCAGTTCTCTTGTGAAGCAGTTGTGTTTTGAGAGGCGAAAGCAGCAGCCTGGCAGCATTGTGTTCTGCTTTCAGCTGTCTGAACTGAAACTCCTAATTACACACCTGTTTGCAGCATCCAGTGGGCGTTTTTTTAAGCACTCAGCACTGCTGCTTTTTTCCTAGCACATTGCAGAGCTCTCAGCTATTATTTTTTTCTGAGCCCTTCTTCATTGTAAGAAGGGAACGCATCTTCTCCCCACACATTTGTTTAACAACCTTTTAAAAGCAATAAGCAGCAACTGTGCTATTTCCTGTTAATCATAAGACTAATACTGAAAAAGAAACTGAAGTAAACACCCACTATATATTGAGATATGACTAATCTCAGTATTAAAGGTATCATTTCAGGAGAGAGGTTGTACTCTGCAACAGACGGAAGTCTTGTAAGGTTGAGAAGGAATCATCAGAGATTCTTCCTTGACTGTTGCTGTCCTTATAAAAAGTAAAAGCGTTTTTCTGCACATCCTTTCTGTCTCTTTCCAAATTGAGCATAGCAGCAGTGATTTTTGCCAAATGTACAGAAGGGTTAGCCAGCAGTTTCAGTGCTATGCTGTGGGGGAGAGGAATGCAGCAGTACTCCTGTGTAGCTTGCGGGAAGTGCTGCATGTATTCCTGAATTGGTCACCAATTGCTACTTTTGATGGACCACATCTGTCAACAAATCCCATCAAGTAATAGCAACTCCTACAAGCTTACGCATTTGAAAACTGTCCGTTATTTTATCTCCGTAGAGCCTGTGTACTGGCTTTCTGTTTGTTAACCACTTTTATTTCAATTCTGCCAGGCTGGACGAACACTGCACAGCTATGGAGAATGAACCAAACACAACAACATGTTCCACATCTACAACGACCATCACTACCACCTCCACTTCCCGGACGCCGCTACCACAGATCTCTGTCTACAGCGGCTCTGACAGGCATGCTGTCCAGGTACTAGGCCGTGAGGTGTTCTTTCCTGTCCCCTACAGTGGTCTCAAGTACAAGCATTGCACGATACTTTATATGAGATTAACTTTACATTTTTAATTGCTGTCCTCATTCTCAATATCTGACTTGCAGACTTTCCAGAGATGTTGTTTACCAGAGTTAAGAATAGTGCAGGGTACAGGCTTACCTCTCAAATAAGGGAGAGGGAAATGCTATGCTAGGAAGTTCGTGGTTTTTTGCCATTCCCTCAGCGTATGGATTATTGACGTAAGACTTGACAAAATAACACAAAACAAAGCTGTTTGCTTGACCAACATTGTTTACAGGGGTCCACAGGTATTTATGTGTGTGTGTAATTGCTGCTTTGGATCCAGCCCTTTCTTGCTGTTCTTTAAGTTACATCTTGAACTCAGTACAGTCCCTTCTGTTGGGTTCAATAATTGAATACGTCTCATACTTTCCTGATCTTTCAAAGAGCAGAACATTTTGAAGGACTTGCTGAAAAGAAGCTAAGGGGCTTGGATGTTGTGTAATGAATGATGCAGTATTGTCAGCTGATTGTCAGGCTTTCCTTGAAAATGTGAACATGTTTATGTCGACTGTGTTCTGTGACTTTGTTGAGAGCAGTGATGGAGCAAGTTCAGTGTTAAATGATTGCTGTGAAAAGAATTTATTTGGTTTTATTTCCTTGTAAAGGTAAACTTCAACATCATGTCAGCATGGTGTGTACTTCGTAATTGTAATTAATTACCTACTGATTCATCACAGGTTATTCAGCAGGCCTTGCATCGTCCTCCTAGCTCAGCTGCTCAGTACCTCCAGCAGATGTACGCAGCCCAACAGCAGCATCTAATGCTGCAAACTGCTGCTTTGCAGCAGCAGCACTTAAGCAGTACCCAATTTCAGAGTCTGGCAACTGTACCACAGGTGAGAGTGAAGATTGCTAAGAAAGAATGGTGTGCAACTTCTTAGAGTAGGACTGCAGTTTGAGAGCATTGTCAAATATAACAGCTTAAGTGCCTGAGCTTAATGCCTCACAATAATTCACTGTTATATTTTAATGACTTCGTTATTTTAAATATTTAAAATTTTAAATCTTCCTCTAAACTATTTGGAGGATTTTGTCCAGTGCTGCAGATGCTACAGTAGGCGACCATTCCATGCTTTATTGCATACATTATAATGCATCATGTAAATCATCAAACAGTAATAAAATAAATATTAAAAATAGACTACGTCAGTCCTCATCCTATGATTTTCTCTGAAAGTTCATGGGGAAAGCAATGAATAGAAATGTATTTTCGTGAAATCAAATAGAAATAATGAACATCTGGGATCGTAGTGTGTTTTGCCACACATCTAGCTGCATTATAAGTAATGGCAAAACTCAATTATAACTCTTGAGTGTGGGAATGTAGGAAGTAAATGACATTTCATTTCTGAAGCACAGGTTTTAACATTAGTGAACACTGGAGGAGATCCATTTTGAAAACTCAAACAGTGGAAAGATTTCCTTTGACTTCAGTTGACCTTAGGTGGAAAATACTCTCTTTTAGAGATAGATGGTGGTTAGTGATTTTACACGTGGAAATGCAAAAATGGAGTTAAAGACTTAAGGGATATAGCTGGCTGTTGTCAGAACTGGGACTGACTCATCTATGCTGCTGGCTTTTTTTTCCTGCCTTTTCTATTAGATTGTGGTAATGTATTGATTTGTCATTGTTTTGTGACAGATTTGTGTGTGCGTATACAGTTACTGAGAGAGAGCAAGGAAAAACAGATGGGGAAAGAGAAGAAATTTTGGTATGCAGTTTGTTAGTATAGAAATCTAAATCACTGTCCCTATGTTCTTCTGGAGGGCTGGAACTGTATACTCTTACAGACAACAGATGTGTGTCCATAAATTATCATTTTAGAATATGAGGGTGTTCTTTACAGCATTTATGAAGTTTGCTTATCTTTAGAGTATTCTAATCGTAATAAAAATATGATGTGAGTTATAATAATGACAGCTTTTTAACGATATCACATTTTAAGTTCTGAATGCCAGAGGCAGTGAGCTGATGAGGTAGATCCATCATTAACACTTCAATAGACTTTACCTCTGCTCGTTTTTGTTAAAGTCTTGATCTGCAAGAATCTGAATGCCTGAAATTTGGTAGGAATTGAAGGCACCTTGCAGATAGCGTTCTGTAGTGCAGAGTGCACTTTGCTGGAAGCTAGTTCCACCAAGTAAAGTGTTTTTACTGTTAACTGAGAGAAGAGGTAATGGTAGGGAGGGATGCTTCTGATGGTTTATGCAATAATATGAACATCACTTAAATACTTTTTGATTTCAATATTTGACACGTATTCTTGCTATTTAGGCAAGCCTGTCAGGTGGGAGGCAATGTACTTCCCCTACTGGGAGTGTCACTCAGCAGTCAAGCATGTCGCAGACCTCGGTACGTAACTGAACAAAGCCCTCCATCCATTCTCAGCCTCTCTTGGTTATTATATAACTCCTTGGAAAAACAGAAAAGATTTTAGTATTTAAGTTTGTATGGTTAAAATTAGTGTTACAGAAACAGTACGGTGACTCTGTAGTAAGTGTTGGCTGCGTTGCCAGCGTCCACCAGTCATCCTGACACGTGCTGCCCGCCGCTGTTGTGCCTGGTCAGTGTTGGAGGCTTCTCCAGTCCCAGCCTGCTCTTGGTGCTCTGAGGGGCAAGTGCTTACTCCACAACACAAGTGACTGTTCAGACCACTGCAGGAGTCATTTCCTGAACTTTCATGTCTTACGTGATTTATTACTGGATTTTTCCCATTAGTTTCCTTATTTGCAGCACTAGTGTAGGTTAAAAGCATAACTGTGTATCAGTGATTAAAGAGCACCAAATCTAAAGAATTCAACTCAATGCTCACATATAAATGAAACTGATTAAATAGCACTTATTTATTTTATTATCACTTCTTATCATGCGTCTTTTATGCATTTTCAATTACTTTATCCATATCCTAGGCATGTGCTGAAGTTTTAGTTATTAGCAGCTCTATGTTCAGTTCATGCTGTATCTCTTTAAGTGGTATCTTAAGGTGTGTAATTTGCACGGTCTCATATGTACGGCTCTACAGTTGTCTTGAGTAGCGCTTAGTTAGTCCTGCAGACATCCAGCTCATTAATCATGCCCTCAAGCTGTTCATGACTTCAATGCATAGCTTCAGCGATTTAACTGTATGTTTTTTTAAGCTTTCATAGCGTTGCTTTGGCTTACAGTTGTTCAAAGTAAAATCGTTCATTCATTAAATTTAGAAGGGAAAGTCTTTAATGATGTCTGATGTTAAACTAGCAGGATAATTGGGCTGGGTTTTTTCAAGGAAACTTTTTTGAGTAAGTGATGAAAAAGAGCTGGGCACTTAATGCTGTTAGACTGGTTAGAAAAGAGAAAAGTTAAAAAAAACAAACAAACCACAACAGCTTTTGTTTGAGAAGATGCTGAAGAGCAGTTGTTGAGGAGCATTTAAGGTGAAATTTTAGAAAGTTTTAGTCTCCAGTCATTTTTGAATGTGCATCTGTAAAATGAGGAATCAAAGTTCATATATGGTGATGCAAAGAAGCATCTTGATCGGGTTGTGTAGCAGAACATATCAGTCCAGTCAGGTAATGTAAGCATTTAAGTATTAAAATGCAAGTGTTTTTTCTTAAAATATTTCAAGCTCATGCTACATATCCTGTAAATTTATATTTCTATGAGGTATATTTTCCAGACTTCATTATATCATTGTTTATACTTGTAGTTGCTTGTTATTATTTACTGTAAAATGGTTGCTTGCAGTTTAAGAATGGAACTGTGCAATCTTGCCAGAATCCAGTTTTGTGATTATGGGCACAACATATTTTTGAAATCTTTACAGTCCAGAAATTTCAGCTGTCCCTGCCACTTTTGTCAAAGGCTTTCTGGCTTTAGACCCTAGCATGAATGAATTTCCATGACAGAAGCAATATTTTTGTTTCCTTAGATTAACCTCTCCACCTCTCCTACACCTGCACAGATAATAAGCCGTTCACAGACCTCCAACACCACCAGCAGCAGTATTACCCAACAGACTATGTTGCTGGGGAGCACCTCTCCGACCCTGAGTGCAAGCCAGGCTCAGATGTATCTACGAGCTCAGATGGTAAGTTTTAATTACAGTTCTTAAGCTTGCTTTTTGGTCCATCTGTTGTGTGTCTGCCCCCAGAAAAAAACCCAAACCCGAATCTTAACAGTTTCGGGTTTTATTTTTGTTTCTATCAATTACTTATAAATATTTTTCTTTAGTTTCAGGTAGCTTGAGAATGTAATCACTAATTTGCAAATGCAAGTCTCCTGAAATGCTACAGACATCAGAAGTGAACGGATTGCTGTAGCTTAGTTCTCTGGTGAAGTTTGCTCGAGTGTTTTTAGCCCGGTCATACTGCCACTAATAAATTGATCAAACGTAGGAGAAGGTGTCTCCTGGCTGTGTAGTAGGGTGTACTGGAGTCTGTATGTCGCAGGTAGATTGTTTTCCAGTGCACTGGTACCATTCAGAATGCTGACTCTTGATTGAAGTTTTCTTGCATTTAACTAAGATTGTTGTTTGCATTATTGTCTCTAGAATTCGAGTTCAATAAATAGCTCTCGTTCTCTTTGGGTGCATGTGAAACTCATTAGATTCTTGCAGTTTCCTGTCAATGTGGCATTTCCATTTCCTAATGGGCAATTTTGAAAACACTGTTTAGTGATTTTTTTATTCTTTTTAATTTTGTACTTACTCCAGAAATAAATGGCAGTCAGGTATGTTGGAAGTTAGTAAATTCAGGGTGGTTGTATAACTCTACTGCTATGAAACCTAATTAGTATAGTAAAGTTGATATAACGATTCTGCTTGTTAAATAGCATTTTGACAGACTGGAAGATCTAAGTTCTCTTTCTGCAGCATTGTGGATATCAGGCTGCTCTCTTCACTTTTTTGGCCTTTGTTTTGCTAATTTGTAATATTGAAGGGAAAGTCCTTTTAAAATGAAAACATGCAAGACGATACACCTGTGTATATATGAGATTTTTCTGAATATGTAGAACAAATACTTACATTATTATGTTTATTTTACATTATTATCTTTTAAATTTATTTACTTGAACTACCATGACAAATTGTTCTATGAGTAACTTCATTTGAAAGTAAAAAAGAAGCTGTACATCACTACATGTAACTGCCATATCTCTCTTTAAAATTCTTGCATTTCTTTCACGTATTTTCAAAGTTTGACTCTGTTACCACATATTTTCTCTTGTTTTACAGCTTATTTTTACTCCTGCAACTACTGTGGCTGCTGTCCAGTCTGACATTCCTGTTGTCTCGTCATCATCCTCATCTTCCTGTCAGTCTGCAGCTACTCAGGTGAGCCTGTTTAAATTTATCAAAGCTTCGTCCAGTAGAATGGACCAAAACTGAGAAATAAGGAAACGTTGTGCTTAAGTTATACTAGCTTATAAAGTCTGCTAATGGGTACTGGCTGTGTAGAACCTCATTGTCTTCGGTTTACCATATCACACATTTAGAGGTGATCATGTTATAGGTAAAACTGGGATCCTGGATATGACACTTCAGGTTTTTATAAAGGGAAGCATTACATAATATTATTTTTTGCAATTTTTGCCTGGATGTTTGCTGTAGATGTTTATTTGATTTGGGTTTTGTTCATTTCCCAGGTTCAGAACTTGACATTGCGCAGTCAGAAGTTGGGTGTATTATCAAGTTCACAGAATGGCCCACCAAAGAGCAGCAGTCAAACTCAGTCATTGTCTCTGTCTAGTAAACCTGTAACAAGTTCCAAGGGTAGCCAACCTGATCCCTCAGAAAGCAATAGAAAAGGCGAGAGCCCAACCCCGGAGTGTCGGAGTACACCAGTCACACGGACATCAAGCATACATCACTTAATAACACCAGGTAGGAGGAAAATGGAGCTATAAGAAAGTTATTTTACTTTAATTTGTATGTTACAGTTCTGTCAGAGTCCAGTGGTCTCTGACTGAGTTCTTTTAGATATTCTACATGGAGGGAGTTTAGTAGTAAGTTTACTTATTTGTTGATACAGGATGTTACACATAGTTTTGATTTAGCAGAGGTACACATGTTCTTAAATCACAATACAAGCACAATATAGCATTTGCAATACACAGCTGAACCGTAATACAAACACAGTTCTTATTACTGGTCTCTCTGTATGCTCATGTCATTGCCAATCTCTGTGAAGCAATATGTGAGCTGAAACCGCCTGAAGCCTCTTGTTGTCATCAAAATGAGATAAATAAAAATAAGCATGCAATTAGTTAAGAGAGGCATTTACTTTTTATGCAGTGTATTCACATTTTAGCTTCCTTATATTGCAAAGGTAAGAGCAGTCTAGGGAATTGGTCTGAATTCTGTGGAATTTAGCTTGGCTTAATGGTAACTTTTAGAGAAGGAGTAAGATTGTGAAGCAGGCGTTCTTGAAGTATTGAGCCCTCATGCTCTTAGAACTCACTCTGTAGGGAAAAAAATCCATCTTCAGTAGCAGAATAAACAATAAGAAAGGCAGCATAAATTATTTCTTTCTCAAGTGGAAAAGGCAAAGCAAGAAGAGGTTTGCATGGAGAGGAAAATGTGTACATGTGCTTCACTTAAAGGTTATATAGTACCTCTGGAAGCTGCACTGGTTTTGGATCCATACCTTCCAGTTTGTGTGTTTGCGTTCAGGCAAATACTTTCAAAGGCTTTATTTCATAAAGAACAATTAGAATTCTGTTTAGTAACTTAAAATTGTATTATCTAAACTTTAACTTAGCAGTTATCTTGGTTGTGATGTGTTCATCTCTTCCATTCCAACCTTCCAGAGCAAAAGTTAAAGTTATTTAAAACTGCATGAAATTCTTAAATAAGAGAAGGTCGCATCAATAATAATCTTAGAACTAGCACCAAAAAGATAGTTTAGATATTTTTACGTAGAAATACATGTATGTGTGTATATATCTATAAAAAGCATGGCCATGTTTGTTCATTGCTGCATTTTGCTTTGAAGATTTGTATATTTCCCTGTTTAATTGTTCTTGTGTACTACATGCTGTCAAAAAAGGTATTTCTAAACATAGATCCGAAGGCTTGGAAAAGTGGCACTGGTCTTTAAAGTAGAAACTTCATTTTTTAAAATATTTTTATAATGGTCTCTCAACTTAAAGAAATAAACACTAATTGTTGCTTTCCTCCCCCTCACAGCTTCATATTCTCCATTGCAACCTCATTCACTAGTAAAACATCAGCAGATCCCACTTCATTCACCACCTCCAAAGATTTCCCATCATCAGCTGATACTGCAACAGCAGCAGCAAGTCCAGCCAATCGCACTTCAGACATCTTCGGGTCCGGAACCCCCTCCATCCCAGCATTGCCTACCACTCCCAAGCCATGGGCTTCCCCCAGGTCCCAGCAGCGTCCAGTCTCATTGTTCACCTATCCACATCCATCCTCCACCTCTAACGCTATCTCCTACCCCTTCCCAGCCAGCTCAGCAGTCAGTAGTGGTTTCCCCTCCGCCTTCCCACTCCCCTAGTCAGTCACCCACAATAATTATTCATCCCCAAGCACTTATTCAGTCACAGGCAAACTCCCTCGTGCCAGCAGCTCTTCAGCCAGAGCAGGCTGCTTCTCAGCAAACAGCTACCAATCCAGTTCGACCAATTGCACAGCCACTTAATCTTCCATCACATCTTCCACTTGCATCTTCCCCCGCTGTACACATAGGGTCAGTAGATCAGCCCAGCTTAGTTTCCCCAGGCCAACAGATCGTGTCTTCGACACCACACCAGCAATATTCAGCTTTGCAGTCCACGCCGATCCCGCTTGCAGCTCCTCCCCAGCTGTCAGCATCTTCAACCCAGATTCAGCCGTTGCCGTTGCAGTCTGTGCAGTCTTTACAAGTGCAGCCAGAAATTCTATCCCAGGGCCAAGTTTTGGTTCAAAACACTTTGGTTTCTGAGGAAGAACTTCCTGCTGCAGAAGCTTTAGTCCAGCTGCCATTTCAAACTCTTCCACCACCACAGACTGTTGCAGTAAATCTTCAAGTGCAGCCGTCTGTACCAATTGAAACTCCAGTGGTAAGTGGTAATATTGCAGTCCTGTATTGTTCAGCTTCTCTAAAGAGTTGTTAATCTGGCCCATTGCCTTCAGAGGGAGCAAAACCTGGTGCTAGACAGAGGATCGGAAGAAACCTATTGATTACAGAAATGAGTTCTAGGAAAACCATAGATATTTGCCTCTGATTTTTTTGGCTCTTTCTAATGGATCGTCAGTCAAGAATACCAACCAAGAAGCATGCAAGTGCAGCATTTTACCGAAAATGTTGCCTCTTAATGAAGTTGTAGCATATCTAAAGTTAAAAAAGCAAAGCTTAACATCAGAATGAATTTTGATAAACGAGCCATATGGACTGTAAGCTTTTACCTCTTTATGTTAATTTAAATACAAATTGACAATTGAAACTTTGAGTAGGAGAATCATCTCTCTACTAGGTGTGAAGGTGATTATTAAGATAATAGAGTTCTGGATGATTAGTTTTGTACTAACATTGAAAAGATCCTCTTCATAAAAGAATAGGGGTATTTTTTTACACTGTCTTGATGTTCCTAATCACTGCCATGTAATTTAGTTCAATGTTACTCTCTGACATCTGCAGTTTGTAACCTAAGTTTTCAGCTTCACTGACACTGAACTGAAATCATGTGCAGTGAAATATCAGTGAAATAAAATGATAAGCAATTAATGCTGACATTTGAGGCAGTGTTGCCAGGCTTTAATGGTAATGTGAACAAAAGAATCAATAGCTCGTGTAGGCTTTTTTCAGGCTACCAACAGGTTAAGTAAAAAGATGTGCTCTTTATAATGACCCTCAGTTTAAATTAAAAATAATCTCAACTCTCTGATATTCATGTAGAAATTGGGCAAAAGAGTAAAAGCCAGATTTGCTTTTGACAAGGTGGTGGTTTAAATCCTAATCTACTAAACTAACTGTCAGTAATTCACATAAATTTACTTCAACAGTTTCGGGGAAAAAAGCTTATAATCATTCATAACCTCTAATGCTGGATAGTCTTGGTGTACTTTTCTGAAATACTTGGTTTGATTATAGTACTGTATGAGATAGAGAACAATTTGCAGACTTGTCATTATCTTAATAGACCTAGCACTTTGCAGAAGTATTTAAATAGCTACAAATGTGTGTGTGAAAATACAGTAAACTATAAAGACATCAAAAGAGTCAAGGTCTCTGGTCTGTTTGGTAGGAGAGCTGTGCTTTTCTATATTATGCCATTTGTAACAAAATAATTTTGCCCTCAGAGACATTGTGATGTCGCCAGAGTTCATTATTTTGTATGCAGTTTGAAAACTACTTTTTTATTAGAAGCTTAGATTTTAACATTTTAACTCGTAATTTATTTTAAAAACTGTATTTATGCAACTCTCTTAAGGTATTAAGATAGAATGGAAATCTCTCTAAAGCAATAGTTTGTTGGATGCAGATTTACCAAGTGGAGAATGTATGTGAAGAAGAAATGCCTGAGGAATCAGATTGTGTCCATATGGCTAGAACACCTACGCCTCCCACTTTGTCTCCTCCAGCCATTACTCTGGGGAATGGAGACGCACTTAATTCAGAAGATCCTCTGTCAGGTGAGAACAAGTGGCAACTAAGGCAGCTGTTCTGCTTAGAAACCTCTAGTGATTATCTATGGTTATCTATGACTTTGATCTTTTTATAACTTAGTGGCATCATTTTTTAAATAAAAGAAGTTACATGAACTGTATTAGAAGTCCATGATGACATTTGAAAATACTGGTTTCTGATTTTGACTAGTGGATTTGTGCTTTGTGTAGGTAATTAATAGCCAGCTATGCTTATATTTAGTCAGTACTGAGTAAGGCAAAATGTCTATGTGAGAGCTGTTTGTTCATGGAGTAGTCTGTCCAGGAAAACCACCTTGTTTTGAAGGTAAAATCTGTAAACCATAGGTAAAGGCCAGAGCTACAGGATATGGTGGATGCAGAGGAGGGTGTGTTTATCGCCTCTTATTTCTAGAGTTCTGAGCCAACATAAGTGGTAAAAACATAAGATACTTTGGATTTTCTTTTTCAGAACATGGGGGACCACCTTCAGTGACATCATCAGTTGGTGCCTCAGTAATTAAATCTCCATCTGATCCTTCACATGCCTCTATTCCACCACCACCTCTTCTGCTTCCAGCAGCAGCAACAAGGAGCAACAGCACATCAATGCCCAATAGTATTCCTAGCCTGGAAAATAAACCTCCACAGGCTATTGTTAAACCACAGATCCTGACTCATGTTATTGAAGGCTTTGTGATTCAGGAGGGATTAGAGCCATTCCCTGTAAGTGTGAAAGTTGCTGTGAATTTTTTACTACTAATTTTTTAAACAAGCTGTTTTTAAGGATGACGTTATTTGTGGCTAGAAGCTGTTTAGATCTTGAACAATTTTGACCTTTTTTCCATGGATTGCTAACCTGTTCCTTAGAGCACGCAGTGTGCTTATACAATGTTTGTGTTGTCTTATGGATGTAATTGCAGTTCATGCTGCTGTTTGGCTTGCCAGGGTCACTGGATGAAAAGGTACCAAATGGAAAAAGACGCAGCTGAGTCGATAGGCTACGTGCGGAGACAACTAGAGAGTGCTTTTAGGTTACCATTTGCAAGAACTTTGTTTCACATTTGTCTGTCTCCTGCGTACGTCAGTTAAAGTGATACTTAATAATTTAAACCTCTGAGCTGAGTCTGTTTTAAAACTCTAAAATGTTAATATTTTGTGGTTTAAAGCCCTCGTCAGCCCCTGCTGAGCTTGGTGTGATTGGTACCTTGTCTGGTAAGAATTACTGTTGAAAATATTAAATCCACGAGGGGACAGTTTAAAACCAGTGGGCCTGCTTTGTTAACTAATTAAGTGTCTCTCTCACTTTCCTATTCCTTTATTTCTCTAGATTTAATGTGTTTCATCCTTTGTTAAATGTAATTGCAAACTCTGCAGAGCAGGAGTGAGTCTTTGTATTTGTTTGAGATGGTATTTAGAGCTTTGGCACTATGTAGTAATGATTCATTGGTAGGGAATAGAACCTGTGATTCTAGTCTCAGTTGCAACTAAGTCACAAATACTATTTTCAATTAATAATTCTTCAGTTAATCACTGCTGCTTTGCTTTTATTGCAATAGGTAAGTCGTTCATCGTTGCTGGTAGAACAGCCTGCAGAAAAGAGATTGCTAGTGGAGGGTCAAATCATGAGTGTTGTGTGTGTTGAATCAGACTTGCAGAATGCAAAACACGCAGACAACTCATCGGACACAGAGATAGAGGATATGATTGCAGAAGGTTTGTGAGTTTTTTTCTAAATATCCACTTCTTTCTTTCAGTTCTGTGTGTATTAGAGAGTCCCATCCTGTCTGTACTTCTGGACTCTTTCTCCAATCTTTATGTCATCTCTAATAGAAATTACTTTCAAATGTTTTTTCCTAGCTACACATCATAACAGCAGTTGCTGTAGATGTGCACGAGTGTCAGGAAACTATGCACTTGTCCTGTTTAGAATAGAGTGGTGGCTGGCACAACACATGAGCTAAATTGAGTTCCCCATGCATTATCCAACATAATCATCATTGTGAAGTTTTTAGAACTCAGCAGTCAACAATTCTGGATGTGTTCCACTGCAATTACTGTTCAAGCCCAAAGGTAGGCAGCCTCGCAAGTGTTGCTATATGGAAGTTATGCCATGGCCTGGTCTAGAAAAGCCAAATTATTCTTTAGCTCACATTTTTGTGTGTTATAAATTCATCTAAGATTTGAAAGTCCAGAATTTTTCAGCCACCTCTGAATTTTCTTTTCTGCAACTTGAGCAATTGCACAGGTGCTTGTTTTGGTGATCTGTTTAAATTTTCTTGGTGTAACTCTTAGTTTCATTCTCTTAAAATAGTTTTTTATCTTCTTTCATATCAGAACCATATTGAGCAGGCTAAGAAGGGACAAATACAGTAACTGGTACTGCCACAGGTCTGCAGCGGGGAAGTGGCTAGAAAAGTCCAGACAGACAGCAAGTCCTGAGCAGTAGCAAGTGTCACCATAGCTGTGCTTCAACTACTTCCCACTCCAGGCTTTGTAAATTATCACTTAATTAAAACTTAATTAAAAAGTCCAACCCCCTGATACTTTATCACAGGAACTTTCACCAGCGGCAGTTCCCGTGGTTTCTGCTTGTTGAATGCTACTGATGTACAGTGGGGAAGCTGGCTACGTCCTTTGTGAATCTCAGCAGATTAGCTCAAATTTCAGTCTTTTAGATTATCAGATTCTGATACATTATTTTTTATTGCAATAATTTGTATCTGTTGCTGCTTGTAAGTTTATTGAGTCAGATCCAAGTCAAGGATTGCAGACAAGATGAAAAGCTTTCTTTGGAAAGCATTCTGATTTCAGGAAGAGAATTTGTTAGTAGTGAAGTCAAGTAAACATGGCTGGAATTCTCGTCTAAGGCTGATTTACTCTGCTGCTCAGGCAGTGTATATCTCTGCTTAAAATTAAGAGTATGTTTGTACTTGTAGCACTGATTTTCAGTAGGAGCTAGTTTAGCTTGGAAGCACCTCACTGAAAGGAAATACTGATGGGTTCAGTCCTGCAGGTTGATGTAACATCTGGACAAAGAAGTCAGAAACTGTGTAAACAGTGCCTGAAAATGAAACATAATATAAGATTTCTTAAATTATAGCTGATTATGTGATTGCATTTACTAGCATATCTCAGTAGAGTCCAGAGCCCTTCTTCATTTTGCAATAACAGCCTAGTTTAGGCAGTAGCAGATGGCTGAAGTGCTTTGCTTTAACTGTAACTTTCTTTTGATTATGTTGTAATTAAGTTGCCTACACAGAAAAATGAAGAGTCAATTTTTTAAATATATTACACTACATTCTATTGTAAAACAAATTTGATGCCCATACCTTATTCCTCATCTCACCTGTAACAGAAAAATATTGTGTAACAGTAGACTGCAAATAGTTAGATGCTGTAGTCCTATTCCTTCTTGTATGGAGCTTATCTTTTCATAAATAGAATTCAAATTTTACTTGCTTTCACCTTTGGTTGTAGCAGTTGCTTTTTCAAAGGCAGTATTTTAAAGGGTTAATGCTTTTACAGGAGGGCTTGAATTTAGACTTTGGAATGCCCAGTTCTCTTAATGAACTCTATATGCAATTCACGGGGACTGTAACACTTCTCTTTAATTGTTTGCTATGTTTGAGGGCATACTTGCTCGTGGATGTACCAAAAAAAGCTGATTAAGTTCATTGAATAACTTAATTGAAGGTTCAGTATGGTTCAATTTGCTCAAGAGCTTTTCTGTAGAGAGTGAAATCTATGACTTCCTTAGTTTTGCATAATTTTCTGCTAATTATTTAATGAAATGTGTGGGATATTTGAATTTTTTCTGCCTGCCTGCTTGAGATGGCAAATTTGGACATAATTTTGTCATTGAAACTGACTTCTTTATGCCTCCTCACTCCTTTTTATTTCATTTTTTTTTTAGAGGGACTGGATGAAATTGAAAATGATCTTCTGAAGTGTGAATTCTGTGGAAAAATGGGTTATCCTAATAAGTTTCTCAGATCAAAAAGATTCTGCTCCACATCCTGTGCCAAAAGGTAGTCTTGTCTGGTTATTGCTTATCGTTACCTGGTTAACAGTTTTGCATGCAAATAGTATCTGATGTTGAAAAATAGAGAAACGGTGAAACATGACTGCCTTCTGCCTGAATTTGCAGAGTAAATGGGTACAAAGGGCTCTGGTAGATTATAGCATAGTTCAAGAAGACAGACAAAGGGAGTTACAGCAAAACTATGGACCTCTATCCTGAAGGTGCTGTGAATGCTGTTGGGCTTATAGTATGGTGATGGGTATCATGGAAGAGAAATCCCATTAAGTGTTACTAAGTGTTTGGAAATCAGTGCAAAGGTTCATTGGCCACGAATCGTTATATATTTTTCATATTGTCTTCTCCTTGATCTTGGGAAATGACAATGAAAGAATGCGGGACTAGGTGGACCTTCTTACAGTTTTGCATGATGCTAGGGAAAAAGCCCACTGAATTTATCTTGACATAATTAAAATGCTGCATAGACAAAAAACATTCTTAAATGTTTTTAGTAACAGTATAAAAAAATCTTTATTTGCATAGAGTAAGATAGAAATATTCATAAGCATAAATAATTTAGTGTTTTCTACAGCTTCTTCCTTGAAAATAAGTGGTGCCATTTAATGATTGAGAGGTATTTGATTTTGCGTCAAGACAAGGGACCTGAGTAAGTGGCCTTTGAGATACACCTCTCGTACATTTTTGTGACACCTGTTGACTTGATGACATTAGAGGTCTTTTCCAACCTTAATGATTCTATGATTCTGTGAGTAGCAGCATTTCTGTAGAGGACAGTGTAGTTTTATTGTTACTTGATTGAATACGGTCCAAAAAACTACTTGTGAATGACTGATTTTTTCTTACTTTAGGCACAGCCTTAGCTGCACTAAGAAATATGGGCTGTTTACATCAGACAAGACCAGCCGCTGGAATCGGAAATCAGAGAGCCAAAGTCTTAGCCGGCGCGGGCGTCGACCAAGTGGCCCTGATGGGGCATCACGAGATCATTTTCTTAGACAGGTCTGTGGAAGATTTGCTTGAAATGGTAGCATTGTTTTGGGAATTACAAATAAAATATAATACTGTAGTGTATTTGTACTACGTTTTCCAGCTTCCAATTACTTATCCATCTGCAGAAGAAGATGTGGCTTCTCATGAAGATACTGTTCCAGCTGCCATGACCACCCGGCTGCGAAGACAGAGTGAAAGAGAAAGAGAACGTGAACTTAGGGAACTAAGAATTAGGAAGATGCCAGAGAGCATTGACTTGTTACCAGTGGTGCAGGCTGACCCATCAGTATGGAGTGTTGATGAAGTTTGGGCCTTCATACATTCTTTGCCTGGTATGTGCAGTAGCCCATTCCTTTTTTTTAACTGTTAAGCTCCTTGATTTTTAGCATTGATATGATGATGAGGTAGTGTGGTTACAGCACCAGGGTACTTGTCAGTTGGTGATAGAAACTGGAATGTGATTTGTTCCTCTTACTTGTTCCTTCAGCACAAATCCCCATGTTGGTAGAGCTAGTCCCACTTCTGCTGTTGCATCTCAGCTGACAAAGATGGGAGCTGTTCCTTCAGTCTGACCTCTCTCCAAGAGTTCAGTAGAGAGATCAGACACACTTCCTCCCTTTTATATTTTCTTCTCTTCCCTCCTTACTTGCTGCTTATTCAGAAGCAAGAATGGAGTTCTCTCCCGTTATACCGTTGAAAAATTTGGAAGACCTGTCCTGATATGAGTCATGAATGGAGTTGTGGCATCTAAGAAAGCACTTTTCTAACCCAGTAATCATTATTTTTCTGTTGCCTTGTAGGTTGTCAAGATATTGCAGATGAATTTAGAGCACAAGAAATTGATGGACAAGCTCTCCTCTTGTTGAAGGAGGATCACCTTATGAGCGCAATGAATATTAAGCTTGGACCTGCATTGAAAATCTGTGCACGTATCAATTCATTGAAAGAATCCTAAGGAGGTGAACGTGAAGGTTTAAACAACAGTTTCCCCAGTTATGGAACCAACAGTAATAAGCCAACATCTTCACTGTGGCATGAGTGTTACTGTGATATTTTGTTAAATATGTGGGGTTTTCCCCACATAAAGACTTAAAATGTTCCTTTGATTATACCAGGTAGCCCTCTGTACTTCCCAGCAGTCAATAGGCTCATGGTAAAGCCTGAGTAATACTTAAGGTTGAAGTGGGCGTTCATGGGTGAACATGAAGTGAAATATGGTGTGTTAGGTTAAATATTCCTCAACATATACTTTATCTTGTAAGTTTAATAACCCAGCACCCACTCCAATCTAAACACCATTTAAATTGGGTTGCTGTATTTGGAAAGGTTTTTCCCACGTACAGCAGTTTTTGGACTGAAATGATAGAAGTGTCCACAGACCCTGTGGAAGCACTAATAACAGTAAAATGCTATGCATTTAGTTGTGCTCTCCGAGTTTCTTCTAGTCTTGAGCAAATTGTAAGGGGCAGGTTGGCAGCCTGTTTTCCTTGTGTAGGCTTAGCCTCATCTCTGCCGCTGTAGTATTTTCTTGAAGTCTGGAAATATTATAAACCATGTAGGTGTCTCATCAAAATCCTCATCGTCAGGCTACTGAAATGCAATGGCATGGCACTCTTGCCAGAGGTAACTCAAGCACATGTTACTTTACTCTTTGTATGCTGCTATGCACCGAGAGGGCATTAAGTTATTAGGTTTGTAGTTTTGCATGCTGCTAGTTATAACTAGGCCAGCAGTTCTCAAATGGCAGTTCGGAGTGGATCCTGAGAAGGTGTGAGAACACTTGCGGTTCAAGTTCCTAATTGCATAGGCATGAGGGGCTGAAAACTGCAGCCAGAACCAGCTCATGTTGAGACAAGTGTACTTGGAGGACTGGAGGTAGTGAAGGGATAGCACAGCTCAGATGCTCTTTTACTTAATACCTCGTGTAACTCATCTTTCCCTTTAGTGCATTCCTGTCGCCTCACTGGAAGCTTCCAAGCACCTTTTATTTGTTCACTGGCCAGTGTGAGCTAGGTTTGCTGTGGTCTGAGAAAGGAGCATGGTGAGCTGCCTGATGAGGTCCTTTCAGAGACTGGTGTAGGAGCAGCTGCTCCTGGAGCAGGAGCCTGGAGCAGGAGGATTGCTACTGCTAGGCAGAAATCTCTAGGGGACCACCTTGGTCCCTGTGGCAGGAGATTTTTGGCTTGGATGCTGCAGACCCTGTTGGTAGGATTTTAGTGTTTCCCTCCATCTTCCCTTGCTTGCACTCTGTGTGGAACAAATTCATGTTTCATCAGTTACTGACACTCTTGGAAGCTGCTTGGGCTCTGAGTCAGCAGTGCTTTCTCGGCCTTTGCTTCCCCATCACGTGTGTACAGACATTCATGGATGTGTTTTGTACCTTCTGTTCCCTCCCTTTTGCTGCTCCACTCCCTTTATGTACAGACCCAGACCCCCAAGCTCTTGTAAAGGGAAAGAAGGGTACATGTGCTGATAGAGTCATCATGTATATTGGAATTAAATATGTGTGTCTGCAAATAACGTATTTTGTATTTTATGCAAATTAGTGCATAATATATGATTGTGTAGGGAGATATTCAAGGAGACCCTGAAGTATGCCTGAAGAGGAACTGACCTAAAGTTTGAGAACTGCTGACCTAGATCTAAAGGAGTCAATGTGCATACACTGGCTGAAAGGAAGGTTTATGACAGGTAGATGAATATGTGTGTTATTTAACTGATGACCTTACAGAGTAAATTTGGATTACAGAAAATTCTGTGCTTAATTTTCCTTTAATTAGATTATTGCTTTGTATCTATTAACAGACTTTCTATCATTATCTTCCAGAGATCAACATTAGAATAGTTGTTTTTAATTACAAGTGTTTGGGCTCACTAATAGCAGATGTTATTAATATTTTTATTGACCACTAAAGCTCCAAGTTAGGATAACCCATTGCTGTTACGTGCTGTTATGTGGCAAGAGCCCTTATCGAAATGGCACCAAAGGCTTTAGACAATTAATTGATGTCTGGGTTTATTTTGGAGGGAAGTTGCTAAGCACTTTCTGATTTTTTTTCTATCTTCAGTCTCTGTTGTCAATAAACTTCTTGGTTCAATGTTTGGCAATGTTCATTTGAAAGATATTCAAATGACGGAGATGGTAGGTTCCAGTTTGTAGCATTTCTGTAATATACACTGTGTAGCATATCTGTAACATAATAAGTTCTAAAGGATGCATTCTGCTTTGAGCTAATTGAAGACTAAAGATATCTCAGATATTTATCCTTTGGCTTTTGTCTTAAAGTTTTATTATTTTTCTATGAAAATTTCACTGGTTGATTTTTAATCCGTCTTCTAATCATACTGTTATTTGGCAATGTAAAAAGTAGATACGCGTAAATGTGATTTGATAACGGCCGTGAAAATGTGGACTTATAATATGAGTTTTATTTAGACCTGCAGTTAATCACAGTGTTACATGCATGAGAATTTCACAGTTGTTTTAATTTTGTGTTATTAGACAGCTTTCATGAGAATTTACATGGCTAATGTTTTTGTATGGTTCTCGGATATTATCACTGACAGATGCCAGGAGCTCAGAGGAGATCTGGTTAATGCACATCTGTTCTGGCTCTCCTGGTACTTTACATGTTCTGTGGTTTTGTCAGAGCCACAGATAGTGAGTTATGCTTTAAATATTCATGAATGCAGCAACTAAGAATGTGGGCCTTATGCATATTGAAAACATGTTTTCTCCTTCGCTGATTTTGGCATTAAGCAGGAACTTAAAAGCAGACACAGCTATACTAATCTATACTGATAGAAATACACTCATATCAGAGTGTTTGCTGGTAGAGTGGTGTTGATAAAATTGGTTTCAAAAAATAAATCACACTTGTACATGAAAGTAGGCTGGAAAACTTCCAAGTCTGCTTCAGAAGGTCTTGAATTTACTTAAAGAAGCAATATAATACTTAGCATGATA
This sequence comes from Phaenicophaeus curvirostris, assembly GCF_032191515.1. NCBI lineage: Eukaryota > Metazoa > Chordata > Aves > Cuculiformes > Cuculidae > Phaenicophaeus > Phaenicophaeus curvirostris. The sequence goes on from NC_091401.1 coordinate 20,436,641, forward strand.
TTCGTCCAAAACCATTTTGCATACCCATCTCTTGATTCTGTCCCAGTCAGTGAGGTTTTCCCGGGCTTATGCTACCTTTTTCCGTGGCTTTCCCCACAAATGAAGCTAGCCCCTCTTGCCAAAGAGGAACTACTGCAGATTTTAATTGATTTTTTTTCAACACTTGCTCCCACTGGACGTATCTACAAGAAATCCTTCTCACTATCTTTCTTTACTGGTGTTCTGTATTTTGTATTCAGATAGCTGCTGTTGTGGGCTACATCTCACGATAGTGCCTGTGATGTTTCAGTTCCTGTAGAAAGGAATACAGGACTCTGTAGGATCTTAGCTCCAAAAGGAGATGTCAGATGTTTTTTTTCCCCTTCCTTTTTCCCAGCTGCTCTCCATCCTACCCTACTCCTCAGTGCAAACTGCAGCATTAGCTCAGGGCAAATCCTCTTGCAAAGCACTGGTCTGAATGTGACTGTCAAGAGTTCTTCCAATAGAATTAGAACTGTTACACTTGTCTCAGCTTCAGAGTTTATTTGGGGTTTTAAAGAAATGCACCTGGATGGTGGATTGTGTGCAGACTCCCCTGCTGAATCGGGCTCACTCAGCAACACTGCTTTGCAACCCAGAGAACTCCAACGAGGAGTCTCTGCCACCTGCCCTGATGAGAGTGTTCTGGGCGCTATAGGCGGCTGCTTCTTCAAAAACAAGTATTGCAAATGAATTGCTAACTCCTCCCAGCCAACTCATGTGGCCTCACATTTGGCACAGTTCTAAGACTTTATCACCTTGCTTACATAGATGATGAAAAATAACCATCTTGTCAAGTTAAGCTGTCAGTTGGCTTGGATCACCAGAGAATTTTTGAAGGGCTTTTACAGAGACTGCATTGTAAATCTATTCCTTTACCCATTAATTCATCATAATTTTTCCAGAAATTTAAGTTCTTGATGGAGGGTAACACCTTTGCTAAATGAGATACCTCAAATAGAAGTTTCATACACGCAAGCATTCATTTCCTTATTCTTCCTTGTGAAAGCAGTTTTTTTTTTCCGTTAGCTTCTATTTGAACAAATCACTCGTGGGAATCCAGCCTTTTGGATAGAACAGATGGAGTCCCCAAAAACTGTGGATGTGGCAGCTAGAAGAAAGAAATGGGAGGAAAATATTTGAGCAGGTTTGCAATGGCTTTTGGATCACTTCTTTATCTTGATCTTAGCTCTAGGGAGGTGTTCAAGTATAAAACAATTTCTTAACTGTAGCTTGAGTGGACCTCTTTGTAGTGACGCTGCTGGGTGTAGTGTGTCACTGCCTGGCATGCCAGTTAAAACTGACACCTATTTCAGACAGTTGTTCTCATTCTGTTATTACAATATTGATGCAGAAAATTATAGCTCAGCAGCTTAAGAAATGTCTTACACATTGCTAAATGTATGGCCCTAGGGGATCAAAGAACTGTGAGTCCAGGTTTTGTAAATAATTAAGCATCCACATAATTTAGAAGATGAGTAGTTCTGATCTGTATTGAGACTATCCATATTAGAATTAAGCATCTGTATAAAAGCTTACAGGGTTATTTTCTTACCAGTGTTGCATGGAGATTTCCTGTTAGCATTTATCTAGATAGGTAGTTGTCACTCACTAGCTGGACTTCTACTCGTCAGTTGTTCTAGGCTGCAGATAATGACCCTGCAAAAGAATCAATCTAAGATACCTTTTTAATTTTAGCCCAGATTAGTTTATTAGAGATGGAGAGAAACTAAGGTTTAGAAGTATTTTCTTTTAAATGTACTGTTTCTGTTGAATGCTGAGTGGAACAGGTAGGAACAGAGCTGTAAGTGCATAATTTCGAAATAAGGTGTTAGCAATTGCTCACAGTGGATTAATTTTTAAGTCACTCTTGCACTGTGAGCTGTAGTTTCAGATGGGAAATATTGTGAGGGGAAAGATATTTAAACTTTATTTAATGCTTAGCTCATTTAAGCTAAGCCTAAAGTAAGTTAATTTTAAAGGAATTCACCTTTAGTCATGAGAGTTTATTTGGACTGTTGGTCCTATGCTGTTTTATCCGCTGGATGGCTTTGCAAATAACGATGTTTTAAAAAAGACATAGTAATTACAATACAGATAAGTGCCTGCTGCCTGGATGCTATGTCTACTTTATTCTTCAAAAAGCTGAAAAGCTGTCCCTAATGTCGTCTAAGAGCTGACAGACAGCCTGCACCCTGCAGTCGCAGCCTGGGACACGGGTTGAGTGGAAAAGCAATGGGTACACATCCAGGTGAATCAGGCTGATGATTTGTTTTTACCATCTTCCTAACCTCGCAGGAGCTCTATTGCATGCCAGTTCCTTCTCCATATAGATTTCTAAATGTGCTTTCTCCACTGTTGGATGTCGGCAGTGCTGGCTGGAGCATTTTGTGTCCTGCTTGTCCCCCAGGTCTCATGGCCAGCACTTCCACATCCATTCAGGGCCCCCATCCCATGCTGCTGTGTAGGTCTGTGGAGCCTCGGCATTAAAACGTATACACACTACATTCACTTGAAGGCTGTGCATGTTACTTACTGATCTCTTACAGCCAAGTGGAAGGAAAAAACAAAACTGAAAGATGGGGGTATGTGAATTGTAATTGAAGGTCTGTGATAAGCTTGCACTCTAGCTTCCATAACCGTTGATCTGACTTTTCCAAAGCACACTTCTGGGAGTCAGTGTTGTGAACAGATTTCAAGTTAAAACATTGCAAATTTCCCACGTATATTAGCTTCCTACTGAATTATCCAAAATGCCTTTGGATAAGGAGCTGGAAAAAGGAGACTAAAGAGATTTTTTACCATCTACAAAGAATTACAATTTGAGCACAATTGTACGTTCACAGAGTACTGATGACAAGTGGGATTTAAGTGCAATACATAACACGTAAGGAGCATTTTCATTATGCATAAAAAGCACTGTATTGTTAAGTAGAGTTGTTGAATGGCTTAAAGTGTTATTCATAGGTACTAGATCAGAGTATCCTTGCTGATTGTGGGACTAGGCTAGAAGCACAAATACCACTGATTCATGAGGCCTATTTGTTTTTTGAGGGCTTGTGTTCTCCTCCACTGCCTGGCCAGTGGCTTAGGAACCAGGACACTGCCAGTCTCTGGCAGCTTTTTGCAAAGTCAGTGATTGAAAGAACATTGGGATATTCTGCACACCCAGCTTCCTTTTTGAAGTTGTCTTTGTGTTACAGTGTTAGCAAACCAGTATTAACTGGCAAAGATGTGTGTAAAGAAAGAAGGGTTTTATTAATGAGTGCCAAGTAGCTCTATTTAGAGTTGAAAATGCATAGAATATTGTTAAAAGCAATGTTGATTTTTAAGGGATTCTTTATACAAGGAAAGTACAGAAGTTTCTCTTAAAGGGTTAACAATTTAGCCACTGCTACCATTAATATTAAATAATCCTTTAAGAACTAAAGACTGTAAAGTGTTTGGTGTAAGGCTGTTAGTTGCTGGCACAGCACAAAGAATTAATGTACAGAGGAGATACAATGGTGATTGTTTGCAGTTCTTCCTAGCATAGCTTCTCTCCTCTTTCTGTCCAGCAGTGAAACTGCAGTCCTGTTCTAGACAGTAATGGTTCAGGGTTATGACTTCCCAGAAGCACCAGGTAAAAGAAAATGCACAAAGAGAAGACAAGATGTAGCCTGTCAGGAGGGTAATAGGATAAAGATCACTTCATAACTGGTATCTCCAGTTAAAAGTCATGGATAAAAGTGGCTTACACAGAGAACTACTATTACTGTATTTTAAAGCGGGCACTTAGCAGCAGGCTCAGGTGCACAGCTGGGCGCTGTGTGGAGACCCTCGTGCCTCTGACCTGCTTGGTTGGAGCAGTGACAGCCGAAAGGCTGATGTTCTTCCACACTTATCCCCAAAGGGTATGGAAGAAGAAATTTGACAGCAATACAGTGATGTACCATCAGTACGCTAATATTTGCCTTGGCTGTGTGTTGTGGCTTCCCTGGGGAAAATAAAACTTTAAAAACTTAAAATGGCTTTAGAAGCACTGCAGCAAGTACAGGAATTCTGTCTCATCAGGCTCGATGAGGTTGTGTAAACTTTAATTATGGGTTGAGAAGCTGATCCACTCTGATAAGTAAAATACATCAGCAGCCTTACCCAGCTTCTTGCAGGTCTAGTTCTGTGAGGGTGAGACTAACCACGCAAACCAGAAGCATCTGACAGGTACTTGAAAATAATTTTGCCTTCATCTGGTGTTAAATTAATTTTAAATTAGGAATTTTTCCTTGCCTGCTTAGTCAGTAGGGATTAGTTATTTTGTGATCTGCCAAAATGCCTGGAGCATTGCTATATTTGAGGTATTTGCTCATTTTTAAACAGAATTGGGTTTTGTAAATATTTTGCAAACCCCATTTCAGTGGGTGTCCAGTTTATATAAAACCTGAAGAAATGCTGCTGTCAAAAATACGTGTTGGGGCATGGCTAATCCTATTGCATCTCAAGCACTGAATAACAGCAATTGCAGTTTGGGAGCAATTGCTTAAGGTTGTTTTTCAAGTTAACATTGGATGTACTCTCCTATTTTTAACATGAAAATAGGATTTCCTCCAAGTACGTTTTCCAGCATAAAGGATGAAATACTTTGCGGTGCCAAACACTTCAAGCTGTGTTGCTAAGCATTGCCTCCTTTTCCTGCACTAGTTTTAAAACTCAATTATTGATTGCTTACCACCCTTTTTGATGGCCTTTTTAATAAGATTTTTCCCTGAACCATTTTCTATTGTTTAAAAATGCTCGTGTCCTTTTAATTGCATTGCTGAAACCTCAAAGCAATTTACCACAAACTGTGGTGGGAAGAAGCACTCCGTGGGGTGAACTAATAGATCAGAATGGCAATTGGACTTTGAGATATTGCAGAAAAGTAATATTAATATATGATTGAGCTGTGATTGCGTATTCTTATGGAGAGATATACTGAAATATTCTTTTGTAAGATATATTAGCCCACATCACGTTAAATTCTGCAATTACATCTGAGTCTATGATATATAATAATGTAAATGATAACCCAAAAATTAAATTTTGCAGTTAAAGAGCACACAGTGAACTATGTAAAAATATGATCTTCACTTTGTGAATAATTTTTTTTAAGAAAGCACTTTCCTATTCCCAACTAGCACGCAAATGGTTTTAGATTCTCTAGTTTGTTATGATCTATAGCAGTGAAATTTCTTTAATCCATCTGTTAATGGGTAACTCCATCATACAAATGCTGAAACAAAGCACCTTATACTATGCTGCTTAAAGTTGCTTGTAATTGCACCTTTTGTTACCTGCAGATTTTCCTTAATGAGTTATTTCTGTGTGATATCATTGTTCCCTGTGGGTCTGAGCGAATGATTAACCAACCTGCAGCATCATTTACTTACATAGTTTCTATTTCAATACAAAATTGTATTGTGAGTTCAGTGCTTCAGAAATAAATGCTACTTCCATTTGTCTGCTGTGGTTGTGCATCATTTGATTCTATTCTACAAAATTAAGACTCTTATCAAACTTTAAGAATTTGAAAATTAAGAGACTATTTTTTCTAGAAGCTCTAGAATTAAGAATTTAATTGCTCAAATTCTTTGCCTACTGAAGTGGTCCTAACTATTTATAAGTAATTTTGGCTTAAAAATAAATTTTATTTTAATTTAAGCCATTCTTTAACCTTGGGTATGTAATGCAACTAACCTCGGTGCTTATTGCTTATTTAATTTTTACTGTGTTTATGTATATATATGTGCATTAGATGATCAGTGGTAAAGAAATGGAATTTCAACCCCTTTTCTGTAGTTGGAGAAGTTGCACATCTTGCACTGTCTTTATACTCTGTAAACAAAGTTTATATTTCTATAGGAGCTGTAGCTTTATATTAACTAAAACAATTTATTTCTTATTAAACAGGTAACAACCGTTAAATCAAACTGACAAATGTCACACTTTAACAAGAAAACACCTTTCAAAAAATGACAGGAGATATTTGACCCGTTGGGAGTCAGTTAACGTGTGTATGAAACTGATTAAAGGGCTCCCACTTTGAGGAAGGCTTTATTGCATCTTATACCAAAGGACCTGAGATCAGCAACAGACAAGTTTTAACTGAAAACTTGTTTTACTTAAGTAATTGTCTTTTCTTAAACATGTATTTTCAAGTTAAATTCTCTGAGCTTGCAGATGCTTTTGCTGCCTGCTGGAACCCCATGTGGAAGCACGCAGTGTCCCACGCTCCAGTGCGAGCTCAGGAGACGTTTCCTTGCATGTAAGGACACGATGGCAGCATGTTGGAGTACCTGCTTCTGTCACACAGCACTGATTCAGCCTTTGCAGTCAGCAGGTCATTAACAGATCACAATTACTGTGCCTGGCTTATCAGCTGGCTCTGTTTTTTCATTGTTAAACGGCATAAAGCAGAATTTCCAGCTGACAAATGGATCCCTAGACCACATCTCCTCTGTGAATTCAACATCGTGACATCGACACCAATATGCTATTGCGATGAGAAAGCTGTTGATGAAGTACAACCATGGGACGTTCATCTCCATGTAGGCTGGAATCCGAGCACCCAGAAACAAAAGAATAATTTGAAAGACAACAAAAGGTGCCCAAGTGCCAAGAAAACAGATGAGGAGTCTGGGCAGGAGTTGCCACTTAAAGCAAGTGCCGTCGTTATTGGAGACGTAGGAGAACATCAGAGCAGGCTGACTGGCAAAGGAAACCACCCTGGCAGACAGCAGCATGGTTGTAACTTCCTTCCAACAAACTGCGAGAGCTGTGCCTGTGAGCAGCACCATGGCCCACGAGACCGAGTAGCTCTGCATGCTGGCATAGAGAGGACACCAGTGAGGAGAAAAACGGTTCTGAGCTTCTGGCTCTTTATAGACAAATGGAACTTTAAGAATACAGAATCCCCCTGAAATCCATATAACCACCACAGCAAATACATAAAGCAATCTTTGACCTCTCTTAGGAAATTGAGAGGTTTGCCCTATGGTAAGGTAATAATCCAGACCTGCTACAAGATACACAGGGTAATGCAAAATACCACAGGTCAGAGACATTATCTGAGTGAACAGGCAGATATGGTACTTTGTAAACTGCACACCCCAGAGCGCAAAGTCCTTGAAATAGAAAATCAAAGAGATACTCATCAACACTGTGAAATCGAGAAGTGCCAGCGAAACACAAAAGTACCCCATAAAACTAACTTTCACATTTTTTTGCTTAACTTGCAACATGAAGAAATCAAGGAACACTTTTCCAAGCATAATCAGGAGCAACATGCAGCTGATTTCAAGAGGTTGGTGGTTGACCTGGGTGTAGTACTGAACAGAACAATTTTCACAAAGTACGGCAGCCATCCTCCAGCAAAGAACCAGCAAAATAAGTCATGGGATGCAGTGCTTCAGATCTGAAAAGGGGGAAAAAAAAAAAAAAAGAAAAAAAAGAGATTGGTTAAAACTTTATCTCTAGGGTACCAATTAGTTAATTCTCCACCATAGCAACTACCAAATTTATGTCTGAATTTTCCAGTCTCCATAATTAAGAGTAAAGAGCATCACTGAATCATCAATAAGCACCTGAACTTTATCTTCTTCAAATTATGTTCTTACAGATCAGCAGAGACCTCAGTTACTTTTCTAGCTCCTGTCCCAAGGAAAGGCTTAGGAAATAAGGTTGCTTGTGTTCTTTTCCTCTAGCGTGGGAGTCGGGCTGGGCAGAGCCACGGTTCCAGAGCTCCTACATATTTTGAAGAAATTAATTTAACCACATAAGACAGAAATTGTAGAAGACGCAGGAGATGTCACGGATGGCATCACAATTTCTCAAGCTCATAGAACCTCTGCAGAATTGCAGAAATACCCTCCTGGAAGCAGAAAAAGCATCATCCCAGCTCACCCCTTTGAGGAGCTGGAGATAGCGCGGAACCCGAAGCGCAGGAGCCTCACTGCTCGTTTGGGCAGCTCTGGTTCATCCTTCGGCAAAGACAGAGCCACGATCAGCGCCCCCCGGCAGCCGCTTCTCCCCGGGGGTTTCCCGTGAGTTTCCTTACGGTGACTCTTCTCCTGGTGTCAACTCCTAAGGAAAAAGAACGCCGCGTGGCTTCTGCAGGTCAGCACCGCCGAGCCCCGCGCTCCTTCCCCGGGAACCGGGACGCGGTCGGCGTGGAGCGGCCCCCGGGCTCCCGCCGCCTCCAGCCCCGCGCACGGACCGCGACTCGCGGCGCCGCCCACGCCGAGGGCGGGACCGGGGCTGCCCGGGCTCCCGAGGGTCCGGGGGCTGAGACTGCTGAGGGCCCTGGAATTCCCGGGGCTCCCCTGGCTGAGCGTGCTACGGCTCCTGAGGGTCCAGGGGCTGGGGGTCCCGGGATTCCCAGGGCTGAGGATGCTGAGGCTCCTGGGGGCTGGGGGGTCCCGGAATTCCCGGGGCTCCCTGAGCTGCTGAGGGTCCTAACAGGGAGGCTCCCGAGGCTGGAGGTCCCGGGGCTGGGGATCCCAGGATTCCCGCTGCTGAGGATACCGAGAGTCCCGGAATTCCTGGGGCTGAGGATGCTGAGGGTCCTGGGGGCTGGGGGTCCTGGAATTCCAGGGTCTTCCCGGGATCCTGAGGGTCCCTGGGCTGAGGGTCCTAGGACTGAGGCTTCTGGGGCTGGAGGTCCTGAGATTCCCGCTGCTGAGGATGCTGAGAGTCCTGGGATTCCCAGGGCTGAGGATGCTGAGGGTACTGAAGGCCGGGGGTCCCGAAATTCCCAAGGCTCCCCGGGCTCCTGAGGGTCCTAGGACTGAGGCTCCCGAGGCTGGAGGTCCTGGGGCTGGGGATCCCAGGATTCCCGCTGCTGAGGATGCTGGGGTCCCGAGGGTCCCACGGCTGAGGATGCTGCGGGTGCTGGAGCTCCCGAGGGTCCTGGCAGCCACCCAGCCCCTCGGCCCTGTTCCTCACACTGTTCTGCTCAAGAAACCGGTGGGCACTGGGCCGAGCTGGTGCACCCTCTGTGGTGGGAATGGAGTGAAATCCAGCTGGAGACTGGTAACGAGCGGTGCCCCCAGGGCTCAGTGCTGGATCCAGTGCTGTTCAATATCCTCATCAATGACCTGGATGGAGGGATTGAACAGACCCTTACTAAATCCACAGATGAAACGGAGCTGGGTGGAAGTGTCGATCTGTTGGAGGGTGGGGAGGCTCTGCAGAGGCATCCAAACAGGCTGGATCCGTGGGCTGAGACCAGCGGGATGAGTTTTAACAAGACAAGTGCCAAGCCCTGCACTTGGGACACAACAACCCCCTGCAGCGCTACGGGCTTGGGAAGAGGGACTGGAAAGCTGCCTGGCAGAGAAGGAGCTGGGGTGTTGGTTGATAGTGACGGAATACGAGCCAGCAGTGGCCCAGGTGGCCAAAATGGCCAATGGCATCTTGGCTTCACCCCTGCCAAGATGCCAAGATGCTCACAGGGGTGAGGTTCCTTGAATCCTGGGTTCAATTTTGGGCCCTTCCCTGCAAGAAAGGCATTGAGGGGCTGGAGCAAGTTCAGAGAAGGGAATGGAGCTGGTGAAGGGATCGGAGAACAGGGATTACGAGGAGCAGCCGAGGGACCTGGGGCTGTTGAGCCTGGAGGAGGCTGAGGGGAGACTTCATTGCTGCCTACCACTGCCTGAAAGGAGGGTGTAGAGAGGAGGGAGCTGGTCCCTTCTCCCAAGTGAGAGGTGATAGGACGAGAGGGAATGGCCTCAAGTAGCACCAAGGGAGGTTCAAATTGGACACCAGGAAAAATGTTTCTGGTCATGTCTGTCTGTGTGACTGCAGGAACTGTACTGGCCTATGTGGGGAGATACTCAGGGTGGTGGAAATGAGCAGCCAGGAGGGGTGGGGACAGTTTAAACACTGTTTTCTGCTGATAAAAAATTCCTAACAAGCGTGTGACTGCCAGATTATGCAGCACAGGGTGTCAGCTTCGCGCTCAGTGAGCACTGCAAGCGGGTTCCTCAGCGTGGCCCCCAGGAGCACAGTTCTGCCCCAGTTACACCCTGAGTTAATGCTGGGACTACTTGGCTTCCCTTCTTTTCCACCAAGGCCCTCTGAGGTGCTTGTTGGAAAGTGTGCTTATCACTGCTTACTCTCAAGTGATTCTTTTCTGTTCCTGAATACTACCTCCCATCTTTTTGTTTTGCAGAGCAACGATGCCGGAAGATGGGGTGCCCTCGATATCAAATGCTTGGTGCTGCCCAGTCCTCCTCACTGCATCAGGAGCTGTTTGCACTCACTATTGAATAGGACAGGTCCTCCTTTAGCATCCTCTTGGTTTGCAGCTTTGCATGAAAACTTAGAGGTATTTGGCAAATGCTGCACTCTGTAAATGATGGCTTGAGTCCAATCGGCTTGATTAAGAAGGGTGCGTTTATATTCACGGGCAGCAACAGAAAGGTTTAAGAAATTAATTTATATTTGCATGCAGGCCACTGTGCATGAAAATTGGATGGGAGACTGCCTCCTCCAGGCTCTTTCAAAAGCCATTTGTGTATTCCTCAGATGATTGTATTTTGGTTCTGTGTAGCTGGAAGATATTTGCGTAGATGCTTCCTTCCTTCTTCAGGACTGTTTCCTGTCGCTGGTTGCTCATATTTTGGGTTCTGCTGTTGAAATTAACTGTCACGGTAGGAATTCAGGACAAAGGGTAAAGGAACAAGAAAAAACTCTGATTTCAAATCTAATTGGATGGGTTTCTAAAAGAAACGGAGTGATTGAACAAAGTTAGTGTCCTCACAGAGCATGGGTTCTCTACTCTCTCCCTGCTTCTGTGATGGGGCTCAGCACTGCAGCCCCAGCATTCACTGTGGCTCCCGAAGTCACTCAGAAAGACCAGTGAGGAATTGCAGAGTTTCTGTGTGTTACTTCTGCTTCAGACTCAGTGCTGCCTGATCTGAGGCCAGGAGGTTTCCTTCCAACAGGGACAGGTGTAGACAATGAATAAGATTTCTTTACCATAGCGTGAAGTAGTAAAGGGTGTGCTTCCCATGTATTTAGAACTGAATCTTTCCTTTTCCCCAGATCTTTCTGTTTGGGATGTATTGTGCTTCAGAAGCCATATGCCCCTTTATTCAGTTGCGTGGGAGGAATACATTTAAAACTCACCTTTGTGTATTTTGAGAAATCTTTTGTTGGCATCTTGGACGTGTGGGAGCAAGACAAGACAGGTCTAACATATTATTTATGCATTTCGCTGTCGTGTGTGGGGAAACGTATACACCGTGAAGGGAACTCCTGGAAAAATTATTGTGAAAAAACTATATCCTGAGCAGCAAGGAGTTGGGCGTGACTCAGTTTGGAGACAAACAGATGTAACAGCCATGGCAGTGCAGAACGTTGCCTCTGGAATGTATTTGTATGTGGAGAAAGTGCCAATCCGATACAGCATTTCTTGTCTCTTTTCCTTATTCCTGGATGTGCCTTTAACTGGGTGTTGCCCAGCTGAGCATGTTTAATGCCCTGTTAGATGTTATCCCTTGTCAGCACAGGATTAGTAACCCGAGTTTTGCAATGGCTGATGAGCAAGCGGATGTGGAGTTGCTGTTCCTGAAAGGCTGCATGTCTCAGACAGTGTGGTGCTTATGGAGATTTAAAATCATTAATAAGCTACATTACTTATGAACTATTAACTAACTTTATTCTTAAAGAATAAAATACTTGACCAGTGTCCCGCTTTAAAGATGTTTTCATTTACTTTTCAGGAATTTTTCAGAAGCACAGACAAGGAGCATCTGGGCCTTGATTTGAATCATTTGAGGTGTTCATCTTAAAAAACATCAGGTTTGTTCTTGGGAAGTTCCTTTTGAGAAGAAACTATAGGTATTTCTGTAGCAATGTTGATTTGAAGGCACTTTGTTATGGAGTTTTTACTCTGCTTATTCAGTGAAAATCTAGCAAGGGCAGTACATGATTGATGCGGTTTTCAGGGGTGGCGTTTCCTTGGTGTGTGCAGCCGCAGCGTGTTTTCACTGGACAAGGTGTAACTTTTCCCACTGATTATGATGCCACTGCAGTCTTTTTGGTTTTGCTTGTCTTTGGCACAAAGAATTTTTCAGGGAACTAGAAGATAGGAAGTGCAAGGCTCTGAAAACTACATTACATGAACCAGTGATTTATAAAACCAAATTCATGGCTTGCTGGTCACTGTGACAAGGCTGAAGCCAACATGGAGTGCAAGGTGTGATTCTACAGTCCTTATGTTGCTCAGAAACAACAAAATAGAGCCAGTGATCTTCTTGGAACCTTTTTTGTATCTTACTACTTGCTGACAGACTTCACTTTTAAACAAATTCTGTGGTGGCACTTTAATTTAAAAGGAAGCTTAAAAGGGAGAAGTGTAATTTTGATCCCACCATCAATCTGAACAATTCAAAACTGAATCTTGTGATTCCCAACAAACAGCATTTCTTCATTATTGGTTGAAAACTCCTATGCTAGAAAGAGAAAATAAGAATTTACTGTTCAGGCCTGTGAGAGTCACTTGGGACTGTTCTCTGTGTTTCATTTATCGATTAGTAAAGGTAAACTGCAAGAGCAGCTTGTAAGCACCTACATCCTTTATTGGATCCACCCAGTACTTTCAGGGGTCATAGGAGTAGCCTGTTTTTGTTTGGTTTCTGTTTTTCATGATAGAGATTAATGGTGGTTACCACTTGTAGAGAATGCATTGTTCTATATCTAAAGCATGTTTACCAAGTACTGTTAGCTCTCTCTTTACTTTAACTTGCTCTGAAACTGTTTGCATAGTGCTGTTATTAACTCCAAAGTACCTCCTCTCTCAATAAGCCTTTTATCAGACAACAATTGTTTTTCTGAGGGATTATTATTTTTGCATTCAAGACTAGGCCTGGCAACAGGAATGCCTACTGTGTCAGCCAGTAAGGAATGGACTCTTTGTGGACACAGTCAGGAAATGTGCCTTTTGTTCTCCTGCACCTGTTGCTGTATGACAAATACAATAATCCAATGTTTTATTAAATAAACCCAGAAGCCTTAATGAAATTGTACCAGCCATTACCAGGGAAGTCTATAGAAAACATTCAGCAGCTGCTCAGTCTCAGTTTGCTTGCACTGATAGGATTGTTTTGTCCTTCTCCTTAGGCTCTAAGTGAGAAAGCTCCAGCGCTGTGTTCGTGTACAGCGGTGCCATGGACGATTCATGGAATCATAGAATAGTTTAGGTTGGAAGGGACCTTGAAGATCACCTCGTTCCACCCCCCCTGCCATGGGCAGGGACACCTCCCACTAGATCAGGCTGCCCAAGGCCCCATCTAACCTGGCCTTCAACACCTCCAAGGACGGGGCAGCCACAACTTCCCTGGGCAACCTGTTCCATGCTTGGAGTCAGCAGTCATTCTGCTCAGCAGCTCTGTACCTGTAACTTGTAAGAGTTTGTTAGAAGTCGGTGTCCCAGGTCTTACATCCGAGTGTTTTGCGAACAGCAGCCTGTGTACTCTTACACCACGGGGTAAAGACCTCTTGTTACCCTGATTAGATAGAGAGGGGGTGATGAGAGAGTTCAAGAATGAAATCAGTTAATCCTTATTAGACAAAATACCAAGATAGCTGGAGGAGCCCTTTGGAGTGAGCTGGGGGTCAGCCGTGTTCAAGGTAGCTATAGCTCACCAGGCTTTCTCTGAAGGCCCCTAACAGAATTGATCTCTCTGTCTCTTCTGTATTTGAGAGTCAGCACACCTGCCACGTAGCACTGCTGGTGAGCAGGTGGAGACTTTCACAGACTGGGCTTTCTAGCAAGAGTTGCCAAATTTAAAAGATAACCCTAGTGATAATCTCCGTCCTGAATACCAAGCAGTAAATTTTACACTAAAGTCACTAAGAAGTTCTGTCAAAACCACTGCTGCTTTGGGTATTGGAAAATGGTTGATAAAGACTTTCTGGTAAAAATAGTGTAAAAAATAGTTTGGTTTAAACTTGCGTGATTCAAATGTTTCTGGGCTTGGTTTTGAAACTGTATGAGAAGTGGTTGGATGAAGTGTCAGCCAGGCAGTGAGTGATGCAGCCCCGGCTGCCAGGAGATGGATGGCTGTGCCTAGGGGGAGGGTGCGCAGTCCTCAGGCATCTCCTGCTGGAGCGTTCCTTTCTGACCACTGAAAATGGTCAGAAAATTTAGAAAAAAAATTTAGAAAAATTTTTAATTTAGAACATTTTTTTCTAAATTTTTTTTAGAATTTAGATATCTAAAATGTAGAAAAATTACCACTGAAGTCTGTCTCCTGTCCCAGTTTTGTGATGCTACAGATTTGTGGAACTACTCTGAATTTGTGAAGAATTTACATTCAAATATAAGGAAGTAAAGCAAATCCAAGCTTTATAGAAATAATATGTACAGAATCTGTACGTATAGAACCTTTCTATCTGAACAGTTGGTGTGAAATTACAGCTGCAGTGTGGCTCGAGCAGTTGTTGGCGAATGGCTTTGGCATCCCCAGCTTGGCCTGCCGCAAACAGAGTTAAGCCAGGGATACCTCTGGCTTTTAGGGTCCTGGTTCTGCTCCACTTCGCTTTATTTTGCAGTCAGTCCTTTTGAGCCTGTCCTACTGGTGTTTCCAGCCAGCTTGAGATGGCCCTTCTCTCCGCTCTTCAAGCACTAACCTGAGGAGGAGCAGTGAATTTGGAAGTTAAAAGGACTCAGCTCTGCCTTAATAAGTAAGTTAAGGCCAGAGCACCCTTCATGGGGTGCTTAAGTGTAAGCACTGTTTTAAAATCACCATTTTTGTGGCCATCAGATCCACGCGTTAGGATTCTGAACCTCTCTGCTGTACAGACACAGGACCTCCCTGGTTCCTGGAACCAAAGCCGAGGGCTCTTTCGGCAGGGGTGTCCCCGTGAGCCCGCAGCTCGTGTCTGCTCTGGAAAAGGCAGATGTGGTGTTACTTGTTCTTTTTTACCCAAGCTCATGGTGGCGCAGAGCAGTACAGGGCACCGAGATCAGAACGAGGCACCATCTGGGGACACATCCCCGTTACGATCAGCGGGACTGTGCCAGCCACAGCCAGGCCCACGGGGTTTTGGGGACCAAGAGTTTTGGAACACCCAGTGACGAGGAAGCAGCTCTTCTGTCCCCACCGTGGCACCTCCAGGGAGGAAAACAGTAGGTACTGATACTTAACTTTTCCATTCCACAGTGGTCTTTGTTCCAGGTGGGACCCAGGTGTATTTTGTTCTGTAAACTGTTTAGGTTTGTGGCTGGAGTGTATGGATTGTGGCGTGGGGATAGCGAGGGGTGAGCAGCTCAGCACCTGCACGAGGGCAGGGAAGGGCAGCAAGGCAGACAAAAAGGGGCTACTCTGTAAACTTAGCTCAGAGGAAGTGAACCTGCCAACAGATCCAGGAATGAATCTGGAGGGGACTTGCAGCTGCTGCTAGTAAACTGCAGCTGGAAGACGGTGTTTCCCTGTTACCCAGTGCCTTTTATGCCAATTGTAAAGTTTGAATATCACTTTGCTGTCACTGTGACCCCAACAGAAATGAATGATAGTCTTAGGGGAGCTGCAGAGCAACCCAGCAAGGCTCTTGCAGTGCTACGGCTGTTGTGGGCCGAGAGAAAAGCAGGGGGTGCAGGAAGAAAAACCAGGGGCTGAGCCAGGCAGGCATCTTCTCCATGTTTCTGCATGTAATGTTTACCTAAGGCAGGTGCTTCTGTCAGCCTTCCTCCTGAGCCAATAGAAGGCAGGCAAGGTCTGGTTAAAGTGTAATTTAAGAGCTGATGGAGGAACCAAGACTTCTCTGTTTCTCTTTATAGTCCCCTCTTCATGCTGCATGCTTCTCCATTTGGTATTAATTTCGAATGGCAACTGAAACAGGTCTAAATGAGCAACACATAGATAAATCTCTGATAAAATATCTGTATTAAATAAAATTGGAAAAACCTGCTGAGAGCCAGCAGGTGGAAGAAATGCTGCCCCTGAGCAGCTGCTGTTCAAAACACTTTTGAACCCTTATTTTGCTATTCAAAAACTGCTCATCATGACAGACATGAACATCCCCACCAGCATCGCAGCATTTGTACAGTTAAAGACATAGGTGAGTTTGTCAAAGAATAGTTTTTAATTGCTAGAGAAAGATTTGCCTTTAAGAACAGCAAACGAGCCAAGTGAGCAGAGGTTATTGTATCTATCCCAGAGAAGAACATGCCTGGGTGCAGCATCTCTACCAAATACTGCTCTGCATTAAATATCTCTGTGTGTTTACCAGAAATTATTTAATTCCAAAAATAATAAGTTAGTAATAATCATATTTTCTTGTAAGGAAAAATAATCAGAAAATTATATTAAGTATCTAAAATACTAGGATGAGTATCACTAAAACCACTATAAAACATTACTGCAGGAAGGACATTTTAATAGACCAGTTATTTAAATAACTTTCAGGAACGTATGTACATGCTCCTTCCCGTAAGGTCACCCTCAGTTCAGGAAGTTAACAGTCAAAATCAGTAAGAAACACCTTGAAACACCTGATATAAGCGTCCTGATAACTGAGATGGGGCCAGGTGCCTTTGTGACTGCCTCTCTTGGGACAGGAACCATTTAAGGCTCCTCACAACTTTACTGGCACGTTGTAATCACTTCTCTCATCACCTCATTCCAAATAATTCAGGATTATTTGGGGAATGGTTGTAGTAAGTGCTGGGTTACAGTGACAGGCCGCAAAGCCCTTTCCTTAGCCACCAAGCAGCTCCACTAAGACCTCCCTTCCCTCTGCTGCTTCAGAAGGGTCAGAGCTGTTCCCTGCAGATCAGTGGAAGTCTAAGGTGAATTCAATGCCTGCGGCTCTCTGAGCTTGGAGGTCTGTTAAGGTGACCGTTCGGACTTGGAGTAGTTAATTTTGAGATCCAGACACTTGTCCAGGCCACACGTGGGTAGCACTGGTACATCCCATTTAACAGGAAGCAGAAGGCAACATTGCTTCAGTATTTATTAATCCACCATTTCAATTTTATTTTCTCAGCAAGGCCCGTAAGACGTTGTTTCATTTCCAGGGGGAAACAACACTTGGAACAACTGAAAACCACTTTATTAATTTCTTCCAAACCCAGAAGCACAGCTGCCTGCTCTGAACCACCGCTCGACGCTGCTGGCGCACACGCTCTGCTGCGTTCGGTGTGGGTAGCACCCTCCCACATGCCAGTCTGGAAATGGCTTCTGGAAGAGACCTCTGCAAAAGGTCAGTCACCCTTGGTTCAGCTCCCACTGGAATCAGCAGGAATCCCAGCTCGTGAGTACAGAACAGATTTTGGTAACCCTGCACTTGGGTGGTAAAAGCAAGGGTTATCATAGAATAGTTTGGGTTGGAAGGGACCTTAAAGATCCTCTAGTTCCAACAGCCCTGCCATGGGGGGTTATGAGGCAAGCTGTGGTGGCAGCTCTTCAGGTCAGGTCTGTCATAAATCACAGCCCCAGAGACGTGAAGCTTCTTGCACAGAAATAAAGGCAGCTCTGTTCTCACCACTGGCCTCTGTGTGAGCACAGAGGGCCTGGAAGCAGCTGTTGGTCAAGATGCTTCATCACCTCATTACGCATCTCAGTAAGGTACTGCAGGCGGCAACAGGACTTCCGTAGGTATTTCCATCAGCAATTACACACAAGTGCCCAGAAGCCAATCTGTTTAGGCAACATGTCCTTTAATTTTTAGCTATATTAATAAAAAAGTGATCCAATTTATCTGTTTTGTAATGGAGTAAATACTCGAGGGATTTAAGAAGCAAATACACCATATCCAGGAATTGTTTATGAATGCACCCATGATGACATATGTATTTGCACAATCTGAAAAATCACTATCTTCATTCCAAATGCCAAAGCTGGAAGGAAGGGGGAGCAATTTGGGATGGGAATAGAAGTTCTCAAAGTCAGTCATTAAAATGTCAAGCTTACCCTTATCTTCTGCGTGGGTCCAGGAGACGATCACACCTATAGTTACTGCAAACGTCACCTAGAGGAACGATGCCATCTTAACTCCCGCAGTGCTTCATTAACCAAAACACACAGTTTATCCTCCCAATGCCCATCGGAAAGGGATGCGCAAGAGAAACTGCAGACTGCTCCAACAGATTTATAAACAAATTATTAATGGTCACTTCATATTAGTTTGCAGTTACCTGTACTTCTGAACAAATACTCCCCTGCCTCTTCTGTTTAAAAAGAATTCTAGTTCGAGAGTACAGAAAGTTTTAACATTAAGGCATACATACAGCTATGTTGTTTGCTTTCATTTAATAAAGATCAATTTACTCAAATACATGGAATGTTGGCACAAAACTAAAGCTCTTGTGGAACAGCTACCAATCATACACAAATATTCTGTGAGGTCCTCTTGACTTGCATTTCTCCGATAGATACACCACAAAATGGCTTTAATAATACAAACCAAATGCTGGATCAAATCTCTAAATAATAAGTAGCAGTTAAAGTAAATGGTTTGCTTTATTTGTAAATTATGTACAGAATACATTTTTTTTTTTAATTATGATGGAGCAGGAGAAAGAAAACAGCCCTGCTTTCCAAACGGTGCTGCTTCCTTCACCTGCTGGAGATGACACCTTTCTCTGAACCAGATGTACAAAACCAGTTTGGATTTCCTCAGTTGCTGGCACAGCCTGGAGAAACAGAGAACGCTGCAGCCACATCAAGCACTACCAGCTTTTTATATTTTCAGCAAAATGCTTCTGCTAAAACTAGTTTTCTTAGGAAAGTCTTCACAATCTTTTGAAAATAAAATCAAGAAAGATATCAGGAAAGCTGTGGGCTAAAGAGGGCTTTACCTAACCAGCTATAAATGAGTATAACTAGGAATAATCCGAGGTTTGGTCATTCAACTTTTACCTGGTTTATAAAAGCAAGTTTGAGAAGCTAAACTAATTGACCTGTTATGCAAGTACCAGAAAACGATGTTTCTCAGTGTGTTTGAGGACAATCTGGGCAATCTATCAATCCATAGAAAACTCATTAGATTGATAAAACTTCTGTCAATGGATATTAATGATTAACATGGTACCAAGTAATCAAGTTAATGGTTAAAAAATGAAGGAACTAGATATAAAACTGTTTGGTAAGATGTGTATTTCAGCAAACAAAGATGCTACTGTATGGTCTATGTTTTGGTGATCAGCCAACAAAGAAAATCCAACCATTTGCACATACTTAGTCCCAAAACCACAGTGAGTTATGATTTTTCATGTGAAGGCCTACTTTCAGTATCCTCCTCCTCCTCTTCCTCTTCACAATCCCCTTCATCTGTCTGCTGTTCCAGTTCCTCTTTTGTGATCATTTCAAAATCGTTTCCATTTCCACTACTGTGCTGGGACCTGTCGTCTTCACGCCTGTCACTGTCAGTGTCTGAATGTCGCTCTCCTCCCAAGCCGTCTGTTCCCAAGTTCCTCGTTGCTTCTGTTTTCCCATCGTCTTCTTCCTTCTTCTCACTGTCTGATTTCTCCTCGCTGTCATATTTTTGCTGCTTTTTGGATTCTGATTTTTCCTCTTTCTTTAAGTCTGCTTTTGGTCCTTTGTATTCGTGTGTGTACAGGGGCCGGAAGGAGTCAATGAATCCCACGTCTGCTGTAAGATTTGGCAGGAACCAGAAGTGATGCCTTCCTCCAGTGATGAGCCAGATGATAAGGAAAAGGATGCAACGAGCTGTACAGAAAAAGGGAAAGGTGTTTTTTTATTGTCAACATCCACACTGTACAGCTGGTAGGAGACACCCACTGCTAACAGCCACCCCGAGGCAGGACAGGGGCAGCCTCGGGGGAAAATCTCTCCTCCTGACACTGTGGAATAGTTTGTTCTTGTGTCTTCCCCACCCCGTTACACTCACTTCTTATCTGTAATTCAGCTTCTTATCCCCTCTGGTAAAGAAATGCAAGACAGAGAGAGCTTTAAAATCCTGGGTACACTGTTCTCACCACCAAATCAGTTCTTATTGACAGGTCTGGGCTTTTTTTTTTTTTGCCTTTTTGTTTTTAAGCTGAGGCAGCACAGACATTTCCACTCCAAACACAAGCAGTAACACCACCCCCGGCCTTTCTTTCTGTGGCCCAGCTCTGACACCCGGTGGCCAGGAGGGAAATACAGGCACGGCCTCAGCCTGACCTGAGCTACCCACAGCCCATGGGAAGCGAGACAGTCCCGCTTCTCAGACCACGCTTAAGCAGCAGCCCGAGTCTCTGCTCTTTTGGACTTCACGTGCTGATAAAGCAAAGAAGGTCAGCACTTACCAACGGCAAGAAGGAGAATACTGGCGACAAAACAGCCCGCGCCCACACTGAGGTAATAAACACCAACACGCATTTCTGCTGGCCAGAGCGGGAACAGTGTTGCAGCTATGACAGCAATCACTGAGCAGAAAGATAAGAAGAAAAGCATGAGAAGCACGATGAGTTTTCCCTGGTGCCTGTACAGAGGCTTTCTAGTTATTCAAGGTACTGGCTTAACATGGTACAAGTACCCTAGGCCTTGACTGAAAATATGCCCAGTCCCACTTGCTCCCATTTTCGTTCTGGGTAAGGAAATACCACCATAAGCAATTCAGAGTCACTGTGCATGATCAACAGAGCAATGACAGCGCCTCAGAGGAGAGGGCACAGCAAGCAGGGGACCGGGGGGCTGCCTAGAACCTGTGCAGCAGGGGACATAACCACAGGGAGCTGGGTGGGCATCAGAGTGGCCCCAAGGACTCCCCAAAGGCTGGAATACGGCTCCAAAAACCAAGATGAATTCTCAGGAAAGGTGGTTTTCTCAAGGCGAGGAAGCAGGTGTTACACCAGCAGTACAATGACCTGTTGGCTCACTGGTGTTGCTTAACATCAATACTAATTTAGATTTAATAATATATACTTGATTGGGCTTGTCCCACACAAATACAAATACAACTTCTCAGGTCAGAAAGGCATCACTAACAGTTTAAAATAATTCCTTTAACATCTTTCACATTTTTACATAACCCACGTTTGCCTATTGGGAGTCTTGCTCATTAGCTTAAAGCAACAGAAATAAACAGTTTGCAAATTTGTGGGGGTTCAGCCATTTCCCAAAGCATATTTCAGCTTTTTCTTCTGTAGCCCCCTCCACCCCGAGATCAAAATTCAGACACCGTGACTAGTATCAAATCATGCTGAAATGGAAGAGCAAACCTTGTCCAGGAAAAAGATTCATTCCCCAGGGACAGGCAGGCCTGTCGATACTCTGCCTACATTTATGTGTTCACCACTACCTGCTCTTACTCACCAAGCACAAGTCCCATGGCGAAAGTTTTAAAGTGAACGGGGTCGTAGATCCACACATACACCTACGACAGAAACAATCTGGTTTACACCAGGAAAGGAAGCTCTGATAAATGATTTCCTATATTCCCTCATCCCAGAGCTGCCTGCCATGCTGCAACACTTGGTGCTGAACACGTGGCCCTGCGGTCAGTGCTGTACCGGGGTGGAACAGGAGGGCAAGTAGCAGTATTAGAGGAACAGGAATTAAAAAGGGTTTCTGCCAGTGAGAGAGGTGCAAAAGGAGACAGAGAGCCAGCGGCCTGCATGCCTGCACTGACTGATTGTGCCCTGAGCCTTGGGGCAGGAGGCCTAAGGACACCGTGCTGCAGGCAGGACACAATGCAGAGCCAGGCAGGGTGCTGGGGGTATCTAAGCCTCTATGCTTACAACACTCTACCGAATGTCTGTGCAAGAACTGTGGATCCTTTTGAATCAGATTTGCTCAGCCTTATTAAAAAGTCTTCCTTGGTAAAGTGCAGGAACTGCTGAACTAGAAAACCAGTTTATTTTTCTTACCAAACTCAACAGCTTGAATCTTTGCTATTGTTAACTGTGAGAAGCAGCTGCTGTTTACTAGAAATCCGCAACCTTCGTAGTAGAGGCATTAATAAAAATTACCTGGCAGACATCTCAGAGCAGTGTTTCAGTGTGGCTTAACAAGAAATATTTGATATTGTGCTTCTCACTGGCTGTGAAAGCTGACTCTAAGCAGGCAGAGCTCCGCTCCTAGTCAACTGTTCTGTGAGCCCAAACAACTGGAGGCCACGACTGTTGACATGGCAATGGGACAGTGTCTAACAGTCAGCATTTTAGATAATGAAGAAAAGGGAAAATCGAGCTCTGATGTAAATACTCAAGGACTGGCTCTAAATTAGCTACTACCTAACAAAGATCTCAGGAGTTGCAGTTCTTAAACTGCAACAGTTTAAGAACTGCAAACAGTGTTGCACCCTCATTTTGAATGCTGGGTGCCATCCTGGTTACTCCTGGTAAAAGGCAAGAGGGAGGATCACAGGTAGGTGTGATTCTGATTGCGGTGGGATGGCACTGCACGCGACAGGTGGCAGGAGAACTGACTGAGCAAAGCAAAACAAATCTCAGTGCTAAAGCCAGGATGAGAATTCAGGAATACCAGAGTGTCGCCTGTTTGCTCAAATCACGTCAGGCAGCCTCAAGGTGGCAGATATTTTGATTTTCTCTCCTGTGATTGAACATCATGTTCTAAAAGGCTGGTGTTTTCTCTAGAAGTATCTCATCATGAGATACTGTTCCAAGGCCACTCTTGGAAGCCCCTGCACAGGAAGCAGCCCGCCCCAAAACCCCATGGCCTTTCCCTGCAGGGCCACTAACAGACAAACTACTGGCAATGAAGTTTTCTGTGCCATTTCTTAAGTTACTGTCCCACATTTGTATCCCTCTAACTTCCTTGCAAATATATAAATATCTGACTACTCAAGATCGGTCATCACTCGCAGAAGTCCATGAATGTAACCTCTATCTGACAACAATGCCCTGACGCTAGAAGTTAGTACCCATAAACCATACCTCATTGCCATCCAAGAAAACTTGGTCTTCATGTGGCTCAAGTTTAAATTTCCTCTTAGTTTCCTTTTTCTTGGGTGTTCCTGGGGTCTCATCCTAAGGACAAACACAAATTATATGTATTAAAAAAAAAAAAATTAAGAGGTTTTTAATTTCCAGTATTTTAACCTATTTAGTCTGGTAACTTTTCAGAAAGTTTAAAAAAAAAAAAAAAAAAAAAGAACCGTGAACATGACCTTAAGTAAAGATGCTTTATTTCCTCCTGTTCTCATTTGTTACCAACTGGGTATCTCAACAATACAGGAAAATTGTAAGGAATGCGAAATTTTAACCTTTGTTAGTGCCTAAGGACCAGACTATGACTTCAAGACTACATTATGTCTTGAAATGCATAGCAAAGCTTTGCTGATATAACCAGAAAGTCTGCACAAAGATCAAGAACAGGGTACAGTGCTTCATAACCACTAACTTTATTACAGTAGTTGGGTACCTTGGTGTCACATCTACCACTCAGGCATCCTTTCAGAGGCCATTTCTGCCTGTTTATTCTCCTTGATCTCTTTTTTGGATCTTGTGCTTCCTCTTCCCTGTCTCCTGTTACCTACTCTTTGCTCATTTCTTTCCTGGAAATTAATTTCCTAATTGTTGTCCTGTGCTGTTTAGTGGCTTATATAATCCACTAAAACATCAGTTCAATAAATAATGATTGATTTAAAAATTAACATTACATTAAATAATGTAACTCTCCAGATGACAGGGAATTAGAGGAGTTCATAACTTTCATCATCAGCATTCTAGAGTACCTCCAGAGTTAGGTAATCTTATACTGGCTTCTATATTTAAACTGCCAGCAAGATTCTTTTGCTTATAATTCTTTTATTAGCCACGCAGCTTTCTTTTGAGATCCAGACCCCCTGTTCATACACAGACTGTACCTCTCACCAAACGTGCCATCGTTTCACTTAGGAGCATCTGAATGGGAATAACTTCTGAGCACTGTCCTATTAACTCTCACGGCATTCACAGCAGCATCCTCAAAAGGAAAAACACATCCCCTCATCAAGTTTCTCCTGCAGATTCCTAACATTTTAATTTAGGGATTCTGTTCTGCTAATAAAATAAACCGGGAATAAAACATGAAAAAAACACATGAAAACTAGTATGGTAAATAGGAGTTTGAACTTTAAAGAAAGTAAATCTGAAGTCTGTGAAAACGAGGTGTTGTGCAGATTAGTAATGGAGCTGTCAGACCCAAACCAGCCCACTATCGCAGAACTATTTACAAGCACCACGTATCAAATATCACATTCCAAACATTCTTAGCACCAAACATTGCAAAACTGGTTTTGTTTCATACGTGTGGCTGCACTGGTTTGAGACATCAGGTCCCGTGCATATGTGTCATTCTATGCCAATGGCCACTTGCACAGAGCTTCAGTGCCCGCTGCAGCCAAAAGAAGTGATTCTTGATTAACTCAGTCCACATTGGGAGATGAAAAGGTGCACAAAGGCCAAACTGAAGCCTCTTTTGATTCAGATAAAAATCAGAACAACTCCAAAGTTTAAAAAAAAAAAAAAAAAAAGCAGTGGCATATTTTAGAGATGAAAATAGGGGAAAAAAGTTGTCACATTTTAGAAAAAACAACTGTATTTTTACACCAGTGTAATCTTAACAATCAGTTCATGTATTCTCTGTTACAGGTTTGTCTCCTCTCTTACAGAGGGGACTTACCTTCTTACACTCCTCTTTGTCACCATCCTTTTTCTTTTCCTTTTCTTTCTCCTTCTTAGTTTTTTCATCTTTACCACTTTCCTTCTTGCTCTTTTTCTCTTCCTCTTTTCCACTCTCAGCCTTTCCTTTTTCCTTTTCTTTCTTTGTATCCTTGTCAGGTTTCATTTTCATCACTTTCAATGCCCGATGAAAGAACTGTTTTTTCAGCAGTCTTAAAATGAAAACAGTTATACAGTACGTTTAAACATGGCCATGATAATAACATTTACACTCAATTATGTTATTAAATATCATTCTAGATTATCAATCTAACGTAATTACTAACAGCATGAATGAAAGACAAAGGTCACCATCATCTGCTCTATTTGCAACTAAATACACCAGACGTAATTATCCTGTGCCTCATCTCTTGCTCTGCTTTTTTTTTTTTTTCACCTGTTCAAAACTGGGTACAAAACATACTTTTCTGTGCAAGCATTTTGCATAGATATAAATGAATACACAGGAGGTAGAGTGGAGAAAGCCAAAAGGTCAATTTAGTTATCTTCCCCATTAATGCAAATCCAATCAATATTTATTTTCAAGTTCATGTCAATGTATGTCACAGCAAAAACAAGAAAGGGACATGTAGCTTGTCAAGTTCTTTGGTAAGCAGTGAACAATTAGTAAAATGAAACTGTGGTACATATGCAAGCATTCCATACGTGTCAGCTACAAACAACCCCTACAGCAAGTATATGGCCAGTGGGGCACCAGGGAGTAGGATTGGGTAGTCTTAAGGTTGTCTCAAACAACTTGAAAGGAGCACAACCAAACTCAGAATGGTTAGAGCACTACAGAATCCTGCTCTTCAGACTCAGACTAGGCATTGGGGTGCGAAATTCCAGCACCCACTCACACCAAAAATCCTGATCCTATTCATCAAATCAACTTTATTTGTTCCTGATTTCTTTCATTTCTTGCTGCAGACCAAATCCTTATGCTAGGATGGCTTGTTCAATTAGGAAAACTCACTAATGAGAGAGAAGTCATTCTACCAATTAAACTTGTGTGCACGCTCACTATCAAATAGACTTGTTGCGGGTATACAAAAAACCAAAAAAATCCTTCCTTCAGACATGGATTTTCTTTCTAGCAACAGCAATCACTTGTTCGGGATAAACTATTTTTCTTCACAGCTGGAACACTGAAGGCTCAGGTCCCAAGCAGCCCGCAGGACAAGTCTAGCCTGCAGGGCAGCTTTCACTTGCAGGAGCTGCCTCTGCCTATAGGCAGGACTGTGCAAGACCTACTGCTCAGAGCACAGAACCAGAGCAGCAGAGCAGCCAACACCCACGTCCTGAAGCAGGAGAGACATCAACATAACTAATCAAGTCCAGACTGCTTGCCGACTCCAGCCTGTTAACCCCCTACAGATCTGCTGAACAAGGCATTATTGATGTAGCTTATCTGCAAACAAAACCCCTCAAAAGAAAACTTGGGAACTTAGATCAATAAGTAGATGTAGTAGGAGACCTTATTTACTGGAGTAGCATTAGGAACTCTGTTTGAAACTTGTTTTAAATATGCAACTGATCAATGCAATTGGCACAGGATGAAGGACCAGAATCTGTTATTTGTCCTTTGTTTGACAGAGCAGGGAAAACAACAACAGCCACATCAAGAGTTATAAGGTACTTAATACGAGTAGGAGCCTAAGCAGCCTTTGACAGCAAACGGACCAGCTTTATATTGATGTTCTTCCATTCCTTCCAAAAGGCAAAGGAAGTAGACAGTGCTAATGTTTCAAACTCTGCAAACAGCTTCAGCAGCCAAAGGTGTCCTTAGCATTATTAGCAGTACAGAAAGAAGCAAGAGAAAGCAAACTGCAGACATGGTGTGGCACCTAACAGACCATCACGGCACGGAATTATACTGGTCATAGAAATCAGTGCCAGACAGCAGAGGGTCAAACTGAGTTTCTTTGGACACCACGAAGGCTTTCTTTACACTGCTAGAGCTGAAGGATTTAATCAACTGTTGTCTCATCGGATGCTTTTGTAACTAAAGAACAAACACACAGACTTCTACCTCAGTCCAAAGACTCTAGAAGTGAAAACCTATTTTTGTGCTTGCCTTAAAATAATGCTTTTTTCTAAACTTTCTTGAAGCCAGCACAAGTATTCAAGAACAAATACAGAACCAGTCCTGCCTCAGCCCTGAAATGGGGAAAGAACCTCACCTTGGTGGATGGATGGGTATCTAAGACAGGCCAGAAACAAAAGACTAAGGGTTAGTCATATTCTTCACTTCTACACAGTTTTCACAGAGCATTCCAAGCGAAGGCAGTCCCCTTAACCCTCCGTGTCTGCTCCAAATGAGGTATAGTCAGATATGCCACTCATCTAAACAAGGCACTGAGCACATTAAGCAGCAGACCTTCCATTTGAGAGGCATAAACTGAACCTCAAAGTTCAGCTTGCGCGGTGATGGCAAACTGCGGCAATGGAAAGCAGAGGTTTCAGAGCTCTGACTCTGCTAACTATCAAAGTTTGGAAAATTGTTTTGTTCACCTTGCTGCCCCAAGCAGCATAATGAAAGCATGAGAAAGTTTTGAGAACAAAGACAATGAAACTACACTGTTTCCATTTCTGGTGTGACACCCTCAAAGACAGTAATAAAAATAGAATCATTATTTTTGCGTACAACAACAAATGTTTCAGAATGCATGAAGCTTATGGGAAACTGGTTCCTAAATAACGAAGACATCTTGATAACGACGTTCATTAATAAAACTGATGAATTAGGCTAGGTCATACCTGTTGCAGTAGTCAACTACGGACTCTCGGGTTGTAAATAAAGCCTCTTCTCCTTTCTTTGCCTTTGCCCATTTGGAATCCAGGAGGCAATCCACAGCTTTTGACGCTAGAGGGGAAAAATAGAATAAAAAAGGCATTAAAATGAATGACATTAATTTTAACATTTAGTCCTTCAACCTAACCAACCAATCAAGTCAGTCCTTGTGACATTCCACAGCCTGTCAATCTTTGAAGTAAGACTAGCCACTATTCTGAAATACATCACTCTCTTAATACCTTCAAATGACAGAGAAAAAGGTTACTTCAGGCTGACAAGACAAATTTTACAGCTATCTAGCACCTAGATACATTTTCAAAACCAAACTGCCAAAATCAGTACTTATTAGATAAAGCACTAATAATAAGACCAAAACAGCTACCCGCCCCCAGTACAATGTTAGAAGAAGAAAGTGTCATTCTTTGGTAAAAACCAACCCTACCAATAAAATAGTCAACACGGTGGCCCATCATGTTGGTGGATTTTGTTGGACAGTTGAAACGTAAGTATTTAGCAACAGCTTTCTCCTCTTTGAATGGCTCACCAACCTCCTGCAACAGTAAAAGTGCAAAATTAATGGTTTTAAACACATGGGAAAGACACTAATTTGGGTTCAAAAAGCAAATATTGCAAATTCCTCATTATTTTATGGCAATATGTAGATAATAAATAAAATGTAAGAGATGTGAAGATAGGTCAAGTCCTTTTTCCCAATAACTTTCTGTTTGCATAAAGCAAAAAAGCAGGAATTCATAAGTTAGATGATCTAAAGGTAATGATTATGAACTCTAACAGCTCAGTAAAAAGAGCAAACTAAAGAAGGAACCAAGAGTAGCACTGGGCACATGGAAAGCTGCTTAAGGCACACAAGCTTGGATAAAATAGCTGTGAAGCTGAGAGCAAGGAAAACAACAGAGAGGAATGAGTATGTATGAAACGACGGCAATGTAGGCACACTGACAGAATACAGAGTAGCTTGAATTTCATGTGAAAGAGGAGAAAACCATGTTGGAAAGAAGCTGAAAGGTTTGACTACAAAACATCAGTAGGGCTGCCTGACTACAGAATGACTTGAACTTCAGAGTACTGCTGAGTAGATTCTTCCAGTCTAGAGAGCAGGAACACCACGATGAAGCACATGAACACCAAAACACTCCTTTTACAAAAAGGGGACCCTCACTCTGCACGCATTCATAAACTCTGTACAGTTACCAGCTTGCAGAGAGGGAGCAGAATTCAAAGATATCTAAGACAGAAGGATGGAGATGGGCATTTTCATTTACTTAAAATTAAGACTTAATATTTGTAAGCAAGAAGACCTTTTCCACGTTCCTGCCTCATCTCTGAAGCAAACATTTGGCATATTATACCGATGTATGCAAACTTCCTCAAAGTTCTTTTCTGTACGAGTTCCTTTCATCAGTAAAGCTTAATTCTCCAAGTCCCCTGGCTACTCGCAAATCAGTAACAGGGAAACACTAGGACATCTTTTCAGATTAGCACTACCTTTTCTGTACCTATACCTCTCTTTCTGGCCAAAGAAACATTACAGAAGCCGCAAAACTAATTGAATTCTATATATTCCTTTAAATCACCAGAGACTCTATTTAAAGACATAATGTTTTTAAATGTCAATAATCATATACGACCTCCACTACTGCTTTTCAGATGCATAATATAGTATTACAAGCAGCAAGCTAAGTGGAAATACAAGACCAAATAGATGTTGTTACACCAGAATAAAAACTTCAGATGGCGAGAGAGTTGTTAATTTTCAACAGTTTGCACAGCTGACTTTCAAAATCAACTGGTTAATGAATTATCCTTCCCGATAGGACTGTTGCTTTTCCTAACTGAGGACAATTTAAAAGTGAATAATACAGGCACAAGGTACCCAAATGACCAAACACAATCCACAGTGTGTTAGTTCTGAGATTACTGGGATCTTTTAGTCTCAATTCTTCACACGTACACAGAATATGCTCTCACACTCACCAGTCAGACAGTTTCAGAAACATGCCCATGTTAAACCAGATAATCCTAATGGTCCTCATACAGATTACATTAACTCCTTCTCCATCTTCAGTGCTTGTTTTTTGTTTTTTTTTAATTAAAATCTGTATAAAACATCAGACAACTCGGGGAAAACTCTTCACTAACTGGCAGTGCATGTATACACACAATTTGTGCACTGTGGTCTGATGTGTCCTTACACGGTACAGCTGTACCAGTAATTGTAAATCACTGAGTATGGTACCAAACCAGGCATGGTTTAATAGCAACAAAATTAGTTATAAAGCATTTAAAGAAAATGAGCAAAGGTACAATCATTACTGGCTAAGGTACCGTGGAAACCAGTGACTACAGGCAGCAACTGTGTTTCAAAATAATGACTTTCTCGTAGTATTCACTACCAGCAAATTAAACTTGGAACAACTCCTCACAGGCACTCTTCACAGCACAGACTGTCCTACAGTCAGAGAAGCCACAGATACTCGCATCCATGTGAATTCCTCTGCTAGGATTTTTTTTCTTCCTAAAATATTTACGACTCCCCAAGGTCACGGGATGCGCGACACAGGCCGTGGCTGGCATTAGGACTTTTTTTTTTTTTTTTTTTGATTGATCTTCACTGTCTACTGCTTTATCCTTTGTGTGGGATAGTTCCATAATATCCCAAACAAAAAAGTTTCCCTGTGAGAGAGACTGCTACAGTTTAACTGAGCTTATTCAGAAAAATGTTCCCCTGCAATTTAATCCCCATTTTTAATTCCTTTATTCGCAGAGCTTGGCTTCTTGTCAAAATATTAAACCAGAAACTGACAGAAAATAATATCCCATTTCATCATAAAGGGAAATCACCAAAAGCAGTGAAAATTTCCATATACAAAGCACAACTTTTTAAAGGTGCAGTAAAATTGATCTTCATGTACAGATGTAAAATCAGCCAAACTAAACCTATTTAATCCTTACATATTTAGAAAAAGATCATACAAATGAGTCAAAGGGTGGTTCTCAATAAATTATAAAGCTTTAAGACACACTACACAGCCTTAAAAAGCATATGAAAACTTACTGAGATTTAAAGTTTGCTTTTATAGGAAAGATTCAAGAAACATTTCAGGCAATATACTGGAATGGTCCAAGATGTCTTCTCCACTAAAATTCTATGATGAAACTGGTTTCAATTAATAAAAACCTGAAAAGCGTCGAACTTGTAAATAATTCCGTTCTAGAGTTTTGTTCTAGACAGCATGTAAAATTTAGTGATATATGTTCCCTGATAATTTACAAACTCTAGAAAAATGCCATTAAAAATAAAATCAAGCCAAATTTCTTATTTATCTAGACAGAAGAACTCCATCTACAGGAAGACAGGGAAAGCAGTGCTTGGTCTACCTACTTACAAGAAGCGCATCGAAATGTTAATATTTATAAGAATCTTTTTCAAGCATTCCTATCAAAATTCTGTCCTATAGGACTCATAAAATGACACTGAGATTTTCAACCCAGGGACCTTCCAGACCCACTGAAGTGAAAGGAAACGCTAATAAAATTTTTTTTTTGCCATTATCTGCCAAACCAAAGCATAGCACAGTGCACTCTCAACTTCCTTCAGTACACTTTGTAGTTCCCAGGTAATTCAACTTCCATCTGGGACTGTAGCAGAAAAGAGGCCTGGATACATTAAAAATAAAAACATCTGAATTGCACTATTAAAACTAGTGAGCCCAGGAGCCTCTTTCTCATCTCTACCCAAGTATGACTTATTCAAGATCTCTTACTCCTGGAACCCTTCAATGGATGTCAAAAGGCCAGAGCACATTTATCGTCTGAAACTTCACTCATTTTTTTCCCTTTGCAGCACAGTTGTGAGAAGACAGGTATTAATCAAGGCACAGCGATTTCTTTCCACAACACTGCAGTGTAAACAAGGCTTCCGAAAATCAGAAGAGAGTAAATGATGACTATCACTAACAAGACAACCTATATTAGGTGCAAACAAACACATGACAAGGATTTATGCTCCTTGGTTTTGAAGGGGTCACCAAAATTCTTTGTTTTTAATAGAACGAGTATCTAGTTTATTTCTTCGGTCTTATATCTGAGAGCCTACATTTTCAGAATACCAACCCTCAGAAGACTTCTGAAGCCTAATAGTTTATACAGTTTTCAGATAAGGAAAAGAAGACATTTAAGCACATTTGTCAGGTGCAGCCTGTTTTTCAAGCTGAGAGGCTATGTCAAAAATGACACTATGTCAACTCATGTTCCTTTCCTCCTACTTCTCTTTGTGTTATAAGGACGCTACAATTGTATTAGTTATCTTCTCTGAAGATGGGCTGAATCGCGTGATTATGTTCTTCCTTCCCCTGTTGACTCTCAGGACCTTAGACAAAGAGATGTTCTGTGGCAGGGGAGTGGGTACTCCTCATCCATTCTGCTAAAACCTTTACACTTTGTCTGAAATAAATCAAGGCATAGTAGGAGAGAGAAAAAGCATACAAATCAGCGCGATTCTATAGATCACGGGGTGGGAGTGGGTAGGTGGCAAACACAGAGGGTCTTAACACTTGCTCTTAGGACTCCATCTATATTTTCATCAGCAATTAATAAACATAAAATTGTCCACCTCTTGCAGCGATGACCAGTACACAGATTGCCTGAGGTCTCCTAAAGGAAACTGTGGCAGAGCCACGCAGAGAAACCAGTTCTTCTGGATTGCTGTGGCTGTGTGCTAGCCACAAGACATCAATTTTTTTCTGTAAGGAAAAGTTAACAGACTTTTTTTGGTCCTATACATATCCTATAAAACCAGAAATACTTGTTTTCTTCCTCCTTTCTTTTCAGCCATCACTAATTTTTTTGAGCAAAAGCTGTAAACATAGAGTTCTAAAACTTGTCAAAGGAGCAATGTACAGCACTCTGAAGCCAAAATGTGCCAGCTTCAGTCCTCTTATAAACCCAGGCCAGCTGTTTCAACTTTTTCCCTTCCCACCACCAAAAATGTAACTAAGATTTTCAAAAGACAACATTTCTTGTTTTATTGACAAATGCGCCTGCGTTTTAATTCCTTTTTTTTTGTGGGATTTTCCCCCTTCAATCTTTGTTTCTTTCTCCTCTATCACTTAATTCCACTCACATTCACAGACATTATTTAGATATTCTCCTTTGTTATCATCTTGCTCAGCTTTACTAGAATCTATGAGAAAACAAATAAGCAAGCTTGATTAAAATCTGTGTTACTAAGAAACAGTTGCATTGCCATTTCTAAAGATCCTTTCCGCACTCATTCACAAAAACCGTAGCACAGGAAGCAGCAATGCAGTTGTTGCACATTTTCCTTCCAGCAGATTCCAAATCAAGACACGACAGAACTGGAGGCTGTAACAGTTAATATTGATTAGCAGACGTCCTTCATCAGGAGAATCTAAAACCCTGAATCCAGTGA
Organism: Phaenicophaeus curvirostris; assembly: GCF_032191515.1. Lineage (NCBI taxonomy): Eukaryota > Metazoa > Chordata > Aves > Cuculiformes > Cuculidae > Phaenicophaeus > Phaenicophaeus curvirostris. Next base: position 20,469,542 of record NC_091401.1, read on the forward strand.
CTCAAGGAAAAAAAAAGTCAACAAGGAAGGCATGTGTAATTCATGGCATGTATACACACTGATGTCACCTCAGCCATCTATTTGCAGTGAGACATTTGCCTAAGAACTGTTTTCTCTATTTATAAGAGCAGTACAATATGCATTAACACCTCTAGAGTAGAGGACGCAGCACTAAGGTGCTTTGCAAGTGCCATTAATCGGAGCAAAAAGATAAACAAAACTTCACAAAGGCAGACTAAAACCGTGCACAATGGAATACAGCCAATGTAATTAAAACTTAATGCCTACTTAACAGTCAGATTGCAGACCTGCCAACAAAGTGCCACGTGTTACCCAGCTGAATGCTTGTCAAAGCGACCAACTCTGAAGATTTTGTGCTTAAGAGAATTATTTCAGGATATGTATGGAAGCGTATTTTTCTTCCAAGAGATGCAATAGCTTTGATCAAGTTGCTGGAGTAATGGGCATTCAAAGACATCCTCCATCTTTTGAGATGTATCTGTCTAAAGAAAAAATATTCAACTAGCCATTAGATAACAGCTGTTGTTTTTCCTTTAGCAAGTCCTTTGCATACAGCAAGCATTCTGGATTTCAGCAATTTGAATCATGTGGCTCAAGCAAGCTGCTTCCTGCAGACCAGTCTCTTTTCACAACTGCATGCCCACGTTAATTACAGTTAGATTACCACCAGGAATGATGCTTTGAAAACCTTACCTCTAAAATGTCTTTATTAAGCTTCTGAAGTTAAGATTTCTGCAACTTCCATAACTTTACGCTTGCAGCCAGAGAAAGAGTCTAAGCTATGCAACACAGATTGGGCAGTGTGTCTTGTTCGTGAAAACAAAACACATCCTTTCCCCCTCTTAGGACTCCCAATGGGAAACATGAAAAGTTGACAGAACTCTTGGAACTGTTTTATCAAGACTTTTTTCACGTCTCATCTCACGGGTCATTAGCTGATTTAACTACCATAATTCCAATCTTGACGTGAGATATAAAATCCTACGAAGAATATTCCGAACCCAATTTCTGTTCACAGCATTTGTAATTGAACTCTATTACATCAGTCTCTTCCACAGCTAAATACACCTTCTCCTGCCAAGAACCTTACTCCTGTCAAGAAACACAGTTCTGCTTAACGACAATGGGGTATTCAAATGTCAGATTTGCATACGGTATAGTAAAGTCTCTTTATTAAGGGGTAGACATCACCCTGTAATAAACACATGCTTCTAAAGCACTTGAAACACCTACAAATAAACATCTCACACTTCATTTTAAAGACAGAACTTGCAGCATTATCCTGAAACAGGACAATTGTACTGTAACTACGCCAATAAAGTTCAAAAAGCTTTAAAAAAGCCCACCAAAACCGAACACCATAAAAAAAATGCATTTTGTTCACTAACCAATTAAGAACACCCTCTGGGCATTCAACAGTCGTCTTTGTTCACTGCCTCATCTACCCATTGTTGCCGACATCCACTGGCAACCTACTAAGACGCAATACTGGTTTATCGCATAATTACATCACAAATTTAGGCCACATCTTAAACCTCAAGGATTAACATCCAGACATCGATTTCACTTCTAACAATGCGGGGAATACTTCAACCACTAAAAGGCTGGAAATTAAGCATGTGCTTAAGTGCTGGCAAGACCACAGCCTTGGGTATGATACAGAACATTAACGCACATTTAATTTGGTTTTGATGGATGTTTTATTGAGCTATTGTCATCCTTGGTAAGGGATGGTCTATGATGATTATGAAGAGAGAGTAATTCTATAACGTTTCACGATAACTCACTGAATGCCTGGGATTGATAAGGCTTGCTTAACAAGATTCTGATTAATTATTACTCTTTGTGTCTGTCCAAAGTAATTTGAATTAAAAGGAAAAAAGGAACCATTACAGTACAGGCACATCTTCCTGGGGGAAGGGAAAGTGGGCCAGAAAGGGAAAAGAAAGGAGAGAGGGCAACCAAGCAGAAAGAAGACAGACGAAGCGCACACTGTTGAATGGCTCTATGATTTCTTTCATGAATATTATCTCCACTTAGCATAAAGCAATATATCCCAAACAAACACTATTGAGGCTTAGAGTTAGTAATACATAACAGGAACAGGTCTTAGAGCAGCTGACACTGTAACCATACCCAAAATATCCATTATAAACTCCGTAAAACTCCCTGCCGAAGTTACATATCAAGTAGTCCAGGCTTCCAGGTAAAGAAAAACAGTCTTCATTTTGTCTTTTGAAGGAACACCACGTCATTATCACTAGATTTTAACACGGTCTCAAAGCTGATTAGGCCTATTTTTAGACGCGGTTGTTTATTTACATTGCCTAACCCCAAATTTCCTTTCCCCACCGCCTCCCTTCCCGGCCGGGCCACGTTCGTTCCCGAGGTGCTTCCACCGTGCTCGGAGCAGGCGGGTTCGGGCTCTAGGCTGCTCCCCCCGGTGTCCCGAGCGCCGTTACAGCCCATGGAGCCCTGCCGGGCACCGGTAACGGGCGAGCCGCGGCGATCGATCAGCCCCAAACCTCCCCCTCCGGGCAGAGCCCCGCGGCCTCGGCCCCTCCGCGAGACTGGGGGAAGCTCGCTAGAAAATTCTGAGGGAAAGCAGCTCCCGCGGGGCCTGCCCGGAGCCGCGGCGGGGCTGCCGCCGCCAGCCCGCAACGGAGCAGCGAGGCCGGCGGAAGGTGGCGTGGCGGGCGGCCCCCGGGGCTGGGCAGGGGCCGCCGGGGGGAGAGTCTCGGCTACCTGGACGCGCTTCCTGTGCCGCCGCCGCTCCGCCATGTTGTCCCCGTCTGCTCGGGCCGTGACGTGGGCGGCGGCGGCGGCCGGGGAGGCCTCGCGAGAGGCGGTGGGAGCGCGCGGGGGCGGGCCCGCTATAGCCACGCCCCGCGGGCCAACAAGCCACACCCCTCAGCCAATCAGCGCCGCTCCTCAGCCAATCAGCGCCGCTCCTCAGCCAATCAGCACCGCTCCTCAGCCAGTCAGCGCCGCCCCTACCCTTAAGCCACGCCCGCAGAGCAATCAGTCGCACCCCCTCAGCCAATCAGTCACGCCCCCAGCAATAAGCCACGCCCCTTCAGCCAACAAGCCACGCCCCTCAGCCAACCAACCGTGCCCGCAGTCTATAGACACGCCCCCTCCGACAATAAGTCACGCCCCTAAAACGCGAACCGCGCCCCGTAGCCTTTCAGCCCCGCCCCATAAGCCCCTCCCCGCGCAGCTCCGCCCCTCCTGTGGCAGCCGCAGCGTTACCGCTAGAAAAACTGGAATATTTTGATTTAAGCTGAAGTAAAGTTTCGTCTAAGCAATTGTGTTTTTTCAGACTTAGACCGGATGTTCCTCCGATGACATGTTTTCTTTCAAGCAGTGTTTTTCCAGACACTGTTCATGCGTCTTGTGTTCAATCTGATCTCTGCTTCCCTAACCACCTCTGTTTCATAGAATCATAGAATCACAGAATAACCAGGTTGGAAGAGACCCACCGGATCATTGAGTCCAACCATTCCTAACAAACACTAAACCATTCCCCTTAGCACCTCGTCCACCCGTCCCTTAAACACCTCCAGGAAAGGTGAATCAACCACCTCCCTGGGCAGCCTGTTCCAGTGCCCAATGACCCTTTCTGTGAAGATTTTTTTCCTAATGTCTAGCCTAAACCTCCCCTGGCGGAGCTTGAGGCCATTCCCTCTTGTCCTGTCCCCTGTCACTTGGGAGAAGAGGCCAGCACCCTCCTCTCTACAACGTCCTTTCAGGTAGCTGTAGAGAGCAATGAGGTCTCCCCTCAGCCTCCTCTTCTCCAGGATAAACACCCCCAGCTCTCTCAGCCGTTCCCCATAAGGCCTGTTCTCCAGCCCCTTCACCAGCTTTGTTGCTCTTCTCTGGACTCGCTCCAGAGCCTCAACATCCTTCTTGTGTTGAGGGGCCCAGAACTGAACACAGGATTCGAGGAGCGGTCTCACCAGTGCCGAGTACAGAGGGAGAATAACCTCCCTGGACCTGCTGGTCACGCTGTTTCTGATACAAGCCAAGATGCCATTGTTTGTTGCCTTTCCCCATCTCACACACAAGGTCAGGCAGCGCTGGAGCCAGCTCCAAATTAGCAAGATATTTGACTGTTGTGAAATTCATAATAGCATTAAAATTAATTCTTGGAAAGCAACAAAATACGCATAAGATTTGTGGGAAAATTTATACCTGTGCATGTAAGCGGGAAATACATTCTGTCCCCAGCTTTTGTCTCCTTGTGCACGGTTGATGGGCTCACTCCCTCATGTTGCCCAGCCTTGATTAAAGAATGTTTGCTTTTAAAACACCAAAACGAATCTTAAGAGAGTTTATTTAATCTTAAGAATCTTAAATAAAGCTGGTGAAGGGGCTGGAGAACAAGTCTTATGAGGAGCGGCTGAGAGAGCTGGGGTTGTTTAGCCTGGAGAAGAGGAGGCTGAGGGGAGACCTCATTGCTCTCTACAACTACCTGAAAGGAGGTTGTAGAGAGGAGGGAGCTGGGCTCTTCTCCCAAGTGACAGGGGACAGGACGAGAGGGAATGGCCTCAAGCTCCGCCAGGGGAGGTTTAGGCTGGACATTAGGAAAGAATTCTTCACAGAAAGGGTCATTGGGCACTGGAACAGGCTGCCGAGGGAGGTGGTTGAGTCACCTTCCCTGGAGGTGTTTAAGGGACGGGTGGACGAGGTGCTAAGGGGCATGGTTTAGTGTTAGGAATGGTTGCACTTGATGATCCGGTGGGTCTCTTCCAACCTGGTTATTCTATGATTCTATTATTATTTGCTGGCATTTTCGGTATCAACCAGGTGCTGCCCCTCACAGCGCCTGCCCCTCCTCTGAGACAAGACCCACCCCCCTCAGACACAACAGGTTCCCTGGGTGGCCTGTGCCCAGGGAAGCCTTACCACCCTCACTGTAAACAATTTCTTCCTAATATCTCATCTAAATCTCCCCTCCTTCAACTTAAAACCATTCCTCCTCATCCTATCCCTGCACTCCCTGATGAAGAGCCCCCTCCCAGCTCTCCTGGAGCTCCTTTCAGCTGCTCCTGATGAAGGGGCTGGAGAACAGGCCTTATGAGGAACATCTAAGAGAGCTGGGGTTGTTTATCCTGGAGAAGAGGAGGCTGAGGGGAGACCTCATTGCTCTCTACAACTACCTGAAAGGAGATTGTAGAGAGGAGGGACCTGGCCTCTTCTCCCAGGTGACAGGGGACAGGACGAGAGGGAATGGCCTCAAGCTCCACCAGAGGAGGTTCAGGCTGGACATTAGGAAAAAAATTTTCACAACAAGGGTCATTGGGCACTGGGAGAGGCTGCCGAGGGAGGTGGTTGATTCACCTTCCCTGGAGGTGTTTAAGGGACGGGTGGACAAGGCGCTGAGGTTTAATATTTGATAGGAATGGTTGGACTCGATGATCCGATGGGTCTTTTCCAACCTGGTGATTCTATGATTCTGTGCTCCAGGCTGAACAACCCCAACTCTCTCACCTCTCATACAGGAGGTGTTCCAGCCCTCGCGTCATTTTCATGGCCTTCCTCTGGACTCCCTCCAACAGATCCAAGTCCTTCCTGTGCTGAGCGCTCCAGAACTGGACGCAGGGCTCCAGGTGAGGTCTCACCAGAGCAGATGGGGCAGAACCACCTCCCCTGATTTGCTGGTTACCCTTCTTTTAATGCAGCCCAGCATACAGTTGTCTTTCTGGGCTGCAAGTGCACCATTTTAAACATGCTGTGATCGCTCAGACCTTCTCATATGCCCACAGAGTTAGACTTGGAATTCAACCTGAGTGGAGCGAAATGGCCCGTTGTCAGAGGTCCTGCGTGCCTTCCCTGTGAGATCACTCAAGTTGGAAAAGCGTATAATGGATTATCCTGGCACCATGGCTCCAAACTACACCCAGGCACTTCGGCATGAAAAAGTACGCACAGCTCTGTATCGTCTTCTCCAGTCAATTTAAATCCTATTGCCCCCTCCTGTACCCACAATTTCAGAACCCTTCAGATTGAAAACTAGGTAATTAAAAACCTAAAATTGTTTCCAGCAGCATATTTACCCCTGAGTCACTGTGCCAGTTTTTGTACTTTTTCTGGTATGGCGTCTTTTTCTTTTGCATGTTTTCCTCTTGCTGTTGCTGGGCAGAAAATCTATACAAGTTACAAATTAATCTGACTGACTGCAGAGCAAATGAACTATAAAAGTATAATTCAAAAGATAAAATTGTAGCTATAGGGTATCTGAGTTTTTATGGTTACAATAAAATAACGCCTTGTGAAAAGTAGGCAAACTGCAATTATTAAAAAAAAAAATTAAGTTGGCAATCATTTTAACAGTTACATGCTTAGCTTACAGTAACATAAAAGCACATCTGAAATGGAGGCTTTCTTGTGGAAGAAATTTTAGCCATCTGTAACTTACGGCTTGCTAATAATACACAATGCCTGCAGTGAGAGTTTTAGCACTGCATAGCTCAGAGCCTGTCTGCTATGCCTGCATAGGCACAAGCTGGGAAACACCTCCCTGCTCTATGGGAGAGGCTGCTTCGAACCGTGCTCCTGTCTGCTTGCTGCCCTCCTTGTGAACAGTGCAGTTGCCTCCTGTTGTGTTTCATTCCAGATTATCATCCCTTGTACCTGTTCAGGCTCTTCTAAATCCTTAATTCCCATGTGTCTTCTCTGTCTTGGATCTACCGCTGATTCATAAACCCACCTTTAATGCTTGGCTCTTCATTTGTTTGTTTGGGTTTATTTTGGTATGGTACATCATCTACAGCTGTTTGCTGCCAGAAAAGCACTCTGGATTTCTGGTTAACGTCTATTTTCTTTTTCTTTCACAGAATTTTAAATTCATCTGAAGCTTGAGAAATGCTAGCTTGCAGGAGCTCTTCCCAGGACAGCTGGGCATACAGGACCAGATTGGTGTGCAGCACAGGGAGCAAACTGGTCACTTCAAGCAGATCTGTAAAAATGACTGAGGGATGAAAAGTGGGCCAGGGGATGTGTCCTCCAGTGTGAGGCACTGGATGGTGACCTTCCTACTATTATGGAACACAGAGCCTATCAAGACTGTATCCTAGGTGGGGCAAACTTATTTTCAGTCATCGGTGCAGTGGGAGAACAGGAGAGAAGCAAGTGGCTAAATCTCAAGATAGCCAGAGAGTGGAAGTGAAGGTTCAATCAGCTTGCATTTAAGGTTAGTGTCTGTATGATCTGCAGGGCAGGCTGCGAAAAGAAGCATTTCAGAACCGTGCTGTAAAGTTACAGCCCCTTCAGTGCCAACTGCCATTTCAATTAGAGTAGGGTTTCAGAGCTGTGACCACTTAAATAACTGTTGTTAAGGATATTGCATGCAAGTGGAGTGGTTTCCTTTTCCAACCGAAGCCAAACTGACGGCATTTCATTAGCTTCTTTTCCCTCCTCCTCCTCTTTTCTTTACCCCAGCTGCATGGTCTAATACAGCAGCATGGATGCTGGAAAGTTAGTTCAAAAAACAGCTGGATACATTCATGAAACAAAATGCATCATGAACTATTAAATATAAAAATCACCTCTGGTTGTCTATGTGATAGGTCCCTGGAGATAAGGGGAGTATTCTGAGATGCTCACTTTGTCCTTATACTCTGCTTTAGGTGTCCTCTCTAGGTCTCTGAGGCAGAACACCAGGTTAAGTTCTATGCTTTCTGGTCCATATTTTCTCATACGTGTATATTCACTTGTTCCTGGCAATTTATTGGCATTTGGGTTTTGTGCTCAGTGTCAGTCATCCTGGATCCATAAGATGATGTGGTCTTACTGCTATGGCACAGTTAATGTGCACCAGAAGTGCAAGGCTACACTTTGGCAGCTGAATTGCTTCCAAGCATGTAACGAAATATCTCTAGAGTCATACTGCCTTCTGCAACAGAGAAATTGAAGTGACACGAAGAGCCTGAGTGAGTGTCTGTTCTGCTGAACAAACCATTCACTTGTGAGAAGCTTATCTGTTGGACCTATGGTCAAACCTGGCTTTGGGAGAAGAGAGGGGAGAACACAGCTCACAGTTACCTCAGCTGTTGTATTGATGGGCAGGACAGAAAGAGCTCCCCTAGGAGGATCCAAGGCGGACAGCCAAATTCCCCAGCAATATGCTAAGAGCCATTTTTTAGACCAGCTACAGATGGTAGCATGCTGCAGGCTCTGGAGTGACCTCCCGTTTCATCTAGTCAGCTTCAGCACTGAACATGGGTTCAAAATGTAAGGAATATAGGCCTTGTACTGTACAGCAACAGATACTTCAAGGCAGGTTTAGCTAAAATCCACCCACAGATATGTGAGTCATTACTCAGAAGCACACTCCAGTGTAGACATATACTGAGTCACTTTCATCTCAGAAGTTTGCTTATAAATATTTAGTTAGCCACTTAGCTTTTAATTTAGCAGAACAACAAAGGTTTGTCAGACAAATCTCCAGAATTATCTTTCACAAAGAAGCTTCTTAAATAACCACTCTTGCAAGTTCCTTTTCATTTCTATATAGCTCGGAATTATTTGATACATATAACTTAAAAAAACCCATAGTTGAACTAAGACTGAATTTTGCCTGATCATCCGAGTCAAATACCAACTTTGTTCATTTCAAGAATACATTTTTGTTTTAGTAATAACTGATGAACTCTAATAAGGACATGACTCCTCTGATGTGGGCTGGCATATAGCTCTTCATAAAGACTGCGGTTAATTCTGCTGGTCCAGCAGACCATCCTCAAGTCAGTGGGGATGTACCTGGACACATAAATACATTAAAAGGAAAACATATCAATCTGTTTTTTTTTCAGAATCATCTGAGCTTTTGAGGGAAAATAAATATAAAAAACCTTAAAGGCTTGCTTGTATCTCTATTTTTTGGCAGTGGCAGGAGGGGGGAGGAGAATGGTAATATTTAAGGATATAACATTACAAAACCTAATTGTTATTGTTTTATAAAATTATAAATTTGTTGTGATGACTACAAGTGTTTGAGTTAAAAGTATTTGTTTTATAAAAATGTGATTCTTCGGTATATATCTTTTCAATTGACAGATTCAGCCAGAAGCCAGTGATTGCTTTACAGACCATTGTTCAATGCAGGCTGTTTACAGACTGCTTGAAGCTTATGAATCACAAACTGAGCAGTGTTCCTAGCAGAGCTGTTTGAACCCTGCAACTGAAAGGTAATCAGCAAAAATGAAAACCAGATTGGCTTGATGCTTTCTTTTTTCCCCCTTGGTCAGCAGTGCTTTTTCTGTTTGCTGTTTTGGTTGATTGATTTTTATTTCAGTGATTCACATACACAGAGGCCACATGGATGCGTGTGCTGGTTTGGGCTAGGGTAGTCGGTGTTCTTCACAGTAGCTGGTATGGGGCTGTGTTTTGAATTTATGCTGAAAACAGTGCTAAAAACACAGGGATATTTTTGGTTTTGCTGAGCAGCACTTACACAGAGCCATTTTCCAAGCAAGGTACTAAAACAAGAGTTGTATTTGGTTTTGGGTGCTTTTCTGTAAAATATCTGGTGTTGAAGATGACTCAAAACACAATGAATTAACATTATATTAGGGTATTTGGAAAGTCCAAAACATGGGAAGTTTCAACTTAGTTTTAAAAATAGAGGTGATTTTAAAAACTAGAAGTGATTAATTTTTCTGTTTCACACTCAAAGGATAAATTAACATCCTGAAAACTATCTAGTGGAGGATTCACAGTTGTTTAAGAAATTAAAATGCAAAGTTTCATAAAGTAGCTGGTGGCATGAAGTTTTGAAATCTTGTCACCTTGTGGATCTAGCTGCCTGTTCTTGTTCTCATTTGCTTGATTGGAATGACTGCCTGGCTTGGATCAGGTTGAGATTCTGACTGTTGTATATTCATAGCATTTTTAAGAGATCTTTCACCTGGGGAACTGAGCATAGAATTATCTGTTTAGGTCTGTATGAATATGTATTCCACATTATCATTGCTGTATGCAGCATCATGAAGTGAGGAACACGGGCTGCTGTAAGAAGGACACGCCATTTCTTCCTTTTCAGGACTTACCTAAATCTGTTATTTATAGTACAGAGCCATTTTGTCATATGTTTTCTATACCTTTTTATTTATCTTGTCTGTAATCTTGGCCCTGTAAAAAAAAGATAAATGGAAGTGCCTGTCCCTAGAAGACTACACAGTTACTGTAGATACAGACAAATCCAGGTGCTTCTACAACATCTAACAAACATTCTCTTCTTCATTAACTGCACCACTATTACAGACTAATACAGCAATGGATGGTAAGTAAAACATTTCTAATGATGCCAGATGTATTAAAATACATCTTCTGCATCCCACTGTGACTTTAGTAGCATAGTGGAAAACAGGAATGCAGTAGTAGCGTAGGCACTAGAAAATCACTGAGCTGCACAGTTCTGCCAGCTTTCTTATGTACCTATGATTGCTAGCTATGCCCCTTTGTAGCTGGAATAAGCATTGAAAGTCAAAGAAGGGCTTGTAGCTGCTGAGAATCAGTAAGGCCTCAGTGTTTACATATAAACAATTCCTGAAAACACATCAAAATCTGAGAAGTGTGTCTGTCTATTGATTCTGTTTATACTTCCCCCCTCCCCACTCTCCCTGAAGTGTTTGTAGGAGAACAGACATTCATTACGAGTGGTATTTCCTTCATTAGAAATAGAATTAATTATGTCCATTGAGGTAAATCCCTTTCCTTCCTATTCCACTTTGTGGCTGCATGCAGTCCAGGCCGTATTGCTTCTTGGTTGCCCGGCGCAGCTCCCTCCCAGTACGGGAAATCATGAAGTAATTTTTTTGTCATATTTGGAAGAAGAGCCCAGTATGTGAAAGGATCAGCCATTTTTTTAAAATTGCAGAAGTAGTACCAGACTGTGAATTTTGTCTCCCGTCTTTCTCTGCTTGTGGCGTTGTTCGTGTCTGAGCCATCAACACAAGTTGTCACACTCTTCAGAACCAGATTTCAATTTATTTTTTTTTTCTTCTGTGGCATATGTGATTTCACGTCAAGCCTCTGCTTTTACTTTAGAAAAACAAGTTCAGTTTCCTCACATCCCTCCTCTTCACAGGGCACCTGTTCTCCAAGTGTGCCGAATTTCCCTTTGGAGAGGTTGTAGGTAAACCCTCAAAGCTTTGCAGCGACATCTCGTGGCTTCATTGACTTGGAAACGTTATCAGACATTCCTCTTCCAGGGTGGAGAGGGTCGATTCAGTCAAATGTTTTGTACAATGGAGGTAGGCTGTCATTTGAAAACCAGTTCATTAAGTGAGAGATTAATGAAATAAGTGACATTCTCAACATGATTGTCAGTTGTATTTAAAAAAGGATGGAAATTCTTTCAGATGCTATACAGAATTGGTGTCCCTCATTGTGTATTTTTTAATTATTATTTTAACAAGCAGTTTTACTACATAGAAATATTTTCTTTTTCCTTCACTGTGTGAGAACTATCTACATTAAAAATAAGTCACAATAATTAAATCTAATGTAAGACTTTTTTATGTGGTGCAATTAATCTGAAAAGTTATATGTTAAACTAACAGGTAAAACCATTTCAAACAGAAAAGGATTTTTTACATTGACAATTTTGTTTCATCCAAAATCTGAAAAAAGTAAGCATTTACATTACCAAATTCAACATAAAACTCTCCAAGCTGCCTTAATAAGTTTTAAAGCCATGAAATGATGTAGAAAAGTTAACAAAGAGAACAGAGGTTAACACCTTTTTAAATTAATTGAAACAAAGTGAACAGCAAACCAACTGTCAGTTCAAGATCAACATTGATGTTGTACATCTTTCAAACAGTCTTATGGAGTTGTAGTTAAACTTTCCAGCTTCAGGTTATAATTTTGATTACTCTGAACACTATTGAGTACTCAGTAAATAGATCCTTAAATGAAGAATACCTGGAGAAGATGCATAAGACAGAATCCACGCTCTGGCTGCCATTATTGCACCAGATCACAGATGTAAAGTTCAGCACTTCACTTGGGAGGGGATTCCTTCAGTCTGCAGCTTTGGGGAATTTTGCTGCATAGCACACCATGCTTTTGCATTGGGCCTTACTGAAGTTTATCGATTAACACTAAAATTGTACATCCCAGTTACTGTATTTGGAGATACGTGCACAGAGCCCCAGACTGCTGTGACTTGGTGGCAGTTTTCAGTGAAAGCAGAACCAGGCTCTTCTCCTTTTACAGAAATACTTTGCTAATTCAGAAAAGGAATACTAAAGGCATTTCTCCTTCTCCAGGCTGTGTCATGAGGAGCAGCTGATGGAGCTGGGGTTGTTTAGTCTGGAGAAAAGGAGACTGAGGGGAGACGTTACGGCTCTCTACAACTGCCTGAAAGGAGGTTGTAGCAATGAAGGGCTTGGTCTCTTCTCTCTGGTAGCCAGTGGCAGGACAAGGACAAATAGCCTCAGGATGGACCAGAGGACATTTAGGTTGGCTATTAGGGGGAATTTCTTTACTTAAAGGGCTGTCAAGCATTGGAACAGGCTGTCCAGGGAGGTGGTTGAGTCACCATCCCTGGAGGTGTTTGAAGGGCGAGTAGATGTCATACTCGAGGGCACGGTCTAGTGGTGGTCTTAGCAGGACTGGGTTGATGGTTGGGCTCAATGATCTTAAAAGTCTTCCAACCAAATCCGTTCTATGATTCTATAGCAAGATGAACATCTTAAATTGCTGTTGCAAACATCTACTCAGATATTATCACAAATATACCAAATATATAAAACATTTTGTCTGAGGCAAAAGTGAAAGAACAGGTGCCCACAGCCTGAAATATAAGAATACTCCCTCTCCTCATGTGTTTAGACTCTCACGTCTAAACACCAGCGTACTCTTGGCTTTTAAGTACTTCAGGCCACAAAAACTCAGCTAAGGGGAGAGGATCTGAAGTAGCAATATACAGCAGATCCACAGTCTACCAATCCTCAATTTACAGAAATAAAGTTATCAAACATATGTGTGTGTCCTTTGGAGTAAAGAAGTGTTCTTATAAGGAGGAGAGTGGAAGATGGCATTGCAGTATGCTGACTTCCAAAGCCTAAATGGGAGACCAGTGTATTACCAAACCCCTAAAGAGGCAGCAAAGGTAATTCATACAAGAATCATAAGAAATTGCTGGGGATTTATCCCTATCTAAAAGCTCTGATTTGTGTTTCTTGTTTGCTGTGAGGGAATGAATCATCAGCGGAAGTGAGGGGAACTGAATTTCTACAGAGAGTTTTTAGCACTCAGGCTAAAATCAATGGCCTCTTCCAAAATTAAAAACACTGAGTGTGCTGCTGAGTGAAGGGCTTTCCGTGGCTTGCCCAGGTGAGCTGAGAGGAAGGGTACTGCAACAGAGGCTGGAAGGAGCTGGGTGGCTTTGGGCCTGCTGCCTGCAGGGATATTCATGTCCCAGTGACTGGTCTTCATGGCAGATCCTGCTGATGCTTCCTCCTAAACCCAGCTCAGCTGTGTGATCATGTAAAGCAGATTCAAACCCCATCAATAAGAGTGCCTTGGGATAATTAAAACTGCTGTTACACTTGGTCTTTTCATGTCCAGGGTCTAATCCATGTATCTCCTCCATACCCTGCATACCCTCCCAGGCACCTAGCAAGGCTTAGTTCTAGAATAGCTATGGAATTAACTCAAATTGCTGAGTCTGGGGTATATTTCTCTATATTCTGCAGGTAACTCTATATTCTCTCAATGAATTTGTGTAAATCTTCTGCATAGCTTGTTCAACAGAAGCAGAAGTCAGCTACGTGTGGAAGCTGTAACTTTTCCTTGTAGTTTCTCAGCAGCCTGCAGGAACACACTGTAAGTCATATAGCACGCTCCAAGTCTCTGACGGGTTCCAGTGATCTCACTGGTTTTAATGGAAAAATTAAATTTACCTGTTAACCCTACTGGTATTTTTTCAATGAATTGCACTTGAAAGTAATTGCACTAACTGGTAGTTGCATTTTTTCAATGCTTTTCTGATCCCACACTCCCTTGAGCTGCATTTTGCCACTTACTTCGTTCGGCCCCAGTCATGCAGAGGTTTCAGGCTGTAGCTGTCTTCTCAAACACTTTGTAAGTAGGTTCCTGTGTTATTAAAAACATCTTATGTCCTGGACTCAGCTCAGCTTTTCTGAAAAGTGATCATCTGGAAGTCAGCCTGAGATCCAGCTGCGTCACATGGGTTTTCCCTGCTTTCTGAAACGATCTGTTCCACTGCTTTTGAAGTTTCTGGGTCCTGGGAGCAGGGACTATCCAGCGTGTCACCACTGCTGTTGCAGTGAAGAGGGGAGGCTATGTCAGAGGGCTGATCGGAGGCTTTGCCTGCAGCAGGTGGCAGGGGCACCGACAGGGGAAGATTCATCATGTAGAACACATTGCCCAGACGTCGAGATACCTTTAAAGACAAAAGCACAATTGCAGTAATTGCTTCTTGAGATAGTGTTAAGGCTGTTCAACATCGCAGCTCATTGTTGTGTAGTGATGCCAGGGACACCCAGGAAATTGCAACCATCTTAAAGGGTCATCGATAGGTAGCAAAAGGGAAAAAAAAATCTCTTCTGTTTTCCTTCTCTCATATTTTTCAGGGCCTGGGTTCTCGTGGAAGGAGCTTGGCAATATGCAGCTTGGGAAAGGCACAATGTGCTGGGTCTGACAGCAGCTCCTCTTGCTCTCTAGGTGCTGCAGCACCCACAGGACAGAGGGGAGGCAAACTGCCTGCAGCGAGCAGGGAAGGTGGTTTTAACGAGAGAAGAGTGAGAGAGAGCAAGGGATAAAGAAAAGGAAACAAACCAGGCAAGAACAGAAACACACAGACAGTTGACATTACTGGATGAGATTAAGAGCAGAAAACTTTAAACATAGAGGGACAGCGTGTCTCTGAAACAAGTGAGATTATATTCCCAGAAGGGCTGCAAAAACCTCTACTTGGTGCGTTTTAAAAGCCAGCAAAAGCAAGTCTGTATCAGAGCAATTCTTACCAGCTGGGTAGGGAAAAGAGGAGGGAAACTTGAGTTAATTCGTCGAAAATCTTTTCCATTTCCAACCTCAGCCTAGTCTCCAGAGCTGTTTCACCCTGACTCCACTTACTCCACTTTAAGTATCTCTGAAACTGTCAGTCCTAACCACCCTTTAGTGTCTCCCTTCCTGCTGTTGTAACACACAGAGAAGCAAAAGTAAACTATGCTGCAGTAATTTCTTTTCTTCTATGATTACAGCACTTACCTTGTTAGTAAGAAAATAAAAGTAGTTTAGTTTGGAAAAATCTTGTCCTCTTAGCTTCTGACTCTTTCATGTCTCTGTGACTTGGCATACATTTAAAGATCATACCTGAGAGCGGATTTTTAATGCTGGTCCGAGTTTTAATCCCATTGTATCCAGGAGATGTTCCTCTGTTAGCAGTGGGAGTGTTTCTCCATCAATAGCATGGTCTTTAAATATCTAATGGGATAATAAACCACATCATAGTATGCTAAAACAAACCTCACTGGGGTTTTTTTAATGCTTAATCCTGAAGCATAGACAATAAAAAGAGGAAATAATAATTTTAGTGTTTTGTCTTCATGTTTATCTCTTAACTGCAGTGTGAGGTCTCTTGTTGAGTCACATGGATATCAGCCCATTTGCCTGTAGCTTATCTACTTGTTCTCAGCCATTGCTAGCATTTCTAACGATATTTAATTTTTCAAATGGAATGATGTCTACAAGAATTCAGGGGCAGTGTGTGGGTTATACCAATGTCCAAGAATGCAAAATTGCTTTAATCTGCATAAAAATAGTGCAGGACATGTAGAGTGAAAGACCTGAAGATGTGATGAATGTTTATAATCACCTGGGCATAATCGGAACAGCCTGGGAGGCTAATGATGAAGTTGTACACATCATCAACAGTCCACTTGCGAATGTCTTCAATGGAAGAAATGTCTTCTCCATTCAGGATCAGGCCATGTGCTCCTTTGAGGAAGAAACACAAATGTTATATTTGTAGGACTTTGCTGGCAGATCAATAGGAAACAATTGTTAACACGAGAGTTTTTACACTTCTCCAGAAACTAATACATTAACAGCAGAAGTCACAGGCAGATATAGGAATCCTAGACACCAAAATCATCAGATGATTAGTAGTAGCTGATTCTGGAAGGTTTTCCTTTGCTGGCTTTTTTCGTTTACTGCTGGCACTGTGTGTATGGTCACTACACATACAAATCATAGTGCAGTATAATGAGTGCATTATCCAATGCTTTTGATTCTTTATACTTTACTGTTATTTTAAATTGGCTAATATTTCAATGGAACAAAACCAAGCCTTTGCTAGCCCATAGTGCCTACTGTGAGTTAGAAGGACATATGGAAATGTTATGGGCAGAAGAGAGAGGCTACTTTACAATTTCCTTCAGCACTTTTTGAAAAATTTTAATTGAAATTCCTTTTGCAGACAGGAACTGAACACTTAATGTGCATTTTAGGGACATGGTTTAGGGGTAGACTCGGCAGTGTTAGGTTTACAGTCAGACTTATGATCTTAAAGGTCTTTTCCAACATAAATAATTCTATATTTTTCAGTGATACAGTATATCTTTGGTCGATGATCCTGGACAAACATCCCAGCCTGTTCTCATTTCAGTTAAATGAGAAGTTTTGTAGGGCTCATCCACTGGCACTGGCACACTTGACAAGACCTGCAAAGTTTTAGAAACCATGATTCTTGTACAGCAGCTGGAGAGGCCTGTGCTTTGTGCTCTGTTGCTCTGTTGTTGGGGAGGTCAAATCTCAGAGATAAGTTTGTTCCTAAATGAGTGCAGCTTCCTTGTCCTGTTTGACAAACACAGGAATTATGATGAGTACATTCCATGCTGCTATGTTTCCCCTGAACCACCAGAAGGAGAGGAGAGAATGTAACATGTTGAACTGAACTGTGGAGATCCTCAAAGGGCTGCTAACGTGACAGCTTAGGAGTGACAAGTGTATTGTCTGCAGGGAGTGATATGAACACAGGATGACATCCTGCAGCATTACGGTGCATGGCACAGAGCATTGGAACTGTTACGAGGCTGCTTTGTGACTTTTTGCCGTGCAATTTTGGTGTCCTGCCAGATAAAGCAGCGCTACCTAAGATGCTGAAATATCTGTTATGCCAGCAGGCAGCAGTTCGCAGGTTGAGAAAAACCACTCTCTACCTTTGCTGACTTGGATTTATCAAGTTATTACCATTTGCAGCATATGAATTCTACATTTAGTTGCCATGATGCTATCATACCAAAAAAATTGCTTAAAACAGAGGGAAGAAATAGGAAAGAAAATGAATAGAAATAATATTAATGTGCCATTCTGACTGCAATCTGCAGACTCAACAAACCTGAAGGTAGCAATGGGTTGCTGGGTACTGGAAATCCATATGGTAATGCAGAGAATGGTATTGCAGAAGGGTACATGTACTTGTCATCAAAAGCAGCACAGGAGCTATTGGACTCCTTCTCATTTGTGTTGCTGCAGCTGTTGGTTTCAGCAGAAATGTCGTGAGTAGCACAGTTTTTCCTCAAGCTTTGTTCAAATTCTTTACAGTTTTTGGCCACTGCAGCTGGCTCAGTCTGGGTTTTGCTTTGTTCATGTTTATTTGGTGTCTCCACCTCTGCTTCTTTCTTGTCTTCTTTCTCATCATCTGCTACAGCTGAAGCAGGGTCCATATTTTTGTCATCAGCTTGGTTCTTTGTGCCATTGGCGCTACAGTCTGCGGTTTTGTGATTTCCAGCTCTCCTCCCGGGTCGACGTCCCCTCTCCCTTTGCAAAGTGCTTACTGGCGGGTATGGGCTGGTTGCCATGAGCATAGTGTTGCCATGAATTTCATCCAGGGTGGTACGATGAACGTAGAGGTCACTGGGAAGATGACCTTCAGGTAGTCTGTGTCTGCCACGGAAAGCAATGGGACTAGCTGGCATCCCATGGTAAAGGAAAGGTGCTTCCAGGCCCAGTAGTCCTTTCCGATGAGCTTTCTCCATTTCTTTTTGCTGAAAAATAGCACTCATCTCCATTTCCATTCTAAGAGAGACACAGAGCACAGTTAGGGTCATTTAGTTCCTTCTTCACTTCTTTTTTACAGATGCAGATTAAAACTCAGATAACCAAATAGGCAAGAGTACTGATTTTCTTCCTTCTCCCCTCTTTTGCTATGTGTGAGAGGTCACAAACTGCAGATGGAATGACAAACCTGCCTGTATTTAATATGCTGCCAGGTACATACAGTAAACTAAAAGGAAGAGGAAGTATATCTTCCACATGATGTCCCTGGATAACATTTCAGACAGAAAAGTGGTATTTGTATACTGGTAATGCAGTAAGAAAATTATGCTGAAAACTGGAAAATGGCAGTGGTATTATAAGTGATAAAGAGCTAGAACTATATTATCTATGGAACCTGTGCATACATTCAAAGTAAGCTAATGTAAGTCTCTCAAGTAACTCTCCATTGTAGTTGGCACCTGCACGTGGCTCTGAGAGTGTGAAAGGGTGAGATCCTGGTGGTAAGTGTTCAGCTGATCTCCCTCCTGGTAGATAAAGCCAATGCTCCAGAGGCTGTTCCAGCTTCCTGCCTCTGGCATAGTGGGCAGGAGGGCTTACCAGTGAGATATGGAGAACACAAGGAGCAGTATGTGTCTCCATTGTACCAGCCTTTACTGGCATCAGCTTTCTCTGGAGCCAAGAAAGGGATCCTAGATCTTAGCTCTAGGTTCCTATAGCTCCACAACTTCAGCTGGAGCTGAGGGATGGAGCAAGTGAGGCAATCTACTAGACATAAACCCAGAAGTGCTCCAGCCTGCCTTCCTTGTTTTACAGAGCTTTCAGTGGACCTCCACATTTGTCTTTGGAAAAGGGTTTGTAAGGGCAGCCATGTCTTTAAAGTGCACTGCTTTTTTAACACTGCAATGAGGATAACAAGTCATGGAGAGTCTTTTAGGAGACTTAGCGTTAATGCAACTTTATCAAGAAAACTGTTTGGACAAAAAGTGTCTCCCTTCAGATGATAGTTGTGTGGAGGAATTGTTTGATCATTCCATAACATTCAGGGCTTTTTCTCTGCTCTCTTTTTATCTTTGCGGCAACCTCAACATTATCAGTTTTCTGCTTTCAGAAATTCAGTGGAAATGTTTTGTTTATGTACCATGTCCTTGTACGTCTTGCCCAATTGTCATGGCTCACACACAGCTCTTGAGGTGGAGAAAAACAGGAAAGAATGTTACATTCCTGAATACTCCTCCAGATAAGATAGTCTGCTCCTCTAAGAACAGTAGACAGGGTATTGCTGAACTTTGGTATGAGGCAGAGTCCCTCAGAGAACAAGGATTTGGGACCAGGTGTAGGAGATCATTTTCCAACACCTGATTTCTATAAAGGGCAAAAGGAGCCAGTGCAGCTCTAAAGGTGATGTGTGCTACAGAAAGCTGCTTGAAATCAGTGGAAATTGCCAGGATAACAAAAGACTGGGGTAAAAAGTTATTTTGTGGATTTAGGCTGAGCTGTTTTATGTTGGATTTTTTTCTGGATTTGGTGGGCTGAAGGAAGAGCCTGAACAGGCAGGGCTAACTCTGAGGTGGCTGAGGGAATATGCGTTGGCCCTGCTTGCTGCTAGATATTTTGTTTTTCCCAGCACTTTTACTGTGTTCTAGGAGCTGTATGAAATGCATTGTTAATGTGGATCTTGCCCTTGAGTTCAGTAATCAAGCTTTGCTGGCTGAAGAGCTCTGAAAACTTTTGTCCTAATTCTCTTGAGGTGCCTACTCAGGATTTATCTGTTCTTTGTTCTTAGTCTTGCTCTGTGAGAGGTGCTGCCACTCAGTGTTGTGCTGAAGCCCAGTGCAGGTGTGGCTGAGGTTAGAATTCCTCTATAGAAATGATGTGGCTGTGAGGGAGGGCACTGGTGATTACTTAACAGCTACTGATTACACTGAAACTGGTACAAATGACTGGACTCTCTCTAGTCCCTCTGACGTTCAGGCTATTGGGTTAAACTAGGAAAGGTGCCCACCCTGCTGAGGTGGAGACATGGCTCAATGTCCCAAGGGCCTGGTTGTAGAGGCTTAAGATATTGTGTAAAGCACACAGTGTAAAGTTTAAATTTATTTCTGAGTTTTTGTACCTTCATGGTGTTTGGATCCAGAGTTCAAGGGCTGGGGCTGAACTTTGTAGCTTGTTTGTTTCTTTTCCTTACATCATTTTAAGGCTAAAAGCAGAATCAGGGCAAGCAGAAAGTTCAGTAGCTTCAGACCTCAAAAGATAATCAAGAGCCCTCTGCTTCTCTGAGTGTCCTGAAAAAGTTCCTTAATCCCTGTGAATAAAAACCTACAAAAGGTCTGTAGTTCAATAAAGTGCAGCTGCCTTTACTGCCCTAATCCTGGCACGCACCACAGAGTGAATCTTGCTAGGGAGTACCTGGCAATATTTTGCTTTTGAACCAGTTCCTGTCTTCTGGCCACAGCCTCCATGGATTCTGGTTGCAGAAAGCTGTATCCTTAAAGGGAGAAGAAAAACCTTTAAAATTCACTTGCTTCCTCAAGCAAATGCACAAACCCCAAAGCAACGCAGAGATACTTAATTCAACTCTCAAAAAGTTGTATGATGTGATTCAGCAGGAAGCTAATATGACTTTAAGTTAAATCACATCTGTGTTCATTGCTTTGGTGGGAAAATATAGTAGAAACATGAAGACCACCATTGGGTGTTTGCAGGATCAGACCTGTGGTTACCTGTACCTGCCAGTACCCTTACAGGAGAGAGACAGCAGGGTGGTTGTATTTGGTGTCTTATGTCTTTGAAGCACAAAGAGCAGCTCAGAAAATAATAACAGTTAAAGCAAACCTGTTCCTTCAAGACTATTTTCAGTCTCAATGCCATGTAATTTTAAATTACGTTTCCTCTTGAGAGAGTCTCTTGTTTGAAATCTGCATTGGGGTGGAGGGGAAGAAGCTGATGCCAGAAATTCTTGTTTATAGGTCTATGTGGCATCAAGAATTTATTTGCTCATCTCAAAGAAGGGAACCTTAAGGTATGATCTCTCTATAGAAAGCAATGTGTAAATGTCTGTGCAGTGTGATGTGCATGCCACAGTTGTGTTGTCATGCAGTGACATCCAGCCTTCTCCTTAGAGCTCTGCCCTGTAATTTTGAGCCTTTATTAAAGGACTTGTAGTTGCCTTGCATGAGTAAAATGGCACGTGGTATTATGATTAAAGAATGCGATCAGTAAAGTAGCCTTGTAAAACCGCCAGTGCTCATGCATGAGCAAGCGTTAAATGTAGCAAAAAGTGTTGTTGTGTGGACTCATTTGTTTAGATGTGAAAATGCTTGGGAAATAGAAAAAGAAGAGGAGAGGACACAAGTGTGCAAATGACTCCAACAACAGTGTATTCAACAAAAGCTAAATTGGGTGTGTTTAGACATATAGTTTAGAATCCCCCGCAGGCAGACTGCCTCCTTTTAGTGAGGCTGTTATTCCAAAGAAAGTAAACTGTTATTGACACCACCCATAAATCCACGAAAATTTAGGAGGTGTGGTTTGCTTTCTCATTTACATGCTATCATTTTTCAGGATGCAGAAAAGTCCTTCATTACCTGGGCCTGGGTAAACACGGTTGGACAATAAGTTTGGCATGTTTGCGTGCTGTGGGACTGTGGGCCCTAGGTGGGATGCTATGTGGATCTGTCTTGGGTCAGCTGATGCCATCATCTCAGTTGAAGGTAACAGATCTCTGAGAGGAAAAAAGAAAAAATACATTCAGATATACAAAGGACACTGTATAGTAAAGAACAAACTAAGGGCTCGGGTATAGCACATACATGGTTATTTTTTAACTGCAATATTATAATAGGGACTGGGGCAAAATACCTGTCTACCAGTCGAGGCTCGAACTGGGAGGGAATTGCCTGCATCCTCTGCTGGCCTGCACCCATTAGCTGAGGGTTTACTGCCATCAGCTGATTCCTCATTAGCATCTCTTGCCGCTGCCGCAGTTCTAGCAGAAAGCATATACAGTTCTGTTATCAATGTAGGAAACCAGAAAATGGTTCTGTCTGCAGTATCACTTTACCAGAGAAAATACTTTTCTTGAAGTGACAGCATTTTAGTATGAGTTAGCAAATCACACTTTAATATCAGCAACTAAAATAGATGATTTCATTGTCACCTTAATAATTTTGTTTAAATAATGTAGATTTATACAGTCAAACTATGGTAAAAATGAACAGAATATGCACAGTTGTGTACAAAAGGACAAATTGCAATTAACAATTCATGTATCACTATGAAACAGAAGAGAATAGCAATGAATGCTAAGTTCTCTGCTTGAGAGAGTTTTAATTTCTAATACAGTTTTATTTTTAGAAAAATCTTATTAGCAGAGACCTCCCTTATCATGAGACAGCAGCTCCAGCAGACAAGCCTGCGGTGGTGAGCCAGAACCTCATAATGCCCAGCTATGGCTTTTGTTGCCAAGTTCCTGTGTGACCTTGAATCTTCTTCCAGATGTTTGGCGTCTCTTGATCAAATTGTGAATGCTAAGAATCCCCAATGTTAACTTTTAATTACCTTAAGAGGAGCTTTCTTCCGTTACTCCTAAGACAAATTTGAAATGCCTTTTGAAGACATTAAACCTGTTTCTGGCTGTTTCCTGTACATTATACAGATATTAATAATCCTATAAACAAATGCGTAGTTAGGTTTCTTCCTGCTTACCTCCTGCTGCCATGCCACTTGCTAATCTGTATAAGTGCTTTTCTTCTAGTGCTCCTTGTTCCCCCAGGATAGACATTTTTCTCATATGATCTCGTGGAGTCATGCTGTAAGGAGACAGCAACAACTTCTGTGTTGTAAAGGACTGAATCAGCAGGCCCACAGAAAAGAATAAGGCATTCCAGAATGTAAGAAATGGAGCAGGTGATAAAAATTTTCTCAAGGAAGCAAGTTGTCCTTTTGCCAGTCAGAGCTGTAACCTTCAGTGCTTGTGGATTGTATTGGTTACCATATAGAAGCTTTCAGTTTTCAATACAATCCAAATGTTGCCCTCATTTTATACTAAGTTGTTTGGTGTCCTTTCCATGCAAAGAAAGTCAGGATGTTGGGAAATATCAGCTGCTCAGAAGGATGAAATTAAGCTTAAGTCTTTTGCCTGCAGCCCCTGGTGTATCACAACAGCCCTGGAAACAGCGATGTGCTCGTACTCAAGAAGACAGATCTCTTTGCTTTAATTTGGGAATTGTAATAGCTTGGAGCCCTGTCTACTTGAAGTGAAATGGATGGGAAGAAATGGTATAATAGGAATAAAATGTTCCAAATGACATCAGCTCCTTAAGACTGCCAAATGAAGGAAAAAAGTAAAAACATGTCTTGTAGTGACAAAAACAGTGATAAAAACAACTAGGCTTAGATTAATTATCCATATGTGTACAGGTTCTAGAGCAGAACTCTAGACTAAAAACTAATGCATAGTTGAATAGCTGAAGTGTCGCTGGGGTTGTGTCAGCATTTCTGTGTCTGGCTAAAGAAGTAGGTGGCTAATTCACAAATGATCCTGATACCAGGGGAACGAGTAACCATGGTATCTGCTGCCAGGATTTGGGAGAACGATCTACAGCAGGATTATTTGTGCAGACAGGTGAAAAGGAAGCAAGTGCCATAACCAACAGTCTGGTTGTTAAAAAGCTGATCTGTGTGCACACCCAGGATAGCTCTACAGGCAGCATCTGCACATTTGTTTCAAGAATTTGTAAAGCAAATGATGGATGGGTTTCTTGTTAAGTAAATTAAAATGAAGGAGTTTAATTTTCTTCCCTATTAGTTCAAATGAAATGGATTATTTCTCTCTTCTTAAAGATGAAATATGTAATGCTTAAGTAATCTCGTGTTGTAGATAGTTACAGCTCTGTGAGCTCAGCCAATGTGTGGTATAGATAACAGTGAGGGATTTCTTAGAATGCAAAAGGAGGAGCACAGAGAATCTTCCAAAGATAAAGAGAGCTCAAGTGAATGATACCTTTCTGAGCCTTTCCTTGAAAGTGAGCAAATGGGAATTGTTGTGGAACAATAAGAAATGGAGGACTGACTATGCCACTAAGAGCAGTGGAGTCCTCTCCTCTGGATTTGGTTTCCCATGGCAAGGAAGCCGTCAGTGACAAATGCTGTGGCAGCAGCTACCTTCCATTTCAACTGGGTGCTGACAGCTGCTGAATTCATGTTAATAATCACTCCAAAAAGTTGTGATCTCTGAAGCGCAAATGGCCAGAACAATCCAGAACTTTGGATGGTTTGACTTTTTTATGGCTTACTGACCAATTTGCCTTTAGCATACTATGAAAATGTTATTGCCTTAACCAGCCTTCTCCGAGAACTCTATTAGCTACCTTTTGCTCAGGTCTTTCCTTGTGCCAACCTTGCTTAGTTTGCAAGTTGAAACTTATTTTCATTTTTATACTGCATTGCCCCTGCCTTACTAGTCAATGGCTGTGACTGACTGTTGGCATGATAAAATAAAATCCAGCTGTGGGACCAAGTACACACATACAACAACAGTGAAGACAGGGGTGTTGCAGTGAGATCAAGCACATCTTGGAGTGTTAGCATTGTTATGAGTCCAAGGCAGATCTGGTTGCCAAGTGGTTTGTTTATCTTTAAACCAGCTAGCTAGGGTACAGGAATTTCTAAGAAATACTAAGCATGAACAACCAAAATTGCCTTTTTCCCAGCCAGTCCTTCTCCAAAACAGAACCAAACTCTAAAACCTGTCCATTATCCAAAATCTAATGGAAGCAAAATCCTACAGTTTATTACACAAACCATTTATAATTTGGATTAATCATTAGAACTCCTTTTTTTGCCTTTGATCTATTGATGAGTTACAAAAGATTAAGGGAAAGCTGTCAATCTCATTCATGTGTTTCAGGAATTTACCAGTTCCTTAGTATGGTGAAGATACTTGGTTTGAGCCTCAAAATGAGTTTTCCAAAACCTAGGTAGGTTGGTCATTTCAGCCATTCAGGCTGAGAGTAGAGGCTGTATTTAGACCACGCTGCTAGTATTCCCTCAAAATAAAGAGTTTTTACATTTATAAATGTTATAAAACCTAGGATCTGTGTTGGCTGGGATTCAGGCTTTTCTGACACAGATAAGCCTGTCAAATCCAAGAAGAACAGTACCATGTCCTTTGTTCTTGACATATATATCTGAACATGTGTTGCTGGACATGTTCCCATTTGCCTTTTTTTTAGGGTTCTTTAGACTTAAAGCGGTTTAGGATGCTGGGTGCTTCATGAAGAGCATTTGAGCTGCCAAAGTGCTTCTGAGCTGCTAAAGCATTTTAAAGCTCAGTACTAAAGCGATTTAGTGCAGAACTAAACTTTACAGCAGCTCAAAAAATTGATGGCGACTGGGATTTGCCATACCATGCTGGTCCAGCAAGCCATTTAGATGGTTTCCTTTCACAGATGACTAATGATGGATTGAATACCCGGGAAAGCTGGAATTTTAAACTTGATGCTAACCTTCTTTCAGCCTGATGCACCTGACGAGAAAATATGAAGGTGCAAAGAAACCAGCAGTGGTCCAGATAGGCATAATGGAAAAAAGAGAGAGCTAACCTTTTATTTCAAAAGGCCCATCTACTCTGACCCAAATCCACATCTATCAACAACCAAGCAGCAGTAACTGCGGTTAGAAACCAGTAGCACCAGTGCAACTGTGGTGTTCTCAGTGTACTCTAAGGTTCCCAAAACAAGTCTGGATTTTGTGCTGAGTGGGGAGTATGTTGTACTGTCTGTTGACAAATAGCCTCAATTCAGAGCTGAAGCAGAAACTATCTAAGTACTTTCTTAAAATCTTTCTTTTTAAAAATGAACTGTTCTTTTAAATGCTGGCATTTTCACTGAGTGTGGGGTACCACGTACAGCAGCATCCATAGTGGAGTTGATCTGTACTTATTGACAGATTATTATCCACAAGATGACCAGGATTCACAGACCATCACTTCCAGCAATGTTCATCGTATATGTAATTTATCCTTGCAAGGACAGACTAAGTGGTCTGTTTGTTTGACATAGAAATGATAGAGCATTGAAAAACGTCATGGAATAATATGACTTGAAAGTTCATTCTTCCACAAAGCTGTAGCTTAGTGCTTCCACTGACCCAGCTCTTGAATCATCATGAGCCAAAAGGAGGGTTTGATTCCTTAATGAGGTTTTCACTGGAGTTGCTCCATGAAGTTGTTCTGTGTTTTGTTGGTGTGCCAGTAAATCCTATCTAATTTATCTTGGATTTCTTCTTGGATATATAAAAACTCTGGTATTTGTGGTTAAAAAAAAAAAAAAAATTGTGTGTTATTTCCACTGAAAATCTAATCTATTTTCCCTAGGTGTAAATTTTACATACATTTTGTATGTTTGTTATCCACATGGAATTACTTATTTATTTTCCTGAATTTCCTGTTCAGGGAAGTGTTGAATTGATCAGGTAGGGTAAGTAGCTTAATAACCTAATACAAAGATATGTGTGTGTAACTGTGTCAGGAGGAGACACTGAACTTGACTAATTTATGTTATTCCTTTTAGAAAAAACACTGGTTTTGGTTACTTAGATAGGGTTCTGACTTGCAGATCAAACTTTTTAGGCTACTTAAGATACATACTATTTTCATAACAACCAGCATATTATAAACCCTTGTCACCAATACAAGATCTCTGAACAGGGAAAGTATACTTCTGATACATATATTAGCTGAGATTTGAGAACAGCTCAAAATCTTGCATCAGGGATCATATAAATTCATACACACCAGCTGTCCAGTGTTACCTTCATATATGGCTCTTCTCTGATCCTATTGCACAAATCCTGGCTGTACAGCACATTACAGGGATGAAGACAAGTTAATCTCTACCTTTAGAGTCTTACCCTTAGCAAACCCTTCTTGGCAGCAGGCAGAACCACTCACCCAGTACTAATTCTGTCTCAATTTATTAGATGAGAAGTGGCAAGACACGAACTTCATGAACCAGAAGCATTTGCAAATCTAATCATGCTATATGCAGTTTCAAATATCTGTAGCAGTCTGTGTATCTTTACTGTATTTTGGCAATGCCATTAATACTATTGCCTTATGTATAATATAGACTTGTTGGAAGACTTCTTAGCTAAATGCATTCAGATTTGATCAGTTAATATTGTTTTTATGTACATCAAACACATGGAATTACCCTTTTTAAAAGCAATTCTCAGTATATATTTGGAGTGGACCCATAGAGTGTTTGGAAGAAGCTGAATGTTGTTTATAATGCTCAGGTAAATCTGCCAGAGAAATCTATTAAACATGTAATATTTCACTCATAAGCATGTACACATGTTTATATGATGAATTTCATACACTGTCTCATTTCTATTCCCATTGATTTCCCTTTTAGAGAAGCTCTCCTGTTTATTTGAGAAATTGGGTGCTATTTAATAATATGGGAATATTTATCTGTGTTTTAAACACTCTAATGGTATTAATTGTAGTATGAAGAATTCTTGCCCTAAACCTGTCCTTTGAGTCATAAAGCTAGAGATTGTACATATTTAAGAATCCACAGTCAGCAAAATGAATGACTTTTGGAAAGCAATTATACCAACATTATGTCATAGAGGATCATGAAATACATGAAATACAATGGTGAGGTACCATTGGAGAGGCTGTGGGGCTAAATTCTAATCCTAGATACGTGGGCACAGGCTGCTCAGAGACCAAGATTAGAGTGTAATCCTAAAACTGGATTGAGAACGATACATTCCCTAAAGAAAGGAAAATAACTATATTTATACTGTGTGTCAGCCAGTAGTGTTTGCATTGCGTGTCTTTACACTGAAATGAAGACATGGATGTTTTGCCATTTTTGAGTCAGCTAGTTGTTAAGGTTGCAAGCAGCAAGTCACTCATTTCTTTTAAACGCACTTGGGAAGAAATCAAGGCCTGCTATTGGCAGTGTAAATCCTTCGGTACCTCAATTAGGTTTGTAATAGGAGTTTATTCATCTTTTTCCCACTGGAGTGGCTCAGGGCAAGGGGAAACACTCCTGTGTGCTAAGGGAACAGAGCTGAATGCATTTGACTAAACCCAAGGGTGGAGATGCATTGTGCTGAGTGCAAATACACCACAAAAGCCCTCAAAGCCTGCTAGGTGAGACAGACAGATGGTGCAGGAAAAAGAAGCAGTCCTGCTATTTGATGTGGTATTGAAGGATGGAATAGAGGATAGCAAGCAACTGAGGTGGGGATTGCACTTAGCACTTCCCCTCTCAGCTCAGTGCTGTAACCACAGGACGGGTTTCCGCAGAGCCATGGTGCTGACATTATCCGCTTTTATCTGTGGCAGCACCCAAAGGATCCAGCTGGGATCATGCAGTGCTTTAACTATGCCTTTTCAAATAGTAACTAAAATAACTACGTAAGAACTAATGAAAACAGTGATTGTTACAGAGCAACTGTGTGCATGCACAGGTGTCTGTGTATAACATTTTACTCCCACCCTGCATCCTGACAAACTGGTATGGGGAGAAGCTGTTTACAGGGGATAGGTGTTTCCATTACATTAGTTATATGCAGAGAGATAAAAGCATGACGTAATTTGTTTTCCTTGTGGATTTATTTCATAATTAGAACGACATTTGAAACATTATCCTCTCATCTTTGATTCTTCTAGAAGCCTGAAGATTGCAATATGTGGTGTAGCGGGGTCAGTTAAAGGGAAACTAAACTCTATTTCTTACTTTTTAATGATTTTTAGTTTTAAGGCACAAAGTCATTTTGTTTCTTTTTTAATTTTTAAATACTGGTAATGGAATTATTGGGATGGAAAGCTTTCTAACAGTTACAGAGCAAGGATGGTATTTCCAAATACTGTTAGGAGTGTTTTAGGAAAGCTATTTTTATTTAACAACTCTTTAACTTCACTGGCTAACTGAGAGTTTGAATCTAGAAAACTTGTCCTGAATCCTCAGTACCTTCTCCCTTCAACTAGGAAATTAAGTACTGCAGTAGTATTCAACTCAGCTTCCTGAAACCCTCTGATAAAACAGAAAACTGCATTTGATGTGTCTTACACCACTAAGGTAAAACAAGGTGGTGCAGATTTTTATCATTAATCGTTTCTGGTTAGCTTGGTTTATTACAAAGCAAAAGACAGCACATACCCTCAAAAAAATATTTGCAGGATGTTATAATATATGTAAGTTACAGATATCAGATGCCAAAACCGCTGTTATTTTCCAGACACAAGTGAAGTCACAAGTTTGTATAAAAACTTTTAACCCTTGCGAGATTAACAGATGAAATTGTACACCTGATCCTGACAACAGGCTCAAAAATCAGCATCTTGAACAAACGGAGCACTTTCAGCTCCAGTTCGCAGGATCAGACCATGGCAACATTTCTTGAGCCAGGATTGCCTGCCTCTCGTGCTTTTTCTGTAACACTGGGGAGATGCGGAAATTCACATATTCTGTAACTGAAGAACTCGAAATTTTAACTCCAAAGGCAATATAACACTGCCCAAGCCTTTCTCAGTGTACAGCTAATTTTGCCCACATATTCAGATAATAACAAGATATAAGGAACCTTCATTGCATTATGATAATATTGCTACAAAATATATCATGCTGCATACATTGGTGCTCCGCAAAGCTGCTTGCACTGGGGTTTGTTACAATGACTATGAACATAAGAAAAATTTTAATTAGGTAAATCTAATGTTAGGTACATCAGACTAAAATGGCCAAGTATCTGTGTGACGATAGCCTTGATTAATTCTTATTGCTCACCAATTCAGAAAATCCACTGCTCCAGGAAGTATTTGTAAATCAATGAGGTTTTTCTATTGTACTTTAGAAACATAAATTAACTCAAAGATTAAGCTGTATGGATCAACCAGTGAGATTTTAAGAATATTTTGTCATGGTTAGACAAGAGAGTGAAACATTTGTGCAATTACATTAAGCGACTCAATCTCTATCCCAAGTTTTCTAGAAAAATAGTGACTATGCAGTGACAAGCCTTCTCAAAACAAAACCCTCAATTTGTGAAACAGATCTTTAAGCATTTTGAAAGAGATCAAGTTTCTGTCATAATATATACAGCATTTCCACTTGAATAGGCAGGATTATTTATCCCTAAGAATACGTATTGCAGATTGGTAAGAAATCAGAACATAGTTAATCTCGTAATTTTTTTGTATCACCTCTGCCTACTCCTAACTCTACTCTCTTCACCCCAGTGCTGCTCTTAAAGAAAACCACCATGAGGATGTCTCCTTTTTTTTTTTTTTAAATCCTCTCTGTTTCTATTGTGAGAAGTCTTTCCTAGCAAAATATGAAAAATCATACACCTCTTGTTACAGCTTAGCAGATGTTGCATCCCCATCTACATTAGAAATTAATGCTTTTTATTTCATGCATACTTACATCTATTGTGAAGACCTTAGTTTTGGGAAAAATGAGGACACCATGAACATCCAAGAGTATGTGCCTTCGCTATAAGTCTTCCTTTCAAGCTGCCTCAGTAATGTGATTGGCAGCTTTTAAAACACATCAAGATTAACATGTCAAAAACTGCCTTAACTAACGCTGACTTTACTTTAAATACAAATTGAACTGATCTTGATTAGCTCTCATCCCTGCTTTAAGCCCTACCCACTCTGACATCACAAGCCCTTCTCCAATACCATCCCCTAACCAGGCTGTAAAAACATAATTACCAGAAGAGCACTACACTGATCTGATAAACCTATTTCACATTTAACCTGCTAAGCTGTTGTTAGCTTTTAAGATGCTTGATGCATTCACTTAAAATCTTCCTGTTCCAACAAGAAATACAAGTGAAGGGTAACAATTGCCCAGCTCTCATGCATTGTTATCTATTTATACTGATTTTTAGAAAGGACATACTTCTTACCAGTGGCAAACAGTTTCCCCAAAACTGTGTTATCCCAGAACTGTGTATCTGAGTGGATTGGGGAGAACTGGAAGATGGAAATCCTGTTAAGCATATTGTGAGGCTAACACAAGGATCAGATGGTTATACTGCTCAAGCCGGCAATTTACTCTTTAATTCTCACTGTCAGTGAGTTACCTCTCAGAACAACTGCATGGTAAATGGCAGATTTTTAAAATGTCAGGGTGTGGTGAGTTTCTTCCAACATCTGTGTCAGCTGATGGGATGTCAGGGTTGATGTTTGTTAATCCCTTATTCACCTGAATAAAGTTCATTAAGTGCTCGCTGCAACAACAAAAATTGCCCCTCATCCTCTCTTGAACACTAACACAATGCTTAAGCCTGGAGAAAATGGACTCATTCCTATTGAACATCATTCAGAGGGAAGCATTATTGTTAGTGAAGGGATGTAATTCTGCTATAGTTCAGCACATCCTTACAGAAAACAGGTTTTTAAAATAATAGAACACAAAATACATATCTATGGTACCTAATATGGGATTTATTTTTTTTAAGTGAATGTGACACACTATTTTTGCTGTAAAAGCTGTTTTGCTGCTGTCTGGATATTCTTTATAAAGAAGAAAATCACACCCAGAATCATTGTTTTAGTAAAAAAAAAAATCAATACTAAGTTTTAAAAACAATTTTGGGAGTTCCTTTAAAAAAAATAATTAGAGAGCAGCTAAAATAACCTGAGAATGATTTTTTTTTTCATGTGGTTCACCAAATCTTTACATGTGCAGCTGGACAAGGAATTGAAGGAGCCTTTTAGGCTTAAAGATAATTTTCAGCTTGTGTTCAGTCCACCTGGTCTGTAACTGCCTACAGAAGCCTTGAAATATGCTGAGTAGATACAGTCTTGAAAAGAGTTCCTCTGCTGGGATTTTTCAGGATTGTCTGGGTGAGGCTGAATCAAACATTTTGTTAGATATGGGGTTGCCTGAATAAATTATAAGTGAAGTCTTACATCAGTGTACATTTTTCACCATACGTCTCAGTCTGTGTGAATCACATTTCAGGAAACCCACAGAGAGTTTAATACTAGGAAAAATGACTTCCTGAGGCAGAAACAAAACCAGCAATATAATAAGGATATATATGGTTTTTTTTTCCTGTTTTACCTAATGAGAGAAGTTTGGAGAGAGAGAACACCACTCTGCAAGACCCCTGGCATCCAGCCTGTGGTTTCTGGCACAGAGGCAGAATTGCTGTAGTTAAGTGTGACAGCCGCAATTCATAAAGATGGTCCTTTTAATGGTCCCTCTCCAGAGAAGTTCCAGTTGCTGACTGGATTTCACAAGCATCAGACAGGGCTCTGTGTGTCTCTCAGCAGTCTCGTTTCTGCTGTTCATCTTCAGCTGCAGGAAAAATGGCAGAACAGCAGAGAGGGGAGAGAGAGGGATGTAGGAGATGAGTTATGAAAAGAACAAAGTATTGTAGAGTATATCATATTGATCTGGGCCTTGGTCTGCTAATTAGTATCACTGCTAGCTAAGATGGTTTAGGACAGCATAGTCCCACTTTATCCCCTTTCCAGAGAGGAATCTGAGCGTGAGGAAACACTGGCACTCAGATTCCTCTGTGCAAAGGGGATGACTCTAGCCTGACAGCTCCCACCTAGTACCTGTTTTTTTTTGCCTGAGCTACTGACACCAGGTAGAGACTAATGCGAAAGATGGAGTGAGGCTCACACCACCTTCTGCATAGTCTTACCCAGCCTTATTGCCTGGGCTTACCTCTATGGCAAACAGTGCTGAGGTCTCCAAACTGGAATTTACCCATGTGGTACAGGATGCATCCAGAGAGCATCACTTCATCACAGACCACAAGGAGCTGGAAGAACGCTACCAAAAAACCAACAGGTTTTAGTAGTTTCTGTACTATTTTAAAGCTGAATTAAGGGCCAGAAGACTCTCAATTAATTTCATAAGAAATGTCAGCTACTGTAACATCTTTCTCTGTTCCTGAAGTACTAGAATGGGTTATCAATGTGGATTCAGCTCCATGCACTAAGGTAGATCTAGTCTTACCGTCACCACCAGCCTTGTTGTTAGCATGGATCTGGGTCAGAACTTTGTCTTCTTTTGACAAAATCAATGACAGACATGACTCTGCTGATTGGATTTGTGGTCTTCAAAAATGGAAGGCAAAAATTATATGAGACTATTTTATTACCAATTCAAGAATTATGTTGTTTACGAAAACAGAGCGTTGGAATGGATTTGTACAAGTAGAGAACGTGCTAAACTAGAGTATAAGCAGGTTTTAATCCACTGTTTCTAAACTCTGCCTGTTGTAAGTGAGGAACCTGTGGAAGAGCAATAATCCTTATTTTTATTCCTTATGAAGTTCTCTGAAGCTAGATACACTTCAGTGGAGACTTATTTCTGTATAATGAAATGCGCTGGAGTGATACAGAACTTGGCAAATGGCTTCTTTATCACAGATCACCTTGTCATTTTCCAAAATGAAATCTGTTTTAAGACATAAAACTTGACTTCCTTCCATGTTTCCCCCAAAAGATTTAAACTAGAAGAATAGTATGCCCACAGCTGGCAGCATAGCTAAGGAACAGGGTGGTCTGATGGATGGGTTGGGATGTTTGGAACCAGTAGGCTGGGAATCCCAAGAATGAGCTTGAATAAATAGTGTTGTAGAATCCTGGGATTAGAAACAATCACCAGACTCTACAGTGATGCAGCTGGCTTAGAAACACGTGGGATCTTGCCTTTGGGTTCACTCACAAGAATCTGAGAAACAGCTAGAGATGGGAATGGGCAAATCCATGTGTCAGTGTCACTGTAATCATCTGGTGCGTGGGTGAGCAGAATGTCCTTTAAGCTGTAGCACTCCTTGGGAGTTCAATTTTTTCCAATTCTTGACTCTTTGCTTGGTTGCAGGGTAGGTGCTCCAGTTCCTTCTGAGTTGCAGGACATTCTGAAGAAGGAAATGCCCGACTGTGTTCACTCGTACTGAATACATACAGACAAGATCAACAAATACTCACTGGAGAGGTAACACAGGTTGTAACATTTTGGGTTCATATTTGCTTATTTGGGGATTTTTTCATTAGGCTGTGTATGGAATTAGGATGTTTTTGGATGTGGAAAGGTAAGTTACAACTGCATTGGTATTGCGTTCAAAAAGAAAACTTAATTGAATACTCTTTTTTTGAACTAACATTTGAAATAACAGGTAGAAATACAGAGGCTCAGATGCTGTCACTTGGGATGACCCTAGAAATGCTTTCAACCAGCTCATATATCAGCATAAACTTGCTCTCTCTGGCAGCACACGTTCAGGGTGAAGTTACACAGAATGCAATGGGGAGTTTTGCAGAACTATCCGAACCAATTGTACCAGATGGTACTGTATGGAAGCAACACTGATCCTTTGACTCTGTTGATTTCTAATTAGGTTTCTAGTAATTAATATAGTTTGCAGGCCTTGCATGAACTCTGCAGATTATACATTTGTGTAAATGATTAACTGAAAGGGGATTATTCCTGGCATAAGTTCAACCAAAAAGAATTTTCCAGCCCTGAAAATCTTCTCTGACAGACTAGTATGTTGCAATAGAGGATGAAACATTAAGTTTGTATTTCTGTAGTTCCATTTTAAGAACAGTAACTCAATATCAGTGTTAAAAATATCTGTATGGTGGATATAAAAATACGTTTGCTATGATAGATCTTTTAGTCATGCTTTTTATGGAAATCAAAATGCATATTCAATATGAGATAGTAATTAGAAAAATCTACTTACCATTGTTAATATAGTAGGAAAGGTAAGTTGTGGCTTTGAGAAAAAGAATAGATTTCAGAATCCCACAGTTTGCATTTAGCAGTTCGTGCTTGTAAATACAAGGTTGAAATATTCATAATAGCTCAGTGGCAACAAGGTCTATCAGACACCTCTGCTTGACCAGTTCATCCAGCACATGCACCTGCAAGACAGTCCTACCAGGTGTGCAGCCCCTTCAGGTCAGGCAAAGACCCCTAACTGTGCCTTTTGTTATGTTTTTAAGTGTGAGAGGACAGTGAAATGTCAAAATCTTCCTCAGTCTTTCCACCCATGAAAAGTCTCACTGAGTTTAGGGGACTGTTTGAGGTTGCTCAGAGGCATATGCATTTCTGAACCCTAGGATCGAGCTGGTTTTAAATATTCTCAGTGCCTCTTCAACATCCCCCCGTGATCGGTCTATGGTTGGGCATAAATACTAAATTGGTAGTATTTAGTTTTCATAACCCTGTGAAATGTATTTTAAACAGCAGTCTCAGGAACTACTGATGGGCTATTAAAATCAGAAGGTCAGATATTTATTTTGTGGGAAATTATGAGAATACTCAGATACTTTGGACCAAATTGAATCCTCAGGCATGCAAACTGGTCTCAACATAGGGAAGTCTGGACTGAGTTTGCTCCAGGGAAGTGTCAGTGTCACACAATATTTCTGAGAGTATATGAATGTATGGAAAAGAAATGTTTTTCCAGGAGGCAGCACACTGCTGAGCTCTACCCTGAAGCCCAAGCTACACTTCCTAACCTAAGTTCTGCAGAGCACTTCCCACTAGTGTGTGCAGCTGCATCTATCCACTCATCCTCATGGAATGGTCCTTCCAGCACATGAAGTCTCTTCTGAAGGATTTTGCCTGGCCCTGAAGCTGATCCCTGCTGCTGTGTGAACTGCCTGGGTGTGAAGAGAGTCAACATCAGATAGGTGGATGACACAGACTTCGTGGTGCTAGCAACAGACCATCAGTGCCAGCTGAAGGCTTCTCATCTATGTAGGCAAGACTGTGCCTCAGTTAAAAGGGGTCAGAACTAGGTCAAAGTTGGAGAATGAGGGAAGGGACAGAGCGGGAGAGAGAGGATGAGGAGAGCTGTGAAGGGCATGGTTTAATGTACATGGCTGGGAAAGATGAAGGCATTGAACCTGGTAGTGGAGCAGGCCACTCTTCCTCTGCCCTTGTTTGGCGGCAGCTCCTGGCACATGTTTTCCAAGTTAGCACAGACCAGGAGCAAGTCATCTGGCACTGGCAAAGTCAGCAGTGGGCAACAAGCATTTTTCCACCCACAGCAATTTCTTGGCCCATGCAACTGCCCACTTCACCTCGGCAGCCTGCCACAAGCTGAGCCAAGTGAGAGAAGCCCACGGAGGCTGCTGCAGGCATTGACTGCAGAAAGGCGAAACAGGGCAGCAGAGGTGTGTGTGCTAAGGAAAAGGAGGATGACCAGCATGGCAGTGACTCAGTCTGCTTCTCCCACAGAGAGGAGAAGAGTGACTTCACCGTGTGTGAGCAAAGCTGGGGAAGGGGACTGCCTTAAAAGCAAACAAGGGTCACTGTGTTACCACTTGCTACAGGACTCAGAATGGTAAAAAATCCCTAGAAGATAAGATAAATATGCAAAATCATTACATTCTATGTACATATTGGGCCAAGTGCCTCCCTGGTATTACCAACTGCAACAATTGTACAACAGCAAGGATGTGTTTAGTCCAGTGTGTTTAGAGTCTGTGTTATTTTAACCTTTTTTTCCTTTAATGGATAATAAGGGCCATCCAAAACAGAGTGGCTACTTTGCTTTGGTTTCATTGAAACAGACACTACTAAAGGAAGAGGAAATCCCCAAAATGATACTCAGTGATTAAGTACATAGAATATAGGATTTCAGTGTTTGCAAATCCTTTTTTTCAAATGAACTTGTGGCACTAATCCTCTAATGGCATTATTTCTTTGGAATATATGCCGGATTAAGGAGTCACAATGAGGCAAAGTACAAAAATCCACATTAATCTCTCACCAGTGGATGCTGTGTGGGCTGCAACTTTAACTATTTTGTTCCAAAATTGGTTCTGTTCCTAACCTTGCCCCAGGTCTACACAGAGGGAAGAGCAGATATAAACAAGTGTGACACTGAGCACTCGGCAGATGGTCACAAACCATTTAACTGGATAGAAAGGGGAAGGCGTTCCTTGTTTTTAAACTCCAAAAGCTAAGCCTGCCCTGTGGTGTCCATGACATACTGCAAGACGCAGACGCACAGGTCTGCAAGGCAGGAGCAGGACACGTGCTCTGAAGTGAGCCATGGCAAAGGCAGCAACTAGCACAGCAAGGTCCAGTCTAGCAGCTAGTGGCGGCATGGCTGGGCTTGGTTGTTGTATTTTGTGATATATTGTGTGTCCACAGCCCAGCCTGCACCTATTGTAGAGTAATACTCATGTTTTCAGTCCAGTGCAGCCGCCTCACTCTAGTTATCCTGCTTTGTTTCAGGTTAACCCTGCTGTTCCCTCTTCCCTCATAGCTGCTGTAAAAAAGCAGTAAAGATTTGCTTTCTAGGAAGAAGAAATTAGGTCACTGCAAAACTGCATTTCCCTTCTCACCAGATTACAGGGATGCTGTCATGGTGCCATGATGTATTTTGACTACCATTCAACAGCCTAAAGTGGTGTAAGAATTTCTGAATGGGCAACACATCACCTAACACACTGATGTCAGAGCATCCAAGTTAGCCCAGCCTAACCACTGTAATTGGTACTGAACATACCTAAGGATTTCCCTAGTTCCAAGGAGTGGAGATTTTTCGATATTCCCTTTCCCTGCTCTCATTGAACTGCAGCAGGCATTGAGTGTCTTGGAGCACAAGACCCTGACGCATGTTCGCAAATATGGGTTGCTTTGTTTCCATTTCATCTCTGGCCACTCTGATATTATGTACATTAAGTAAAGTGGAAAAGAGCTGTCAAAATCAATGAGTTCCTTAAAAAAATAAAGCTTGGGGTTTTTGACTGTCTGCATGGCTGAGATGTCTGAGCATGAAGTGAAGTAGCACACAGGGAAGTGATCTTTCCCAATGGATCCAGGTCTGTGGCGATATGCTAGTTGTAGAAATTGGGACAGGACAGCCACTCCTGTATCAGAGAACCTTAAAACCAACCTGAAGATTCATTTTTGTTTGGGAATATAAATGTGCTCTCCTTTCCTGCAAGGAAAGACATTTCATTGCTGTGGGTTTGAGCATTTTTTTTTCCTGCTGTAAGTGCTTGCCAGTGTGGTATTTCTCATGGGCAGGAGGATTTTCCTGACATTCACCTTAAGTTTTTCTCTTACTCTTTTCCTGTTGGCTCCTGACAGCACCTGGTCCCTCATTCCATCCCATCTGAATCATTTGTATGTTGACACACTGAGTCAAGTCTGTCCTCACAGCCAGTGTCTGCTCAACTACTTTCAATGGAGTCATTAGTTTTATTGACCAGCTTTATCATTCTCCACTGAAAGCACTCCAGTTTGCACATGTCTTTAGTGTATACCTGCTGGTAGACAGTTGCCTGTATTTGACAAAGTATAAATTATATTGCAACAGGTGCAGGCAATAATAAGGAAAATGCGGAGTTTGCCATGTGAGGGGAAACGAGGAGTTTGGTTGGTTTAGCCTTCAAAAGTGAAGACCTCATAGAGTAAAAAGCATCTCAAAGCTAAAGAGATTCAGGATAATTGTCCATGAGTGTGTTTAGGCTAGAAGTTGTAACATTCACATCATGGAAATCTGACTCTAGGGCAGACAGCCAGCAAAAAAAAAAAAAAAAAAAGACACAGGGGACTTTGATGTATGTATTGAATATATCAAATGATTAAATCCTAATGTTGTATCATGCTGTTGCCTACAAGCAGATTGTAGGGGTTGCACAGAAGGACATCTCCCCCCATATCTCCTGTTGTCCTAAAATGAACAGGGACACACTAGTCCTCTGTATTCCATTTCCTTACTGAACTATGCAACATCTTGTTGACAGCACAGGTTTGCTCAGCTTCCAGCAGTATTTCTGACCAGTATGGACAAAAGGGGTGGGAAAACAAAGAGCTTTTCTTCAGGTACTCTTGTAACCTGATCTTTGAGGTGACTCAGACTCTACTAACAACAGCTGTTTCGGGGACATGCAGTGGTTAGTGTGCAGCCTCTGCAGTTTCGAAGTCTGTGCTGCCACTTCCTGATTTCTGCTTTCCGAGTGATCTAAGCTGGGACATGATCACAGCGTTTAAATGGACTTCTCACCCCCTCCCAGAAAAGAGAGGCCAGGGACAGCAGGCTGACAGTGGGGAGACAGTGCAGAGGAACGGAGGCATCAGGAAAGAGCCCACCAACCGCTCGTACAGAGCTGCTGCTGCCAAACTGATGAAGGCAGAAACTCTTAAAAGAGAAGTACGTGGGAAGTTCTGTTACGGGAAGAAGTGAGGTTTTGTTTGCATGTGATGGCTTACTTCTGCAAGCCCTGAAAGTGCTCTACAAGGTGAAACAGATCCTCAAGTGTACCAATGGAAAAGACAGGTATGTTTCTTTGTTTAAAATAATACCAATCTAAAGCATGAAAACACAGCCAGGGTAACTGGTGTTGCTTTACAGCTCAGTAAATGTGCGCGTGCAGCTAGGTATATTGTTTTGTATAATGGTCATACTTTACTCATAAGAAATACAACTGTGACTGGCTATCAAGAGCAAGACTTAAGCAATGCCTCAGCTTTTCATAATTGTCAGTGATCTGCCATTGAACACTTGTATCACGGCAGATAATTTCTAACACAATAAAAAAATTTGCATACACACCTATTGATACATTATCATATACCCACATTTATCTATATATAGACACACACGTGTACACACACAAGGAGAAGTATGTGTATATAAAAGCCCCATTTGCTTTGTTTTGACATTTTCCCCAACCTGACCCTTGCTATAATAACATGAAAGCTATCTGTGAATGTCATAGGGTTGCTGATACTTCTTTCATGTTTCTTTTTTTTTGGAAAAGTGTTGCCAGTGACATTATATATAACAGACAATTATTAAAATGATTGAATTCATGTGCTCGATGGCTGGTGGGAATTGTTGAATGAGTTCTGTGTGTGGGTCTGTATTAGGGAAGGAGGAGCACAGAAATCCATTCATTAGGTCAGGCGTACTACGGGATGGGGGTCTGAGCACAGGTCATTCCCCCTGCAGTCATCGGCACACAGTAGGGCTCAATATGTAACTCTTCCACGTAGTCACCGCAAAGCAAAAGTCAATGAGTGTCTGCTTAGTTTTTATGACTGCACAGTTAAAAGCACATGTGTGCAGGTGATTGCAAGAATTAAAACTAAAGAAAGAATATTGATGTTTAGAGAAAAACGAAGCAGCTTTAGAGTCACTGGATGATGATGCAGCTTGTGTAGTATAAACAGAAAAGAATGTGTATAAATTATTACGAAGTTGAACTTCAGTTTACCTGTGGATTAGTCACTGAAACTGAGGTCACTACTCAACTATTCCAACCAAGCTGTCTGAAGGGGCTTGTTTTCTTTCAGCATTGGCACAAACAGTGTTCATAGCTATGTTACCTGGTTGTTTTATGCAGTATCGCTTCAGCTGTGCTGTAAGGTTAACAGGGTTTCATTTGCATGTTCCACTGTGAACTTGGGAGCCTATGACATTGCTCAGGCAAGGATGCTGTGGTACTCCCTGTTGCACACCTCCTGCTCTCTCCTTCCTGACTGCTGGACTGGCCTTTTGGCATGAAGAATCACTTTATGCCAAACTTACTGTGGTTTCTTCTCAGAATGGGGACATCTCAGCCTTGCTTCTTTTATGTGGTCATCTTTGATATGAACTGAACCTGGGGACTGAATGACAGGGTAAGCAGCAGGTTAGCCCTTCAGTGGCCAGGGGGAGTGGCTTTGGGGACAATCTGCATTTTAGCAAGGCAGCAGGGGTGATGGTTGTATCATTGAGAAGTGGGACTGCTGAGTCTCCTGTGCAATCCTGAGCATTACTAATTCCTTTTAAAGGAGGAGAAATGAGTTCAGTCTGGTCTGCAAAACAGTGCTTCTGTGCTGTAAGCATGGAGAGAATGGTAAGAAATTCAGGGCATCTGCCATTATGAAAGAGGGTACGCAAGAGTAAACATTACTAAAACTAATTCCTTCTATGTCTGCTGATTTCCTGAAAGATGGCATTCAGAACTGCCAGGATAAGCATGAAGAGGATATTCCAGAGAGTTCCCCATTTGACTTTGTTATAAAACAGTTCCAAGGGAAGAGGTTCTCTCCTGAAAAAAGAAAGGAGCAGCCTTCAGACATCAAAAAATTCTTCAGAGTCTTTGGCTTTAGGAGATCTGGAGGTGAGGAGAGAAGGGAAATTGAAGAAACAGAAATAAACAACTCTGGAGCTGATGATCACTGTGAGAAGCAAGATCCCTCTGTAGAAGGTAATGGTGATACAATAATGACATACGTATGTGTGTATTTATATTTTAACTTCATAGAAAATCAGTTGTTTTTCTTGCTAGCCAAAATGCTGTATTTTGCTGCCTATACTTTATTCTTTAGCCAGGAATTGCTTCTGATAGGAAAATTATCAAGGATGTGCCCTCTGATTTGATAGGCGCCAATCAAGGAGTGGGATCCACGTTGCTGAGGAGGGATAAAGCTTTTGGGTGGCCTCTCTCTTGATTTCCAATGCGAGAGGTCAGTGCTGGAGTCAGCTCATTAGTTGCAGAGCTTATTTTATTTCAAAGCCAAGCTTTGAGCAGTAGCTTGGCTTGTATTTACGATGGGTCTCTGTCCACCCTGCTGCTAGAGCAATCTGAAGACAACAAGAGCAGATGTTTCCTACTGCTCAACACTGGTGAGGGGGAGGGGAAGGAAATGGAAATTCACCATCTATGTTATTTTGCACACACGAGGATGCTATTTACATCACACCAGAGAAAATGAGGCTATTTTAAAAAAGGAGCTGGAAGGTGAGGCTTAAAACTCCATCCTTTGCCCTAAGAGTTTTAGGTAGGTTTGGGGAAATGATGATGGAACAGGTGCTGAGAGTAGGATTGCTAAGTTGTGTAATTTTTGGCTGCTTTTTTTGCCCCAGCTATAGGCATTAGATTAAATTACTGATTTGTTAAAGGATTTAGCAATGAATGTAAATGCCATTTTCCTTGCTGCACAAACTGCATGGGAGACAGTAGTAAGTTGAGGTTGCTTTGCAAAGCCAAGAGAAGCAGGAACTGCTTTACGCAGATGATGTATGAAAATGAACAGAGGCTGTCATGAAGGAAGCAGCAGGTTCACCACGTGACTGCAGGGCCACTTGGTGCTAACTGATCAGGTACAGAATCTGTCACAGCAGTGTGGCTACCGTGCAGGCACACAGAGATGGTTGTATGACTTGTGCACCCAGAGTAGCTGTATTTGCCTGATTTTCATGTCCTTGAACTGGTGGTGCAAACATCCAAAGTCCTTGGCATAAGGTAGTGTGGAGGTGTGTAACAGGAGATTTTTCTCACACTCTGCTTCAGGAGCTTTGCAGTGATCTTATCTACAGTGATCATATCGCTCAGGTTATTGATCCACGTTGATCAAAAATAAAGCCTGGTTTACTGACAGTTTCAGGTAATTTCCTAAAGTCTTCACCGAGCCACCACAGACAGATCTTACCCATCCTGCTACAAGCAGTGCTAACCAGGGTTCTATTTCTTTGCTACTCAGATGGACTTTCACATCTCATTTCTGAAGCAGAATCACCAT
Organism: Phaenicophaeus curvirostris; assembly: GCF_032191515.1. Lineage (NCBI taxonomy): Eukaryota > Metazoa > Chordata > Aves > Cuculiformes > Cuculidae > Phaenicophaeus > Phaenicophaeus curvirostris. The sequence goes on from NC_091401.1 coordinate 20,512,141, forward strand.
CTGGTGAGCAGAGATTTGACCAGTTCATGCAGAAACTGGGAAAGAAACCCAACAGCAAGACTCTGGATCTAAATAATTGTGCATTAAGTGCAACAGACATAACAGAGCTGGGTAAATACACATTTGATTCACCTAGTCACTCCATACCTTTCTTTAATCTTTATTTGCTTACTCAATTATTGACTCTTCTCTTTTCCCTTCCCTTTTTTTTATACAGGCCTGTCTTCATTTAACGTTTCATCTGGTGGCCTCAGGTCCCTGAGAATTGTTAATTAATAAAGTATATAAATGATGTGGTGTATTTATGAATATAAAAATCATGCAGGTCTGTGAAGCAGATTAATATCTTTATGCTCAAACTACAGATAAGAAAACTGACACTGTTATGATAAATTGCCGTGGCTTTATACTGCTGTGTGGGTTGTAGAAAGCATCTCTGTATTAAGATGTGTAAACATCCAGGGTGTGCAGATGACATGCAACCAGAGTACACTTTTTCCTTTTTTTTTTTTTAACAGCTGCTTTACTGCCATTTCTCCCAGAGCTGGAAGAGATCAGCCTGTCCTGGAATGGTTGTGTTGGTGGGACTTTGCAAGCGCTCACTGTTCAACTTCATCATGTGAACCTGTTAAAAGTCCTTCAACTTAACAACTGCAGGCTGACAGCTGAGGATGTCACCTCCTTAGGTACAGGATTTCATTTACATTTACATCCAGACAGCTTGGGTCTAATATAATCCAACTCATCTCTTCCTACATCCTACCCTTGCTGCTTCTGCAATGGGCAATGTAAACTCCAGCTGTGAAACAGCAGAAAGAACTTGGGCTTATGAGTGATCTTGTACAGTTCAGTAGCTCTGTTAAGTTTGTTCCTCAGGCCATTAAGGTTTCACACTCAGGAGGGAACTGAATTCAGTCCTGCTTGCAGGAAAGCATGTTTTGCATTTAGTACTTTTTTTGCTAACTATCACAAGTAATGGTAGACAGCAGAACTGAAGCAAACTGAGTCTGTCACAACAGGGTCAGCTTAGGTCTTCATGCTGCAGGACAGATGGAGTGCTCAGCACAAAAAAATGGATGGTCTTTGTGAGGACGCTTAAACCCAGTGCTGCCTCGGGGCTTTACAACTTGTTTTTGCAAGTCTGAGAGAAGCTTATTCCTCTTTGTACTTCTGTGCTTGGAGTGCCTGCAACCCTGCTTTCTGCAAAACATGACATTTGTAGTTTTTGAAGGTGGTGTTACGTGCTCAGGTTCTGACAAAGAGTCACTTGCCTCTGGGCCTGGAGTTTACTCTCAGGTGAGTCTCTGATATATATGTAAAGGAAGTCAAATGAGGTCAATCAGGAATTCTGAAAAGCTGCTGCTTATATTCCAAGTTCTAAAAAACAGTATTAATTATGAAGCTGGATTTTCTGTCATTCATGTCCAGGCTTTTTGCAGGAAAGGTTCAGAAATAAAATTGCATGAATGGTGATAGCTCAAACATGGGCCATGCTATCTGTTGGGAAGGAAGAATTCATCCCTACAAAAGCTGGTGGAAATAATTGGTCTGTATCTGAAGAGGCTAAAATCTATGTTTCATTTTGTGCCAGATTGTTTCAAATTTGTTTCTTTTCTCATACCTTTTTTCTCTTGAGATGTATGAGTTACATTTCCAATTGATTTGTTCTCCTTGGTTCTTCTGTCCTTGGTTCTTCTGTTTTCTCCCCACTTCTGGCTTGGCCTCTGCCAATACAGACACAAACCTTACAATTTTAATTTCCAGTCAGAATGTGATGCCCTTGACACATTGAATAGCAACAGTGAGTTTGTATTGATTTTGCCTGTGATTTTGGAAATAACAAATGCATTTAGGCCAATGCTGCCTGTTTGAGTATGTCTGCATCTTTCTGTGGGAATGTGGTCACTTTTGGACTCAGTACACTCTTTTTAGAAATCAGTTCCTCAAATATAACTGTAATATCAACATCTCCTGTGTGATTGCTCAGAGCTGTGACTGTGAGAAATGGTAGGAAACCATTCCTGGAGTTATAGTCTTTTATTTAGCTTTTGGGTGGAAAATGTGCCTGGAATGCTAGTCCCCGTGTGAGACAGAAACAGGCTATGCTGCAGAGGCAAAAGCGCCTCTCAACCGTAGTGCATTACTCAGCATTAAAGACTGAGACAATAAATGCAAAAATAAAAATTAAGACATCCTTTTCTCTCAAACCTGGATATTTACTTACAACAACATAAACAATTGTTTTTCTATTATAAATCTGTTGTGAGGAATTAATGATGAAAACATAGGCATGAAAGGGCTTTTGTATTAAAATACAGTTCTCAATTATAAGGTTGATGACAAGACTTTAGATAAAAATATGTGTATGACATTTTGAAATTGCATTTGCACATGATCTGGTTAATTGATCTTTCTTGGGAATAATTTTATGCAAATATACATCCTCCCCCCCCTCCTCTACAAAGGAAACACTAACACAGTTCACTGCGGCAGGTGCATCAAGCCTGGAAAAGGCTGATGTTTCTGAAGGTAATCAAAATCAGTGCTGTCTGCCTGGAAATCATAGGAAAGTTATTTTGGGTCAAAACATTGCTCATCTCAATTCCTTATGAAGTGAGTCAGAAATTCCTGCCAGAAACCTTTAAGTTTCAGAAATAGCTGTGAGAGGACTTCTTTCATCTCCTCCAAAATGACCTATGGATGCAGTACAGAGGACATTGGAAGTTTGCCAAATAAAATAGAGCAGAACTATGCAGGACAGTAAATTCAGACTTGTCACTTGTATTGATTTCCCTGTGGACTAGACTTTCTGGGTCCTGGTGCAGGTCTGCAATGATGGCCAAGCAGTCTGTGTGTGCTGTGGCGACGACTTGTGTTCTATATTGCTCCTTAGACAAGCTGAGAATTTATACAGCATTGCTGCAGTAGCAACAATTCATGGCATGCACCAGTTTTCTAGTCAAGCTATAAAATGTGTAACAATTTGAGAATTAAATGGCTAACCTTCCCCTTTAATATATTCAAAACCTGTTTTCTCATCTTGCACTGAAATGAATACCTGGGATGAATGATCTTAGACTTCTGTTACAGGAGAGGCACTTGAAATTGTTCCCCAACTCGAAGAACTGGATTTATCATGGAACAGTAACATAGGTGGAAAGCTATCACTCCTGACAAAAAAACTCCAGAAAGGATGCAAGATAAAAATTCTGAAAATTACAGACTGTAACCTGACAGCAAAGGATGGAGAATCCCTTGGTATGTAACCATGTAGCTGGATTGAAAGACTGGCTTCACAGAAGTCTAGCTTGTTTGACTCAGATTATGGCTGTATTGAGCTCAATGTTTGTTGGAAATTAATTTATTTCAGGGTCTGTGTTATAATAGTATTTACTACACGTTATTGGGATTTAATGCACTTTCTGCCAAAGCAGAAAGCTCTCTCTAATCACGTGAGGTAGGGTTGAGGATAACAATAGCTAGATATAAACCACGGTCTGTCTGCCTCAGTGATTCAGGGTTGCTAGATACTTTGAGACCCTGAGCAAACCACACATGCTGGGATTTCCAACACCGATTGTTTCAAATTAAGCAGCTGAATATGTAGTTCACTGTGGTAATGGAAAGAAGCCCAAGGGATGGGAATTTAGGCTGAGTTGGCAACCACTGATCATCCCTCCCCTCTTTCTTCTCACCATAGCTTTATCCTGTGTGGCCTTTTGATCTGATTCCATGTTTTAAAATATATTTTCTCCCTAAAGAGAAGCTCCTATGCTCCCCTCTCCACTGCAGGAGATGGTCATATGCACCATATTGTCCTATATCTTTTCATTAGAAATTTTTCATTCTCTTTGTATTCCTACTTTTTATTCCCCTGTATTTTTCTTACTGTCCTTATATATTTTTTTTGGCTTTGTTTTCATGCAGATTATTCACCGATTTTCTTGATTTCTATCCCATCTTTGTTTTGCTGTGGTTTTTAGGTAGAAGAGGAACTTAGTATGTCTAAAACCACACACAGAGGCAAACTCAGCCTACCTCTACCTATTTGTCATGGTGCAGTATTTTTCTAGGGTTCATCTGTGTATATTCCAAGCAATTACCAATTTTGTTTTTCTTGTCTTTTTTTTTTCTTCCAGCTGAAATTTTATATGTGATCCGAGACCTTGAAGTATTAGATCTCTCTATCAACAAAAACATCGGCTGCAGCGTGAAGGTTATTGCTCAGGATCTGAAAAACGTGCCTGGCTTGAAAGAGTTAAACTTGCACATGTGTGGATTAAAGCAAGACAGCCTCCAGGGCTTAGGTTAGACTTTATGTTCAGAAAGACTTTCATTCTGGATAAATTGTACATCTGAAAACCATTTAAGAAAGGCAATGAGGTGGGATTTTGCTGATGGTTTGGCAGTATTAACGGGCAATCGTTAGCTGCTGTTTGAAGATTGATAAAAGACTACAGAGACTTTCAGCAGGAGTAGCATTTATCTTCCCTGAGCTCAAGCATGTGAAAGTCAGTGGGGAGAGTCACCCTCCACACCATTTATCTGAGACACATCTTAGGGTAGATTAATGGCCCTCTGGACACGCTTCCTCTCTCCCCAGACAGAACGTAGACAAGGGCACAGACAGGCTAGCTAACTTTTAACAAGCTACTCCTATTCTCAGAGGGGAATCCAAGTTCACCATTAATGAGTGTCCAGTGAAGCCATATGAAATGGGCTTGTTATCTATGTCTCTCCCTAGCGAAGGTCTTATCTGTAAGACAAAACAACTGGCACCAATTAGTACGTTCAGTAGTAATTTCAGCAAAATGCTGAGGATTGAATGGATCTGGCAGATCAGCTGGCCTCACCTCCACCTGCTCTTTCAGGGAAGAATGGAGTTGCACTGATGGAGAGCTTTGCGGTGTTACTGTATGTCTGTAGTGATTATACACTGCAGCTTAGCCTGAGAGCTTTGCCTGCAATACCTTGTGCAAACTTTGACGTTAAAGTGAATAAATGCTAAACCCGTGACCTGTGCTATTGTGGCAGCTGGTGACCAGCATGCTCGCTTTTCCATTTCAGACACTGCTTTGCAGCACCTTGCAGAACTAAGAAAATTAGACATATCGTGTAACAAAGAGATTGGTGGTGGCTTTAAAGACTCAACAGCTCATTTGGCCAGCTTGAAAAATCTCGAAGTACTTGATCTCCACCAGTGCTGTGTAACAGAAGAGGACATGACATTTTTGTGTAAGGATATGTTGAGGAAATTCATTAAGAATGTAGATTTTGACTACTGAAAATATCTGAAAGGCGTAAGAGGTTCTACCTGACCTAGTCTGTCAGATATTGGTACATTTTCATTAGGCAGTTCTGGAAGTGCAGTGTGGGGGATAACTTTCTTGATCAATATGGAATGTTTTTTTGCTGTATCAAAAGAAATCTCATAATGTCTGATCCCATGTGGAACTAAGGTCCTGAATCCTCCATGACTCAGACCTGTGATGGGAATGTCGGAACTGCCACCAAGTACTGTTTCTTTTTGATAATCAGTAATTCTGGAAATATTCAGGGACAGTTTCCCCACTGCTTTAAATAGGCATGGATCCAAGGTACCTATGTCATGTGAATGTTACTGCCTAAAAATTGGTTAGTGAACTTTACATCAAGTCGAGAGTGATATTAGGGGCTCTTGCATTGCTGCTGCTGTGTGATTTATAGAAAAACTGAGTCTCCAGGTTGAATTGATCCAACTCATAAATACTATTAGGAAGAAAAATACATTTCCTATTCAGTGAGATGATTTATTTTTGTGTGTGTGTTGTCATAACTTTTGATATTGGTTTTTACTGTTTAGAACAACAAGTGCTATACTACCCACATCTTATTTTCCATGGTAAAGTAGATAATCTGAAAAGCTGTTGCTGAAGCACTGAGAAATATTAACCGTTAGTAACAACAATCATGATTGATTTTTAATTTCTTGACCAATAGAGAATAATCACATTAATATAAGGGAGTTCCAGTTACCAGTGCCAACATTTGGAAATCACCCCCATCCCATTTAATGTTAAATTCCTTACTTCACCTAGAAAATTTCAACAGGAAGCCTTGTTCTGACAACCTTCCACACAGTATGTAATACCTAATTTCTTAAACATTCCTACTGAAAATGACAAGGCTATTTATGGAGTAAAACATTACTTGCCATAAATCTGAGTGTCAAAACTTGGCCTTGACTTTTGGATTGATTTATAAAGAAAAGAAATTATGTCAGGCAAATATACAACTGCATATTTGTTCTGGATCAGTGGCTGTCTAATAAATATTTCATGTTTTCGTAGCCCAGGTGATACCTTTACTCTCCAGTCTTCAAGAGCTGAATTTATCCTCGAATAAAAATGTAGGAGTCTCATCTGATCCTCTTCTGGGCAGGCTCAGGTTTTTACCAAAGCTGAAATCTGTGGCCATCAGCAATTGTGGTTTAGACGAAGAGTCGTTTTCATCACTAGGTAGGAATGTTTTCTTAAAGTGTGTCTATTTTCTGTGTATCGTAGTGGGACAAAGCACTTCATTCTCCTTTGGCTGAACTCCGATGATCATGGTTACATTCTACTGCAAGTCCTGAGTTAGGAGCCTGTGATGAAAGCAGTGCTGTGTGGGACCTGGTAGCAAGGGAAGACACCTGTATGTCTTGCCCCATCATACGTGACTGGATGAAGTCCTTTTAGTCCTTTGATAGTGGGCTTTTGTATGCTCCCTAATTTTGGAAGAGAAAACAAAACATGATTTCATGTTATGCTGTAATTATTGCTTCGTTATAACACTGAATTTGCAGTTTAGTGGGATAAAGTTTTGACTGAAGGTTTTTCACCTCACTGGAGGTGAAAGTTTCAGTACAAACTGGGGTAGAGTTAAGAATGGGGAGAAACGGAGGTAATAACTGCAGTAATGGAAAAGATATTGCACAGCCATGAAGAAAAGTCCAGTCTAAGACAGAATGTGCAAATTCAGCCTCTTTTGCCTGCTTATTGCAAATCTCAGTGGATTAGCAGCTACACTGTCCCTTTGATAGGTGTTCCATATGGCGTATGAAATCTAAGTACAGAGGGATCTGTTATTTACTGTGTTTTGTGCAAGTCTATTTTGTACTGTTTTTCTGTGACATTGAAACCTGGAGTAAAATTTGACTGCCTTCAGCAGAAGCAGTAGCGAGCTAAACTGGTCTGAGGTCCCTGCAGGAAGAGTGCTATATTTATATCATTACAATTATGTAAGAATGATGTCATGGAAATTGGTGTTGTCAAAAGATACAAAGCATTTCACCTTGCACGGTGAGTTCACACCAAAAAAATCGCCGTCTTTAAATTGATATGAAATGGTTTTAAAACAAGCTGTTATATTAAATTGACTTCAGTGGGACAAGGTTAAGCCAATAGTGTAAACAGAAAGACAAGAAATCTATTCAGAGAGTCCTTAAAGGTTCTATAGGCAGGACTTTCTTATATTCTTTAATGAGCACAGGAGATATTTTTCATCTGACTTTTATTAGGATAAAATAAGTCATTCTAAGCACAAGCAGGCAGCCTGTTAGGAGCCTATTTACAGGTGAATTGCCAGTGAGGTGTCTGTTGAGGCCATGTTGTTTTCTCTTAGTAAGCAGAAGTTGCTGTTCTTAATCTTTTCAGCTGAGGCTGCCCTTCACCTTCCTGAACTGGAGATATTAGACCTTTCTTGGAATAAGTGCGTTGGTGGGAACCTAAAGCTGCTTTTGGGAGCACTAAAGCTTGCAACGGAGATTCAAGTGTTAAGACTGAGCAGCTGTAACTTGGTGGCTGAAGATTTGGCACTTCTAAGTAAGTATAGCATGGTATTTACTAGCAGTCAAGAAGCCAGGGCATTTAGACCACAATTCATAAGGGACTTGTTCCATGGGCCGAGCACGTTTTAGCATAAAACAAATGAAAATATGGAAAATACAGCAGTATCTTTCTCAGAAAGGGTTTTCATTTTCCTGAAGTCTGTGTCCTGTACATGCACAGTAAAAAAACTGAAAAGGATAAAAATGCAATAATTGTATAGGATTTTATCTATTAATACAAAAATGCAGCAGTTAAAAAAATGTAGGGCTTCCACCTGTTTTTTATATCAGATATTTAATGCTGCCTCTGAGGAGCTTTATTTTGCTCAGCTGCTGGTTTTGGGTTCTGTAATTTATGGGAAATGTACTTGCTGACAGCCAATAATACAGGAACTGCCAGCTCTTACTCCGTCAGGTGTGTTTCTAGAGTCAAACTATGATGGGAGAATTAAGCCAGAAATATTTCAGCCCACCTTTAGCAGCTGTGACGAAATACTGGAAAATGGGAACCCAATGAAGGAACAAACTCTAGGATCCTTTTAAAAACCTGTTTATAATCATCCTTATGATTCTGTGGGTCTGACTCATGGGTTTTGACTGTCTGAGACTGACAATAGCTGTGTGACAGCTATAAAGCCCTGAGATGAAGCCCGAGTATTTTTGGCTTTACAAACATCACCTTTGATGGATGTCTCCTTTGCCCACTGCCTCCCACAGTGAGAGGCGGCTGTTGCAAACATGCAGCCTCATCTAGCTTTGCTTTTCTCTTTCTAAAACCCCCTGTAAAACCTGTGTGCCAATTTTAATTGGCACTTGATATAACCTCCCTCCAGCTGACACAAAGGTTCTCAGGTTGCTATACAGTTTTAACCTGACACTTCTATTCCTTTTGAATTGCCTGTTTTGAATGTTGTACACTCCTTCAGCTGAGATCAAAAAGTCTTTCTGAGATCAACAGTGGGTGATTTCATGTTGTTGAGGAATTGAATCTTGCTGTTTAACTGCATATTGAAAAATATAATGTTAAAATACCACACTTCTAAGTAAGAAGCTTTTAAAGCAATTGCCAGGATGTGTTAGTTGTGTTTGTGCCTGTTATTTCTTGCAGCACAACTGATGTGGGACGGCCATCTAGCCAGATTACAGAAGCTGGATTTGAGTTACAACAACAACATCTCTGATGAAGGGTGGGTTGTTTTCTTTCAAGACTTAGCAGTATTCAAAGAACTCTCGGAGCTGGATGTCAGTCTTCGCCCATCGTCCTGCCGGGACTGTGGGATGTGGTTCAACGAGTTGTTAGCAGCCCTGACAAAGCTGCCTGCCTTGGCAGAGCTGGGTATGCAAAGATGGGTCCTTTCAGAAACACAGCAGAAATGTCTGGAAAGCTTTAATCAAGACAACAAAAGAAACATTCGTTTTGACTATTGATGGAGGTTGAAGGTTTCTGGAAGGCCTTTCACAAGCAGCACATGAACCATTATGTGTCTCTGACTTAGAAGACTGCCCAGCTTTTATTATAGTAATCTTTTCTCAGGAGAGCTCTTGAAATGGTTCCACAATTATACAAACCCATTATTTAACTTCTGCGTGTGTAGATCATTCTATTTAATAACATAGTCTTTCAGAGACTCTGGGCCACACTTACACTACAATACGCACTTGATTTTCATGTTCTGAATACTGCAGTGACTGCTGCCAAAGGAGCAGTGCTGATTTCAGATGGACACTGCCAGTTTGCCAGTCCTCACTGGGGAAGTGCCTGGGGCTTGTGCTAATGTGGGTTGGGGGGCAGAGGGAATGTGGCCTCGTGCACTTAAGGAAAATGCCTCTAGCGTGAAACTATTTGAAACCTGTATTTTAAATTTTAGTTTCTTCCCTCAAAAACTTTTGACTTTTTTTGAATGTATTAAATCTGTGTAATTGTAAGACATTGAAAGCATCCTGACAACTCAGGATTATATATTAATCCAATAAGAATACAGAAGGAGCTTTTTTCCCTCTGCTCTGGCCCTTGATGCCATCTCCTAGTGTAGATGATTCCTGCGTATAGAATCAGCGTGAAATCAAGTTAAGAAACTGTTGATCAGAGTCTTCGCCAGTCTCAAGGGCAAAGGAAATGCTATGGTAGGTTAAATCAGAGATATGTCCTGCCACCTTAGCAAGCATTTTGGATACAGAGCAATACATAATTATTCTGGAAAAGGCTATGCAAAGACTTCAGGAATGCTCCTTCTCGTTCTGAGCTGTTTCAGCCTTACTCAGTGTTTTCTGTACAGACCCTTTCATGATGTGGCAGCACAATCCTAAACTTTCAGATTGAAGAGTCTGATCTAGAGCATATGAAAACCAGTGGGAGTACCCACAGCGTCTTCATGCTTTCTGCGTTCAGGATTAATCCATTAACCTTCACAACACTGTGACATAGGCAGTGTTCTTACACTTACTCTAAACAAGAAAGAAAGAAGCAGTCTATTATTCAAACCGCCAGGGCATCTTCTAGCAAAGAGCAGAGCACCACATTGGTCTGTGCCCAAGACATGTTAGAAAAAGCACCAACTTGGGAGGTGTAAGAGGCTCCTCCTTTCTTTCTTTGTTAATTTCTTATTTTCTCTGTTATTGTATTTGCTTACATACACACAAATTCTGGCATAGTTATCAGTGTCATGGAGCATGTTGACCCACACGTGAGCTTAACGACTGCAGCGGGATTATTCATTGGTAAGGTATTTTAGGAAGTAAAGATATTGGATCTGCCCACTGAGTGAGAAGTCTTAGAGAAATCCTGAGGCAGCTTGAGGGATAAAGCACTGCTCAATTAGCCCTGCATATATCTAAATGCTGCAGGGATCTCCTGCAGGAGAGCTACAACGGAATTGTTCAGTGGCACTTTCCTAACTTGCTAGGACACTTCTCAGCAAGTTCTCCCATGCAAATGAAGATCAATATTCAACTTTCAGTCCGGGTGACCCTTCCAACATCAGCTGCTGGCTGGTCAAGGTTATAACCAGCAGCTGACTGTGCTGTCCTGATACATCCTGATCATTTAATCCACAATTTCATGTGAGGGTCTCTATGGATTTCCTGGTTCCAGCTTCAGTTCCACTTGAAAAGAGCACTTTGCTCCCCCAGCTCTGAGAAATGTGAGATGAACTGGAGTGTCTTGGTCAGAGATAGCAGGGAATTGCTGCCATGTGGGATCAGCTCTTTTCTACAGAGACCCCCAAACTCTGAAATGAAGCTAAGAGCACCTGTCTCATACAGGGTCAACAAAAGACACTTACAAGCAGTGACTCATGCCAGGAGAGTTATTCTTATATAGAAGCAACATCATCTCTATTTAACATCAGCAAACCAAGCTCTTCTCTTAATCACTTGCTTTCCTGAGACTTTCTTCCTCAAATTCACCTTTGGTCCAACTGGTAAACTGATCTTTTATCTACTCAGTAAGAATCTCTCTGAATCACCTCTTTCCCACTTGAACTCCTGCCACTAATTCAGTAAAGCAGCTGGCCCATATTTAATGTCCAGTATCTGTTATAATCTTACTGACTGAACTTGACTTGATTGTTGGGGTTGCTTTGTCATAGTTGGGTTCCTCATTCTCAGCTCCAGAGCAGCGAGTTCAGACTCACTGCTAGCAACCTTTCCACTTGCTCTATGTGACTCCCTTCTCAGTCTTGTGCCCTTTCATGATTCTGTCATACCTATTGTGCCACTAAAAAGCTCTTATTGAATCACTTCTCTTAAACATCCTGTCTATCTGCCAATCTTTACAAACCTCTAAACAATCAAAACAAAATCAGTTACCTGGAAAAAATGGAAAACTAAAACTGAGCCATCCTGCTTTTCTGCATTACCAACAAGCACATTAGTGAGATTCCAGTATCAGTTGATTCAAGAGCCAAATGGAAGTAAGATCCATACCCTGGCTGCAGATGTAGCCACAGTGCTCAGAGGGCACTGCCTGGAGGTGGAGCTCTAGTTAGAGCTGGGTCTCAGCCACTTTGCCTTCACCATCTCCTTCAGGATGTCACCACCTTCTCTGAGGCAACTCAGACAAGGGCAGGGAGGGCAAGGCTGCAGTTCCAAGCAGCCAAGTAAACCAAATAAAGGGTTCTGCTCCCGCTCACTCATGCATTTTGAGTCTGCATAGTGGTCAGTCGCAGTTTATCCCTGTGCTTTATATATGCTGCAAATAAAAGTCTGGAGAGGTTTAAGGAGTAACTGATCAATACAGAATAAAAACTAGACAAGGACATCAGATGCCTTAGACAAGCAGCTGTCAGTAAAGTGCTGTGGAAAGACATGGTTGCATATAAATTTGGCATGCTAGAATTATAGTAAGGGGTGTTTGTCATGGTTCGTTTGAATAACAAAGGTGTTATGACATGCTAGGACCCAGAATCATTGCAGAATATTGCAGTCTGCAGTCTTTCTGCTTTCAAATAATTCTGTTGTACACAGACATTTTACAAGTTGTCACCAAGCTATCTCAGAGATGAGATGTAATGCTAAGGATTTGACAGCTTGCAGTTTTTCAAAATACTACAGCTACAGACTGTCAAAACACCAGCGAACAGTTCTGTGGAAGTGTAGAGATACTTACAAAACAGCTTTTTACACCTCTGTAAGACAGTATGGTAATGCACGTTCTGGTAGAAGTGCATATGTTCTGACTGCCTAGAATCCTCCTCCATATTTCCATACACAGTATTGATCATTTCTGAATGTAAAACTCATTAAAAAACTGCTGTAGGCAGGGATGTATACATTGTTTCCCTCTAGATATGGCTCTATGTCATGAACTGAAAAACAGATTTTGAAGAATTGCATATAAAATAATTTGGGATTCAGAATAAAGAACACTTCATTGCACAAGATTCCTACGGATTTAGATTAATTTCTAATTAGCTGCCCTTACACTTTGAGATAACTTGCATTCAGAATGAGATGTCTTGTAAGTATTTCAGAATCTGCTTGATTCAGCTGGAGTCAATGTTGGCAAAAACCACAAAAACAAATCTCAAAATCATCTGTTTTCATTGGAACGCATACTTATTCAAACGCTTTGATTCTGCTTGTCTCTTACTCGCTTAAATGCTCGCATTACTTCTTGTAAATGGAAAGAGCTCTGCAGTTTACTGACCAAATAGAACTTTTTGGCTTTTGATCCTTTTACAGGCTTCTTTTTTCCTTTCTTTTCCTTCTTCCTTTTTTTCATTAGATTCTTAAGTGTCAAAAAGGTCCAGTTCCCTCTTGGTTCATTAACCCACCCCACAAAATTTGGATCTGAAAAGGAGAGAAGAATCTGGTTACCTGGAGGAAAGGGGTAAAAGCAAACAGTCAAGTGGAACAGTATTACTGGTGGATATTCTTGATGCAAAAGCCAGGTACACTGAGGTCTCCAAAAATCGCTTTTATTCTATGTTAGACTATATTGTTTGCAGCTAACATAGACTGCCAGCCACCTGACTTTTCCTCAGCCTGTTATTTTCTCAAGAGGAATTACTTACCAGGGAGGATGGTCGTCCTCTAGACCCTTTGATTGGAGTTGTAAATCTTAAAGATGTCTACACATCTTTGAATGTCACCTTTTAGTTCAGAAGCACAGTACTCCATGAAGAAATTACAGACATTACAGAGAGAGGAATAATTCAAGTTCAGAAGAATCAAAGACTGAGGATTTGCCTCTCCTTCCTTCTTGCCCTGTATTTTTTCTGAGCAAGTTACTTCCATGGTCTGCTGGTGATGCAGACTAATGTTCTTTTGGAAAAAAAGCCCACACCCAACCAAAAAAACATCACACAAAAAAAAATGTGTTCTGTTCAGTGTGTTTGCACAATGGATCTTCAACTTTACACAGTCAAAATACAGTCAGCAAGAGTGAAGATGCCACCTGCAGTTGGTATCATCTTTAAGCAATGTTTTGATTTAGAGGATCTGCCCTGTTTTTAGACACACCAACAATTCATCTTGCACTGGAGAAGGAACTGAGGGAAGATCCATTGCAAGTTGTAAGGGCCGTTCTGTGCCTGCTGACTGTGACCTGGCGGGGCAGTGACAACTTTCTGCAACAACCTTCTGAATTTTTGAATTATGCCAGTGCTGTATTTCCTGATGGTTGCCTATATCCTACCGTAACGTGACGGGTGATGAAGGCACTGCTCTGCCATAGCTAATGCAAACACTGGTTTAAGGTTTTTGATGTTGCATAGAATTCCCAGTTGATTGTTCTGCAAATTATCTTATTACTAAGCCCGCAGCTTTGTGTGTATATTGTGGTGGCTTTCTTAACAACCCTACCTTGAAATACATGGGCTTTTTACCTCTCTTTTCCCCTGACTGTTCCCAGGTGGCAGATGTCCCCTGGCAGCACACCAGTCGGAGGGTTTATCATAGGGTTCCATCCACAAGGACCAGCTCCAGCTGCTGAAGACTGTCCAAATCCTCAGGCAGCTGGGACGGGTGATTGTTCTGAACAAGCAGGTTTTGTAAACCTGAACACACTAAAGCAAACAACTGCAGCACAAAGAACAGCAATAATGTAGAGTGCTCCTGCATGCTTCCCATAAATAGCACGTGCATGAGGCACAAGCAGTTCAGTCTGTGCATGTAAGGAATGTGTTCATCAAACATTTCACCAGAGCATTTAAAATTCAAAGTATCTGCTCCCAAATACTGAGGGATGAGACTCAGGCTTTCCTAGTAAGGCATTTATTTCACTAGTGAAGGCAATTCACCTGGTAGCCAGGTGGTCAAATTCAGCTTTCAGACCTGCTAATTGACACTTAGCCACGCAGAGGTTCAAGGGAAAAGTGGGGAAGATCGAAATGTTGGGTGGGGAAGCATTTTCAGAGAGCCAGTTCCTCCTCACTGCTCTGGAGTCACCGATGCTGACCAAGGTGGTCTCACACCAGGGAGTCTGCTTCTGGCTGAGCTCTGGGAGATATCTTTTTCCCCAAACCCTGAGGTAGGTCATGGGTGAGGACATCCTGGCCCCTTAGCTTGGGCACAGCATTTTCCCCCCATTCCCAGTTCCTAAATTTTATCCTATATAACTCCCTCACAGTTACAGAGTGAGCCCCTAAAGATGCACTGCATTCCTTCTCTTGCTTCTTTTTTTTCAAAATGCTTACTGGTACTTGTGTTCTTAAGACCATCAACACAGAGACTGGTTTTCATCTTGTATTTGGCATTCAGAATCTGAGAGCTGGGTAAGGAGATTGTTGCAACAGTCAAGTATTTCCAAGCAGGTCACTAAGCTGATAGCTGAGGGTAGGTACTCCAGGCATTTATTCTCCACATGCAGTTCTTTTAGATTCTAGAAAAGATGTGTACATAAGTTTTAATAATTAAAGGATTTCTCCTTAGCTCGATACGTAATCAATGTGCAGAGAATATCAGTAAGTGGAGCAGTAAGGTTTGTAAACTGAGACACCGCTGGGCTAACTACTAAGCCCAGTGAAACAACATGAGTTTCAAACACTGAGTTTTGATATTATTCCTATTCTGACAGCCCTGGCCTGATGCTGCACCATGAACTTAAAGAGATTAGGGGAACCTTCTGTCCTTCATTTGGGAGCAGCTGAAGTCCACAGGAGTGCCACGTGGCAGCAGACTAAGATCTTTTCCCTTCTACTGCTCCTGCCTGCAATTTGTTGATGTCTTCTGGAGGACTTCTGAATTTAATTCCTTTGTTTTGTCCGAGGTGTAATCTCTCTAAGGACTCCAGGAGGCAGATGTGCTTTGGAAAGATACTGAATTGGCTCTTAGATCGGCTAAGGCATATAGAATTTTTCAGTTCTTTCACCACTGCAGTTATCTAGACACAGTCATTAGAAAGATACATTATGTCAATTAAACAGTAATCTCTGAGATTATTATTTTTTTAAGGGAAAAATTTCCAGGAAAATGCCGTGGAGCTGCATTTCTGTTGATGGATGAACACAGAATATTCTGCTCATTAATATAACATTATACCTCACAGTATGGTGGAAATTCTGGCAAGAATTCCATGTTGTTTCCTCTACTGGAAAGATTTCTTATGGGGTTAATTTTATTTCAACAGAAACATCAGTCTGCTTCTTCATTTCCTTTGCGTGTGCAGTGCAGAGGCGAATAATTTAAATAAATGAAAAGTGAAAATGATTCTTTTGCATAAATTACTGCTTCTCTAATGAAATTTCAAGAAGAAAACTGCATAAGTGAAAATCTCGGAAAAGAAGCATTGCGTTATATAAAAAGGAAGATGTATTCTGAACCCTAAAATGAATACGTCCATGAATGCTGTTATACTTATAATAGCACAGCTTTAGGGTGTGTAATTGCTCATTATCAAATGAACTGAAATTGCTATTGGTGTTAAAGACATTAACAACACCACATCCATTTTTAAATTGTCCTCTGCTCTGTTTCAGTATGTGACATATTGACTCTATGTAAAGGCAGCTTTTATTTTTCCGATGGATACAGAGAAAAAAAAAAAGATGCCAAAGCACTGAAGCAATCCGTCCAGTCATGATTTCATCTTTAAGATTCAACACAAAGGTCAGTGTTTCCACATTCTTGCTTTTCACGCTCTGCCTAAATGCTCGGGTGTTGGTGATAACAAGCAAGCCCAGGTGCCCACTGGGCAGAACGTGCCTTCTCACTGCAGTAGGGCACTCGGCTGTAATGAAGACATTAGAAATTGTAAAAGGGAGTTATCAATAAAATAAAAACAAAGGGACAAATACCTCCTGTATCAGATTGTCATCCAGGACCAATACTTGTAGATTTTTCATAGTGCGTATTCTTTTAGGAATCTCATCAAAGCAATTTTCACTCCAATCTAGTATCCTGACACTGTTTAATCTAGTGAAGGATCTGGATACTGCACACAGTCTAGTGTTCCTCAGATAAACACTGGACAGCAGCATCCAGCAGCAGGTCTGGTGTGGGATCTTCTCCAGGCTGTCATCAGACAGTCTGCATACGCTCATTTCAGTGAGATTTTTCAAACCTGGGGAAGCTTGTGCAGGAGATTATGAGACAGATCCAGCACAGCCAGCTTCTGGCAGTGTTGCAGCGTAGGAGGAATGGAGGATAAGTTATTAGAGGCTAAAAATAGCTTCCCGAGTTTGTCAAAAAGTCTGCCTCCTCTGGGAAGAGACTGACTAGATCCTGTTTCAGACCTATTATTTCTAAATTAGCAATTTGAGAAGGTTCCTTGGGAAAATTTTCAAATCTGTTTTTCTGGAGGTAAATCTCCTTGAGTTTTGTCAGGTTCACTGTTTCTTTAGACAGATGTTTTGGATTATTGTCAGAAAAACCAGGCAGCTAAGCATGATGGAGGTATTTGTGGATCTGCACTGGGATTTCATGCAAGTTTGTTTTATAGAGCCTGAGCTGACGAAGGGACAGGAACTTGCTGACACCTGGCAGCAAACTACAGGAGAGGGAATTGTTACTCAAGTCTAAGCTCAGAAGACATTTCAGCTCCCCCAGTTCTTCACACGTGTCCTGTGTGTGATTCTGATCCAAATAGAGGACTTTCCTATGCCTCAGGAGACTGATGTCCCAGGGATGCTGACAATCAGGTACTTTTCCATGTGCAGTTCTTCCAGATAGTCTTGACTTAAGACCTCTGGTGAGATGGTTCACAATTGCTTATTGTCTAACTCAATAAAAAAATATCCTGTCTGTGATGTTTATGGGAGAAATTGCTGCTTTCTTTGGTGCTTCAGTCACTGATGTTTCTTGTGCAGTCTTACCATGGTCATCCTCAAAACTAATAGTCAGCTTTAGGGCAGTGAGTGCCCCTGTGCTGGCCTCCTGGCTCTGCTGACACTCAGCTATCTCTGCTCCTTATTTTTAATTTCTGAGAGAAAAATTACAAATCAACAGTACTCAAAGACCTTCCTATGCTTACAAATACTGGAAGAACTCAGCATTTAGGGACTAATTCTAGCCTCACTTGTACACCTGCAAAAAGCTGCTTGTGTTCATTGAGATCCAAGCCTGCAGCACGTACAGCAGGACTTTAGATTTGAATGCCAGTGCATTCTGAAGTGTCCCAACAGCCAAATTCATAGTGTGACATTGTGGAGTCAGGGGAGCTGAGCAAAGCATCCTCCTCGAGTTTTGAAGGCCTCCACTTTCAAACACTGACTGGGATCTGTCTTCAGCTGTGCTGACTGTAAAACTGCAAGAGCCTTATAGTGAAAGGGTGGCTCCTTCTTCTATAACTGTTGGTTTCTGAGCCAGAAATATGCCAGCAAGTCTGGAATTTGATAACCCTTGAAGCCATGCTACTGCTGATAGCAAAGGAGCAAGAGGTGGAAAGGGGTGACTGAGTGACTTTTGATGTCTGGACAGGAAAAAACTTTCAGCTGCCATTTAGGAGTTATAAGAGAGAAAGCGGAGGTCAAGAGGCAGCTACCAGTCGTCTCCCACTGATGGTCTTTTCTCTGCTGCCATAACCGTGCTTCATGTTTCCAGAGATGGCAGTTTCCAGGTTTCACTAGGATGAGGAAGGGGCCAACTTGTCCTGACACGAGGTGTGGTGTGGCCATGGGGCCACCTTGCCATAGAATCATCAGGCTGGAAACATTCCTATCAGCCACTAAACACTAATGTCCCTGAGCACCTCGTCTACCCGGCTTTTGAACACCTCCAGAGATGGTGACTCCACCACCTCCCTGGGCAGCCTCTGCCAGTGCCCGATCACCTTTTCTATGAAAATTTTTTCCTGACATCCAGTCTGACCCTCCCCTGGGGCAGCTTGAGGCCATTGTCCCTTGTCCTGTCACCTGGGAGAAAAGCCCAGCTCCCTCCTCTTCAACCTCCTTTCAGGTAGTTGTAGAGAGCAATGAGGTCTCTCAGCCTCCTCTTCTCCAGGCTGAACAACCCCATTTCCCACAGCTGCTCCTCGTAAGACTTGTTCTCAGTGTGCAGACTTGTGCTGTGTGGCCATGGGGCCACCTTGCTGTGACACAGGTTTACAGTGTGGCCATGGGGCCACCTGCCAGGGTCTGGGCTGGACCTGGCTGCGGGCGGCTGCTTCGCCTTGGTGAAGGGCCCGGACACCGTCCTTGGAAACGGGCTCCACCACCAAACAGCGCAAACCTCGGAGCTGCCAGGCTTGGCCACAAGGCAAAGCTCGGCCACGGGCTGGTCCGCGCGGGGTAACAAGGGGAGGGCACAAGCACGGATCACTCAGGTAGGCCTGTGGATATCAGGGTGAAGCTGTTTTACAGTGAAAAAGGCTGTTAATTCTCTGTTAGCTCAGACCCTGGCAGAGCAGAAACCTGCCCACAAGTCCACATTTTCCCCTCAGGCTTTTCCTGTCTGTCTGGATCCGTCATTCTTGTGTTGCATTCCAAGAGCTGTAACCCTTTTCAGACCAAGCCCATTTTTATTGTTAAGCAGAGTCCAGCACACTGCGCTGGGGCCCATGGTGATGTTGCTAGGCTGCTGATGCAGTAACACTTTGTTTTGTTTTCCAGCAGGTCATGTCAGTTCATCCAGATCTTCACCAGCGCTATGTGCAGGCCTGCCAAAGCTTGGGCCGCTCCGAAAACCCCTTCATTGCTCATCTGCTTCAACAAGCTGATAAAGATTATAAAAAGTAAGGAAATAATGAACAGTGTGTTTCAGATGCATCTGAAAAGCCTTAAGCAAGATGGCCAGACATGGAATTAAGCAATGAGAAAGTTTGTGCAATTTCAGGCTCGAACACAGATCACATTTAGCATTTACTGCAGAAGTTCTGGTTTGGCTCATCTTGACATCATCTTGGCAGAAGTTTGTAGCTATATATCCCTTCTGGGCAGTTTTACAAGCAGTTAAATTAAAAAAAAAGTGAAAAATCTACAGGATGGTGCCTTTATGTCCCTTAGAGAAGCCAAACTCAGAGTCTAGTCATCTTAACTCCCTTCGTTTTGTCTCGCTCCTGTTTAAAAAGCCTCAGCTGCATCCAGTTAGCTTCCAGCTGGTAATGCTTCCCTGAACTGTCTCTGAATCCTGCCAAGGTATTAACCACTCAAACTTTCTCTCATTATGTGGTTAGGGAGAGCTTCGTCTCATGAATGCTTCTTGGGTCAAAGTTAATTGTTCTCTGGAGAGAAAACCTGAGAAAAGACAGCGCAGGGAAATAGTTTGTATTAGGTTTTGATCCTGAGGGCAGAATAGAGTAAATAAAGGCAAGGCAACAAGTGAAAATGAGAGGATGAGGGAACATCCAGGATAGTCTCCGCTATTTCCACCTGCCTTCTCCTCATCTTGCTTCTTCCTGCTTTCTGTGAGTGTGTGCTAAGTGTGGTCTTGCAGCTGTGCAGTGTCTCAGAACACCAAAGAGGATGCTGCTGAGGTACAGCTTGAATCATGTTGTCTGTCAGAGTGTTACCACAGGTAGTCAGAGCAGCTAACTGCGTGCAAACATAGATACACGTCGTATCTGGAGAGAAAATTCATTTTCCTGTATCGTTTTACTTCTCCCCATGTACATAAATTCATATGTTACAGTGAATGGACAAAAGGGATCATGCTAAAAATAGCTGGAAATAATCATCTAGTGCCTGTGCAGAGAGTTACAGATGACGATCTTCAAGTTCTTGCCTCTGTCTTACGGAATACTGTTTTTGTCACAGGTAGGCTTTTTTTCACATATGTTTGACCTTGCTATCTTGATTTCAGCATTAATTCCTCTTTAATTATTTTTCGTTAGAGATCAATTAATTGTAGATACGCATCTGTCACATTTTTCATGCTTCATTTTTTTCAGGCTTAGATCTTAGGTATAACGTATTGACTGATGCTGGAGCAAAGCACATGGCAGCATTCCTCCAGGTGACCAAACAATGTTTATCGTCGAGCAACTTGTAATTTATTTGGTGATGATAATGTTTATCTGTGGTAAATTGGAGAAAAGAATTCATCGGTTTGGCAAAATTCCATTTATATTAACTTTCACTTCCAAATTCATCCCACTGGAGTCTCAGATTGTATTCTCTGGGGAGATTTTTAATTTCTGGTGGAAAACTGTTTGACATTTGGCTAGGGTGTCCTGAAGAAAGAACAATGGAATAAGCTGTGGAGCTTTGAGACTTACAGTTCAGTTCAGCTAAGGAGATAATGGTAGTGTCAAGTGTGCCAGGGCCTTTGTTTTAGGTACTTGATCATTTCTGTTAGTCTTTTTGTAGGCCTAAACATAGAAAAATTTAACGCTGCCTTTCTGTCATTGTAAGCACCAGAATACAGATGGAAAATGGTGAGTTGCCACTTGGGTCCTGTGTTCCTGAAGCTCAGGGAGGGCCACTAAGTTCATAAAATGCCTGAAGGTCTGTACCTGAGCTTGACCACTTGCCTTGTTTGGTCATGCTGACCACATGGGTTCCCAGGTGGCTTCTGTAAGCCCCAGGAGGACATACACACTATGTGTTTTTCTGCCTTTCCATCATCATCTGATGTACTTTAGCATTTTTACTGCTTCTACTAATCTGGGGCTGCCAAATGCAGGAAAGGACAGAAGTTGTGAGTGCATGTTTGATGCATCTTTTTGAAAAATACAGGCACACTCTGGAAAAAAAGTCTCATTGCTTTCTGTTTTATTTGTCCAAAGGAAAATGCGACTTTGCAGTACCTTAACCTGATGTTTAATTATATTGGCTCAAGCGGAGCAGAGCTGATAGCGAAAGCGCTCCATGTGAGTATTTGTCTGGGAGATTTAGACAATGGCACCTAGTTTGATAGTTTTGCTTTTGATAAACAGTACTGGCTGTCCTGCCAACCTCAGAGCTGGCTGAAAGGGCCCTCTGTCTCCAGTCCATTCAGCGTCTTGCTGTATCACAGGGATTGCTTGTTTTCCCAAGGCAGACTTCAGAAATCAGATTTCACACAAGAGAAAGTTGCACTGTGCTGTCATTAACAGTTAATTATCACAACTATGACAGCGGGACTTGCCTGTGCTAAACATATTGTGCTATACTACAGAGTATATAATACCATTGATTTTTTTTTTCCTAGAAAAGAAGTATTACATTTGCCATACCTTGATGTCAATATTTGTCTTGATTCAAGATGTCTGAGACATGTTTACAAAACATTGCCTCACAGCAGCAGCATAAAAACAAGTTTGTTATTGTTAATGTGGTTTTCCGAGGAAATGAAGCTTGTGTGTAAGATTTGTTGTGTTTGTGAAATGAGGCTCAGGCGAGATCTTTCTTCCTCCTTTGCAGTCTTTGATCTCTGAACTGATTTCCACTCAATTTGACCGCTAAAGTTGTACAGTAGATTGTATAACACTGCATTAGCTAGAAAAAGGACAGTGGGTTTTTCAGACCATTTAAAAAATTTTCCTTTTTTTTTTTTTTTAATTTTGTCTAGAGGAATGAAACTCTTGGATATTTGAGGATGACTGGCAACAAAATAGGAAATAAAGGTGGAATGTTCTTTGCTTCAATGCTACAAATTAACTCAACCTTAGAGAAGTTGGATCTTGGAGACTGTGATACGGTGAGTAACTCAGGAAAATGATCAGCACTGATGCATCTTTCAAGGGTATTACGAAGGTCCTGCAGTGCTTAATTAGGGGGAAATACCATCTATTGTAATTGATTTTACATTTTGTGATTCTTGGAGGTAATGTAATAGATGATATTGCAATGCATACTTGGAAAGGCGTGTTGCATAAAACACCTGTGAAGTCATTACTGATGCTGTATCAGAGCCATTATGTCCTTGGGAATTCAAGTGCTTGGCTTTCATGTTTTCTGAGGCTTGTTTCTGCTGTTCTTTTTTTGCTGTGCTGTTTAAGTTCTGTGCAGTTTATACTGAAGAAAGGACTTCTTATTCCCTGAATGTTGTTTTTCTTCTGAAGCGTGCAGTGCTATGAATCCTACAAGTTGCCCAGTCCCGAAGCTCTGTCGCTCCTATCAGAGCTTGATCTGTAAAAGACAAGCACAACAGTGCTGATTTGGGTAGAAAGGCACTCAGTCTGATGGCAGACAACCTGCTGCCTCCTAGAGTTGGGTGCAAAAGCTTCTGGCATGGTGCACAGGGACCACCAGGAGGGTAGGAAGTGTGCTGAGCAGGGCGCTTCCCACTCTAGCCAGTAAAAGCCTGTGGATGGCTTTTAAATACCTACATTTATTTCCTGGAACTACAGAGTTTGCTCCTAAACTAGAAGGGGGAAATACGTGTCGAAGTGTGAAGAGTGTTATG
This sequence comes from Phaenicophaeus curvirostris, assembly GCF_032191515.1. Classification (NCBI taxonomy): domain Eukaryota; kingdom Metazoa; phylum Chordata; class Aves; order Cuculiformes; family Cuculidae; genus Phaenicophaeus; species Phaenicophaeus curvirostris. The sequence continues at coordinate 20,535,188 of NC_091401.1, forward strand.
AATACATAAACAGGGAAAGTGTAGGATTTATTTGAAAGCTTATTATGTTTGTGCTTGGTAGGGAGTTGATAGAGAGTTGGTTTAAAATTAAATGGTTTTGAGTGTAGACCAGTGTAATTGGAAAGTAACAGAAATATAAATTTATTTCCTTCTAGTTTGCTCATTAAAAAGTCCAAATTGGCCTGTATTCTAGACTCTCTCTTCTGTGAACCACATCTTTCATATTTAGTATGAATTTACCTAGTGGATAAATGTTGCCAAAGACCTTGGGAACACACACCAGCTGATTTTTGCTTCATAAGTCAGGAAAATCCAAATACAAGATCAATTAAATGGACCACTATGATTAAGATGCATTATTCTTGCTTTTTATTTTCTGAGTTGCCAAATTTCCTAGTCATTTGTACTTCTTAGTCTAATTCAATTCTTATTCCATAGGAAACTGGCATTGGTATTATCAGAAAAGATATTATGTGTCTGTAAGCACTTGTTTACTGCACTTGCATCTCTCCAGAGTACATGGAGGCAGAAATAATAGTGTTTCCAAACTGAGTCCATTTGATGGTTTTGATCTTCTGACAATCAATTCTAAGAACTCACGGTAATTTGGTAGCTTGATCTACACATTGGATGGGTTTCTCTAAAGAGTTTATTTTCGTTTCCAGGGTACACAGTGTCTGATAGCAATAGCAACAGCCCTGACTCAGAACAGATCAGTCAAAGCAATAAACCTAAATCGTCCTTTGCTATACAGCGAAGAGGTATGTAAGCAGACTGTGGTGTCCGTGCAGTCAAAGTGAGAAGCATAAGTAAAGTCAGTACTGATGTATTTATAACATTTGAACTCCATGGCTCTTTGGGTTTCCTTATGAAGTGAAGCAAATGGTTGCAGAAATGTTCTTTTTCTCTTTCTGTGCCAAGCTTTGTGCAATCATAGGCTGCCGCTCTTTAATTAGACGGTTAATTTAAAAAAAAAATATTTCTTGGTACATAAATATTTGTTGAATACCGTGCAGGTGGAGATGGCTTGGTATTGGTGAACCCAGTATTCGTTTCGCTGTTACAGCATGGAGAGTTTTATGCCTCACTCAGCAAACTGAGGGGGAAATGCTGTTTAGCAGGAAAGGAGGGGAAGGACAAAAGGCTGCAGTGTATCTGTGGCACATGGGCAATTGGATACACGGACAGTTGCCAGAGCTGGCAGCCTAAAGAAGAGCAGCACACTTCAACAATATGCCACGTTCACTGGGCTGTGCAGTTTTGTTGTGTCCCTATCTGAGTTTGAAGCATGAATTTAGCAATTGAATGAACCTCATCAATGTAAAACCTATGATTGTTATCCAAAACAAAGGCACAGACTCTCCACAACAATCGAGCTCTGAAAAGAGAATCTGCAAGGCAGCTGCACACCACTGGATGTGTGCAGGTGGCAGAGGGCTTTTGCTTGCAGGGGTCCGGCTTCTGTGCACGCCTGGTCCTGCTGGAGCCTTGGCTGTGGAGCTGCTGGTGGTAGTGGTGGTTTCACCAGACTGGCAGCAGTTGTCTGTGATACACACGGAATCTTCCTGATGGCAGGATAACAAAACTAAATTGTCATGAAGGCCACATCTTCCTAAATTCCCCAAAGTGAATCTAACAGTTTAAACAAATGTTAGTTGTTTCTTTTCTAGCAAGACCAGTTTGATCTTCCTAAACTCAGTTTTATAAGTCAAGTTAAGCTACTGTTATTCAAGGTATGGGCCAGTAAGGGCCCAGTCTGTATTCGTGGGAGACTGTCATTGTTCTGACCTTCAACTCTACCATTTTCTCTGTGCTGTTGCCTTATTTTTCACTCACAGTATTCACTCAGTTATTTTCTTAACAAAATGTGACAACTTCAAAATAAACTTATTTTGCCTTACAGTGATGAGACATATATTTTCCCACAGCAATCCTGTTTCTTTTCATGAAATAATAAATTAGCATCATACAAAATACTCTTCATGAAGACTGACAAATACTCAGGTTTTTCAAGAGCAATGACTGTGAGGAAAACTTATTAGACATAATGATTCAAACATTGATGTTCCTGATACTGGCAGGCAAGTTTTATATATAGGCTGCAAATCTGAAAACATTTTTCTAGTATATATGTATTTTTTTTCCACATTATCATAACATATTGTTTCCTGGTTATTTTTAATACAAAATTTTTTATACAAAATAGAACACCCCTGGTGACCAAACCTTGCTGTTGGTTGTGCCTCTCCCTCTTATTGAAGCAAGACCATATCTTATCCTAAAGCACAGCTTAATGAAACTGAGTGTTTGGTTTCAGGAAGAGACCACGGTTCACATAGCTCTGATGCTGAAAAATAACTCTTCTCTTGTGGAGCTACACTTATGCAAACATGGTATGAAGAACTTCGGCGTAGAGCGGCTGTGTGAGGCGTTGTATGAAAACTCCAGCCTGAGATATCTTGATCTTAGCTGGTAAGAGTTACTATGTGATGTAGCCTGGACTAACATCAGACACTTGTTTTCTTAGCAACCTTTAAAAACAATGTGTGCATCTCTCTTTCAGTAATAAAATAACCTGTGATGGTGTAAAGTTTTTGGCAAAACTACTGAAACGGAACCAAACCCTGAAAATTCTAGATCTTAATGCAAACCGAATAGAAGATGATGGAGCCATCTACTTGAGTGAAGCCCTGGCTTTGTACAACAGGACTCTTCAGGCGTTAGTATTTACACAGCTTCTCCAGAGGCTGCAGGTGTAACAACTCAGTGCATAAGAAACTTGGATTTTGCAGTGGCTGAACTCATGTCAAAACTGTGAGCTTTGCTGTTACTGATCAAAATGGAAAAGTCAGAAAGTTCTAAACGCTTTAGTCTATTTTATTCTCTCAGGAAAGAAATGCATGATGGAGCGGGTGGGATTCCTTTGCCTGGTCATGGGCATTTCCTGCCCTATGGGATGCCCCAAGGCCTGTGAGACACCCTGGGGTGCTGGCAGGTGGCCTTCAGGTCCTCTCCCAGCACTGTGGCTGGAGACCTGGCAGGACATATTAATGCATTTCAGGGGCACAGGAAGCCTGTGTTTGGTAGCTGAATGCAGCCACCTGTACCTTAACGTGAGCTAATGGCGTAAAACACCAGGCTGAGAAATGCCATTCACTCCCTCTGAATGCCTCGTGTTTACCTTCCATACTGCCAGGCCTGCTCATAACTCATTTTATCTCCTTTTCCTTGTCCTTCCTTTTTTTTTCATCTCGCATCCACTGCTGTGTGGCCTGACACATGCTGCTTCTTCCATTACAGTTTTTTTGGGTGATGGGTGAATCAGTTCTGTATTGGTTCATTTCATGTGATTTGGAGCTTTTCCAGTCATTCTAAGGGGTGTGTGTGCACAAAGGCTGTTAGATCTTTTTGATTTAATTCTTTTTGTATCTTTAAAGCCTAGGTCCCTGTGGCACACAGGTGAGAACAAACAAGAGCTGTACATCTTCAGAATTTTAAGAGAACCAGATTCCATGTAGGGTTAAGGCTCTATATTTGTTGATTCTGATCTTCAACACTTAAGGAAATCCTCTAAGTTAGCTTCCGGGTGAACTCAAAAGAGCTGTAATCTCTCCATCAGGGTGTATTCTGTAGCCTGCATTAAACTGTGTGCCGGCAGAACGTAAAAGCTGATCAAAGGTGTTACCTGAAGCCACAGGTTTTAAGTAGCAGACTGAGGAGGTGGTGGCTGCTAGGTGCCTCTGAAAGCCTTCCAGGTTTGCTAATATAAAAATAACTGCCACTCCACAAAGATCAAAGCTTAGCCTGGATAAGTGCCAAGGCTTGGGCTTCAAAGCAGGCTGGAGACGAGAAGTGGCCACCATGCAGTAAAATCACTGCCGCTGGAGAACCAAATAGTGAACAACCTGCTTTGCAAATGCCTTGAGAAACAGAACGGGTCCATAGCCCAAACTGCCTCTAGCAATATGAAAAAGTGCATATAGTATGACTGGACTTCATACAAAAAAAAACCTATCGTAAATGTAACATTTCAATATGCATACAGTATCTGGTATATAATAATATATAATGATAAAGTTAAGAATAAATGATAGCTAGACTCTTAGTTTTAACAAAGAGATGGGAATTCTGTGGTTTGGCACACATTTGCGTAACTATTCTCTCTGTTTATTAGGTTGTCGGTAGTAAGCAACAACATAAGTGGTAAAGGACTTGTAGCTCTTTCAGATGCAATGAAAAGAAACATGGAGCTTTCCTACATTTACATCTGGGGGAACAAATTTGATGAAGCCACCTGTATGGTAAACGTTTGCTTCTGAACTCCTCTACGAGGGGTAGGGGTTTGTTTGTTAGCACTGTTGTAATTTGTTTCAACAGGCACTGGGAAGACTGCAGCAACTCCTGAACAAGAAACTTGCTTTACTATGTTTCTTTTAAAATAATTACAATATGGTGGTGCTGTAATGAGACTCAGGGGACATCAGCATATGGGAAATTATTAAATACTCATCTATTGTATGTTATCTTCTAAACCCTTCACCACAGTCAAAGTGGAATATTGTATGCCGGGTTCTTGTCCTTATTCATTTCAGGCATTTTCAGAATTAATTCAGAGGGGCTGCCTGAAACCCAGTTGCACAGACGTGGAGCCGTACAGGGTGGATGGGCACGTTCACCTTGCAGAGCTCTCCCATGGCCTCAAGAAGCATTACTACTGGACGCCAAGTTACGGGGAAGTGCCGAACAGAGGTGCCAATGCCAGCCTGGCAATTGCAGCCGTTTCAGAACTCATGTGAGTCACGCAGCAGCTTGATGCGCTCCATATGCCTGAGGTTTTCCTATCTGGTTTCTAGTAAATTGATTATATTAGCATCAAATTTACTGTATGTTGTTTCTTTGGGGTCTTTGGTCTAGAAGGATCTAAAAGCACTTGAAGTGGCATTAGAAAACATCAAACCAGCAACCTTAAAATTTGTTGCTACAAATGCCCAAGCTATTAAAAGCCTATCAAACTGAAAATGCATTAGTGTGGAGTAGAAAGAACTGCAGCAAAATGATCTCCTTTGCCTCACCACGATCAGATGTAGCTCCAGGGTTCCCGAGTAACAGAAGAATTTAGTGAAATGTAACATTAAGAGGAAAAACATCTTCACCACAGCAGAGTGCTCTGAGTGACACTGTATTCTTAGCAGTTACAGCAGTCACTGACCAGAGGCATGTGAAGAGTTTAGACTCCAGAACTGCTGATGCATGAATTGAACTCACAGCAGCTGAACTACTCCACTTTACTTCAGAGTTCAGTCTAATTTCATTGCCCAAATTAATTAATTTACTTGCATGAATGGCATTTGTTGATCTGCTGTTGCGGATTTGGTTCCCTGTTACCAAGTCTGTTCCAATTCTACTAACAGCAGAGTAAGAAGGCAACAATATCATATGCAAAACCTAACAGGATAAGTGGCATCTACTTTCAAAAGTGCTAGTGTGTGTTCTTGAAATGTTTTTCCTGTCGGAACCCTTGTTTAATAGCAAGATGCTCAACCATTAAGAGCATTCTGCATTATTGACAATACCCCAAAACCAGCTCGTGTGACATAGTTTACTTTGATAGGCCTTTGTAGGCAAGGACTGCAGAGTAATTCTTACTGAATTTTGTATAAACAGCTTCCTGCAAACTAACTTAATTATTTGTGCAAAAACCTGTGTTGCTTAGAGGCCTTTGCCAGAGACATTTATTGCTTTCCTTTCTCTGAATAACAAACCCTGAATTCTGAAGAGATGTCTTGTGTTCTTTGGAATGAAAGAACTGACATCAGCTAATTTTTTGCTGTGTTCTTCCAAGTAAGTTATTTCAGTAACTAGAACAAGCATGATCCTGCTTTGGAAACCCTTGTTTCAGCTTCCAGAACCTTGCTGAAAGGCAGTATTTTTGCCCTGATTTAAGGGAAAGGAAAACAACTCATCCAGGATGCCAGTGGTGCAGTGCAGGTCCCAAACCACCTTCTGTAAAATTAAACAATTGAGTAAAAATAACTTTGAGATTCAAACTCTGATAAAGAACATCACGGAATGTGTATTTGTGTACTTTCGTGCAAAATTACATCTTCAAAGCATTCAGTAAAAAAAAAAACAAACAAAAAAACCCGCCTCCCTAAACAGCCCCCCCAACACTTCAAAATGAGTGAAAAAAACAAGGAAGGTAAGAGTCATTGCAGTAGATTGTATTTAGAATAAAGCTTTTGTTTAATTTAGTTTGAAGAGACCCAAAATACCTTCTGGGAGAAAAATGAGGTGTGTTTTTACTGCCAAGAAGAAAATGTAGTAATCCTTTCCGTTTTAGTGAGCTGTGCAAAGGGTTGCTGTGGGTGTTCTGGCAGTGCTGACACTAGACTGCTTCCCACCTCCTTTTCTTGCCACCCCTTGCAGTTATGAACAGGAGACACAAGGTGAGGGAAAATTACAAACCAAGTTTATTAAAGTCTAGCATAAAACACTTCAGGCTAAATATGTACAACTCCCTCCTTTCCCAGGGGATTATAAAACTGAGAGCTGAGCTATGTACAAATAACAGAGAAAAATTGTATATACAGGAAAGATATTTTTATAATAATTTAACAAGCAATCAGTTCTTAGTCCTTATCTGAACTTAATTCTGCAAGTCTTATTGATAGCCCTTCTGAGATCACAGCCCTGAAATCCTTAGCATAGGACTTGCCCATACTTGAAGATTTTTTTTTTTTTGAAACACATGATTTCAGAAAATTCATCATGCTTTGTGCCCACATTTAGGCAAACGTTGGCAAGTAAGTGCCGTTCGGGGGGCTCTTCTCACATCAGGATTTCCAAACAGCCAATTCAGAAATTTCTGAATACAGAATAACCTGTTCAGGAAAAACCTGCACCAACTTCATTGCAAAATTGGCTGAATCAGTCCTGAAACAACTGTGTGACAAATCATGTTGTTTTCTCTAAATTACTGTTAATAGAATTATTGAAATTCCCTCCCTCCTTTTGCAGGCAAGTCTCAAGCCATCTGCCTAAAAAGATTCCACGCTTTCCCATACTAACCCCTCACAGAAATCATCAATATTGTTACAAACCTTGTACCTCCAAAGTGAACTCAGAATCCTTTACCCTAGGAATTAGATGTGCAGCTGATTTCCATGCATGTATTGGCAAAAGGTACAGTACAAACCTGCTTCTTCAGGTCCTACAGTACCCAGCCTGAACACTCCTACTAATATTTATTTATTTATATATATATATAACCTATATTCTAGTAAACGAATACAATTCATAAAGCTCATACCTCAGCAGCTGAGATATCTTCACGAAAGATGAGGATAGTCATGAAAGACTCTCAGACGGGGACTCAAGAGTGCAGGTCACTAAATTATTGCTCCAAGACAAAGCTACAAGCCTGTGCATTCTATTAAGAAAGGTTAAAATTGTTGTCTTGTAAAAAATAATGATTATCTTCTTGTCTAGAAAGAAAACTAAATGGCTAATAAAGCAGGTGTTACCATTACAAGTATCTAAACAAATACTGTATAAATCTAAGTGCTGTATTTTTTAAAAAAGTCTGAAATCTAAGAATACAGAAATAAGCTTTTAACTTTAGAAATATAAAACCAGTCCAAACAAACATTGTTACGGAATGCATTTTCTGTGTAGGAATGTGATTTTTTTTCCCCAGAGCTAGCTCTTTCTTGTGGTCATTCATCCTGGATGTGCTAATCTTCAGATACTCTTCCTCAGAGAACAGCAGCTCATCAACAGTTTATCTTCCAAAGCTGTTTAAATAGGAAACTTATCAATTGTATGGTACTGCTCTTTTTAAGTATTCATGACAAAGCCTATGTCTGTCCCAAGACTTCTGCTCTATTTTCAGAGAGAGAAAGTAAAGAGGAAATTTAGGACAAGCTACACAGTATTCGGTTTTTTTACACAGTCAAGATCCTGATCTTTGTGGTTCCTTCAGTCTAAAACAGCAAAGCTAAGGAATCCGTCAAGTGCTACATCAAATACAGAAGCTAAAAAAGAAAAGGGGAGAAAAAAGGGAGAAATGCCAAACAAACAGAAAACAACCCAAACAAAGAACTTCAACCACTGTCCCTCACCAGTGCTACGAGAGAAATCAGCTGTTCATAAATATTGTGGTACAGATAAGCACAGAAAATAAAAGGTCAGACAGGTTCAGCAAATAATGATTATTAACAAAGAGTTAGAGACACCTGCATTACTAATATTCCTGGTGAACATTGTTGTACTCCTTGCTGCCACTGATAGGCTTTATTAGCAAGCTCGCCGTATATAAAAGCGTAAAACATGATCAAGAAGCAGACTTTTAAACATGCCACATACTAAGACGATCAACACAGAAGCAAATAAATCTAATACTTTGTAAGTACAAACATGTAGGAAGAGGAAAAAAAACCCCATCTGTAGTCATGCTTAGGAGTTGAGGGACTGTTTGCAGAACAGTTCAATGAAATCCTTCGAGAAATTTTTCAGAAGTCTCTTTAATTAAGGTGCAGATTAATTATTACTCCATGTGGAACAGAATCAGTTAAGAGGTATCTCTTATGCTCTTCTATTTAGCAGTGTCTGGACACAAGGCATCAGTGGAAATAAAATGCTAGCACCAAGTAAATAACCAACAAATAATATCTTTAAGTGCGTTGTCGGTATGCTAGGACGACTGCTTCCTCACTATTTGATGATTACTTAAATAATACTGACATTATGTTAATGGCAAAACAGAGCAAAAGTACTCCCGCTGTCAACTGGTCTTTAACGAATGACCCCACTGAGATGCTAAAAATGTTTGTTATTTTAAATTTACCTTGCTAGTAATAAAACACACCTTTGCATGGGTCTTGCTAAACACCAGCTGTGGGCAGTTACTGTGGACAAGTGACATGAGAGGCAAAGCAATACATAAATACTTCAATTAAAACCAATCGGGTATACTCTAACGAAAGTAACTCTTGACTGGAAGAATTCAACTGCTCTGCTGCACTCTTCCTTAATGTCTGCTCATAACATTCACTTATTATTATCACAATGGAGGGCAGGTTTTCTCTTCTCTTTTGTATCTCCTGCCTAGCACAAGAATCAGCGCTACTGTAAGAGAAGGATTACAAAGCTATGATTCACACCTCACAATTAAGTCAATGCACCTTTTTGTCTCACTTACAACAGGCATGTTCCAGCTCTCCTTTTGAGCAAACGTTGCTGTTCATGCCAAAGCAGAATGTGAAAAGTAAATCTGGAACAAGATACAAGGATGCTGGATTTACTTAAAAAAAAAAAAGCCAAATCTAAAAAAGAAACAAAACGGTGACTTGTTGGAAAGAAGACCCAGTGGTATCTATGCCATTAGAACCCTCTGACTTACCACACAACAGAAAAAAAATCAACCCTCCTTTACTTGCCTTGTCAGGAAAATATACACAAAACTTTCTTTCCCTCTGGTCAGACTTCAACTGATGATGGCTACTTCTGGCAGACAGCAGCAACTCTTTCTTTGCAAGCACCTCACCAGAGCACTGGCCTACCTTCCATCACGTACCATTACATCACCTTGGAATGCAGGAGTACAAGCTTGTTAGTACATTCAAATGATGATTTTCCCCTTACACCTCTGGGTTAATATCCTTAAAATATCAAATATGGCTTAAAATGTTTGCTTTCAAGTGACACTGATCTGACACATCAGATCAGCAGGAACATGGGAGGAGATGTCCAAAACACATTAACATATTTAACAGAGAATTCTTAAGGCAAGTGTTGCTGGAAAGGATTCGTCTCCTGGAAATCAGTGTTAATTGCAAATAGAAATCTGATTGTAGATTAACACAACAAAACCTGAAGACAGCACTGTACAACGGAAATGCTTTACAAGTGTCTTTACATAGAGGAAAAAAAAGAACAAGAACAAGTCCAGTTTGAAAAGTATGAGTGCTTGCTTGCTTATGTTCACCTTCCCAAAGGTAAGCAAGGTCACTCCCAAATTACCTTGGTGACTCTGTACTGCACCATCAGTATAACTGCTGCAAGAAGATAAACTGAGGTTCTGAATAACCAGTCACAGCAGCAGATCTTAGCAACGTTTCTGATGAAGGAGACTGACTACCCGTCACAGGAAGCAGCATCTGATGGTCTTCAGTCCCAATGGGAAGAGGAAGCGCTAAGGACATCTCAGAGGGTTTCACATCTACGGACTCTGATAAAGGACTTCTCTGACTGTGAATGGATTCTTGTTCATTGAAAGAGTTATCAAGTGCAACACAATCAGGGGGAGTTTCAGATCCTGAGAGGGGAAAGAAAGAAATGTTAAAGAACTCCTTTGCAAATTCTGCAAATTCCCTCTCAAAACAAATGCTTGATGTCACAGACTGGCTGGGCAGCTGGGCTGTCAGGGGCTTCAATGTGCCACATGCCAGAATGAGCTGTAAATACAATGCAAGTACCAAGAATCATGTCCTCTGCTGCTTAACACAACAATTAGATAGATGATGCATTCCTATTTGACCTTTATTTGGCACTGTATAGAACATAACAAATGCTTAACATCACAGTAAAACAAATAGCTGTGACAAAAATGTAATTATGATTACCTTGAGATTTTCCATCTCAGAAAAATCTAAGAATCACAGCCACATGCAAGCATCCTCTTTTAACTGACACGGCAATGTACAATATAACATTTATCCATTACTGGGAAGAAAAGATTTGTTAACTGCTTCCCAGCTCAAGCCAGTACAGTTTTTATCCAGTCACTTGAGAAATTATTTTCTACTCTTAATTGAAATCACTGTTAACAGATTCCTTTCTGCCTTCCTGTTTCAGTGCCCTATGCCACTGCTCTTGGACAGCTTTCTCATTAAGCCACCTGGGATATTTGACCCTTTCTCTGAAGCCTGCAATTTCAGAAATGAAGCCCTCGTGGCTGCCTTCCATCTCTCCATGGAGACTGACCTGCCTTGGCTTGGTAGCTCTCCCAGCCCAGAGCCTTGCGCTCTGTCAGGCCTCCTCCATGCTCCCTTGCAGCTCTCACCTCCCCACTGCTTCCACAGCCTTCCTGCTGCCCCAGGCCTCCCTGTATGGGGCTTCTCAAGCTTTTGATGCTCAAAGTGCCTCTATGTATGACTCCTTGTTTTTTCATCCTGCTCCATCTGTCCCAATCCTAATGTGCACAGATATCTATTATTTCTCTTTCTATTTAGACAGAAGCCAGGGAATTATTGTTAATACATTTAAGGAGGGGCAGATAACGAGGTGTATGGAGCCCGTGTTGAAAGACGCTGGTGATCTGAACACCTCTGTGCTGAGTAACACAGGCGAGTAACAGTGGTCAAATTTCTTCCTATCAAAATCTCATATCTAGAATAGGGATTGAATGTACTTGACAAGACTTTGTAGAGCACTACTCTGGGAACATTTTGCCAGCTGTCTGATGTTGTGCGCTTGCTAATCCAGCTCGGACTTGGATTAACATTGGCTGCATATATAAAAATACCTTGCACTGTTGTGTTAAAGATATTTGGGCCTTCAAGATGTTGAGTAATTCTCATAACCACCCAAGAAAGTAAATATCCACATACATTCTCTCTGCAGCAATCCGCTTCTATGTTGTGCAACATGGTGTCTTGAATTTTTTGTACAACAATTTGTCTTGAATCTACTTTAAGGCAAGGTACTTGATGCTTTATAAGGTTTGTCTACCTGAAAAGCTGATGCTTTGGCTCTAAAGAGAGCTACTATCCAACAATCTTTTATTTTTTTTGATTTTAGGCCTGGAGGAGTAAAAAAAAAATGTTCTTCAGCATGGGAGAAGACAAAATAGCTGTCACAGTTTCTTAACTTTTCTCTGCACAAGGAACTCACCTGTGTGAACTTTCATTTTGTGCTTCTTAAGATTTTTTATATCTGTGTATGAATTTCCACACATTTCACAGATAAATGGTCTTTCGCCTGAAAAAATAAAATTGGTTTGGCAATTAAAACGACCTTGAAATTGAAAGAGAACATGGTTATTAGAAATGTTGGATAATGGATTTCAATGTTGTATTTTAAAATACAACTTTCCAACTCCGCTATTTTGTCTGTATTCAGAACAAAATTGTTTCCAGAATAATAGATTAAAACAAAGGAAAATACCCCAAACGTTATAAGTAAAGCCACGATCACCCACCAAAACTCATGCTGTTAAACCAAAATTAGCCTGAAAAAGGCAAATAAAAAAAAGTCACAAATATTTTCTTTAAATTACATTAAAAAAAGACATAAATAAATTAAGACACTCTGCTACTTTTACAGCATAATATGGTGCATGTCAAAGGCAAAAGGGTAAAGGTAGGATATTATTTATAGTGCAGGAAGCAGCCTGTCTGGAAACTGACCTGTATGAGACCGAAAATGTTTATTGAGCTCTCCAGAGGAAATAAAACTCTTTTCACAAATGCCACAGATATATGGCTTCTCTCCTAAAGGAAACACAAGGAGTTTGTTATTTCAATATATAAACCAGAAAACACATAAAGAACAGATCAAAATGAAACAGAGGTAATGGCTAATGGGAGAAAGGGCTCCCTAACCACGAGTCAAAGGGAAAAAACATGAGGAGCTAAATGACAACTCGAGAGGTAACTCGCAATCTATTTTGCGGTCATTAACCGCCTCCAGCCCCTCTGCTGTAGCCCCTCCCTGGCCAGGCCTGTCCCAGTATCATAGTGCTGTTTCCCCATACCTGTATGTTTTCGGGAATGGGTAATGAGAGAACTCGAGACAGCAAAGGCTTTCCCACAGCTGTCACAGACGTAAGGTTTCTCCCCAGTGTGGCGACGCACGTGGTAGGTGAGGGTGCTGGCCTGAGCAAACCGCTGCCCACAGCGATCACAGACATAGGGCTTCTCCCCACTGTGCTTCCTGTGGACCAACACAGGCATCAGAGACCTCCAGGCAGGAAGGACAGCAACACCCCCAATTAACTAACTTTCCTCAATTAGTACTTTAACCCCAAAGTTCCTTGTGCTCATGTGCTGTGAACTTAAAAAAAACAAACCTCACAACTGCAAGTCTGAGTTTGGGTTAGCAGTTTCTCACAGGGTGAAACTGACTGCCTGTTGACTCTGGGAATCAGCACATCTTTGATTTCAGCCGCAGCTGAACTGAACTACAGGCCTTGCACATGTAACACGCACTGAGATTGCTCAGCATGTTTTGCACTACGGCAAACTGCAAGATAAGATGATCATTCCTAACAAGGAACATAATTCTGCTCCTGTCAGAAAATGCAAAAAGCTCCATGGGGATAGCAGTGAACAGGGAAAGCTGCTCTGTTTCACTTCCCATTGAGGAACTCTCTCCTCTTTGATGCTACAAGCAGTTTCGAACAACACCTGCATCAGTGCCATAAGGATACCAGTGTGCATGCTGTAACATTCATAGAGTGCAAACTGCTTCCCCTAGCAAGAAAGTACATAGACGTAATTGTTCTGTTATGTGGTGCAAGAGAAGACCCAGGAGAAAGAGAGCAGAAATGGCCAATAAATGTGAATGTGTAACTCTTGCTTAAACTGGAGTAAACTACTCTGTTTAAAAAACATCTGGATAAGCATTTGTGGGATGTCACTTTTGCCTACCGGGCATGAATCTTCAGATTGCTTGACGTTGCGAACTGCAGATTGCAGACATCACATTTGTACGGTTTCTCCTCTCCATGATGCATCCGACTGTGGAACACTAACTGGCACTTCTGAGCAAAGCCTTTGTCACACAATTCACATTTGTATGGCTTCTCCCCTAGTGAAAAAAAAGAAACCTTTGTGCTCTCTGCATTTACGTAAGAAAACTTTCCAACCCGTTGCCTGACCAAAGCTCAAGTGTCTGTTCTAATACTTCTTACAAATAACATCTTGAAACGTCCTGTAATTAGTCCACCGAAGTGGAACATGCCAGGAACATAGTGGATAACAGACTATTTTTGAACATGTTATCTTTTGGGGAAATAGGGCAGTGATTAATATTTTTAATAATGCTGTTTTCCCTCCATTATTTTAAGAATGCTACTACAGTATCTTCAGGCTTTTTGTAGGTTATGTCTATTCATGATTCTTAATATTCAGGATGAAACATCAGTAAATCGCCTGCTTGTTCTTGCCTGTCAAAGAGCAAGAAGTCTGCAACGTAAAGCCCAGTGCTCACTAATTTCTCGTTAGCATCTGCTGTAGAACACTACAGGTGCTCCTCTCACTATTCACGTGTTCTTAGAAGTAAACACAGACTCCTGCAATGGATCATGCTACTCCACATTCTTAGGTGACAGCAGCTTTTGACACAACTCAAGCTTCTAGCAATGTTATTGAACACAGAGATTGTAAAACCATTGCATATTTCAGCTGCATATTTTACTAAACAAAATCCCAAACACTGTAGGAATTCTGTCACCTCCCCTACCTTTTTTAACATCCCATTGGGCCAGTTACCTACTTGTCACAAGCCTCCATTTTTCCACACTTTTAAAATCAAACACATATTAGGATCTGCACTTCAAAAAAAGCAGCAGAAATTCAGCTATCAAGTCTAGTAAGGTTTTCACACTCTATTGGCAGGAGGTTTTGGCACTCCGTGACTCTATGGAGCTAAAGAGCAGCCAGGTCTTCTGAGTTTTTCCAGAAATCAAGAAGCTTAAACTAGCAAATAGCTGTCTAGCTATTTTTTTGTACTGGTTATGATTCTGTACTAAAAACTGCTGTAACATTTCATGCTACCAGGGTATCGGTACTAGCCCCGTATGCATACCAGCAGCAGACAAAATTTCTGAAGGAAGAAGCCAGAACACAACGATCATTTTACCTTGCATTCACAGGCCGTGAGTACAGGGCCCCACAACCCACAAGACAAAGCCAGCAGCTTACCTGTGTGAGTTCTTACATGTGTTTTCAGCTGATTGCACTGGGTGAACGCCTTCCCACAAAGCTGGCACACGTATGGTTTCACACCTTTGTGTATTCTCATGTGTCGACGAAGGCTACTAGCTTCTGAGAAGACTTTTCCACAAGTGTTGCACACCGGCTTAGCTTTGGAATACTTCTGGTCAAGCTCTTCCCCTGAACTCTCCAGCGGGTAAGTGCTCTTGGTGCTGGCTATGTTAGACATGCAGTGCTCCTTCAGTGCCCAGCTCTGCTGAGGCTTTCCCCGTTTCTGTTTCGCTGCAATAGTCTGAACTAGGATATCCTGAGCAGCCAATGTTTCGCTTTCCACCACAGACACCAGCCGTAGTTCAGAGTTATCGCTGCCTCGGGCAGCCTGTTCCGTTAGCTGGGTAGCCAGCTTACTTGCATCTAAAAACATTTCAATGGACGTGTGCTCCGTCACTTCATTCTGATATTGTACAGATTTATTCTGTAAGCTTTTGGGGGAGCCAAAATTCTTCTTTCGCTTTTTGGTTTGAGGAGATTGCTTTTCTAAAGCTGCTTTCTTTGCCTGTGGTTGAATCAACCCTACAGAAGCAGCATCTGCTTTCTCACGATTATTATAATCTCGGAGAGTCAGAAGGCAAGTCTGCTGATTCATTTCAACATTCCCAGTGATACTTGATGTCTCTGTAGAAGAAGGGTTAGCAATAAAAGCAAAGTCTTCCATCTTGATTTTGCATTTAGTGACCACTTCTTCTACCTTAAGATACTCGGCAGCCTGGTGAATCTCTTTAACGTTCCAGCTGCAAGAAAACAAGACTCAAGTGACAACATTCTGGACACAGCAAATATTTGTTCTGTACTGATTGTATCATATACAGAGAGCACAGCTGCAGAAAAGCTACGTTGTCAGAAAATGTAGCTTTGAGAACACATGCAGCAAGATCTCATCTCTAAGTGCTGTAGTGCCGGGAGACCCAAGCATGACAACGGCTCCTGAACTGACGGCCCTGCCTAGCAGGGTCTGTGGATCCACAGAACTGAGAATTTTATTGTCAGTTACATGCCTTTTGTAGAATTTTAAGTTAAAAGTCCAGCTGTAAGGTGGTGAGGCTAGACACGAGTCTGTTTGTCCAAAAAGCTCAGAAATAACAGCATGAAGGGATAAAACACTGGAGAACAAAATCATAAATTATCACTCTACAACCCTTCTGCCAAATGTCTTAAGTAATTCCCCAGTAGTTCAGTCACCTCAGCACTTCTGTGAGGCAGATATTAATCTTGTTTTATAAAGCGATTTGCAAACAGTCTAATTCTGTATCAGCTGCACACAGTCAACACTGAGGAAGTCCTCATTTAAACTGCTATGCTCTATTTTTCAGTTCCTGCAACACAAGACTTGGTGGTTTGGAAAAAAATGATCTGTAAAAGGTGGCAACGTATCATCAGTGCATTCATGGATTTACAGCATTTTAAAGAGAGATTAATGGTAAGCAACATCACTCTAAGAATCTGTTATACAGTAAATGTAATTAAACAGTAAGTAGCTAGCCCCAGTTACTCTGTGCGTGGATACATCTCCTTTAGAACCTGGTATCGTACTAGTGCCGAGTTCAAAGGACGCCCTCCTGGTGTCACTCCTGCACCCACCACACAGCAGACAGTGGAATTTGCAGCCAGTTGTGGCAGTCACCTACACGGACACAGCCCAAGGTGACAGGGGAACTGGGGCAGACCTGCAGGTGTCAACTTTAGGCAAACAGTTCTCCCAGGGTGAGAACACTACTTCTACCTTCCTTTTCTTTCAGAGATCTCAGCTGCTCAGAAAGAATCCAGAAACTCTCACACTATTGTCCCAGACAGACACCAAGAGTGCTGTCCACCTCTGCTCACACCTGATTTACATAGCATCGATCACCAGCTTCACCACGCAACTGTGCACGCTGCTCTACTGCTGCTCCTGGCCTGTACCTACTTTAAAACAACAAAGCACCTACACCTGTGTACTCAACTTATCCAATATGAGTTTTCAGACATCAACAGACACAACGTTTTTTTAAAATGCATTTGACAGAAGACATTTAGAAAAGAATTCAAATCCTGGCCTGTGTACTTCTAAGTAGTCACTTCCCACATGAGGGATAATCTCTTTCTTTCCTTGAGAGAAAAGCATTGCAAAGAATCCTCAGTGCACATGAAACAATGCATCAGGCACAGAATCAACATGGTAAGAGGAAAAATACTTTTTCTGTGACCCCTTTTGGACACTGTGACATAAGGTTTTAAGAAACAGATCATGCAAATTCTAATAAGTAGGTCCTCAGACTTTTGTACCTACTGCACATACAGTTTCTGTGTGTCCTCTGCAGAAGTGAGTTTCTACAATGCAACTTCAGAAACAAGTCACCTATCTTTCCCTCTCCCAGCAATCACAACAGATTGTTAATCCTGGCAGAAAGACTCAAAGAGTAAAACTATACACCAGCAAAATACCGGGCAACATACTTTTCTTTTGCCACTCACCTACCACATGCTAACAGATGATCTCCAACTTGCTAATATGCATCATATCCACTATTATTTGTTCCTCTGATACTTATTACAGAGAAAAAACCAACCCAGTGCTACCTCAACACAAAGTTTATTTCCCTGTTCTTTTGTTCCCTTTAATAGAGTAAGTTACCTGTCAAGGTTCAAGTTTCCTGTATAAATAAATTCCAGGAGTTTTTGGAATCCATCAGGTTTAACTTGAGTCTGATCCAAAACAACATTATTGTCAGACGCGTCTCTGTAAAATGCACCGAAGTACTCGCTGAACGAGGCAAGCACATTTCTGTGTGCTTTGAACTGGAATTCACCGATAATAACAGTGCAGTCACAAAGAAAGCCGACTTCTCGCTGCTTGTTCAGTCTCTCTAAAAGGTGCTCACAGTGATGGGAATACTGCATTTTGATAATCAGCTGCAGCCTCCTTGTTCTGATCTGGGAAAAGAAGCAAAAAAAGTAATTTACATACCAGATTTAATTTTGTTTTCCCCCCCAACAGAACAAGTTAATTATTACAAAAGGCTCAGTGTTCAAATCTACTCATGATTTCCACAGGTCAGTTTGTGCAGCAGCGCTTTTGTACAAGGTACAGCGAGACAGGCAGATCCTTCTTGACTCAGGGAGTTGCCGATTTCAGAGGCAGAAAAAGGGGGAGAGGGCAGGGACATGTCCTGCCGCAGCCAGATCAGGGGATTAACTCGCCTGATCTTGTGCGCTGCTGTGTCAAACTGGGGCTCCAAGGGGCCTGCTGAGAAATGAGCCACCCGAGGCTCAGGGAGCTGCTCCCTGGGCACTGCCCCGCTCCTCACCACAGGGACTGGCGATGGACAATGCCTTGAATTGGGGGGTGCAGGGGTGACTCAGCATGAAGGCAGCAAACAGGGTCCTGGCGAGCCACTGATATGGACAAATAAACCCTCCAAGACTCGTTCTGGAGTTTTGCAAAGCAAGCGTCCTGTTTCAGGCCTGGGCAACGCGAGGGAGTGATCTCCATCAATCATATGCAGCGAGACAAGAGCCGGGGACAGAATATATTTCCCACTCACACGCATATGTATAAATATTCCCAGAAATCTTATGCATATTCTATTACTATTCAAGGATATTCTATTCTATATTCAAGTATATTCTATTACTAATTTTAATGTTGTGATAAACTTCACAACAGTCAAAGCTCTTGCTAATTTGGAGTTGGCTCCAGCTCTCTGCTTGGCCTCGCATTTGATAAAGGCTGCGAACAGAAGTGATTACAAAAGAGACACCTGTTCAGCACAGATCAGAGCGAACACAAGACACAACAGCATCTGAAGAACACTATTTGAAAACACGCTATAAAAACCCATGCTGTCACGGCGACGTTCTGCCTAACTTTCAAAAAACCGGAGTTACTTGGATAAACTTAACTCCGCTTTAGCTTAAACCAAGACATCCCGCGTTCCGTAACACTAACTATTTCTCGTATCGCCGCAGCAACCCGCGGCCCCGGGTCCGGCCGCGCCGCGGGACGGGGCCCAACGCACCCTCCCCGCCCCCCGGGCCCGGCTGACCGGGTGCCGCCCGCCCCGAGGGCCGCACGGGGCCGGGCGAGGCGGCAGAAGGCGGCGGCGGCAGCGCCTCACGCACCTGCGGAGGGAAGGGGAGGAATGCACACGCCCGCCTCAGGCCGCCATGTTCGGGGGACGCCGCGCGCGCCGCTTCCGGGGCGGGACTTCCGGTTAACCCGCGCGGAGAGGCGGAAGCGGGGCCGGAAGGGTCTAGGCGGCAGTTGTGGCTTGGGAACGTTAGGCGTATGACAATTGATGGGGTTTGGTTTGTATGTTTAATTATCTCGTCGTATAAATCTGTCTTGTAAGATGTAGCTGGTTTAGGTGAGGAAATAACCTGTCTTAGGGCTGCGAGAATGTATTTGGTGCTTAGTTGACTTGTAAGATGCAGCTCGTTTAGGTCAGAAGAAAACCTGAAGGGAGTCTCCAGGCATGGTTAGATAATCTGAAAAAAAAACTCAAACAAACAAACAAAAACAACATTCTTTGAGTAGTTATACGGTTCTTTGTCTAAAACTTTCATTAATAGGAATGGTTGGGCTCGATGACCTGGGTTGAGGAAAAAGAAAGATTTGGGCAGATGTTTCCGCCCGGTTTCGAACCGGGGACCTTTCGCGTGTTAGGCGAACGTGATAACCACTACACTACGGAAACGCTCCTGAGAGATGGGGTTCCCTTCCGAAGGTGTATTCATGGGATTTGCCCCGCGCCCCCGCTCTGTCCCCCCGGCACCGGGGAAGGGGTTGTGTCCCTGTGCTCGGCAGGGGTGAGGCTGCACCTCGAATGCTGGGTTCAGTTCTGGGCCCTTCGCTGCAAGAAAAGCATTGAGGGGCTGGAGCGTGTCCAGAGAAGGGAACGGAGCTGGTGAAGGGGCTGGAGAACAAGGGCTACGAGGCGCAGACGAGGGTCCTGGGGCTGTTGAGCTTGGAGAAGGCTGAAGGGAGACCTCATCCTGCCTACAACAGCCTGAAAGGAGGTTGTGGAGAGGAGGGAGCTGGGCTCTTCTCCCAAGTGACAGGGGACAGGACAAGAGGGAATGGCCTCGAGTTGCACCAAGGGAGGTTCAGGTTGGACGTTAGGAAAAATTTCTTCACCAAGAGGGTTCTCAGGCACTGGCAGAGGCTGCGCAGGGAGGTCGTGGAGTCACCATCCCTGGGGGTGTTTAAAAGACGAGTGGATGGGTTGCTTAGAGACATGGTTTAGTAATGGACAGGGACGGTTGGGGTTGGGCTTGATGATCTCAAAGGTCTTTTCTAACCTAGTGATTCAATGATTCTATGATTCCCTCCTTGCCCAGAGCTCCGGGCTCACCCAAGCCCTGTGTCCCCCAGAACCACGGGCACCTCTGCCTCCCTCCACCAAGGGCAGCCTCTCACACCTCGACTCCTCCAGAGCTGGAATTCCTCTGACCCTTCTCCACACACACCAGAAGTAACAGAAATAACCGGGGTCTTACCTCAAACACTCTGATTTTCAACACACCTGTAAATAAAAAGCCATGCCCTCAGTTAATACTTCACAATGAAGTGTCATTCTGAAACACCGTTTCTTACCATGTCAAAAAAACCATGTCACTGGTTTAGTGTTTGATAGGAATGGTTGGACTCGATGATCTGGTGGGTCTCTTCCAACCTGGTTATTCTATGATTCTATGATTCTAAAATACAGAGTCTGGAAGGAGTGCTTTGTTGGGAAGGAAGCACAGACTAGAAGAAAAATACCAACAAAAGAAGCTGAAAAGGCCATGGAAATGAGATGAAAAGAACTTTAGCGGGGGTATTTGCCTGCTGGTGCCAGCAAATGAAGGTGGGATGAGCACAAAAAATCCATCAGGGCTGCCAAGGGGAGATGGTCCTGCAGGAGCAAAGCAGGGCCGTGTCAGTCCGTGTTTATCCAAAATGAGAACGAGACAGCTCCAGCCAACAGAGACAAAGGGAGTCACTTGGCACTGCTAGCCTGGCAGGGTAGGAACACAGTAAACAAGGAATGAGAGCCTGCAGGCAAGCTGGGAGTTGAATGGACACGAGCACATTCCATCAGGCAGCCTCTTCGGCAGGCCTCCCTCCAGCTGCAGCTTGGAAGATGAGGAAGTGACTAATTCTCCTGGATTTTCTAGGACACCAGGCACTGAAATGCCTCATCTTGGAAAGAGCTATGGAAGGGAGCTCAGCTCTGCAAAGAGAAACACGAGCCAAACCCCAGCCACTGGGAGGAGGAGCAAGAAAAGCCAAAAGAAATGAGATTGGAAAGGATCCAGGAGAATGCAGTTAAAGGGAAAGTAGAGGGGAAACAGAAGAAAACTCTGAGCAAGCGGTGACAATGTTCTGTTGAGTTTGGCAGTGGCAGCTGCAGGATTTCTCAACACTTCTTCTGTCATTGTGCAGAGGTGTGTAATAGCTACAGGGCTGTGTGTACCAGACGTGCCACGGAAGCGCTGGGCGAAAACGTGCCTCATTACTGGCCCTTCTCGTGACTGCAACATCTCCCAGTCCACGTGGAAAAACACTTGTGGGAAGGCGCTTGTGTTTTCAGTGGCACATCATGAGCACAAGACCCGCTGTGCACAACAAGCATGAAAAGACTGAGATTGTGGCCACATCCCTGCTCAGCCCCACACTGCCCCAGTGTTAATAATGCGCATCCTGTTCCTGCCAGGTCTGTAGCAATCCCCAGGGGAGTACAGTTAATAATTGTAAATAAGCTCATAAAACACAAAATCCAAATTAACTAATGAATATGTATTATTATTGATACAGTACTATTTTCAGTCACAGCCTGACGATCCCAGTTAAAGAAGGAAGGTCCTGTTGAGGTAATGTGTTGTAACCTTCTCTGAGGAGTTCGTCGGAGGAGTTGAACAGTCTCAGCTCTTGCAGTTACTGCAGTCCCTGGGCCTGGGAAAGGGCTAGATATCCATCCAATATTAATCCAGAACAACGCGCACAATTTAAATGTACATGAAGTGATTTTTCCTAACATATTTTGCCTCAGACATCCCCAAACAGAGCAGGGCCAAGAGGAGATGCTGGTGTTGCTGTGGAGACCAGGGTCAAAGAGCACTTCTCCAGTGCCACTGTACTTTGATTCCTAGAGGTACCCAGAAAAATGTGGAATTATAACATCCCAGGAGAATAAGGAAGCTGTGAGGAAGAATATTTATGGCAATGACCTGAAGATGAAAAGCAGTAAGCAGACAGTGATTCTGCCTGAGGCACTGCTTATCCCACTGGTTCTCCAATAAAACACTGGCAGAGCTCTTCCCTGAGCACACTGATGTAACAGCTTTGTGTCCACCAGGTCTGAGCACAGGCTGGGTGATGGGCTCCAGTGACACTGTCACCCAGAGCGTACGGAGCCTTGAAGGCTACTGCTTGCTCCATGGAACTCTGGCTTGACCTGGACAGCTGTGATCTTACAGAGCACCTGATATGGATTCTGGAAGAAAGCAGCACATCACAAGTCGCCGCAAGTCACAAGGCGTACGAGAAAAATGATGTTATGTGTGCCTGAGCCTTGAGGAAGAGATAAGTAAGAATCATAGTGAGGTGGAAAAAAATTGCCACCTTCCTGGTAGCCATGAAGTTGCGGTTCAGAATCAAAGGTTTTGTTGCCACAAAACCCTCTTTCACCCTCCTAATTTTGGCATAGAGTCACCAGGGATTGATAAACTTTGCTCCTATTCTGTCATGAAAGAATCATTATCATTGCATTGACATAAAGATTTGCTCCAACTCCAGTACTTTGTGGTGATTTCAGCCTCTTCCCTGGAATTAAGCTGAATGCTTAAACAAGGAGGCAGTGTGCACAGTCCCAGGTGGAGTTCAGGTGAAAGTCCATGCTCCTCCTAACAGGAGGTTTTCAATTTGAACAGAAGACTCCTTGCTTCCCTGAGTTGCCTTCCAGCTGATGCAGATTACTGTGACACAGAACAGAGGGACTGAGCCTAAGACTGAGCACAGAAAACGTTTCTAAAATACACATGATTTTGTAACAGATTTTATTTAACACTTCATGGAAAAGAAACTGAGACTGCAGGTCCCTGGAAGTGAGTATGCAGGGGGGAGTCTGTGTCAGTAGCATGTCTTTTGAAAGTCCAATAAAAATCATAATGTCTGGCATAATTACTTCCTTCTCAGCCCATGAATACACCTTTCTGAACAGGTGTAAAATATGTTTTTAAAAGATGTTCTTTACTAGAACAATGCTGTGCAGTCTATGTACAACTAAAGTAACTATAGAAAGAGCAAGAACTCTAGGCTATTGCTTCATACTCCATTGTACCTGCAAAACTGCCCAGCCTTGAAACGCCTTGATCTTCCATGGAAACCTCATAGTCAAAAGACAAACAGAAGAAAGCTGTTCTGACGACATGACATGACACAGCAGAGGCTAGACAGCCGGTGCCAGAGGCTCTGAGGAGCAGTTATTGGAGAATATGCTCTAAGCAACAAGAAATGTCAGAAGAGAGAAATACCCTCTTCCAGCTGCGCACAGGGGGCTGGCTCAGCCCTGCTTCAGGGGGACGAGAGCTGTTCTGGGCCTAGTTTATCACTCAGGGATCCTTCACTGAGACGGGCAGGGACCAAAAACAGGCCGTAAGTCCAGTGCCCAGGCTCCAAGTCCAGGCCCTAAACCCCAGACGCCAGCCCCTATATCCCACCTCCAAGCCGCAGGCAGGACTCCTGTTCCTGAGTTTAAAGGCCCAGACTCGGGCCCAAGACCAGGCTTGGGACCCAGGCCCCAAACCTCAAGACCCAAAACTCCAAGCCCCAAGTCCCAGGTCCCAATCCCCAAGCTCCAGTCTCCAAACTCTGATCTCCAAACTCCAGGCCCCAATCCCCAAGCTCCAAACCTCAGGTCCCAAACCCCAGTTCCCAGGTCCTAAGCTCCAATCCCCGAACCCTAGTCCCCAGACCGCAAACTCCAGGCCCCAATCCTCACACCTCAGGTCCCAATCCCCAAACCTCAGGTCCCAATCCCCAAACTTCAGGTCCCGATCTCCAAGCCCCAAGGCCTAATCTCCAAATCCCAGGCCCCAATCCCCAAACCTCAGGTCCCAAACTGCAAACCCCAAGCTCCAAGTCCCAAACCCCACTTCTCAGATCCTAAACTCCAATCCCCGAGCCCTAATCTCCAACCCCAGGCCCAAATCCCCAAATCGCAGGTCCCAATCCCCAAGCCTCAGGTCCCATGTCCTAAACTCCAACCCCTGAGCCCTAATCTCCAAACCCCAGGCCCCAATCCCCAAACCTCAGTTCCCAATCCCCAAACTCCAGGCTCCAAGTTCCAAGCTCCAAGTCCCAATCTCCAATCTTCAGACTTTAATCTTCAGGCTCCAAGTCCCAAGCCCCAAGCTGCAAGTCCCAAGCTCCAAGCCCCAAACCCCAAGCTCCAAGCCCCAAACCCCAAGCTGCAAGTCCCAAACTCCAAGTCCCAACCTCCAAGCTCCAATCTTCAGGCTCCAAGTCCCAAACCCCAAGCTCCAATCTTCAGGCTTTAATCTTCAGGCTCCAAGCCCCAAGCTCCAAGTCCCAAGCTCCAAGCCCCAAGCTCTAAACCCCAACCCCCAGTTTCCAGTTCCCAGTTCCCAAGCTCCCAGCCCCCAGCCCCCCGTCCCCAGCCCGCGGCCCCAGGGCAGGGGCGGCCCCGGGACGGGCGCGCGCGCCGGAGCACGTGGCGCGGCGGGCGGACGAGCGGCGCGCGCGTTCCAAACTCCCGCCACCCTCGCCCCGCCCCCTCCCGGCGCCGCAGCCAATGGGGGCGGAGGAGGGGGCGCCCTCCGCCAATGAGAGCGCGGCGGGCGCGGCCTCGGAGGCTTTAAGAGGCGCGGCGGGGCGCCCCCGCCGTCGCGTGGCAGGTGGGGAGGCCCCGGGGTCGCTAACCCTAATGGCCGCCGCCGCGCTCCCCGCGCCCGTCCGCTGTTTTACTCGCTGACTTTCAGCGGACGAGGGGAGTAGCCCGGGAGGGAGGGAGGCGGGGGAAGGGAAAGGGGTTCCGCCGTCTAAAAACCAAAAAACGTCAGCGAGGCGGGGGCGCTCCCCACCCGGCCCGCCCTGGGGTCCCCCCGGGCTCCCGCCGCCGCCGCCCCGTTGGCCGCGGTCGGCCGGCTCCGCCACTGCCGTCGCGAAGAGCTCGTCTCTGTCAGCCCCGGCGGCGGCGGGCGGCCGAGGGGCAGCCCCGCGCTCCTTCCGCGCCGGGAGGGGACCCCAGCAGAGCAACACGGGCGCGGCGCCGCCGGGCACCTCCGCCGCGCCTCCCTCAGCCGTGGGGAGCGCGGCCGGCGCCGCCCCGACACGCGAGACACCCGGCACGGGGACCCCCGCAGTGTCCCCTCCTGCCCCCCCCCAGGGGCCCGTAGTGTCCCCTCCTGCCCCCCAACACGCGAGACACCCGGCACGGGGACCCCCGCAGTGTCCCCTCCTGCCCCCCCCCCCCCCCCAAGGGACCCGCAGTGTCCCCTCCTGCCTCCCAAGGGACCCGCAGTGTCCCCTCCTGCCCCCCCCAGGGACCCGCAGTGTCCCCTCCTGCGCCAGGGCCTCAGCTCCCCCCGCTGTGACCGTATCCGGAGAGCCCTGCGGGGCCGAGGCCCAGGAATGCCGACTTTAACTCATGGATCAATCGATTTGCTCATCGATTTTAAGAAAGGTTGAGTTTTACTCACTGATCGATTAGTTCACTCGTCGATTGTTCTTATTGACCAATCAATTTACTCGTGGATTTTAAGAAAAGCCGAATCAATGAGTAAAATTTGGCATTTCTTAAAATTCATGAGGGGCATTTGATGTTTTTTTAAACTTTTCATTTAGCTTCTTAATTCTTAAATTCTCATCTTTTAAATGTGGGATTTTACTGATGGATTTTAAGACATGTCAAATTTTACTGATGGATTTTAAGAAATGCCGATTTTTGCTCACGGATTTTAAGAAATGTCAATTTTTGCTTACAGATTTTAAGAAATGTCGATTTTTACTCACAGATTTTAAGAAATGTCGATTTTTACTCATGGATTTTAAGAACTATCCATTTTTACTCATCAGTTTTAAGACATGGCAACTTTTGCTCTTGGATTTTAAGACCTGTTGAATTTTACTTGTGGATTTGAGAAGCACACAGCTGAGCTTCTGCACAAACATGCGAGACTGGGCACAGGAAGCCGGCGACAAATATTTTGCCAAGGTGTGGAAGGAAGGTTTGCGAGGGGAAAAGTTGTCGGGGCTTGTCCGCAGCTGTTCCTTTGGGCTGTGCAGTAAATCTTCGCGTTGCGTGCCGAGCCGGGGCACCGTGTGCCCGGAGGAGCAGCCCAGGGAGCCCGTCGCGTGCCTCTCACCATCATGGAAACAGGCTGTTCAGTTGCCTTGTTTCTTGTTGTAGGCCAAACCTTTTCCATGATTCCGTAGCCAGCATTGATTCCTCGTGGAAAACCGACTAGAGCAGCAGGGATGCATGCGTGCTGTGTGCGATGGGAGCCAAGCGCGCACCACTGCCCTGGCGCAGGTCAGCTGGGAACAGACATGGCCCTAGAAACTGGATTTGGGCTTAAATCAGCTCATATTTCACTAACCCTTCAATCATCTCCTGAGTGTTTGACCAGTGCCATCTTGTGGCCTTCTTGTCTTAATTGGTACAGAGGGTGGGTGTGAGCTTGGCTACTTAATTTTTTCAATTCTATGTGAAGAAAATCTGTTGCCAGAATAAGTGGAAATGGGAGAGTCTGACGCTGCTCAGCTCAAGATGTATAGGTCCTTTCTGGCAGTGGAATCTGGATGTCGCTTAATAAACCTGATCTAGCTAAAACTAGCGCTGGCTCTGCCACTGGCAATGTTCTTTCTTGTTTCTAACTTATGTGTTTTCATTTGTTTTATCTTGTTTCCGAGCAACAGCATTCACTTAGCATCAAATAATTCATTTCAGACTTGCAACTAAACATGCAGAGCAGAGATACTTCGTGTGCTTCGTACGTTGTTTTTTCAAACAAGGCTCTCCTTGTCTTAGGAGTGTCTTAATTCCCCAACAAAAGTCTTGTTCCTTAAATATATCTGATTTTGTGGCATTTGCAATGATTTACCCACCTCCCACTGTCATTTCTGGAAGAGGTGATAAGCTTAAACTGCCAAGTTTCTGTGCACACGAACCCATGCTCTGCAGATCCATGTGCCAGAGAAAAAATGTTTAGAAACTAAGAACTTGGTCTAATTTTGTTTCTATTTATAGTTGCAAGGAAAACTTTGTGCAGCATGGTATTGTTGTGGAAACTACAGCAAACGTAGCTGTTGTTGCTGCATCTTGCTACAATTTCCACACAGCCTGCAGGTGCCCTCCAGCCCCCGTGAAAAAAGTCCAAAAAAAGTGCGACCATGGCTTTTTAGGAATCAAAACAGAAACTTGAAGCAATTTCTCCCCTGAAGAGTTTAAAACCACTTGTAAGTGGCAGCCGCCTCAATCTGCCAAAGAAACTATTCGATGGCTCTTCATGAAGCAGAACTCAACGCAGTGAGCAGTAGTTACCTGCAAGCATCAGCATCTCAGGAAGCAGGTCCACCTCGGTACCATGCTGGAATCACTTGGCATTAAGTGGATTTTCTTCCCTGCAGAGGGTAAGTGCTCCTGTTAATGTTTCCAGATTTGCCTGGTTTTAAAAATCTAATGGTTTGTCTGCAGCTTGTGCACACTGAGAAGTTTACCATCAGTGCTAGCTGTGACACAAAGTGACACTGAGAGAGGTGATGACATTTGTGAGAAGAGGAGCACTTGTGCTCAGTATAACTATTAAAGCTCGTTATTGAGATTCATACTGTGGGCTCCCATTGGGTGATTTGGAAATTAGAGTTGTGTGTCCTGGGTGACTTGTTACTGAGTGCGTGATGCTCAGAAATTAACATCAAATCATCAGCAGATTCTGTAACAAATGTTTAGGTGGTGAGCTTTGAAGGATATCTTGCTTGCATCTGCTTCAGGTGGATGTTTTCACTGCTTGAGGTCAGTCATGCGGCATTTGTGACACCAGGTTGGGTACACAGAAAGTGCTTTGGCAAAAGGTGATAAAGCACCGTCGATCACCCTGCCATTATGAAGTGGCCTCACTGCACTCTCCTGAAATATGAGGGGTCACCTTCCTTTTGCATGGTCACCTTTCTAGTGTGCTGTTTCTGAACACTCCAGAGTTTTCTGTCCCTATGGGAAGTCAATCGCTTTCTGTGGACAACCTAGAAAAAAACTCATCACAGTGTGGATAAAATCCCTTAGGAGAACCTGTTGGATTGACGGGGTAGCAGGAGGAGTGATATTAACCTGCTTGTGCAAATAGCTCTGTTCTGAGGGCGTGTCAAGGAGTGACAAATTTGGGAACCCTTTGGGGTTAAGCGTACCTCCCCTTTTACCAGATTTTCAAGTGCACGTTTCTACGTTTGAGATCTCAGCTGTGGTTTATTTCGGTTGCGGCAGTGTGTGGTGTGCAGAGCTCCACTCCTGGCTCTACCTTGGGCTCTGCCTTCAGTCGCCTCTCAACTTCATTACGTATCCCTCCTCCCCCTGATATCAACAAGAACAGCTTTCTACTCTCTTGCAACTTGCTATGTATGAAAACAGTAGTATTTTATCTTTCATTAAGCATTTTCCTGTTTACATTTTAGCTTTCTTGCATTAATTTCAAAACAGTTTGGGTTGCATGTGATGTGCCGATGCACAACAAACCAAAACAAATAATAAATAAATAATTTTGAGATGTTTATATGCAAAGAAAGATGGACAAACTTAAGTAAATTAGCATAGATTCACACGTTGGTATGACTGTGTGTGTAAACTTAAAGTACACTTTGCTGTGTACTAGAAACGACCAATAGAAAAGCTGGAGTTTTTTTGCTCACTGAAAATTCTGCTGGGTATTTCCCAAAGTTGTTCACAAAGGCGACAGTGCATGCTGGCTTTGTAAGAATGGTGTGAGCAGAGTTAACGTTGAACTACGATATTGAACCTAACAAAACAGTTCAAGTTGACCTTGCTTATGAGACAACAAAAAGCGTCTTAAGGAGAAATAATAATTATCAAAGAGTAAAGAATGGTTTAATTCAAAGACTGTTTAACCTCCGACAGGTCTGGCAAACATTAATAGAACCCTACCCAAATTCTGTTTGTAGATTGCCTCAACAAGGGGTACTTTCAGAATGTGGTTGGACGTCGTATCTAAGGACATTTATCAGCAAAGGGAATTGAAGAAGCATACATCTCAATAATTTTAAAATAAGTAATTAAATGGTGAAGTGAAGTCATGTGGTCAAATCTTTGTAAATGCTAAAAAAATGGACTAAAGAAGGTTTAACCTTATAATAACTTTCTGTGCCTGCCTTTGCCCAGGTCTCTGTATTCAGCTTAACACACCCGAGTGGGAAAGTTGTTTTAGCCAAAAGAAATTTGGAAGAAACAACCCTGGGCAACGCCAAATCTCGAACATTAGCTCCTCCGAGAACAGCTCTGGGTCTTGGTCCTCTGCTCGGTGACTTTGACCTGCTTTATGGGTCAGATCAGGACTGTCTTCAAGCAAAAGTTCTGTATTGCTTGGCCTTTGCACAGAAAGCTGAAGGATGCCTTTTACTGTCTGCATTTACAGTTTTCAGTTTGCAGAGACATGATTGTAGCTTTGGCCTAGTAGTATCTTAAGATTAAGATTTATTAATTGATTTTCTAAGTAATGCATGTGCAACTCTAGCCGCAGTCATTGGGGGAGCCTTAAAACCCTCAAATCCATACAAAAAATGTCAACTGTTTGTATTCATGTATAGTTCCCAGTTGTATCAGACCTAACAATTATGCTGGTTTAGGACTGGAAGAGGCTTTTTTCTTCCTCTCTCTGTCCAGTTGAATACTGTGTTTCCAAGATTTCAGTAGGGTGAGCTGTGGCTTGTGAAGTCTTTGTTTTCTATACCTTGTCTGTGCTGTGAGGTCTGTTAGATGGACTCTTGCTGTTGATCGTATGTTTTCCAACAGTAGATGGCAATAGCCATTCATTTGTAAAACATAAAAGTAGTGCTCAGTGCATTACAGAATTAAATGTATGAGTAGGATCATTCCTGGATAGGAATTCAAGTGAAACTATTTGTAAAACCTTTTTCTTTCTTCAAGTACAGGTAAACTGCCCTTAAATAGAAACCTTTGCAATTTAAAGATTTTTTTTTTAAATAGAATCCACTTCAAAGCAAAGAAATTGAAAGATGCTATTTAAGCTTCGCAGGAAAGGACTTTAATGAATTGTTGTTACTAGGTAAAAAGGTATTTAAAAATACACTTTCCAATATGTGTTTAAACACATAAACCCAGCTGATTAAGAAATGTTGGTTAACACTATCTATTTATTCCTTTTCAAGTTTGCTAAAAAAGTAGCTATTTTCAGTTTATACTTGGTTGAGAAACTAATTGAGGCACATCTTCACACAAACTAAAACATTTTATTTCCTATCTATAAACTTCAGGATTCACCTTGACAATTAAATTTATTAATTTGACACCTTGACCCCATGGAAAATGGTGTCAGAGATTAGCATTTGAAACTAGATCAGCATAATTTGAAACTAGATGTGCAAATGTTAGCCTTTCCAGAATACAGAAATATACAGAAATAGGATAAATTGCTTTCCCCATTTCTCATTTATTGAAATAAATGTACTGTTTGCTTTTGTGGAATATATCCTTTGTGTCCCAAAAGTGAACATGGGAGGTATGTGGGTGAGGAAGGTCATAATCTATAACAAAGTTATAACTGAGTCACAAGACTTTTGGGAATTTTACAGCTGCAAACCAAATTTCTCAAGCAGTATAGTAGCATTCTGTTTTGCAACGATAACGAGTTTAAAGGCAGCATTTCTCTGTTTTTATTGAAAATATAATCAGACTTCTGTACATTAATGATGGAATATTGGCAGCTATGATAATTTCATAGAAAATTCATTTTAGTGCTGCAATTAGTATTTTAATAAGGTTGTTTCTTATTACTGTATTGGTATTATCTGAATTGTACAGTTGGATGCTTCACTGTGCTCTGCGGGGGAGAAAATAAGGCTGAAAGAATAGAAACCGACTGAAATGAAGTGGCAAAGGGGGTTTGGTCCCAAGTCTGCTGCTGGCTCCAGATGTGCCCTTCAGAGCTCCTTACACTCTTAATCTATAAAATGGTGATAACGATTCCGAGCTCCTTTTGAGGCTATGGATGAGAAGTGCTAAGCAGCACTATCCTTTTCGCCTTTTGCCCCCAGCAACAGACCCATAGAGCTGGATTATTTCCTGAGAGGCCAGGCTCTTCATGCATAAAACTGTCTTCTAGGTCGCAAACTTTCAGGATCAGGAAAATTTACCAAGCCTGCATGCTTAAACCTTTTCTCTCTGATTCAGCCTCTGAGCTCCTAAAGAGCAGAATTCCATCACTTCTTTCATCACTCTAATATTCCTTTAAACAACTGTATCATGGGATCTATTGTACTTAGCTGTAGTATGTCTACCGTACAGCCCATGTTTTTCATCACAGGAAGCAGCTTGAACTGCTTATAACACATGGAGTTTACATTTGTCTTGTTTCAGAACAGCTTTATATTGTTCAGCTGGCTTTACAGCCTCTTCGGAATCTAAAGATAAGTATGTTTAAGTATAATCCTGAAGTTCTTATCTTCTGCATCATCAGCCTGCACTTCAGTTACCATTTCATATTATGTTCCTCCAGGCAGCTTTGAACAACCTTAGCTGGACAATTAAGGGAGTGAACTGGCAAAATTGCTAATTTCTCTCTCTTTCCTTTCACTCTTATCTCATATTCTCTAAGGTACATGTCTTTATCTACATGTTTCCAAGAAGGTGTTCAATTAATAACTCGGACAAGTCAGAGCTGATAGGATCTTTTCATGTATTAATTTAACTCTTCCTTTCAAATAGAGCGCCAGAAAATCACTGTTTTCATGTTTTCTCTATTTATTCTAGTGAAATGTTTTTTGAAGTTGTGTGCTGTAGTCCTTTGATTCTGCTCCCAAGAAATTATCGGGGATTACTGTAGTGGCCTTACAGGTAACCGGCATTGTCACTGCTGTACTGAATAGCAGTTTTCCTCTGCATTAATGTTGATTTTACAGTGTTTATATTTATAGCAACAAAAAGTAAACCCGCAGACTTGGCCATACAGTATCTAGAAATATTAGGTGTTTTGTTACCCTGTTTGTTGTGGTTTGTTTTTTTAATTCCTGAGGACAAGAATGATGCAACACAGCTGACAAGCATGACAAAATTAGTTTTCAGTGGAGACAATCACAAGATTCATTCAAAGGCAGAAGTTTATTGTTCTGTGCATGTTAGTCATTTAGCAGTTACGGAGACAAGATTTAAAAGCTCCCTATTCTTTCATTATACATGAACAATAATATGTTTAGTTGCCATCTGTGTTGGTCTTGCAGGAGGTTTAAACTTATTATAAGAGCTAAGATTAATTGATACTACAAAAAAATCCTCTTGACTCTTATCTACAGTTTAAATGGTTCTGCCCCCTAGAAGAATCTGCATTACTGTCAGTGTGAGCTAGGAGATACAAAAAAGCCATAGTCACTCTTGGTTGGAAGCAGACATGAGGACCCTCATCTTCACAGAACGGCAGGTCATTTAGTGAACATGAAA
This sequence comes from Phaenicophaeus curvirostris, assembly GCF_032191515.1. NCBI lineage: Eukaryota > Metazoa > Chordata > Aves > Cuculiformes > Cuculidae > Phaenicophaeus > Phaenicophaeus curvirostris. The sequence goes on from NC_091401.1 coordinate 20,567,844, forward strand.
TAAATTAATTTCACTGAGAAAATAAGTAGCCGACAAGCTCAAACATGAAGTTCTACACTGAAAAAAAATCTTTCAAACCCATCTCAGGGAACCTGTTTGTTTTCTTTTATGGAGGTGAAGGTAAGGATTGTTCATTAGTGTTTTTAATGCCAAAATATAACTGATGGAGCATTCTACAAATTTCTGTTCATATGACTTGTAAGTCTGTGTTCTAATTGCTTTCAGAGGGAGCAGCAACCATGAATTTGAAACTATGAAAACGGATGGCAAGTATTGGTAAATGACAAGCAGAGTCTTGCTCCTGATTTTCCTTGTGAAAGCACATGAACCTTTCAGTGAACAATTTGTCTGAAATAAACTTATAGAATGTAAAGGTAATGTTATCTAGTACAGAAATTGTTATGAAGAACAGAAACAAATTACCCATTAATCAGCTTTTCAAAATCATCCATTTTTCTACCAAGTTGATTTTTCATTCTCCGATCAGAGGACTTTCCCTACTGATTTTTCCTTTGGGAATGTCATTTCTAATGTACCAAACTTGTATCACCAGGACAAAAAGTTGGTTTACATCCAGTAAGGATCATAAACAGATGTGGACTAATAGTTAAATTGCTGATTCTGTGATTAACACTGACCATTGCTTTAGTTGTCAACCTGTTCCGTGGAAATCATGTGATTATAAAGTCCAAGTTTAATAAGCTTGGGGATACTGCAGTTCTAGAATATTGCCACCACTTTGCTTCTACTTTCAAGTTTATCTTGGTAGTTCCACTGAAGCAGATGACATGTGAAGCCGCAGGTGACTTGCTGGCTTGCAAGCCTCCTGTGTTGCAGGGCTTGGCTACAGCACAGTAATGTTAAACTTCTTTAAAATACAGTTTAGTCTTGTAATAAAAGCCAGTTCAGATCATGTTTTAAGTATGTTTCTCAACTGTAAGTTCAGGCCAAGTGTTTCAGATAGTTCAGGAATACAGTTGAAAGAAAAATTATTATGAGAGGGAATAATACTTAAAAAGGTGAAAGTCACCTTCTTGAAGCCAAGTCCTGCAACATTTCTTTTTTTTTTTCTTCCTAAGTGAAGTGAAGGCTTCAACTGTTTTCCATCGTAATGCTTGTGCAAGGTAAAATGTGCCTTTTGAATGAGCCCTTTATAATAAATAAGAAGTATTGGTTGGACATTTGGGAACCCCATTTGAAATCCAAAGGGGATGTTATTGAATGTTCATTGCTAGAAAGATAGATCTTGTGCTGTCTACAGATTCCTAAGGACCATGTACTGCTTGAGAAGGAAGAATCCATATTGACAGTGCTCCTTAGAGGCAAAGTTAAAATACTTCCATAGGGTGTAGCAATCAATCACCAGAAGAATGTTCTTGTACACCAAGTACAACACAGTATAGCTTTCCAGTGACCTTAACACACTAGCCAGCACAGGAGCTGCTACAGTAATTATGGATTACATCAAGTATCAAGTAAAAGCCAACAGTCAACTACCAGGTGAACCTTTTATGCGTTATTAAAATCATATCCTTCCCCCGAGACTCAAGCTAATAAAATTGAATTTGATAATGCAATCAGTAAAAAGCAGGTTTAAAAAAAGAATTCTCCTTTGTTCATAATGTCCCAAGAAATTGTATGGTTTATATAATGTCTAATATACATAAGCATGGAAATAATCCCTCAGGTATATTAACAGTTTCAGTTGCACATTCTCTGAGATTGCCTTGAATTTTTTATAATTACATTTTATTAAGAAATGATTGTTATGTATCAAGCGTGCGTTGCCCTTAGATTAAAGATTAAAGACTGTGGTTGCCTAGTACTTCAGCAATTAAAATATAGAAAATTTTAGAAAGTATGAAATTGGAAGGATTGTTCCTATCTATTGAGAAGCTAGTTCTCCTTCTTGAGCAGCTGGCTGGGACAGTTTGTTACGGGTCCTGAAAACAATAAAGATAAGAGATTTGACATGAAAAAAGGAGGAGGCAACAAACGTTTTGTATATAAGGAGACCAATGTTCACTGCTAACATTTCTAATAAATCACTTATGTTTTGATATATCCTATATTTGGTGACCTCAAAGGAGTCCCAGTGGGCCTGGCTTTCAGACCAGAAGTTTCTGAAAATGTGGCGTTTTGAGGGACTGTCGGAATAAGAAATGTTTTTCTCTCTTGGCCAAGATAGTATATTTTATCGTACAGTAGAACCAGAGTTACCTGAGTTTGAGAACTGACGCAGTGCAGCAGCAGCTTTTGTGAGGTTGTTGTTCAGTCTTTGATTTCATACGACTCCTAAAATATTCAAACAAGGTATATGCTATTCCTGTACATCATCTGCAAAATGTAGAAAAAAGTTAATATTGAACAATATACTACAACTAGATTAGTGTCCTGTTTCTATGAGCCTGAAGAGTCCAAGACCCGGCTACAGTGTCAGTGCAAGAGTCACGTCTGTGCTGAACATCTAGAACATGGCTCAAAGCAGAACGTGGTGCTGATTCTTCAAGTGGTAAAATGGTTAAAAATAAATAAGACCAGGATAAATAATTTTCATGGCAATGTATTTCACATACAAATTGCTGTAGTTGCAAAAATCAAGCTCTGCAGTAATTAGCTGGCATAGCGGGTGAGAGCCTAACCTCAGCCATGCTTAAATGAGGACCTGCACACTTACATTTTCTTCAGTTCTTCCAGATTGATAAGAAAAGATGCAACTTTGTGCATTAGATCACAGCTGTTGCATAAAGCAAAAAGTATTGTCTGGTCTGTTCCTACTGAAGAACATGAAAATGCTGCTCTTTCTTAATTTAGGCAGTTTGTTATCTACTTCAGATCTGGGTATAGTCTTTGCTATGGCTTTTGAATTCAAGATGCTCTAATAAATTCTAGTTTTAACTTTCAAAAACTCTGATTTATTATTTAAAAAAAAGAAAACGTTGGCGCATATTTTTTTAAAAACAAGAGAAAGCCTCTCCCCCTTGGCCTAAGGCTTTATAGTTTGCTGTCTCAGAAAACTTGCCTGAAGCAGAAAATGGATCGAGGAGTTGTGGTGCAGCAGGCCAAAGTCAGCCCTCGTGCAGGTCCAGTGCAATAGTTGGAAACGTGCCTACTGAAACTGGGGCTGAATTTGGTCCTCTGTCTTCGCAGTGTGAGTGGAGGTTCTGTTTCAATACTTCAGAGGTGCCCAAGAAAACTTTCTAATTGATGTTTTCCACTCATTTTCTTTCTCTGCTGGTTCTGTATTTTGGTTGAGTCGTGTTTCCCTAGCTTTCAGACGTGTGCTTGAATGCTGGAAAAACTCACTCTCATGCATAATGAAAGAGGAAAAGTTACAGAGGAGGAATGTATTGGCTAGAGTCTCCATTCCTGGTCTATATCTTGCTCTACAAGCTCCCACAGCAAGTGAGTGGTAGAGCCAAGAATAGAACACTTCTCTGACACCCAGTCCAGTGTCTTAACCCCTGCCTCCCGTGAGAAATTTTGTTTCGGTTTTCTGTACAGTGCAAAGATAAGGTCATGCTTTATTTTGGTGCACAAATTGATCTCCAGGGTGAATGAATAAGGTTGGGAAATAGCCAGAGAATAACACAATGTAAATAGCGAAACATGAGGAGGTTATATATATATACATAAAACACTACATCTTCTCAGACTGCTGTGTGTCTAGGTAGAATTAATTAAAAATCATATGAAGCATTTGAGTTCTTTCAACTTTGTTTTGAGCACACAAGGTCGTCTTTGGAGGGAATACAGGATTTCTTTTGCTTAGTTGAATTTTCTTTGGTAGCAGACAATGGAGATGTTGTTTTTGTCTGTAGTGTAGACGTGCTTTTCCTCTCTGGTGTATGTGTTTTATCAGTGATAACAGCAGGTGTTACGTTGCTTGTTTGGGTATAGCAAAGTAATTTGGGAAAAGATGGAGTTAGTGTGGGTTGGCTAATGCATTCTAACTGCAGAGCTTTGCTATTACTATGGATTGAGCATAGTAAGGAGTGGCATGTATAAACTTAGGATGGGGATGTTAATACGAAATACTTAACTGCATTCAGTATCCACAAATTATAAAAGCAAGAGCAGTCTCTAGTCTTACTAACTTTGCACCTCTGGCTTCTGAAACAGCCGCTACTCTGTGTTTGGTCTCCTCTTTCCAAAATATCTAGCAGCACTGGTTTAAAACAAGCTCAGCTGTTAGGAGGGGCTCACACTGTCCTTTGCTTCAGTGTCCACCAAACCTTCCATCAGATTCATGACTGCAGTAGCACTATGTAGACCAGCTCCTTTTCAGGATTTCACCTCCAGAAAGACTTTGAGTTTTGAGCAGTCAGAGGGTTATCACCTTGCATTCAATTTCAGGCAATGTAACAGCTTCTTTCTTCTGGCCTTTCCCAACATGCGAACAAGAGGCAAGTGTGAAATGCCACAGGTGAAAGCTGGATCCCACCTCTCTTTTAAAAGTATATAGGATTGAAAAGTAAATATTTGTGGAAGATTTATTTCCAGAATCTCTTCATACATCGTGAGTGGCTACATATGTGTATATGCAGAAAACAGAGATTGCTGTAAAAGGATGGAAAACAGGTCATGGTAGCTTTCTGTCTGTGTTCTTTTGCCATGCCCATTGCTTTTATACAAGCATTTACAATACAAGCTGCTGAAATGCATTTAAAAATGACGCTGCCTTATCACAGGTACCTAGCAGTGTGGATGCACGAATAAGTTGCTGGAGATAAGCTGAAGCATGACCTTACGGTACCGCTAGGACAGAGAGAACCTCCTTCACTGATGGCAAAATGATACATTTGCTTGCTCACTGTCTAAAAACGATTGGGAATTTTTTGGCAGACCTTTATGCTCGGGAACTCTTTATTTCTCACCACTGAAACATTTTGTGGGAACATGCCAGTTTCAGTGAAACTTCTGTAATAAAAAGTTTGTTTTCAGGCTAGAATCTGGAGGGTGTGTGCTGCTCTAACCCTGATCTGCCTGTCTGAGGAGGACTTAACCCCCAGAGTCTTCACATTCCACGAGACCTCTGCTTCTGGGTTATGAGGTTGTTAGACTGCTCTTTCCCTTTCCTTGCGTTTTTGTTAAAACAAAAGCCCTAAACAGTAAATAAACCAACCCCACTTCTGAGTTAATCTTGTTGCAATTGGGAACACTTATGAAAATTTGGAATTATTTCTAGGATGGGAAAAATTATTTTTCTTCTCTTTCAACTTTGCACCTCAGCACTTCATCATGAACTTTCTTTGCATCTGAGATTTTGCTCTTGATGAATGAGCTCTCAGCCATAAAGACTGCTGTGAACTAGGCTTAAAGACTCTCCTGAAAAATGAAAACCAAAAGTCTAAAACCACAGTTACCTTAGGAAATGTGACGAAGGAGAAAAATGAGATCTTCACTCTCCTGCCTCTTCTGTGGGGTTTTGTCATTCATTCTTCAGCCAGACTCTCCTACTACAGACCCTGGCTGCCTCTTCTCAGATGTGGAGCGGATAGAGCACTGCTGTATTGTCAGAGAGGTTCTCCTTGAGTTCTGCTTCATTTAAGGGAAGCCACAAATTGAATTGACTCTTCACCTTCGTGGGCCTTTTTGGTTACTGTAGTTAGAAACACAAACTGCATTGTAAACCAAAGAAATGGAAATTTAATCTGTTGTTCTTTCTGAAACCTGGTGTCTTATTGTTATTTACTACTTGCTATAATTGTGGCTATAATGTTATTTTCATTATCTGTGTGGCAACTGAAAGGAAAGGGATGAATTTCGACCTCAGAGAAGTGTGAGATGTTTATACTGTTTATACTCTGCTTTCTTCCAGGCAGCAGGTACCAAGAGGCTTCTCCTCTAGGCTGCAGAGCTGTCAGAGAACTCATGGTGATATCTTTACACGGGGCTGTATCAAAGTGAAAAATGTAAATCTTACAAATCACTACACAGTATATGCATCCCCCTCTGGGAAGATGCTGGGAAAAAAAATGCTTGGACAGCTGTTCAGTGTGCTGTTAGAGTGTGCTCATATTATGGTGATGAGTGCAGAATGAAAGAAACAATATAGAAAAGCAAATGGGAATATTTTAGAAATTTTTCCAAAGGCATTTTGAAAAAGGACTGCTTGGTAATCAGAGTATCATGAGACTGTACTTGATTGCTGTCCTCTAGAACGGTTGGGGCTTTAATGTATGCTCAGTTTAAGTGTGATTGAAATCTTTTGGGATTCTGTACCTAGCAGAAAGGTCTGAGCAATGATATCAGTTCTTATGTCCTGAGCAGAAGTAGCAGCATATGACATACAAGGGAGTAATTCCTGTCTGATATGGAAGGAACTGAACACACTCGACTTCTGTCAGCTCTGAGTGCTGTCTGTGTATACCCTGTATTGATATAAAGTGTTGGTCGATATGCGCTTTCATATAAGCCTTGACAAATCGAAATAGCAGTGCTCTAACGATATCTTCCTTCTTAATGTCTCTTAAAAACAGCTATCAGCTATGAATACAGTCATATAAAGTTTGTCAGTGCAGTCATGCTTTAATACTAATGAGTCCTATGTAAGAAGTAATTCGAAAACACCTTTCAAGAAGAACAAATGTGGTTTATCTCAGCCAGTGTGGAAGTCTTAAACAAAAGTCCTCATGAAGGATGGCAACGGAACAGAATATTTGCTGGGCACTGGAAGGCAGAGGAAGCAAAAAAAAAAAAAAAATCAGAGTCCTTCTGAATTATTTTTGTGAGTACATCAAATTTGCTTCTGACGAACTGTTAATTTTTAATTTTAATTTTAATAAATTGAAAGCATTTTTCATTTCTAGGTCAGTCTTTGAACCTGATCATTTTAATTCAGCAGGATCTGGAGGATGGGGTTCTTTGTTCTGGTACAATAAATGTGCTAAAACTAGCCATCATTTTCTGTTCCCTGCTCTCCTAACTTCTGGTTTTATGTGATGCTATTTGCATGGTAGCTACAGCAGGCATCAAAATAAGGTTTTTAATTAAAAATGTTATCGGAAGTCCAATATGAGATGAAAGATCACATGCTATCAGAGATCCAGCACTTTGATTCCACAATAATAGGTACCTTAGAAATAGTCAGATGGTTAGATTAGATAGTAATTTATTTTAGCTTGTTTCCTTTTCCTTAGTACTCATTCCAGATACCACAACCTGCTAGAAGTTTTAAGAAGAAACAGTAATTTTTAAAGTGAAAAGTAAAAGGCTTCCAGTTTAAACAAAACTGATCAAAAAATTATGAAAGCAGGAAAATGAGACCTTTAGAATAAATATGACCAAAAGCATAATAAACATTGACTGGGAGCATAATCCTGAATGCTAACATAAATCCAGTTGTTGTAACATACATTTACTCTAATTTAATCTTTGAATGTATTACTGCCAGAAAGAATAGAATTTACAGGCTCTAATCTGTTGGTTACCTTTAAAATTCTGCTTTAACTATTGATGCTGATAGTGTCTCCCACTGAGAAGACCATTTTAATTATCATTGTCATCCATCTCAGTGGAGTCTATGCATGTGTATTATTTACAGATCATTCTCTAAACTACTAAAGAAGTTGTATACTGAGACAGGAACAAGAGGCAAAATCAAGCTCTATTGCTGTCAGAGCACAGCAACAGGGTGTGAATTTGAGCTCCTGTGAGTTAAGAGCTTGTGGTACAATACTCAGAAGAAAGTAAAGGCAGTTCATTACAGGGCAGTGCATCTGCACAGCTAACGCTCAGATCTAGTAAGACATTAATCACCTCTGAAAAGATGCAAGAACCCTCCACTTCCACCCTAGCCCGTGGCAGTTAATGGAGCTGGGTGATGTGTTTTTACCTGTTTACTTTTGGTTCACTTCTGAATTACTTTGATTTTAGATTAAGTAATCTAAATATCTGTTTGGTGGAGAACAGTATTTTTTTTTACTCCTTCACACTTAGAAATTACTCTAACAGCTCTTCCGGCTAATAAATCATAACTAAGTTGGTTTCTAATGCATTTGAACTGTCAGCCAGTATGTGCAGAGTGTTATCAGGTTTTATGCGTTGCAGATAGGAGAGATGGAAAAGTGGTTTTAAAATGGCATTGAGCTACTGCAAAGATTTTCCATTCGCTTCTCAACCATTGCCTTTATGCAGTCTTGGGAGAATTTGCGTTTCAGTGGTAAGGGGTATGGTCTGCCAGGAGAAATGCTCTGCAAAGCTTCCTTTGACAACCATGGACCCCAAAAAGCTCTTTGCTCGGCAAAGCCTTGTGATTCTCCTGGAAGGACAATGGAGCCAAGCTCTGGGTCCTGCTTACCAATCTTAGTCATCTCTTCCCAAAAAGACTTTTAAATGACTTTCCATTTTTCTTACCTAAAAGTGGCTTTGGAAACACAGCAGGAATGCAAGCAAATGTACAAAAGAGTCAGTCTAATCAGGCGTACAGTTCTCAGAATTTCATATCACTTCGTTATCTGAAAAACTGCAAATAAGAAAGCAAATGCTGGCAGGGCAGAGATGCAAAATATTGAATTCTAACAGAAAGCCTAGGATTCAAAATTCTGTACCTCAGTTCAGTCTTGTGAATGAATACTATTTTTAGAAATTAATTGAAAAATCCTCGTTTTCCAAGTAAATGGACATCTTGTTTAAATTCAGAGACAACCACCCCCCCTGGGATTGAGTGTAAGACCCACAATTCCATTTGCATGCTGAGTAATTCAGACTGTAATAGAAGCTTTGTCATGTTAAGGTTAGGTCTTTCCTGTGGCTGTTCAAGTGGGCTCCAAAGACTTTTTAACATGTTGCAGGATATTAAGGGGGGAAGGTTTGACCTACATCCATTTTTTTTCAGACCCGCTTCTGCAGGTTTCATCACACTTCCCGTGTCTTGCACGTGGGACATTGCTGAGGGCAGGATAGGTGCCCAATTGCCTACATACAATTTCATCAGGAAAGGTGTATGATTTATTGCCCTGTAAAGGGTTTTGACATGAAGCCTGTGAAAAGCACTATATAAATGCCAATACAATATAAAACGTCACACAAATACTTTACTCATTAATTCCGACCCTGTGCTTTTGTGCTGGAGAAAAATGGGAGTGAAATATGAATGTGTTCCTTATGCTTTAAAGGGAAAAATGGGTTTGTGGATTTTATAAAGGCTGATGTGTTAACCTGCCTTTGTGGTTCCTTTAAAGATAAGCAGAAAGAAGCCTGGTAGTGACACTGTGCATGAAAGCAGGTAAAGCACCAACAAAGGAAAGCCCCACATTTGTGATGACAGTCCTTGGTCATGATACTGTTCTCACAACACAAATACGTGATTTTATTTTTTTATTTCAAAATTTCATTTATTTCAGCACTACTTGCCAGAAGCCTTTCAGCCATCACCCCGTGACATTTCCCCCTCTTATATTTTGTCATATTTTCTTCTTTAAGCAGCTTAATAGCCAAAGCTTCCTCAGCCTTCATGGCACTGGCCAGGCCCATTTCAGAATGTGGTTTCAGCACAAGAAAATGTGCATCACAGGAGTGTTTTATTACCCATCAGAGCTGAGCAGTGCTTGTAGTCCCACCTTCGTTGTGTGGCCCAAGGGAGGCAACAGCTCCCCAAAGCCACGATCTCACCAGTCTCCAGCTTCTTCCCTCTGTGAAGCCAGGGAGGAAGAAGGCGGTCGTGGGAGACAGCAGGAAAGCCCCATTCATCTTCTGTAAGGATTTTCTAACCTTGCCCAGTTCACTTTGTGTAATGGGAGCCACCCTGACTCTTTTGTGGCTAATCAGCTGAGGATTTGTCTCATCTGCTGACTCACCTGTGAGGTAGGTCTTCAGTTTTTTAAATCCTCAGATTTCAGCTTTAACGATTACTGAGTACTGCTGTAAAATTTACTTCGTTCCTTTATTTTTATTCCAGGTTGATTTTCCCCTTCTGTGTTTCTCTGTGATTTTGATTATTTCAGTTTTCACTTTTAATAGGATGTTCACTTTCTGCTGATCTCTGCTGACATTTTCCCCTTTTCATTTGTGGTACTATTAATTTGCCTTTGTTCAATGTTTTGTCTACATTCAAAACATGTTTGTTTTTCTATAGTGGCCTGTAATTACTTTCCCTCTCCTCCTCTTTAATTTTTCCAATTATGTCTCCACTGATGCTCCTTTAAGAGCAAGATGTACTGGGGTGACCTCTTGAAGATATGACCTTTTTTCTGGCCAGAAAGTGCTTTAAGTTTTGGAAAGGAGCTTGTGTTTAGGATATCAATTGCACCTCTCTTTGGTGAAGGAGTTTTTTGGTTACAGTTAATTAATACGTAAAACCTGTTCCATTTTTGGGGATGGTCCTGCCTTGCCACCTTCTTGCGTGACTGGGAGGTAAAGTCAAGCCAACCTGTCCTAAAATTCAGAGAAGAAGGCTGAGGGGAGACCTTATCACTGTCTAGAACTATCTGAAAGAAGGTTATAGCGAGGTGAGTGTTGGTCTCCTCTCCCAAGTGATGGGATGAGAGGGGGTGGCCTCAGGTTGTGCCGGGGAGGTTCAAATTGGATGTTAGAAAAAAATTCTTCACTGAAAAGGTTATTGGGCACTGGCAGAGGCTGCGCAGGGAGGTGGTTCAGTCACCATCCCTGGAGGTGTTTGAAAGATGGGTACATGAAGTGCTTAGGGATATGGTTTAGTAGTGGACAGGTACGGCTGGGCTTGATGATCTCAAAGGTCTTTCCCAACCTAGTGATTGTATGATTCTATGTTCTATGAAAATGGAGACCTCTAGCTCTTGGGTTTGGTGAAGCTTCTCTCCACGTCAGCTGAGGGGAGGAGGAACACTGAGACTGAGGGGCCAATGCAAAGTAATCCAGTAAATCTGCAATGAAGTAAATAATCAGATTCAGTTTTCTGGTGTCCCCATTTACCTCTCTGACCTTCACCCTGGTCTTTGACCTAGACTCCCGACTCTTCATTTTCCTCTGTTTTTTTTTTTTTTTCCCCTCAGGTTGTGGAAATCCAAGTCCTTCCTACTGGCAGAAATGCAACCTACTTCATACTTGGCATCCTGTCCCACTTTAACAGGGAAATGTTTCTAGAGGAGTATTTCCAAGGTTTACTGCTATTCCAAGCTTGTTTCTCAACCTCTGAATGCATTTCATTCCTCCCAACCCCAGTATTTTCAGCCACACTTTTACCAGGGACAGGACAACTCCAGGCGGGTTGTCCCTGTACTCGGCACTGGTGAGACTGCACCTCAAACACTGTGTTCAGTTTTGGATCCCTCACCACAAGAAGGATGCTGGGGCTCTGGAGTGTGTCCAGAGAAGAGCTGGTGAAGGGGCTGGAGAAAAAGTGTTAAGAGCAGCTGAGGGAGCTAGGGGTGTTCAGCCTGGAGAAGAGGAGACTGAGGGGAGACCTCATTGCTCTCTACAACTACCAGAAAGGAGGTTGTGGAAAGGAGGGTGCTGGGCTCTTCTCCCAAGTGACAGGGGACAGGACAAGAGGGAATGGCCTCAAGCTCCGCCAGGGGAGGTTCAGACTGGATATCAGGAAAAAAAATTCCACAGAAAGGGTCATTGGGCACTGGAACAGGCTGCCCAGGGAGGTGGTTGAGTCCCCTTCCCTGGAGGTGTTTAAGGGGCAGGGGATGAAGAGCTCAGGGATGTGGTTTAGTGGTAGATCGGAATGGTTGCACTAGATGATCCAAGAGGTCTTTTCCAACCTGGTGATTCCATGATTCTACGCAATTCAAGCCAGCCCCTTGCCTTCCAGGCAGTCGCCTCCACGGCCTGTGGGCTCGTGTCCCGTTAATCCCCCTTTTTGCCTCATTTTGCCTCTTTTTTCCCCCCGTTTTTCCCCTTTTAGCCGCTGCCGGCGCGGGGCCGCTGCTGTCCCCCCGCTGTGCCGCCAGGGGGCGCCGCAGACCGCGGGGCGCGCAGGGGCGCGGGGGGCTCCGCTCCCCTCCGCGCAGCCCTCACCCCCCCCGGGGGGCTGCGCCTTTCTCCTGGAATATGGACCGAGGAGCGTTCCCGAGGGGAGCGGCCGCCGTGCCGGCTTCTGCTTCTCCCCCTCTTCTTCCCCTTCCCCGCTAAAAGGCAGCAGCGCTCGGGCGCAAGCGGCTTCGTGCAGGAGCGTGCGTGGAGCGCAAAAAAGGGGGGCAGGAAAAAGAATAGGGGGAGAAAAAAAAAGAAGAAGAAAAAAAGAAAAAAAAGAAGAACAAAAAAAGAAGAAGAAAAAAAAGAAGAAGAAAAAAAGAAGAAGAAATAGAAAAAAGAAAGAAAAAAAAAGAAGAAGAAAAAAAGAAGTATTAAAAAAAAGCGGTCGTAGTAGGTTTGTTAAGGAATTCGGTAAGTTATAGGAAGCGAAATTAAATGTCTGGTGCTTACACGACGCTATGTTTTACAAGGGAGAAGGAAACTGCGCAGAAAATGCTGGGGCTTTTATTGTTGGTTTTCATTGCCTGCATTGTGGTGGATGCTTTATGCTACGGAGAGCAAGTTTAATTGAACCAGATCGCTGATTTCATATAGCAGGGGGCACGGGGTGGGGTTTTTTTGGTTTTTTTTGTTTTGTTTTGTTTTCCGAGTTAACCGTTTCGGGGACGGGAGGAGGGAGGCGGCGCTCCGCAGCCTCCCCGTTGCGAGCCAACAAATAAAAACACATCACATAAAAACAAACACCGAGACGGTTATCAAAGCCTCCATCTCTCTCTATTATTTTCCCTTGTATTTGGTGCCTTTTTTTTTTTTTTTTTTAAATCACATCTGTCGTTCCCAGCCTTTCCCAGGACTGCAGAGCAAAGTGGACAGAGCTTCCATGTGACCACCTAGTGCAGGAGGAATTTTCTGCTGGGAAAATTTGGAGCGATTTTCTCCCTTCCGAGAGCTCAGAAAAAAAGAAAAAGTGCAATCCTGCCAGTGATTAAAGTCGCCGTATTTGTCTTCAGACTTATCGGGTTTATCCAAACTTTTGTGTGTGTGTATTCCCCCCCCCCTTCTCCGCATTTGTAAAGTAGCCCCATCTAGCAATGATAAATATCCCTGTTGATCACTTGATTGATTACCTCTCGGAAAGGTCACGCGGGCTCGCAGTAATTTCCTTTTGCCTAAGGCTCCCTTTTCACTTTTACTCCTGCGCGACAGCTCCAAGTCTACAGGATCTTTATTTTTTTGATTTTTAACCCCTAAATAGCTCCCCGAAAACAATGCGTCGGTGGAAAGGAGGGGGAAAAGCAGGCGGCGGGTTTGGGGAGCCGGAGCCTCCCTCCCCGGCTCTCCTGCGGGCTGAGAATTCGGATTTAAACAACCAGACAAGCTATTAATTTACCCATGCTACCCAGGGTCCTGAACCCAATTAATTTCTAATAATTACAGCCCAAGGGGGCTGGAGAGATCCCTCTGCCTCTTTCTAGCCTTGCCACTTCGCGGCACCGGGGTCAGGATATAATAATAAAGTGTATATTTTGAAAGTGATCAGCAGAACAGTGAGTTATTGCAATGAATGAAAATTGTTTCCATTTCGGCTAATTGAGCCCGTGGCTGAAAGCTGGAGTTCTGAGACTAAATAAAGAGGACTGTTTCATTTCAACGTGGACTGGAAATCCCTGCATAGCTTTTTCTTTTTCCTTTTTTTCTTTCTTTCTCTCTCTCTCTCTCTTTTTTTTTTTTTTCATTCGGTCACCCAGCAAGAAGCTTAATTTCTTAACAGCAAACCTGAAATCAAGCGTTGGGTAAACAGTATTAATAATTGCATTACAATGATTAAATTAATCTTACTGGTAGCTAGGAGAATATAGATTGAGATTGAATAACACGATGTAAAGTTCACTGCACAAAGACAATAGCACAACAAATACCTCGATGAAGAATTCCAACTTTTCTCCAAGTAGGCTGCGGGGCTCGTTCAATTAGAATTTAAGGAAGAGAAAATTTCCCTGTTACGGGGAACGCACCTGGGTGCGAGGGGGTGCGTTCGGTGTCCCAGAAATGGTTTAATAGATCAAAATAAAAGCAATAAAAAAAGAAACGCAGCGTGTAAATATTTCTTTCTGGCCGTCAAACGAGCCCTGGCCCCCCGGAGGAGCCTCCCCGCGGGAGCGGAGCCGCTTTCCCGGGGGTGTCCAGCACCTCTCGGGGTGCGGGGCGATGCTCGGGGGTCCCGGGCGGGCGGAGCGGCACCTGCCGGGCTCCCGGGGGCGGCGGGGACCGGGAAACCCGCATTTGCGAGGGCACCGGGGTCCCACGCGTGATCCCCGCGGGTGCGGGGGGAAGGATGCGCGGTCTGCGGGCAGCGGTTTCGCAGAGGTCTCCGCGTAAACCGGGGGTGGAGGGGGGGGAAAGGTGCATGGAGGGGAGTTCTGCCAAGTTCCCTGGCGTTTTTAGCTCTGCCGGGGGTGATTTGGGGACATCCCGGGGCAGCACTGAGCTCTGGGGGCTCCGCGCAGCCGCCCCCGGGGCAGAAAGGGTCCCACCCGGGGTACCCGAAGGGCGCAGAGGGCTGAATGGGGGACCCCTGCCCTCCTGCTCGGGGGCTGTCAGGTGCCCGGCTGGGAAGGTGGGCGCAGAGCAGCTGCGGGACTCTGAAAAAAAAAAATAATCAATCCTCAACCCCACAAATAAATCCAAATTGTAAATTAAAAATAACGAGGATGGCTCCGCAGAGCGGGTTCAAGTGCTTGCGCCTGTGTGCTGGGCGCTGGGGGGCACTGGGAGGCACTGGGGGCACTGGGGGCACTGGGAGCGCTGGGCTGGGGGTTCCCAGCCCCGACCGCAGCCCCGGCAGCCGGGGGAGACGAGGGGGTCTCGAAGGGAGAAGGGGCGACGCTGAGGATTTTATTAAAACAAAAAAGTTAAGCAGCGTGTATGTACTGGCGCAGCCCCGAGTCTGAAAGATTGTAATTTTCTTTTATGGTGTCTGGCAGGATTTGCAACAGATATTAATGGGAACATAAATAGCGCATGGAAGGTATTGAACAAAACTGTTTAATGCAAGGAGGTTGTACCGGAGGAAAATCTATATGTAGTTTGGATTGATTCATACCTCGGACACAGCCACCCCCTAAAGGAGTTCCCAATTCCTGCGTGCTCCCTCCTTTGATTGGCAAACCCTGTAATTAAAACAGATTAGAGCTGTCGGGGTTACTGTTTTAAAGGCGCTTATTTTTTTTTTTTTTCCCCCCTCCCTGACCAAGTGGCGGTGGCTGAGCCGAGTTCAAGGTGTGGAAAAGGTGTGCGGGCAAGTGTACAATTTAACGATACGCATACATAATAAAACTTCTAATCAAATTATATCTCCCCGTCCCTATATACACCGAGAGATCTACGATAATTGCGGCCGGGGGAAGAGGATAAACTCTTTAAACGGCGCGCGGGCGCCCGGGTGGAGTTAATAAAAAGAAAGAAAACAAATAAAGCCAAGAGAAAAAGGGAGGAAAAAAGCCGTGGCCCCCCAGCCCCTGCCCCGGGGGGGGCGCATCCCGCCCCCGCCCCGCCGGGTCCCTCGGGCGCGGAGCCCGGCGGCCGCCGCTCGCCTCGCCCCGGCCGGTCCCGGCCCCGGCGGCGGCTCTCAGGGTCCCCACCGGCCCCGGTGCCGCCTGTCAGGGTCCCCACCGGCCCCGTGATGGATCGCCGCAAACTTTTTTTTGGCGGCGCTGAAATGTTGAAGAGCGAGGGGGGAGCCGCCCGCGCGCATGTGCGAAGGTGTCCGGACTGACAATGCTGGAGAGATAGCGAGCGGGGATCGAGAGAAAGGGAGAGGGTGCGGGAGAGGGAGAGAGACACAGGGAGAGGGGGAGCGAAAAAAAGGAGGAAAAGCTCCGGGAGGCAGAAAAAAAAAAAAGCCCCCCCCACCCCACCCAAGGCCACGCCAGCATCGGCCGCGGGACCCGCAGCATGCGATCCAAGGGCAGGGCGAGGAAGCTGCCCGCAAGTAGGTGCAATACCCCTTTCTCTCGGCTTTCCCCCCCCTCCCTCTCTGCCGTGTCGCTCAGACACAGCGCGGAGCTCGCAGGCGACCTGCGGCATCTCCCCCCCCCCCACACCCCCCTCCAACTCCGTCCCCGGGCATCGCCCCCCGCTCCCCGCCGGCCCGGGGGCTGCGGGAGGTGGGGATGGAGTTGAGGAAAAGTTCAGTGGAAGTTGCTGCTGCCGGGGGCTGGAGCGTGTGTGTGTGTGTGTGTGTGTGACGGGGGGGATGCCGGGGAAGCAGGGGATGCGAGCGGCTCCGGGCCCTATAGCGGGCGCTGTCGGCTGCCGCGGGGCCGGGGGGGGCTGTGCGAGGCTGTGCGGGCGGCTGGGGGCGCGGAGGGGCAGGTAGCCGCCGCCGAGCTACCGGGGATCCCCCCTCCTAGCGAACCCCGGCTCGTGTGTGTGTCCCCCTCCCCTCGCCCCATTGCCGCCCCCCAAGCCTCGCGGAGCCGGGATGCCCCGAGCCGGGGGGGATGGGGGGGGGGGCAGAGCGGAGCGGGAGACACCCGCGAAAAGTCGGTGTAAATGTTGTAATTTCAGGCGCTTTTCCAGCACTTTTTATCCAGTTTGGCTGCCCGAAGGTCTCTGTTCCGCGAGGCGAGGGCTGGGCCGTCCACACGCAAATCCCGACTTATTTAATTATTTGTCTTACGCTCACCCCATCTGTTTCTCCTTTATGATTAGGGATCTTTGCTTTTACGCTGCAGCGCTGGGGCTTTTCCCCCCATTTCTTTCTTTTTTTTTTTTTATATTTATTTAATTTTTTTTTTTAAAGAGGGAATCAACAACGACACTTCTCTCTCGCGTCCTATTTTAAAAGCAGCTGATGTCTTTATTTTCTCTGACACATCTGGGCAAGTTTCATTTGATATCCGTGGCGATGGCAACTCGCATTCCCGAGCGAAAGGAAAAACGGGCAGGCGAGAGAAAGAAAAAAAAAAAAGTCAGATGAAATGTTGCATAAGTTGCGTGACGTAAAAAGCAGATGCTTATTTACTCTTTATTTGTGAAAGGGGGGGGAATAAAGGAGGGTGGAAAAGGGGAAGCGAAATATCTCTCCGGATCATCATCAGCTTTTCCGTGAACCTTAACAATCCCAGCAGCAACCTGCGTTTGAGTCGGTGGTTTGAAAGTGGAAAATGCGGCGTCCCCAATTTGAAAACAAACGTGTTGTTAAATCTTCAGGTTGCCAGTCCTACTTTGGAGCTAATTATGAAAAAACCCTCCCGTCCCCGACCGAATCCGTCAGGTTTCCTTGCTTTTCTCTTGCTTTTCTCGCTGCGGAGAGATGCAGGGCTGCTCCTGCTCCTACATCTATTCTACTCCTGCTCCTATTCTACTCCTGCTCCGAGGGTGAGATCCGACCGTCTGCAAAGTTTCTGCTCTGGGCTGAGCATCTTGGCTGTGGCTGCAGCACCAACAGCAACACTTCCCCCCCCCCCACCCCCTAACAGATGCGTTGCATTAAATAATCCTTCGGTTACAACCCGCTCATAGAGGAAAAATCATATTAAAAAAGCTGGGAATAATTTTTTGATCTCTGTTTCGAAAGGCTTTCCTCCCCTTGGAGTTTCATGGCAAGAGGAAGGAGGGTCGGAGGCGATCCCTGTGCTTACAGCCGTTCGATGGGGAAAGTTTTGAGCTTTTCAGCTTTTTCAAGCTAGGTAGGGAATAAAAAATATTTTGTAGCCTTCACCTTTTTACTTGGAAAACCATATAGATCGGGATCAAGCGCACTTATTTTATTGTATGATTTTTACCGCTTTGTGCGTGAAATAAAAATCGTCCCGATTGTGCGATTGTCGCTAATACCCGAGAAAGCTTTTCCCTCTAATTAAGGGAGAACACCCGAAGCGCGCATTTCCTCGATCTCAGTGCAAAATTGCTAAAAAAAATTACATGCATATATAATTTTAAGCCTTCGCATCCCACTCCAAAAAAAAAAAAAAAAGAAAAAAAAGAAAAGAAAGAATAGGGAATAGCTAGTGATTTTTCTCTTAAAACAGGGGAAGGGACAACGGCAAAGGCTGCCCCGCTGCACCTGCCCGAGCATCCCGAGCATCCCGAGCATCCCGGGTACCGGGGCGGCCGCTCGCGTGGCTCTGGGGAATCCGTATCCCCGAATAACCCCCGGGGCAGCCCCGGCCCCCCGGCAGCTCATAAAGAGGCAGAAGGTGATGGGATCAGGGGAACACACGTGAATAAGGAGGCACTTGTTACTTTTACACTTTATCACCACTTTTTTTTACAGGCAATTTAGCGCGGCCGAGGTAGATCCAGATCCCTCTAACCGCCTGAGATAGTAAAATAACACTTTCCTAAGTTTCAGCAGGTTTTCCTGCGCCTGTAATTTGCCTCGGTCTAGTACTTAAAAGGCTTGATTGAAAAGCAGAGCCGGCAAGTTTATTTGCCCGTTTAAGACTCTGTCCGGGAATTTGTTTTCGAGCCGGGAGGCGGCTGCGGTGTCCGGGCTGCTCCGGGGCCGCCGCTCGGACCCCGCCGAGGCTCCGGGGGGAGCGGGGCCGGGCTGGGCCGAGCCTTTAGATGCCGGGCACATCTGCACCCGGCGCTTCATTAACCCTTTTCAGCGCGGGGAGCCGGCCCGTGCCTCTCCCCTCCCTCTTTCTGTCTTTTTCTTTCCTCCTCTCCCACTTTCCCCACTCCTCTTTCTTCCTCTCTCTCTCTCCTTCTCTCTCTCTCCTTCTCTCTCTCTCCTTCTCTCTCTCCTTCTCTCTCTCTCCTTCTCTCTCTCTCCTTCTCTCTCTCTCCTTCTCTCTCTCTCCTTCTCTCTCTCTCCTTCTCTCTCTCTCCTTCTCTCTCTCTCCTTCTCTCTCTCTCCTTCTCTCTCTCTCCTTCTCTCTCTCTCCTTCTCTCTCTCCTTCTCTCTCTCTCCTTCTCTCTCCTTCTCTCTCTCTCCTTCTCTCTCTCTCCTTCTCTCTCTCTCCTTCTCTCTCTCTCCTTCTCTCTCTCTCCTTCTCTCTCTCTCCTTCTCTCTCTCTCCTTCTCTCTCTCTCCTTCTCTCTCTCTCCTTCTCTCTCTCTCCTTCTCTCTCTCTCCTTCTCTCTCTCTCCTTCTCTCTCTCTCCTTCTCTCTCTCTCCTTCTCTCTCTCTCCTTCTCTCTCTCTCCTTCTCTCTCTCTCCTTCTCTCTCTCTCCTTCTCTCTCTCTCCTCTCTCTCTCCTTCTCTCTCTCTCCTTCTCTCTCTCTCCTTCTCTCTCTCTCCTTCTCTCTCTCTCCTTCTCTCTCTCTCCTTCTCTCTCTCTTTCTCTCCCTCTCTCCCTTGCTCTCCCTTTATTTCTTTTCCTCCTCTCCTCTCCTCTCCTCTCCTCTCCTCTCCTCTCCTCTCCTCTCCTCTCCTCTCCTCTCCTCTCCTCTCCTCTCCTCTCCTCTCCTCTCCTCTCCTCTCCTCTCCTCTCCTCTCCTCTCCTCTCCTCTCCTCTCCTCTCCTCTCCTCTCCTCTCCTCTCCTCTCCTCTCCTCTCCTCTCCTCTCCTCTCCTCTCCTCTCCTCTCCTCTCCTCTCCTCTCCTCTCCTCTCCTCTCCTCTCCTCTCCTCTCCTCTCCTCTCCTCTCCTCTCCTCTCCTCTCCTCTCCTCTCCTCTCCTCTCCTCTCCTCTCCTCTCCTCTCCTCTCCTCTCCTCTCCTCTCCTCTCCTCTCCTCTCCTCTCCTCTCCTCTCCTCTCCTCTCCTCTCCTCTCCTCTCCTCTCCTCTCCTCTCCTCTCCTCTCCTCTCCTCTCCTCTCCTCTCCTCTCCTCTCCTCTCCTCTCCTCTCCTCTCCTCTCCTCTCCTCTCCTCTCCTCTCCTCTCCTCTCCTCTCCTCTCCTCTCCTCTCCTCTCCTCTCCTCTCCTCTCCTCTCCTCTCCTCTCCTCTCCTCTCCTCTCCTCTCCTCTCCTCTCCTCTCCTCTCCTCTCCTCTCCTCTCCTCTCCTCTCCTCTCCTCTCCTCTCCTCTCCTCTCCTCTCCTCTCCTCTCCTCTCCTCTCCTCTCCTCTCCTCTCCTCTCCTCTCCTCTCCTCTCCTCTCCTCTCCTCTCCTCTCCTCTCCTCTCCTCTCCTCTCCTCTCCTCTCCTCTCCTCTCCTCTCCTCTCCTCTCCTCTCCTCTCCTCTCCTCTCCTCTCCTCTCCTCTCCTCCTTTTTATCCCTTTTACTCTCCTTCCCTCTCTCCCATCACCTCTTAGTTGGGGTCAAGAGTAACCTCTGAATTTGGGGTCACCTTTATGGTGCTGTGGCAGACGATGCCACCCAGGGCTGAGCCCATGACCGAGCTCCGTGATGCCTCCCCACATCAGGCCAGCTGTGGGTTGGGGCAGAGAAAGGACACAAAGGGAGAGGATAGTCCAAAAAGGCAAGCTCGTTATTAATACAGTCTTGCTTGTAAATGAAAAATGTAACCCTTGTTAATTAATGCTGTTTACATGGGGTACAAGAAACTTAAGAAATGTTTCTACAAAGGGGAAGGAACTGTTTACAAAACTCTTTCAAAAGTGTGACATATTGCTGCAGTTCCAGCACTAAAAAGCCAAACACACTTAGACGCCTTTGAAGTTGGCTGGCTGAGGCAACATTATTTGACTGAGATTCAGATATTGCTTGTGGGTATAACTAATGGCTTTTACCTAGTTAGTGGGCTGGGAGGGGCGAGGGCCTGGGCGCCGTGGCCATTGGGTCCCTCTGGAGAGCCGGGGCTGGCTCCCCGCCAGCTCTGTACAATGTCAACATTGAATATTTGAATTCCCAGACTCTATTTAACAACTTTCTAAATAAATAAACTCATTGTGTGTCTGTGTTTAAAATTATTTCACCTCTTTCATGAAAGCTACAGCATCTTATTACACTGGCCTCTCAGGCTGCTTTCCCCCCTTTTCTTTCCAAACAAACACAAATGGAGCTGAGCATGTTTTTGCTGGTTTTTTTTTTTTTTTACTGTCTTGTATCTCCTTGTATCTCTCCCTTTCTCCCCTTCTCACTTTTTGTCCGTCTTCTCATGAAGCACGACTGGAAGCTGCTTGGACATCCCACAACGTCCTTAGTGGGATGGCTCTGTGCACCCTGCTATCTAATCATGACTAAACCCAAAGCCAGGTTCACCAAGTCGGTTAAATATTAATCATTTCTAAAAGGAGGCCCATGTGAGAGCCATAGCTGCGCCAGTGCCCTGTACATACTCAATCATTTTGGCTGCTGTACCATAGGCGGGCTCCAGGGACAGCTTTCATTGTTGTTGCCATAAATGGCTATTAGTGTTCGTATTCACCTAGTCACCTAGTTATTTAAGTGCACAGAAGTGTGTATGTGTCTTACTGTATACGTGTGCTTACCTGCGTGTTATTAACAAACCTTTCTGTTTCTGCCATATACATATATATATGTATAAAATACTTATATATATGTGTGTACATACAGAGAGAAAAGAGGGTAAGCACATTTGATATCTGCAATTGCAATTACTGTATGTTCTGGTTTAGAGAGGGATTGTGCTACGCATCGTCTCCTGGGCTGTTTGCAGCCCGTGCACCTATATCTGTACATCTACACAAGATCTGAAATGTTGTGGATGCATTTAGGGAACACAGAGTTGATGTAAAGGAGCCTTTATATCATCCCCTGGGATGCTTTCCAAACGCGTACTTCTGTGGTGGGAGTATTCATCTAAAAATATTTATTGACTTCACGTGTGTGTAAAGGTGTCTGCACAGAGAAGGTGTTTCTGGCTGTCCTGGGGAGCACAGCTCCCTAATAAAGCTGTCGAAGTTGCTGAAGGTGACAGTGGAATGGATTTTCTGCTAGGACAGGTACATGATGTGGGAGGGTAAAGGAGGGCATCGGTGGTTGCTCCAGCCCGCTGTAGGATGGGTGAAGAAAAGGCAGTGGGGAAGAAGCTGGAGTTTTACAAATCTCAGCTAGTGAAGCCTTGTCCACAGAAATCGCCTTGCTTTGCTGTAAACCACTTTCTAAACAGAGGTGCTTTAACTTTGGATGGGCTTGTTCAGGCACTTATGTTTCCGACAAAGAATTCATGATATCTGTTAATTTAATATTTAACTAGGTTTACTGTCATTTTTTTGAGCAACTCAGTGCTCTTTTGCTGTAACTTAGTACAATCAGTTTTATATCATTTCAGTTTAGTTTGGCAAGGAGTGGCTTCTGAAGAGGAGAAAGAGGTTTAATCACAGATGGCTTTTCAGTACAAGTGCCGAATTATCCAGTAGGCAGAGCTAGAACTGGACAAACGTAGATAAAAACACAGTTTATATTTTAAGTAGTGAAGGTATTTAACCAGTAAAACAATTTACTGAGGGCCGGGTGGATTTCAACATCACTGGAATTCCTTTGTCTTAATTAAAGTTGACTGTTTTCCTAAAAAGATATGAGCTAATCCAAACAGGAATTAATTTAGGGAATTCCTGTAGCCTGTGTTATACAGGGGGGCAGACCAGACCACTCTTCCTGGTTTTATAATCTATGCACCTAGTTAAAAGTGTGCTGCTTCGTATGGAGATCTAGACTCGAGGCTGGCATCGCAGGAATGCACTTAAGAAACTAAATGGCCGTTAAAAAAAAAAATTAGGTTCAGCTCAGACAGCGCAGAACCAAAGTCTGGCTCAAAGTCTTTTCCATCAGTGCTGCTGCTCACCTGTACTGCAGGTGCCCACAGGGCTGTTCTGGGCTAGGGATTGCCCTGTCCCTGCGCTTAAGGGCAAAGGCAAAGGTGTGTTTTGCAAAGATATGGAGGAGGAATAGGGTGTATGTGCTAGGATGAGGATATAGAGTCACTGAGGCATGATTAGTGCCCTGCGATGGCTTTCCAGTGGGTTCCTGCCATGTTAATGTGCAATTGGTCATTGCCGCAGTTCTTAACACCCAGACCAGGAATTAGACAGGACCAATAAGCATCAGAAAGTACTTCCAGGACCTCTTTGCTGCAGGGGCTGCTGGAGGGAGGTGTTTGTTGGCAGATGAACTCAGCTGATGAAATGGGGAAGGGGTCGGGTGTAAAAATCAAAAGCTAGGGAGAAGTGGATGTTGTTATGCCCAGGACCCTGTCTCTTTACATTGCCATTTTAAATAAAAAAAAAAATTAAAATGCTCAGGGTATAAAGTAACCCTGCCTGATCATTCATTGACTTTATGTTCCCTCCCTTTTGTTTGCGTTTCCAGGCTATCGTGAGGCATTGCCTTCTCCAGTGCTGCTGGAAGGAAAGGCAGCCACAGAGCTGTGTGGGAGGAGGGAAACAAGCTGCAATGAATATTGTATTTGGTGCTAAATACGTAACAAAGAGAAAGAAATGTGAGCTAATCCAGCAATAGGAGCTGGGAAGTGAAATACAATTTGTTTTATTTCAGGATTTAATATTGTGGGCTGTTCCAGCGAAGCATTATCTTTTAAACTGGGATATATGCAACAACATAAAACCCCACTACCTTAAGGGAATGTCAAAGTTTGATCTACAAAATAAAGGAAATTCAAAGTTAAGGCTGAAATGTACCACATGGCCTTCAAGTCCCAGGAACAACAGGAGGCAAGGAAGTAGCTCAAGGTATAGGCTGCACTTTAAAATGAGTCCAGTAACCACCAAGCTGCCAGCACTCGTTGCAGATACAGAGCGCGGTTTGAGCTGGGATTTGTATTGACTAGAGAGAGGCTGGCTCAACAAGATCCATGATGATCTGAGTACTTTTGGAAATCTTGGCTAATCTGTGATGAGCATGTGAGTTTTATGGTGGAAGGGTTGCAGTCCTGGGCTTGATTTATACAATAAAAATGCTCTTTCCCCTTCGGTACTGACAACTTTTGTTTAGAAAATCTTAGAGTGGAGCGAAGTTTTGGTTCTGAAAAGAGATATACCCGAGTTACAGCTTTATTCCTTTTCTGAAAAATTGCTTATATGTCTGCATGGGTGCACTACTCCTTAGCCCTGCTTAAACTCTAAACTAAATTTAAATTGCCTGTAAAATAATCCACAGAATGGAAACTGCCACACAGCCGTAGCTCCTGCTCCCTGACCCAAACCCTTATTCCATTGCAGAGCAGCGCGCTGCTCTGTTTTGTGATTATAGTAAGTTAGAAACCAGAAGAGCAAGACTTCTATGAATAGGTTATTTTTGGCAATTGCACCACCAATTATGTATAAAATTTCAAAAAATATGAGTTCTGCCAGTTTGATCTCTGAGAGGGCTACAGAAAATGAAAGCTTTGAGACTGTTGTAACATCATACTATTTTGTCTATTAGATATCATTAGATTACCAGAATACTGAGACCTTCATATCAGCCAATCTAACAAAAATTTCCCAGGTGGTTTAAGTTAAAAAATTAGCCATAAATGTATTTTGTATAATGCAATTTATTATGGATGTTTATTGTGTGCAGTGGGAAAATGTTTGGTTTCGGATGATCTTACAGTATAACATGTGTCCTACTGAAACTGTTTATACTGCGGCAGCCTGCAAAGGCCCTAGTTTAATTCTGAGATCAGCTGGGCTACACACTCTGAAAGCCACAGGAAGGCAGAGCCCTTCTCCTGGAAAGCCAAAGGAGTGACAGCATCTTGTACAGAACATGTGCACAAAAAATCTTGGCACTGGGGGAAGAGCTGAATGGTAGAGAAAGCAGGAGGATGGTTCAGGGCAAAGTTCTTTCCTGTAGAAAATGGGATTAAAATGATTCCAGCTCCCAGCAGGCCCTGTTATATGGGGATTGGGGACTCACCTGTGTCCAAGGGATGTTTTGCCTTCTGTATCCTGTGTTTTATCAAACCTTCTCTTATTTCGGCTGGGGTTGGCGAGTGGGGTTCTGGGTGCACATCCACTCATGACTCCAGATGTGTGCACCTCTGGCGGAGAGCAGGGACTAACCTAAGCCTAGGGACCGAGGGGTCGCTGTGATGGCCAAATCCACCTGGCGCTGGGATGCTGCAGGGAGCTGATGGCTTCAGACAAACACTTCTCTCCCGCTCTCCCATTCTTTTGCACAAAGTCCACATGCCGGCAAGGGTGAAATCATTCCTCAGTTTAAAAAACAAGCCCTCCAAACCCTCCCCTCTCCGCAAGCTCCTTCACACATGTATTAACACCAAACTGGCAAAGCCAATGGAAAAGGATTTTGCATTTTGGCAGCAGAGCTGGCTAAGCTCTCGCTGCGGGCCTGATCCCAAACCCACTGGAGCTGAAGGAGCTCATACTGACTTCAACGGGCTTTGGATCGAGCCTAGCCAGCAGGAATCTGCCTCCCTTTGTCCTTGGGGTGGGGTTTATCAGCAGTTTTCTCTCTGCGGTGAGCCCCAACATGCGATGTTGTAACAGATACCTGGATTTACATCAGTGTAAGTGAATTAGGTTGGCCCTATAATCTGGCCTCATTTAAGAGTCATTTTAGCCATTACAATGAAATATGAACGCTGCTGATGGGGGGACTGCGGTGTCTTTGCATGCTTGTTTCCTGCTGTGCCCCATCCCTTCCCTGCGCTGCCCGTCTCTCCTGTGGGTTGAGGACAACTGGGGCTGCGGTGGATGCTTGTGGGGCACAAGAAGGGTTTGGCACCACTGCACTGTGGGCTCTGCCTACCGAGCACTGTGGTTCTCCAAATAACCTGAATTTGTACCTTCTAAACAAATAGCTTTGCTGCTGAAAGTACCTGGTGCCTCCAATAAGCGCTCCGTTTAAACCTCCCGACTTCATCTCAAGCAAACAGAAGGTATGTGAGAGACAAGCACTGACCGCTGGGAAAAAATGACCCCGAAAATGTCTAAAACATGGCTCGAGTCACTGGTGGTGCTCACATTTTTGATTTAAAAAACATTTAACATTTCCAGCATTCGACTGAAATTTTTAACCTTTCCCTCTTGAAAACTCTCTGGAATTTGAACTTGCTGCGGCTGCTTTCTCCCCACATTTTATATGCTTGTACCTTGGTGAGGAATTATGCAATACTTTTTGTGAATTTTAATCTTACTCTATTTGTGGCTCCGTACAAAGGGGAAAAAAGAAACATGTTGTTTGAAAGAATTCTGAAGTGATGTTTCTACTTTACTTTTTTTAGGCTCTTGTATTTTTGGCTGTGGGGACTGGCATAGAGTGTTGGTCTAAGAATACACAACACTGAAAAGCAAAGGGGTATCAGTCGTATCTCAGTTAACAGCACTACTTTATACTCTCGCTGTTTGGCTGTTCCTATATCATGATTATTATAATACAGAGCAAAAATGAAGACTTGTTAATTGCAAAAGGAAAATGGTATTATATATTTGTCCTGATTCTTTCAGTTCATACAGTAAGCAATATCTCAGTAGTTGCTGGCTACCTGTGTAAATGCTATCAAACATTTATGCTCTGCCTGAGTAACTACTGCCGTGGAGTTTGTGGTGTGTGGTGCAATGCAAGGTACCAGATTAACCCAAGGTAACTGAGAAATGAAGAAATGATGCACTAAACCAGTGCAGACAATAAAGATCAGAGAGATCTGAGGGAATAAAAGCGCACAGTGTCTTTAATATCGGTGATCAGGCTCAGAATGAGAGAAAAAGTGAAATTATTTGTACTGAACCAATGTCTCAAGTGAAAACCAAACCAAGACTGAGCCAGAAGGCGTGGCACAGAATAAAACCCAGGTTGGGATGCAGCAAAGCTTCTCAGCTGGTGCTTTCACTGCACATCACGCTGAAGGATCAGCCATGGACCGAACCCAGAAGATTTATTTCCAACCTGACATTATTATTTATTATGACTTGAATTAAAGCGGCGACCGCAGAACCCAGCCAGAAATAGATGCCTGTTGTGCTGAGCTCTGTGCAAACATGGGCAGCCGATGCAGAGTTTAGGATGTAAGAAATGCAGATTAAACTTCAGGCCTGCTGCCCTATGTGTGCAATTACAGCATTGTTGGAGGCAGTAATAAAATCCCAAAGAGAAATGGATGCTTTGAGGAAAATCCATGGAGTCAGGACTGCGGAGTGTGAGGCTTTCCTCTTGCACATGGGTCGATATGCTTCAACTTTAATCCCACCAGACCTCTCCATCTGCCAGCAAATGATTCCTCCTCCTCCCCAGCTCCGTTTTAGACCCTATTATTTTTGGCTGTGTCAGTAACCTTGGGTGACCAAGCCACATTAAACTATGAGTATCCTTGCAGCATCACCCATTGCTTTCAGAGAAAATAGCTCTGAGATCTGCTGGGAAGGAAGAGGGCAATACCGGCAGATAATCCAGCCCTATAAAATCCCCGGGCTGTGGTTCCACCCCGCTTTCCACCCGGACCCTGCAGGAGGGACGTGAGCAGTGTGGCTGGCAAGTGCCAGTAACCAAAAGGTCCCTCAAGCCTATAAGGTTTATTAAGGTTCTTTTTAAGTTTGTGCCAATAAAAAGGGTCCACGTAACCTCTGAGTGAGGCTTCATAAGCTCAGTTTTATGTTCGGATAATTTGGAGCCAAACCATCACGGAGTTCACATAGAGAAATACCCCATGGAGCATCACAAACTGCGAAGAAAATATATTGAGGAAAGAGAGGACTGATAATTTTATGGCTTTCCTTGAAGTTAGGCAGTAAAATGGTCTCTATTTAGGAATTTCCTAACTTCTGATTGCACTTTTTTACCAGTGCAATGGTTTTAGATATGATATTTTGTAAGCAGGAAGAAGTATTAAAAGCCAAGGTGCTACAGCTTTGTGCACAGCACATGGACCTGGTGTTGGAAGCTGTGCCATGCACTCCTGCTTCCCAAAATGTTTGATTTTTGGATCAGACCACTGGGCAGGACACAGCAGCAGTCAACTCTACTGTGAGATCTGTACATTGGGGTTGCCCTTGGAAGGAGGAGTCATTTTAAAGCCAACTGAATAATTTGACCCAGGTCCAGGGATAAACAACATATACTTACTTCTGGAGAGTGAAACATTTCTAATTTGAAATATGTTTGAGAGCCCTGTTTTTTACAGGTGAGGTGATCATCACCATCTCAAAGCTCGTCTTCCAAAACAGAAGCTACTAAAGTCACTTGTTTCTCAGCCTTTTGGTCAAAATATACATGTGTAAATCTAGGTCCAAAATTTCTTTGATGGGATTTACAAGATAAACATATTCAATGTTTGCTTCTCACATGAATAATTATTTTACAGTCAGCATGGTACATCTTTTAAAAATCTATTCTACAATGTGAAACAGTACAATAATTCACACCCACTTCTCTTCGTGAGGTCATTTATAGAAAGAAAATTAAATGTGGCTGGGCATTAGAGGGAGTACAACTGATACATGCAGCAACTCAAAATGTTGTGTGGTTATGGGTATGGGAGAAGATACCATCTTGACCTTGGTGATTAGTTTACCAGACACTAAAACATGGATGTTTCTTCTTCCACTTATAACTGGTCTGAGGACTCAGATATAACCTTAGAAACCCTTTCTGGGGTTTTAAACAGAATTTAGACTTCATCAGTGCTCAGTACTATTTATGCAGCTTGACAGAGAAAAGGGAATGCAGAGACCACCGTGGGAAAGGCAAAAAAGGAGGAGCTAGATTAAAAGGAGTATTTGTCTGATGGCTGTATTCCCTTTTCAATAGGTTGTCCCTCCTGGTGCCACAGAGCAAAGAAAATGAGAAAAATACTTGATTTTTTTTACCCACTTTGTTTGTGAATATGACAGCCAGTAACTATCAAACCTGTCCTTCCAGCCTTCTGTATTTCACTGGAAGGAAAGAGTCAACTAAACCACCTCCTATGCACCCTGACCTCCTGCTTAGTCTCCTGTTTCAGAGGCTCAATCTGAACCCAGGTGCTGGGTTTACTCTTCAGGTCCACATATTTCCTCCGTGTTCCTGCTCTGCACAAATTGCTGTGCTCGGCGGGTAGGTGAAGATCCAGCTGAAGCTTGCGAGGGCTGGAGGGAGCCGTGTTGCTTTAGGCTCCATGCCTGTGGAGTGACATATCAGAAGTAATAAGTCTGAGCCTGAGCTGATGTCTAACAGCATTGGAGCGCGGGCTGGAAGGCTGAACCGCTGCAAAAATGAAAGCAAGGAATTTAACAGCAGTAAAAAAGAGGTTAAGGGGAGAACAAAAAGGAAAGGAAATAAAAGTGATATGAATGGCTAGAAAAACAGCTATGTCCAAATATTAACCTCTGCTGCTGTATTTTGACACTGGACTGAGTTAATGGAAGTACATGGCGAATACACATGAAGCTGGAAGAAGGTACCTAATTTCAGAAATTATCTCGATCATCTCAGTACAGAAAGTATTTTAACAAAAGATATTTTCTGTGTGCTCAAATCTGCCAATAACTTGAAGACATATTCTGCAGGAGGCTAGCAAGAGAAAGTATGTTTTGCTGGTGGGGTTTTCAGCCAAACTCTCTTGCTCTTGGAGTTTCTTATCCCGTTCTTCTTCAAGATACCTTTCCCCTGACTGTCAGAGGAGCAGAAGCAGACAGACCTTTCCCCAGCCGATCAGATGTGGCCTGCCCAGCCATATCTCCTGTCAGCTGCAGGAACCACACAGATAGCGCTGACTCGGAGGGTTTTTTTCCCCTTCACATGCTAAAGTAACAGCCTCAAAGCACATGGAGCTAAACCATGTCGAACTGCTATGAGAGCCGAACCCACTTTGGCTCTGCTGGCTGTTCACCCTGGGATCCATCCAAGGTGGGGAGAATGCAGACACAGGGCAACTTTCGCTTTGTCAAGGTCTTCTCTAGCCTCTAATGCTTAGAAGTTGACAATATTTACAGTTCTTTAAGGATTTTTCTCTCCCTTTTGGATTTCTGGAAGTTCCTAGGGATTACATTCTTCTATGAATGTCATTTGTTTTAGAGCATAAGATCATGGTGAGACAGCCTGGGCTTTAATGTCTGGGAATATCTTTCTAGGCTTGTTTTCATGGGTATATAACAACATTATTTTATCTATCCATCTCTCGTTGCGCTTCCTGATACACAGAATTATCTAGACTACACATCAGTCACTCTTGTATTTTTTAGTCCTTGGTGCCATTATCTGGTTTTAGGACATCTTTCCACTATTACATCTAGACCGATCTTGGTGGCTTTAAAAAAATTATATAAAGTCTTCCGAAGACTCTGTTGAGATGCTCAACACCAGCTGAAGAGAAGCAAAAGGTTAGATTTGAGTTACAGCATTACTAACTTCCTGAGTGTTATAGCATTACTAGTTATAGTAATAGTTATAGCATTACTAACTTCCTGAGCGTTCAAGTGAGGAAAGGATATAAATGGGTGCTTTTTTGAAGAAGAAGGGAAAAAAAAAAAAAGTAATGTGGAAGAACAGGACACATGCGTTTAAAATTACGTGCTAATGAACTGGGACTGCACCCCACCTGATGTTGCCATCTGCAACCTTTAGGTACCCAGGCTGCCCAGCTGATTTCTTCTTGTGTTTACATCAGGATTTATCAGGCTTTCAGAGGCTCATCTGGTACATTGATTCACCTTGCATGCCAGATGAATTGAGATATGACGGGATCTAGGGGTGATGGGAGATACAGGAGTGAAGATCACTCAGTACAAAGAAAAAAGAGAGATTTGTGAAAGTGTGTCTTGCCTCTCCTGAGCTTCCCCTCCAAACAGCTGTGTAGGAACATGCTCACCTGTGCTGCATCATGGTGAAATTGGACCCTCTCTTTTGGGCTTGTTAAGACAAGATAATTAGTGACTGTGAAGGTTGGGTCTATGTTGGGCAGAAGATGTGTTTCCTCCTGTTCAGTGTTTTGCTGTTCATCTTGTAGGACACCATGGAAAACGTTGCTGGTGCCTTACACTCCTCTTCAGAGAGGACTGTGTGTTTGTCGAGATGCTGTTTCAGGTACCACTCAGCTGGTGGTGGGCTGGGGGAGTCATTTGCCTTCTGGGCTTCAGCACAGTGTGAAGCTGCCTCTTTGCTGCCTTGGTTTCCCCTTGTGGTGCCTGTGGTTGAAGCTGGGGCTGTTTCCCTCCCCTGATTGTAATAATGTGCTGTAACAGCAGTCTTACAGTGTCATCTCAGAACTGGTATCAATAAAACACCATTCCTCCTGGGATTTAGGCGGAGCCTACAAAAAATGATCTGATGTTTTCTCGAGAAATGTCTGATTTTCTTTTTTTCTGCAATTTTCACCTATTTAGTCTTATGCTACACAGCGCTGAACTTTTCAGTGTTAATTACAAAATCCCAAAGCAAGAGGAGGAAGTCTTTCCCCCCACACCCTGTGCACTTTTCAGACGATGTTGGAGATAAGCTGAGGGGAATGACAAACTACTGTTTTTTTTTTCCCCACCGCGGTCTCCCCATTCACAGCTAAAATGTTATGGGAATAGGTGTAAGATGCCACGTCTTGTTTTACTTTATGTGACAGCCTTGATGCCCACAGCTCCACTGTTTTCTCTTCTAGCTTCTCGCTCTGCCATATTCTGTGAATTTCCCTCAATGTGCAGAAATACATATAAAAAAAGGAAAATACATAAATTTCTGGCTTGTAGGTCTAGATCGCCATTAGTCAGCAGCAGGAGCCAGTGTGTTTCTTTAGTTTTGCCATACCCTGGTAGGAAATGTACGAGATGGGAGATGGCTTTGAGGACTCTGCCTCTTGAAAGTTCGTGGTGTGCTATGCATGGAGAGAGCTTTGCCTGCTGTATTTGCAGCAGTGGAGGTGATCAAATAGCACCTTCTCACTCTGGTTTTGGTTAATAAGCAAGAAAAGATGTGCTAATCCTGTAAGCATGCCTGATAAAACCAGCAGAATCAGGCTGGGCTGTTCCATAGAAACTTTGCAGACCACGATGGGGGTGAGGTGTGCGTTGGAGGCTCTTGCTGTTGAGGAGCATCCTCTGGAGAGGGTAGGAATTACTGAGAGGGCTTTCCAGCTTCTTGTGCTGGCCACAGTGCCAAGCTGAGGGGGATTTCTCATGTTGGTTCTAGTGTTTCCCGCATGTATGGGAACCACAGGCTTTGCAGAGCCAGCAGCCGGCTCTGGTCGGAGCAATACCAGAAGCAGAAACCTGTTGATCCCTGTAGAGCACGCTAGAACCGCAGCATGGCAGGTGATAACTTCTGGTCCTGGTAATGTGAAGATGACTTTTTTTTTTTCCCCCTGTGTGCTTGAGGAAGGGGACTTGTATGTCTGATGCCCCAGGAGAACAAGTAGGGGATATCAGAGGATGGTGCATGTACGTGGGTGAAAGCGTGTGTCACCGAGGGCTCTAGCAACTCTTGGCTGGCTTATCCAGAGATGGGGCTGCAGCACGTGATGTCCACTTACTGGACTGGTGAAGTCTGTGAAAAACCTGGAAATTAATTTCTGAGGAGTCATTTACCTTTTAAAATTGTAAATCTGTGTTTATCCAGTGCTAACAGACCTAGCATAAATGAGTTCCTGTGCTCTCTGCTGGTTCACTAATGATACTTGTTTAGAAGTGCTTTATGTTAACAGCTATTTGATGGTGCCCATTCCTTTTTCCTAGGTTAATGTTATATAATAAAGTGAACACTTGCCAAAAGCAATAGTAATACGATAAACAAAAAATCCAAATGCTGGGTGAGAAATGTAATGGAGCGAGAGGACTGAACTCTAGTGGGAATTTGGTTTAATCTGAAGGTTAAAAAATGTTATAATTTTGGTTTAAGTAAATTGGCTCTTTAATCCCAGAGGTCTTGCTCTTGTACTTCTTGTGCCTCCAAAGCTCCCACTAATGCCGATGGGAGTCTTGGGCGCACAAGAAATGTGGGTTCAGGTACTAAAGTTACAGATTGGCTTGGACCAAAACCCCTAATCCAAATACCTCCAGCTTTTGAAAGCATTTGCCAATTGGATTTGAATCTGGACACAAACATTGTGGCTTGAGCTCATCTGAGCTCACTTACATCTGTGTAAATCTGTAGTATGGCCCCGATCCAGCAAAGCACGTAAATATGTGCTTAATTTGACTTCAAGGGGACTATTGTGCGCTTAAAGCTAAGCATGTGTTTAAGTGCTTTGCTGGACTGAAGTCCAAATACATGGGAGTCACTGAAATGACACCAAATAGTGCAGTGTAAGTGAGATCTGAAATGAACCAAAATGTTTGTGTTTCTACCTGGAAATGAACACCCTGTTCATATCCTACATATCCTGCATGCACTTTGTATTTTCATCCATCTGCACATAATGTATTCTTTACGGTAACCTGTCCATTCAATACAGTAAAAAAGAAATACACTTTGAATTTTCCTGCTCTATTACTCATATTTCATGAAACGTGTTCTTATGCCAAGTGTCTGTTTATATATATTTATACATGTTGTTTCTTTATTGATATTGGCAAGATACAAGAAGAAAAGAAATATTTTACAGTTAAAAACTTGTAAACAGTTTTATCCCTCATTTAAAACATTTTTTTAAAGAGTTTACCTGACATGGTCAAATTATTTTAACTTATTTTCAGTTTTGCCGGTCTGACCAGTACAAAAAATATTTGTTAAAGATATAAGTTTATTTTTAGCTACAAATGCACGTTAAATGTGTTTATAATGAAGCAAGGTGAACATGCCTTTACACTTAACTACTAACCGCCACTTTTGTACTTGAAATCCCACTTTTAGTAGTTGCCACGCTACATAAAGCTGTCAATGAATATTTTCACTTGAATACATTAGTATCAGTTAAAAGATTGTGTATCGCTTGTCGACTGTTGCAGGTTGTTGCAACGAAAGCACAAAAGGGTTAATTGAGCCCAGCCCTGCGAAGGTGACAGAGGCAGAGACTAGAACTGGGAATTAAACCCAAAACAAATATAACAAGAAATAGCCCTCGTACCCGAGTATGACAACCACAATGCAGACATAACGAAGTGTAAGCTGTGAACGTCTGTAGGTTATTAATGAGGTAATAGGAGCAAAATTAGGTATCAGCAGGGTTTGGCTCTGTTTGAATAAAACAGAGATCTTTTATCTCGGAATGTTCTAGAAAGACTCATAAGCTGTGATTTGGTGGTCTGTGCTGTGCTCTTCTTGGTTATGGGAATTGACTCATGCCATTTAAACTCACCAGTGTTTTCTACTTAGGACAACCAGATGTAGGATCAGATGCAGAGAATGGCTGGCTGGGAAAAGGGAAAAGGTTTGTATGGCAGTTTCTGAGGAAAAAAAATGCTTTTGTGTGCTTACTTTTGAATCAGAAGAATATTTTGCACTTCAGCTTTGTGCGTCTGGAGAGTAGGTACTATTTTCTTGCAAAGCCTGTGTGGGGAAAGCATGTTAGAGCAGTGCAAAAACCCCTTCATGCCCAGTGCCGACTGCTGCAGAGGCTGTTTCTGGCTCCCCACTGATTTCAGCAGCTTCCCTGGGGATTTACTTCAGCATGGTTAAGAGCAGGGCTTGCTCCTCAGTATTCATTCTGGTTAAGATTAAATTTTTGTCCGAAATAAAGGAAAAGTGCTCCTTACGTGGCTCGCAGAATGATTGACAGCTGGAGACGCTGCTGATGCATTGTGTGGAGTGATTTACCCTGCCCCGATCCCCCTCCTCTGCCCTACTGTCACTGAAGTAAGTGGCAAAGCTCCCACCAACTTTGACGATGCAGAATCGAACCTAAACAGACAGAGTTTTCCTTTAAGAAAAATCACGAAGGGATTCAATTACACTATAAATGTATTCAGTGGTTGTGAAGTGATTCTGGTGTACGTACAGCCAAACCCTGAATTCCTTCTCAAGTAAGTGTCTGGGTGAGGATTGAGTACAAATCCTGCTCAAAGTTACACGCGAATAACTCTCCCTGGAGCCGATGACATTCCTCTCCATTTCCCTCGCGTGGGCAGCACAGGGAGGCTGAGCCGCACTGTGCCTGTCGCGTCCACTTCTTGCCTCGGACAGGAGCTGGGAGGAGGTACGGAGCCCCTCCCTGTGGGTCTGCAAAGCTCCTCGTGACCCGGAGCAGCACCTGCAGAGTGATGGAGGCTCCACCGAGGGCAGTTTTGGCCCTTCAGCCTTTGAAGGGCTCTGGCATGATGTAATCCCAAACCTGTAACCTGTTGCGGGACCCTCGGTTTGAGAGATGCCTTATAAATCTCAGTTGCCGGGTTTCGTTACCTGCCTGCTATGTTAGATGACTAATGACTTAAGGTAAAGAATGGGTATTGGAGAAACGGGTAATTAAGAAAAACATCCTTATGTGTTTTCTGCTCAGCTTCCGTGACTGGCATTTTCAAAAGCCAGGCAGATATGATTTGTAGCCTCCCTCTTTCACAAACGCAAAGGCAGGGCCGGTTTGAGCCTTGGCAATCCCTGAACATTTCCCTAGTTTCCTGCCCTTGTGTTTCACTGGTTTTCCAGAGAGTCGTTGATATCTGCCTTAAGGTGACTTTTTGGTGTTGCAGTTAATATTTTGCGGAGCGTGGGGTTGCTTTGAGAGTGGCCCGATGCAAGTGCATTAGCAAAGTGAGCCTGCTATAAAATATTGCCGCATCCAGCTGCCCTGTCAATAGGTCAAGCTATTTGTCCGGCCCAGACAGGGTGTCTGGCTCTCCTGGCAGTGTCCCCTGCTCCGGCATGGGAAAAGTTGTTTTGTTTAGCACTAGGGAAACAATATGTATAAATAGCAATGCTTGAACCTAAACACTGCTGTTGCCTTTATGCATGGGATGCTGTGTTACTGGTTATTTTACGATAGATTTTTATTTATTTTTTTTTTCCCCTTCTCCCAAAGGACTTGAGTCCCAGCCTGCAGAATAGCTGCCGTTGAGTGGAAGCATTCCTGTTATTTTCCCCTCAATTCAGAGGAAGCAATGCACTTGTTGTGTTACCTTGGTGAATCGAAAGTGGTTTTCACTTCCCTTAATTAAGCCTCCTTTGGCGCTGGCCCCTCCAAGGTGGAGAGCAGAGCGCGCTCAGGAGCGTTGCCGCTGATTTGAATTCCTAAATTCCTCTCCTTGCAAACTTCAAAGGGACATATATTGCTGTGTCTAAGAGGCACCAATTATGTAAACCCTGGGCTATTCAGAATGTTCCATAATTATTTATTTTCAGCGAAAGAGGTTTTAACCCAAACTAGACAGAAAACTGGCATTTCTCCAGTTATTAGATTCTATTGAAAAAGGTATTAAACAATGGGGCAGGGTAACATGGTAGATTAGTGTCCCTTCATCTTCCTGACCTGGGCATGTGTCAGAGCTGAACCGAGCTGACCAAAATTACTTTGATTTGATGGCCATTAAAGGTCAGGAGCAGAATGGGATCAGACGTCTCGGTTGAGGATAAAGTGCGCAACATTATGTATTGATAGTAATTAAGTTGTTTCATTTAATAAGCGCCATCAGATTTAAATGCATTGTTACAGTATTGGGGCTGGGAGGAGAAGAGAGGGAGCAGGGGTATGGGCTGGAGGGAGAGAGAAATAGAAAGAGAAAGGGTTCTGGAATGAGTGAAATATGTCCCCAGAGTAATTTTTTATTTTATAAACTGAATGCAAACCTGATGGAGAACTATGGAAATGAGCAGCCGTGCTGGATACATACACACACTCTCTCAATATTCCTGTACTACGGGTAATGAAAAGTGCCTTCAGGGATAGGGTGGCCTTACCATTCGTCAGTGCCATAGCCTTAAGTGGGTAATAACTAAGAGCTCCCATATCTAGCCTGTATATAAATTCTAGCTCCTCAGTATATTTGCTGCAGACCGTATTTAATTTATACAATTCCTTAGCTTTAAAGCTGTCAATTGATAATATTCAATCTGTGAGCCAGACTGATAAAAGGGAAGGGAAGAAGTGCTCTCTAGTGGCTAGAGCAGAAGGGTGTGGGGGCCAAAGAGCTCTGTGGGTAGCAGAGAGGTGCTCCACCTGGGTTTTGCTCCAAGGCTGAAAATGACGGCCCTCTGTTTCTCTTTACCCCTGGGGGCACAAGATGATCCCTCTGCTTGGCCGAAGTCGCATGTATCTACAGTCAGCAGAGAACAATCTGCCCTAAGGATGGAGATATCTCTCTTCCCTCCAGTGATGAAGGGAACGACCTCCCCTCTTGCCTCTGACCTGTGTGAGTCTGGGAGATGCTGAGAGCAGTATCTTGCCCGAATCCATATTCCAGAGGTGCGTGTAGGATCAGTCAAGGTTTGGGAGGGTTGATGAAGGAGCTGACTGGCTGTTGGAAGGAGCAAGACAGGAAGGAAGACCTCAATGCAGCAAAATAAAAGCAGGCTGGTAAGTGAGAACTCTGCAGAAGTGACCTGTCCCACAGGTGCATAAGTGGATGCTGACCTTAGTTCTCGCATTTGTACGTGCCGGACAAATCTGCCCTCAGACACAGCAGTGATGGGGGATATGAATCTCCAGAACAAAATGACGTGGCAGTCATTTGAACGCTAGAAAGCCAAACTCTTACACTTCAATAAATTTGGGAAGTTGAAGGGGAAAATGGCCAAGCAGTTTGGAATTCAGCTTGTGAACCCAATATTGCACACTTATCACTGCATGAAACAAGCTATTATTAACAGGGAGCTTTGTTCTTGATCCATGTTTCAAATGTCCTTGTGTCAGGGAGGGGCTGGCCTGGAGCTTGGCTCAGCTTCCCTTCATTGTAAGATATACAGGTTCCTCCTGAGCCCAAGCTGCTGCTGGGCTGCAAAGCCTTCCCAGCACCTGGCTGTCCCATGTGGGGCCTCTCTTCTGGCATGGTGACAGCACCCACTGAGACTTTCTGTGCTACGTGACTTGCAGAGGTGCAGCTCTGCAGGTGGTTCCCACTGGGGGTCTCAGTGCTGGACCTGGTATGAGGCACAGCAAGTGCTTGGTACCCCAATTTTTGGCTAATGCACTGAGCAAAGTGTCAATGAGGGAATGTCATGGATGTGAGGGATGTGGCAGGGCAGGTGCTGGTGGAGACAGTTCTTTAGAAGAGCTGGGCTCTGTTTCCCCTGGTATACAGTTGCACTTTGTGGGTCTTGGGGACACGGTCTGGTGATGGACTAGTAGGTTAACAGTTGGACTCCATGATCTGAAGGGTCTTTTCCAACCTAAACGATGATTCCAGCCTTCTATGATTCTATTCTATGATCTTGCTAATACAGGGACCAGGAGGATAACCTGGCTTTCAGGGTGATTTCTTCCTTTATATGCGATTTTGAGAAATGTCATGCCTTGCAAGTGGAAGCTTTTTAAAAGTAATGTAATATATTGATTGCAAGGAAACAATAATGAGAGTGAACTGGATGGAGACTTTGTAGATGGGTGTTACTCTTATGAAAGATTTGTGTGGTAGGATGTTGGTGTAGATTTGCATGTTTGCTGGTTTGCATGAAAGGAAATATCACTTGTACTGATGGTCAGGCTCAGAACATTCATTAAATGTTCTTTAAAGACTATCTTTGCAACCTGGCTTCAAGGATTAATCAGAAACTCCAAATAGAGCCTTGAAATGCAGTTTGATAAAACTATCTTTTATTCTGAACTGCTGCATTGAAAGTGACCCATTGTCCAGGCATCCGTGCGGGGTTTTTTGAAGGAAGAGGAGTAACCTACTAATAGTGCCTGCAGGAGCATGACTAATTCTTAAAAATGCTAAAATAATTGGGCCGGATGGTCTGCATCCAGGTGTTGTTTTATAAATTCAGCTGTAGCTTCAAATGGCTGAAGCCTTGATGCTGCTGTTGAATGCGGCCATGGAGCGCAGCTCCCCACAAAGTTCATTGGCTTCAGGCAGCTGAGAGTGGAAATGCTTGTGTGAACCTGGATGTGCCAGATCTGGCCAAGAAGAGCGTGGGATGAGCAGGAAACGTGGAGTGGGGCAGACGTCCAGGAAGAGGATGTGAGAAGGAGTGGGTACCGTGTTCCTGGAAAGCCGGTCGTGAGGAAGTGCTCCTGGCTGCGGGCGGAGGAGGTGAGAAGAAGCATGGTGCTTGTTTCCAGCATGGTGAGCTGCAGGATAAAAGCTGCACAGCTAAGCAGAAATGTGCTGGCCAGGCTGGGTTTGGGTTTGCTTTGGGCTCAGATTCAGGAATAAAATATTTTTGGCTTAGCAATGTCCTATCAGTGCTCCATGCTGGGGATACCGGGTTTCTAAGTGAAGAAGAGAAGTTGGCTCCTGTATCTTTTGCATGTTTCTCCTACAAAACTATGATGGCTCCTGTATCTCTGACCCTACCTCTTCAAGCACTCCATTTTTTCAATCACTGCAGAGTGCCTTATTTGATCAAAATAACTTCATTAGAAAAGAGTCCCAGTTCAATCAATAAACAAGCATTGAACAGAGATAAATAAACTTGAAACAGGCATTATAACTGACCTGCCGCAGGCAGAGAAAAATTCTTTAGCAATGATTGAACATTTGGCAAAGAAGTTTTCAGCAGGTGTCTGATTTGTCCAAGCTCTTTCAATGGGAGAAGAATCTACTGAAAAAATGACTCTAAATGGCCCAAAAAGCAGTTCAGTGTTTGCAATAGCCCCAAATAGGAAACAAAAAGAAGGAACATTTGCTAAATAAGGGCTGCAACAGATCTTGAAGGACTATGATGGAAATAAACCTGTTGAAAACTAAACAAAACCATGTACTGCCCCGGTACAAAAGAAGGAAGGAAGGTGATCACCACAAAACACTGCTGAGCAGAATGAAAACCCTGTGCCCTTCTAAGAATAAGTATATGGGTCAGGAAGCAGCATGGCTTTAGCCTGGATGCCTAGTGAAAAAACAAAGTGATTGTTTGGTGGCATGTTAATACAGCAGGTGCAGTTTTATTTAAACAAGAGGTAGCTATTGTTTTCTGGAAGTGTGGTGATTTACAGGCTCATAGCTTATCCTGGAGGACCAGGGTGTTAAGTCATGTGCGTGTATTTGTGTTATAGCCCAGGGTGGCCATTCTCCTGACTGCATCTCCGAGCCAGGAGAAATTTAAATGGAAGGGTCCTGTAAGCTCAGTGGAATTTAACCAGGAGGGTTCATTGAGGTGTAACGGGTAAACTACTAAATGTAGAGACCTGGTTTTGAGGTGGAAGAGAGATGGGTCGTCAGTCCATGTAATAATCTGGAAGGCTTGCGCAGAAACCCAGCTGATCTGAGTGGGTTTTATGTATGAGGATATGTGGAAAGAACCTGGCCTTCTAAACACTGCTTGCCTGGCAAACCAAGGGGGAGAGCAGGAATTAACAAATATCTTCATTCCCAGCAACTACTTCAGCATGACACCTCTGTGTCTCAGCACAGAAGTCGCCAAAATGCAATCTGTGCTTTGTGAATTGGAAAGTGTACTGTGATCTGGCTTCTCCCCTCTCCCTGTCGTCATTGATTTTCTTATGTCTCTTGAGCTTCCTCCTGGGCAGATAGAAAGCAGGAGAAGCTCCTTGCTCCATAGTGGAGACAGAGCTATGTGGGCTGGAGCCTGGTCCACCCCCAGCAGGGAAGCTGATCTGGTTTCCCTTCCATGAGACTTTATCCTTTGTATGGTAATATGCTGTTTTTTTTTTGGGGGGGGGGGGATAACCCCAGGGTACTGGGCTTGTGGGGAACTGTCGTTGCTTAGCTCCACAGCAGCATTTTCATTTTAGCTGTATCTCATCTAAATCTCACTGCTTTTGTGTTGTGTGCAGGTATGGATGCAGCCAAACTCTTCTGCAGCTGGTGATTATTTATATCTATTTATTTTCCCTCTTCTGCTTGGAGAACATCTTTCCAGAAAGGTCAGGTTGTTCTCTGCGCTGCAAGTGAAAAAAAAAATTAGAGACTGGGTAAAATAGTGTATTCCAGCCCTGAAAAGGCTGCTGTGTTACTCGAACCAGGGGGTAGTGGCTTGTTTTGTTTTAAATTTTTGACCTGAGAAGAGAATCTGGGCTTGATTTTTCAATTTTATTCAGCTATAGAGTGAGAGCAGCTTAATTGGGAGATGTGCGTTTACACAAAAGTGGAAGAAACTTTTCTTTCTGTAAAGTAACATTTAAATGAAGCCAAAAATGATGGTTAATCCACTTACACCTGGCAGATTATCTCTGTAGATACCTACATTCTGGAGTGAAAAACATGTTGTTTTCCCCCTTTTTAGCACTGGGGTTGAAGATTAGCAGTGGGGTTTCCCCCAGGCAAACAGAGGCATTACCTCTTGGAGACCACGGCCAACCCCTCAGGGAAATCTCAGCCAGGATGCTGCAGGATTATGCTGGGATGCTTTGGAGGGGGTTGGACCACAGCTCAGGTCTGTGCATGGTGCCCTGTGCCAACCAGGTTGAGCCCCCATCCCTTCCTCCCTGCCCTACTCTTCGCTTGGCTCAGACCCAGCTTAATGCTGAACTTGATGTTGCACTTTCACTTGCAATGATTAATATTGCTCTAATATTTGTCTGATGGTAACTCCCACCGACGGGCAGGGCAGCGCCCTGTTGTGCTGCTTATTGTACAAGCTGTAGTAAATGACTGTCCCTTCCTCAGTGAGCTCACCGGCTAAAATTAATGATCCTGAAATGCATGGTGCTTTCTAAGTTAGGGCTGTTTTATTTCTGATTTTTTTTTTCCACAGAAACAGAACACTTTATTACTTTTGCTGAAGAAATCCATGTTATCAGTTTCCTTTCATGCAACAAAAACCCCTCCCATTCTTCTTTAATAAACATTCGTGGCTCAAAGCTCATTCTGCACTTTGCACGTAGAAAATACTGCAGAAAAGTCAAGTATCCTTCTTATTTTTTCCTCCTGGAACTTCCAATTCACTGAATCCACCAAGCCAAGATAACACCATCTCAGAGGGCCAGCTCTGCAACAAATTTACAGTCTGGAAGCTTGTATCTTTCCAGGCAATTGTCTTCAAACAGACAGTGCAGTTCTGCATGTTGGAGTCACAGGGCAGGAGTTTCTTCTGAGAAATGGCCAAGCCTGCCACTGTTGAACCTCTGAGAGACAGCAAGTGCTTTTCAGCTTCTGTTGTGATTTTTATTTTATTTTTTTTCCTTTTTTTTTTTTTTTTTTTAAGAAGGGTTGGCAGCCTGAGCTATTCTCAAGGATTTGGAAAAGAGCCACGAACAGGAATTATTGAACAATTGGTCTGTGAAACTTAAGATAACAGTTTGTTCCACCACAGTGGAATTGCTTTGTGGTAGAAGGAAATTATCTTTTTAGCTCTTGATTAACATTATGTGAGAAAAATAAAATTAAAGGCTGATTATATCTGTGTTTGAATGGAATGTGCGTTCGTGGGAAGCGAAGAGGGGACAGATGTTTACGGGTGACACATAGAGATGAACGCTTGCGACACCTCAGATTGTAGGTGATTCACAGATTATGAATGTTCTGAATGTTTAGAAAATTCCTCATTGCTTCTTTATTGGCAGACTAATGCTTGATCTGTGTTCAATGTGAGTATAAATACCAGATCATTAATGAGACTAAGTGCAGGTGGCAAAGGATTTTTTTTTTTGGTGCAAATTAATATTTTTGTGATTATCTGAATTTTGGTGCTTTGGATTTGTTCACACTAACAAACAAGAATAACTTGCATCGCTATAGTTATTCTGGAAACAGTACACTTGTCTGCGAGGTTATCACTAATGCTTCTTAAAGATAAACAATATTGTTGATAGTGCAAGTACATTTTTAACATACCGGCCCAATCCAGAGGCTTTTGAAGTCGATTGGAATCTTTCCCCCTGTTGTCAAAGCGAGCTGGGTCAGACCCTGAAGAGAAAGCATCAGGTGCAGGGCCAACGTTTTAGGGTATTGATGGCAGAGGGCTGCACCTATGGATCAAATTCATTACATGAGTACAAGATTTTGGTTTGGGAAGCTCTGTTTTGATTCCGCATGCTGCAAGCATGAGAGATATGCATTTAAGGGTTCTCCAGAAGAGTATATTCAGTTTTTTCATGAAACTCTCGCTACTGTTGGTAGGAGTTGCCCTTTCATATTAAGGGCATGGTCTGTCTGAAACGGATACTCTGAAAGAATGAAGTCCAGGGTCATGCAGGAAGGTGATTCACGCAGTGCCTGTGGGGTTTTTAAGGAACGGTGGCTTGCCCGAAGCCCTGCAGCTCAGCTCTGCGTTTGCATCTGCCTGTCTCTCTGCTTGTCCCAGCAGCCTCTCCACTCCCTGGTGGTGGCAATGGCTTTGACACCCTGCGATTCAGGGGGAAGCTCTGAGGATGCTGAGATCCAAACATGAACTTTCTAGGCAGGCCAAATTTCTGCTGTGATCTCCTAGCTTGGTGCCTGTGCTTATCTGCGTTTGCAAGACACGCTGGGAGATGAAAATATGCTCCTTTTGAGGCGATAGGAAAGAGACAAGATGCTTCTTTAATCACGTCTGATAAGTTCTCACTTGTAATGAAAGCCCTAATTAAGGGAAATTACCTATTGGAAAAGAGTTAAAAGGGGCCCCCATACTCCTTCCAGCAAACTTAAAGACAAAAGGAAGTTTCTAACAATGGGTCACTGGAGATGCATTTCCGCTCTGCTTTAAAAAACAAGGTACTGTCTAGCTGATGAGCGGTGGAGGCGAGCAACGAGACTTTGATGAGCCTTCTCCTGCTTCCTGATATTGTGACCCTCTTAAAAAACATTGAGGATGAAAATCAGCATGCCTTCGGTATGCGGTAAGTGCAGGCAGGCTATCTGAAGAGATGCCTCACTTGCAGGATATGGTTTAAATCCTGTTTTGAATAAGGTTTACATCCTTGTCACTGAAATAATATTTTTGTACCGTAAAAATCAATGCAAAGAGACAGGCAGACAGGTCCCCCAATATGTAAACAACTTATCTTTGATGTCACTTCTTGCTGACATGTTTTTTGTCCCAAGGAATGCCCAAGAGTTTAGCTGTTTAATT
Organism: Phaenicophaeus curvirostris; assembly: GCF_032191515.1. Lineage (NCBI taxonomy): Eukaryota > Metazoa > Chordata > Aves > Cuculiformes > Cuculidae > Phaenicophaeus > Phaenicophaeus curvirostris. The sequence continues at coordinate 20,611,524 of NC_091401.1, forward strand.
ATACTTTTATGTATCTCTTTTTGATGCCAGAAGGTGTGCACTGTTCTTTATTTCAAAATTCCAAGAGGGGAGGCAAATAATCTGGATTCTGCTTTGTTCTGATTGCTCTGAAATCAGCTCTTTTGCTTCCACTTGGGTGGCTGGGGAAGTTCTGGTTTTCCAGTCATCTCTGTGATTAGAATAAAAACAAGAGGGATTCTCTCTGGATGCAAGGCAGGGAGGAAAAAGAGAGGCACTAGGTCCAAGAGTTTTGGTCACTGTGATCATCTGGAATGAGCTTTCCACGTATCATTAATTTCTCCTCGATGGCGCACACTGGAGTGGGCTGTGTGTGGTGCTCCAGACATACTTTACATAGTGATCTCTCCTTGGGCTGGTTTGTGGTCTATAATCTCAGTAGGTCTTACAGGGAGCATCTTGCAATGAGAAGCAACAAATCTACTCCCTTTCCAGTATACAAATTGCAGAAGCTGTCTGCAGTAAAGCAACAGCAAGGCTGCGTATGCAATAAAAATGCTATGGTTTGCTTGCAAATACAGTGAGTCTGCAGTTTTGGTATCAGATGGTAGCGCCTGGACTGGATGATGAACAGTAGCTGTTTGCAATCCTCCAGCTTCACCGCATTCGGCATGTGGAACTCTACATCTCCGAGCCCTGCAAACACTTGAATTGGCACCCAAATTTTTCAGCCTGCATTGGTTTCTAATATAAAGAGCATCATTGATTAAACTGTAACTTTGTTCCGTGTTACACTCTGCTTGTTTATTTTTTCTTTCTGTGAAGCAAATCATCAGCAATTTTCCCCATCAGTAAGATTTTTTGTTTTGCAAAACCACAACCACAACCAGCAGTGGCTTGAGCCATGTTATTTCTTTATTGTTAGGCATTTGTAATATATTTTTATTACTCATGATATGAATGTGGCTTAGGCATGTCTAACCACCACAACTGGCTTCCCAACACCTCTGTGGGATGGGTATTGCTACTAGCTCTTGTAAAGTATGAGTAAACTGGGGTGCACAGAAGTGAAAGCATTTTCCTAGAGACCCCAGAGGAATGCAGGGGGCTGAAACAGGGATATGGCACGCGGTTTGGCCAGTCTTTGTCCTAACCACGAGCTCCTCTGAGCTCTCTGGAGTGAAACGTGTGCAAGGGGTGGGAGTCACAGGGAGGGATGGGGCATGGGCACTGCTCCAGCTTGGAGCTTCTCAAGTGGTTTGTGTTGGCATGCCAGGAGCTTTGGAGGGACACTGGCCTTTCAAATTAATAGCACGCTTGAGGATTTTCCAGGTATTGCTAGAAAATTATACGAGCATGTTCCCAAATGTAAAACCAGATGTGCTGGGTCAGACCACCGGTCTCTCCAGCCCAGTGTCCCGTCTCCTGCAGTGGGTGGCCAGAGCAGGGCACAAGGGCAGGAGACGTGAGTCACGGGACATCTCAGAAATCTCTCCTGCATTTGGCACCAAAACCTTCCTTGTGAGGAGGTGATAACTGTGCACGCTGGCTAGTAACTAGGAAACTGCTCTGCAGGCTCATCTATGTGTTTGCGTAGCTTCAAGAGCAGCTAGTCTGAGTTCCAGCTACCTTCTGAAAACATTTGGCTATTGCATGATTTGTTGGCATTAGGGTTTATCGTTTAATCCAAGCATGGAGGAGCTGGGTGGAGTGCTGGCTGTGTTTGTGGTCTGCGAGATGGTGAGACTTGCCAGTGTAGAGCCCTTTGTGCTGGGGGTGTGTGACACCTTGCCCGCTGAGCTGATATCTGAATTACTGCAAGAGCTTGTTTAGTTCAAGCAGAATCCCCTTAAATACACCATTGAGCAAATTCCCCTGGAATTTAAGTGTCAGTGACACTAGAAAACCATGTGCATTCTGGTTGGTGATGTTACAACACTCCAGTTTCATTTGATGTAATCCAACAGTGGGCTGCTCGAGGTGCAGCTGTGCTGGCATCCAGTGCAGACTTATTTCTAGTCTTGTGGGAACCCATTGCCTCCCGGCAGGGAGAACTAACAAGCAGCAAATGCTGTTGCCATCTTCCTGGTAGCATGTACTGCCTGCCATCAACTATTTGCTGCCTTCTGGAGACCCCTGCACGGTTGCCTGATCCCTGCCTTCTACCACCTGCAGCACGGTGGTGCTTGTGATGGTTCTTTGTCTCACAGAACTCTGAAATGGGAGAAGCAAGCTAGCTAGGCATGAGTCCTTGCTCTGCGCAAAAGAGCTCTTCTTTAATTATAAATATGCTATCCCAAATCCCTTGCCTTTTCCCAGAGTTCATGTCCATGCAGCAGAGAGCCTGGTACATACATGGAAATGCAGAAGGTGTGTGTGAGCAATGTGTATTTAGATGGACTTTTGGTCTAATTCAAAAATTGGTTTGTTTTATACTGGATTCAGTTGCAAAAAGGAATGATTAACCCAAACAGGAGTGCCTGTGTTACTCACCTTTAATTATGTTTGCAATACATCATGGTGATATGGGGGAGCAGAAAGCATTTCTGTATCCAGCACATTTGTCTTGTAGCATATGGTCCTATGGAAACTGTTTTGATTCAGAGCCCCCAGCAGCATATGGTGAAAAAAATGCCCCTGAAGTCAAATTGAAAGTAGAGGCTGGTCCTGGGCCCCGGAGGACCACACGTCTCCTGCCAGGCAACAGGACTGGAGTCAGAGTATGTGTCACTGTTTCACTCATCATGAAGATTTTATATTTGGTTTGGGACACTGGTGCATGAGGTTCTGGATGTAAAAGTCAGAAGAGATATGGTTCCCGTAATGTCTGCAGAGATCCTTGTGTCGATAAGGTCAGCAGCAAGTTAATAGATTTTTATCTTCTCATCACATGAACTTAATATAGTGCAACTGTTGGAGGGGAGGGGAGAAACCTTCCTGCCATTATTTTCCGATGTGTTGCAGGGGGGTTTAAAAGACACCATGTGCCTTAAAAGCCTCTTCTTGCTTAAAGTGAAAATCAGTAGTTCAAAAATAATAATAAAAATATTCAAATATGAACTGAAGATTAAACGTTGTGTAGCAACCAGAGCTAGAACTGATTACAGATGGGTGAAGAAGGATGTGTTTCTCCACGGCAGTGATGGAATGGATGAGAAGGGGGAAAGGAGATTTTCTATTCATTGCTCCCAACAGAATCAGTCTGAGTTTATTTAAATGATGCCAAAGCAATGTTCAGCTCTGTGCTCCTGCCACACAGAGTAATGCAGAAGCAGGACAGGAGGTTTTACGCTACAAAAATAGCCATAGCTGCTACTCAATGTTGTTCCTAAATCAACGCACCTATGAGAACAGAGGGGGAACAGAGACCCTGACTGGGTCATGAGGTGCTTGCAAAACCCCAGTAGAGGGGATGATGGTGCTGATAAGTGTGGGGGCTGCTGCCAAGCTGAGATGAAGAGGAATCAGAAGGGAGAACAAGGAGATGGGGAGATAGAAAGGCGCTCCACGGTCATAAATATTTGTTGCCACCAAAATCTGGTATCGCTCGCATTGCAGCCACCGGGATGGAGGAGAGGGTCTGCTTTGACCAGGGAGGGGGCTGCTCCCATGCTGGTGCTGGAAACCTGAGGCTGAAATACAGCGTCTCTGTCAGGGACGAAATCCATGGAGGGACACCATCGGGTCACGCTGACTAGTAGGGCTCAGCGATCAAACGTGTCACACCTGTCTTGGCCACGGGTGCAGGTGTTCTAGGTCAGCTCTCACTGTGGTTATCAATCGCTGACAGTTGACAGTTTAATTTTACACCACAAGTACCTCATTACTTGTGTAGGCACTTGAAGAACATGTGGGCACTGGGTTGGATCAGTGATCAATGACAAAGGTTGCGCAGGGTGCAAGTGGTAGCAGTAAAAGTGAAGGTCTCCGTGCATGAGTTGGCAGTGGTGGGGATACATGACAAGGGGAGTTTAGCTGACAAACAGTCTGTCAGGGCTGGAAGAATGGAGGCTCGCCGGAGAGCTGGCGCTCCATTATAAAATACAGCTCACCATTTAAAAAAGGAGGGAGGAAAGAAAAAGGAAAAAAAAAAAAGGCCCTTGCTTTGAAAAAGTGTTTAAACAAATTTAATGCATGTGGGGACTGTAAATTTTTATTCTACAAGCATTTATTTCATGACATGGGAGCATCCAGGTGTTCAGGAATTTCATATTAAGGGAAAGTGGAGATGCTATTTTATAGAGATATACACATGGCTGCTGCTGGTTTAGGTCACCCACTGGGTATGGATTAGAGATGTTCAATATATAACTAAAATTTTCCATAAAGGATTCCTCCTCTCTGTGTATTGATAGGATGATTTATGACTAATTCTGCTGTGACAGATTTCTTCTGCTGCAATAGGGAAAAATTTGTTGTTTAAATACACTTAAAAAGTGGTGCTTTAATTAATCCCACCCAACTGTCTGGTTTGGTGCTCGTTTTCCTTTGCAGAGTTTCTGACATTCTTTTCCATGTCCAATCTTCCTGGTGGATTTTGTCACTGGGGCAATGACTGAAAAAAAAGAGACATATGGCATTAGTTTGGTAGAGTCGTGCATCTTGCATTAGGATGTAAATCTTGTTTGCTTGAGAAACTGCACTGAAAGATACTTTGCTTGAGGTATAACATAGCCGCGTTATTGAGTGCACCTTGTAATAATTGATATGGTGGGAATGATATTAATGGAAATAATGTGAATTTCATCCAAACTGTAGTAAATAAGGAAAAGACTAATAGTCTTTGCCCTTTGCTGAATTGAACACGTCTTAAAAAAAAGATTCTTGATTATTTCTTGCTTGCTGATTAGGTGTAGGCTAACTTTGATCATATCACCTATGGTTCCCACCAAAAGGAGTCGTGGTTTTAGGAACTGTTAAAATGATTGAATAAGCAGCTTGGAAAGCACACGGCTTTAAAAAATTATATGCACGCTCTCTGTCGGTGTTTTGTATTGATTTAATAATGATGCTGGAAAGCCCTTGCGGTACTAGGTGTGCAGGCAAAGAGGTCCTTTTCACACTGCTTGCTTGTGAAGCCAAAGGCACCATCATCTCTGTTCTTTGTTTAGCCCCAAGATACATCCATTCTTTAGTAAATGACAGTGGAAATGAATGGACCTCATGTTAGGGATGGAAAAAACCTTTCTATAAATCATAGTGAAGGATCCAAGTCAAAATGCTAGATTTGGGTACTCCTGAAATATTAATTAGCTTCTGAGACAAATCCAGGCTTCTAGAAAGTCTTAGATTATTATGGTCTTTCTTTCTTATTCACTGTTCTTTTATACTTATTTTAACTCAACTCAACTCTAGATGGTAGAAAGGGAAGATGCTGTTAAAGCATCTAGTAATAAAACAATGTCAATAGAATGCTAGAGGTACAGATTGTCACAGACATCAGAACTGTGAACCTGATTTCAGCTCCAACCCAGTGACTCTAGTGGTGTTTATATAGGGAATTAAGATTATTTCTGTTATTTTTTCTATTGCTGTGCATAAATGACATTGAGAAGTTTCCTTGCCATTTCCATAGCTACCTTTTGGGTGAAAGTAAACCCCTGTAAAATTTGGAACAGGGTCATCCATGATAAAAGTTCATCTCTGTTGGGTAAACTTAATATATTATGGTAGTCCAAAAGGTATAGTAACAACTAATAATCAAATGTGCTTGTTGGGGCTGGACTGAGTGTACATTTGGCTACTTGAAAAGATGTATGCAACAAAATGTGAACACAAGTTTCCAGCTTATGATTCAAAAGAGCTGAGTTGTCTCCTGATGTTGACTTGAAGAGTCCCATAAGCTTTGGTGGGATGAAGAATGTTCCAATAGGGCTGTCTTCATACAGTATCTTGCGAGCACATCTTAAATTGTCTTGAAATCAATAGGTACTACCCTTACTACTGCATTTAGGTCTATATATCTAACCAGCAGCATGTTGAAGGCCAGGTGGAGAGTCCAGTTGTTGATGTGTTTAACCATTTAAATGTGGTGGCACCACAGATGGGAGAGCAGGGAGGAAAGGTGGGCAATGACATGAAAACAAGGTGAACTGGAAGGAGAGGAGGAACAACTCTGCCACTGTTTAAAAGATAATATTGTAAGGATCCAATGTGATACCAAGGCCTGGGAGGATTGTGATGGGGGGAATGAAAGAAAAAATAGTTTGAGAGATGGAGGAAGTTCTGGGCTCTAAGGAGGAGTAGTTTGTGTGACTATTACGCCAAGTTACAGAAAATGAGCTCTGGAGTAGTAGTGGAGAGGAGCACAGACTCCAGCAGGAGGGTGGACAGGCAGTGAAGAAAGAGGCAAAGAAAGGGAAAGTAACTGAATTTAAATAGTAATAATGTTAGAAAGGTCTGTTCTTATAAAATCTGGAAAACCCAGAGTTTTGTGACTGTCTAGGTCCAGCCTGGACTAGTAGGTACTGGAGAAGCATCCAGTGTGCTTGCTGTTGTAGAAATGAAAGGCAGTTTTTGCCAGAAATATAAAGTATCAGAAAATATGTAGCAGAAAACAAAGCATAAAATCCTGTAGTGATCTACAGTCTATACAGTGCCACTGACTTTACTTAAGTTTCACATACAGTGTGGGGAAAAAACTGACAACCTTGGGGTTTTTTTAAGGAATTATTGGTCTGAACGTTTCCCCCAGCAACACTGGTGCAAAGCTGGACGTTGCCTCAGGCTTTCTGCTGGCACAGGTGCTTGGGTTTGGCCAATGAAGGTCTCTTGTAAGAGTGTGACCTCACCATAGTTGGTGTAGTTCTATACTATAGGTGACCGAGAGAAGAAGTTGGCTTAGTTGCTGTTCAGGAAACACAATGGTCATTTTTCCAAGGGATGCTCTAAATACAGGAGATTTTCTTTTCACATTCAGCATTCAGAGCAAAAAAAGTGGCTGTTTTTTTCTAGCTACAACAGAATGTTGCTTTTGGGTCAGATTTTTGTCCTTTTTTCTCCTCTACCCCCCAACCAACCACTTCTACCACTTTTTGGATTTAAAAGGGACAAATCCTGTGCTCTTCTGCAAGCAGGTGTATCTTTGTTGACCGCTAAGGAGTGGTGCCGGTTGATACCAGTCAAGAAATCGGCCCAACATCTTCAAATCTCATGTGAACATGGGAGTGACGGTAGGGACACGTGGTCCCTGCAAGGCAAGTTCTTCCATTTTGGTTTCTTTTCTTCTGGCTCTCACCCTGCCTCACTGCTGGACAAGGTGGTATCCCTGTTTTGCATTACTCTTAAATGGAGAGATTTAAAAAAATTTTAGTCAATTACTTTTTTTTTTTTTTTCCTTTTATGTTTTGAAATGAAGAGTTTCCAGCAGCACTGCTGGGGCCACCCTGCACCCAGAAACTTTCTTTAGTGAAGGAGCGCTGAGCAGAGCACTTAGGTTATTTAATAGCAGATTTTGCAATGTTTTAAGCCAAAATTCACCCACCTTTTCATGGTCCTAAATAGTTGGGGATGGGTGGCTGCCTACCCCCGTGTCAGATCATGGAGCGGTGGGGGTGACTGCCCCTGCTGGAGGCTCAACCTGGTGGATCGTGGGAGCTGAGGAGCAGCAGTTCTAAAAGGGGAAAGAACATGCAGGGCTTTCCTCCACTCTCATTCAAATTAACTGCAGGTTTTCTGCTGATTTGTCTGAAAGCAGGATCATGTTCACTGTGACATTATTAAATATGTTACAAAGAGTTTAGTGTGGCTCAGACACCATCTCCTCCATGCAGGGCTATGGAGACCTCAGCAGCTCTTCCTTGGACAGAGGGGGTGGCAGTGCAAGAATAATGGGATGGGGATGAATTTCATATGAGCAGAGTGTGCAGAAAGGATGCTGAGAGGGCAGACACTGAGGTTTGGGACCAGATGCTGTGTGAAGCAACCCCTGCCTGATTTGAAAGATGGAGATGCTGTGCTGCAATCTTGCTGGGGGAAAGGAGAAGTGGGTGGGAGGTCGATGGCAAACACCTCAATGCTGAAGCATCTGGTTGAATGGGCGCAGGGAGTTTCCTGTTTGTTGGCTTCTTCTTGCCTTGCTGCTTGGACCATGAGGCACGTGCTTTGGTTGGGACAGAGCTGCAAAGATTGCACCTTGCTAACAGGTCCCATAAGTGGAAGCAAGAGGCTAGCATTTTCTCTGAAAGCAAGAGGAAATACACGGTGTATCACAAAATGTAAAGAAGGAAATGATGCTGGAAAGCTGGGTGGGCTGCAACCTGGGACAGATGAGAAAGTGACATCTCAGCCCCATGCTGGGACTTTGCAAAAGGAACTGCAGTTCAGCACCCTGTTTGCTAGCACATTAACACTACTAACGTTCAACCAGGTTGCAGAAGAAGGTTTTAAAAGATGCATTTTATATTCCTTAGTGGGTAAATGAGCCACAGGTCGCTGTGGGGAGGGATGCTGTGCTGCCCAGGAGTGCTCAGATCTCTGCAGGGGACTAGGCGAGGGATACAGGGAGCACTGAGCGATGCGCTGCCCCGTGGCACCACGAGCACATCTGCCCCGGTGCCGCTCTGTTGCTGCCCATATTTGGTGGTCTTTAATTCATCATTACATACTCAGTGCTTGTCTGCAGCTCGTATGATTCAAAGTTCTCCATGGGGTCTAATGTATAAGGCTTGGCCTGTTTTCATTAGGTTTCCCAAGCTCTCCTCCCTTCTCCCCAGTGTCGCCGCACAAAGACACTTTTGTCAGGCGATGTTGGACTCTCCTCAAAATCCAAGCACTTTCAGGAAAGGACTTGGAAGTCTGTCTTCTCAGTTTCCATATCCCTTTGCCCTCTGCTCTGGCATTTGGTTTGATTGGTTGTAGAATCCCCCCCCATTTTACTTTTCCTCCTATTTTTTTTTTTTTTTGGTGAAGTTGATCTTTCTGCTCCAGGGTCTATCTTTCAAAGAAAAAATAAGGTATTGCAAATTACGCAAGCTATCTCTCTGAATTATTGCAAATTTTAAAGCATTAACTCCTTCAGTCCTCAGCTGTGAAGTGCTAGGACCAAAATCATGATAGGAATGTTAAAGGAGTATTATTATATTTTATGTTCACTGCCACAAGTTTATTAAGAAATTTAATCCCCCTTCTCTTGCTCTCTTTCTCTCTCTGCCTCTTGAGAAAAAGAAAGGAAGAAAAAAGGAAAGAAGAAAACTGGCACTGAACTTCCATTTGGGTTGGCAACTTTTTCACTGGTGTGATTTGATATGCTTTACTATAAAGGGTAATGTGCTAATGTTTCAGAAGAGGCCGACTTTGTTAGTGAAAGTATGGTACATAAAGGATCAGACATCGCTATTAAACTCTTCAGTCAATGAATTTATAGCCTATTCTAAGTGGTAATGATATAATGGAATGCAATCATTTTCACATGGTAGGAACGGTTGGACTCGGTGATCCGGTGGGTCTCTTCCAACCTGGTTATTCTGTGATTCTGTGATTCTGTGATTCTGTAATATTGGAAAATATGTTTGGTTTGACGTTTCAGGGATTCCAGGAAATATTGTTATTTATATAGCTGCATCTGTGTAAAAATTAAAAGCAGAAAAAAGATTGTGAAAAGAAACTTAGCCAGACAGCTTGAAATCAAGCTATCCAAGATGCTTTCATAATGTATTATATAAAAATGTTTGATATTTTTGTTAATCTGTTTCCTCACAGTTTGCACCATGATTTATGAATCCAAAGTACTCATACGAGAAGTAGAGCGGTGCTGTACTACTTGGTTTCACACATTTTTAAGCTGATTTGTAGATTACTTTTTCAGCGGGAGAGGTGGAAATAGTTTTTCTGCCTATAGGATATAATTATATTATGATTACAACAGAAGAGGACATAGTTCAGCCTCAATGTTTCAATTAATAATGTACTGTCAGCTCTGAGGGATGATATGAAGCTGCATTGGATCAAAGATTATCAACAACAGCCAGGGCTGCCACTTTCCCTGCTTTTCTTTTTCCTCCTTTTACGTGTATGATCGACTGTCCAGAGTTTTTGGAGAATAATATTTCACTTAAAAGTAGAATATTACATTCTTGCAAGCCTGATTGGGTTACGTCTAGGAGCAGGAGTAGGTTCCTTGCCTTACATGAGCAGATGTTAAGCTTCTTCCATTATATTTTAACATCTAACATCTTGCACGTACCTTTTAATTGTTAATGTGGTCAGGAAATAAATCCAGTGTCTTAAGGGAACTGAAAATAATTTTCCAAATTTCATTCTCTCTAGCCAGTTGCTAGGAAATGAAGTGCTTCAGTTAATAATGTATTTAAGAAATTCACAATGTTTCAGTTTAATATTTGTTCTGTATTTACGTGAAATTCTCATCAAAAGAGAAAGCATAATTAAAATATATTTAGGTTTCAGTAGCATTTAGCACTAGCATGAAATATACCACCAAAAATTATGAAATCATTTTGCAGACGAATGGGAAAATATTATTTGAAATCTGACAAGGTTTATTTGAAATAATGCTTACTTTAAAAAATAATTTCTTTTAGACCTTACAGTTCTACACTTCTTACTGAAAAATGGTTTCTCAATAGCATACATATCCTGTATCAATGTAACTGGATTTATATTGTTATAAATTTTTGAGGCTGTATTCTTGAGTTTTGAAATTAAATAACTACAGTTAACTATATTAAGTGTAGACTTGAATTTGATCAAAACCAAGAAAAGCACTTATGACAACCTCTGTAAATGCTTAAATACTTTAGTTGTGTTTGTGAGCATTAAATTGTATTATAAGGAGCCAACACTGAGTATATGAGCTCCTGTGGGACAGCTTTGACTTTTGGGATATTAAAAAATTGTGCATTAATGAAATTCTGCAAGTTTTTTATTTAATAGATAGTGCTTTTCAGGGTATGCAAAATAATTGGAAATGGAATGCTATATGCATCTTTACACTCACACCACATAATACATATAATTACTTGGAGAAACTGCTTAACTTTAATGGGGCATTTCTTGATGATATAATAGGAAAACTAACAGCTTTAATTAAGATTTATGAAGCAGAGAGGTAATATATTCTGCTAAATTAGGTAACTATTGGTGGGTAGTGTATTTTTAAGCAATTAAGGGCCAAATCCTGCAGCTCTTTGGCTGTGTAAGTCGTTGACAACTCATGCTAGTAGCCCTACATCCACATGAGTAAGGGCTGTGGGAATGAGTCTTGATTTTTACCAGTGTGTTTTACACCCCCTAAGTATGGCAGAGAAGAACTACATGTATATGCTGGGCGTTTTCTTCTATTCATAATACTTATTAACTAGTAATCACCAGAATGAAGCATTTAGCATCCCCCTTGGCAGCTCGTATGAGTGGTGGGGCAGCTGCAAGGAGCCCTCATGGATGCAGTGGGAGGCGCAAGCAAAGCAGTTTGGGGATGACTTGGAGTGAGGAGCAAGCAAGAAAGGTTTTCTCTCTGGAAAACTTAACTGACCATCAGGAGAGGTGCAGGGGTCTCTTGGAAAGGCTGTGTTTTGTAGTGGGGCAGCGTGTGTGTTGCAGGGGTGGGGTGTGCTGCTGGCCACTTTCTAGAATCCACTTCAGATACGTACAGAAAATGGGATTGGGCTCAAATCCTTTCTATTTCCTTTTTTTTTTTTTCTTTTTCTTTCAGTAAACCACTGGTGAATAGCCTATCTCTGTTCTGGTCATAGCCAGTCTCTGTATTATCACTGCACCCTTGCATCTCTATAGAGCCAGAGGAAGAGTGACAGCCATGAGTTGTCCCTTCATTTCAAAAATACTATTTTCTTAATCTTATATCCCACTGGTACACGTCTGGTTGTTTCTAAACAGTTACTGTCCATCCATGTGCACCTGAGCTGCAATCACCACCTTCCTGAAGTACAAGTACCTGGTATAAAATGAAAGGGATAACTAAAGAGAAATGGCATTTCTAAGAAAATAAGTGGTCTTTGATCTCTAGGATGCATGAGGAGCTGAATACATTTGGTACCTCTCAAATACATTTAGTACCTCTGTCTATGTCTCTGCCCTGTGTTTTGCCCCAGTTGCTAAGCTCAATTCTTCTTATTTCCCTGACGCTCTACGTGATTCAGACAAAAGGAAGAATCCTCCCAGATTTCACTGTAGGCTGTGAACTTCAGCTGGTGACACCTCCATCCCCAAAACTTTACAGGGAAAGCAACAGCGACAAACCCAATTTTGACTTAAAATGCAGTGAGTTTCCAGTCCCACTCGTGGAAAAGCAGTGCTTGATAACATGGCCTGGAGCACCAAGCCCGGTATCTCATTGAATATAAAATATCTCATGATTTTTAGGTCCTCCTCTCATAACTAATCATTTTTGTATCCTGCCTGTTGGCAGTTCACAATGATAATTTTGGGGTCGATCAGAAACATGGGCCCCAATCTCAGCCCAGCAGTGCCCGTGCTTTCTTTGCAAGCAATGCCACGTTTGAAAGCTCACATATCATCAAGGCAATATTTCTACTGAATTTGGCTTGGGAAATATGTAAGCACTATACAGAAGAGGAGGGCCGTGGGAAGTACATTTTTAAAAGTACACCCAACCAGATAAATAGGCTTTTTAAACCCAAAATAAACAGATAGAGAAAACTCACTTAGGCAAAGGATGCATAAATTATCTTTACCCTGAGGATGCAGTAAGTTATTCCCTTTTTACATTCAAAATCTCTGTTTTCAAAGTCTGTATTTCATGTCTAATCGCTAAGAATGCCCTCTTTGACTTCACCCGTGCCTGCGATCGTGCCCTTTCCTGGGAAAGGCCCATTTGTCATGTGGGGAAAGAGGGCTTAATTAACTAGGGAAAATGTACCTAAGGTGGAAACTGTGAGGTCTGGCCATGTTTCCATAGAAAATACACGAAGAAAACAGATATAGATGATCCTAAACTAATTTTTTTTGGTTTTTTTTTGGTTCCTTACTTCACTCTTCAAAAACCAAAGAACTTTTATGTAGGATTCCCATCTGTCTTATCCAGAACAAGTGTGGAACGTGTCTTTATCCCCCACGAAACCCCCACATTTTTCAAATTCACTTTTTTCTCCATTTCCTCTTTCACTCTGGGAGAGCAGTAAATGTCTCTGTTGTGCACTTCAAAAAGGAGTCAAAATTTTAAGAGGGAGGAGTTGAGGAAAAAAGGTGACTCGGGGATCCTGTGGTAAAATTCCAAGTATTTCTTTAAAACAAACAAAATTGAAAGAAACAAAAGGCAAACTATCAAAGGAAAACATTTAAGTGACTGGAAGGCTGTGGGAAGCCTTAATTTTGATGCCAGTGAAAAAGTTGTGAGTTTTATATCAGAGCTTTGTTTACTGTTGTGCTCAACAGTATATGATCACTTACTATGAAAAACGCAGCAATTTGTGGTACGTATACGTAGCCCCTGAGATGCACTAATGCATGAGGGATCGCCTGTAGCTTTTGCTATGTTTTCAGGGTACAAAAAGCTGTGGAGATTTCTTTTAAGCAAGCCCATGGTTGCAATTTTGCTCCAGTCAGTAACTTTGGGTCACCAGCAGCCCAGCGGGGCTGTCTGTTCATGCACACATTTGTTTTCAGCACAAGTCTTTGCAGCCTTAGGCCCTTAATTTGGAACAATTTGTTGAATTTCTCTAAGCATACACTTGGTTATAGTTTCTCCAGGCAAAGAAAACAGTTATTCTGACAGGGCAATACAGCTGGGTACCAGTAGGAAAGCTGGTATTTGGCCAGTGCTTGAATTTCCACGCTGTCACCTTGTTCCCACTGACAAAAAGTGCTCAAAGGTGCCTGGTGACTTCACAGGTGCTGTTGCGCTAAGCGAGCTCCTGCTTTGAAAGAGGCATCCTGCAAAGGGCTGATTTTTGCTTCCCTTAAAAATTGGTGGCAGAACTCTCACAAATCAGGGAAAAAGAGAACTGGGCTCATGTTATACTGGGCACGGTTAGAGTCCAGGCTTTTCTTACAGAAGTATCTCCTAGGAAATCTAGTTTTACCTCCTAAAGCTGTGAATTATTCTCCTCCAAGCTGAGATAAGATGCTATGAGGACAAAGGGAAAAGGGGTAGTGGAGTGACAGAAATGGCAGGTCCTCTCAGAGAACTATGGAAATGTGTCGACACTTTTGCAGAAGGGATGAGAGAAGCCTTCTTTCTCTTTACATGAAAAGCATGGGGAGGAACGGAAAAGGGCTGCTGCATTTCTGTCATCTATAATCCTCCACTTAACCCATGAATTAGCCCTTGTGTGAGCAAAAGGGAAAGTTGGTGGCTAAACCATAACCTGCCCCCCCCCCCCAAATGGGTACAAGTCTTCCTTTTCCCATCCTGAGTGCTACAAATAATGGGCCCCTTGAACTAAGGAGATATATTTAAAAGAATCCTGGCTGGCTTGCACCATTTTCTTCCTGGCTGTGCATACATTTATGTAATGTCCAGTGTCCCAGGACTAGCCTTTTCAGAGCTGGTGTCAAGGTGTAAGGTGCAAGGTACAATTTTAACCTAGTAATTCTGTACCCACTTTACATTGTTGGCACAAATGTTGGGAGGGGTGGATGTCTAATTACCCATTTGTACACAAACTGCAAATTAGGTTTAGCTACAATGTGGTTCACAGGGAGTGTGAAAATATGTGCCGAGTTACCTATAAGTGAGCCTAAGCCAGCAAAAACAAAGGTGGAATTTAGAGGGTAGAAAATCCCACAGCGTGCTGGATGATTTGGCTGAGGACCCTCTCTCTGCTGTAGTAGATATCATGTATTTTAAAGGAAAATATGAGAGGTTTTGAAATAGGCGAAGATCTTGTAGTTTGCCACAAAGATTGAGGTTCACCTTGGCTAGCCTGAGGTATCTGAATATTTGGTATCCAGCTCAATGTGGCAGTCAAAGTCCCCTCAGTAGGTGACAGTGAGAAGACCACAGGGAACCTATCCATCTGGGGTGAGGTCTCCAATGTGTCTTTGTCCATGAACTGCATCTAGGGGCTGGGTGACAGCTTGCATAGAAGTGCTGTCCCTAAAGCTGGGTGAGATGCTCTCAGACCACAGAAACCAGCAGCTGTAGAGGAGTGGCTGCCAGAGTTTGTGTTTATTTTTTATTTTGTGTGGTGCTGGCACCCAGAGGAGCTCTCGCACTCCGTCAGGTCCTCTTCCTCCCTGAAGGTGAGGTGGGTGCTGCTTGGGAGCACATCTGGTGTCCTGGAGCACTTGGATGTGGAAGTCCTCTTCTTCCAGGGCTGGGCTGTGCGTGCAGTATGTGAGGGGGCAGGAGAAAAACAATCGCACTAATGGGGATTTATTAGTGAATCCTTGAATGAAGTCAGCAAAAAGTGGGCTCTGTGGCTTCTGGTCTCTTGTTAATGCTACTGAACTGCATGTGGGAGGATTTCTTGTGTGTCCCTTTGATGGCAGCCACTTGGGGCTGGAGAAGGGGAAATGTCAGTGACAGTAAATGTGTTTGTTTATGCAGGAAAACCATGATGGGACAGGACATGCAGCTCTTTCAAGGGTACCTGTGAGTCCACTGAACAGAGCAGGTTTGTTTTGTGAGCAAACTCCCCACAAAGAGACTGTCCTATCTCTGGGCAACACCACCAACAAACCATTGAGATTCAGTGTGGAAGAATACCACCTTTATCTGAGTCCAGGAATGCCTTTGTCTTGAAGGAGCTGCAGGCATTTAACCGGGAATAGCCTCTGTTTGACTAGTGCCAGCCTGCAGTCCAGCCAGCCACACCAAGTGACGTGACATTTTTTATTATTTAGAAGGAAACTTTGCAAATATGCCCAAAGGTGAGGCAGCATCAATAAGCAGGGAAGGAGTGCTCTATTACATTCATTTGGTTTTGTAACTTCTGTCATAGGGGAGCTACTAAATAAAACAAAACAAATCAAAATCTCTTGTATGCTGGCTATATTTATCTGTGTGAAACTGCATTTGTTTTAGAGCTGAAGAACATGTCCAAACCTGGAGCCTAAGGTTGAATTTGTACTTGGTCCTCTAAAAGTTTACGTGTGTTCCTTACTATGCACATTTTGTGTAAATGAGCTTTGGTATAATGAGACCACTCACAGGTGGTAATGGGAAATGTCTGTAACCTGTGCAGATTATTTCTTCCACACATTCATAACACTCAGGCACGTATAGATGCACGTACATGAGTACAATGTGTGTTTGTACTTGTGTGGTATATATATATATATCCCTGAACTGAAGGAAAAATGTTGAACTTTGCCTTTGAATTGCCTACCCAAATGTGGCTAGAATAGTATCTTGTATAAAATAACTTGATTGTGTGTTTCAACATCAAACAAAATTCCCAGTGGTGGCTGGCAGTCCCTGCAGCGGTGGCCCCTTCTAGTCCCCGTGGACTCTAAACCCGTACAATATAAACCTTTTTCCACTAGTGCACTAAAATCCGTGATTCCACCTCCATCATATATTATTTTCCCCTTTTTGTATCCAGTAGATTCTTGGGAGGGGGATTGTTTGTTTTTTCTTTTTTTTGTGTGTGTATTTGAAGGAGGATTTATAATAATTTACATGGGGATATCTATATGTTAGGAAAAATTAAGACCTGTATGGACCTGCTGTCATCAAACAGTGATCAGGCTGGATTAAAAGCAGTCAGAGTAGTTTATGATGGAAGTTTTCATAGCTGTTGTAACCATAGCCATTTCCAGCTCCTGGCAATCAAAAATCATAAATCAGGTGTCTCAGAAGTATTGAAGTTTAAGCACATGGGTTTCTTTTCTTTTTCCTTCAAGGTTTTGAGTTCCTAATGTAGTGTGGGTGAGAATTTCAGCCATTTTTCTGTCATGTTGTAAGCTGTTGCTTCTAAAATGAAGCTCAAAATCTTCATGTGCTCAAGTGAGTCCATGAGTTGAAGCTCAAAGAAAAACTAACAATAAGTACTCATTGTGAACTTGGAAGAGTCCGTGGCACATCCAGTTGTGCTGTGGATATAGCACAGTTTGTGAGTTTCCAGGATATTTTCAGGATATTTTTGTTATTTGTGTTATTTTGTCATTGCAGTGTTTTATATATTCTAAGCTGACTACCTAGGTGTTTAGAATCATGATGTTCCTGTTGAATTAAAAAGAGAATTTAAACTTTGATGGTGGAGGATGACCTACTGTGACTTTCTCCAAAACGACTTTCTTTAATGTGTCTGGGAGGTTCTTGATGCTTCATTCCCCTGGCCCAGAGGCAAGTCCCATGGCAGAGAGTAAAAGCAAGGCACAGTGTTGCAGCAATCTTCCCCCTGCCCTTGCAGCACATAAAAAAAGAGAAAAAGAAAGAAAAGTGAAAACAATACATAATTTTTTTGATTATTTTAAGCTTGCAGCAGAAACGCACGCTCCCGCCTGCTTCCCGATTACTTTACATAAAATTGTTATGTATTCTAAGTAGTAGCAGCCTGGGCCTCTTGACCTCACAAGAAGAGCTGTTACTATACATTTAACAAAAACAAGGTATTATGTATTAGCCTACACATTTTGCAATAGCTCCAGCAATTTAGTAACTACAGTCCAATTTAAACCATGCCTGGAGGCAACAAAAAATTGCACAAAATGGCAGCTAATTTATAGAAGGGAGAGAGGAAATATTTGGGGGTCTATTCCTTCAAGCCATCTGATTCGTATTATTGACTCATTTAGAAAACAGAAAGTGAGCAGAGACAAGTTTTTAAGGAGTTTGGTTTCACACAAATGACTTGCAATTGCAGCCCATTATTTTTATACCAAGACTTCATTAGTCATATCCCCGTCAAACCTGTGAGCAGTGTCAAATGTTTTCAGAAAACACACCAGGACAGGTATGGAACTCATCAGCCTGTGGCAAAGGTCGCTCTCATTAAGGAGTCAAAATGAAAACTTTCAGTGTCTCTAACACATTGCACAGACGCTCCTGCCCCCACTTCTGAAACGCGGGGCCGAGCAAGCACCTCCTGCTCCCCAGACATTCAAATAAGATCAAGATGACAGGGCAAGAAAATGAATAGGATTCTTAACTGGCTGTACTTTATAATACGGTACTGATTGGAAACAACCAGAAAGTTGTTTGCCATGTCTATAGTACCATTTCCTGAGGTTAAACATAACATCTGAAACGAAGCAATTAAATCCCCTTAAAAAAAAAAAATATAAAAAGGGGGAAAAGAAGGAGAAAAGGGGAGGATGTGAGTCTGCATGGTGCTGACTCGGCACGCCAGCCATGCTCCGATGAGCAAAACAAATGTCTGTGCAAACTTCTTCCCACCTGGGAGGTTGGAGGGGAGATAGGAGAGCTGTGACACCAGAGTTGTTCAGGGCTGACTCTCAAGCTGTGCCGTGACAGATGTGTTTTGAGGAATTTTGAGGCGCGGAGATAAGAATAACAAAAAAGCCATTCACCAAAGCGCAGTTACATAGGCTTAGCACAAAGGGGCGAAGAGAAAATGTGTCAATACGTTCCTTATTTGTGGAAGGTTTGCCGTGTTTCTGCAACGTGCTGCATTTTGATCTGTGGGCTGTCACTAACAGGAGCGAGGGTTGCTGTGTTACCCCTTAAAAGTTATTCAGAGCGTTCCGGCAATGAAAAAGGATTCCTTTGAGCTGCTTCATCCTGGGACACAACAAAGTCCTCCTGATGTAGAAAATGTTTGTCTTACAGAGCGTGCCCATGGGGTATTATGTAAAATTATGTAAAATGGCAGAAATAATTTTAGGAAGGGTTTTTTGTTTTTTGTTTGTTTGCTTTTGCTTTGTTTTTTTTTTTTTTTTTTTTTCAACTGCTCAGCTCATGTAGACTTGGGTTTTCTTGCTGTGTTACAAGCAGGCCCATGGGCAGCTGGGGATGGGTTCTCCAATATGCCATCGTTTTGGCTTTCTCGGTCCCAATGTTCCCTGGCAAGTTGCCACAATGTTCAGTTAAGGGCATAACTTCTGCCACGTTCCCAGTCAATTAGGGACAGAAACTTGATTTCTCTGCGTTACTCAGTATTTGCAATGTTAATTTGTGAAGATTTAGGTGCTGCAGTGGTTACCTAAGAAAAATAGTTGAAGTTGCATGGTATTTTACATGTAGGAAGGATGTGTGCAGGGGTAGCTTAATAATTCTGCCTAGAAAGCTTGACACCTTGTCCCACATACTAGTCAAAAAGATGGCATTTATGTAGTGTATTTATTCACGGTTCAGTATATTTGCCTCTCTTGCTACCTTGCCTGTTCGTGCCTCTGCATGTGTGCTTGGAAAGCTGAAGTGCTTAAAACCCCTCCAGCCTGAAAACTTGGGGCAGAGATCTAGGAAAAGCAGAGAGAAATGCCAGTGCTGCCGAGCAGACTGTGGCTGAGCTGCTCTCGCGTGGCTCCCATAGCTTGTTTATCCTGCTGGAGAGCTGACTGAAATCGCGGGTCGCTACTTGAATGTGGAAAATGGAGGTGGTGGGGGACACAAAGTTTTGTGTTTCCAAAGGTAGCTGTGGGAGTGTGCACAGGAGGAGCAGGCAGCCTGAGCTGGCTCCTGTCTGCTTTGGTTGTGTGTAATCAGCTAGGAGGACACAGCAAGGAAGGGATGAAACAAAACTTCTGGGTTCAATTTCCAATCTGCTGCTATGGTTTCAGGCAAATCTGCTTCTTGGTTACTTGGTTTCCCTCTCTGCAAAGCAGGATGAGCATGGCCCTCTTTCTGGGTGTTGGGAGATGGCCTGGATGGAGCTGCTGGCAAGCACAAAGCGCTGTTGTGAAGGGTGAACTAAGAAATGTCTCCGCTCATCTCTGATGAGCAGTCCCTAGGCTAGAATTCCTTGACAAAAAGGGATTTCTGACACTTATTACCTACCCTGGGCTTATACGAATCGAACCCTCATCTTCATCTGCAGAGATAGTGGGGTCCGGGTGCTCATGCCATCACCTGTCAGCCCCCGGTCAGCCCCCAACCAAGCAGCACATCCTGAGAGCCAGCCCTGTGATTGATGCACTTGGCCGAGAACTTCCCTCCTGCCCGCTCAGGAAACAGGAGGGCTGGGGAGATAGCGCTCGCCTTTCTTTCACAGTCCCTGCTTCCGAACTCTAATCACCTTCTGCTGTGGGAAAAGAGATGAGATGCTGCCTAAAAAACAGATCATTGTCCGCCTCCTAGATTAATGCAGAGAAAGCAGTATTGTCTGCTGAATGGATAAACCTTCCTCCTGTCACTCAAAACCTAAATTCAACGCTACTTCATTTCTAAGAGGCTTATCTTCCTTGAATAGACCCTTGCAGCTCAAGTAAGAGGCGATGTAATGAAGCGTGTTTTTTTCTTAAGTGAGAAACCTGCTGCAAAGAAGGGGTGAAGCCTGTGCAGCTGTTCTAAAGGGCCTTTGCAGACTCTCGAAATACTTGTCATTTATCTGGTCTTGCATGACAGCAAATGAGAGAAGATCAAGTTCAAAATCTGCCGGCGCGGCTTTCAGGGCTTCTTCATCTATTAATTAAATAATGGTTGTTAACGCATAATGCCCTGTGATAAGGGCAGATATGATGCTGAGATGGAAATATGGGTTTGGTGGTTATGAATAAGCAGATGGTCCCCAGGAATTTTCCTGGTTTAACCCCCCCCAGCGATGCCTAAGTATGTGACTGGAGGAACCGGCAGTGAAACAGGTGGCATCAGGCAGATAAATTCATAGAAGCGTGCTGAAATCATTGTAGAATATACCCCTTTTATGCAGGGTAGCGATTAATCCAGTGATTTCCCACAAACAAGCCTTATTTTTTTTTTTTTGAAAGTCATGCATGCCATCATTGCCACAAATGACCTATTTACTTTGCTTTTCTGGAGCATGCTTCAGTAGAGACTTAACTTTAAATGTATTTTGGGAAATGTATGCTCTAAATTAATATTGGCTTCTAAACTTCAGAGGGCCAAATCCTGAAGTGTTTACTCAATTTTTGCTCAGTTAACACACTAGTACCAAAGGGGGGCTCTGAGGATTGCTGAGATGGGATGTAAGATCTGCCTCTGAATAATTGCAGGTGATACAGGAATTTTCCTGAATATATTTTTTCCTGTTGTGGGTGTAATATATTATTTTTTTATGCTTAACATATGTTTAATTTTCTAGACATTTGCAGTAAGATTTTACCTAAAAGCAATGACCTTGTAAATACCTTTTTCTTTTATCACCAATAGAGTGACCTTTCCAGTCTCACTATCACCTCATGGATTGTGACCATTGAATTTGTGTCTCTGTAGTTATTAGTCACATCCTGAAAAGTTCTTAATTGACTTTTTTTGGAGATGCTGAGATGTATGTGGGTTTGCTTTAGCTGTGACCACTAGGAATTACATAAGACTGACTTTTTCCCTTGAGTTTCTGGCTTTCTTCCCTAGGTTGTAATGCTGGGATGAGGGAGGAGATCCAGCACGGTGCACACAGCGGGGTCAA
The DNA here is from genome assembly GCF_032191515.1 of Phaenicophaeus curvirostris. Taxonomy (NCBI): domain Eukaryota; kingdom Metazoa; phylum Chordata; class Aves; order Cuculiformes; family Cuculidae; genus Phaenicophaeus; species Phaenicophaeus curvirostris. The sequence continues at coordinate 20,632,907 of NC_091401.1, forward strand.
TGCAGGGTCTGTCCATGCCAGAGCTAAACATGGGCAAAGACATGTCCTATCTGGCTTGGACAGGAAAACAAAACCCTTAAGGAGATACTTGAGGAGACTGGCTATCCACAGTGTGGTGCTCAGCATGGGGAGATTTGATAAATTCATGTGCTGAGAAGTAGTATGGAGGAGGATAAATGAGACACCTGTTGGATAGTGACTTAAAAGGGGTTTTGAGCAACATGGAGAAAAATACAGGGCCTGGAGCACAGGCCCCTGTCATGGTATGCACCATTTCTAATGCTGAAATGGATGCCTGAGGTCCTGCAGGGTAGTCAGTGTCCCCAGGATGGGTCCCCGTTATGACATGGCTTGGACCAGTGCGGAATCCAAGAAAGCTAAGGAGAAGTGGGGAATGGCTGGGAAAAATATAAAACGCATAATAAATCTGTACATGCAACAAATCCACATTAAAGAAAACATTATGCTTGTGACAGAAAACAATAAAAGTAAGGAAATTTGCAGTTAATGGTAAAACATACCATATGTCCACAAATACCTGGGTACAACAGGGCACCCCCATAACTGTTTTCTTGACATCAAGGTGTTGAAGAATAGATGGTACATTTCACTCTAAGTCACAGATTCTAGGGCAGCTGCCAGGTATTTTTGTCCTTAGTTGTAGTTTTCACCATGCCAGTGTCTCCCTGCCATGTGCCGCAGCTGATGTTTTTGAGATGGAGATGATGGTGTTCTTGCTGGTAAAGGCCTTTTTTCAGGTACCTTGGAGCAGGACAGTCTTGCTGAGCAGCAATAGTGCCGTGAGCAGATTAGTCAATGCTATAACTGAATGTGTCATAACCCTAAAATGTGGTACCTGGTCTGGCAAAGAAAATGTTGTCAGCACAAATCATAGGTTGTTCCTTCAGCCCTGCATCCTGAGAAGCTCTTGACAGGTATAATGCTATATTTCCTGGATTAATAGGCATCGATAGCCAAATTCTCTGGACTATGGAAAATTAACAAATGCTTTCATCTCTACTCTCATTACAGGAGTTATTTATGGGGATGTTTTGGTGAGTAGGTGCAGTTTCTGTTAACTGTTTAGGGAGCTGGCTGGAGGCTTCGTGTCTGCAGATATTGACCTTTTGCAGATTTTTTTCCCCTTAGCTGATGCCTTCGTCAGTAAGGAGACACCTGCATCCGTGCAACTCCACTGAGCAGAGCGACACAGCACTTCAGTATTTCCCCTTCTTCACCAGCTGGATAGGACCCTTGATACAAAACCTGAGAAATGTGCCAAAAGCCTTCAAAGTTCAAGCCAGAGGTGTTTGTGCAAGATAAAAATGGGACAATATAGTATCTCCGTACAACTCATCCGTTTACACATGACACTTGCTTTGCAGTCTCTGATTAGCTTGTTAGTAAGGAGGCAGGAAGAAGTGCAATCAAGTTTTTATGATTCATCATTTCTGTTCCCTGTTTGGGAGACAATGTCAGTGCTCTTTGCCAATCATAGAAGGTGGCTCCCGAGTGCCTTAGGGAGATGCTTTTTATAAAGATGCTCTCTGTGTTTCTGAAGGCTGAGCCACATTTCTAAATAATAGGGAAGTCCTGGAGTTTGTTTTGTGTTGTGCTTTTTTTTTTTTTCCTAATTGTACGTGCTAACAATGCTTTTATGTTTGTTGCACGTATGCTAAAAGAAAACATGCTTCTAGTTTGTCTGTAATCCTGTTTTCACTTAGAAGTGTTTGTGCAGAAATAAATTAGAGATGGTACCTGGAATATTTTCCACGATACAAAAGGCAAATGTAAGTTTTATTAAGTTGAAAAGGATACATTCACTTCTCCTGACCTTGATTTTTTTTAGCTATATTCTCTATGCCCCTGCTTTAGAAGTATTATTCTTTATCCCATCCAATTACCATTTCTATCAGCTCTTCTGAAAGATTATGCTTTTTGGGTGTTCTTCTGTAGATGTCTTTCCAGTGGCTTCACTTGATGAATGTGACAAGTTTTGTGTTTTCTCCCTCCCCTCATTGAATTGAAAAGTTTTTTGATAAATACAGGCCAATAAGTGCCCAAAGGCAGTGTTTCAATGGCTGCTAAATCTTTCAAGGTTAGGACTTAACCTCCGTTCTCCCTAATTCAACTGCAACCTTCAGTCTGGAGCCAATCAAGAATATCAGATGATACTTAAACAATGAAGGATTTCTGATATTCAGGTACAGCCTCTGTTCAATAGGATTGCAAATTCTTTGTGTGAAGAAAGTCGGTTTTGCTCTAAAGTACTGTCACAAAAAGTGAAATTACCATTTGCTTGGAATGATGCCATTCATCATTGTCAGAATACTAAGCATTGTAAGTAGCTAGGCCTCTCCAAATTAATGCCTTGTTTTGCATTGGCTAAATTTCCCAAATCCTCGAGGATGGGTCATACAAAACTCATCTCACCATTTTAATTTATCAATCCAATACGAGTGTGGTGAAAGGGAGCTTCATTCGGTCTTAGCTCTTTTATTTACAGTCTAATTCTAAAAGAAAAGGAAATAAGATATGAAAATAAGTTGGAAAATAAGATAAATCTCTCAGTGAAATCACAAGATCTACTCAGTTCTGTAGCAAACCCTCTATAATTCATTTGTAGGTCAGCTCAAGGGATTAGCCATGACGTATTTGGAAATTCATTTATTTTTATTTTATTTTGCTGTTTCTTATGCATAAGGGTAATGCTGTCCCCAAGGCTTTTCAGGTAGCCCTCAAATCTTGACAACATTTGCTGTCTCTAAGGCCTTAGCCAAAATTAATTTTCAAATAAACAGCATAAAAATGTATGGAGTTGTATAAATTTGAATACAAAATGCATTTGTTTTGCTTGCTTCCATCCATACATACATACTGTTGGCTCAGCCAAAAATCATAACATGACATTGAAATTAACGGCCATATGTACATCATGAAAGTCAAAAAAGTTTCTTAGTTTATTAGAAATACTGTGGTGTGGTTTTTTTTTCTCCACTTTCTCCTTGATATGCTCTGCTAGATGTGTGCTAGGAAAGAAAAGCACGTTAATTGTTCTTCTCTCTCCAAGTACCTTAGCAGCTTACGTCCCTGTTCCTGGACCACTTGCAGAGTCCTGCATCCCGCTTGGGGTTTTGATGAGTGTGATATCTTGAAAAAAGCTGCAATGTTTGCCGTGAAAGTGAAATCAGAAGCAACTTGATACATCTTGCTATTTGTTTCATCGGGCATGAGTGGGGAAACACTGAAAATGAGAACAGTGCTTGGACACCTACAGCATCAGTGCAGGCTGGAAGTGCCACCAGTCCTGTAGTGAGCAGAGAATTGGACTGGAGGGTTAGAAATAAAGCTGAGAAGCAAAATTCCCAGTTCTGGGCTAAACTGAAACAACGACCACCAGAAGTCCATGCTGAGGGTTTATAGAGAAACAAGGCAAACGTTTTGCTGGTGTTTAAATGTGATATGGAGTAGACTTTTCCCCTGGATCGCCTGTGTCTCCAGTGCATCCTGAGAGGTGCCAGGAGCTGCTGTTGCCTTGGGAGCCTGTGGCATCTGCAGGATCAGCCCCACAGCAGCTAAAAAGGACTCTTCCGCGCTCTTAAATTAAAACAATGCCTCTTTTTGGTGTAGTTTTTGAAACCTCATTCCACAAGGGGGCTGCAAGCACAGTGGAAATCTAGTGGTTAGCAGGCTGGGGGAGTACCTGTGAGAAAGGATGCCTGATCCTATGCAGAGGTACCCAAGTGTGGACCACAGCTGGAGGGCCACATGGTTCCTGAAATGAGAACTGTGCCTGTACATGCCTTTTTTCTTTTTTTTTTGGTGAAGATATGACAAGTGGCTCTTTGTCAAGGTTAGCTGTGCCGTCAGATGGGAATGGTGGAAAGGAGGAGGAAAAGCCTGGAGCAGGTGGCTGGGATGCAGAACTGCACCACACTCATGCTGCTCCTACCTCAAAGTTCCTCCAGATTAATAGGGTTAGCTGAAATATCCTTTCACTTCTGCTTAATTAAGAGAAGTATGACTGTGTGAGATCTCACTGGTGCTTTACCTAGAATTCTAATTCTAGCGCTATCGGCTGATGAATAAATATTTGGTTAATTATTAATTAGCTAAAGATCATATTTGGAAGAGTAGATCACCTTGAAATGTTGCTTTCTATTATCCTTTCCCAGCTGGACAAGGATAGATTTCAATTTAATGTGACTCGGCAAACTACAAACAAGTGTGTTTTGAGATTTGGCAGGTGAGGGAGTGGGGGTCTGGTGGGGTGTCAGCCTCATGATGCTCTCCTTGCCAGCATGTTTGGCATGTATGTAGATCCACTGCTTAGCAAATAATTTATATCTTGGGTCAGCCTGGAGTAACTTCAGCACAGAGTCATCTTACACCTTTTAATACTTTTAGTGTTTTTCTTTCAGCAATATTAGCTCATCCCACTATTCACTGTACAGAGCCTTCTGTCCTGAAAGAGGCCAAAGTGCTTTATGGATTATTTTCTCATTTTATTTAACTCTCCACTGAACCTGTGTTATGTGGGACTTTGGGATAAAGCACGTGGGGACACCCCCTTGCTGTGTCCTCTCGCCCTGCCCCTGCACGTTTTCTGGTGCTGCAGGCAGGCAGCTCAGGGACTACTGCCCTTTCCCAGCCAGAAACTTGTTCTTGATGTGGGTGGTGTGGCTGAGGCCTCCACACCAGTTCACAGGTGTGAAATTTCCCTCCAGGCTAAGTGAAAAAGCTGAGGTCAGTTACTAAATGAATGTCCTTGTTCTTCCCATCCACCAGGCAAGAGCTGCCCTGTAGCCCTGGTCGAGGACGGACGGCGGAGCAGTGGTGGTCTCTGTGCCAGGCTTGGCCTTGGCTGGAGACAGAGCATCTTCTTCAGCTTTTGGTCTCCCAGAAACATATCCTTCAGCTTCCAGATCTCCCCAGCTTAGTTTGCCCTCCATCACTTGGCAGATTTTGCTAACTGAGTTGCAAGAAACGCAAGTAGAGGATTGCTAACCCAATACCCAGTGCTCAGCTCTGGAGAAACTGGATGTGTGAGGGGGAGCATGGGAGGTGGCACGATGCCACCACCTTCCCTTGCAGAGGTGTGTTGGCTGGGAGATGCTCTTGGCAGCCCAAATCTGCTTTTATGGTTGCAGGTCAGAAAGAAAAAAACAAAGGAAGACAGACATTTTTACTTGCAAATAAAGGATATTCAGTAAAATCACCTTTAAAAGCATAGCAGTCACCATGAAGGCTGCCATACAGCACATCTTAAAACTGGAAAATCAATTTAAAAATTAATAATCCTTCAAATATCAAAGATAAAAAGAAATCAGTTTTGTATATGTTTCTAGAAGTGAAAAAAGCAGATAGGATCATTCAACCATGTGCAATTGCTCATAATCTACTGTTTAGATCTTTTGAGATTGGACAAAAATTCACTGATTTTTTTTTTTTTTCACTTGCTTGGAATCTCCTCAAGTCAAAATCCCAGAGGAATGCAATGCCTTTACTCATAATATACAGTATGTACAAATTGCTTTTTAATGAATAACACTTCCTAATTCCTATTTTAGGCAGCATCTGTAGCACAACAGAGTACAGTACTGCACTTCTGGATGTGTACATTGTAGTTGCTGAAAGCATGTTTTTGACATGTGAACTACGTGTCTTGCTGTACTGAAACTCTGTCAAACCAGAAACACCAATAATATGTTTAGCCCTGTAAACGTCTTTCTATTGTACTCATCAACCTATTATGGCAAATGCTTCTTAGGTGACTTTCATTTCTTGCCAAAGCGTAAAACACCCCATGATGCATGAAATGTGGGATTTGCATACCCATTTGAAGCATCGAATTCAAAAGTCTGTTGGTTAGCGGTTCCTCAAGGGCCTGTGTCTGTAAATGCAGGGTTCTGTGAGGCTTGGCAGAGCAGTGTGGAGGGGTAGCATCAATGTTGAATCCTAGGGAAGGTGGTGGAGAAACAGCAGATTTTGGTTTATCTTAGGAAAATGTGCCTTTGGTATCCCTGGCCAGGCAAGCAAAGGGGTGGGTGGCTAAGCACTTGCAACAGCATCAGTTCCCTGCTTTAACTAGGAGGGCCATGTGGTTAAATTGCAGTTATTCCTTCCTGCCTGCACTCCTGGAGAGCAAACACCCTTTGCCTTCTCTCCCTGCTGATTGAGGAGATAAATAGTCGTGGCACCTGGCAAAGCCTCACCTTGTGTGTCTGTGCTGGGGCTGGTATCCTCCCCCCGTGCTCATCTGTTGGCTTCAGTGAGGTGTACGATACTCTCTCCCTTTCACCAGTTTCATTTTAACCCCTTTATCTTCTATTATTTAGACTTCATACTGATAAAGGAGCAAGATCTTGTAATCATATATCTGTACCTTAAGTAATTGAACATATTTTATGGCATATTTTATTCCTGGGAAGTGAGAAAAGCTTCAGGGCTTTGGTTAAATCGATTTTTTTTGACTTTTACACAAAGTATTCTGGAAACTTTTCCTGTTTACACCATGTGAGCATCTGGCCCCCTTCTTTGCTTTCGGTTTGGCGCTGCTGCTAGCTCTAAACTTGAGATATTTGCTGTTTCTGCTAGGAAACTGCGGGGGGACATGGACGGATGGACGAAAGGCAGTTTTGAGGAAAGCCTCCAACTTTTACATTTATGGGAGTGATTTTAATAACTTCAAGTTACCCGTGCTAATCCTTTGACAGGAAGGAGGTTTGAGAACTGACCCAACCTCCTTTCCTTTCATTCGATCCCAAAACACCTGCAACTCTCAGCAGAGTAATCTATGAATCACTGTGTCTGTCGTCCACTTATTGTCTTGTCTAGTGCACTCCACGGTGGAACTAATCAACAGCCCTGAATGAAGCATTGCTCCTGAGCTGAATTCCTTAAAGCTCCTGAAGTATTCAGCAAGGAGGAGAAATCTTTTAGTATGATTTGCTCCACATTCCAAATTCATTTATAGAAAGAGAATAGATGATTAACAACGGGTCGAGAGACACAGATTTAGCACTGTTTTGCCCTGACCTGCCCTGAGTTACTCCTTCCACTTCCCAGGCTGCTCTAATAAGATGAGTTCAAGGAGTGGGATGGCAAAAGCTGCTTGAATCCCCTACAACCAGCCATCTTAATTTGGTTTATTTGCCTTAATGAACTAATCTGGTTCCTGAATCGCAGGTGAACAGAAAGGGTCACTTACCACTCTGACAAATGGATTTACCCTGAGCTGTTTGTGTTGGGCTTGCAGATAGAGCATTTTTTCCTCCTTTTCTCCCACATGATGAAATGCCAATGTCTCTGTGGCATCTCCTGTTGTGGCTGTTACCTGTGGTGCCTGGGCTGCCTGCCAAGGAGCACCCTCAGTAGCAACAAAAGCATAATCATTTCCAGTTGGAACAGACTGAGCTGTAGTTATTTTCCCCTTTGAAAGCCGCAGCAGTGAGGCTCAGGATAAGCAGGAGGTCCTTTGGTCCTGGGACGTAGCACAATGAAGGCGTGAAACTTCATCATCTGCAGCAGCCGTTTGGGGAGATTGTGAGATCTCCAAGTATATTCTTCCCCACCAAGAAGTGACCTTGGTGGTGGCGTGGGCAGAGGGACGTTTGCAGGTTGAACATATCTCTTTTTTGGCTTAGTATGGGGGGTAAATGCTGACAAAATAGGTGCAAAAGGAATGATTAACATTTCCTGAATGAAAAGCTGGTCTGCAGAGAGGTTCAGAAAAGCAAGGGGTGTAAAAGGTGCTGCAAGCACCTGCCCTGTCAGCCAGGATGGCAAAGCAGGCTCCACTGCTGCAGCAGCAAGCAAACACAACAGCTCTTCCCAAAGAACAACCTGCATCTCCTGGGACTGGCTGTGCTGGGCAGCAGCATGCCTCAAGGACATGTTGCAAGCCTTTTCCCAACAAGTGCAAACTGTGGGCTTGCTGATACTCGCTGTTGACATTGGTAGTAAACTGTAACAATAAAGCCAAGTCTCCATCCAGATGTACCCATTGGAATAAGCCAGGCAACAGTCTCACACAAACCCTGGTTAGTGGCTTACTCCAGGAAATCCTTTTGCAGCTGGTACAAAAGGGGAACCACCTTAGAAAGCAGCTAAGGAGCTGTATAGGTACTTGCAGCAAAATAGTAGTTTCTTTCAGGTAGGCTTGAAAATCTCTTGATGTATGGAGAAGGCAGAGTGCATTTAGAGCAGTGTTCGTGGTGATGTATATTTATCACCATGTGAGAGATTTTTGGACATGTGGGCTGTGAAATATAAAACCTTTGAGAAACGGCCCGGGCAGATTTGCAGAAGTACCGCCCATGCGGAGCTGTGTTCAATGTCAGCTGAAGATGAAGCTCTTCTCCGGGCCTTGGGCGCTCACAGACATTCTTGCTGGCAGCCTTCTTGGGTCACATACAAAATGAATTGGGTCAAACCCCAGATGTGCTGACTGGGTGTTGAGATGCACTGATTTTCACTTTGCTGGAAAAAATGATGTCTCTTTTACTTCACACTTCTGTTTTGAAAGAAAAAGCGAGGTGGGAGTTTGTCCAAAACAGAGTTTTCCAGTTTTATCTGGCATTAAAATTCTGCTGTGTTGAGTAATCATCAAAAAGATAAAGCTCTGTCTTGCAAGGACGTACTGGGATGTGGAGAAACGCAGCAGACAGGTGACTGGCAGGAAGTGAGGACAGCTGCTCCGGCACAGATGTAGACATCTAAACAAGTTTTGAGATCATCATTCCTTTCAGGTCTTTTCCTTTGATTTTTTTCAGATTATTTTTATATTGGAGGCAAATAAGAAGCAAAGACAAATCTGTAAAATGACGAGTCAGAATTTATTGGAGCAGGAAAATAAGCCATTCACACCACTCCCCGGTTTGCTGTGAGAAGCAAAATCATTCACAATGGTGAATCACAGAAGCTAGAGCTGCTTAAAATGACTGCTTTCTGAAGTTAAATTGCTGTTGGCATGTATGGTATAAACAAAGATATTAGTTCAGTTCTTTTAGAAGTACAGGTTTTCTTTAGCTATGATTTTGCAGGTGCTTTCGTTGGGCCAACAGATGATCTTATTTTTTGACAGCTGTTGTTTAAGAGCATTTATGTGTTTTCTTTGAGTAACTATAAAAGTTTCAGGAGAAAACTCCACCAGGGTTGTTGAAGAAATGCACTCACTACCATCTCCAGTAACAAAAACAGCAATAGGAGGTACGAATTACATCTCTTCAGCAACTGAAACTGCTGCTTTTATAAGTGTCTGATTCTTCTCCTTGACAAGAAGATGGCTTTTGGAAAAAAATTGGCCTCCTGGATGAAGACATTAATTCATCCAAGTTTTACTTATATGAGAATCTCCTTAGGTTTGACTTTCAGAGTCAGTCAGGTACCTGTGAGGTCGAGGTACTTTGCAGGAGCCGAGTATCTCATCTCCATAATATATTTTTTGGCAGGTCTTATTCCTTCTCATTTGTTGGTGACAGGAGATAAGCAGTTTATTACAACAAAAATACAGCTTCTGTCAGCTGCTTGGGCTGACATGGGAGCAAGCTAGGTGGGAGCAAAGTTTTTGTTGCCCAGATTTAAAAGCAAATAGATGCTTCTCTGGCACAACAACTCCCGCGCTTCCATCTTCTCCTGGTCACATTGTTCCTTGCAGTTTCGTACCTTTCTCTGACTGCCAGGGAGCAGAATCTGTCCCCTGCAACCCAAAGTTTTCCCGTGCTCTACTGAATTTAGCTTGTGTGTCCTGCAGGGGTAACATTTGACAAAACCATTAGCTGTGATGCCTCCTCGTGCCAAAGCTTTCCATTTCTTCTAGTTCATAGGCTATCGTGGTGGGATTTATCTGCTGTAGGTGCCTACAAGCATGCCTACCTCTGAGAAAATATTTTAGATTTCCTTTGTACTTGATGGACACCTTTTAGGATGTCATCTCACCTCAAACTGGACATCCAAAATAAGTCCCCTGAACAGTCCCTTCCAGTGCTCGGTTTTCTGCAGCTTGCATGAAGGTGATGTGCATGCTGCAAAAGTTCGGAATTAGCAGTGGTGCATCCCCGCGTAGGTTGCATGCAGACAGCAGAGGGTGCTGGAGTTTTTTTTCCTTTCAAGGCACCTCCAAGGTTGCAGGATCATTATAACCTAAAATCAGTTGGCTTTTATTCTGATTGCTGAACACACAGAAACCAGACAGGTACAGAAAGAGAGGAGGTACTGAACTTGAGTTAAATGGACACTGTCACCTTCAAAAATTGCTCCTTTGCCAAAATCTCTGTATCTACCTAATCAGTAAGTGAAAACTGAGGTTATCATGATAAAAATCAACAGATTATCGTTTTCTAATGATTTTTTTTTGTTAGGATTTTCCCTCTCTTTAAACATTTTTAGTTTTTTTTTTTTCTGGGAAATGGAAAACAAGAGCCTCTACAGTTCTTTATTTCAGAAAAGCTGGAGTCCAGAAAATTTTGCTGTCAGAAATACAACTTGCAGACTATATCAACCTCCAGCAAGTTGCCGATATAGACTTTTTGCAGATCAGAGTAGCAGTGTTAGCTGGCACCTTACTGCCTTATAGCAACATCCAGATCTTTATAACTGAAGACCTTCTCTCAGGACTGTTGGTTTCATGGGCCAGGGCTGGAGGAAGGGCTCCGCAAGAAAGGTCAGTAGTAAGATTTTCAAGAGCAGGGTTTAAAAGAAGCAAGGGTAGCAAGCCAGTCTGTAAGACTGGAATAACTCCCTTTAGCTCAACAGAGCTTAAATGACTTACACCTCCTAAAGCTCAGCTTTTCTTGTCAGGACACGGGTGCACTAGCTGGTGACAGAATGAGTTTGAAAATTGGGTCCCATCCAGGTGTGCTGATGCTGTGGATGAGGATGTTGGGAGCTGTATTTTGGGCTATATTGTCTGTGCTGACGCATGTACTGCAGGTGGTGGTGCTAATGGCAGGGAATGGGAACATGTGGAGGGCAACAGCCACTTCACCTTCCAATCAATGCACCCTCACATCCACCGTGTTTAAAAGCACAAATTTCACACCCGCAGGTCACAAGTCCAACTGATGTCAGAGCCAGGATTAAAACTTGGGAGTTACTGGCTTCCAGCCTGTTTCTTAATCTATTAAATCAGTCTCTTGCTAGCTCTCACTGGTTACTGGGATTGCTTGGCAGCAGCAAGCCCAGGCTGATGTCTCATGCTGGCTCTGGTACCAAGTCTGCTTGGTTGCCAGCTCAAGGGCATCCAGTCAACAAATGTCTTATTTTCAGACTCTCCTGTTCTCCCGAGACCATTGCTATGAAGATTGACCTCCCCTGCCTCATTCACTTCGCTTGCTGTTCCCAACCCAGATAATGTTGTGACTATAGTATGAGCCAATCGTCCCATAGAGTAGTGGTCTTGCTGTGATGTTTTCATTAGCATTTGAACCAGAACAGTGACTGGCATCTGTAGGATGAACATAAAAAGTCTATATTTTAGTCATGTTAAAACTATGACCAAGCAAATAAAAGTCAGGAAATCCAAACTGCAGATTGATAAGTTGTCCTTGGATTGCTCTGCCATGTCTAGGTGTGGGATGGTGACACATCTGAGGCTGAACACTGTGGTCCATCCAATGCCTGGGAACAGTGCAGTATGCTGAGGGTGGACTTTTATTCCAGTTACGACTTTTATGGGTTCATTTATCTTCTTTTTAAGGTCAATCTATTCTCCAGCAGTTAACTTTGGCTTTGTTGTGTGGCTTCCTTGCATTGAAATACAGATCTTCTTTTCAGATCTGAAAGTCACGGTGGTTTCTCTACCCTCTGGAAGGGTATATGTTGCTTCCCAATGAGAAAGCACTATTTCCCAGTTGTCTTTTTCTGTAGCCAACATCATTTCTCTGTTTTGATCTTTCTCTTCAGGAAATACACTATAGGAATTTGAAACCTTTCAACTTCCCTGCCATAGAAAGATTTTGAAGGATAGTAAAGCAAAAGATTATTATGCTAAACTATTGGTTTTACGAGTACCAGACAAGGCTTTGACTGTGTCTTATTAGAATTGGCGAAATTATTCAGATCAAGTGAATTTTCATATTTTCCAAATTTCTAGTTCTATTCCTTAAAACATTTATCAGCATAAATGGGTAATTTTAATTTTCTTTTCTTTAGACAGAGCCTTGCACATGCCAACATTCAGTGCTTATAGTTTTCGGTGAGTGGGCTGACCCAGTTTTTGAGTGGAACGTCTTGGCAATTTGATGCAAAAAAAATAAGGTTTAAATATAGGATTGGATTCTTGCAACCTGATAAACAGCAGAAATCTCAATTTGAGTAATCCAGGGACCTTGCACACTCCTCTGGGCACGCCATCGGTCCCAGCAGCTTGGTGCTATCTCTTGGGGCGCCTGGAAGTTACAATAGCCCTGTGACTTCCTTCTCTCTCCTTGCAAGGAGAGGATGGGAATTTGCTGAAGGCTTTTATCAACAACATGCATCTGCCCCCATTCTCACTCAGCAGCTCTTGCCAATGAGTGGGAAAAGTCGGGCCAACGCGTAATCTACTCCCAGCTTGCTTCCTGCTGCCGTGCCCCAGGGATGGAGGAAGCAGACAAGTGGCCCTGCGTGCTCTCTCTTTGCCAGGCCCAAAAGTTCAAGAGGCTCAGAGAAGATAGTTTCTTGCTCCTTTTTGCAAGAGATACTGCCTATTTAATTCTGGAATATAGTAAAAGCCTGTAAGGTTGAGTTATATAGGACAAAACCCAGATGAATTGTACAACTTCAAGCTCTTTGGACACCTGCTGACTGAATTTTGGCCACTTGCTCTGTGCAGTCTGATGTGATATTAATGTGTCATCTGAAGAGTCTTGCAGTTAAATGGGGTGTTATCTTAAGGTTTCATTTTCTACTTCTGCTCCATCCGCAGTCTGAGTGTACCTAGGGCCACCACTTGATTTATTTCTCTGTCCAGTTCCAAAAACTTTTGCACTGGGAGTTTCTTTTGTGTCTTCAAAAGCAATTTCTGATGAAGCGTGGGGTGAAAGGGACGTCTCTGCTTCTTATGCACATAATTGAAATAAATTTTGTAGAGGCTCCTGGGTGTGAAAGACCTGCATATAAGGCCAGAAAGTGAGAATACAGGGTGCGTGTTGGAATCTGAATGATATCTTGCAGCATGCGGGAAACCACCAGCGACATGCAGAGCAGAAAGCTGTCCTGCTGCAAAGCACTGTGAGACCTCTATATGTGGGAAAGGCTGCCTTTTTGCTATGTATTTGCAGCCCTTGGTCCACAGCATCTTAATCCCCAAATAAAGCTGTGAGGTGTGATTCTGACATAAATAGTAGGAACACAGCTGATCTCTTTTGCCTTTGCTGGTGTATGAATGCGAGAAGGCGCTGTTTGATCCAGAAGATCCATGCTGGTGGGAGCAAGAGTCCACACGTGAGCCCTGTGTTTGCTCACAACTGTAGAACTTTGTTTCTCTGTTTTTTTTTTTTAAAATAAATTATTTATTTCCCCCCAAAGCCACATAACTGGTGACATCTTGCTCCTACTTAAATCACGGTAATTTTGCCATGGATTTCTATGGCATCGGGATTTCTCTCCATGTGGCTTTTAGCACCTGAGCTTAGGTAGGGTTCAGGAGGATGCAACTATGATTAGCCCAGACTTCCTGTATTGTATCAGGGTGTGGAGTTAACAGGGCAGCTGCAAAGCGTGGCACAGAACGCATTTCTGCATTAAATACACCCACATTATCTTACAACCCAAGCAGCCCAGATTGTCAGTAGACAATTATGGGTTTTGCTGGGTTTATTTTGATTGGCCTGCTCTCAGATTTCCATAGTGGTACTCTGTTTGTAAAAACAGATCATTAATGATAACAACAGATGACATGTGTCTGAAATATGGGGTGGACGAGGGAGTTAGTTTATCTTCCTATTTCTTTTTTCCCGAGTGTCTGCACTTTGACAGCACGTTTGCCAGGCTGTCACTTGGTTGAGAGATCCACAAGATTAGGACCTCATTGTGTGAATGTTTTCACAGCACTTGTTGCTATAAAGAATCTTCACACTTTGGTGGATGAAATCTGGACTCCTAGACACAAACTGTTAAGAAGCAATCATAACAATTAGCTAATGTGTCAACAATTAGCACTTTCCATCAACTGGCATTGAGTGGAACCTTCTTCTTATCCATATGCAGACAAAAATGCAATGATGTAGTAAAGAAAAGCAGTGAAGTTGGCTGCACTCGTCCCTTGCTGTAGCCAACAAACTCCCATGGGTATTGTTTACAATGATTATTCTTCCATTATGATGTTATTGCACAGGTCAGGGGTGATAGCTAGACTGAAAATAAGCTTTTTTTTTTTTTTTTCCTTTTCTCTTTGTTTTTTTCCTTCTTTTCCCCTTAAACTCTTGGCTGCTTTTACAAAAGTACAACAGAAACAACTGATGTGAAAAGGTCAGCCAGTAACAGTACTTTAGTGTTTAACTGGTAAATATTTCAAAATAGTATTTCTAATATTTTACCATTTGGAAGTTTTTCAATGCATCTCCAGTCCAGCACGACTCAATCAATGTAAGATTTCCACGGTCTCCACTGGGAATTCTTTACAATGGGTACATTATAGTCTGTTACCATATCTACCACCAGTTGGTCAGAATTTGTTTTAATATCTTTTTATATGGTATGTTACTGGCAGTAATATAAAAAAAGCACTGTTTTCTCAAGTATTTTACATATCTCCATATGTAAGCACTGAAGAGAACTGAAGATAGGTCTTCTGCCATGACCTTGCAGCCACTCTTAGCCACACAGTGGCTTCCTAGAAGACAACACATTTGACTGGAAATCAGATCAGAGTCTTCACCAAAGGAATGTCTTTTAAGAATGTTTCCTGAAATGAATGGGGTTCTTACAGGCTACTGTGAGATGAACATGAAGTACTGCAGCATCGGTGAGGGTTTCTCTGGTTAATTGTGGAGCTGGAGCCAAAGTGAAACCATCTTAAAAGCAAGCCGTACAGTTTCTGAAAGTAACAGGCTGCTTGACTGCAAGCCAAAGCAATTGATTTAAACCAGAACATGGTGTTCAAGCACAGTCTCATCTGGTACAGCACCCTAGTAGCCGCAGTTTGGACCATGTGTGTCTCTTCAGGAACTGTTTGACAGATCAGTAAAGAAGGCATTGCAGTAATCTGAACACAAAGCTGGAGGTAAGGGTGAAAACAGAAGCAATAGTAATCAAAGTTTAATGATTCCTCCAAGTTCAGCACGCACTACTTTACTGTAATGAGGGAAAAGGTTGATCCCATAGCTTAGGGGCAGATGCACCACTTCTCCAACTCTTCCCTGCAACTTTGTGCAAATCTCAATGTACCTCAGTTGCTTCCTTTTAATCCCAATTCTTTCCCATCCCCTCCTTCCAGCCTGGGACTTTGTGATACTAAACAAATATTTGAGATTTTTGGAGTGGTGTGTGTGTGTGTGTGGAGTATAATTACACTAAGGATTATTAATATGGGAAATATGGTCAATACATGTGAGAGGGGTTGAGTAATGCAGGAACATTCTTTACAAATTCTTTAGTAACGGAGTAGGCAGAGCGCCACAGACAAAGAAAATCCTCTGAATTGCAAGTGTGTTCTTATGGCTTTTGCCAAGACTATGACAAAACCCGTTCTTTCTTCTCGCATTAGGACTGCTATTCAACGATACACTTAAGCATGTTCTTAAATTCCGTTGACGTTTGAAAGCACTGTTGACTTTAATAGGACTTAAGCACCTGTTCATGGTTAATTGTGTACTTTCAGGGCTTTTCTTGAAGAAAAAAAAAAGATGGATAGACTTAGGCATGTGCTTAAATTTAAGCAGGTGCTTAAGTGCTTTGCAGAGCTGAGGTCTTAGAACCGAGTCTAATCCCCTCTGAAGTCAGAAGATGGATTCTCCCCTGCAGTGTGCCTGGTGGAGATGAGCAGTTTGTTTAAGTAAAAAAATGAAGTCAGGAGAAATATCTGAAGTGGTTTTTTTTTTCCCCCAACAACTTCTAACCATGGGTGCCAGGTGCTGATAACTGAATTATAAAATGAATTTACAACCAGACTAAATGGACTAAACCAAAACCTCTTCAAACATTAACAACTACAGGCCCAGGTAATATCACTGGATAATTCTAACCATACTCTCAAAAAAGCCCTTTTTCCATTGGAATGACACTAGAACTGCTCCTGGCCAGGGCAGGGCTTGAACCCCCCAGCTGAAGCACTGATCTTGCCATGACTGGTGACTGCCCTTGGGTAAGATGAGAGGGAAGACACGTCATTTTCTCTGAGAAAAAGGGCTACTTTGGCATAAGCAGTAATTGATGACTCAGAAGTGATAGAGCCAGGGGTGTTTTTCCTGCCTCTTAGCCTTACGGAAGTAGCTTTTGGGTGGTGGTGGGTTTACAGTGCCTTGCTCTTCTTGAGAGCTGCGCTGGATACCTCTTCATCTCCCCTCCTTGACTTGTAGGAGAAGATAAGTCTTCTGTTCTCTTCCTTTCTCTTGGTTCATATCAAGGTCCCCACATCAAGGAATGTCTTGCTGGAAGATGATGTGTAATGCTCAGTGAAGTGGGTCCTGTTTGGGACTCCTAGGTAGTGAAGTAGAACCTAAAAAAATAATTGCCAAATTAATGTGATATTGGGGATAAGAGTCTGACTTTAAGTTTAAAAATAGTACCTTGGCTTCCCTCTCCCCCATCTTCTGAGCACTTAGTGGAGCAGTATTTATGTTTTTTTCTGGTCAGCATCCCAAAAGAAGATGTCAACCACAGAGGATGATCAGAGGTATGGTGCCACTGTGAAAGTCAAAGAGAGTGATTTCAACTGTTCTGTTACTGCAAACTTCAGCCACCTTGTGCCGTGCAGGCAGGCCAGTGAGCTGCAGACTGGGCTGCAGAAACCGTGTGATGCTTTGGCAGGAAAGGTTCACGGCTGGCACAGATCTGAGGTGTTGGTGTTGCTCGCATGGTGGGGTTGGACCTTGGAGATGTCAGAGAGGTGGTAATGGTGCATTGTGCCAGGGTGAATCTGAAAACGTGAGCACCCTGGGGACTGAGCATGTCCTCTGTCAGTGCCTTAATGATGACTCTTGCCATATTTAGTGGTTTTCTCAAAGCATTGCCACCTTGTTCACGGGAGGTGAGAGGTGCCCCATGCAAGTACCTTGTCCAGGTCTTTTTTGTGATTTAACTCCTTCACTATGAAACTGTGATAAAGTTAAATGAAGTTTAAGTGCTCGGGGGGGGGAGGGTTATGGGGCTGTGGTTGGGAAGGATGGATTCTATGGACTCCTTGCCAGGCTGTAAGGGTTTTTGGAGAGGATGTACGTATGTAAACTGGACAGGAGGAGTTTGTCAGGAATCTGATAACCTAAGTGAAGTTTTTCACATAAGAGCTGCCAGTTCCTATCCACACTGTATTTCAGATTAATAGGAAAAGAGAAAACATGAAAATCAGATTATTCACAAAATGAAACGTGTTCATATTGGAGAACAGCAAGTAATCCTCACCACTGTGGAAAGGAAAGCAAAAACATGGAGAGCCAGGTGCTCCAAATAAGAAAATGTCTCTGCTGAGCAGCTTGCGCTATAAATTGTGGCAATGCCACCACTGTGACCCAGAGCCTGGGGGAAGAGAATAGTATAAAAATGATAAATCACAGCCAGAGTTCCAGATCCTAATCAGACAAAGAAAGCTGGTTCCATTATCAGACAGATGTATATAATCTCTTACTTATAATGCAGCATCCTTCCTCTGGTTTCTTTTGCTGGATATGGGGTAAGACCTCAGATATCAATCCTGAAGTCACATCTGTTCTGATGTTGGAAGGGACCAGAACTCTTCTGGCTTGACTTTCTGCGTCACAGAGGCAATAGTTTCCTTGCTTTAATACTTCCTTGGACTAAAGAATCTCTCTTAGGAAAGCAGTGAGTCCTGCTACTGAGAAAGCACAGCATCTGGTGAACTTTCCTAACAGTTATTCTTGATTGTATTCCTCATTGTAGTGTCTACAGCTTCCAGCCGCTGCTCTTGTGATACATCTGCTTCCTTCAGCTCAAGAGAGTTCTGTGATCAGATCACAGTGATCTTCTTGCCCCCAACCTCTGCATAGGCTAAAGAAACTCATCCCCATGCTTTTCACTACAAAGACATGCCTTCTGATCTGTTAATAATTTTTATTGCTCTTCTTTTGAATCCTCTCTAATATTTCACACTCTAGAGGTGGAGGTGCCAGACCTCAAGGCATTTTTCAAGAAGCGTTTACATGGAGTTACCGTAATGGCATCACTGCTGTGTCACATGCAGCTGTGCTGCTGCCCATCTTTCAGGACAGCCAAATTCCTCTGCTGTCCTGGTGTTGTCCCTGCTCTCTTATGGCAATTAACTAACGCCGTAATTCAGATCACTTTTGTTCCTACTGAACTTGAGTTTTTCTTGTGTCATAATTTTCCTCTGGCAAATTTCTGTAATTTATAGCTTCAAATTAACATTTATGGCTGTTAGCTTCCCTCTTTTCTATTATATTTATACCAACGCCCACTTCCCCTCAAAGTGACACTGTTTTATAGGTTTTCTCTTTGTTTTGTTTTTTTTTTAAATTTTTGTGGCAACTTACTTTCTCGACTCTATATTAAAGCCCTATGAACATCTTGTAAAATGTTAGCAGATCCCAAGTATCATCCCTACGCTTCTATTTAAATTTCTCCTTTTCCACTGAGTAATTTCATAATTGTTTTCAGCTTTGTAAAATTATCCCTCGGAGCAGTTAATGCGTGCATAACTGGTGGGGCTTTCGTTCTTATCACACACAATGAATGCAATTAATGTGATTTCTTGAGAACTGGGTGTCACCAGCTGTAATACAGGTCTTTATTTATCATTGCAGTGCATAAGTCCCAGTTGGAACTGTATTTTCCCAAACCCCTATATTACTTTCTAAATAAATTCGGGATTCTCTGAACGCGTATTTTGTTCATGATGCCCTTATAGCGAGTCATGGTAAGATCATACACTTCTATAAGCTCTGTATTTGTTTAAACAAAAACAGCACTACAGAAAGATCACTGTGGTGGGAGACTTGTCTGTGCCATCCTCTTTTTCCTTGGGGAAAAGAAAACCGATGGGGGGGAAATCCATGCCCTTGTGCTGTGAAGCATGCTGCCCAGACACCTGTACATAACGTGAAGTTAAATAGGGGAAATAATAAGGAAACCAGTTCTGTTGTCATTTCCATTTGGATCATCCTCATCATCACGTTTCAGGGTGACAGGTACAGAAATAATGTGTGAAAGTCTTTTTATACGGAGCCTTTTGAAAGTCTGCATCTGTGCTCAAGTACTTGGTCTGAAACAGGGATAAGACAAGGACTTGAACTATTTGTGTGAGTGTGTCTGTGTGTAAGAGTGTTGTCTACACCAACAGAAAATTAAATTGTGCTTCAGTGCCAAATATATTTGAGTGGACTGAGAAAGACTCTTGGGAAGATGCTGGGTCTTTTTGCTATGATATTTTCTGGTAATTAAACAGTTCTCTATTTTATAATAGTTGATGAAAATGAGAGTGGTTGGAAAGGTTATTTCTGTCTGTTACTATTAGATTCTCCAGATTTGCTGACCCTGAATAATTAAATGTTTTTGATCACTCCGTTTATATCGCCTAGAACTGAAGTGGTTCTGATCCTCAAGCAAACTTGAAGCACAGCATGGAACGTACTGAAAGGCGCCAAAAGATGAAACATTTCAGTTTTGTGGTTCACATCTGTCTGTCCTGAGACCAGGAGACCATTATAATACACTTAGAGCATTTAAAAGCTCCTCAAGGTTGAAAGCCCCGATTAGGGCAGTAGTTGTTCACGTGTGGGAGTCCTGCCTGCTCTAAATCTGGGAGCAAGAAGCTCTCAGGTCCCTTTCTTATGGGAAAAGATGTTAATAATGTTGGGTAGTGGGGGGAAAATAAGGGGTAAATGTAATCAAGGAGGCTCTGACACTGAACTGAAAATAGCAATGTACACATCCATCAGTTTGCACTGTTTTTACAGAGTATGAAATATTTAAACTGAAGCTATTAATCACCCTGCACCTCCGTTCTAATCCATGGGAACCACAGGAGGTCACCAAATATGCATTTAATATAAAAGAATGAAAAATATTGGAGGGGAAAGTTGTGTAGTCTAACAGCAAGAAATGCTAAGAGAAAAAAAATTCAAGCAGAAATTCTGCTAAAAATGAAAATAATATTTTCATAATGCTCTGTTGGAAAAAACATTACATTTTGGGCAGAAATTCAAAATGTATTTAGAATTAGTTAAAAAAATAACTAGATGGAAATTTACTTTATTTCTGAATTTTTTTAAGATACTGCTGGGTAGGAGCACTCTTTATTTTGTTAACTTTGATAAAATCCCAATATTGCTCATAGAGAGCAGTTGGGTCTTGCAAAAGCCATTTCCAGGTTCATGCTCCAGGTTTCCATCAGGTAATTGTGACGGATGTTTTTAACCCCTCACACCACTAAGTTTTGACCCCCAGGCTGGCATTGCCATCCAACTTCAATACCTATATGTGCTTGGGGAGTCAGAGGAGACGCCTTTCCCTGCCCTCACTGGATGCCTTGGGTTTTCATGAGGAGAGGAAAGCAAAGGTCTCTGACTAAGGTGCATCTCTGTGGTTTATCTAACATTGTTTGAGTTTCCTGGACTAAGCCTGGCTATTTATTCATTTATTTATTTACTGGTACTGTGATGGTGCCTGGAGCCAGGGATCGCTGCGCTGGGAGGAGACACCTCGGGGCAGGGAGGTGAGGGATGGCAGAAGCAGACCAGCTACCCAGCCAGAGGCTGGAAGGAGCAAATATTTCCATTATCCAGGGGCAGTATCCTACACCTGCTCTAAGTGCTAATGGGAGCCAGAGTGCAAAGCAAAAGCACAGAGTGCTGCTCTGCTTTTTGCCATCCAGGAACACAGGGAGAGACAGCAACATGCAGCAGAATGATGGGTTTCCAAAACCTGCGTTCAGCTTTGGCACAATACAGCCACTGTATAAGATGACATTAGGAACAAAAAATAAAGCTTGAAGCTTCAAGAACAGGCTGCCAGAATTATTAAGAAAAACATCAAAATGATGCCATTAAAAACAGATGGGGATTCTATAAAGTATTGAAAAGAAAATGTTTAATTATGAGCCTTATGCAAAACCCATCAAAGTTGGATTAATATTATAGTGCTGTTGCTGTAGAGGGTTTAAGTAGTCCGCGGTGGAACATTAATCTTTCACTCCTTTAAAAATAATGTTTTCCTTTTGTTGATGACAAATTCCATCTCTTCACTGTTGAAATCATATATCCAGATTAATAGCATCTAACATAATGAAATCAAAAGGCACAGGTAATATGGATTAGTTTAGAAAACAACAACAACGAGGAGAAAAAAAAAAGACCCAAGGGGGAAAAAAACTTCACTGGATGAGTGCTTTTGTCAACATTAGTGTATTTTTTCCTGTTGTTAAAGAACAAGGAGGTAGTCTCTGTTCATAGCTATTCTTGTCTGTCAGGGATATTGCATCGTGGCTGTATATCCATAGGCTGCCTAAAAATGTGTCAGACAGAGGTTGCTTTACAATTTTTTTGGGGTGAGGGAATCTCGTCTGTTTTGGGTTTCTGTCAGATTGCCCATGGCTGTGCAAACTGAACACCTCTGGCACGAAGTTCTGCCTCGACTCTGCCTCTCCCAGCTCAGCTGGCTGGAACAGCTAGAAAGAATTTCTGGGATTTTAATTAATAAAAGTATCTGAAGTGTGGAGTTGCTGATGCAGAGAGGGTGATTTTGGGAAAGCTGGGCTGCTAGGCTGCTTTTCCCACCTCTCCTTGGTATTGCCCTGTGCAGTCCCCTTCATCTGCGAGCACTTTGAGCAGCCTCAGTGGGCAATCTGTCCACATGGACTGGCTCCTGTCCAGCATTCCCTGCTGCTGTTGGGATCTGTACCTCCTGCTCGTGCAGGGAGGTTTGTACTCCTGCCCAGGTGTTTCAGACAGTCTACTCCTGCATCAGCCATGCTGAGCATTGGAGGAGACAGCAAATTTTTTCGTGTGTCATGATGCTTTTGAAGTGGGGCTGGACACGAGTGAGAGCTGCTGATTTGGATGGACGAAAACCCCAAAGTAAAGCCTTTTGCCTTTAGCCTCCATCATCCTGGTGTCTGGACTCAGACCTTGTAGGTAAATAAGGCAAGGAGGTTTTGTTCCCATGTGTTTTCTCATCACATCTTCTCTCTTCAGCACTGGGTTGCGATGCTTGGTGTATTAGCCTATGTGTTGGGATTCACCACCCTGGTTCTCCATCACACGTCTTTCCAACATTTGCAGCCAACTCTTTGTCCATGAAGCTCCACCTGTGCTGTTTAGTGCTCAGCTGCTTTATGCAGTGAACCATAGAGTCAAAAAACTTTGTTATATTCACTTAATACCACAGGAACAATTTACCTTCTTCCTTTCCATCTCTCACCACCAGCCCCCCAGCTCCCCCTAAAGCCGGTGCTATGTTGAATCACCAGGTACACCTAAAAGGAGCCTCTCATTTTAGCAAAAATTCCAACACTGACTGCCAAGATAGATTTAAAGTATTCATTACAAAATATTTTGTCCTGGGCTTTAAGAATAATGCACTTTCAGTGCAAAGAAATGGTTATTCTGAACATTGGACATGTTTTTAGTTATTTACAATAGGTTTCAAGATTTAGAATTACCATGAAAGATTTACTTATATTGCAGTTCATGTAAAATTTAAAATCAATAAAGTAAATAAATTTAGCTTGTCTGCCTGAATCGATTTCCTCCTATGCTAACACAGCCCTGTAATACTGTACATTCTTATCCCCGATGTCATCCTGTAGTGATAGTTTCAGGGTTGCAATTCTGCTATGTTATCATGTCCTTTGCAACATAGTGTGCCTCTGAGTTGCCTGTGACTTCAATATTTCAAACCTAGGTTATGATAGCTGCCTCCCTCGGAATGGGGAGCCACTGGCTGCTGGGAGCCAGGCTCCCTCCCAGCACCAGGGTTTTGCAGCGTGTGGATGGGGAAGAGTGGTAGTAGCCCTCAGGGAGATGGAGGAAGGGAAATGATGCTGCTAAAATAGGGTAGCTAAGCTGCAACGCTGCTGATATGTGTGGAAAAGAGTTGAGAGATCCTTTGGCAAGGCATCCTCAGCTGAGAGGGAGGAGGGTTTCTTGTTTTCTCCCCTTTTTTCCAAAGATGCCAGTCTATGGTTTGGGAACAGACAGAGTTCCGTTCTGTGCTCATCCAGCTGTTGCATCAGGATGTTCCTCAGCATGAGAGAAGGGGCAATTGCAGTGTGCACCAAAAGAGGAGAGACTCTCCCCTGTGATGGTTTTTCATTGAGTTTGTCCGCTTACGTTTTTTTAATATAGATGTCCTGGTCAGAGGTACCTTGTAAATGGTCGTAGATGGAAGACTGGCTTCTGAGCAGGATGCAGAGCTGTGGCAATGGGCAGATCACTGTCCCTGTGTGGGTGATCTGGTGCCCAGAGATCCACAACCTTTCCAGGAGGCGCCTCTTATCTCCTGCCCAGGGCAGCACCTTTGGGACCAGACTATAACCTAAATGAGGTTACATCAGCCAACAAATCAAAAGTGCAGAATGCAGGAAGGGTGGGCAAGGGAAGCTTTGTGCAGTGATTGGCTGCTGTATTTAATCTTTATTCTGGGACCAAACTAAAATGTTACCCAAAAATATAATTGAGAGCTACTGGTATCCTTTGGTGCAAAAATAAATCCTTTAGTTGTTCATAGTCTGTAACTTGAAATTGCATTCTTGATGTTTTCTGGATGTATGGCATGACTGGTAAAGGCTTTATTGCATTGACAGGTTTGACTTTCTGATTAAAAAGGGATTATCTGTTGCTGAACAGAGAACAGTGGTCTTACTTAACACGTTCAGTGATTTAAAGTTTGGTCATGTTCTACACTGGAACAACCCAAAACTTTGCAAACAGGTTTGTAAAATCGAATTCCATGGCAATGACAGTGTCTGCACCTGAGCACAGTTTTCAGTTCAATCTGTCTCTCTGATTAGAAGTAACTAGCAGGTGATGGATTTCAGAGATCCTTACCTAAAAAAGTTGTCAAAACTGATCCACTTTTGGAAGATGCCCTGGCATGAATGAAATGCCATGCTCTAGGAAAATGCTTGGTCAGAAATGCTGCAGCCAGCTCCAGGTCCAACCTTTTGCCACCACATTAGCCTGTGTGGGCACAAACAATCACATAAACCACAGACCTACCCTGCAATGCTGTTCAAGATGTTTGCCCAACAGACTAGACACATCTGCGCTATTCAAAGTATTTGGAGGAAAATAATCCTTGTAAAAATAATAATCTAAAACTGAAGAACTTTAAAAATATTGGATTTACTTATTAAAAAAGGAAACACATAAATACAAATGCTTTGATTCTGGGTCTGGCAAAGGAGTAACATTTTATAGCCAAGCAAACACTGTTCTTTTAAGGCAGTACTCTGGTTTCATGTGATGTGAAATGTTCCTTTTTTATTACTTGCAAAAGAAAATATCAACCCTGTCTGTCAGTGTTGCTGTTGAGTTTAAGAAGGAGCACCCTTCTGGAAGCTGTGAGGAAGATGTCTATAAAATGTTAAGCAGACTTTAGAGAAAAAAAAATTAATAGGGAAAACAGAAAAAGAGAGGTCATAGTGATATAATAATAATACTAATAAAAAATGGGCAGATCGCTTTCTGTTTTATGTTAGGATAAATTCAAGTGAAACCAGTAATGTGCTGTGTTTATACCAGCGGAGTGGCAAAAGGTTTACATACATCCAAAGCTTGTATTTATTTGCTCAAATTCATGAGCTATGTAATCAGTTTTATTTGTTTTCTGACTCACGTCTGGTGCATGGAGGCGAAGAGGTTCCAGTTGCAGGAGCAGAGTTGTCCTTCAGGATGGAGCTGGTGGTGAACTTCGAGCATTAAGTTCTACAAAGTTGCAGGATTGATCTTTTGGCTTTGTAGCTGTTTGGAGTTTTTGCAGGTGATTTTGAGCGTGATGTTATTCTAGCCCAAATACAATTCCTATACAACATTGGTCAGCCTCAGAGAAAACAAGATGTGCTGGATTGGGTATAAGCAGTAATGACCACGTTTTCCCAGATGCAGAGCTGTTCAACTCCTGAGGCTTTTTCTCACTAAAAAACTTGGCCAAGGTGTAGGGAATCGGGCTAATTAAGAATATGTTAAACACAGCTCTGCAGTTAACAGCAGCTGACTGGCATGTTGTCTGGAACAAGAGACATACTGAGCCTGACTGTCATAAAGCTTAGAAAGGAAGAGCCTGTTGGTTTAGTAACAGCAAAATCATGTTTGATTTTGTTATTAAGGCTCTCCTGGAAGAATGTAGCCTAATTTTCTGGGGAAGGCGCAGAGTAGGTGCCCACAGGAGGAACACTGTGCTCTGAAAGTTATCCTGGCTTTCCTTTTTCCCCCCTGTTTTTTTTTTTTTTTAATTAACAGTAATGTTGTCAGAAATGACCAATGGTGGTTTGTCTCCTAAGCACCTATGGATAGGCTTGAACAAGCGTTTAATTTTATAACTACTAAGCATGAAGTCAAGAGACTTGCTGTCCTGTTGAAAATTGGACCGTTTCTCGTACTGCTGAGATAAGGGGAAAGAATGTGTCTTTAGTCACACATTTAGAAATAGTTCAGAAACACTAGCCTAAACTTTTGAGAGCTTTTTCCTTTGTACGTTGCCTACTTAGTAAACAGATAAATAATTAATTCCATACTGTGCAATTTCTATTATCAGCTTTTCACTGAGGACATAAACTGTGTCCCTGCATGGGGTGACTGAGGTTTACTTCTGCACCCAAGAAGCAGCAATGCTCTGCCGGAAAAGCTCAGTCCATGCAAAGCAGAAATGCTCAGTATCAGCCAGGAATACTTCTGAGTGTGTTCATGTACTCAGCGGGGAGATTGCAGACTTCATCTTCAAAACCTTCAACTCTTTCTACACTTAGATTGTCAAATATATTTTGTCGAAACCTGCACATCAAGTCATCCCTTCTACTCTTCTTTTTAATTATGCAGAATTGTGAATTTCCTTTCACTGAATGACGCTGTTTGCATTAGCTAAATGTGGTTGTACTGACTTGGCTTCAGATTGCATTTCTGTAGTATTCAGTCCCTGGCTGTAAACTGTTTCAGGTGTGATACCAGATTTCATACCAGATTGTTAGCAATTGGCATATGAATACGAGATACTCTTTCATCCTTGGTCATCATTTATTTATAGAAATAAAGGGTTAACTTTTTTTCTGTTTAAGTAGTGTTTTGGGTGACTGAGGGTAGATTCGAAGCCACAATATATTCCCTAAGAAGTCATGGACATGCTTCTATGCTGGTCAGGGCAAGTTTCTCCCATGTACAATTTTTACCCAGAACAATCAAATCTAATGCCAAAATCAAAAGATTTTTTTTTTTTTTAAAGTAATGAAAATAGGTGAGGCTTTCTCCTACCCTAGGCAGGCAGGGGTGCTTTCATCAGAGATGTTTTCCTGTTCAGACTGAGGATGCTGGGTTGTTGAAATGCCTTTAACTCAAACATCAACAGAGTGGCTTCTGTCCACTATTTCACAGAGTTCATGAGCGTAGTGCTGCAGAAATATGAAGCCATGAGGCCAGTCACCATCTACTGACTGCTACCCTGTGGTTAATCTGGTATTTCCTCTGAGAGGCGTGATATGACAACAGGCTGGGGTTTTAGTTGTAATGGCTATTCATGTGTGATCCTGTGTGGTTTGAGGAGTGTTATTTAGGATGTAGGAAGTACTGAAAATAAGCAAAGGGATGGGCCAGGTTGAGAATCTCCAACATTATTAACTTTGTCATATCAAGTATTTATATTGACCCAGCTGCTGGACTTTTGTATACACTCCTCCACCTTGAGCTGTAGGTGAAATTGAATTAGTGTTTGTGCTCATCTTTTTTGAGACAGAGAAAAAAGCTCCTGGAGGAGGGACGTTGATGTCAAATAGGCAGCCTTGGCTTACAGAGATGCCTGATTCCCTTTCTCCTTGTACTGGGTTTGCGTGACAAGGTTTTTGTAGTGAGGTCCTGCAGGGGTGGCTTCTGTGAGAAGCAGCTGGAAGCTTCCCCTGTGTCCAATAGAACCAGCGCCAGAGCAGGTGGATGCCCAGAGGAGGCTGTGACCCTATGGAAAGCCTTGCGCTGGAGCAAGCTCCTGGCAGGACCAGTGGAGAGAGAAGGCTATGCTGAAGCAGGTTTTCTTGCGGGACCTGTGAACCCATGGTGGACCCATCCTGGAGGAGTCTGTTCCTGAAGGACTGCAACCCATGCTGGAGCAGTTTGTAAAGAACTGCAGCCCGTGAGGAGGACTCATGTTGGAGAAGTTTGTTGAGAGCTATCTCTGGTGGGAGGGACCCCAAGTGGGAGCAGGGGCAGAGTGTCAGGACTCCTCCCCCTAAGGAGAAAGGAACAGCATAAGTAATGTGTGATTAACTGACTGCAACCCTCAGTCCATGTCACCTTTTGCTGCTGGGAGAGAGGAGATGGAGAACTTGGGAGTGAAGTAAGGCTGGGTAGGGGGAGGGTGCTTTAAGATTTAGTTTTTATTTCTCACTATCTTCCTTGGATTTGATTAGTAATAAATTAATTTTCCCCAGTCAAGTTTGTTTTGCCCATAATGGTGATTGCTGAGTCATCTTCATGTCCTTATCTCAACCCATGAGCATTTCTTTGCAATTTCTCTCCCTTGTCCCCCTGAGGAGGGGAATGATAGAACAGCTTTGGTGGGCACCTGGTGTCCAGTCAGGGTCAAACCACCACAGTCCCACAAATGTAAACCTAGCTGTAAATGTAAAGAACTCCCAGTGTTTTACCATTTGGGACTTATCTGCACTGAATAACAAGAAGTTGCAGTGAATAAAATATTTGTACAAACTGAGGAAATGTAAGGTAGGTTAATTTAATTGCGTACCTTGAAAGCTGTAATGCTTTCCATAAAAAAAAATAAAAATCTTCCCTTCTGGCACCACAGAGAACTTAAAAGCCCAAATCCATAGTGCAAGGAAAATATGAATGTAGAGCAGAAGGGCATATTTCTTCACTATGGGAGTGGTGAGGCCCTGGCACAGGTTGCTCAGGGAAGTTGTGGCTGCCGCATCCCTGGAGGTGTTCAAGGCCAGGTTGGATGGGGACTTGGGCAGCCTGACCCAATGGGAGGTGTCCCTGCCCATGGCAGGAGGATTGGAACTGAATGATCTTTAAGGTCCCTTCCAACCCAAACTATTCTATCATACGGGTTTGGGGTAAGCTTGGCTTGACCCTGCTCAGCCCTTGTTTCCTTGTGGCTGGAGAAGATGTGAAGGAGGTTCCCATCCCTGCCATGTGCTCTGAGATGCAGGGTCTAAGTGATCTCTGTGGGCAAAATGGCAGGATTTATTTTCTGAAAGGCAGCTTCTGCTTTTATAACACAGTGTATGAGACAAGCAAATCAGAAGAATTCTATTTAATTATTATTTTGGTCAATCTATCAGTCAGCTCCAGCTGCTGCCATTTCAGGTTAATGATGGCTCGTTTCCGACCTCCCTTTGTACGTGTACACGCAAGTGCTGTGTGATCCCGGGAAGGAGCGCATCTCAGTGCCACTGAGCTCTTCGCTATCTCCCACGGTCCCGGCTCTCGTTTCTCTGCCCTATCTCCAAAATCAGCCCCTTCTCCTCCTCCTCCTTCTCCTCGTTTATCAGCTGGAGCACACAGACAGATAACATCCTCGTGACGTGGCCCTGACCTTTGTCAACCTTTGTTAAGGCTCCATCTGAAGTCCGGCCGAGTGTTTGTAAACAGGATGTAATTAAGGCTGGGAACTGACAGCGCCTGATGGGAGGACAATGTGGAGCTGGCTGGACACGGGCTGTCAGATGTCCGCCTGCATTGTGCTGCCGGTGCCGTCGCAGTAATTGGTGTCCTCTGGCCAAAGGAAGTGCACTCAACTCGGATTAATCTACCGCGGTGTGGAGGGCATCCTCGCGAGCGCAAGTGTTTCCTCTGATAAACCCCACTGGGGGAGCTGGGAGAAAGCTGTAAAGTCAGGAGCGCGCTGACAGGTGCCCACCAAAAACTGGGAACAGGAAAGGTGTGGGGGGAGAAAAACCGGCCAAGTCAAGACGCCTTCGCAGCTCGCCTTATCGGCCAGGCGCGCAGGCTTATCGCGATCTGCGAGCGAGCGCAGGAGGATGAGCATACAGAAGGGATGCTGATAAACATGGGGCAGCGCCGGCTGGGGCTGCAGGAGCAGGCAGGGTTAGAGCAACAGCTCAGACCTAGATCTGGTCCTGGGCAAAATTGTTTTTTCTTGAACAGTGAAGTTTAGCTATTGGGAAATAAATGAGCAAAGCTTACTATTGCAATGAGATATCCCCAAACAGCAGAAGGGTTGGAACTCGATGATCTTTAAAGTCCTTTCCAACCTAAACCATTCTATTATTCTATGACATACACATACATACACGTTTATATGCCTAAGTACAAAGTGTATATATATGCACATACATGTCCCTGCCCATCACAGGGGGGTTGGAACTAGATGATCTTTAAGGTTCCTTCCAACCCAAACTATTCTATGATTCAATGTATACACATGTATACATATGAAAACTAAAACTCATTATTGAAGCAAAAATGTTCTTCTGGGCTTTCTCTTTAGTTGTTTTTGGGTTTTTTATTAATGTCTTGGTCAGTTTTCATAGCTCACTCTGTAGCCCAAAACTGATGCGTAAATACCTGAGAGTAGAATTGGCTGAACTTAAGACTGAAATTGAGTATCCATCCCATTTATTTTGTCCGCTGCTTGTTCACAGGTCGTAGAATTGTAGAGTAGTTTGGGTTGGAAGGCACCTCCCACCAGAGCCAGCTGCTCAAACCCCCATTCAACCTGGCCTTGAACACTTCCAAGGAGGGGGCATCCACAGCTTCCCTGGGCAGCTTGTGCCAGTGCCTCACCACCTTCATTGTGAAGAATTTCTTCCTAATGTCTAATCCAAACATTTCCCACTCCAATTTAAAGCCATTCCCCCTAGTCCTATCACCAAGGGGGTGATCTGATGAGGCAGAAGTTTGACTTTAAATTATTTTTATTTTTCACTACCTAAACCAAGCAAATATGTTTCAAAGTATTTATCTTTTATTTTTCATTTTTACAGACTAACAGATGTCTGTCCATGTTAAAAAAATGTGTAGCATTCTCACTTTATTGGCATGTATGCCTAAAAATGTTATGGCATGTTTTTCTTGTAGGTTTTAAATTATATCATTAGCTCAAGGATTGCCCTGATCACTCTAATATTTCAGGTTTATTCACTTAGAATTTAATGTAATTCACTGGATTCCATATTCATTAGGAATTTAAAAATTGACATTTTTATATGAGAAACAAAGAGGTGCTGATGAACGTGAATCAGTGAATATATGAAAAGGCATATGACAGGGTCTGTCTTAAATATTTAGAGCAAGTGCTTTGAAAATTCAAATAACACTATGGCAGTTTCCCAAGATAACATCCTGCACAGTATCCAAGCAAAGGCCATTCATGGAACATTCTAAACCCTGTAATTTAGTGTTAGAGGAGCCAGATTGTGCTGCTATTGATATCAGTAGTCAAATTCATGTTCTACTTTGCTCTAGGGAGAGGTGAAAGCAGGGGGTTTCCCAATATACACTGCCCAAAGAGCTCTGTTGGAAGCAAGATGAGAAGTGTTGGGAGTGGAAGTACATCCAAATGGTAGTGACTGTTAGGGGAACTAGGAGATAAAAAGGGCTCCAATAACTTTTTCCCACATTTTTGGGTCTGCCCGAGAAGGAAGCCTTAAAAGTAAAAGAAACACTAACCAAAAAGCCACCTGTTCCTCAGGGAGAGAAATAATTCTCAGCAGCCTGCAAACAGACTAAGAAAAAAAAAATATATACACACACACACACTTCATGGTGTGTATGCGTAAGAAGAAGAACGAATGAATATATTTTTTCCTCAATATGAGAAGGAAAACAGAAAAATATTCTTTGGCAGCCTTGAGAGTCATAGCTTACTCAGCTCAG
Source organism: Phaenicophaeus curvirostris (assembly GCF_032191515.1). Classification (NCBI taxonomy): domain Eukaryota; kingdom Metazoa; phylum Chordata; class Aves; order Cuculiformes; family Cuculidae; genus Phaenicophaeus; species Phaenicophaeus curvirostris. Next base: position 20,664,079 of record NC_091401.1, read on the forward strand.
AAATATGTCTCGAAGTTCAAACCTAAGTTGACCAATCCTCCAAAGCTGCTTATAGCTGTAGATAGCGACATTTGTTTCCAGATGTTAATGGGAACAAGGTAGAAAATAACAATAATGCCTGGAGCCTGTTGAATGGAAATGCCTTTTTTCCCCTATATTAGATTGTACATAGTTGTCAGACATCCATATCCCAGTGCTAGTAAGACGGGCAGTGAGCACGGCAGCGTTAGAAGGTTTGCCAGGTTCGGTTTTATGTACATGTGTGTCTCGTCTGCAGAGTGCAATATGAAGCAGAGCCCTTCACTCAACAGGAGCAAATAAATACAAGAAAGCAAAGGGCTGAGTACAATGCCTTTGGGAGCAGAATAGGGCAGGACGGGGAGGAGAGACGAAAACCGTTCAGAGATATGAACTGGCTCATGGCTGTAGAGATGAAGCAAACCAGGGCAAAATGGTTCCAGTTAACCTACCTAACCTGCTTAACTGAATTAACCATTGCTGCAACGTATAGTAGGGTTTCCCTTAAAGACAACTGTCATTAGATGAAAGAGTTAAAACCAGAAAGCTCAGTAAGAATTAACTTTGATGTTTGAAAATACTTTTTGGCATGTAAATAGAACCACAAAAGGAAAAGGAACAAAATACCCAACACAGTGAATATAAGGTGTTTTTTTCTGGGGGAGGGGGTTGGGGTGGCTTTTTTTTTCTTGGTAGGTAAATAATTTTCTTTTAAAATGGAATTCTGTTTGACTGCATGAAATATGAACAGTAATTAAATGCACAGTCTGTGGGCCTTCCATACTTTAAAGCTCTTTCTTAAAAAAAAAGCCAACACAACTGCTCACCTCAGACAGGCCAATTACCCAAGAATGATGGAGTCAAGAGGAAAGTAGCTAAATTTCTTTACTTGAATGATCACAACCACATGCCAGTGATTAGTCCCTGCAGCACCAGCGGGGATGTGGTGGGGACACTCACATTGGAAGACTTCAAATAGTCATTTCCTTGGTTAAAATAAAATCTGACTGCACTAAATAGACAGTTTTTAATCTCAATTGGACATCTGAAGATTTCTCAAGCTGTTGTTGGCTGCGGCAGAAACAAATTTTTCTGCTTTGTTGATTAAACCAGTGGTCTCCACCATTGCTTATCGGCCTGCGACGAGCTGTTCTTTTTAATTAAAAGTGAGCCACCACGAGAGAGCAATTAACAGCTAGTAATTACTGTGCTCTTCAGAACTGCAACATTTTGCCTTTCATTCCAATTATATAATGGACAAGTGGCTTTTTGATCTTCAAATTAGTGAGCTCTTGTACTATTTGTTTTGAGGCAGATTTGGAAGGTTAATGATGGCCTGTGGTGGCACTCTTTCCACTGACTGATGTAAGACAAGAAAAAAAGGGGAAGGAAACAGGAATAGTCTATCAAGAAATGCAAATGCTGCCTTCATGATAATGAACAGGAGAAACACAGGCAACTTAATATGCAGGTTATTTAATATGAACGAAATAAGCACTCATTTTAGTGCTAGCCTGTGCCATGGAATTCTTTTTTTTAATAAAAAAAGTTTAATTAAACATTTCAATATAGATTCTTTAGAGTGTGACACATAACATTTAACTGTTTGATACTTAATTGTGTTTGCCTTTGATTGTGGCACCTATAGTTAAATGTGCTACAACAGTACTGAGGCATTGAACTGTCCCTTAGGACACGCGACGCATTGACTTTGTCTAAAATCTTTTAAGTAATAAGTCTTAATATATTTAATGGCCACTGTGCCCTTTGAGTACAAGGACCCCTTACATCACAATGAGTTGTCTAATTTTAATTAATATTGATTTGCATCTCTTAAATAGGAGCTATAATTGTTGCTGTTGCTTATGGGTCTATAATAATCCTAGGAACAGACATGGTGAATATGTTGTGTATATAGGAGTGTGCATTTTAAAGAAAAAAATCAATAATACTGTTATGGGAGGTCTCTGCTCTTTTGATTGGAGCTACTGCAAGCGGCTAAGTGGTGCTACACCAGCTTGCACCAGTTGTGGACTTTGCTTTTGAGTTTTTCAAACTGCTGCCTTGGTATTATTTTTTTTGTGTACAAATACAGATAAGGTTTGCTCTGGTCTCAGCTACCCTGATTTTTGGAATAAGTCAACAGCTGTAGTACTCTGATACCTCATGAGTAGATTAAGAATTTGGCAGTTCTGCTGTGCATGTCTGGATTACGCATATTTGCACAGCTTAATAAAAACACAGACCCCATTTAACAGACAAATTACAGATGTTGTCAGGAAAAAAGTCCGTGTTCAGTGTGATGAATAAAACATAAAACTCATTTTGTGCATAGCTGAAAAAAAAGATCTGGGTTTAAATTTCTTCACACCCATTGATTTAGCTACTCCTTAGCTAAACACAGTCTGTAATTACACAAATAACTGTAGGCATGATAGAACATAGGTAGATCTTTTATTTTGGGCTGTTAAAGCTTTAGTCTCACAGTTGTTCCTGTAGGAGGGAAATGTAGCGTTGATTTCCTTGGAGGCAGAATCAGGTTTGTATTGCTCAACAGATGCTGAAAAAAAGCATAAAACCCAGGTTCTTAAAAGTGTTTGGATCACATTTTCAAGAGTCCACCTAAACCCTGAGCTGGAGTATGATACTTTAATTAGGATTTGGAGAAAAGGCTCTGCAACCTGTGTGCCAAGCTGGTTACGCGGCTTATGGTCTGATGGATAACTGCAAGCTGAGCTCTTGAAAATGTACACAAAGAGTTTTTTCCCAGGTCCTGACTTGAGCAGAGCTTCCACAAAAAAAATCTGGCCTTCGAAGAGATCAGGACTAAACCGACACACAGGGCTTGGGAGGTGAAAGGGGCTGGAGAGTGGGAAAGTAAAGAGGCTGAATAAAAATATTTCAAGCCCGAATAGCGATACATACATACATATCCCTTGGAAAAAAATACTTAAGCTGCTTGAAAGTTTCAGTGTCTTTTGAGGAAGCTGTTTTGCTATATGAGAAAAATGCTGAGTTTTCAGTTACAGGTTTGTTAAAGATCGTGGACTGTTTTGGTTCACTGTGTAGAGTATTCCTCCTAGGTTGTTCCATTTTTGGAGTTATGTGTGTGCTCTTTGTTCTGAGAAGCATGCATCCTATTTTGGCAATAATTTCCATGAGCTGAGATGTCACCAATATGATGTTCATCTGTATTACAGGCACATGGAGAAAGTATTAAGGTTGCATTTTCCATTATCTCTCAGTCATTTGAAGTGGTTCTTAGTAGCTCTACTTTGATCCTTAATTCATGGGCTTTCTTTTGAAGACGTGTGGAGAAGGCTAAGATGAACGCAGTATCTCTGAGCTGCTGAGATGAACAGGGGTTGTGCTAGGGAAAATGGATAGAAGGGAGTAAAGACTTAGGAATGTGGTCCTGGGAGAAGAATAGAGAGCAGAGCACCCCTGAGGTGGACTTTCTGGAGATACACACCAAAAGCTTTCTAAATTTTCCTCTGATTTCAGCATGCCAACCCATTTCTTGGGTCCCACCATGCCTAGGAGAGGTGAGGTGCATGCATCTTTTGGAACATCCATAACAAGTAACTTCTCCTGCAGATAGGTTACATCTCTTATTTCCTAATCTGAGATTGGTTACATTCTATATGCATACGCATGGGTAATTAGTAATTTTCAATGACTATTGCTTGTGGTGATTTTTCTGCACCCAAACCCAAGTTACTGTTTCCCGGTAACTTCCCCTGCTATCTAATTTATCACCTACATTATGCTGCTGTTCTGATGTAGTTCTGTATGTAACAACACACTGGGGAGATTCACAAAAATGTAGGTAAAAGGAGTTGGCAAAATCATAGATATGGTTGCTGCAACTTGTACTATCTAATTCTGTGGCCATTTGCACATAAACCCACAGTGCAGAGTCGCCCCTGTTAAACGCTGCCAGATCAGGGTGACACCCAATGCGCACAGATATAATCGGCTATGCAAGGCAATGGAAAATCAAACCTGAAACATCAGTGTGCCTAGGTACCACATTAAGTGGGATCAAACAGTTTTCATCACTGGCAGTGCCGTTCTTCACAGGGGCAAAGGGCTCTGGGGATTTCTAAATCGTGGTTGTTAGCGTCAAAGCCATTTGTTTTGTAAAAATGGGCAATGCTTTCCTCACCTTTGCCTCACTTGTGCGGTGTCCCTGGATCCTCAGCCTTATTTCAGCCCAGCTCATCCTGGAGGATATCAGCATAAGAGGAAGATCCAGGCACTTGCTCCAATTATTGCAAACTCTTCACCATATATCTACATCTTGGAATCTGCAAGTGAGCTGTGGCAGCAGCACTTGCTGTGCGGTTCACCTCCTTAAACAATATATTCTCTTGATCTGCACACATATGGTAACTCCTGTTAATGGGAGTTACACATGTTGGGTAAGAGAAGACTAAACCTTTCCTACATTTTTACTAGTGAAATACTGGAAATGGGATGATGGCAGCCAACTAGATTGTGAGGACTCTTGTCAGAAATAAGATTAGGAATTTGTTTCCATGTAGCTCATACATTAAGAGACATGAGCCTCGAGCCAGAGACAAATAGTAGTTAATATCTAGAGAACGCAAAGTGTTCTCTGAGAGTTTAAATGAGAATTCCAGAGCAAGATGAAAATTGGCCTCTGAGGGAACAACATTTTCTTTTTCTTCATAACTGTGGATAAAAATTCCAAATAGATCATCAGTATGTATGTTAAGAGGAGATCACATTCCTGTGATATTTTTGGAAAAAGCAGTAGCAATGTATTTTTCATTTTTAAATTTTTTTTTCTCCCTGCATTTTTTTTCTTGGATTTTTGCCATATAATGCAATAAAATGCACCCATGAGATACAGGAAATTTAAAGTCTGTTGGTGTTCATTACACTACACAGAGTCATACAAAATTTAAGGTCCTATATGTTAGTCTCCTTCTGAGTCAACACAGACAAGTACATCCAAGGTAGAAGAAGCAAAACCCTGGATGTCTCTGCCCTAGCTAGAAATATGAGAATAAGTCTTCTGGATGGGTATTTATTTTGGAGTCTCAGAAAAACCCAATAGTAGCACTGCTGCTTTATGTGAGGCCTGGAGTGAAAGAATAAATATATTCACCAAAAAAAAAAAAAGTGTTATCAATTTAACTTTCATCTTTTCTGCCTTGTCCTGTGTTGCTATCACATCTCATAGCAGAGAGCAAGAGCAGAGCAAGGCTCCATGAGGGGCTTGAAGGGAATTGAGGTACAAATCACTATATTACTAAAGGAGAAGGTAATATAATTTTAGATTATAAATTGCAGTCTGTAGATTTTACTGGGAAGAGGTCTACTCAAGTTCAGCTGGCCTGTTCTCCTACACAACGTTTGGCCCTGTTTTTCTCTAAGGTTTTACCTGGTTCTTTTGGTGAGAGCCAGGCAGCTCTTCTTCTCATGGCCATCTCCTGCTGGGATGTGGCAATACCTGGCTTACATGTGGCATTTCTCATTACAGAGGTATTTGAAAATTGTCTGCAGAGATAACTGAAAAATGGCAATTTTATGACAGTGCTCCTTCAAGAATCATATTTTTTCTTAATAGAAACAAAGAGATTTTCTTCAGACGTTTTTAAAAGTTGTCTTTCAAAAGAAAATGAAAAATTACCTTGAAAAATCTGTAATATGCTTCACATTTTTTTGTGATATTCCTTGATTTCTTAACAGATGTGTAAACATTATTTGCAAAGAGCTTCCAAAGTGTTTGGAGTTCTGCCTTTGACATCGTTCTTGTTTTGCACGCTTTCTTCACAAATCCAGTCCTTTATTACCAAATATTGTTTTTTTTTTTAATTGCATTTTGCTTCAGTTTCCTTCAGGTTTTGAACATTCTCACCATTATCAGGTTCCTCCATCCCTCTCTCCATTATGGGTGTCATACAAAGAGGCGTTGAGATCTTCATGGTCCATATTGTAAAAACTGTTATGGATTATTTTGAATGGAGCCATCACTTACTAAATCCCCAGTTAACGCTCCTGCTTTGCAGATGTCTCTCCTCCAGTGAGCACCACGTGCTAATCTCTTGTTCTTCCAGTGTATGCATCCATGCTTAATGGGAGGAAACAGGCTTAAACCTGTTAAACTCATGTTAAATGCTCAGAGTTGGCTTTTACAGCTGTCCACATCCAGAGGTGGGAGGGCATCCTGAAGCCTTCCCAACACCGCTAGCAATGCAGAGTATGATCAGACCTGAAGCACATTGTGTTGAGCTGCAAGTTCTGAGATTGTAACTCCAGCTTTTGATGCTAATGCCATCTCTCCTGGTAGGTTGCTTTAAATGTGCCCCAAAACTTGGAGGAGAGTGAGGTCAAAGGGAATGTTGTCTCCTTGGTTAGATCCAGGCTCCTTTAAAAGTTTGTGTTATCTATCTGTGAGATAAATATCTGAGACAAATTAGTCCCCAGCTTTGAAATTCTTCACTTTTAGTGGGGTCAGATGCGGTATCCTCAGCTGAGATTTGTCTTTGGAGCAAGCTGGTGAAAAAAAGTGATGCTGATCTATTTTGGGAGTATACCGAGGTCCTGGCTGTATTACCCTTGTCATCTTCCCACAGACAATAAATCTTCAGCAGGCATAAATCCACATCTGTTGAATTCTGGGGAACGTTCCTGGTTTACACCAGTAATACGTTTGTCTCCAAAACATCCATTTTTTATAGATGGAACAATATTATATCTTCTGTACTTTTTAAGAGTAAAATCCTCATTTCTGAGAGAAGATGTAGCTGAGGTTAGGCTTCAGTCCTTGGTCCCTTTCTCATCTCCGGGAGCTTCTGTCTATGGTCCTGCTGCAACACCCTGTCAAGCAAAACACTATTCCCTATTTATTTACAGGAAAAAAAGGGGCAGAGGAAGGGAAGAGGCGTAGAAACCTCGTTCTTACTTTTCTTCCTTCTTATGGGATTTAAATCTTTGAATAATCTTTCTGGCTCATTTCATGTATTATATAGAAATTATGTCAGATGGAGAACATGTTTCTGCTCTGTCATTATAGTCTTGTTCTCTGTTAGGGGCAGCAGAAGGCTATATGTGTCCCTCTGATAGAAAACCACATGCTTGGTAGCATTGGGAGCTGCCTCTGCTAATTATTTTGGGCATAACCATGGGAGAATGGAGATCATACAGTGGACTATAAATAAATGGAATTTTTGTGTAATGGTGCCTGTTTTTTTGAAATCTAAATTTTGTCTAGCCTGGTGGCTTTTAAAGCGTGGTCCGTTTTCCAGTAAATTAAGAGACTTTTTGCTTGCATGCAGATCACTTTATTTTGCATCATTCTAGGGAATATAATGCACATTCCTAGAAAAATATTCTTTTTCCAATAGAGGGAGTGTTAGTGCCAGACAATGCCCTTCTTTCTCACTCTTTTTGCATCACAGTAAACCTACCTTTAAGCAAATAAAATGTGTGGTGGTGGCTTGATGCTATTTGGTCTAATTTGCTCCCCACTCTGGCTTAGCTGACTTGCTTCTCTGAGCCAAGGCACGCAATAAAAAGATCACTCTATCTATTCAGAACATCAGAGTGAGGTGAGAGTTGGTCCTTGAAGAAACTTGCTTCTAGATAGCAGGGCTGAGTCCTCCTCTCTGTCACCCTTCACAGACAGAAAAGTGACGTTGTCATCCAGAAGTTCTTAACAAAAAAAGAAAGCAAGGAACTTGAACTTCTAATCCCCATCACCTTGCATTGGGAGGGCTGAGGTTGGCACAGGGTGGGGAGGAGGACAGCAGCATAAGCTCTCAGAACAAAACCTGTCTAAGACCCTCGTGTGTCAGACAAAGCCTGGGAAGGCAACTGCCTGCCTGGGAGCAGCAGCTGGGCTGTGAACCCTTCTCCTCTAAGCCCCTCTGCTCCTAGCATCTTTTCTTCAAGTCTCAGCAATGCTCAACTGCTCTCTGGGGAGTTGGGATGCACTGGAACACCACCCTCCCCAGCTCCTGCCTTCCCTAGGTAAATTGTGGGCCACCTACCCCACAGCATTTGAAAGGGAAGGGGATGCTTAAAAGCAGGATGCAGGATAACAAGTTGGCATCCAGCATGTACCCAGGATGAGATGTTTGTATGTTGTGGAAGGGTCTGCCATCCTAAGAGCATTACTTAGCATTCCCTTCACCAGGCTCACAGTGCAGGCTGAGGGCACTCCTTTGAATCATCGGGGTCAAACTCGGCTCCAAACTCAAATTACGCTGAAATTTGCACTCTGAGCATAAGCGAGATCAGATCTGATCTGATCTGAATTTACTTAATCTCTAGCAGCTGCCTTGATTGGAGATTACCTTCTGAGCAAGACAGGCAGCCACTGATTACAACCCAAGCCAGGGGGGCAACAACCCCGAACTTACTGCCTGCCCTTTGGCAGTCAAGAGGGTCTAGAAGTCAAACTCCCAACCTCTGCAAAGGCTGCAGGAGCAGAGGAGCCTCTGGAGAAGTCCCTGGAGAAACTGGGGGCACCACAGTAGCGTGGAGGGTGAGCAGAGCGGCTGTGAGTCTGCTCAGCTAAAACACAGGGCTCAACAAAAGCTGTAAATCCGGTGTGAATCATGGAAATGGAATTAACTTAAAATTATACTTTCAAGGTGAAATATTAGTGGTTGTAACAGTTTGTTTTTGTCACACGGTCACGAGCTGCTGTGATTTTTAGGAAACTTTCCCTGGTAATTTAGCTTAAGGATATATAGCTTATGCTCTGATGTCTTTAATGTGGAGATGTAATAGTGTGTGCTGTGCAAACTGAGAGTTCAACGTCGAAGCAGGCTGCACACATTTAAAATGTAAAGGAGATTTATAATGTTTCCGGTGACATAGAATGATGAAAGCCAATGACCAAAAATATGGAAAATTAATCTAGATAGAAAAGATGCATCCTTCTGTGCATCTTGCATCTGCTTTTCTGGGATTTCTGCAAAAATCTATATGTTGTGGTTCTATTTAGTGCTGTGGGTACTTTGATTAATTTAGCTACATGTTACTGTCATGTTGGGCACATTCATCTTCTGTCTTGAAGCATGTATTCCTCAGCCTCTCTATCATTCCACCCCTTCAGGCCTTATTTTCATCACATTTAAGGGAACTCTCCCCTGCCTGTCTTTATCTTGTTAGACTTTCAGCAGCTTAAGTTGAATCTTCATTCTTTCACTCTTGCTGTCAAAGCTCCTTTACCAAGTTATCTCATTTTCCTATTCATAACATCTAACCCATTATATTTAATACTCAGGCACAATTGCATCTGAACATTATGTAGGGCTTGCCAGCACACATACTTGTAAATGAAATCAGACCACCCCTGGAAGGAACAGTGTTGCCAGTGTATTTTAAATTGAAAAATGCCCAGGACTAAATCCAGTCCTGGAGTAAATGTTTGTGACTTAAGTGAAGTCAGTAGAACTTCATCTGCTAAGCTGAGATGGATTGGACCCTTCAGTACTGAAAGCTGGAAGGTTAATAATGAGTGCGTAATCTGATATGAAGCAGAAATTAGTGTCAGGACTGTCCCGGTGGGTGTGTACATGTACAGATGACGAAGCCCTTTATGAGGATGGGTAAATAATAACCTTCATACTGCAGACTGGAAAACTGAGGTAGGGAAGTCGAGGCGCTTGCCAAATTTCAGTAAGTCATCAGTGTCGAGACTGCGTTGAAGCCTGTCTTTTTGCAGGAGAGGATCCAAGTCTCCTTTCCTGATGTGAGTCTCTGGGTCCTTGATCTGGAGACTTGTCCCCATCAGACAGGAGAGTTTACTTTTTCTCCCAGGTCTTTCCTCTGCTTTCTGAAGTAAGGAAATGGTGCTTTAGAGGGGCCTCTTTGGCAGCAGATGCTTTGAAAAAAAAAAGGAAATAAAAAGTGTGACTTCTGGGTTAAGCACACATTTTGGCAATGCTATATTGCTCTTTGCACCTTTGCAAAGATTGCAGCAGCAGGGGACGGGAGCCGCAGAGGCACCGCCAGCAGTCACAGGGGCTTGTGCTGTTTTCAAGGTGGATCCCAATGTTTCTGCCTGTTGCAAGAGCTGGGTCAGGCTGTGAAAGGGGATATATGAATTAGTTCCTTCTGGTAGCGCTGGACAAAACTCAGTGACCCAGGAAATGTTTTCCTCCCTTTTATTCCTATAACTGCCTTTTTTTTTTTTTTTCTTTTTTTCTGCTGGCAAGCTGACCTTTCTAAATGCTTCATCCTTTCCCTCCCAAATGTGGAATTTCCTCCCAAAAAATCATTTTGGCTCAAGACCCAAGGCTGGTTAGACTCAGTACAGACTAGAAATGGGTTTTGATGCAGGACAGCATCATGCTTTTGGCAGAGTATCCTGGCCTGGGAGAGCAGCAGTGGAGAACTCCGTGGTGCCTGGGATGGGGGATCCCTGCCTCCTCCCTGGGGCTGGCCTCATACTCCTCAAAAAGGGGTTGAAGTGCTTTCTCTGTACATTGTTCTATTTTTAGGAGGAGGAAAAGCTATTTTAGGCCGCTCTAAAATGTTTTTATGGCTCTTTCTGATCTCTCTGTAGCAAGTTGGTCTCATGGTAATTAAAGCATTTGGCCTTACAAGTGGAAGGATTATGAAAACAGTTTCAGTGATTTCTAGAAGTGCTCCACCATATTCCCAAAACAGGATTTTTTTGCCTGTGTGCTTGCTTTTGGTTTTTGTTTTTACAAATGAACGATGCTAACTGAAAACTCACTGTCTGCCACTTTCACTAGGGTCCTGTGACCCAGCCCCTGAGGATGAAAAACATAATTCTGTGTTTCTTGAACATTACTATGAACTACTTACTCGATAGTGCATTATCTTTATTAACTTCAGCAATTAAAATGTCTTTGCTTAGCTTCTACTTATCCTTACTGCCAGTAAAAGCCACTGGAAGATTCATATGGGAATTTTTCTTGGACAGAAGTAGGAAAAGAGCTCAGAGGAAAAGAGATTTGGGGCTTCAGGACAATCCATTGTGTGTGGGATCATGGCACTGAAATCACGTTGCAGTTAGCCATCATCTCCAAACTTTTCGAAGTGATGATTGATGTTTTACCTCTACTCTTACTGCTAGAACCAGGCTAGCTAAACTAAACACTTTCCCTTACAAATGAATGCTCTCTGTTATGTGTAGGTGATGTGGAAATGTTATACAACTGCTGGGTTTGGGATGGTAGCAACCACAATGGTATGGGATATTCTGCATTTAAATGAACATGTAAAGTAGACAGGATAAGCCAGTAAAAAACAAAAAGTATCACTTTTGGGACTGGCAAAATAAATGACTTCTTTTGGTCCAGAAGAGATGTCTGAAGCTGTTTGGCTGTAGGCATCCCAGGCTGAATGTCTGGTACAAGCTAGCATCGATGCTGTTAACTTTAATGTAGAACTGGAAAAATGAGGTTGATGATGGCCCATGTGGCCAACAATGTGCTCTCTGGAATATATTTCTAAATTCTCTGTGATAGAAACAAATAGAAATTTAATAATGTCAGATGAAAATCTAAATGGAATAATGTCTCAAAGAATCTCATTACAAGTCCTAGTGCAGTCAATATAATCAGTCTAAAACCTGGCAAGTGAAAAAACACACTTTTGGAAAAAACTGCATTTATTCATATATTTCTAGAACTATTAATATCATTGACTTGAGGCACAAATGCAGGTTAGTGCCTTTGGGCCTGGGTGCCTTAAACATTAAAATTTATTATTATTATTTATTTTTATTAGCTTCATGTGGCAGAAGATTTATAATATTCTAGTTTTTATTAAGTACTTGTGGTTTTAAAACTGATCGTAATTGTTGCTGGGTAAATCTCAAAAGGAGAAGAGGATTGGTTGGTTTAGTTTTGATTAAACTCTCAGAAGTTTGGGCATTTATCCAAAGTATCTCAACCTCCTGCATTTCAAATATGGGTCTGCGTATCTTCTGAGGATAGGCTTTTATTCTTCTTTTTATCTTTTCCTTTCCTTTTTCTTTTCTTTTCTTTTTTTTGTGAAAGTTCCTGAACTCCTCATTTTTTGGCTAGACACATGGTAGAGTATTTTGGTATATCTGCTTCTGAATATGACCTGGAAAAGGCAGCCAGGAAAAGAGCTCAAAGTTTGCAGCAAGTAATTAAAACAAATTTATCTATATCCCTTTGCTGTTAACTCTTCAAAACCTGGTTCAATTTGTAGTCTGTGTTATGTAATAAAGTCCTACTATGGCTCTCTGTTAATTGAGATTGTGCAAATTGAATACTTTACCTACATGACAGTCTTGGACATGGACACTGTAGGATTCTGAAGCAGAAAAATCAAAATATTTTTCTTTGATACTATATGACAAAAAAAGGAACTAGGAACCAAAGGGTGGAATAGAGCATTTTCCTGTATTGTAATATATATCCCTTAATTTTATCACAAATGTCACCTCACTCGGTAACTCTCTTAGTGCTGCTGCTTTGCGTGATTCACAGTTGTTAGAATCATAGTTTTTTATTAAATAAAGGAAGCTTACACTTGTGAAAGTTCTTGAGAGCATCTTTGTGTCTTGGGAGCAAAAGACAGAAAGGTTCCAGAGCACTGCACCTTTTTTTGTAGGTGTTTGTGTACACATGAGGATGCATGCAATTTATTTGTCTCACAGTTTTCAAAATAATTTTAATGAAATTTTCAGTATAATTAGGCTGACTCAGAAGAAATTGCATCCAGTATGGATTTTCTGGCTTTTAACCCCTGTTTGTGAAAGCTTCTCTGTTGAAATCATTGAAGTCTGGCAGGAATTAGGCACCTGTTGAAGCAAGTCATTACCATGTGTTTGTTGGCACAATCAGAGTCTCTAGGGACCTGCACGAGAATCTAAGGCTGTTGGTGCTATACAAAACAATGTCTGTGTGTGCTGCTTCTGAGCTTGGACATTGCATGGTGTCCGTGGTGGCATCCTCTTTACTGTGATGGACAACGGCTTTGAGCAACTGCTAATATTTCCCTCATTCAAGCCAGTATAATCTGGAAGGAACTGCATTGAAGTGATGGGCTTCTCTTGCAAGGCTGGTTTGGATACAAGCAAGCATTAGGAAGGAGAGGTGCTTAGGTGGAGCAGTTTTGTATGGATGGTGTCCATCATGGTCTGGAGAAGTTGGCTTTCTCCCTGGTGGAAAACCAGTGTGCTTCCTCCCTTTCTGGAGGGACAAATGAGTCCTCAGTACTTGGTGGTAACCATTGAACACAAAATTGGTTTTGATCTTCAGTTTGAGAGCTGTGCTCAGCTTGCTGGCTTTGTGTGAAATTTTTGTGGAGCACTGAACAGACTTTTAATCCGTTCTTCAGCAAGAACAACTTTCTCTATTTCCTCTCAAGCACAGGCTTTTGCTGTTACAATCATACAATTCCACCTGGTTTAAAACTGAAAAGTGTTTCTAATTGGATCCAGGCTAATATCAGGCCGGCATGCAGTGGTTTTCCAGCATGACTGGGATATTCCATCTTCTGCCAAGCAAAGAGACACGCTTTGCCTTAAAACCCCCATGATTTTCACTTGGGAAAAAAGTGCCTTCTTTATTTCTTGAGGAGTCTGGAGTATTACATGTAATAAAATTATTTTACACAGGCTGTGTTTTGATAGTTTGTGAATGGTGCTTTGCTAGACCAGTTTCTGGTCACTGGTAGGTTTTGGTGGATACTAAATCCAGCAGCTATGTCTGAGCCCAGTGCTGCAACATGTCAAAGGGAGCTGTTGGTGCCACGAGACTGTGGTGTTGGTCCCTCTGATGCTGCAAAAGAGAGTGAGAGAGGCTGAGAAAGCTTATGAAACCAGTACTGCTGGATGGCAAGTGTCTCCTAGATGGGACTGAGGGTGCTTAGCACCAAGGAAGATCATGGCTGTAAATACCTCTTTAGGACATCTTGCTGAAGGAAATGTCTCACAGAACATATTTTTCCTGCACCAAAAAGCATCCGCTTGGAGATCTAAGTGATGAAGGTGTGCAGCAAGCTATACACAGGGTTTGGTATGATGAAGACCTGACGAATACCCCTGAACGCAGCACTGAGTTTCAGCAGGCAACAGCAATGACAGCCAGGTTGTGATTTGGGCTAAACCAGGTCTGTGATGAGTACTGGTGTCTGTGCTCTCTGGCAAGTTTTGGCACCAAGGGACGGGTAGCAGCTGGATCCCACTGCCACACAGGGAGAAATGACCACCAGTGTTTGCATTCGGTCACCTTTTTCCAGTGCTGGGTTTTAAGTGCTGCAGCGTTATGTAGTTTTATTATTTTAATAGATGAGAGAGGCCTGTGATCAATAGCAGGGATGCTTTTATCTTAATCATCCATCCCTCATTCATAAATACGGAGATTTTCAGCCTCCTGTAATACTGCTTGTGATTTTCTGTGGTATGGTAAAGAGGGCTGAAGTAATTTCACCATCCTTAAAATGCCATAAAAGTAGTAGTTAGACTATATTAATTTTGCCAACCGTATTGTGCGTGTCTACTCAAAAGGTGTGGGGACTGCTGTCATGGGAGTATGTAAGTTCCTTTTCCTTCTAACACTATTTTGGCCCTAATTTTTGTGTATCAGTTCAGGATTACAAATGAAAAGTGTA